>NC_056037.1:17148966-18395437 GCF_004379255.2 Salvia splendens | reverse complement strand
TTTTTTACACAAGGAGGGCTTCAAGGCCATTTTACAAGAAGGAAGAAAGAAACTAAACTAAGAGAAGGGAGATGAAATCATACTCCGCCAGTTTCATCTCCGGCTCCCCTCCGGGTTTCAGCTTCTCCCTCCTTGTCCACCTCGGCTTCAGCCTCAGCCTCCCTACTCCCCCCAGCCTGCTCGGCGCCCCCATAGCCGATCTGCTGCACCTCCTGCTCGGCCTGCCCGTCGCCGGTCTGCCGATCCGGCTGCTCGGTCTCCTTGCCGGCCTCGTTTTCCTGCTCACCCTCTCCTTGGAAAATTGGAGCGGGTGAAACAGGTCCCAAGGAGGCAAAGATGCCTCCATGTTCTCGTCCCGGTCAGCTCGGCAATTACGGACTCGGTCAGCAGAAAGCAGGACCGAGGAAGACGCGATCTCGTCAAGGAGCGGCAGACTCTGGAGACGAGCTGCAATTTCTCGGCCATACAGCGCAGGACGACTTCGGGTCCCTGCTCAGCATTATCGGTCATCAGTTTCAGCAGATCACCGACAAGGCCGAAAATTGATTGCTCAAAAAGAGTTTCTCCGCGAAAGCACGGAGAGCCTCCCCTTGGGCAACCACGGCAGCAGCCTCCCTCTGTTTCGACTGCTCTCTCTGGATAATGAGCTCGTTTTTTGCCCGCTGTGCCTCATCCTGAGCCGAGATCCTAGCAGCCCTTGCCTTCTCAAAGTCTGCCCTAGCCTGTTCGGCCTGGTGACGAGCAGCAGTCAACTTCCTCTGCATCTCAGCATAGTCGCTGGACGCTTTAGAGAGTTCAACTGCGACGAGCTTGCTGAGCATATCGTTCCTCTGAAAATGGAAAAAGGAAAAAGTCAACCGAGGGGCCACAAAAAATACAGGAAAAAAGCAAGGCCAGAAAATCAAGAAGAGAATTCACCTCGGCGAAGTTCGTGGGCCATAAAAAGGCTCACAGATATGTTCCGAAGGAGGCGCCAAGACCACGTCTTTCTCTGGCGCTCTTGGGGGCTTCTGAAGCTTCGCCTTCCCCTTTGCCGAAGTCGACTCCGGCTTCTTTGGATCCGAAGAGGTCTTTTGCCTCTTCGGATTCTTCTCGGCATCAGACGCCGAGCTGGTGGTTTTCGGCCTCTCCGGTTCCTTAGATTCGGAGGATTTGCGACCGAGCTTGTTTAGCAAGTTCACTGCCAAAAAGCAAGAAAACAAGGTTAGTTTTCGTCGTCAAGGCAGTAATGCATAAAAAAGAAATCCTCACCCTCAGTCTCGTCGTCCGAAGACGAGGAGTCGAACACGAAGTCGCCCTTGACGAGCTCAGACTCCAAGTACTGCTTCCTAATCATGGGAATCTTATTGAGCTCGGCCTCGAGCTCGTCCCACGGTTCTACCCGAGGATGAGGAATAACGGACTTCGGCCCTCTCCATGAAAAGTCCGAAGCCGAAGTCCTATTATAAAAAAAGAAACGATTTTGCCATTTCGGCCATTTGGTTTTACAAAAGGCTCTAAAGGGCTGTAAAGGGATCAAGTAAAACCAAGATCCCTTCCTCTTAAACTGGAAGAAATTAAGGATTACCCTCAGAGACAGATCCTTATCTAGCCTACGCAGTTCGGCAGCAAAGGCCGATAAGTGCCTCCAAGAATTCGGAGTCACCTGACCTAAAGGGAGTTGGAAAAAATCAAGAAGCTCTACAAAAGGTGGGGGAAGAGGGAAACGAAGCCCGCATTCTAAGCAGGCTTCGTAAACGGTGGCATAACCCTCCGGCGGGGAGTTAGCCCTATGATCGTCGTCGGGAATCACCACCTTCCCCCGGGAAGAGATATTTTCCGTGTAGGGATATCACAGTGTCCTTACTCAAGATGCTGTGAAAGTATTCTACGGTCTTCTCCCCGGACTCTTTCCGGCTAGAAGATCCTTACCCCTTTCCTACCGCTACCTGACTCAGAAGAAGAAGAAGAAGACATGATTCTTACTCTTTGAAAGTCTGAAGAAGTTCTGAAGAAATTCTGAAGGAGCGGAAGAAATTTTGCGCCAAAGAGAGAGAATGCAGAAGAAACAATGGCAAAAGTGTTCCAATGATGGAAAATGGTAATATTTATCAGATTCACAGAGGCATTTCAAATCCGTAGCGCCGTTTCAAATCCCCCTTTTTCTGGATTCAACGGCCGGATTTGCTATCGCATTTAATGCAGACACGCGCGCGCACGTGCCTCCCCCTTACACACTCATCCAAAATGCCATTCACTTCGCTTTTCGGGGGGGTAGTGATGGGGTACGAACTAAACAACTAAACCCTAATGGCGAGCCCAATAGCAGTGACGGCCATTAGCCCAAAACCCAAGAAAGAGTATCAGTTCGGCACGACCAAAGAGTTCAGTTCGGTTCGGCACAACCAAAGAGTTCGGTCGCAGCCTACAGCTCGGTAAAAGCCAACCAATCAAGCTCTACTCTCAGATCGGCAAAAGAACCAATCAAGCTCTACTCTCAGATCGGCAAAAGCTGATCGACAAAGTTCAGCAGTTCGGTCTCAGTATTCGACCGAACAAGGAGATAGTGGACCCATGCAGGACCTCCACGACCTCCACTACACCCACGATCTATCTAGTGGTATGAAGCAGTTGTCAACCTGCAAGCCACGATCTTGGTTCAAATGTATAAATAGAACGTAGATCAGATAGACAGGGGTTAAGCTCTCTAGATATCGAATCTCATATAGCAAGTCAGTATTGTAAGCTGTAATCCAGATCAAGCAATACAAATTTGCCCTCCTTTCTTCCCGTGGACGTAGATTTACCTCAGTAAATCGAACCACGTAACTTTCTGTGTCGTGATCTATATTTATTACCTGCATTTATTACCATCAAAAATTCGCCAATCATCATCTACATTTTGTGTGTTTAGAAAGAAGAAAAGAAGTAATCTCCTAAAAATATTAAAATGAGTGATGTGATATTTTTTTATATTAATTTACGTGTAAGATGACTGAGTGAAAAAATCATTAATAATATATGTGCGTTATATATTATGTACATAGAATGTGTACCAACTTTCCATATAATAAATTATGTATATTTATATTTAGAGTGTTTCATAATCTATATATCTAATTGGAATTGGAATTATATATATTTTCACTTGTCAAAAGTTTTTTGATGTGACATACGTACTAAATAGGATTGCAAGTTGTCACCTTACTATTCCTTGATTGATTTTTTTCTCCTAAATACTACCTTAGTAGTAGTTAATATAGTATATTTAGTGATGTTGGGATTCTTCTTCTTACCAGAGATAAAAGCTAGGCGTAATACAATCCAAAGAAGGAATACAAAAGAACGAACTGAACCGAAATTACAATGGAAAAAATCGAAATAGTAAGACCGTAAAAGTGTTTAGCCGAGTTGAGGAGGCCTCTTTCCGCAAGACGAGATACGCCCCGGTAGTGCTCTCGGTTTGGCGTGTCGTCCCCAAAGATAAAACGGCTACGTCTCTGGTGAAGCAGCACCGCAATCAACAGAGCTCCGGCGAACTGGATGGAGGATAGGGCAGAGCTTTCGATAGAAACAAAAAATAATGCAGGAGAGGGAGATAGCTTATGATGTTATATGCTTTGTGAATGTTGTGTAGAGATGCATGGAATGACTAGCCTATTTATAGGCTCAGTGCACTGCTGGGGGTCAACAGCCATGAGGGCTGTCATCATTGCGAGATTGTAATTGCCGAACGTTACGGGCGTTACAAACCGTTACGAGAGCTGCTCCTTGACGCATCGGGATACGCGCGCGTCTAGGTTCGTAACGACGTGGAATTCATCACGTGTCAGCCACGTAGGCTCTTACCGCGTCATATTGACGATGTGTCATCCCACTTGGCTTGTTGGCGTGGAAACGTTGGTGGTCAAAAAAGAAAAAGAACTACACCAACCGGCCCAAGCACCGAGCCCCACGACCAGGGCCCAAAGGCCACCCAAAGACCAATTGCCAAGATCCAAGTCCAAGTCCAAGTCCATGGGCTCGAGGCTCGAGGCCGCGTGCACGCGGCGCGCTGCTCACGGCGGGGCGGGCGGCGGCGGGGCGGGCGTGTGTGCGCGTGTGGGCTTACAGCCCATCTTAGTCCACTAGAAGTATTACATGTAATAATCCCACTTATTAAATACTTGTTTAATAAGCTTCTATTTTCAATCTGAGATACTTAATTAATCCCATGGCTTCTCTCATAGCTCATTTAATTAACTAGTAATTAATTCGTAACTTTAATCCATTATTTCTCACTCACCGGGAATCGGATTTGAGAAAATGAATATACCACGGTCATCTACTCCGAACGCAGATCGACGCTATATTATTTAATTTCACAAAATTAAATGTCTCGTTGGAAGTATTCTTGGTCAAAGTTCTTTGACCGCAACGATTCCATTAATCCCCCACATGAGTGGAAATAGCAAGATGCATATGCATGCAGACACAAACTCAACCCTCGAGAGGTATGTAAGCATAAGGATAGGTAGTTGTTGGCTTTGAACCCTCCATATTCGACACCATCGGATATACAGACGGCTTAGTAGAGTGATGCTTTGAACTAATCCCCCACGGCGTGCACCGAGACAGTGGTGTTAATGCTTAAGCACCTCAACCTCATCCGTTCTCACGTTTTATGTCATTTGCGTCCTTGGACACCACTTTGGATTCATAAGTGTGTTATTTGAAGCGGCCTCACTTCACACTTATATAGGTGATTCCTAATCGAGTATCTTGCCCTACTCGGTCTCCTTGAGAACTCAATCTCCTTGAGATCCTTAGGAGTCATTAAAAGTCATAAACTTAGCCTCACCACTAAGCAAGTTTTCCAACACTCTATTGTTCTCTAGGGAATAGATATAGTTGAGTGTTTCTCATGAACTCTCATAGCTTAGTTGTCCCTTTGAACCAAGTTCTTGGGATCTCCAGTCATCATGGTTGGGTTACCACTATGTCAATTATTTAGTTTGTGGATTTCAAACTCATTCCCTCTAGCAACGTATTCATTTGATCACGGTTTAACCTTTTGGTTAGCGGATCCTCTAGATTATCTATTGACTTCACATAGTCAATTGTAATCACCCCTGTTGTGATCAAATGTCTCACGGTGTTATGTCGTTGACGTATATGTCGAGACTTACCGTTATAGAAGCCATTGTTTGCCCTTCCAATAGCCGCTTGGCTATCGCAGTGGATCAACACTGGTGGCACTGGCTTAGACCAACATGGAATATCTTCAAGGAAGTTCTTAAGCCACTCGGCTTTCTCACCAGCCTTATCTAAGGCAATGAACTCCAATTCTATTGTTGATCGGGCTATACATGTCTGTTTTGTGGATTTCAACGATACAACACCACCCCCAATAGTAAAGATGTATCCACTTGTTGAAAGTGAGTCTCTATTGTCGAATATTCAATTAGCATCACAGTTGTCACGCCCGGCCAGCCCAGGGGTGTTACAAACGAGGCGATCGTGACCAAGGGACAAACATTAAGAATAGCTTTTAAGGATAACAGTTCATAAGAAAGGCTCAATTAGCTTAAAAGAATAATATATTTCAGAGTGTATGATACACAGAGTGCAAACTCGACTTTAGCTCCAAACAAATGGGAAAAGCTCGAATAAAATCAGAGTGTCTTTTCAACAATCAGCAACTCGAGATAAAATTATCTCAACAATACTTGGCGAAAGAAACCATATTCTGCGGAAGCATTTCGAGAGTAGAATAATGTCATGTATGAAGACACAACATATTCTGAAACTTTCATAGACATATTCTTCACTTTTATGCTCAACATCGCCCGCCGTCATCACTGCTCAACCTGCACATTTTTAAAACAAATGCAGGGCTGAGTA
Source organism: Salvia splendens (assembly GCF_004379255.2). Taxonomy (NCBI): domain Eukaryota; kingdom Viridiplantae; phylum Streptophyta; class Magnoliopsida; order Lamiales; family Lamiaceae; genus Salvia; species Salvia splendens. The sequence goes on along the minus strand of NC_056037.1, from coordinate 18,389,575 downwards.
CTTGGTGTAGTCAGTGGACACGTGTCGAAAATATATTTTATAAAAACAATCATGTCATGCCACCATTTCGGGAATCTCGGGTTTCACTTTAAAATGCCGAGAAACACTAAAAATATTTCAAAAGCACAAACTTTCGACACATCCTCAAATCATTTCCTCATCATTCAAAACACAACCATTTCTCCAAATTTATTTAAGAAACTGTCATATCTGTTCTTTAGGGTGCCGTGTAAGGGGCCACTTTCCACCAGCACGAAAAACCGGCCAACCCGTTCGATGACTCACGGTTCTCATCGTGTACACTAGTCCGAGTAGGGACGCACCCTTGCTAGGACCCGAATTCGATGAAACTCATAGTAGGGACTCACTCCCCACTAAGCAATCATCAACATCAATATCAATCTCATCAATCTCATCAACATCAACATCAATCTCATCAACATCAACATCCTGTGAACGAGAATGTGGCCTCAAACTCGATCACTAGACCGGCCGACCCAAAAGACGGCTCACGATCCCCATTGGTGTACACTAGCTTGAATAGAGACTCACTCCCTATACAAACCCGAATTCGATTTCAATAGGTCTAGTAGGGACAACTCCCTCGCTAAACAAACAGATAGACAATTCTCAAAACAAAAACATGGCATGACATACCCTTTTGAAAACTTTATTTTCCTCAAAACGTATTTGAAACACAATTAACTTTTCTGTCAAGGTCGAGCATCATCATATCACATCCACAAAGTCGAGCAATTCACAACCACTCAAAGGCTATCACTTTCACAATCAATTCACAACATATGACAATTCACTTTCACACTTTAAACATATATATCACATCGTCATGGAATGAAATGATAATTGGCAATCACACTTAGAAAGCAATTCATCACTAAAAAGATGCTCAAACCGGGTATAATAAATCGCAAGCTCTTGAAAGTAATTTAGTTCGAAATCCCACGTGAAAACTTAGTTAGAAAGCCCTACCTCGTTCGTTTAAAGCCTTCACGCCGTGCTCCTCTCTTTCTCCTCTTCTCTTTCTCGGCTACGCTCACGCCGCCACCACGCTACCGCCACCGTTGCTGTATGCGGGGCGGCTCGCCATCGCGGTCTGCCCCAGCCACCGTCGCTGAGGATCTCCCCCAGCCGCCGACGCTGTTCCCGACAGGTAGGTGGTCGGAAATTCGTTCCTCCATCCCCTCTCTTCTCTCTCTCGGATTTCTCTCGATTGTAAAGTAAAGAAATGAAAAGGAGGGAGGTTGTATATATAGAAAATTTTTTCATAAAAGACAAAATTTCACGTCTTTTCGTTTTGATGCGACGAGTAATTAATGCGGCCGTCGTTGGAAAACGTGCCTGATGTGACGTGGTTCTTATCCACTTTTCGTCTTGATGTGACGCGGTTCTTATCCAACTTTTCGTCTTGATTTGTTGTCGAAAGTGTATTTGATATGTGGTCTATTCTTTCGTGTAGGTATCATTTTGGGCTCGTAACAATTGGGTTTCAAATTGGGCTAGGAAAGAATAATTGTTTGGCCCCAAAAGTGAAATACTTCTCTCGATAAAAGAAACAAGGTTGAAAAATTTTCAAGTGCACAAACGACGGTCCTTTCAAGAACACAATAAAAAGGTAGGAAAAGTCGGGGTGTTACAATAGTACCCTTCAAGTACCGGGGGGTATCTTGAGAAGTGTAGCCAATGATTTTGAGTATGTTTTAAATATCTCAAAACCCTCACAAGAGCTCTCCAATGCTCTTTGCTTGGATTGCTCGTGTAACGACTCAACTTGTTCACGACACAAGTAATGTCAGGTCGAGTGCAATTAGTCAAGTACATAATGCATCCGATGACCCGTGCATACTCTTCTTGTGCAGCGGGCTCGCCTTTGTTCTTACTCAAGTGAACGTCGAGTTCAATTGGAGTCTTAACCGGCTCGCCATCATAGGTTTTGAATTTATTCAATATCTTCTCAACATAATGTGATTGTGTTAAGATGATTCCATCAGACGTTCTTAGAATCTTCATTCCAAGAATTACATTGGCTAGACCCATGTCTTTCATGTCAAAGTTTCTCTTTAACATGACCTTTGTATCGTTAATTACTTGAGGGTTGCTACCCAAGATTAACATATCATCAACGCATAGACACACTTTAACATGACCGTTATTAGTGCTCTTGATGTAAACACATTTGTCGCACTCGTTGATTTTAAACCCATTTGATAACATCACATTATCAAACTTCAAGTGTCATTGCAATGGAGCTTGTTTCAATCCATATAGAGACTTTACGAGCTTGCATACCTTTTTCAAATCGATATGCACTACTGCATATCCAATGAAGATACAATCAACTATTTTAGGTCCAATTGTACCTTCTTTGGGCGGGGAACCATTACTTTTGCCAAACACCCCCACACTTTGAGGTATTTGTAAGATGGTTTCCTTCCTTTCCACGACTCATAAGAAGTGACGTCTTTACCTTTGCGTGGGATTTTGTTTAGGATATAGTTGGCTGTCAAGATAGCCTCCCCCACATGTTCTGGGGCAATCCAGAACTAAGTAGCAGTGCATTCATCATTTTCTTTAGAGTTTGATTTTTGCGTTCTGCAACCCCATTAGATTGTGGTGAATATGGAGCAGTTGTTTGATAAATTATACCACTTGCGTTGCATAACTCCTCAAACGGGTACATATTCGCCTCCTCTATCGCTTCGAATCGTTTTGATTTTACAACCAAGTTGATTCTCAACTTCGTTCTTATAATTTTTGAACGCTTCTATTGCTTCATCTTTACTTCTTAAAAGATAAATGTAGCAATACCTTGTGCAATCATCTATGAAAGTGATAAAATACTTTTTACCACCTCTAGTTTGCATCATCTTTAAATCACATACGTCCGTGTGATTCAAGGGGTTTTGTGCTTCGTTCAACCGAGTGAAACGACAACTTAGTCATTTGTGCTTCGAGAGCTGCTCCTTGACGCATCGGGACACACGCGTCTAGGTTCGTAACGACGTGGACTTCATCACGTGTCAGCCACGTAGGCTCTTACCGCGTCATACTGACGATGTGTCATCCCACTTGGCTTGCTGGCGTGGAAACGTTGGTGGTCAAAAAAGAAAAAGAACTACACCAACCAGCCCAAGCACAGAGCCCCACTACCAGGCTCAAAGACCAATTGCCAAGATTCAAGTCCACGGACACCGGCTCACGGCGGGGCGGGCGGCGGCGGCGCGCGTGTGCGCGTGTGGGCTCTACAGCCCATCTTAGTCCACTAGAAGTATTACATGTAATAATCCCACTTATTAAATACTTGTTTTATAAGCTTCTAACTTTCAATGTGAGATAATTAATCGCATGGATTCTCTCATAGCTCATTTAATTAACTAGTAATTATTTCGCAACTTTAATCCATTATTTCTCACTCACCGGGAATCGGATTTGAGAAAATGAATATACCACGGTCATCTACTCCGAACATAGATCAACGCTATATTATTTAATTTCACAAAATTAAATGTCTCGTTGGAAGTATTCTTGGTCAAAGTTCTTTGACCGCAATGATTCCAACAAGTGAAACATGTTGTACTTGACAAGTTGCACTGTTACGAATTTTCAAACGAAATGAGATTTGAGGAAATATACTGGCAAAATACATCTGCTATTAACCTATTAGTAATGCAAACTGAAAGTCCTATATGATTATTTTCTAAAATACCGTTGCGAATGATAAATACTCCATATCGTACAACTATATTTATTAATGTGAATAATTACATGTTTAAGGATTAAGAAAATATAAAAATGATTGTAGAGTTAAGAATAAAATATAAAATCAACACAAGAAAAAAGTGAAGTATATATCTCAGAAAGTAATTTCGGAGTTCATTTTTATACATATGGAATAAGATTTTGACTAATTAAGTTAAATATTTAAAGATAAATTGATACTCCTATCTAGAAAATTAAAGGGTATTCTAGAAAATTAAAGGGATATTGGTCCCTAATATCATGGAACTTTCAAAAAAATTAGATTTTTTCCACGAACTTTAAATTTTGGCAAATAATATCACGAACTTTACTGTAATGCGTTATTTTCCACCGACAAAAATTTCCGACTATTAGTAAGATGACATGTATGCTGAGTTGGCAAATTAAATCTAGCTCTCAATTTACTTGGCAATTTTTGAAATTTATTTATTATATTTGGCAATCTACTTGATGAATCGCCATTTAACAACACTGTATTAATCCTAAATTAAAACATCTTTTTTTCCGTATCACAATAAATTTAATCCTAACGAGTTGCGAGTAGACCTTATAATTGATCTCAAAGTCACAATTCTACTTATCCACAACCAATCGATCCCTAAACCACAATCAAAACGTGAACCCTATTTCTAACCAAATCTCCAACCAAATTGTGAACCCAAAATCGTAAACTGAAGGATGTACTACTTTCTATCCACAACCAATCAAGAACTTCAATTGAAGGATGAAATCGATTATGAGATTTAAAGAAGGACTGAAAATTGTTTTTGAAAGAACTCAAAATCGTCCAGGAACAAAATCTGTGTAATTGTAAGAACACCAAGAAACGATGCCGTTTTGTAAATATAAGGGTGCAAAATTTAGTAAGTAAAACGACACCGTTTTGTCTAAATTCCGGCAAACAACTTTTCGATAACCTTTGGTGGGCGGGAAATAACACACTATAGTAAAGTTCACAATTTTATTTTTGCCGAATTTTAAAATTCGTAGGAAGAATCCAACTTTTTTTAAAGTTTCACGATATTAGAAGACAATAAGTCTCAAAATTAAAATGGCAAAATGTTGTAAAATAAATAGTCATAGAGTTGTTTTTGGAAGCTGCTTAGACCATCCACTACGCGTCTCGCCGGCGTCTCGCGTCCCGTCCCGGAGAGACGGGACCCCGGCGCTACGCGTTGCAGCTCGCCAGCTCGCCATCCCGTGCCGCGCCGTCCCGCATCTCGTCCTGCGTCGCGTCCCGTCGAGCCACGAGACGGGCTGTCTCGCCACGCGCCTAAGCGACGTGGCGCGACCCGGCGTCGTGCGTGACGCCCACTCGCCGGCCCGCGAGTGGGCGTCGTCACGTGCTGACGCAATAAATATTTTTTTTAAAATTCAAATTTTAAAAAAAAAAATAAAAAATAAAAGAAAAAAAAAATTGTAACGGTAATAATACCGTTTTTTTGTTTTTTTTTTAATTTTTTATTTTTAATTAATTTTTTTACTCTATAAATACTCCTAAACTCATCCTATCTATTCTTCCTATCATCTAAATTTTCTCTCAAATTTTCTCTCAAATTTCCGTATAACAACTCAAGATGTCCGGCGATGGCGACGGCAACTACGGCGGTTCCGGCTCCGGCGGGTGGGATCTCAACGCGTTCGGCGATTGGGAGACCATGATCAACACATTGGGCGGTTCCGGTTCGTCAACGCCGGGGACCCAGGGTTCGGCGATGCCAGGGGGTACCAACCACCCAATTTTGACCTTGATGCATATGTTCGTCCCTCCGCCCCGCGGTATTCGCATAGATTATCCCAGATCCGGGAGGATTTTCCCGTTGATCCCACGCCGGGAGTAGGCCGAGGCAGTGGAGGTGGCCGAGGCGGTGTACAACCCCAGGCGGGCGAGGACGAGGAGAAAGAGGAAGAAGAGGAAGAGGATCTAGGCCGGCATCCGTACAACAACCTCGGAACGCTGGCGGTGTACAACGCCTGGATCACCGTCTCGTACGATCCCATCGTCGGGAATCAACAATCTCGGAAGTGTTTCTGGGAAAAGGTCTGCGAGGTCTACCACCAGCTAAAGTCGAAAGGCTCCCGCAAGCGCAAATTTAAAATGCTCCGCTCTCACTTTGACCGAGTCGACCGACAGGTCAAAAAATTCTACGGCATCTACTCGCCCGAAGAGGCGCGCTACCAAAGCGGCGCAACGGCAACCGACATTTTGACGTCCGCTTTGCGCACCTACTACCTGGACGAACGTCATCAATTCAGATTTGTTGATGTTTGGCAGGCCGTCAAGGACGAGGAACGGTGGGCCAGCGGTTTTCGCTCCAGCTCGGGCTCAACCTCGAAGCGCACGAAGCATACGGCGAGTGGTCAATACTCGTCTGGTGGTGACACCGCTGAGGGCATCAGCCAACCTGAGGCTGAATCCCAGGAGTTTGCGGGTACGGTCGGCGATGCTGGAGGATCCACGAGTGGGCGCCATCGGCCGCAAGGGACGAAGGCGGCGAAAGCGGCTAGAACAAGAAAGGGCCGAGGCGAATCAAGCCAGCCGGCCTCGGGATCGGGCTCGCGGGGAGGCTCGGACACACTTATGGTGGCGTACATGACCGCCATAATGGCGGACACTTCCCGCTTCTCGTACGCCCAATTCACGGCCCGGTGGAACGGAATTGTGTATATGGCAGCACAACTTGGCCTTCCGACTCCCCCTCAACCTCGACCGCCTCCAGAGGATGATTAGCCGGCGGAGTAGTTTTTTATTTTTCTTTAAATTTGTATTTTAAATTATGTTGTGTGTTTTTTATGTTGTGTGTTTTTTTATGTTGTGTTTTTTTTAATAAAGTGTGTTTTTAATAAAGTGTGTTTGTTTTAATTGAATTGGGTTGAGAAAAAAAAATAAAAAAATGAAATTGAATGAATAGTAGTTAAGGGACGGAGCGTTGCTGGTTCCGTCCCTATGGAGAAAAAAGGGACAGTGGGGCCCTCAAATAGTATTTAAGGGACGGTATAGAGACCGCGTAGTGGATGGCCTTAGTTTCACCACAGTTGAGATAAGGGAGTTTCACCACAGTTGAGATAAGGGGCGAGGAATAAATCAAGCGACAACCGACGCACTTCGCAATTCTTTTGATGATGGGCTTTTCCACCATTAGCAGGCACGTTTCACCTCTATAAATCTTCACAATCCCTCATTTTCAGCGTTGAATCGAGTTATGTATAGTTGCCCCAATTTGTGCGATTCTCTCATTGTTTCTGTGCGCAGTTCTTACTGCGGCGTCGGCTGGAGAAGCTCGAGCTTGTTTACGCCCCTCAATTTTGCAATCTCCAATGGACCTGCTTCATCTCAAAAGCAATCTCCCAAATTCATCTCAGCTCACGCTTCTGCTTCTTCATCTGGTACATCTCCTACCTAATTGCTCCTCTTTCAGATGGATTGATGTTTCAAAATTTAGGATTGGGATATATTTTCTTTCCTAATTTTTTTTATCGTTTTGTATGAAGTTTTGCCTTTTAGGTATTTGCTATTATTGGAAGATTAATGTGGGAATTGATTTTCAGAATTCTGAATAATTCTCTTGAAGCTCATCCTCTATATGATGAATGATTGGCTTTGCCCTACAATTTAGAATAGGAAATCCAAATACATCACTTTTCTCGTCTAATTAGGTTTATAAATTTAATTTACTCCCTACGTCTATCGGGTTATAAGAAATGTAAATAAAAGTAGGTTGAATACGGTAGTGAAATGTGGGTCCCATTTACATGTATTAGTTTTATATTAAAATGATAGTGAAATAAGTTGGTGGAATGTGAGACCTACTTACCCTTTATGGTAAAAGTGAAATAGGAGTAATGTGGGTCCCATTTATATGTATTAGTTTTATATTAAAATGATACTGGAATAAGTTGGTGGAATGTGGGGCCTACTTGCCATTTATGGTAAAAGTGAAATAGAACTCTTATTGTGGGACGGGCGGAAATGGTGATATATGACTCTTATTGACGGACGGGGGGAATATCTCTGGTCTGATACGTGAACACAGTAGATGACAAGGAATTTTTTTTATCATGGAGGTCTAAATGCATTCCTTTAGAACTAAGAGTTCTGGTGCTACAACATGAGGTAAATTCGACTATCTAAATATATTCACTTTTGATTTTCTCAAAAATGGAAGCAGATCCTTTATTGGTCAAGGCTGCAAGAGGGGAGCCGGTAAACCGTCCTCCTGCATGGATGATGCGTCAAGCAGGAAGGTACATGGCTGTTTATAGAAAGCTTGCAGAGAAATATCCATCCTTCCGAGAGAGATCAGAGACGACTGATCTCATTGTGCAAATTTCTTTGCAGCCATGGGAAGCATTCCGTCCCGATGGAGTTATTATTTTCTCTGACATACTCACCCCACTACCTGCATTTGGTGTTCCTTTTGATATAGAGGATGTGAGAGGTCCGGTGATACAGTCTCCCATTCGTTCCGAAGAGGACTTGAAAGCGTTGCACCCTATCGATCTGGAGAAACTACAGTTTGTCGGTGATTCTCTTAAGATACTGCGGAAAGAGGTTGGTAATTGGTATGGAGCCACCCATCATTTATCTACCTACGAAAGCTGTTTGACAGTTTCTAATATTTTTTTTAGGTAGGGGAACAAGCTGCGGTTTTGGGCTTTGTTGGAGCTCCTTGGACAATTGCTACATACATCGTTGAAGGTGGGACGACTCGAACGTATAAAACAATAAAGAGCATGTGTCATACATCACCCGCTTTGCTAAGGAGTCTTCTGTCACATCTTACAAAGGCAATAGCTGAATACGTCGTCTACCAAGTAGAGTCTGGTGCTCATTGCATACAGATATTTGATTCATGGGGTGGCCAATTGCCACCTCATATGTGGGAAATGTGGTCTAAGCCTTATATCGATGAGGTAACTGCACTTTTCTTGTTGCTTTTTAACAAAGGGATAAAGCTGTATTTTAGTTTGCAGTGGCTTAAAATTTTCTACATCTGATTCATGGATCTATTGGGTTTTGGGGCTCTCCGTGGAATCTCACACCATTAAAGCTTTTGTTGGTATTTGGTTCTTTCTAAACGCCTTTATGCTATCAATGTAGATAGTGAGAACAGTGAAGCAGAAATGCCCTCAAACCCCTCTTGTACTCTATATCAACGGAAACGGTGGATTTTTAGAACGGATGAAAGGAACTGGTGTTGATGTGATCGGGCTCGACTGGACAGTGGATATGGCTGATGGAAGGAAACGGTTGGGCAGTGACATTTCTATACAAGGAAATGTGGATCCCGCCTGTCTATTTTCTCCTCTTCCTGCCATAACTGATGAAATCAAAAGGTTCGTCATTGAACTTAACTGATTATGAATCCAACAGTGTCTTTTGTGCATCATCTGCTTGCTAAATATGCATTCTAATTAGCCACGGTAGTATTTAGAGCTTTATCAAGCTGTGTTCGTTGTTTGCTGAAGCTGATAGGATTTGCCCGTTTTGTCAGGGTCATAAGCAGTGCAGGGACGAAAGGCCACATTCTGAACCTGGGCCATGGAGTTCTTGTTGGTACACCGGAGGATGCAGTGGCTCATTTCTTTGATGTTGCGAGAAGCTTTGATTATGATTCCAGAGTTGAAAACCATGCAGCCGGGGAACCCAATTTGGTAGCTTGAGAGTCTAGTTTTGTTGTACAAAGAGACTGTTCTTCCAAGGTATGAGCTAACTAATCCTTTTTTTTTGGTAATATTTATTCATCATTGTATCGAAGAACCATATGCACTTGCACATGATGAGGCCACTCACTCTATTTGATTAAATTTCATAGTTTCAATTTCTTTGGTGCCTCAAGTTGCATAACCATTTATTGAATGTGGATTACTTTTTGAAGTTTTTATTGAATTGAAACTCGAGTAGAAGCAATAGTGTAGTTATATTATGGCATGCTTCCCTAGCTTCCGTTAGGGATAGTGGTGAGCATTCAGTTTTCATTTTGGTTTTTTGTCCGAACCAAACTGAACCGAAAAATACTACTCCCTCCGTCCTATAAAATATGTGCACTTTCCATTTTCGTCCGTCCCACAAAAATATGTGCATTCCATTTTTAGAAAGTTATACTATCAATTTAATAACGTAGGTCCTACTATCCACTAACACTACTTAAACTATCATTCTTCTCATCTCTCCTATTTTACCAATTTTGTCTTAATTTTCGTATCATACCCATTGCTCATATTTTTATGGGACGGAGGGAGATTTTTTTTTTAAAAGTGAAACCGAATCAAAAAACCGAAAACTTGACTATAAAAACTTAAAAACTGAACCTAACCAAAAAATTTGAAATTGTATACGATTTTAAAAACCTAAAACCGAAAAACTAAAATTGTCTCAATATTCCTAGTACAGTATAAATTTAGACATGATGTGTAATATATTCATAGAGGGGGTTCTTTTAACTTTTCAACAAATGTGCATATATTATCAATTAGTTTTATGTATATATACTGGCAAGAATTCACATTAGATTATGAGCACATGACTTCCATGAAATATATAGTAGGAGTAAACTATTCAACAATGTTGCTGTGACAGTAAACTAATCTACTAATCAAATTAGAGTTCTTAATATGAACATACAATTAGTGCTGTTGATGACGATGGGTGGTCCGCTAGAGCCGTGGAGGGGTGACGGTGAGGAGCTGGAGTCGACGGCGTGGGTGGACTGGAGGGAATGGAGGGATTAGTTCACATCTCTCTTAGAGCATCAGCAATGGGGCGGACGATAGCGCGCCCGATGCGTCGGGCGCGCTATTGTCCGCTATTGTGGCACCGCGGACGACGGACGATGCGTCGTCCGCGCCCGACGCTTAGTCCGCGGACGAAGCGCGGACGATATGGCATCATTCGCCCATTGTGGGTGACGCGGATGATGGCTGGACGATGCAACTCGTTTTAGTTTTTTTATTTTATTTTAAAATTCGAAAATTTTGTTTATATATATACCCTTGCTTCACTTTTCATTTTTAACTTTTCTATTCACTTTTCAACTCTCAAATTACGCTATACAATGGATTCCAGTGGATACTCAAGTCCTAATAGCCTGACGTTTGGAGATGTCGCACGGTGGCCGGGTACACAACCTGGCGAATATTGGTTGTTCAACGCCAACCAGACGTACGATCCGGACTTCAGTACGGATTCGTACGGTCTCTCCGACATGGAGCCGTCGCCAACTCACCATGCCCCCGCTTCACGTCGCACGGCCGCCGCCGCAGCCCCCTCCGCCGACGAGCCCTCAGCCGCCGCCCCCTCTCCCGCGAGAAAGAAGCGGACCAAGCACGTCGCGAGGAAGTTGCCACCTCCGGCAACGAACGAAGAGTACACCCCCGGCCGTACGAACTACCAACTGGATGAAACCCTCGTCTTGGTGAGGTGTTGGGTGGATATATCGGAGGACCCGATATTCGCCAACAACCAGAAGCAGCTCGTGTACTGGGAGCTCATCGCCGAGCGCTACAATGAGGCGAAGCCGCCGAGCGCGTACAAGCGCCAACGGGAGCAGCTCCGCAAGCACTGGGATCAGGTGAAGAAGCAAGTCAACCTGTTCGCGGTGGAGTACCAGAAGTGCTCGAGGGATCAGGGAAGCGGCGAGAGCTTGAGCGTCGTGCGCGATAGAGCGCTGTTGCCGTACCAGTCCATGTACGGCGACTTCAAGCATTTCAATATCCGGGCGCTCTTCAGGGGCAAGCAGAAGTTCCAAGGCGGGATTCTGCACATCGGTGCGGCGAAGAGGACGAAGACCACCGACACTTGTGGTTACACGACCAGCGAAAGCGGAACTCGTCCGGTGGACCTCAACCAGACGTGCGCGGAGGAAGAGAGTTCCGACACACCGATGTCCTCCCGGCGGCGTCCCATAGGCGTCAAGGCTGCGAAGAACAAGGGGAAGGCGAAGGCGACATCCTCCTCGGCCGCCCCCCCCATCGCCGATCCCGACCCCTACCTCGACCCCGGCAACAGTTGCCTACGCGGATTTGGCAACCACCTCGATGGCGAGGACGTTGTTGGATACGCACAACGCCCTTATGAGGTGTACGGATCCGGCCCAAGCTGAGCGCCTCCAAAGGTTGAGTGATGAGTTGAGCCGGAAGTTGGGGCTTTTGTAGGATAGTCTCTTTTTTTATTTCTAACTCGTGTACCTTTGTTTTTATAATCAGTGAATTTTTTATCGTTCTTAGTTAATCGTTGTGTTTTTTAATAAGTTTGCATTTATATATTTGAAAACAGTTAAATTAATTAACAAAACAGTTAAATGCTTAGGGCGCGCCTTAGGGCGCTCCACTGCAGGTGGAAGGGCAGGAGGATAAAATGTTGATGTGGCGGTGCATAGGGCGGGCTTTAGGTCGCGCCTTAGGGTGCCCCATTGCTGATGCTCTTAAGGGCACCCGCAACGCGGGCCGCGGGCATTCCGCGTTTCGTTCCTTCGGAACGAAACCGTAGCGGAACGCGTTGCGGCGCTGCGTTTCGTCGCGGTTCCGTTCCCATGCCGTCCCGGGTGCCGTCGGCACGAGACGCGGCACGGTCCGTGCCGCCACGCGCTTCGGCGACGTGGCTCGCCCTGCGTCGTGCGTGACGCCCACTCGCCGGCCCGCGAGTGGGCGTCGTCACGCTGACGCAATAAATTCATTTTTTTAAAAAAAATGAATTTAAAAAAAATATTTTTTTATTTATAAAAATTGTTTTTATATTTAAAAACAATTTTTTACAAATAAATGAATACTAGAAATTCGTATTAGCCCATATATATTTGATGGGCTTGCGAATTTATGAAACTCATTCTTGGTTGTCTCTCTTTTATAGAGACATCCTTGAATGTTTCATGTTCCACTTTCGATGTGGGACAAACTCATTCTTGGTTATCTTTATTTTATAGAGACATCCTTGAATGTTTCATGTTCCACTTTCGATGTGGGACAAACTCATTCTTGGTTATCTCTATTTTATAGAGACATCCTTGAATGTTTTATGTTCCACTTTCGATGTGGGACAAACTCATTCGTGGTTATCTCTATTTTATAGAGACATCCTTGAATGTTTTATGTTCCACTTTCGATGTGGGACAAACTAATTCTTGGTTATCTCTATTTTATAGAGACATCCTTGAATGTTTTATATTCCACTTTCGATGTGGGACAAACTCATTCTTGGTTATCTCTATTTTATAGAGACATCCTTGAATGTTTTATGTTCCACTTTTGATGTGGGACAAACTCATTCTTGGTTGTCTCTATAAAATTGTATTTTAAATTATGTCATTTTTTATTTTTTTAGTATTTTAATTATGTTTTTTTTTTTGAATTTTAAGTTGTAATGTTATTTTAATTTTAATGAAGTGTGTTTATTTAAATTGAATTGGGTTGGAAATTAAAAAAAAATGAAATTGAATGAATAGTAATTTAAGGAACGGTTAAGGAACGGAGGGTTGCAGGTTCCGTTCCTTAGTTAAGGAATGGAGTAAAAAAGTACAGTGGGGCCCTCAAATAGTGGTTTAAGGAACGGTATAGGAACGGTATAGGAACAGCGTTGTGGATGGCCTAAACCTTAAGGGACCTATATATACCACTAAAAAAATAAAGATAATAATTACTCCATCCGTCCACCGCAAGAGATTGAGATATATACCACTAAAAAAATAAAGATAATAATTATCCCACTACAAGTGATTGATTTTCATTTTTAGCTAAAAACAAAACATCTAATCACACAAGCGATTGATTTCGTTTTTTAGCTAAAAACAAAACGTATAATGACTTTTACTTTATCCAGGGAGTAATCAATTGCTAACTCATTCTCTAGTTGCTAACTACAACTAATTTAAGACCATGAGATATTAGAAATCTAGTGGTCTAAAATTTATCACGTGTAATTTTCATTTTTATTAATTAAATTGAAAAAGATAAAAAAAACTACCAAATTAGGGTTTTGGATGAAAATGTCAATATAGTGTTTTGAAAATATCAACACATTGCTTATGTCAACACATTGCTTATGTCAACACATTGCTTTAAGATTGACATTCTACATGTATTATATTGACATATTTTATATACTATGTTGACATGTTGCTGTACGAAAAAATTGAAAATTTTTGAAAAAAATTTCAAATTTTGACATCGGAACATATGCGAGTGAGATTTCGTTAGAATCCTTATGAAATTATCTTTAATTTGATATATGTTGTGCAAAAAATTATTTAAATCGAGAAAGTTATATGCGTTTTAAAGTTATGTGATATTTTTCAAAAGTTAGTTACAACTAATTTGGTGTAAATTGACCTTAATACCCTTATTGACGTTTTTTGTTGATCGTATAGATATTTCGGGGCTGATGATCTAGGCCTTTGATTTGAATATCTAAGGACTATTATTTAATTGCAGTTAGCAATTAAGTGTTGAGTTAGCAATATAACACTCCCCTACTTTACTCTCTCTTTATCTCTTATACTTTATTCTCTCTATAAAATCACAAAACAACACTTTATAAAACCACATGCTGAGTAAGCTACTTAAGAGTAAGATAGATGGAGTAATATATAGTAGGAGATATATTTCACTAATTCTTTTCATAATATTTTTTACATTTCTTAAAACTCACGTTAAGTCAAAGTGAGATTTTAAATTCTAACCAATAGATTATACAATTAAGAATGGTAAGCGATATAGATCATGCTGCTAATCAATTTTGAAAAGCCCTCAAAAATATTTTATTGTGAGCAATTTTATTTGATAGGTAAAATGATACAGTATCAACTTATTTTGGACAAAGGTGAATTGGATCTAATGTACACATATTTATTTGTATATGAAGTAATGTGGTTGGACAGATCGTGTTCTTGCATTATTCAACGAGATGAACAAGGGATGGAGTATGATCAAATCATTATATTTCACATCGATGATAACACATAATTACTTTTTAACATAACTTTTATTACTACATTTTTATTTATATAAGATGTTACGTACTCCCAATGTCCCACTAAAATTGAGTCATTTCTTTTTTGCACTCGTTTTAAAAAAATCATAAAAAATAGTTAATGTGGATATACTCCCTCCGTCCTTCAAGAATATGCATTCTTTCTTTTTAGTCCGTCCCACAAGAATATGCACTTTCTAATTTTAGAAAGTATTTTCTCTCTAATGAGGTGAGTATTAGAAATAGGTCACTCACTCCTTAAAAGGCCTTATAAGGGGGAGGGTTATCCACAATTATATAGGTGAGCTAGGATCGTTACCAAGTCGATGTGGGACAAGAATTATGAATTTTAACACGCCCCCTCACGTGTGGGCCGGAATGACACATCGGACTTCCATCACGTGGGTAGGCAAGAGAAGAGATAAAGAGATATAATCCATCATCGACTTGGGCCCGCTCTGATACCATATTAGAAATGGACTACTTACCTCTTAAAAGGCCTTATAAGGGGAGGATTATCCACACTTATATACGTGAGCTAGGATCGTTACCAAGTCGATGTGGGACAAGAATTATGAATTTTAACAGTGGGACTCATTCTCCACTAACAATACTTTATTTACTTTTTCTCTTTACCCCTCTCTTATTTTACCAATTTTACATTAAAACTCGTGTCGACCCCAAAGTGCATATTCTTTGGAGACGGAGGGAGTAAAATAAAGTAAAAACGAGAATAATGCAGATAAGACTCATCTTTACATTATTCTCGCTTTAATTTACTATATATCCACTTTAACTATTTATTACGATTTTTTCAAAACGAATGTAAAAAAGAAATTACTCAACTTTACTCAACTTAATTGGGATGGAGGGGAACTCTAAATAAGATGAGGTGTGGGGTAGGCCAAAAAGAAGAAGATATATTGAAGAATAAGACAAAAAGTGTTTTCATAACAATGATGAGCATCAGATATAAGAGTTGGAAATGGAAAGAGAATTGCTATGAAATTTTCCAGCTATCCAAAATGAAGTCTGATTAATAAACCATCATTGCTATTACAAAAGTTTAAAAGAATATATGAAAAAGCAAGTGGGGTCTTCTTTATGTTTCTTTTAAAAAATAGTAGTAGTATTTGGTTTTGGAAATGTTTTTTTTTTCTTTTTTTTATTTGCGAAGCAAGCGAGTGATTTATATTCTCAGTCCATCACCAAAAAGTTGCATGCCTTCAAAAACATCATCACTATGTTATATTTAACAGACGAAAATATGTTTGATGGTGAATTTATCGCAGCTTCATCTTCCAAGGCAATAGTTTTATTGAACAAAAGGCTAGCAACGAAAAGAGGAAAGAAGTTGCATAATCATCTACGCCTGTCAAAATTAAGAAGGGTAAAAAGAATAGTGAAAACAAACAAACTAGTAAGTGCTTCAAGTGAGGCAATCAGAGATATTGGAAGTCGGATTGCCCTCTTCTAAAGAAGGGCAATGGCCGAGATATGTTCAAGTCCAAAGCTTGTGTAGTAGAATCATTGTATCTACACATTCATGGATAGTGGATACATGAGTCACTGATCATGTTTGTTTTAATTCAGCTTTAATGTAGATGACGAGGCAACTTCATGATATCTACATCCAGTTGGGCGACGCCACGAGAGTGGAGTTCGTTGCTATTAGAGTTAGTATACTGGAAAATAAAGTTTGAAGCTAAATAGTTGCTTGTATACGATAAGCTTCAAACTCACTTTTACCCGTTATGAAAACATGTAATTTTTTCATATTGTGTCTATCTATTAATTTAAGATACTATGTTTTACAAGTATTTAATTTTTTGTTTTTTTTTTGAATGTTTAAAAAAGAAATCAAGTATAAGTCTTCTACACTAGAAACTTGAGTAGTGGACATGTTTATCACTATAAGGGACTTAGTCGGTACCTTGCAGAAGTAAAAGGATATTTCATAATCTGGATAGGCTTTTGTTACCTATCGGTAATAAAGGTTGCAATGACAGTCTGAAAGTTCCCTACCTAAGGAGATTAACGACATTGGTGTGATATAACATTGAATTCTAACAATGACATAAATCTTTCCTAACTATTTACTGAAATACGAGGTCTCGGTGATTATTATTATTTTATCTTTGTATATAACAGTGAGAATACAATATTAATTATGCACTACTTTGATTTTTTCGTAATCCAAGAATCCTAATATACTCCACCCATCCCATAAAAATCGGATCTCATTTCGATCTAATGAGGTGAGCCTCATTCACCACTATCGATACTTCAGTTACTTTTTCTTTTTATCTCTCTCTTAATTTACCAATTGTGCATTAAAACATGTGTCGTCTCAAAGTTTTCATTTTTATGGAACAGATGGAGTATTGAATAGTGGTGATTAATGTCCAGCAGCACGAGGATAGTTATTGCACTTAATCGTGTCCCGAGAAATTCGTTTTGCTTATATTCTCAAGAAGTGTTCAGAATAGGTTTTATTATTATGAAACTCGGCCAATTAATTCATTCGATGAATAATAAATAAAATGTTCTTGAATGAGACCACTCTTTAAATTCTCTAAAATCCGATTAAGTGAAAGAGGAAAGACCGGACATCAACCTTTAATCCACGTACCAAGCCGAAAAAATAGACTGAATTTTGAAACGTAAATTCACACAATTATAAGTTATATCAATATCAGCTATCCTTAGTGGAGTATCGTGCTGGAAAGTTTATTGTGAGGAATTTATTACACACAATCCGTGGTTACAAAGAAACATAAAAATCATACTGCACTTTAATATGCGAACATGAAACCTCAGACTATAATTAGTTTGAAATTTTACAGGACTGATTTATCTACCCCACCTATATCTTTTTGAGATGATTGTGCATCTTCAAAAGTAAATTTTTTTCCTATTGATAAGACACAAATCAAGACTTCGTTTTTTTATGTATGCTATTTATGCTATATTCTTGATTGCAACAATAATGTTAGACGTGTAGGAATCATGCTAAGTCTATATTATATTGTTTGCTATTAATTTTATTTGTTAGTACTCCCTCCGTCCCTCTATAATAGAAGCGTTTCATTTTGAGCACTTATTTTGAAAAAATTATATTCCCCCCATCTCAGTTTAAGAGTCACATTTTGTCATTTAAGTCCGTCCCAGTTTAAGAGTCACATTTAGAATCTACCATATTGGACATAAAATTTAACCTCATTATTCATCAAATTTACATCAAATGCCATTACTTTCATAAAAATAAAACAAAACAAAATTCTAAACATACAAAAAGTCAAAAGGGTTTCACTTTCCACTACCTCACTTCAATTATTACATACTCTAACAACCACTACCTCACTTCACTTATTACACACTCCACCAATTTCTTAAAACTCGTGCCATAACTAAATCTTACTCTTAAACTGGGACGGATGGTGCAATAAATAGCTAAAGTGTAAAAAAAGTAAAGTAAAAAAGAGAATCATATAGTTAAGAGTCTTTTGTATATTATTTTTTTTCTTATTTTACATTTTTTCTATTTTAATTATTTATTAATATTTTTTCAGAACGAGTGCTGAAAATGAAACGCATCTACTATATAGGGACGGAGGGAGTATATATTAGTATTAATTTATTAAGTCATCATTGTGTATATGATGACTAATGTACTGCTATTATCTATACTTCAATTAAGAGCACCCACAACAGTGGACGGACGGCGTCCGTCCGTCCGTGCCAGCGGCACAGAAGACTCATAATTAAAATAATGTTTTCTATATATATTTTTTTCACATAACAATAAATTTAATCCTAACGAGCTGCGAGTAAATTTTATAATTGATCTCAAAGTCAAATTTCTGCTTATCCACAGCCCATCGGTCCCTAAACCATAACCAAATTGTGAACCCTAAATCTTAAATTGAAGTATGAACTTTTATCCACAACCAATCGAGAACTTCAATTGAAGGATGGAATCGATTATGAGATTGAAAGAACTCAAAATCGTTCTGGAAAACTAAAATTTCATTAATTATATACTATGATATAATAATAAAAAAAATACTTACACACTATTTTTTTAAATTAACTCCTATATAAATGAGGAAATTACAACTGATGTCAAGAAGGCTCGAAATCGGCACCTCATGCAATAATGTCTAAGCTCCTTGCCGCTAGGACAAAAGCTCTGGACTAAAAACATACTTACGTACTAGTAGTACACAGAATTGCTTATATACTTTTTTTTCAGATCAATATGATCACTTTATATGATTGACCAAGTTGAAGTAAGTTGATTTAGAAATTCTTTTTTTACAAGAATATGAGTATCAAGCTAAATATTCTTTCGTAAATAAACAAATATATTAGAGGAATTAGTATATACAGGAGTACAAATTAGGAATGAATATAATGCTACACATGGACATTACTTTCGACCTAAATTATCTTCCCAAAATATTAGCTGATTATTCTGTACATAGCAAAAATAAGGTGTTGATTTTCTGACCTAAATTATGCATATGGTATATAGACTCATAATTTTATGCTTACATTAATTTCACAAAAAAGACTTAAAAGATTTAGTACCCAAACTTAATTGTTGTAGTATTACATAGCAAAAATATGGTGTAGATTATTTACCTAAATTATTCACATGATATATAGATTCAGGATTTTAAGATTACATCAATCTCACAAAAAAATGTAAAAGATTTTGCACCAAAATTAATGTTTAGGCTCTATATAAACACAAACTAACGTTACATTATTTACAAACAATAGTAACAAGTTTAGATATCAATTGCATAAATGAAGATGCAACAATATATTTCTCTGAAATTTCTTTTACTGGTTATTCTATGCTTTCTCATTCCAGGTTTGAATTTTTATACACGATTAAAATCAATATATTGTTTGTTCAACAATTTTAGTTTTAATATTAATCTTATATTTTTGTAGATGAAAGATGATTAGTATTGTGTGGTGAAGCAATGACTTGCACAGATTCTTTTGAAAGTCCCTTTTGTGATCAACAAGGAATCGCAGTATGCTCAAACTGTTTGAGATATCCTAAGTTGAATTCTATTCGATGTGACACAAGCACCATTCCACACAAGTGTGTTTGTAGGTTCGAGTGTCCACCCTAGTTGATTTCAATATTCATATGACACATGATCATGTTATCTTTTGATATATTATTATAGTGTTACCCTAGTTGATTTCAATTGATTTGTTTTTTTCTCTTTTTGAATATCGGATTTATTATTTTATGCTGAAATATGACAGTCAAGTTATCTTTCGATCCGTAATCAAAATGCAAACATATAAAAATGGATTTTGTCGATAAAAATTTATGATAACTAGCACTTTAAATTAATGCAAAACCATTTCTAGCATGCTTAGTGAAGCAACAACCAACCATAATAATGCAAAATAAAAACTGACACATATAGCTAAAAGGTAATTTCTTAAAAGTTTTCAAAATTTCATAGTCAAGGAATACCAAGATGGGCAATCCTATAAAATATGGAAACACTCTAAATATTAATGTACACCATTTATTATATAGAAAGTTTATGCAAATTCGATATATAATAGACACACTATATATAAACACTTTATAAGTATATAGTAATTGAAATGACGAGCACTTTGTTGTTAGTAGTTTTAGTTTATAAAATTTTAAATTTAATTGCTTTATCATGCACCAATCATTTGTCTTATTTTGTTTTGAAGTTTTTTCATTTTATAATGAAAATGATTAATGTAATAAAATTAGTGTTTTAAATCATCTTGTTGTTATTATTACCCATAACTATTTTTATAATTTAACATAATGTATAGTATTCATACAGTTAATGTCTATACTATATAATTACCCATATAATTATTTAATTTATACACTACATAATCATTTGTATTATTAAATTTAATTTATATATTGTATTTAATGCCATTAAATTTGAAGTTATAATTACACTTTTTATTTGTCTACTGATGGGGTACGAACTAAACAACTAAACCCTAATGGCGAGCCCAATAGCAGTGACGGCCCATTAGCCCAAAACCCAAGAAAGAGTATCAGTTCGGCACGACCAAAGAGTTCAGTTCGGTTCGGCACAACCAAAGAGTTCGGTCGCAGCCTACAGCTCGGTAAAAGCCAACCAATCAAGCTCTACTCTCAGATCGGCAAAAGAACCAATCAAGCTCTACTCTCAGATCGGCAAAAGCTGATCGGCAAAGTTCAGCAGTTCGGTCTCAGTATTCGACCGAACAAGGAGATAGTGGACCCATGCAGGACCTCCACGACCTCCACTACACCCACGATCTATCTAGTGGTATGAAGCAGTTGTCAACCTGCAAGCCACGATCTTGGTTCAAATGTATAAATACAACGTAGATCAGATAGA
The DNA here is from genome assembly GCF_004379255.2 of Salvia splendens. Lineage (NCBI taxonomy): Eukaryota > Viridiplantae > Streptophyta > Magnoliopsida > Lamiales > Lamiaceae > Salvia > Salvia splendens. The sequence continues at coordinate 18,368,419 of NC_056037.1, read as the reverse complement.
CAGGGGTTAAGCTCTCTAGATATCGAATCTCATATAGCAAGTCAGTATTGTAAGCTGTAATCCAGATCAAGCAATACAAATTTGCCCTCCTTTCTTCCCGTGGACGTAGATTTACCTCAGTAAATCGAACCACGTAACTTTCTGTGTCGTGATCTATATTTATTACCTGCATTTATTACCATCAAAAATTCGCCAATCATCACTGGCGCCGTCTGTGGGAAACAGAGAACCAAATCTGTGATAAAAGCGAGTTTTTGATCCTCTTCCACCAAAAAAATGCATACCAGATCACATAATACCCGTGCTTCCGTCCGTGATAACCATGAGGAAGCTAGTCCAGCCCGTCGGTCTGGAAAACAGCCTCGTGAGAAATCTGTCTCCAGTCCTCACGGTGAAGGAACAAGCCACTCCAGAAGTCGTCGCACCGAGTCTTCCCAGCAGCCCGATTTGAACGAGGCTGTCAAGTTGTTTTTGGCCGAGAACAGGATGAATTCTTAACATTCCTGCAAACAGGCCAAAAGCCGGAGACGAAAACGGCGGATTCTCCCTCTCCATCCAGACATGAAAGTCACTACCGCAGTAGTGTCGCATCTCCCCGGAGAAAGAATCCTCACCACCGACATGTTCCTCTTCCTCCTCGTTACCGGAATCACAGGAGAACTCCATCTCCACCATACCGAAGAGATGTCGGGTTCGCCATGTATGGAGCGCTGAAGACTCCATTCTCGGATGATATCACCCGAACTCCGTTGCCGCAGAATTACCGAACTCCGTCAATGACTTATGACGGGTTAGTGGATCCTCATGATTTCTTGGGACGCTATCAGTATAATATGGCGAACCAAGGTCTCAATGAGGTTCACATGTGTAAGCTGTTTCCCGAGCTGCTCATCGGGAACGCAAGGAGGTGGTTTGATAGCCTCCCTCAAGGCAGCATTAGATCTTACAGAGATCTAATGGATGCTTTTCATAGGAGATTCTTCCAGAAAGCGGAAGCCCGAATCACTTCGGCTCAGCTGCTTTCTATTCGTCAAGGTCGCGATGAAAAAATTAGCGACTTCATGACGAGGTTCCACAAGGAATGCCTACAAGTAGATGATCTCAATGATCTACTTGTCATTTCGGCATTCCAAAATGGAATACTGCCAGGAGCTCTCTACAGGAAGCTCGTTGAATGCAGTCCGCAAACAGCTCAAGAGATGTGGGACATTGCGGACCAGTTTTCTCGTGCCGATGAGGCAGACCGTCGAAAACGGTCTTTAGACAGCTCATCTAGAGGAGACAAAAAGAAGCCCGATCATAGCGATCAGGGACATCCTCGCCGAACTCCTTTTGAAAGGATTCAAAGGACACCGGTACAAGACCGATTGGGGCCACGTCTCAATCCTGAGAAGCCGCCCGCTCAGTTCGTACCATTGAACAAGTCAAGAGCGGAAATTTTCGAACTGCATTCCGATATGTTCGAAAAGCCAAAGCGGATGACGAAAAATCCGCCGCGCGCCGAAGTCAGGATAATTATTGCTCCTTCCATCAAGACCACGGTCACGATACCGAGGAGTGCCGACATTTGGCTGCAGGTATTGATGTTCTTGTGAAAGCAGGGACGTTAAAAAAATACCAAAGCAAGCAGCCGAAAAAGAACAAGAAGCAGAGAGGTGCGAACTGCGCTCCTCAGGATCCGAAAAGGCAACAGGATCCCGAAGACGATGACGAGCCGCAATATGATGGAGTAATCCAGACTATTGACGCTCTCCCAGCCGGGAAGACTAAATCGTCCCTGAAGTCAGAGCGCAGAGGCTTCAATCGAGAGGAGCCAACGCATAAAAGGCTGAAGCAGGACGAAGTGATTACATTTTCAGATGCCGATCCCGTCCCGGCCATCTCTCCTCATCAAGACGCCATTGTCATTCAAGCCGGAGTGGCAAACAAACTGATCCACAGAGTGTTCGTGGATACAGGAGCGTCAGTTAGCATTCTTTTTAAAGAATGTTTCGATAAACTGGAAGTGGATCCAGCTCGGCTCAGTCCGGCTCCGCTTCCTCTGAAAAGTTTCGCCCAGGAGGACACCCGCCCTGAAGGTATTATCAGCCTTCCGATTACGGTGGGAAGAGCGCCTACAAGCTCCAGTACGATGATCGAGTTCTTTGTGGTAAAAGCTCGGTCCCCGTACAACATTATACTGGGAAGAGACTGGCTCAACACAGTTCGGGCCATTTGCTCTACTTATCACCTCACCATCAAGATCCCCACTAAAGGAGGGATAGCGGTCATCCGAGGTGATCAAAAGAGAGCAAAAGAGTGTTTGCAGATTGCGCTTAAAAGTGCCGAGCAATCAGATCGGCACCATCAAGCATAGCAATCACAGCAGCCGGAGTCAGAGGCAGGCGAAATGACCGAAGTCACACCGGAGCCGAACTCGATGGAAGTTCGGTTATATGAAGATGATCCATCCAGAACGGTGAAGATCGGTTTCGCGGGAACACCTCTACTCCGGGAAAAGACCATCCAGCTCCTCAAAGAGTACAAAGACGTCTTTGCGTGGTCGCCGTTGGACATGACCGGAGTGCCCCCCGAGGTAATTACACATCGGTTAAATATTGATCCTTCAGTCCGGCCTATAAACAGAAGCAAAGACTCTTTGCGGCAGAAAGAAGTCAAGTCATCCATGACGAAGTCCGCCAATTACTGAAAGCGGATGTGTTATTTGAGGTGAAATATCCTTCTTGGGTGGCCAACCCTGTGATGATCAAGAAAAAAGAAGGAGGATGGCGGATGTGCATAGATTTTACCGATCTAAACAAGCACTGTCCTAAAGATTGCTATCCCCTTCCGAACATAGATAAAAAAGTAGAAGCTTTGATAGGCTTCGAAATTTTTTGTTTTCTTGATTTGTATAAAGGATATCACCAAGTTTTAATGGATGAGAATGATGCTTCAAAAACGGCTTTCATTACTGACTTCGGCATTTTTGCTTACAAAAATGCCATTCGGTTTAAAGAATGCCGGAGCCACATATCAAAGGATGGTTGACAAGCTATTTCGGCACCTAATCGGAAAAGAGGTTGAAGTGTATGTTGACGACATAGTCGTTAAAAGCAGAAGCACTTCGGAGTACGAAGACAATCTCAAGTCCACTCTCGACGTGCTCCGAAAAGCCAACCTCAAACTCAATCCCAAAAATGTACCTTTTTGGTAGATTCGGGAAAGTTTCTAGGTTGTTGGGTTTCAAAGGAAGGACTCAAGGCAAATCCGCTAAAAGTTCTAGTTGTTCAGAACATGGCAACGCCGAAGTCCATACATGATGTGCAAAGGCTAACTGGATGTCTAGCCGCACTGAATAGATTCCTTTCCCAAGCAGCCGAAAAGCAAATGCCGTTCTTCAATGTGTTGAAGAAGGCACCAAAGTTTGAGGGGAGTCGAGCAGAAAAAGGCTTTTGACGAGCTCAAAAGTTATTTAGCCGAGCTTCCTATTCTCTCTGCTCCAACAGATGCCGAAGTGATATTCTTATACTTAGCGGCATCAGATCAAACCATTAGCGCGGTGCTTGTACGAGAAGAAGGCCTAAAGCAGCTTCCCATCTACTTTACAAGCCGAGCATTAAGAGGTCCAGAAACAAGGTATCAACCTCTGGAAAAAATTGCTCTGGCATTAGTAAATGCAGCAAGGAGACTGCGGCCATATTCTATGCTCACAAGGTATGCGTCTTAACCGATCTTCCACTTCGGCAAGTTTTGACTAAGCCTGAAGCATCAGGCAGAATTGCCAAGTGGCCATAGAGCTGGGAGAACACTCAATAGAATATCTACCTCGGAAAGCCATCAAGGGACAAGCCTTGGCAGATTTTCTTGCAGAGGCAAAGTTCGATCAAGCAATCCCTGTTATTGCCGAACAGAAAAATCCTGCCAATGACGAACTAACACAGCCCCAGGAATCCGAAGTAGAGCCGCCGGACTGCTGGAGTGGATTCGTAGATGGAGCTTCGAATAAGACGGGAAGTGGAGCTGGTATTCTACTTATCGCTCCCGACGGACACGAGGTAACTTATTCACTTCGGTTCTTATTCCCAACTACTAATAACGAAGCCGAATACGAAGCCCTCCTTGCCGGACTTCAATTAGCGCAAAGTCTATTTGTCAAATCTCTCAAAATCCATTGTGATTCACAAGTCATAGTGAATCACATGCTGGGTACAAGTGAAGCCCGAGATGAGAGGATGAAAAAATACTTGGACAAAGCGCAAAGCATTAGCCGAAGTTTCTCTATTTTCGGATAATCCGCATTCCCAGAGCGGAAAACAGCCGAGCAGATACTTTAAGTAAGTTGGCCTCATATCCGAGCTCAAAGGTGGAGGAATTACTACACCGAAGCATTGATGAAGCTGAGGTACATTCAGTAACCAGCTCGCCGAACTGGATGACGCCGATCTTACAGTATCTAGATCAAGGACAACTGCCCGAGGATAAGAGAGAAGCTCGGAAAATCACATGCCGAGCACTTCGGTATGAACTTCATGAAGGAGTCCTATACAGAAAGTCCTACCTTCAACCGTTATTGCGATGTGTAGGACCAGAAGAGACGGACTACATCCTTAGAGAAGTTCATGAAGGATCTTGCGGTAGCCACATCGGAGCTAGAGCTTTAGCTAAAAAAGTTCTGAGATGGGGATATTATTGGCCAACTTTGGTACAAGAAGCAGTGCAGCTCGTCAAGACATGTACGAAGTGCCAAATCCATGCAAATATCCCAAGGATGCCGCAGACCGATCTATGTGCTATGCAAAGCCCTGGCCTTTTATGCAATGGGGCATAGACATAGTAGGACCACTACCACAAGCTCCTCGGCAAATGAAATTCCTTATCGTTGCCGTGGATTACTTCACGAAGTGGGTGGAGGCTGAACCATTAGCTACGATAACGAGCTCGAAGGCATTGGATTTTGTCTGGAAGAACATAGTTTGCCGATTTGGCATACCCCATATCCTCATTTCGGATAATGGGACTCAGTTCACCGACAAGACATTCAAGAATTGGTGCCAAGAGCTGAATATTCAACAGCGGTTCACTTCGGTCTCTCACCCACAAGCAAACGGACAAACGGAAGTAACAAACCGTATTCTGGTGAAAGGTTTAAAAGCTCGGTTAGAACAAGCCAAAGGACAATGGGTAGAAAATCTTCCTCAAGTCCTATGGTCTTACCGAACTACACCAAAAACCTCAAACGGTGAAACTCCGTACAGTCTGGTGTACGGCACTGAAGCCGTGATTCCGGTTGAGATCGGCATACCCAGTCCCGAACTCTTAATTTCTCAGCAGAACTGAATGAGGACGGACTGAGAGCCGAACTAGATCTTGCCGAAGAAGAAGAGAATTGGCCTGCATAAAAGCAGCCAAGTACAAGGAGCAAGTAGCCCGGTATTATAACCAAAGGTGAAAAAGCTGCAATTTCAAGTGGGAGATCTCGTCTTGAGAAACAATGAAGTAAGCCGAGCAGAAAAGCTGGGCAAACTCGAACCCACATGGGAAGGTCCATATCGGGTGTCAGAAGTCCTCGGCAAAGGGTCTTATAAATTGACTCACATGTCAGGAGAACAAGTACCCCGAACATGGCACATTTCCAACCTCAAGAAGTTCCATTTGTAAGAGACAGTCCGGTCAGTCAGTCTTGTGTCTAGTTCGGTCCTAGGGGTATGTGCTTTCTTTGTTTTTACTTGTTTTCATGCTTGTCGTTTTATAAAAGTTTAAAACCTTTTTCGTCTTTTTTATTTGTCTTTATGTGCGTTGTCTCTCTATGTGCGTGTCGTCTCTTACAAATGTTACTGAGGTATCTTGTTCTTTAAAGGCTGATCCCTTTTTAGAACATGTATTAAAGACAATTGTGAGTCCAAGCTTCTCAGGAAGATACAAGACTCCACAATTCAGCTTAAGAAACAAGCAGTTCGTCTGAAACGAACTGCAAAAAGGGAAAGTCCGATCCGAGCGATAAAACTCGCCAAATTAGGACAAAGGGAAAGTCCGATCCGAGCGATAAAACTCGCCAAATTAGGACAAGAAATCCATCGAGCGATAAAACTCGCCAAATAGGACAAAGGGAAAGTCCGATCGAGCGATAAAACTCGCCAAATTAGGACACAAACCAGTCCGGTCAAAGAGATTTTACTTCATAAGACCATCGGTTAACAAAGGGAAAGTCCGATCCGAGCGATAAAACTCGCCAAATTAGGACACAAACCAAGTCGGTCAAAGAAAGTTTACTTCATAAGACAAAGACGAGTCCGGTCAAAGAAGTTTACTTCATAAGACCGAGGAGTCCGGTCAAAAGTTTATTTCATAAGACCGAGACTAAGTCCGTCAAAGAAGTTTACTTCATAAGACCAAGGACGAGTCCGGTCAAAGAAGTTCACTTCATAAGACCAAAACGAGTCGGTCAAAGAAGTTTACTTCATAAGACCGAGGACGAGTCCGGTCAAAGAAGTTTACTTCATAAAGACCGAGGACGAGTACAATAAATGAAATAAAAAATCGCTGAACTGTAAGTACGCAGTGATAGAAGCGAAATAAAATCGCTGAACTGTAAGTACGCAGTGATAGAAGCGAAATGAAAAAAATTTCATTTATTAAGTCTTGTTCGGCATACAACTCCGCTGCCCTACGAGAAGCGTTACGCTATTACAAAGGACTATTCTACTGTCCACGGTTGCTAAAGTTGAGCCACCTATTCAAAAAATCCTCGTGAAGCCGAGTTCGGGCGTTCCGGGCAGCTGAAGAATAAGCAGGTCGACGAGATGCTCTGATCGACCTACCGCCTCTTCCCTGAGTCCGGGAAGTTCTGGCACCTCGGCGGCGAAGAGTCTCTTCACGAAGCATTTGTTGATCTTGCTCACTCATAATCACAGCTCCTCTACGAACTTCAGTCCGTCCTTGTCTTGACGTTTCCGGTTGCTCCTGAGTCCGTTCTCGTCTTGACGTTTCCGGTTGCTCCTGAGTTCGTTGCTGATTTGGAGTAGGATTTTGAGCAAGTGGATCAGAGGTTTGAGCTGGAGTGTGAGCATCTGTTGGCGGGAAATGCCTAAGGAATCTCTCGATTGAAGGACGCCGGGAAAGAATGATGTCGTACCGAGAAGCCCAGCGCCGCAATGATTTCACAACTTGTTGGCAAGCCGAGCTCTCCAGCGCATTGTTCCTCCGGAGTACATGAAGCTCCTCCCACAGTTCATCAACTTGATTCTGAACTTCAGATATGCTCATTCCCCCGCGTCCGCAGATGAAATCCTCATATGCAGTCCTCTCAGCGACGACAATATCCAGCTCGGCCTCCAGATCCTTCCTTATGGACTCTAAGTCCTTATTGTCGGACTCCAGCTCCACTGAACGAGCCAAGAGTTCGTCATACTTCATCTGGTCCTCTATGGCTTTTTTCTCAGCTTCGTTTAAAGCCGAAGAGTATAGCCGCTTCCAGTGAGGTACCTCCAGCTCCTTAGAGTTAAAAGATACAAAGCAGCTAGGTCAGTTCGGCATTTCAGCTTACCGAGCAGGCAGTAAACCACAACAGGAGTAAAAGAGATCAAGAAAAGCCATACGAAGACACGAGTGTAGAAAGAAAATTTTTTCATTCATAAGAAAAAATTTTTACACAAGGAGGGCTTCAAGGCCATTTTACAAGAAGGAAGAAAGAAACTAAACTAAGAGAAGGGAGATGAAATCATACTCCGCCAGTTTCATCTCCGGCTCCCCTCCGGGTTTCAGCTTCTCCCTCCTTGTCCACCTCGGCTTCAGCCTCAGCCTCCCTACTCCCCCCAGCCTGCTCGGCGCCCCCATAGCCGATCTGCTGCACCTCCTGCTCGGCCTGCCCGTCGCGGTCTGCCGATCCGGCTGCTCGGTCTCCTTGCCGGCCTCGTTTTCCTGCTCACCCTCTCCTTGGAAAATTGGAGCGGGTGAAACAGGTCCCAAGGAGGCAAAGATGGCCTCCATGTTCTCGTCCCGGTCAGCTCGGCAACTACGATCTCGGTCAGCAGAAAGCAGGACCGAGGAAGACGCGAGCTCGTCAAGGAGCGGCAGACTCTGGAGACGAGCTGCAATTTCTCGGCCATACAGCGGCAGGACGACTTCGGGTCCCTGCTCAGCATTATCGGTCATCAGTTTCAGCAGATCACCGACAAAGGCCGAAATTGATTCTCAAAGAGTTCTCCGCGAAAGCACGGAGAGCCTCCCTTTGGCACCACCACGCAGCAGCCTCCCTCTGTTTCGACTGCTCTCTCTGGATAATGAGCTCGTTTTTGCCCGCTTGCCTCATCCTGAGCCGAGATCCTAGCAGCCCTTGCCTTCTCAAAGTCTGCCCTAGCCTGTTCGGCCTGGTGACGAGCAGCAGTCAACTTCATCTGCATCTCAGCATAGTCGCTGGACGCTTTAGAGAGTTCAACTGCGACGAGCATAAGTCGTTCCTCTGAAATGGAAAAAAGGAAAAAAAGTCAACCGAGGGCCACAAAAAATACAGAAAAAAGCAAGGCCAGAAAATCAAGAAGAGAATTCACCTCGGCGAAGTCCGTGGGCCATAAAAGGGCTCACAGATATGTTCCGAAGGAGGCGCCAAGACACGTCTTTCTCTGGCGCTCTTGGGGGTTCTGAAGCTTCGCCTTCCCTTTGCCGAAGTCGACTCCGGCTTCTTTGGATCCGAAGAGGTCTTTTGCCTCTTCGATTCTTCTCGTATCTGCTTGGCTATGCCAATCAGTTAAACCTCTAATTCGGTCGGGTCCTAGCGACAAACCCTCTCGGACACGTTCCATGTCTCCTATTCATCTAAATTCTTATGGGGACCGTATGCTAGCTTTCCCAGTTGGCCGGTCCAGTGACCGTTGTGGAATGCGACCACATCCCGGTCACATACGTTCAGATTTGGTATTTATGTTTATGTGATTGCGTAATCAATTTTATGAAACGAAGGAATTTAGTGACTCTGGCCTTTTTAAATAAAACCCCGTGTACACTCAACTGTGGCTGACAAATTAAATGAACTTATTTTTGGCACTATGCTCACTGAGTATATCAAGTACTCAGCCCTGCATGCTTCTTTTCTAACGTGCAGGTTGAACGTGAATGAGGAGCGAAGGTGTTGGAAGATGAAACATTAATAAGTAGTTAGCTAGCCCAAAGTAGCATTCTTCATACATACTATTTTGTCTTGGACTCTTCCGCGCAGTAGAAACTATGTTCTAGAAATTTTTGGATTTTGTCTTGACACTCTGATTCTCTTTTGACTATGTACCCATTCGCCTTCGAAACTATCAGTTCGAGTGAATTATTTCTCTTATGTTTATTTCATGATTGACGAGATTATTTTAAACACGTAATAGCTACGCTCACTCAGTACTAAGGAGTTGTGGTCGTGATACCGTCGATAATCGGATGATGAATTTTATATTTTTAATTTTCATATATGTTGATTAGCAGATTTTATATCAACAAATGCATCAAACAATCACAATATAATGCATGTACAATATCAATAAAAAACTGTGTTGATATTTTCTTGTACTTGTGTTGAGATTTTCATGTCACTGTGTTGATATTTGTAATATAATATGTTGATATAAAAAATATGTGAAAATTATTATTTTATAAAAGATTGACTATTTTACCCTATTTATTGAATCCGCGAGCTTTAATCTCATTCACCTCATTCACGCATTTTTAGATCTAATGGTATAGAATTAGTCTTGGTTGTGGATTGATAACTATATGTATTTCAACATGACCATATTTCTAATTTATCCACTATGGGGTGTTTGGTTCGTTTCTCTAAATAGTATATGAAGCTTAGTAAATGGTAGTCAGTTTTAAAACTTATTCCTTGTATTCGATATCGTGTTGACCTTTAGTTATACTAGATCTATACTGTATAATATATACTGCGAGACGATCAAAGGTGGGAAGCATCCAAGGGATCAATCACTTTGGGTTTTGCCGATGCCTTGAGATAGGAATTTTGTTTCTTTGTTGGTTAAAATTTGACCCTTTTTTATCTGTTCATATTTTTTCATCTTCGTTGTTGTTATACACAAGATCTCTAGCAATAACTTGTTTCTTTGTCACTTTTATCATGCATGTGGTTAGCTTCCTTACAATATCCACAAGGTTTACCCAGACCTATAGTACGTGCAACATCCTTAAACGGACGCTTCACATTCCAACCCTAAAGGAATGTGGGCTTCCAAGTGGGCATCTCAGTGTAAAAAGTGGGGGATCGAGTGGGCTTCGGTAATGAGCCACATATTACTTAACACATTTGGCAATTCCGTTTGCTTACGACAACAAGATATAAACTTATTTTAAAATGGGGTAATGTTAAAATATAAACTCTAAATATTATACAAACTCTAAACTATGACCTGAATCGTTAGAAAATATTAATAAATGATAAAATAATAGCGAAAAAATGTTAATACAACATCAACTGTTGAGACTGTGTTGACTTTTTTTATTGTTGGTATTTTGTCATCTGTTAACATTTTCAACTGTCCAGATCATAATTTGGAATTTAGAATTTGTACTTTAGAGTTTGCATTTGATTACCTCCCTTGTAAAATGTTATTATATTGAAAGAAGAAGATTTTATATTTTTTCATTAGATATTGATAATCCCTTTTAAAATGTCATTATCTTGAAAGAAGAAAAATTTATATTTTTCTTTAGATATTGATATACTACTCCATTTACTTCCAAGCCGTAATTATGGCTCCACCATAACCTACAAACATAGAAATTTCTAGAAATACAACGTTGCAGATTTTAAGATGCAAAATTTGCAAAACATCACACATTAATTGCTCCCAACATGCTAGAGTGCCAAATTAAGATCAAGAACACATTAATAATGTTTGTCTGAAGTCACCCTCTCCTTAATCTTGTTTTTTCTCTATTTCTTCTCTTCATCCTATTATTATATCCAATGCCAAAAATGAATTCCCCTAACAATCTTGGCCTTCCACTTCTTATAATCATGTAACCGATTCCAATCCCAACTACAAATCCAGTTCCATACCCCATCACCACACATTGCCACCCAAATCCATCTATGAATTCATCATCATCATCTTGAGAAAGTATTGATTTTTCATCAATTCTTTCACAATGCTTAGTCAATGGAAATCCACACAATCCTACATTCCCCACATATGATTCATTTCCAAATGTGGAAAATTGAGTAGACTGTGGTATTTGTCCCTTGAGATTATTCATCGAAACGTTTAACTTCGCAAGAAATGTCAACCTTGCACATCCATCCGGAATTTCTCCATCCAGTCTGTTTGAAGACAAGTCCAACGACTCAAGTAGACTCATACCTTCAAGCGACGGCGGTATATGTCCTCTGATAGTATTGTGAGACAAATTCAAGTATCTAAGACAATTGAGATTTCCTACGGAAGGTGGTATGATCCCAGAGAATCTATTGGAGGATAAGTCGATAGTTGTAAATGTATCCAACAATCGCTGCAATAACTGATCTAGGCCTTTCAATGTGAGCTTCAACTCTATAGTTTTTAGAAAGAGTTTGCTCCATCATTTGTTTGATTTTCTTTGACATCTATCATAGCTCGAAAATTCTTGAAATATCTATCAGGTAGAGAGCCGACAAATGCATTTTGTGACACATCTAAGACTTGCAACTTTGGAAACGGCTTGTTAGTGTTTGAATACACCAAAAATGTACCACCAAGTTTATTTGATCTCAATACGAGGATGCGAAGTTGAGGAGCGTTTCCATCCAAAACGGGAATACTCCTCGTATTTTATTTTCACCAATGTCGATGCCCTGCAAATCGTGGCAGTTAACTATAGTTTGGGGTATCATTCCTTCCAATCTGTTTCCATTCATATTGATTGACTGAAGACTACAACCCTTTTTGAAAGTTGATGGGATGCCAATAAGTTTATTTTCATTCAAATGGAGGATTAATAGAGATGTACTCAAGTTTCCAAAACAATCAGGGACTGCTCCTTCCAAATAATTGTAAGATAGAAGGAGGATTTGGAGGGATCTCAAGTTGCAAATGGATGTGGAATATCACCTGCAAAAAATAATTTGAGAAGATAAATGCTCTAACATGTATTTGTTGGAATGCTAATAGTTTTAGAAGATATACTACTATCACCCAACATTTGTGTGTCCTAAAAATAAAAAAAAATATTATTCTATCTCTCGTTAAGTGATCGTATTCCTTTTGGGATGTCCTAAGTTAAGTGTGTTATTTTATTTTTTTTGGCATTCTCTCTTTCTTTTTTGACTTACAATCATTCTCTCTTTATTAACTAATGGAACATCAAACGCTTCTTTTAATGAGAGACGAATGGTGTATAATATAATGAATTTTAACTAACGGTATTACGAAAAAGGTAAGGTTAATGTACCTTGATGGTGGAATGATATTAATCATAATAATTAATTATAAATTAGAATATATTGAAATTAAATGTTAAAGCAAAAGGTTGTTCATTTTGGAGTAATAAAAAACGGATCCATTGAGGTCTTATGACAATAATTTTTTTTAATCGAGTATGGTTACAATGCTTAAAATACTTGTCATAGAAATTTTAATCGAGTATGGTTACAATGCTTAAAATACTTGTCAAGTTTTCTATGACAATAAGGCTATGATTAGCATTTCAGAAAATCCGATTCAACAAGACAGAACCATGAGACAGAACCAAACATGTGGACATGGTTAATCATTATGGTAAATTTTTCAAATGAACTGCACAGTGCTGTCAGAAATTATATGTTCCGACCAGAGAGTTTAATATGTGATATGACTGACTAAATGACGTGATTTAGGTGTAAATATTTTCATAGATGAACTTGAATGTGTCCTCTGTATTGTGACCAAAATTTAGCTTCATATGAGGTCGGGGTGAATTTATAGTGATTTTTAACAAAACGTCCCGCAGTTCTGCCAGTTTTCTGCCTTGTTAAAAATGACACCTAGTTTCAAGTTTAAAAGTATTATATGATGCATGTATGTCCAAGGAACGTGTTTAAATGTTGAAATCACTTGTGATAAGTGTGGAATGTGTTACGTGTGTCTTTACACCTTTGTGACGTATGTTGGGTTGCGGAATTTGAGAAAAAACGATGAGAGAGAAAACGATAGGACATGCATAGTAAAATGTTGTTGTGGAAGGCTGACTTGTGTTGTCGTTGACAAGGGTGTTGTGTACTCGTGAACTCGAGGATCGAGGGTTGCTATAAGTTGGGTTGTGAATTTGCTAAGCGATCGAGGTGGGCTTTCTTTTCAAACCTTTTTACTTTTTCCAAAAAAATATTATGTGGCGATATAAGGGTGGTTTAACTGTTATGTCATGCCATGTTGTTTTTATTATGAGATTGTGTGCCTGATGCCTAGTTCGTATGAGTTTACTCCGTTGGGCTATAGGGCTATATTGAGATTGTGCTTGATGCCTAGTTTGTGAGTTCGCTCCATTAGGCTATAGGCTATGATAAACGAATTCGGGTCTGAGTAGGGCCGCAAACCCTATCAGGCTGTGTACACAGAGGGGATCGTGAGACGTCCTTGCTAGTTCGGCCAGTCTCGTGGGCGAATAGTGTGGCCACACTTTCGTCGCACTATGGTAAGAGGATGTGAATGATTGGTTGTTGAGAAGTGGGGAGATTGTTTTGCCTGGCCAGGCTATGAAATTGTTTTTGTGATACTCGATGATATTTCTTTTCTAAAATGTTAAAACTCGAGATCACTGGTATGGATGACATAACTTATTAAAATGTTTTCGGCATGAGCCCATTGAGTACAACAAGTACTAGCCCTGCATATTATTTTTCTTACGTGCAGGTTGAGCGGGATGTTGCGGAGGATGTTGAGTTGGCCTAAGAACTTAGGATGCGTTATGTCTTCATACATAGGCGTTATCATTGACTCTCCCTGAACCTTATTTATCCGCTGCTATGTTTTAAATTATGTCTTAAGACCTTAATCTTTTCGTGTTGTGTTTGAACATGTATGGTGGTGTTAGGTTTAAACGAGTGTTTACGTTGTCTTTCTGAAAATGGTGTTTTCCGAGATTTAAGTTAAATGTTCGCTTTACCTTAGTTTTTTTATATATAGTTGTACCTCTTAAGTCAAATTTTTCCGGTGCCCCTTTCTAAAAGTATGTTTCTTTACGTCTTTAAACAAAATGACCTTAAACTTCTTCAAACTAAGTTGTTTTCTTTCTTTAAGTCTTAAGTTGTTCTTTTAAACTGTTGTCCATGCATGTCGGTCACGATCGCCGCGTTTGTGATACCCCTGGTATGGGCGGTCGTGACACCAAATCCATAAGATAAAATCCAATCACTCTAATTGACCCCAAATTATTTAAAAGTAACCCACTTAAAATTAGCCCACCATTTACTAAATCAATCTAGACCAAAAAGTTAATCAATCCTTTCTAACCCATTAATCAATCTAGACCAAAGAATTAATCAATCAGCCAATTTAAAGAATTATTAAATATAGCCCACTATAATCAGCCCTAATTTTTTCTAATTCATTCGGGCCATCATGGTATTAATCCCAGCCCAAAGAATTTTCCTTTCTAATTAAATTAATAATTTTGGTCGATTGATTCCTCCCAAATTTAATTGCCGTTGGAAAAAGCATCACATTCATTGACCGCCTCTCGTCTCTTCTGAGTCGCCTCGAATTCTCCGGCTGCGACGCCGCCGCCGATGCCGGCTGCTCATCGTGGCTTCAGGCGCCGCCGACGTGGAAGCAATCTCCGGTAATCTTTTCTCTCCGAATTTGCTTTCAGTTGTATGTTTATTTAGTTTTGTGGAAATGGTGTTCGAAATGGGTTTGCGAAACTGGTTTAGTTGGGGGCGAACTTGTAGTTTGTGATAATGCGTGCAAATTAAGCTAGAAAAAGGTGTGTTATGGAGTTTTAATTTGTAAAATTTCTTTGCGTAGTCTTTTTTCCCCTTGTTTGTTTGTATTTTTCTGCTATTTTGTGTTCCTTTTTGGTAATTTCACTGTCTTTGTTGTATGTCAGTGTTTATTTAATCGATGAGGCGGAATTCACGTCACCATCGACCTCCTCACGGACTCGCCGTCTGATTTCGTTGACACCGATTCTCGCCGATCGGTGAGAGGTGCTCCAGGATCCACTGGGCAGTCGCTGCCGTCGGAGTCTCACTTCGGTCGGTGTCATACTCCAGCCATCTCGGCTGCATCGTCACTGTCAATTTCGTCGGACTGCTGTGGACTTCGCGGCTTAGGAAAGTTTCCACTAATTTTCCACTTACAAAATTTTACCTTCCTGTTTGGCTAGATATGTTAGGGATATAGATTTGGGTTCATGAGATTGGGTTCTCTTCTTGAGCAAGTGGTGGATATGACTTTGGAGTTTATGGTGGAGCTAGGGCAAGTGGTGGATATGACTTTGGCCCTGGTGCTAGTTATGGTGGAGCAGGAGGGGGAATTAACGGAGGCAGAGCAGGTTATAGTGGCAGTAGTCGATACCATCCTTATTCAAGATAGATGTCTTTTAAGCATCTTGAAGGAGTTCTCACATTTCTCTTGGCTATTGCTTCTCGCCACTCGAGTTGACTAGATTTTCAATGTACTAGCAAGGAGATGATCTGTAGAAGACTGGAGAACCTTAGTATTTTGTTGTTTCTTATTCGCTGAATTCTAAGTTTTAAGAATCTCATTGAGACACTGTTAAGCTTTCTAATCTAGACATCTTACCCTCTATGAAATGTATTTTGTTCTATTTTTAGTTAGAATGGCCTTTTGCCTTTTTAGGTTCTACCTGCTAGAAGCTAATGTTTATCTAGAATTGAGTATACATGCTCAAGTGATCTGTGAGATGATGCCTCACCAGACATAGCGCCTCTAGCTGTTTTGAATCTGTGATTTGTGTCCAAGCTTTCTTGTGTGTTCTTTGGAAGTTCTGGCTGGATGTATTAAAGCCTCTAGTTCAGGTAGAATCTCTTTAATGTTTCAGTTACATTGATTTTAGGTGAGTGTTGATAGAGAAAGCTATGAAATACACACCTAGTAGTTTCGGTAGCAAACTTATCTAATTTTTAGGGATTAATCCATTGACTTAGTAGGTTAAATGCTCATTCTAACTATAGGTATAACGATATCTCATGACACTGTATTTGCATTGCAAATGCATATTTGTTGCTTTTTCATTGCAGGAGACCTGGGGTTGCTGCTAATTTTTGATTTGTTGTCATTTGTATTGACTGCTGAGATTATAACTTTTTACAGATATCTGAGTATATTAAGAATATGTTATGGTTTCAATCTTTTTGTCAAGTATGTTCCAAAGTTAATATATTGTGTTGTCTTGCATGGTCTAAACTCTAAACCATAATTTTTTCGTTTGTTTTTTATGAGCTTTTGGTACATCTGACTTGTTGACTAGAGTTATATTTATAATGTGCTTGAAATGTTGATGCTGTTGTCAAGATGATAGAATTAGTCTTATATAATGAAGACAAGAGATGCTGCAATAGTTATTCATATTCAGCCTCAAGTGTGTTAATTGATTCGTTTATTGGCTGTAATGGTCTTATTATGACCTTGGTTTGCTCCCAATTGCTTTATTAACTGTTCTGCTCTTTCATTTGATTGTGTCTAAATGAAAACTGGATGTCTACTTAATTGTCTTACTAGTGTAGTGTAGGTTTGATTACGTTTTGCTAATTTATTTACTTTGTACCAATCTTATCAGTCTTATCCCAGTTAAGATGACCGTTTTCATTTTTCGCACATGTTTTGTAAAAATCATAATAAATAGTTAAAGTGAGGGGAAAGTAAATTAAGAGAGAGAATAATATGGAAGAGACTCAGTTCCTCATTTGGTTTTTGTCATTGCAAAGAGATACAAATGAGTTTAAGCTACTTGTCGATGTGTGATGGTTAGTTATTTGTTTTATTTGACGTTTTATGTCTCAAGAGTAAACGGAAATTGGTATGCTATATACTATACACATCAATTCTTTTGATTCATCAATTGTTATAATCTTTTCTCAAGGATATCGTGCATTTTTTTTTCTTACCCTACAAATGTGTTCCTTCAGAGGGAAGCTTTAACAGCAATCTTTCTACTCCCTCATGGAGAGTTTGTATCTGGCTGGTGCTCGTCAAACGTCCTACGAAGAGGATGCACCATTAGAGTATGTATTATCTACATCATCTCAAGAATTCTTATTTCACCAAATTAGTCAGTTACAACTATTGCGTGGATCTTAAACACCTTAAGTCGTCAATGTATATAGACACATAAATTTGAATTCGCCCTTGCAGTGTACCTCGTTCATCTTATGATCATACGAGAACGTCTTTGTTGATTAAAGTTATTGCAAACCTTCATTGCTTTGTTCCGTTTCAATCGGGGTATGCTGCTTGATAGTAATATTTAACAACTAATAACATTTGTTTCAATCCCAGATGAGAAGGATCTGTTTCTCAACATGTTCATTCGGTTCATAGAGGACTATTAGAAACTGTCAGATGACAAAGTGTCCACAGTTAGCAAGAACTTATGTATGCATGCATCTAACTCTTCCCTTGGTTAATGAAGTAGTAGTACATATCTATATTCTAATACTCTGTTGCATGTAGGTTCACTGTTAAGTCATGCAGAGTCTTTAGTTCCAGGATTTTTGAATGAAGATGATGTACAACTGCCTAGGTAATTTGAATATATGCCTTCCTTCCATGCTGAAATCGGGTATAAATTATTTCTTCATGTCCTATCTTTCTTATTTTGCAATTTAGATAATGAAACATTCTAGCAGATGGTCACAATGCTGCTGCTTCTTATAGCTGCACTTTTTTTTTCTTTAATAAACTTGCTTCACTCACCACAATTATTCATTATGCGCAGGAGTGCATTCTGTACTTAATGTAATTTTAAGGCTATCTGAGATTGACAATCTTCTTTGTAGGTTATTTGTAAGTCAGTTTGAGTGCCGAATCGTTCGTGCTGCATCGGAAAATCATTTAGTCCATGTAAAACCTCTCTGGCTTAACCTATGGATATCATTCATCTTTCCATAAAATGTTAAGTGCATCTGTTTTTGGGGTCTTAATAGAAATGATCGTTACCTTAGTATACATATATATATATATACATATATATATATATATTTATCATAATCATATCTGTTTTCTTTTTATAAGATTTTAATGAAGTTTGTTTCTTCTTGCAGGAGCTTGGGAAGAGGTTGACTGCAGGAGCAACTAGCTTCCTATATTGGACTCCCGGCCCTGATGAAAAAAGAGTAGGTACATTTTTTTGTAAGAAATCAACTTATGTTGTGATGTAGTACTTATTTTTTCTAGTGATGATAAAAGAAAACGAAAGAAATTCTCTTTTTTCTATGATATAAAACGTTTCCTTCCTTTCGCATACGATTTGAAAATCATGTTAATAAAAACCACATTTAAATAACACTTAATTTGTTCGGGGTCTTACATGATATGCAAATGATTCACACTGTTTGTAGGGAATAAGCTTCATAAAAAGGAATTTTAATGCCAGAAAAGGAAGGTAGGAAGGTAAGACCGATCTTGTAAAGATGACAGCGAAGATGGCAGTATATATTTAAAGAAAACAATTTAATCGATCAATGAAAATTGAATGTTGGAAAGTTTCGAAGATGATCTAAATTGACAGAGTATTATGTTTTTTATTCTGATAATGATACACTGGTAGAGGTTTGCTTTCTGCATTTTGGTATGTGAGAAGGTACCGGGTTTCCAGCAGGTAGGACATCCGAGCTTTTATTGTAGTCGTCAAATCTTGGTCTTTGCGGATTCTGGTAACACTTCTTCTCATCTTTTTCGGGTGTCATTCAAACCCGTATATACTCAACTTGTGATGTTTCCTACTTATACATGGGTGCCTAACTGCTATTTATTCTCATTCATGCCTGATATGTTGATTTTATAGATAATTTAAATGTTTTTTTTGTAATTGACATGTTATGTGATTAAGAGTAAATTTCCGAGAGGTTGTCTGCCATGGCTCTCTAATATGTGCATCTCCCTAGTTTTTAATGATTTCATACACATCACCAATTGATAAACAACGAATATTAGCTTCATAAATATCCAAAAATTGCACTAGTACTATGCTACTTGCTATTTGTGTATGCATGCAAGATCTTCTCTATATTGATTGTCACTACTTTCACCACTTTTTTATGGGTTATTAGTGTAGGCTTCATTTCTCTCAAGGGTTGGTTTGTAAACTTGTTGCTTACTAACTTCTGGAGAACTAGGTTTCCCGTGCTTCAGATAAAGTGACAAGAGTGTTCTTTGGTGCCCGATTTCTTGAGCTAAGGAGAGAGAACTATTCCGGTTTTGAAAAATTAATTGAAAAAGCCATAGGGCCGATCGACTGAATGAGAGCTTTATGAGTTGCAATCTTGTTGACATTGGTGCATAAAAATGATTTAGGCAATAGGACAAAAAGCCTCATATCCAAATTATCACATGCCTAACCCTAAATAAACCCCTAGTGAGCCAGTTTGAGCCGCAAAAGCCTAATTTCTTTGTTGAAAATTTTGAAGTACTATATTAGCCTGCTTATTATATCCATTTTTTGGCCTATATTTTCTACCCTAGTCACTAAAAATAAAATGCTAGCACATTCTCTGGAGGGTATATATGGTGGCAAGAAAAAGATGGAAATCCTGGAAAATTCTTGGGAGGGTATTTATGGTGGCAAGAAAAAGATGGAAGTCCTGGAACATTCATCAGGTGGTATTCATTTATACTGAGATACAAAGTGAAAAGTTGTGTCTTCAAGCAAAAATAAAATAAAAAGGCAGCCTTTAATGTGTAAAAAAAATCCAAGGCTAGAAAAAAAAGGCAGCCTTTCATGTGTAAAAAAAAGCCAAGGCTAGAAAAATAAAAGGTAACCTTTCATGTGTTAAAAAAAAGCCAAGGCTAGTAAAAAAATAAAAATAAAAGGCAGCCTATGATGTGTAAAAAAGAGCCAAAGGCTAGAAAAAAAGTGAAAATAGAAATCTGCTCAAAGGAATAAGATGACTTTGTTTAGATGGTAGAAAAATTCAAGTTTGGGGTGTTGAGCTGTCAGAATTTTGCACGCATTGAGTGAGATGTGAAGGATGTTGTGAAGGATGCTATGATGGATGTGCTAGTATTTTAAGAATGTGATAAGCTACTTAACCAAATATGATCACACCTTTACCAAAAGCCCCATTACATCCAAATGAATAAGACCTTTTGATTTATGCATCATATTGACTTGTGAGCGATAAATTTTGCTTGAGTTTGGGAGAAAGATCTTACGTGCTTAAAATAAAGAATAGCCGGAAGAAACTCTCTTTATGAATTAGTGACGATGGTTTGAGACTCCCAATACATAAATCGAACTTACATTGAAGCATTGGGATGCCTAACTCTTAGGGAATTAGTTCGTGTACAATTCTTGTTCTAAAGTCTTACCCGCGAGTGAATTCGGGGTCAACCTAATTTCTCTAAATGATTTGTGTGATTTGATGTGACTTGAAGTAGAGGATTATCTAATGTCTTGTGAATGTGCTTATTTGTCTAACTTGACTTGAAGTAGAGCAAGACTTATGTTTGGGGGTATTTGATGTGTGTGAGTAATTGTTTAACTTGTTATTATACAATGGATGGAATGGAGGGTAGCGCACTACTGCTCCAGTTCAGTTTTGACCATCTCACTATTTATTCCAGTGAGTTAAGGGTATAAAGCTGCAACCAATATTTACTTCAATAGTCAATCATTTATTTTTATAAACCTAACTTTAGTTCGATATTTAGTGTGTCATTTCATACTAAAGCCATCAATGAAGAACTATTGCAAAATCTTTCTGATGCTCTAAACTTGTCGGTACCTGATAAAATTGGGGTTGTACTTGCGTTGTCTAATTCTGAATAACACGATATATTCACTATGCCTGGATGTGTGGTTAGTTATTTTCTTCTTTGTACATACATTTAGATATAATTTTTTGTTTAGTTGTAGGAAGTGGAATACATACAACAGTTTATAATTTTTATCTCTTTGGGATTCTTCTACATGCTGCACTAAACCTGTAACCCTTTTCTTGGTTGTATGCAGGAAAGACTTTGTGTTTGAGTTTAGGGTTGTTTGAGTCAGATCACAGAGCAATCATGCTGCATTTGAGGCTACTGAGATAATTCAGCATATTCTAGTGTTACTCGTAGTCGATTTGAAGGCCTCCCTAAGCATTTAGATTCATTCTTGCATAAATAGACTAGAAAGTACTTAGTCGATCTAAAGGTCGAGGGTGGTAGGGGGCGACTGAGTTCTTAACATAAAAGAAACCAGTGGAAAGGATGGAAAACTGAAGGCACAAGTCTATTTATTGATTTTTGAGCTTGCTTTGCTTGATCATTTGCTTCTTGGTTGTTGCACCTATATTTTTCTGCTTATTTAATTCATTCGTTGCTGCATTTTGCAGATTTATAATTAATCTGTTAAATATATTATATTTTTGTGAGTTATACTGTGGCTGACGTTTTTATTCTTTTTCTAATCCACTGTTTGCTGTCTTGCTGCTCTATAAATAATACATACATAGTATCCTATTTTTCTTTATCTCATATGCCTGTACAAATATGTGCTATATTAGTGTTTCTTTGATATATAAATCCCCCACTGATTGTCAAATCTTGGCATCTTAATATATGCTTTTACAGGCTCTTTCCCAAGTACTTACTAGACACATTTGCTTTTTACTTTCGCATTAGGTTTGCTGAACTTGCATCTAAAAAAGAAATCATGGGCCTTGGAAGCTGGTTGAGCACTCAATTGAGTCTATAACAAATGTATATAGTATTTAGCATTGCAATATCTACACTTTGAGAAGATTTTGCCTTTTATACATATGCAGTTTTCAATTTCTCATTTTGCCCTACTGTTAACATGAGCATTTGTTTTGTATAGGTTCTTGCATTGCTGAAAAAATGTTTGGTATAGATTCAAGAGAGTTAAATGCTCCCACCGAGGCAAGTTACCCGAAGGGACTGGAACATAATACAAAGCGCTTGGCAGATGTCGTCTCAGATGCTTCAAATTTTCGGTCATTCATTATGATAAACTTTGTAAGCTTTCCTTCAGTACAACTAATTTTAAAATCTTATATAGTGCTATAGATTTCATGGTAAGGTTTCTTTGCTTTTCATGATTGAAGGTCGACAAGACTCAAAGCATGACATCTGCGTGTCTTAGAAAATGTATTTGCTTATGTGAACACACTAATGATGTGCTTGAGAGATTTTGAGATCAAATTGCTGGTTTTAACTAATGGATGCTAATTTTATGAAAGTTACTTTCAAATGAAAAGGTGAGAGTTTGAGCACCTGCAATAACTTAGACTTGATGATCTTATCTTAAATGTTTGTACTATATAGTCTGGGGACAATCTTATTTGTATTTTGCATGTTATTTGCAAGTATAGTGTGTGCCTGTGGATCTAGTGGCAAATTTCTGAACTTAAACCTAACCAACTATTTTTTTTGCTGGTATTTTGTGAATGGAATAAAGAGGGCTTCCCAAACTGTAGTTGCTATGTTCACAAGTCACTTAGCACATAGAATGAGTTCGTAAGTTTACCAGCATATTTTTTTTGCCATCTTGATCGTCTAATTGAAAAACTACCATGAACTGTTCAAGTGACTTCATTTCCTCATTTGGTTTTTGTCATTGCAAAGAGATACAAATGATTAGTAAGAAGAGTTTAAGCTATTTGTCAATGTATGATGGTTAGTATTTGTTTTATTTGCAAGAGTAAATGGAAATTGATATGCTATACTGCACACATCAATTCAATTCTTTTGATTCATCAATTGTTATAATCTTTTCTCAAGGAAATCGTGCATTTTTTTTTCTGACCCTACAAATGTGTTCCTTCAGAGGGAAGCTTTAGCAGCAATCTTTCTACTCCCTCATGGAGAGTTGTATCTGGCTGGTGATCGTCTAACGTTCTAGTTTGTGAAGAGGATGCACCATTAGAGTATGTATTATCTACATCATCTCAATAATTCTTATTTCACCAAATTAGTCAGTTACAACTATTGCATGGTGTCAATGTATATGGACACATAAATTTGAATTCACCCCTTGCAGTGTACCTCGTTCATCTTATGCTCATCAGAAAACGTCTTTGTTGATTAAAGTGATTGCAAACCTTCATTGCTTTGTTCTTGATGTATACCAGGGTAAATGATTTAGTAATTTTTGGTTTCAATCAGGGTATGCTGCTGATAGTAATATTTAACAACTAATAACATTTGTTTCAATCTCAGATGAGAAAGATCTGTTTCTCAACATGTTCATTCGGTTAATAGAGAAGGACTATCAGAAACTGTCAGCATTTTGGTATGCGAGAAGGTACTAGGTTTCCCAGCAGGTGGGAAATCCGAACTTTTATTACAGTCGTCAAATCATGGGTCTTGTGAAAGTGCTTATTTGTCTAACTTGCTTGAGGGTCGAGCAAGACTTCTGTTTAGGGGGTATTTGACGTGTGTGGGTAATTTAACTGGTTATTATACAATGGATGGAATGGAGGGTAGCGTACTACTGCCCCAGTTCAATTTTGACCACTTCACTATTTATTCCAGCGAGTTGAAGGGTATAAAGCTGCGACCAATATTTGCTTCAATATTCAAACATTTTTTTAATAAACTAACTTTAGTTCGATATTTAGTGTGTCATTTCATACTTAAGCCATCAATGAAGAACTACTGCAAAATCTTTCTGATGCTCTACATTTGTCGGTACCCGATAAAATTGGGGTTCGATCTTTGTCTAGGATGTGGAATACACACAACAGTTTGTTATTTTTATCTCCTTGGAATTCTTCTACATGTTGCACTAAACCTGTAACCCTTTTCTTGGTTGTATGCAGGAAAGACTTTGTGTTTGAGGCAGATTACAGAGCAATCATACTGCGTTTGAGGCTACTGAGATAATTCAGCATATTCTAGTGTTACTCGTAGTTGATTTGAAGGCCTCTCTAAGCATTTAGATTCATTCTTGCAAATGTTATCTCTTGTGCTGCTAAGTTGTTTTCTGTGATTGTTCCTAGTGCATAAATAGACTAGATAGTACTTAGTCGATCTGAAGGTCGAGGGTAGTAGGGGCCGACTGAGTTCTTAACTTAAAAGAAGCGTGGGGAAGGGTCGAAAAATGAAGGCACAAGTCTATTTATTGATTTTTGAGCTTGCTTTGCTTGATCTTCTGTTTCTTGGTTGGTGTGCTTATATTTTTCTACTTATTTAATTCATTCTTTGCTGCATTTTGCAGCTTTATAATTAATCTGTAATATATATATATATATATATACTATATATATATATATATATATTTTTGTGTGTTATACGACGTTTTTCTACTTTTTCTAATCCACTATTCTCTTCTTTGTACATACATATAGATATAATTTTTGTTTAGTTGTAGGAAGTGGAATACATACAACAGTTTATAATTTTTGTGTCCTTGGAATTCTTCTACATGTTGCACTACTAAACCTGGAACCCTTTTCGTGGCTGTATGCAGGAAAGAATTTCTGTGACTTAGATTACTGAGTTGTGTGCCAATTCTGTTACGTTTGAGGCTTCTGATGTAATTTAGCATATTCTCGTGTCACTCTTAGTCGATTTGAAGGCCTCTCTAAGCATTTGGATTCATTCTATTTGAAGGCCTCTCTAAGCATTTAGATTCATTCTTTCCAATGTTATCTCTTGTGCAACTAAGGTGTTTTCTATGATAGTTCCTAGTGCATAAATAGAGTAGAATATACTTAGTCGATCTGAAGGTCGGGGGTGGTAGGTGGCAACTGAGTTTTTAACTTATAAGAAATGGGGGAAGGTGTGGAAAATAGAAGGCACAAGTCTATTTATTGGTTTTTGAGCTTGCTTTGCTTGGTCTTCTGCTTCCTGGTTGTTGCGCCTATATTTTTCTACTTATTTTATTCATTCTTTGCTGTCTTTTGCAGCTATATAATTAAACTATTACATATATTAAATTTTTGTTTGTTATACTGTGCTTGACGTTTTTCATCTTTTTCTAATCCAATTTTTGCTACCTTGCAGCATAATTAATTAATACATGCATAGTATCCTATTTTTCTTTGTCTCCATGCCGTGTACAAATATGTGCAATATTAGTGTTTCTTAGATATGTAAACCCCATCGATTGTCAAATCTTGGCTTCTTAATATATCTGTTAAACGCTTTTACAGGCTCTTTCGCAAGTAAAGTTACTTACTAGACACATTTCCTTTTTACTTTGGCATTCAGTTTGTTGTATTGCATCTAAAAAAGAAATCATGGGCCTTGGAAGCTGGTGGAGCAATCAATGAGTGTCAAGTAAAGATACTTTCTATAAGGTTAGTGTTGCCGCTAATGTGGCAGGGTGACTGATCTTTCTCATGATTTTAATATTTTTGCAATGCCGGAATGGAAACTGCAGCTTGTTGCTACTATGTAGTAAATACTTAAATTACAATGGATGGAATCTAGACTACTTCGATTTCTACATATTTGGTCAAGGTCCTCAACAATTTAATTTGACTTAACATCTTTTATATGCCAATTAAGTAGTTTTATACATAGTCTACTATATTTGAGATTGTTATCTTTACCTGTCCGTTTGGTGATTATGCAACAAATTTTGGTTTACAGAAGAACATATTAGTAGTGTTGTAAAATACTATTCAACCTAACAATGTTAGTTGTAATGTTATCTTGTTCTAAAAAATTTTCAGTTTGCCTATATTGCTTATCCTTTGTGAATGCTTCTGCTTCAGGATCAGTCATTAAGCATCAATGTGTGACTCGCCTTACGTGGGGTATTGCTTTACGAGCTGTTTTAGATGCTTTGAGGAAGCCTGCAGATTCAGAAGTTTGTTCCTTCCTAGTTTATCAGTTAATGTTATTATTGTGAATTTCAGTCTTACCTTGGATTTATGACATTCCTTTGGGAGTATGGCATTGGAGCAGTTTGTGGACCATCTCATTGAGTGGCCACAGTATGCCATCATATCCTGCACTTTGTAGCATTTATAGATAGGGCACTCAACAGTATTTCGGCGGCTTATTACTGAACGTGATGTTGGCCATACTGCCAATACTGATCACCGACACGGTCATATTCAATCTTCAGCTCCACATATAGAGGTATTAAACATGTAATTTTATCTTCCTATTAAGTAGTTGAACCTGCATATGAGAAACATATGAGAAAACATGAAAAAAGTGCTATGTCGATGTCATCATTCATATCATCTTCCCACATGCCTATATGTGGTTTCTGGTTTTACCTTGTCTATGTTGTTGTGGATAATACTTCTACTCCAAGTGATTTGTGTGAACTCATGATCACTGTAATTTTGTCCTTCTGGTTTCAGACTGTAGGCCCATCATTTTCTCTGATCGGACCTAGCAGCAATTGTCTGGATTAGCAATTCCCTCTTCGATCCCACTGCAACAGAGACCACCAAGTTCTCAGTTCACTCCTAATTACATGAATCCATCACAACACACCTACCCTTCCTAAGGTAGGTAATAGTGTCTTTGTATACTTTGATGTAGTTGCCTTGATACTTTTTTTATATTTACCTTGTTTTGACTGTATTTTTGAGAGCTAATCTACTCAAAACCCACAATGCAGTCACTCAGTGGTGCTTTGCTGTCAATACAATCTGCCTGGTCGGATTTCCATGGTCTTCTAGATCAACCTCAGCAAGTAAATAATCAGGTTTAACTGTGCTACTCTCTCTCACTGTGCGCTTTATGGATTACATTAACATGGGGACTGGTTTTACAACTATGAGAAGAGAAACTCCCATAGAGGTGATTGGATGTAGCTGTCTTATCATTTTTAATTCTCTGTTTACACTTTGTTTTGATCCTTTTGGTTTTCCTATGCTTTTACTCTGACGATTTTCTTCCCTGTTATGAGTTAGCAATTACAAGTTCTATTAATAGCACATTTAACTTTATCCCACTGGTTAACTAAATCTCACACTTCTAAATTCTTTCTTAACTCCCGATTACTTTCTCGTTTTCCTTTTCCCCTTTTGTTTCTTTATTATTTGTTTTCTTCCCTGTGCAATGGAGGTGCTCTGATTCTGGTTCAGGCTGTCATGAACTTAAAGTTATCGTGCTCAGACAATATTTCCTCATACATGGCTGTTATCTCCTGCCTAAAATCTAAAGCTTTATCTATTGTGTGTGCACTTTCCAATTAAGATAAGTTGATATATGTCTTTAAATCTTACAACTATTGGTAAATTTAGCACACCTTAAAAATTTTATGTGCTTGTACTGTGCTTGGTGTGGTTTTATGAACAGACCCCCCTTAATTCTTTAAAGTAAGTGTGATTTTTTCTGTTGCAGCTTTTGCAACTCTGTGAAGCTGAAGTGTATCATATACCTGGATGAGGTGGCCAGCAACACAGCAACTTAGGATATGGCAAAGTCAGTTGGACTCGAGGTATTGGTTTCTAAAATCAAAGCATCATGTTGTTTTTGTCATAACTCTAGAGAGATACATGTTCATTGCATTTATAATAGAAAAATATTTCCCAGACCCTTTAAATCTATTGTTACAATTACATTGAAAAACCAACAAGTTTTATACTTTGAAAATAAACTGAATTATTTTCCAAATTTTTCTTGTGATTTTTAACTACTTATTAGTAATGCCTAGTCGTAATTGGGTCTATAACATTGTTTATAGTATTTACTGTACAATAAACATTGCAATATCAGCACTTTGAGAAGATTTTGCCTATTATACATATGAGCAGTTGTCATTTTTTTCATTTTGCCTTACTTGGTGCTATCATGGTCATTTGTTTTGTATAGGTTCTTGCATTGCTGAAAAAAGCTTGGTATAGATTCAAGACAGTTAAATGCTCCCTCCGAGGCAAGTTACCGAACAGGCAACTGGAGCTTAAGACAAAGCTCTTGGCAGATGCCGTCTCAAATGCTTCAAATTATCTGTCATTCATCATGAATTGTGTTTAGTGTTAGTATTTTGTGTATTGTGTAGTGTTTTTTTGTATGCATGTGTAAAGTGTGTTTGCGTAGTGTAGGTATTTTTGTGTATTTTGTGTATAGTTTATCTAGTGCAGTGTGTTTTGTTGTGTGCGGACACTATGTGTATTTTATGTATAGTGTGTGAATTTTACGTGTAGTATATTTTGTGTATAGTGTGATTTTTACGTGTAGTGTATAGTATGTTTAGGAATACTTTGTGTAGTGTATGTATACTTTGTGTGAAGTGTGTGCACTACATGTATATTGTGGGTATAGTGTACGTTGAGTATATTTTGTCTATATTGTATGTGTAAAAGGGTGTTATTTATTTTTTGTAGTGTGTTCAGTTTATGTATTTGTGAACAGAGTGTATATTTTGTGTATATTTTAAGTATGATGTACAATATATGTAGCGTGCATCTATGTTTGCAGCGCATGAATTTTGTGTATAGTGTATAGTATGTCTATAATGTCTATATAGAATGTGTGGCATAGTGCGTGTTTTTTTTGTGTAGTGAGCATGTGTGTTATTGTGCGTGGTGTATATACTTTGCGTACAATGTGAACTTTGTGTTATGATGTATAGCATGTATATAGTACGCAATGTGTATGAAGTGTGTTATTTTTTGTTTAGTGCGTAGTATGTTCATTTTATGTATAGTGTGTATGTATGTTTTATTAATGTTGTCTTTATGTATTTTATTTATACTAGGTTAATGTTTTTAGTATGTGCAACGTATGTATAAATTGTGTATTTTATGTGTGCATTGTATTGTGTATAAAAAGTGTATTTTGTCTATATTATGTGTGTAAAGTGTGTTTGGTATGTTTATTTTGTGAATTGTGTACTAGTGTGTATTTTGTGTATGATGCGTGTGGTATGTGCAGTCCATTTAGTTTGTAGTGTATTTTATCTATATTGAGTGTGTATTTTATCTATAATGTGTTTAATGTTTATAGTATGTTGTATGTATGTATAAATTGTATATTTTATATATACATTTCTTGTATAGTGTATAAAAATATGTGCAGAGTATGTATAATGAGTGGTGTTTTTATATTATTTGTATTCTCTGTATTTATTTTGAGTACAGTGTGTATGTATAGTGATTGTTTAGTATGTATGTGTATAAAGGGGGTATTTGAGTGGTGTATATACTTTGTGCTATGATAAATAGTATGTATATAGTGTGTTATTTTTTTTATGTTATGTAGTATGCTTATTTGTGTATAGTGTGTGCTTGTGTTTTATTTATTGTGTTTGTGTATTTATTTATACCGTGATTAATGTTTGTAGTATGTAACGCGTATGTAGTATGTAACGTGTATGTATAAATTGTGTATTTAATTTGTGCATTTGTTGCGTAGTGTATAAATAGTGTATTTTATGTATGTATTTGTAGTGTGAGTACTGTGCGTGTAGTGCTGTGCGTGTAGTGTGTGTGCTATGTGTGCATGTTTGTTTTATTTGTTCTGTTTCTATATTTTATAATGTTTGTATTATATAACACACATGTATAAATAGTGTATTTTATTTGTGCATTTGTTGGGTAGTGTATAAATAGTGTATTTTATGTATGTATTTGTAGTGTGTGTGATGTGTGTGTGTGTGTGTGTGTGTGTGTGTGTGTATGTATGTATGTATGTATGTATGTATGTATGTATGTATGTATGTATGTATGTATGTATGTATGTATGTATGTATGTATGTATGTTATGCATGTGTTTTGTATGTTTTATTTATAGTGTGTTAAATGTTTGTAGTATGTGCCACGTATGTATAGTTCGTTTAGAATATTTGTATTTAGTATTTTGTGTAGAGTTTTAGTTGTTTTATTTATAGTATTTTGTCTATATTGTGTACTAGTGTGTATTTTGTATATAATGTGTGTAGTGTGTGTAGTCTATTTTATTTATATTGTGTTTGTTCATTGTGTTAGTTGTTTTAGATGTATTTGTTTAAAGTGTGTGTATATGTGTAGTTTTGGTAGTGTATGTGTCTTGAGTATAGTATGTGTAGTGTGTATTGTGTATTTTGTCTATATTGTGCACTAGTGTGTATTTTGTATATAATGCGTGTGGTGTGTGTTGTCCATTTATTGAGTAGCCTATTTTATTTATATTGTGTTTGTATATTTATCTGTACGGTGTTTAATGTTTATAGTATGTGTGGCACGTATGTATAAGTTGCATATTATATATATATATATTTGTTGTATGGTATATAAGTAATTTATTTTGTATTCGTAATTGTAGTGTCTGCAATGTATTTATGTATGTTTGCAGTACTGCATATGTTTGTGTATTTTATTTATAGTGTGTTTTCTGTATATATTTTGTGTATAGTGTGCATATGTATAAACTTTGTGTGCAACGTGCTATGATGTATAGTGTATATAGTGTGCAGTGTGTGTCATTTTTTTATAGTGTGCAGTGTGTGTTATTTTTTTTATAGTGTGTAGTATGTTTATTTGTGTATAGTGTGTGTGTTTTATTTAAATTTTGTTTGTGTATTTTATTTACACCGTGTTTAATGTTTAAAGTATGGACCACATATATATAAATTGTGCATTTTATTTAAGCATTTCATATGTAGTGTATAAATAGTTTATTTTATGTATGTGTGTGCTATGTGTGCGTGTTTGTTTTATTTATTGTGGTTGTGTATTTTATTTATACCGTGTTTAATATTTGTAGTATATAACACGTATGTATAAATTATATTTTATTTGTGCATTTGTTGGGTAGTGTATAAATAGTGTATTTTATGTATGTATTTATGTATATATTTTGTGTATAGTGTGCATATGTATAAACTTTGTGTGCAACGTATTGTGTGTGCTATGATGTATAGTGTATATAGTATGCAGTGTGTCATTTTTTATAGTGTGTAGTATGTTTATTTGTGTATAGTGTGTGTGTTTTTTATTTATGTTTTGTTTGTGTATTTTATTTATAGTGTGTGTGTGTTTTATTTATGTTTTGTTTGTGTATTTTATTTATACCGTGTTTAATGTTTACAGTATGGACCACATATGTATAAATTGTGTATTTTATTTGAGCATTTGATATGTAGCGTATAAATAGTTTATTTTATGTATGTGTGTGTAGTGCATGTGCTATGTGTGCGTGTTTGTTTTATTTATTGTTTTTGTGTGTTTTATTTATACCGTGTTTAATATTTGTAGTATATAACACATATGTATAAATTATATATTTTATTTGTGCATTTGTTGGGTAGTGTATAAATAGTGTATTTTATGTATGTATTTGTAGTGTGTATGCTATGTGTGTATATGTATGTTGTGCATGTGTTTTGTATATTTTATTTATAGTGTGTTTAATGTTTGTAGCATGTGCCGTGTATGTATAGTTTGTTTAGAATATTTGTATTTAGTATTTTGTGTAGTGTGTTAGTTGTTTTATATGTATTTGTTTAAAGTGTGTGTATCTGTGTAGAGTGGGTAGTGTATGTGTCTTGTGTATAGTATGTGTAGTATGTATTCTACCTTTTGTCTACATTGTGTACTAATGTGTATTTTGTATATAATGCGTGTAATGTGTTCTGCCCATTTATTGTGTAGTCTATTTTATTTATATTGTGTTTGTATATTTATTTATACAGTATTTAATGTTTATAGTATGTGTGGCACGTATGTATAAGTTGTATATTTTGTTTATACATTTGTTGTATAGTATATAAATAATGTATTTTGTGTTCGTAATTGTAGTGTCTGCAATGTATTTATGTATGTTTGCAGTACAAGTATTCTACGTATGTTTGTGTATTTTATTTATAGTGTGTTTAATGTTTCTAGTATTAGGCCCGTATGTATATTGAGTGTAGTGGTTTTATATGATTTATATTTTATGTATATATTTTGTGTATAGTGTGCATATGTATAAACTTTGTGTGCAACGTATTGTGTGTGCTATGATGTATAGTGTATATAGTATGCAGTGTGTCATTTTTTATAGTGTGTAGTATGTTTATTTGTGTATAGTGTGTGTGTTTTTTATTTATGTTTTGTTTGTGTATTTTATTTATAGTGTGTGTGTGTTTTATTTATGTTTTGTTTGTGTATTTTATTTATACCGTGTTTAATGTTTACAGTATGGACCACATATGTATAAATTGTGTATTTTATTTGAGCATTTGATATGTAGCGTATAAATAGTTTATTTTATGTATGTGTGTGTAGTGCATGTGCTATGTGTGCGTGTTTGTTTTATTTATTGTTTTTGTGTGTTTTATTTATACCGTGTTTAATATTTGTAGTATATAACACATGTATAAATTATATATTTTATTTGTGCATTTGTTGGGTAGTGTATAAATAGTGTATTTTATGTATGTATTTGTAGTGTGTATGCTATGTGTGTATATGTATGTTGTGCATGTGTTTTGTATATTTTATTTATAGTGTGTTTAATGTTTGTAGCATGTGCCGTGTATGTATAGTTTGTTTAGAATATTTGTATTTAGTATTTTGTGTAGTGTGTTAGTTGTTTTATATGTATTTGTTTAAAGTGTGTGTATCTGTGTAGAGTGGGTAGTGTATGTGTCTTGTGTATAGTATGTGTAGTATGTATACTTCATTTTGTCTACATTGTGTACTAGTGTGTATTTTGTATATAATGCGTGTAATGTGTGTTGCCCATTTATTGTATAGTCTATTTTATTTATATTATATTTGTATATTTATTTATACTGTATTTAATGTTTATAGTATGTGTGGCACGTATGTATAAGTTGCATATTTTGTTTATACATTTGTTGTATAGTATATAAATTGTGTATTTTGTGTTCGTAATTGTAGTGTGTTCAATGTATTTATGTATGTTTGCAGTACATGTATTCTACGTATGTTTGTGTATTTTAATTATAGTGTGTTTAATGTTTGTAGTATTTGGCGCATATGTGTATTGAGTGTAGTGGTTTTATAAGACCACGTATGTATAAATTGTGTATTTTATTTGTGCATTTTTTATGTAGTGTATAAATAGTTTATTTTATATATGTGTGTGTAGTGTGTGTGCTGTGTGTGCATGTGTATGTTGTGCATGTGTTTTGAATAATTTATTTAGTGTGTAATGTATGTAGCATGTGCCGTGTATATATAGTATATTTGTAATATTTGTATTTAGTATTTTGTGTACAAAGTGTGAAGTAGTTGTTTTGTATGTACGTGTTTTTAGTGTGTATTTGTGTATTTTGTGTGGGCAGAGTGTGTATTTTGTATATATTGTGAGTAATGTGTGTTATTTTGTAGTGTGTTTAGTATG
Source organism: Salvia splendens (assembly GCF_004379255.2). Classification (NCBI taxonomy): domain Eukaryota; kingdom Viridiplantae; phylum Streptophyta; class Magnoliopsida; order Lamiales; family Lamiaceae; genus Salvia; species Salvia splendens. The sequence goes on along the minus strand of NC_056037.1, from coordinate 18,335,063 downwards.
TTTATTTTGTGAAATTGTGTACTAGTGTGTATTTTGTATATTATATGTGTAGTATGTGCAGTCCATTTAATGTGTAGTGTATTTTACTTATACTATGTATACTGAGGGTAGTGTGTGTATAGTGGTGTAGTTATTGTGTACTTTGTGTGTGTAGTGTGTGTCTATACATCATGTGTAAAGTATGTTATTTGTAGCGTGTTTAGTGTGTGTTTTTATTTATATTGTTTTTAATGTCTGTACAGTATGTGCCACGTATGTATACTGAGTATAGTGTATTTATCATATTTGTATTTTTGTTGCAAGAATAAATAAGGAAAGCAATTAAAGATTATGGAAAATCACATACAAATAATATTAGTATAGTTAGAATATATTTTCCATGTATAGCTAGAATTAGAGCCTATAAAAGGTTGTGTAACCATTGAGATAAAAAAAAATTCAAGTCATTCACAATGTAGTCTTTAAAGTTCTCCCCGTCTTTTACTTTTTGCAATAGTCTTTTATTTTCCGCATTGTAATTTCTAATAGTCATTACACTTAATTTATCTTGGCTATGATAATCATTATTGACAAGTGATAAGAAATGCCTAAATCTCCTGCTTATACAGTGATCAGGGGATTCAAAAAACAATTTTCTAACAATGAATTTTATCTGCTGCAATCAGAATTAAAAAAAAAAGAAAAGAAAACAAAGTTGATAAAAGGTTAGAGTTTTTTTTATTAAGGATAGAGAAAATTAAGATGAAAACACAGAATTCACTCAAAACAGCACCTAATTCACAACCGATTTAACAGAAAAAAAACGGAAATAATGGGAGTAATCAGCCAAATTAAATAGGAGAAATAATGGTAAAAAAGGCCTTGGAACTAAAATCCCCTATCACAAGCATTCGATCCAATTAGGGAAAAATCAATAATTTGTTACCTGCGCGGAGCGAAAGAGGCAGGTGAGGTCATGGTGTTGGTGTAAAGCTATGTTGTGAGTTGTGATTGGAATTAAAAGTGTTTAACAATGATCGAATCTGAATTCGATGTTCTATCACAGCAGAATACAATAGATCAACCTTATCTTCCCCTAGCAAAATCATCTTCAAATTTATTTTAATATATTTTAAATTTACTTCATACGTGTTCTTAATTTTAATGAATTACTTGAACTGCGACATAATTTCATTGTATATGTATAATTCTTATTTAAGCATATAAGAAATTACTAACAAATTTCATAAATTTGAAAATAAATTCAATACATATATCTATATTCTAATAATATATTAAAATTAAATTTGTAATTAACAACAATTTTCGTATACATTATAATAATCATGTACTATGTGTTAACACTATTTAAGTATAGAAGTTACTGAGAAAATTAGTAAATTTTGAAATAAATCCAATGGTGTAAGCATGCTTCTAATAATATGATTCTGATCAAATAATCACTAATTTCCAATATACAATGCATAATTTTTAAAATAATCAACATAAAGATATATCCTATCAATATAAAATGTTAAAATGTTAAATTAGATATCAACACAAAGACATAAGTATATTAACACAAGACAATTGATAAAATTATGTTTTAGTATTGATAATTTTAATATACAAAATTGAAAAACCATGCGTTCTACATTATAAATTACTAGTTATTAATCTAATACAAAGCTCTAATAATATAGTATCTAATATTCATATAAAATTATGTGTAATATTGTTAGATGTGCATTATCAATAGATGTACATTATAATAATTCAACTATAGTACTTAATAATTTTGCTAATATATCAACTACAAAAATACATATTTCTGATCATATATCTGAAATCCAAATTAAAATATTATACATATATGATATGACGCATATGCTTTTAATTGGTTTTAATATTGCATTATTTATTTTATATAGGAAATAATTTTATTATAATAGTTTTATAATATTGATAAATATGTATAGCATTAATTGAAGTATACAACAAAAAACTTTAAATTTTATATAAGGGTAAATTGCCTCCAAAGTCATGAACTTTCACAATAGTTTTGTTTTTCCCGCTAACTTTAAATGTTGCATGAAAAGTCATGAACTTTACCGGACTGTGTAAATTTCACATCCGACCCGACTTGATAGTTGTCCGACGAAAACTTATCCAACATGGCATGCTTCCGGCGTGTATTGGCAAATCATTGGCATTGCATAAAACGACGTTTTTAGCCGCTGGGAGAGCATCACCGTTGCTTTTCGTTGGCCGCCGCATGTGCTGTTGCTCCGCTGCCATGAGTTGTCCTACCCGAAGTCGTCCGAACAGCCACGATTTCACATCCTTTTCTGAGGTTAGGCAATTTGCGACGTGAATTGGGAGGGGGAGATGAATTGGGGATCTTGCCTTTGAAAATTTGGAGTGAGAGGTAAAGAGAGAGGGAGAGAAAGAGAGAGAGACGCGGAGGTGCTCTATGGAGGAGAGGGAGGAGAGGGAGGAGCGGTTGGCGGTGGATGGTGATGATGGGGGCTGAGCCAGCGAGAGGAAGGGACGGAGGGCGACAGATCGTTGCCGCTCCCACAGCAGCGGTGGCGACGATGCGAAGAGGCCGACAGTGGGAGATATAGAGGAGGGGGAAAGAGAGAGGAATTAAAGAAGAGGGAGAAAGGAGAGAGAGAAAGAGAAGAAGGGGAAGAGTAGGTGGTGCACCGGAGATGCGACAGGCGGTGGCGCTGGAGGTGGCGGTGACGGTGCTGGAGTGAGGAAGGAGGAGATCTTTTTCTTTTAAATTAGGGTTAAGGTAAATGAAGTGGAAGAAGAGTGACCGGAATGGGAGTAAACACACTCAGCTTCCAAATCATCAGCTTCCAAATCATCTTCCATGTCAGCATAAATACAAACATCAGCAACTGCTTAGCCGGAATACCCGACTCGGGAAATCGGCATACGGGGTAAAGTTCATGACTTTTCATGCAACATTTAAAGTTCACGGGAAAAACCACACTGCTTAGATGGAATACCCGACTCGGGAAATTGGCACACGGGGTAAAGTTCATGACTTTTCATGCAACATTTAAAGTTCACGGGAAAAACCAAATTATTGTGAAAGTTAATGACTTTAGAGGCAATTTGCCCTTTATATAACTACAATGCAACATTTTTTTATAATATTACTACCCTTCATATCACATTTTATATTTTAAAAATATTTCATACTTTTAATAAGAACAAATTAGTAGGATTCATCATTCATGTAAGGATGTAAGGATGTAAGGATGAAGGAGAGAAAGAGTTTATTATGTATGGATGTAAGGATGAAGGAGAAAGAGTTTATTATGTAAGGATGTAAGGATGAAGGAGAAAGAGTTTATTGAGATATAAGTATAAGTTGAATAATAAATAGTAAGGGTATGTAAATTGCAATTCAGAATTCAATTTATTTGTTTAAGTAAATGCTCTTACACTACACATAATTAATATTTTCTCCCATCCATAAATAATTTTCTTGTATTTCCTTTGATATTATTCTGAGTACTATAAAGTATTTTTTAAGTGCTTGAATTTTGTAAAAACTCTTCGTTTATTTTCTAAGGAATAAAATAAATTCTTTTTGTCATAACCGTCCATAAAATGATTAGGTGATCCCTTCTATCATCCCCGCCTCTCGTACTTTATCAAATTTTTCTCCTTCTCTCTTACTTTACCAATTTCAAATAAAACACATGTCTCCTACATCGTTTTCTACCCCACCAATATAATAGTGCCATGTGTATATTCTTTAAAATATAAAATTAAGGATTAAAATTTCCATTAAATACTAATATATCTTCTACTGTACCAATACAATATTTCCATGTAGAGAATAGAAATAAAAAGAAAATAAAAACAATACTTTTAAACCCTAAAGTCATTTATTTATCATTCACCTCTAAAAACCAAACACCTAAAACTTTTAAACTTTGCGGCACATCTAAACATCAAAATTGCTTCAATTTGATTCTCTAACTCCAAGGATTTTCAAGGACATCACTTTAAGTGCATAGGTAAGTTAATTAGAATTAAAGTTATTTCAATGTATGAATCATTATATTATCTAATTTGTAATATGAAGTTTTGAATTTGTTTTAGTTAAATGATCTTTATTAGTTCCATGCATATGATATATATTATTATTCAATTTTTGATGAAACACATGAAGCTTTTGAATTCGTTTTAATTAAATGATCTTGATTAGTTCCATGCATATAATATTTAGATTTATTTAAATGCATAAAAGAAGATTATATATTGAAAGCAGATGCACAAAAGGAGATTATATACTGAAAAAAAATTAAATGAGAGATAGAAGAGTATTTTTACTGCTGCAGTTTGATATCTATATTTAAAAAAAAATAAGAATCTTTCTTGCTCACATCATTTGTAGGTATGGATGAGACCATATCACAAGGCATTATTCCTGAGATAGGAATGGAGTTCGAAACAGAAGTTGAAGCATATGATGTCTATATGAAATATGCTAAGGCAACATGTTTCGGAACACGAAAAAAGACTGTTCATAAAGATCCAATTACAGGTAACATCCTTGACATTAGTTTCTGTTGCTGTAGAGAAGGTTTTAGAGCAACAAATAATAGAGGTGTTACAACAAAAAATCCACGTCCAGAAATAAGGTGCGGGTGTAAGGCAATGATGAAAATTAATTGTAGATATGGAGGAAAGTTTCGAATTGTGAAGTTTGTTGAAGAGCACAATCATGAATTGTGTGATCCGGAAAAATCTTACATGTTTAGATGTTTTAGACATATGTAAGATGTTCAACAAACTTAAGTTGATGTGGCTCAAAGTTGTGGGTTGCGTCCAAAGAAAATTGTCGATGTAATGGCAAAGGAAGTTGGCGGAATTCAACATCTTGGTTTCACTCATATTGATTTGAAGAATTATTTGAGAACAAAGAGGACTTTGGAGATTAAACAAGGTGATAATGGAGGTGTTTTACAATATTTACAAAGGATGATAAGTGAAGATCCACACTTTTACTATGCAATACAGTTGGACGTGGAAGATCTGATTACAAATATATTTTGGACCGATGGTAGAATGATACAAGATTTTGGTCATTTTGGTGATGTCGTTTGTTTCGATACTACATGCAGAAAACATCGAGATGGTAGACCAATTTCCTTGTTTGTCGGCGTAAATCATCATAAACAAACAACTGTATTTGGTGCAGCTTTATTGTACGATGAAACAATTGAAACCTTTGAGTGGTTGTTTGGTGCATTTGAAGATGCCATGATGGGAAAGAGACCAAAAACCATCTTAACAGATCAAGATCAAGCAATGAGTGCCGCTTTAGCTTCCAAGTGGCTATCAACTTACCATCGCTTATGTGTTTGGCATATTTTTCAGAATGCAGCCATTCATCTTTCTAGTGTTTTTTCGAGCTTCAAGAACACATTTGCAGCCGATTTTAGTCGTTGTTTGTACGACTTTGAAGAAGAATCAGAATTTCTTGATGCATGGAACAAAATGTTAGAGAAATTCAACTTGAAAGATAATCAGTGGTTGGCAAGAATGTTTTCTCTAATGGAAAAATGGGCATTGGTCTATGGAAGAAGCACATTTTATGCAGACATCATAACAACTCAACGAAGTGAGTGCATGAATGCAGTTGTGAAGCATTATGTAAATTACAAAAACAACATAGTTGAGGTGTTCCGTCATTTTCAAAGGTTGATAGATGATCGTCGGGAGAAGGAATCTATAGAAGATTTCAAAAATGCTCAAAGTTCTCCTGTTATGACATTTCCATTAGAAATTTTAAAGCATGCTGCTATAGTATATACACATAAGATGTTTGCATTGTTCAGTGAAGAGTTGAGGAAGGCATTTGAAAGCAAGATCGAGAGTAAGAATCAACTTGGAAGTTGAAGAATATATAAGGTCAGACCATCCTATCGAGCTAGTGAACATACAGTCTCATATGATTCTATTGAAGGTTCTATTTCTTGCAGTTGTAGGAAGTTTGAATTCTCAGGTATTTTATGCTCACATAGTTTAAGAATCTTAACATGCATGAATATCGGTCGAATACCTGATGAATATATCTTAAAGCGGTGGACCAAGCAGGCTAAGAATGTCAGGCTAAGAATGGGATGACATGAGGTTGCGATGAATGGGTTGTCATTGTTGATGAAAGACTAAGAAAGAAACAACGATATAAAGAGTTATGTAACTCTTTCATGCAGTTAGTAGGAAAAGCAGTTGAGAGTGAAGATAGTTATACTTATGCCATAGTACAATGGGAAATGACATTGATGGAATGGCAGGGAAGACAAATAATGTACATAATACAATGGGAAATGACATTGATGGAATGGCAGGGAAGACAAATAATGTGACAGTTGAGGCAAATAAGGTTGGAGACATTTCAACTAATGGTGATATCAATGAAAGTCAAATTAAAGGCGTGAAACCTAAAGGAAGGGTTACATACCAATCAAGTAAGAAGAGACCCAAGAATGCTTTGGAACAGGCTATTAGTAGAAAACGGAAACCAAAAGTAGCAAAGAGTGGTTTAAAACATGTTTCTTCTACACAGGAATATGAAGGGTCTAAACTCATTAATAATGAGTACTGGAACTTGACATACAATGTTTTTGATAATCAAAGTACATCATGATTCATGACGTGAACTATGTTCTCCAGAGATAGTCATCTCCACTTATCACAATTTTATCCTTTGTTGTCTTTTCTTTTTCTCAATTATCTTTGTTTATGTACGGTAGCTACTGCTAAGTTTATTAGGAGTACTATATATTTTTACTATATAATGACAACTCTTTTTTTCTACTTATTTTAATCTTTTCTTATCATATATCACAATGCTCAAACTTTCATTCGACTTCTGTAGTTGTAGTTGTCATGTCATGGGATTGCGGATGTGTAAAATGAGTCTTCCATGTCTGTATCTAGTCTACGAAACAATGAGCTTTGGCAAGAATACCAGGATACAACAATCCAACAACTAATATTTTAATCTTTAATTTACTTATTTTAAAATATATGCACATGGTATTATTATATTGATGGACTGGTAAATGATGAAATATTGATGGAGTAATAAATGATGAAGGAGATTTTATATTTTAAAGAATATACACATGACACTATTATATTGGTGGGGTAACAAATATTGTAGGAGACTTTTTATTTTAAAGAATAAACATGTGGCACTATTCAATTGGTGGGGTAGCAAATGGTGTATAAGGTGGGGGAGGTGATCCTCTCCGAAAAAGTTATATTAGGGACTTTTATTGGAAGATATGGCTTTGATCCTAAAAAATTTGGCTATTTTGATATTGAGGAAGAAGTTAAAAATTGGGCTTTATGTCATGGTCTAAGATGTGCTACAAAATTCCTGATCGGAATGTGTATGTGATTATAAAATCTAATAAAGAAGTTATGCAAATGTTGGCATATCTTTCTTACAAAATTAGAACAGTCACTATATTTATAGATGGTGGGAGGAGATTGGAAGATGGATTTGAGGAGAAAAGTCAGAAATAGCAGCTAAAAATATTGGAAAAAATGTCGGTGACGATGAAGAGTTGAGTTGTGATATAGATGTGAATTGTTATCCATCTGAAAGTGAGGAGAGTGACAATGAGCTAATTGATACTGAACTGTTTGATGAGAACGACAGCGTTGTAAAAGAAAAGAACATAGTGGTATATGATGATATCACTAAACTCCTTGATGGTTGTGTTGGCCATGATGATAATGAGAATATTTTCCGATTATGCAAGCTCTGCCAGCAATGTGCATTCTTTTGAAAGTGATGACAATGATGATGATATTGGTCGTTTTAAGTGTAGGAGAAAGATGGTTGTTTATAATCCTAAATGTGATCATAGAACCTTAAATATTGGGTTAAGATGCAATTTCAGGACGTGTCTTGAGTGTAAAGAGGCCCTTACGACTTGTGCTATAGAGACCGGAAAATTTATACACTTTAAGAGGGTTGAAAAATATCGCTTGGAAGCCAAATGCAATCCACCTTGTCCTTGGAGAGTTTATGTTAGTGTTGTGAGAGATAAAAAGATTGTTGAAATCAAGGCATATGATGGTGAACACGATTGTCCAAGGGATATGAATAACAATCTTATAAGTTCAAAATGGATTGCCAAAAAATACTTGAATGTGTTTAGATTGCGACCAAACTTCATCGTGAGGGATTTAGCAATGGACATCCACAAATATATGCAAGTGAAGTCAATAAAAATAGACTTTACAAAGCTAAGACTACTGTTGTAGAGCTCTTAAGAGGATCAATTGAAGAACATTATGGTTTACTCAAGAGTTACATAGCTGAACTAAGAAAAATTGATAAAGAGGGCAGATTTAATTTGCTTTTGGGTAATGAGGATGTTTTCAAAGGACTGTACATAGACTTTAGTTCGCTAGTAAAAGGCTTCAAGATGAGTTGCAGGCCTCTGATTGCACTTGATGGCTGCTTCTTAAAGACTTTCTTGGGTGGAATTTTAGTGAGTGCCGTGGACAGGATGGAAACAATGAAATATATCTAATTGCTTGGGCTATAGTTGAGGTAGAGAATGAGCAATGTTGGACATGGTTTCTAAAGTTTCTCATTGAGGATCTTAAAATTGAAGATGGAGCGGGATGGACATTTATTAGTGATCAACAGAAGATATACACTTATGATTTAATTCTGTTATTAACTAAATTTTTTATTAACTATTCTAAATGTTTGAATATGCAGGGGTTTACAAATGCAGTCAATACTTTAGCGCCGCTTGCTAAACACAGAAATTGTGCACGCCATGTGTACATGAATTGGAAGAAGGCACACAAGGAACATGATCTAAAGAAACCCTATTGGAAGACAGCTAAAAGCACCTATATCGAGAAATTCAAATAAGCCATTCAAGAAATTAAGTTACAAAGTCGAGATGCTTATAAAGACTTCATTGACAGGGATACAAAGAAATTTTATAAGGCTTTCATTTCCACCTTTGCATGTAGCGACGTGATTACTAGTAACATCGCTAAGTCATTTATTTAATGCATTTATTGTTGAAGCTAGTGGGAAGAATATATTTCACATGTTTGAGGAAATTAGGTTCACTCTCATGACACAACAAGTAAGCAGGTTACACAATAAACGACATCAGTTTGATTACGCTAAATGGATTGCACATACCACACGCATTATACACAAAATACACACTAGTACGCAATTCACAAAATAAACACACACACAAAAGAAAATAACACACTTTACACACAATATATAGACAAAATACACTTTTTATACACTATACAATACACAATTTATACATACGTCGCACATACTACAAACATTAACCACGGTACTAAAAAGACACAAAGACAATATAAATAAAACACATACACAAAATGAACATACTACACACTAAACAAAAAATAACACACACTTGATACACATTACGGACTATATGCATACTATATATACCACGCACAATATACATACAACGCACATGCTGCTTACTACACAAAAAAAACACACATTATATACAGACCATACACACGCAAGACATTATAGACATACTACACACACTATACACAAAATTCATGCGCTGCTCACGCACGCATAAACAAAATACATGCGTTGCAAACATAGATGCACACTACATATATTGTACATCATACTCAAACTATACACAAAATATACACTCGTACACAATAAACAATATGAACACACTACAAAAAAATAACAAAATATAGTCAATGTATACTATACACACAATATACATGCCCTGCACACACTTCACACAAAGTATACATACACTACAAAAAGTATTCCTAAACATATTATACATTACACGTAAAATTCACACACTATACACAAAATACACATAGTTTCCGCACACAACAAAACACACTACATATACATACAATACATCATAGCACAAAGTACAAAGTATATACAACACTAAAATACGCACACTTTATACACATACATATTAAACAATCACTGCACACACACTATACACAAAATAAATACAGAAAATACAAACATTATAGAAACACCACTTAGTATACATATGCTACACATATTAATATATACTATACCACAAATGTACATATAAAATACTATATTTATACATACGTACCACATACTATAAACATTAAACATAGTATAAATAAAATACACTACACATTAAATGGACGATAAAATACATAAACACAATATAAATAAAATACACTACACGCTAAATGGATTGCACATACCACACGCATTATACACAAAATACACACTAGTACGCAATTCACAAAATAAACACACACACAAAAGAAAATAACACTCTTTACACACAATATATAGACAAAATACACTTTTTATACACTATACAGTACACAATTTATACATACGTCGCACATACTACAAACATTAACCACGGTACAAAAAAGACACAAAGACAATATAAATAAAACACATACACACTATTACTACATAAAATGAACATACTACGCACCATACACGTAAAATTCACACACTATACACAAAATACATATAATGTCCACAAACAACAAAACACACTACATATACATACAATACATCATAGCACAAAGTACAAAGTATATACCACACTCAAATATGCACACTTTATACACATACATATTAAACAATCACTACACACACTATACACAAAATAAATACAGAAAATACAAACATTATAGAAACACAACATAGTATACATATGCTACACATATTAATATATACTATACCACAAATGTACATATAAAATACTATATTTATACATACGTACCACATACTATAAACATTAAACATAGTATAAATAAAATACACTACACATTAAATACTATATTTATACATACGCTAAATGGATTGCACATACCACAAGCATTATACATAAAATACACACTAGTATGCAATTCACAAAATAAACACACACACAAAAGAAAATAACACACTTTACACACAATATATAGACAAAATACACTTTTTATACACTATACAATACACAATTTTTACATACGTCGCACATACTACAAACATTAACCACGGTACTAAAAAGACACAAAGACAATATAAATAAAACACATACACATAAAATGAACATACTACGCACTAAACAAAAAATAACACACACTTGATACACATTACGTACTATATGCATACTATATATCATAACACAAAGTTCAAATTGCACACAAAGTATATATACCACGCACAATATACATACAACGCACATGCTGCTTACTACACAAAAAAACACACATTATATACAGACCATACACACGCAAGACATTATAGACATACTACACACACTATACACAAAATTCATGCGCTGCACACGCACGCATAAACAAAATACATGCGTTGCAAACATAGATGCACACTACATATATTGTACATCATACTCAAACTATACACAAAATATACACTCGTACACAATAAACAATCTGAACACACTACAAAAAAAATAACAAAATATACTCAATGTATACTATACACACAATATACATGCCCTGCACACACTTCACACAAAGTATACATACACTACAAAAATTATTCCTAAACATATTATACATACATTACACGTAAAATTCACACACTATACACAAAATACATATAGTGTCCGCAAACAACAAAACACACTACATATATATACAATACATCATAGCACAAAGTACAAAGTATATACAACACTCAAATACGCACACTTTATACGCATACATATTAAACAATCACTACACACACACTATACACAAAATAAATACAGAAAATACAAACATTATAGAAACACCACTTAGTATACATATGGCACACATATTAATATATACTATACCACAAATGTACATATAAAATACTATATTTATACATACGTACCACATACTATAAACATTAAACATAGTATAAATAAAATACACTACACATTAAATACTATATTTATACATACGCTAAATGGATTGCACATACCACCCGCATTATACACAAAATACACACTAGTATGCAATTCACAAAATAAACACACACACAAAAGAAAATAAGGCTTTACACACAATATATAGACAAAATACACTTTTTATACACTATACAATACACAATTTTTACATACGTCGCACATACTACAAACATTAACCACGGTACTAAAAAGACACAAAGACAATATAAATAAAACACATACACATAGAATGAACATACTACGCACTAAACAAAAAATAACACACACTTGATACACATTACGTACTATATGCATATTATATATCATAACACAAAGTTCAAATTGCACACAAAGTATATATACCACGCACAATATACATACAACGCACATGCTGCTTACTACACAAAAAAACACACATTATATACAGACCATACACACGCAAGACATTATAGACATACTACACACACTATACACAAAATTCATGCGCTGCACACGCACGCATAAACAAAATACATGCGTTGCAAACATAGATGCACACTACATATATTGTACAGCATACTTGAACTATACACAAAATATACACTCGTACACAATAAACAATCTGAACACACTACAAAAAAAACACAAAATATACTCAATGTATAATATACACACAATATACATGCACTGCACACACTTTACATAAAGTATACATACACTACAAAAAGTATTCCTAAACATATTATACATTACACGTAAAATTCACACACTATACACAAAATACACATAGTGTCCGCACACAACAAAACGCAATGCAGTACATACACTATACACAAAATACATAAAATATACACACTGTTTGCACTACACAAATACACACACTTTACACATACATACAAAAAAACATTACACACTGCTTGCACTACACAAAATACATACAGAAAATACAAACCCTATAAACACACTTTATGATGAATGGCAGATAATTTGAAGCATATAAGACGGCATTTGTCAAGAGCTTTGTATTAAGCTCAAGTTGCCCCATCTGGTAACTTGCCTTGGAGGGAGTTATTGGAGGGAGCATTTAACTGTCTTGAATCTATACCAAGCTTTTTTCCGCAATGCAGGAACCTATACAAAACAAATGACCATGATAGCACCAAGTAAGGCAAAATGAATAAAATGACAACTGTTCATATGTATAGCACGCAAAATCTTTCTCAAAGTGCAGATATTGCAATGCTTAATGTACAGTAAATACTACAAACAATGTTATAGACCAATTGCGGCTATGCATTACTAATTAGTTAAAAATCACAAGAAAAGGTTGTACAAAACTCGTTGGTTTTTCAATGTAATTGTAACAATAGATCAAAAGGGTCTGGGAAATCTTTTTCTATTATAAATGCAATGAACATTATCATATCTCTCTGAGAGTTATGATAAAAACTGCATGATGCTTTGATTTTAGAAACCAATACCTCGAGTCCAACAAACTTTGCCATATCCTGAGTTGCCATTGCTGGCCAACTCATCCAGGTATGATACACTTTCAGCTTCACAGAGTTGCAAAAACTGCAGCAGAAAAAATCACACTTACTTTATAGAATTAAGGGTCTGTTTATACAACCACACCAAGCACAAGTACAAGGCATTACTAATAAGTAGTTAAAAATCACAAGAAAAAGTTGGAAAATAATTCAGTTTATTTTCAGAGTACAAAACTTGTTTTTTCAATGTAATTGTAACAATAGATCTATAGGGTCTGGGAAATCTTTTTCTATTATAAATGCAATGAACATGTATCTCTCTACAATTATGACAAAAACTGCATGATGCTTTGATTTTAGAAACCAATACCTCGAGTCCAACAGAGTGTGTGCCATATCCTGAGTTGTTGTATTGCTGGCCACCTCATCCAGGTATGATACACTTTCAGCTTCACAGTGTTGCAAAAGCTGCAGTAGAAAAATTCATACTTTAAAGAATTAAGGGTCTGTTCATACAACAACACCAAGCACAACTACAAGCACATAAAAATTTTAAGGTGTGCTAACTTTACCAGCAGCTCTAAGATTTAAAGACATATATCAACTTATCTTAATTGGAAAGTGCACTCATAATAGATAAAACTTTAGATTTTAGGTGGGAGATAGCAGCCATGTATAAGGAAATATTTTCAGAGACGATAACTTTTAAGTTCTTGACGGTCTGAACCAAAATCAGAACACCTCCATTGCCCCACTACTCCTTAATTAATAAATATGTCACAGGGACGAAAGCAAATAATAAAGAAACAAAGGGGAAAAGGAAAACGAGAAAGTAACCGGGAATTGAGAAAGAATTCAGAAGTGTGAGATTTTAGTTAACTAGTGGGATAAAGTTAAATGTTCTATTAATAGAACTTGTAATTGCTAACTCATAACAAGGAAGAAAATCCTGAGTAAAAGCATGGGAAACCCAAAAGGATCAAGATAACGTGTAAACAGAGACTTAAAATTTATAATACAGCTACATCCAATCACCTCTACGGGAGTTTCTCTTCTCATAGTTGTAAAACCAGTCCCAATGTTAATGTAATCCATAAAGCACACAGCGAGAGAGAGTAGAATAGTTAAACCTGATAATTTACTTGCTGAGGTTGATTTAGACGACCGTGGTAAATCCGATGAGGCAGATTGTATTGATAGCAAAGCACCACTTAGTGACTGCATTGTGGGTTTTGAGTAGATTAGCTCTCAAAATACAGTCAAAACAAGGTAAAAATAGAAAAAGTATCAAGTCAACTACATCAAAGTATACAAAGACACTATTACTTGCCTTAGGAAGGGTAGGTGTGTTGTGATGGCTTCATGTAATTAGGAGTGAACTCAGAGAACTTGGTGGTCTCTGTTGCAGTGGGATCGAAGAGGGAATTGCTAATCGACACAAAATGTTGTTGGGTCCAATCAGAGAAAATTGTGGGCGTGCAATTTGAAACCAAAAGGACAAAATTGTAGTGATCATGAGTTCACGCAAATCACTTGGAGTAGAAGTATTATCCACAACCACATAGACAAGGTGAAACCAGAAACCACATATAGGCATGTGGGAAGACGATTTGAATGATGACATCGAGATAGCACTTTTGTCATGTTTTCTAAGAAATAGTCATCTGTTTCTCATATGCTGGTTCAACTACTTAACAGGAAGATAAAACAACATGTTTAATACCTCTATATGTGGAGCTGAAGATTGAATATGACCGCGTCGGTGAGCAGTATTGGCACTATGGCCACCATCAGGTTCGGTATAAGCCGCTGAAATACTGTTGAGTGCCCTCTCTATACTGTGGCCACTCAATGAGATGGTCCACACTCTGCTCCAATGCCATACTCTCAAAGGAAAACATCAGAATGTTATAAATCCAAGGTAAAACTGAAATTCACAATAATAACATTAACTGATAAACTAGGAAGGAACAAACTTCTGAATCTGCAGGCTTCCTCAAAGCATCTAAAATAGCACGTAAAGCAATACCCTATGTACGGTGAGTCACACATTGATGTTTAATGACTGTTCCTGAAGCAGAAGAATTCACAAAGGATAAACATTATAGACAAACTGATTATAACAGGGTAACATTCAACTAACATAGTAAGGTTGAATAGTATTTTACAATGCTACTAATTTGTAAACCAAAATTTGTTGTATCAATCATAATCATCAAACGGACAGTAAAGATAACAAACTCAAATATAGTTGACTACGTATTAAACTGCTTAACTGGCATATAAGAGATATTAAGTCAAATTAAATTGTTGAGGAACTTGACTAAATATATAGAAATCGAAGTAGTCTAGATTCCATCCATTGTAATTGAAGTATTTACTACATAGTAACAACAAGCTGCAGTTTCCATTCCGGCATTGCAAGAATATTAAAATTCAGTCACCCCACAGTAGTGGCAACACTAACCTCATAGAAAGTATCTTTACGTGACACTAATTGGGTGCTCAACCAGCTTCCAAGGCCCATGATTTCTTTTTAGATGCAAGTACAGCAAACTGAATGCCAATGTACAAAAGGAAATGTGTCTAGTTAACAGATATATTAAGAAGCCAAGATTTGACAATCGATGGGTATACATATCAAAGAAACACTAATATTGCACATATTTGTACACGGCATAGACAAAGAAAAGTAGGATGCTAAGTATGTATTAATTAATTATGCTGCAAGGTAGCAAAAGGTGGATTAGAAAAAGATGAAAAACGTCAGTCACAGTATAACAAACAAAAATTTAATATATGTAACAGTTCAACAATTAGCTGCAAAAGGCAGCAAATAATGAATAAAATAAATATAAAAATATAGGCGCAACAACCAGGAAGCAGAAGACCACGCAAAGCAAGGTCAAAAACCAATAAATAGACTTTTGCCTTTTGTTTTCCACACCTTCCCCCCGTTTCTTATAAGTTAAAAACTCCACCTACCACCCCCGACCTTCAGATCGACCAAGTACATTCTACTCTATTTATGCACTAGGAACTGTCATAGAAAACACATTAGTTGCACAAGAGATAACATTTTGAAAAAATGAAACTAAATGCTTAGAGAGGCCTTCAAGTAGAATGAATCTAAATGCTTAGAGAGGCCTTCAAATCGACTAAGAGTGACACGAGAATATGCTAAATTATATCAGTAGCCTCAAACGCTGCAGAATTGGCAGACAGCTCAGTAATCTAAATCAGACAGAAATTCTTTCCTGCATACAGCCAAGAAAAGGGTTACAGGTTTAGTGCAACAGGTAGAAGAATTCCAAGGATACAAAAATAATAGACTGTTGTATGTATTCCACTTCCTACAACTAAACAAAAAATTATATCTAAATGTATGTACAAAGAAGAGAATAACTAACCACACATCCTGGTATCGTGAAGATATCGTGTTCTTCAAAATTAGACAAAGAAGTCCAACCCTAATTTTATCAGGTACCGACAAGTGTAGAGCATCAGAAAGATTTTGCAGTAGTTCTTCATTGATGGCTTTAGTATGAAATGACACACTAAATATCGAACTAAAGTTAGGTTTATAAAAATATAAATATTAGTTGCAGCTTTATACCCTTCAACTCAGTGGAATTAATAGTGAGGTGGTCAAAATTGAACTGGAGTAGTAGTATGCTACCCTCCATTCCATCCATTGTATAATAACAAGTTAAATTAACCACACACATCAAATACCCCCCAAACAGAAGTCTTGCTCGCCCTCAAGCAACTTAGACAAATAAGCACATTCACAAGACCCAGGATTTGACGACTACAATAAAAGCTCGGATTTCCCACCTGCTGGAAACTGGTTCCTTCTCGCATACCAAAATGCTGAAAACAAACCTCTACCATTATATCTTTATCAGAACAAAAAAACATAATACTCTGTCAATTTAGATCATCTTCGAAACATTCCAACATTTAATTTTGAGTGATCGATTAAATTGTTTTCTTTAAATATATACTACCATCTTTCCTGTCATCTTTACAAGATCAGTCTTACCTTCCTACCTTCCTTTTCTGGCACTAAAATTCCTTTTTATGAAGCGTATTCCCTACAAAACAGTTTGAATCATTTGCATATCATATAAGACCCCAAGCAAATTAAGTGTTATTTAAACGTGGTTTTTAACATGATTTTCAAATCTTAAGTGAAAGGAAGGAAAAGTTTTATATCATAGAAAAAAGAGAATTTCTTTTGTTTTCTTTTATCATCACTAGAAAAGGTAAGTACTACAGCACCAGAAAAGTTACATAAGATGATCTCTTACAAAAACAGTGTGAATCATTTGCAAATCATAAATAAAAAGTTACATAAGATGACCCCGAGCAAAGAAGATTGTCAATCTTAGATTTTCCGAAACAAGCAGGCAGTACTTAAAAAATAGAGAATGCAATCATGCACATAATGAATAACTATGGTGAGTTAAGCAAGTTTATTAAAGAAAAAATAAAGTGCAGCTACAAGAAGCAGCACTGTGACCATCTGCTAGAATGTTTCATTATCTAAATTGCAAAATAAGAAATATAGGACGTGAAGAAATAATCAATGTCCGATTACAGCATGGAAGGAAGGCATATATTCAAATTACCTCAGCAGTTGTACATCATCTTCATTCAAAAATCCTGGAACTAAAGACTATGCATGACATAACAGTGAACCTACATGCAATAGAGTATTAGAATATAGATATGTACTACTACTTGATTAACCAAGGGAAGAATTAGAAGCAGGCATACACAAGTTATTGCTAACTGTGGACACTTTCCCATCTGACAGTTTCTAATAGTCCTTCTCTATGACCCGAATGAACATGTTGAGAAACAGATCCTTCTCATCTGGGATTGAAACAAATGTTATTACTTGTTAAACATTACTATCAAGCAGCATACCCTGATTGAAACCGAAAATTACTAAATCATTTTATTCTGGTATACATCAGGAACAAAGCAATGAAGGTTTGCAATCACTTTAATCAACAAAGACATTCTCTGATGAGCATTAGATGAACGAGGTACACTGCAAGGGGTGAATTCAAATTTATACATTGGCGATATAGGGTGTTTAAGACCCACGCAATAGTAGTAACTGACTAATTTAGTGAAATAAGAATTATTAAGATGATGTAGATAATACATACTTTAATGGTGCATCCTCTTCACAAACTAGAATGTTAGACGAGCACCAGCCAGATACAAACTCTCCAGAGGGAGTAGAAAGATTGTTGCTAAAGCTTCCCTATGAAGGAACACATTTGTAGGGTCAGAAAAAAAAATGCACGATTTCCTTGAGAAAAGATTATAACAATTGATGAATCAAAAGAATTGATGTGTATAGTATAGCATACCAATTTCCATTTACTCTTGAGACAAAAACGTCAGATGAAAAAAATAACTGACCATCATACATTGACAAATAGCTTAAACTCTTCTTACTAATCATTTGTATCTCTTTGCAATGACAAAAACCAATTGAGGAAATGAAGTCACTTGAACAGTTCGTGGTAGTTTTTCAATTAGACGATCAAAATGACAAAAATATGCTGGTAAACTTACAAACTCATTCTATGTGCTAAGTGACTTGTGAATATAGCAACTACAGTTTAGGAAGCCCTCTTTATTCCATTTCACAAAATACCAGCAAAAAAAAATTAGTTGGTTTGGTTTAAGTAAAGAAATTTACCAGCAAATAACATGCAAAATACAAATAAGATTGTCCCCAGACTACATTGTACAAACATTCAAGATAAGATAAGCATGGAGGTGATCATTAAGTCTAAGTTATTGCAGGTGCTCAAACTCTTACCTTTTCATTTGAAATTAAATTTCATAAAATTAGCATCCATTTGTTAAAACAAGCAATTTGATCTCAAAATCTCTTCAGGCACATCATTACTGTGTTCACATAAGCAAAGATATTTTCTAAGAAACTCAGATATCATGCTTTAAGTCTTTTCGACCTTCAATCATGAAACCTTACCATGAAATCTATAGCACTCTATAAGATTTTAAAATTAGTTGTAAAGATGGAAAGCATACAAAGTTCATCATAATGAATGACTGAAAATTTGAAGCATCTGAGACGACATCTGCCAAGCGCTTTGTATTACGTTCCAGTTGGCCCTTCGGGTAACTTTCCTCGGAGGGAGCATTTAACTCTCTTGAATCTATACCAAACATTTTTTCAGCAATGCAAGAACCTAAACAAAACAATTGTCCATGTTAACAGTAGGGCAAAATGAGAAACTGAAAACTGCATATGTATAAAAGGCAAAATCTTCTCAAAGTGCAGATATTGCAATGCTTATTGTACGGTAAATGCTATAAACATTTGTTGTAGACCCAATTGACTGCTCAACCAGCTTCCAAGACCCATGATTTCTTTTTTAGATGCAAGTACAACAAACCTAATGCCAAAGTAAAAAAGGAAATGTGTCTAGTAAGTACTTGGGAATGAGCCTGTAAAAACAGATATTAAGATGCCAAGATTTGACAATCAATGGGAGTTTATATATCAGAGAAACACTAATATAGCACATATTTGTACAGGCATATGAGACAGAAAAATAGGATACTATGTATGTGTTATTTATAAAGCAGTAAGACAGCAAACAGTGGATTAGAAAAAAGTAGAAAAACGTCAGGCACTGTATAACTCACAAAAACATAATATATTTAACAGATTAATTTTAAATCTGCAAAATGTAGCAAAGAGTGAATTAAATAAGTAGAAAAATATAGGTGCAACAACCAAGAGGCAGAAGATCAAGCAAAGCTAGCTCAAAAATCAATAAATAGACTTGTGCCTTCAATTTTCCACCCTTTCCACCCGTTTCTTTTATGTTAATAACTCAGTCCCCTTACCACCCTCGACCTTCTGATCGACTAAGTACTTTCTAGTCTATTTATGCACTAGGAACTATCACGGAAAACACCTTAGTTGCACATGAGATAACATTTGCAAGAATGAATCTAAATGCTTAGAGAGGCCATCAAATCGACTACGAGTAACACTAGAATATGCTGAATTATCTCAGTAGCCTCAAAGCAGCATGATTGCTCTGTAATCTGACTCAAACGGAAAGTTTTTCCTGCATACAACCAAGAAAAGGGTTACAGGTTTAGTGCAACATGTAGAAGAATTCCAAGGAGATAAAAATAATAAAATGTTGTATGTATTCCACTTCCTACAACTAAACAAAAAATTATATCTAAATGTATGTACAAAGAAGAGAATAACAAACAACACATCCAGGCATAGTGAATATATCATGTTCTTCAGAATTAGACAAAGCAAGTCCAACCCCAATTTTATCAAGTACCAACAAGTGTAGAGCATCAGAGAGATTTTGCAGTAGTTCTTCATTGATGGCTTTAGTATGAAATGACACACTAATTATCGAACTAAAGTTAGGTTTATAAAAATAAATGGTTGAATATTGAAGCAAATATTGGTTGCAGCTTTATACCCTTCAACCCACTGGAATAAATAGTGAGGTGGTCAAAATTGAACTGGAGCAGTAGTGCGCTACCCTCCATTCCATCCATTGTATAATAACAAGTTAAACAATTACCCACACACATCAAATACCACCAGACATAAGTCTTGCTCGCCCTCAATCAAGTTAAACAAATAGGCACATTCACAAGACATTAGATAATCCTCTACTTCAAGTCACGTCAAATCACACGAATCATTTAGAGACACTAGGTTGACCCCAAATTCACTCTCGGGTAAGACTTTAGAACAAGAATTGTACACGAACTAATTCCCTAAGAGCTAGGCATCCCAATGCTTCAATGTAAGTTCGATTTATGTCTTGGGAGTCTCAAACCATCGTCACTAATTCATAAAGAGAATTTCTTCCGGCTATTCTTTATTTTAAGCACATAAGATCTTTCTCCCAAACTCAAGCAAAATTCATCGCTCACAAGTCAATATGATGCATATATCAAAAGGACTTATTCATTTGGATGTAATGGGGCTTATGGTAAAGGTGTGATCATATTTGGTTAAGTAGCTTATCACATTTTAAATACTAGCACATCCATCATAGCATCCTTCACAACATCCTTCACATCTCACTCAATGCGTGCAAAATTCTGACAGCTCAACACCCCAAACTTGAGATTTTTCTACCATCTAAACAAAGTCTATCTTATTCTTTTGAGCATATTTCTGTTTTTTGCTCAATTTTTTTTTCTAGCCTTGGCTTTTTTTTTACACATGAAAGACTGCCTTTTTATTTTATTTTTTTACTAGCCTTGGCTTTTTTTTACACATGAAAGGCTGCCTTTTTATTTTTATTTTTTACTAGCCTTGGCTTTTTTTTTACACATGAAAGGCTCCCTTTTTTTTCTAGCCTTGGCTTTTCTTACACATGAAAGGCTGCCTTTTTTTTTCTAGCCTTCACTTTTTTTAACACATTAAAGGCCGCCTTTTTATTTTATTTTTCTTTGAAGACACAGCTTTTTTCACTTTGTATCTCAATATAAATGAATACCACCTGATGAATGTTCTAGGAGTTCCATCTTTTTCTTGCACCATAAATACCCTCCCAAGAATGTGCTAGCATTTTAATTTTAGTGACTAGGGTAGAAATTATAGGCCAACAAATGGATATAATAAGTAGGCTAATATAGTGACTTCAAAATTTTCAACAAAGAAATTAGGCTTTTGGGGCTCAAACGGGCTCACTAGGGGTTTATGTGGGGTTAGGCATGTGATAATATGGATATGAGGCTTTTTGTCCTATTGCCTAAATCATTTTTATGCACCAATATCAACAAGATTGCAACTCATAAAGCTCTAATTCAGTCGATCGGCCCTATGGCTTTTTCAATTAATTTTTCAAAACCGGAATAGCTCTCTCTCCTTAGCTCAAGAAATCGGGCACCAAAGAACACTCTTGTCACTTTATCTGAAGCACGGGAAACCTAGTTCTCCAGAAGTTAGTAAGCAACAACAAGTTTGCAGACCAACCCTCAAGAGGAATGAAGCCTACGCTAATAACCCATAAAAAAGTGGTGAAAGTAGTGACAATCAATAGAGAGAAAATCTTGCATGCATACACAAATAGCAAGTGGTGAAACTCTGTTCATGGAAGCATTTCGTCCTCAGTACAAAGTAGCGTAGTACTAGGGCAATTTTTGGATATTTATGAAGCTAATATATGTTGTTTATCATTTGGTGATGTGTATGAAATCATTAAAAACGAGGGAGATGCACATCTTAGAGAGCCATGGCAGACAACCTCTTGGAAATTTACTCTTAATCATAACATGTCAATTACAAAAAAAAACATTTAAATTCTCTATAAAATCAACATCAATTACAAAAAAACATTTAAATTCTCTATAAAATCAACATATCAGGCATGTATAAGAATAAATAGCAGTTAGGCACTCATGTATGAGTAGGAAACATCACAAGTTAGGTATATTATATGGGTTTGAATGACACCCGAAAAAGATTAGAAGTAGAGTTACCAGAATCCTCAAAGACCAAGATTTGACGACTACAATAAAAGCTCGGATTTCCTGCCGGCTGCAAACCTGGTACCTTCTCACATACCAAAATGCTGAAAGCAAACCTCTACCGATGTATCTTTATCAGAAAAAAAACATAATACTCTGTCAATTTAGATCATCTTCGAAACTTTCCAACATTCAATTTTGATTGATAGATTAAATTGTTTTCTTTAAATATATACTGTCATCTTTCCTGTCATCTTTACAAGATCAGTCTTACCTTCCTACCTTCCTTTTCTGGCATTAAAATTCCTTTTTAAAAAGCTTATCCCCTACAAAACAGTGAGAATCATTTGCATAACATGCAAGACCCCGAGCAAATTAAGTGTTGTTTAAACGTGGTTTTTATTAACATGATTTTCAAATCTTAAGCAAAAGGAAGGAAACGTTTTATATCATAGAAAAAAGAGAATTTCTTTCGTTTTCTTTTATCATCACTAGAGAAAATAAGTACTACATCACAACATGAGATGATATCTTACAAAAAAAATATACCTACTCTTTTTTTCATCATGGCCGGGAGTCCAATATAGGAAGCTAGTTGCTCCTGCAGTCCACCTCTTCCCAAGCTCCTGCATGAAGAGACAAACTTCATTAAAATCTTATCAAGAAGAAAACAGATATGATTATGAATTAAAAAAAAACAGATACATCTAACATTTATGGAAAAAGATGAATGACATCCATATGTTAAGCCAGAGAGGTTTTACATGGACTAAATGATCTTCCGATGCAGCACGAACGATTCGGAACTCAAACTGACTTACAAATAACCTACAAAGAAGATTGTCAATCTTAGATAGCCTTAAAATTGCATTAAGTACCAAATGCACTCATGCACATAATGAATAACTATGGTGAGTGAAGCAAGTTTATTAGAGAAAAAAAAAGTGCAACTATAAGAAGCAGCAGCATTGTGACCATCTGCTAGAATGTTTCATTATCTAAATTGCAAAATAAGAAAGATAGAACATGAAGAAATAACCAATACCCGATTTCAGCATGGAAGGAAGGCATATATTCAAATTACTTCAGCAGTTGTACATCATCTTCATTCAAAAATCCTGGAACTATCTATATGGGAATGGGATGGGATCGCATATTCATTATTGCAACTACTTGCATTTGTATGGTCTAATTTTAGGAGACAATTACTTTGTATATTTGATATACAAATCAAGTGGCTTCTGGCATTGGCGTAGCCAGGTTTTTATTGAAAGAGGGGCAAATATTAATACATAGGATAAATTTATGTATTTGAGAAGAAACTGTTAGTGTGGTTGAAGTATATAATCAGAAATCCATGTGTAAATATACGAGGAAATGAATAAATGAGGAGGGGTATTTGCCCCATGTCCCATAAGCTAGATCCGCCCCTGGCTTCTCGCCGCTGCAGGAGCATCTTATCTTGAAGACAAAAACACACTTTCCCTTCAACCTTTCCATATTAATTTTCAGATGAATCTAAGCCCACAAATTAATGCTCCTTACTATTTTCGACATCCTACATTATTATCGTTTAATTTACTTCATCCGTCTCACTCAAGATGTCACTAAAAAAATCGCATATTAGTGATGGAATTAGTGACAGAGGCCAAAAGCTCAATGGCTAGTGAAAGATTATTGACAGAAATAGGTCAGTCACTAATTAGTGACATATTATTCCGTCACTAATACTAATTTACTACTTGTGTTTTCTGTCATTGGGTTGCTTAGTAACATTATTGACGGACAAATCCGTCACTAACATTTTTTAGTGACAAGCTAATTAGTGACGGATCTACCAATACTCAATCCATCACTAAACATGTTATGTGAAGAAATTTTGTTGATTAGTGACTGAAATTTCCGTCACTAAATAGCGATTTTTTTGTTGTGTGTTTACCTTTTCATTTTAGTTTGTCTCACTTAAAATGTTCACTTCTATCTTTCGAAAAAACTCTCTCTCATCTCTCTTTATTAAAATATTCAATCACATTTTTCATTTTATTTAATCACACAACTACTCCATCCAAAATTTCATGCCATTGAAGAATATGAACATCTTAAATGGGAATGAGGGAATACTTCCTGAGTGATTACCTCCGCACCAAGAAGTATTCTTCCTCATATGGCCATACAGAAATTTTCTTAATTAATGCTAACCACGAACGTGATACTACTATCAAACTTTTTTTTATCTCTAGATGGAATATTATTTGGAAAAACTTAGATAAATAATACTCCCTCCATTCTTGAAAAGTATGAACTATTTTTTTATTACTTCTTCCTTGAAAAAAGTATGAACTTTCTAATTTTGAAATAGATAAACAACAAATTATCCCTGCACATAATTTTATTTACTACAACTTATATCATTACACTACACTACTAAAGATATGAAGTTCACTCTCCACTAACACTACTTACACTACTACTATTTATCTTTTTCTTTACTTTATCAATTATACATTAAAACCTGTATCGAACCAAATTTTCATACTTTTCGGGGACGGAGGAGTACTCCGTATGAAAAGAAGAAGAAGAAGATGTCATGGGATATACTTTATGCATTAAAGACAATAAAGAGGACGGCCGAGTAGAATCAAAAATTTCACACCAACGCCGTATCAATCATTTCACCTTGATTATGACATTTGTCTCTCACTTCCCATGCTATATATAAACCCTCTTCATTTCCCTCCCCAACACAAATATCTCAAAACTCTACTCCTTAATTCTTGAGTTTGTAACAAGTTATTCAATGGCGAAAATCCCGAAGCTTCGGTTCACAACGGAAGTAGCTCCGCCCAAGTTTATCTCCATAACGAGGCGCCCGCTCATCAAAACCATGGACACTATTGATGAGGACAAGGCATACACGTCGTTGAAAAACGACGTGAATGTTGATCGTCAGAGATATCTTCTGCAGGCCTCCTCCCCTTTCGAGTGATATCGATTCGTTCATGTATTCGTGCTAGGAATAAAGCCGTTGCGAGAGTTAGACTATCGTCTTCTTCTAAGGCTATTTAATTACATGTTGTCTTCTTCACACAACCAGCCTGCATTTTATGGGCAGTGAAGATGTTGATTTCTTGTTTTTTTTGCTTGTTTTGTTTTGTTTTGTCTTCTTCACACAACCAGCCTGCATTCTTTTGTTGATTTATTATATTCCAATTTTCTAAATCAACCTATCTTCTCAAAATACAGAAACAATCAAACACATTTTCTGCCCGACGACACATTATAATTATAAATTGTTAATATTGTACATAAGACTCTTCTCTACTATATTATCTCTCTGACTTTATTTTTTATCCACTTAAACTATTTTATACCAAAATGAGTACAGAAATTGAAATGATTCTACTACTGTGAGAGTAGTATTTATTTTGATACCTCGATTCACTCGCATTGTTGTGATAGATGAACTAGAGACGAGATGGTTTTAAAAATATTTTTGACCATAATTAATTGCATTCAAGATCGAAATGGAAAGGCAGGTGAGAAACAGTACAATTAGTTTGAACAAAATTCACAACAACAAAAATTGCTATTTAGTGACGGAAATTTCAGTTGATCAGTAAAATTTCTTCATATAACATGTTTAGTGATGGATTGAGTATTGGTAGATCTGTCAATAATTAGCTTGTCACTAAAAAATGTTAGTGACGGATTTGTCCTTTAATAATGTAACTAAGCAACCCAATGACAGAAAACACAGGTAGTAAATTAGTATTAGTGACGAAATAATATGTCACTAATTAGTGGCTGACCTATTTCTGTCAATAATCCGTCACTAGCCATTGGGCTTTTGGCCTGTAATTCTGTCACTAATATGCGATTTTTTTGTAGTGATTATGTGCGCTAGGGTAATCACTGTCTCACTTGATTGCAGATAAAGGTGATAAGCTTTATGCAATCAATGCAAATTAAAGAGCGTCCACATAGAATAGTACTCCCTCCGTCCACAAAAAATAGGTCACTTTCATTTTCTGAACTCATTTTGAAAAACGATAATAAATAGTTAAAGTGAAGAGAAAGAAAAGTAAGAGAGGGAATAATATAGACAAGAGACTTCTCTACATTATTCTCTCTCGTACTTTACTTTCTCACCACTTTAATTATTTATTATCATTTTTTTCAAAACGAGTGCAGAAAATGAACATGCCCTATTTTTCGTGGACAAAGGGAGTATAACATTTTTGTTCTTGCCTCCTGATGTGAATCACATTTGCTTGATTTTTTCTCTTTATTTTATCTATTTTTAATTGTTTTATGGGCTAATTATATTTATTTATCCTATATGTAGTAATTTAAAATAAAGAATCTATTTTTAATTGTTTTATGGGCTAATTATATTTATTTATCCTATATGTAGTAATTTAAAATAAAGTGGACAATAAAAGAATGTCGAAGTGTAAACATTAATCACCTAAAAAAGATGATTTCCAAACGCTTTTTAAAAACTATCAATGTCTTCATCTTTGAAAAGCTCATTGGTACCTTGCACACATCAATCGGAGTATGATAGAAAAACTTATAGTCGTTTATAGTGAGCGAACCAGACACGAACCAATGAGAACAAAAGGCGCTCAACGGGCAGACCGGATCCAATGACTCCTGGCATTTTTAACCCTTTTAGTTTCTTCCTCACTTCAAATATACTTCGCATAATTCGAACACTATCAGACCTCAGTCTTCTGCACACCTATACAAAGGTTTCATTGGGTTCATTATTTATACTCCTTCCATCCGCTATTAATTGTCACAAAGTGACTCGACTCGAATTTTAAAAAATGTAAAGTAAAGTGAGTAAAACAATTTGTAGAATGTGAGCTTATTTTGTTATATTGGTTGAAAGCAACTAATTTGGTCTCGAGTGTTCTTAAGTTTTATGCACAGATTTAAACATATAAGGTTCGCGCACTTGATCAAGACAAACAAGCAATGGATCAAGAGGAGTACTGATTAGTCGTTGTTTGTGCAACTTGAGAGACTCGGGCTTTCAAAAATCCTTAACCCACAATACTACTAACTAGTAAAGGGAAGTAAGGGTCGAATCCCACAGAGGCAGAGGCGTGTCGAGTTGTGCTTGAGACATTTGGGAGGTTTTGGCTGCTGCCACGCTTTAAGGTGGGTTAAGTTTTACTCTAGAAACTAGACTGTTCAAGACTCAAAATTAAACTGATCAACTGAACTAGGCAGGGTTAAAATAACACATAACAAACTGTTCAACTCAACCGAAAAAGTACGACTGCGAAAAGTAATTGGGACCACTGAAAAGAAACTACGCACTACCAAAAGCTGCTACGCTACGATTCGACAAAAGTAGAATAGCTAAGCATCCATGGCAGATCCAAACAGAGTATCTAACATCAAACAAGCTAGAAAACAAATCCGAAACAGATCCATGCAATTCGAACGTACAGAAAACAGCTTGAAACTAGTTAAACTCAATGCAATCGACATCTCTATCTCAGATCCGGGCTTAAACAAGTAAAACAGAGCGATTCAAACGTTACAAATCAAACCTAGACTAGCATTCAGAGATCAACAAAATCAAACTCAGACGTAACAAGCTTCAACTCGGAAAACATCAGATCAGAACCAACTCTAAACGAAAACTTCATTTCATAAACGATCTTCGATTATCTCAACTTAAACCACAAAATTCCAAACTTAGATTCAAGATCGAGCAACAAAACGGGAAGCAACAAGAGTTAACTAAAAGAAAAACATCAAAATAACTACGATTTAGAATTATCCGGAAAAGTAAAACTTAAAACAGTAGTAGCAAAGAAAAACACAAACAGAGGAATGATTCTGCGAAGATTCAGCTCCCTTCTTCCTAGATGAGGAAAAAGAGAAGGATGTGATGGTGGAACGTCGACTTCAGAGACTGCTAGCTTCCTTGCTCCATACTATCTACGGTCTAAGTGGGAATGTTGAGTGTTGAGTGATTGATGAGTGATCATTGCTTCATTTCCTCCCCTATTTATAGGACGGCTTGGACACCAATCCCTAGGGTAAAGTCCTCCTGATTTGGAATTAATGCCCATTGCCAAAAAGAGCATCTATTCTTTCTCTCTCTTCAGACTCATCAGCTCATGTCTTCATTTGGTTAGCTCATCTCGATCAGCTTGTTCAGCTTGCCAGGCTCAGTTGCTCCGCTTGTCTCTAATTGATCAGTCTGCCTTCAATTCTGGCCAGTTTCCGCTTTTTCTCCAAGTTGATCAAGTTGCTTCCACACTCAGTTGCTTCAGCACTTTTTCGATTCCTGCGCACTTCAACCACTGTTTTTTCCAGCCTTAGTACCCTGATTAGTGTAATAACTACCAATAAACCATGCTTGAAACGAGCCCTATCATTGGTTTATAATAAAATTCAAGTTAAATGAGTTAATGAAATATGGAGTCCAGTACTTAAAGTAGTAAAAGGTAAATGTGACAAGTATTGCGGACGGGCCAAAAAAAACTAGTTACAAGTAATGGCGGACCTGTCTTTTATCTGATCTTTTATTCCACATTTTGTCTCTTCTTTTTCTTCCATTTTATTACGTCTCAGATAGAAAACCATAGGGATCCACACAATAGAAGATTTAAAGACTGGAGTTATCTCAACCAATAGAAGATTCGTCCACTTTGATATTTGTATTTAGATTTTCTTTACCATGCCACGTGTAGCTAAGTTTTTGGCACCTTATTCTCCAAATGATGATTTTCATGTTATTAACAACTCAATTTCTTTTATTATTGTGCTTATTATCATCCATGTTACTTTGATTCAAATAAATTATTCCCTCCGTCCCACAATAATTATCACTCTTTTCCATTCCGGTCCGTCCCACAATAATTGTCATACTTTATTTTTACCATAAATGATAAGTAGGTCACACATTCCACTAACTCACTTCACTCAAATTTTATTATAAAACCAATATAAAAAAGTGAGTCTCACATTCCACTAACTTTTACAACAATTTTTCTTTACATTTCTTAAAATCTGTGGCCACTATAAGAGTGACAATTATTGTGGGACTGAGGGAGTGCTACTCCTCACCAATTGTCCATCCCCATTTCAAATCGAATTTGAAATCTTCGCAGCTCAAATTGAAAAACCCCTTTTTAAAAACGGGAAGAAAGTGCTACTCCTCACCACCCGGAGACGGGAGTCAATGCACAAAGGTCTGGTTTAGTCTGCGCAAGGTAATTCCGTTCTCCGTCGACTACATTCAAACAAATCTTTGACGTTTTTGTTGGATCTTTCCCCAATTGCTCATCCTCGTTATTTTATGTCGGATTTAGGGAAGCAGCCCAGAGCTAAAGCCTCGTAGCAGACGAAATTGGTAATCCTTAGTAGTAGTCGGCGGTATTTTGTAGGTGACAGGGGAATCGATTTAGCTCGTAGAAGGTAATTTCATCTTTTTACAACCCTATTGTGATTTTATGCTGACGTCTCAGATATATTTTTTGGAGTAATTGTTCGGATCTGGATGTTAAAAATTATCGCGTGATTTTGTGTGTTTCCTTATACCGCAGATCCTTTTTTATGTGTGATTATCTGCAGAGTTTGTTGTAGTAAGTTGTTGATTAAATTGGTGATTTCTAGTTCGTAACCACCGTGATGATAATTTCTTTGCTTGTTCTGATGTCCTATTTGGATTCTTTTATGGTGCAGTAGCCTGATTTGTTTGCTAGTATTACCAACTGTGGTTATGGCTCGACAATTTCATTTTTCCAAAGTCGTTTACCTCATGGTGAAGGTGTATTGCATCTCTTACATATGCACACGCTTATCCTGTTGCACTTATATCTGAAAAGACACCCACGATGCGGCCGACGTACTAGGCATAATCTAATTAGGTATTCACACAAGGATAGGATGCCCCAACAGGTGAGACACATGAATAGACTTACTAAAATTAGTGACATAGACTGCTTTGTGAACCTACGTATGGATAGGAATGCATTTGGTCGTTTATGTATCCTGTTGAGAGACGTGGGTGGGCTGCGAAATGGTAGATATGTCTTACTAGAGGAACAAGTAGTTATTTTTCTAAACATCCTAGCACACCACAAGAAAATTCGTCCAGCTGGGTTTCATTTTAAGTGGTCCGGGGAAACTATCGCATTATGTTCATCTTGTGCTGAAAGCAGTTCTCAGACTTCATACCATCCTTTTGCCCCAACCTGATCCAGTAACGAATACGTGTGTTGATAATCGGTGGAAACATTTTAAGGTAAATAACGAAGTCTCCAAATACATGTAACATTTTTAAGTCACGAGGTTCATGTGGAATTTTTATAGTTATATGTGATTCGTCCTAGGGCTGTATTGGCGCATTGGATGGGACCTACATAAATGTCCTTGTAAGTAATGCGGATAAGCCACGCTATCGATCTCGCAAGGGGCAAATCGCAACTAACACTCTTGCTGCGTGCGACCGCAACATGAGATTCATGTATTTTCTACCCGGGTGGGAGGGATCTGCCGGCGATTCTCGAGTGCTAAGGGATGCCATTACAAGAGACTAGGGCTGGCAAATCGTTTGGATTGGGTCGTTATCGGGTCAACCTGATAATGACCCAACCCAATAAGGCCTAACCTGAACCCGACCTGTTAAGGAAACTGTAAATTCGAACACGAACCCGACCTGCTACCTTCAAATCCGAACACGACCCGCACCCGACACGAACCCCGTTATCGACACGATATAATATGGGTTGACACGACACGATAACAACCCGAACCTGATATTACACGATTAAAACCTAATATTACATGATTAAACCTTAATTTTTAACCTAATTTACACAATTAAAATTCGTTTTATACTATTTAAACCTAATTTATAAGAAATTAAAAAATTAAAGTAATATATATTTTTATAAATAATAATAAAAATAATAATATTATTTCTTAATGGGTTACCCGTATCCGACCCGCATCCGACCCGAACAACCCGAAATTATCGAGTTCTTAATGGGTCAACCCGATAAGGACACGGATCCAATAAGACTTGACCTCAACCCAATAATTTTGTGCGGATTCATGTCAGATTATCGTGTCGTGTCGAAAATTGTCAGCCCTACAAGAGACCAGGGATTGAGGGTGCCCAAAGGTTTAAATTCACTAGAGTCTTTGACACTAATTGATTTTTCCAGAATTCATTATTCTTTCTGTTTAAATATATAAATATCCTGACCGAGTGTGGTTTTCTTAGGAAATTACTACCTATGCGATAATGGATACGCCAATTGTGAAGGATTCTTGACGCCGTTCAAAAATGTTCGTTAACATTTGAAGGAATGGGGAGTCGGTAACCAAAGACCCCAAAATGCTCGTGAATTGTTTAATTTAAGGCACAGCAAGGCCCGTAATATTATCGAGCGAGCTTTTGCTGTCCTAAAAATGAGATGGGGAATTTTGCGAAGTGCTAGCTTATATCCGATCAAGATCCAAATACGGATGATAATGGCTTGCTTTTTACTGCACAGTTATATACGTCCCTAATGCTAAAGGCAAGCTGGAAAGGAAGGTCGAGGAAAAAGCTTCTCGTGTATTGCCTCAGCCATTACCACCAAATAGTCCCACATTGGCCTACTCTTGCGCATCAAACAGTCCGAAAATGCTCTGGAGGGTGCTCGGGAAGCCCAACATATAAATGGGGTGACAAATTATTGGCTTCGTTGGGCAAAGGAACTGTTATGTTTTGCTAAGTGGCTCCATTATCAGTTATTAATCTACATTATCCACTAGTATATTACCAATAGTTTTAGCTAATCTCGAAGGCCAATGTTCGTGCATATCACGAACAGTTTTCTTTGTATTCCACGGCGTTTTTTGCGGCTAGTATTATTAATGAAGTTATATTATGCATTCTCACCATTTTGAGCAATGGCTATTGATTGTTCTTGTGTGTGAGTTCTCAAAACATTTTTAAACAAGCAAACAATTAATTTTTAAACAATATAATTCTATTATATTAGAACAATTCATTGTTTTGAATTTATATACAAGTCGACGAGTGTATCCACTTTTTGTTAGTACACTTTTATTATTTTCAATTCATGAGTCAGTGTATTACCCACCTTCAATCTGGAGTTCTTTAATGGGGAAAGTGAGATGCCCAACATATCGTTCACATCAGTTAAATAGGGACCAAATACGAAAATTCAAGTTAATCAAACTAGATATGCATAAGTCATCACGAACGATTAGTTTTCAGAGGTCTTAACGTCGCCCATAATTACATTCCCAACTACAAAACGATTACCATACTACACCATCGGCTAAGAAGTGATGAAATTGTCCAAAAGAGCATATTTTTCATAAGACAAAAAATAGCCGATGTGCACAGCCAGCTAGGTGCGACCTTCTTTCTCCAAGACACGCTTCACATATCCGGCCTTCGAAGCATCAGGGAGTCCTCTGAAGATCTCTAATTAGGAGTTCTCTTTACCAATAATGTCACACAGATCGTACCTCTCATTCTCGGTCAGCTCTGGTATGTTTCCCAAATGACCAAAGATTTCCGCCCTTGCTTTACCCAAATCCATCTCGTACCCTATGCGTAATGCCAAGGTCTCCAAACGAGCGCTGGTCTCGAAGTGCAACGTTCTCAGTATTTCAACTATGCCGCTATCATCCTCCCGGACTTTGCGTTTGCGCTTGTTTTTTGGAGGAACCTGAGCATTCGTAGTAGCGTTCGCCCCACTCTGCGTGCTACTGTCATCAACCCTTGGATTCGCAAACGTAGCCTGCATCAGCTCATCATAACCCAAAAAATCTTCGAAGCTGGGATGATAATCACTACTCTCACCTATCTCCGTAACAGGCACATCTGGCGAACTATTCGCAGCCGCATCAGCAACCCATTCGGCATGGCCACCATTTGCCATGTCTTTGCCGAAGATAACCTTCAAGTCTTCACAGTATGGCCAGGACCTTGTGCGCATTCCGCGGGCATTGCTGTCTTGCTGCAAGAGAACATACAAGTGTGTACAAGGTCAACAACTATGCTTAAAGAGACTATCAAAAACTATGCCAAAGAGATTATCAGAAGGAATTAATATTCAAGGGCTAGATAAATATAACAAACCTTCATGATTTGGTCCCACTGATCATCATCACAGTCAATCTTAAAACTCCATGCACATTGAACCCGACACCACTACGATCAAGGATCTTTGCCAGTGAGTTGTAGCTTTTCTTCACAGCCGTTAACTTAGACTGAATATGCGGATTAGCTTTCAAATCGGTTCTCGGAAACTCCTTTTGCACCCATTCCTCCACCTTGTTCAAGTAGCCTCCTCGGAACCCATTATCTGATTTCCACCCATGGGCGACCAAATCCTTCATGGCAACCATGAGGACAGCCTCCTCACGGTCAGACCAAGAACGACGGGGAACAACAGGTCGGCGAGCATTTCCCCTTTGGTATTGGCTACTCTCTGGGACAAAATGAAGTGTAAATGGCAGCAACGTAAAAAAAATGTGCGAATGCAGACGCGGCCGGGATTTGGACAGGAATATGTTCATACAAAACCCAAACCTTGTGTGTTCTGGCTACCATCGCCGGAAGGTACAAATCTTCGAGGAACGGACATAGCTTCGAAGAATGAACGAGCAAGAGTCAGACTCAAGGAAAATTAAGTAAATCTATTTTATCACATAACACACATCTACACATTTGCAACAAAGTTCGTTAAACAAAGTAGAAAGAGCATTCATTGCAAGAAATTCAGCCAGAAAATGTAAACATTCAAACAAATATTTTACATTGACATTGTAGTAACAGACACCCATTTCAAATCACCACCACTAGGTTTAACTCGTCAATGAAATTAGCAGGGAACAAAGAGTGCATAACGGAATGGAAAACCGATACGCAAAACATAAAATCAGATTTCAATCAAGGAGTGAGCGACAAATGGTCGAATAATCTAACTTGTGTGGGATTTAGCCCGTCAAAATAAGAGGAATTTTGCAGTAGTCGCCGCTTTACAGTGGGAGGCTGCTCCGAGAAACACCGCGCGAATGACAAAATTCACAAAGGGGTTCGCGGTTTTATTAGACTGCAATCCTGAAATTCCTCTGCAACCCTAGGGGCAAAAAAGGGATCACAAGTATACAATCTCTTTGAATACGGTCAACCAAATGAGGGAATTGGCCTTGTTTGTAATTGGACCTATATTCAACCAAACGGCCGCATTGTGAGTAGTCACGACTTCCACAGATTATACACCCAAAGATACCTGGTTTATAAACATTACCCCCTTAGTAACCAAACGACTCCTTAGTAAGTAAAAGCCTGAGAGACATGATCAGAACACTTTTATGTCTATTTTATTCCATCTATCTTACTTTATTTTGTCCACTTAACACACAAAATAAAGTTGCATAAAATCTCGTACTGTCCAAATAAAGGGTGATCTTTCTTGGGACGGAAGGAGTACTAGTTTGTACCCTAAAAGGAACAACCCTCTCCTCTCTCTGAACAATTCCAAACTGCAAGGGACATTTGTGTTAGAACACTGTATCTGTTACATGTGTCTGAACTCTTTGAATTTGAAGAACTTGAACGAATGCTCAACCTGTCACTCCTAACAAAATGGAGCTCAGTTTCTGATATACATCATCTAATTGTCTATTTACAAAGAAATAGCATACAAACAGGGGCTAATCTGCACGTTCCTCTTTTGGCAGGCGGCGTAGCTACTGGGATGGATATATGCAACAGGATCCAACCAGTCGAATTCATTGCAACGACACCACCTCCAGCAATGTCTTATATATAGTCTATCTCCGTACTTCCTCCAGCGTAGCTGACATTAAGGCCGATGCCTCTTCGAGCGTTCTCTTCTTCTCCACTTTGTTGAACGCCTCCACACTATCTCCTTCCTCCCAATCATCGTAATCCTCTGCTCCAATTCCACACTCTAGTCCAGAATTTACCTGTAACGGTAAAGGAAAAACGACATGGTAGAACTGAGTAAGCAAGTAGCAATGTCAAAACATAGATTTTACACGTTTTCCTATTTACATCAATGGGATTTAAGAGGAAAGTCAAAGTAACGGAGACAGTGTCCGGTCAGAAATTACCTCTTTCACCATCTCCTTGACCCGTCTTAAGGAATCAAGTACGCCAACATGAACTTCTTTGCCTTTTCTAAGCACGCGAATTCCACAGCCTTTAACTAGCTTCCCGTCTGTCACCATGCATCCTGCAACGCGCCCACTGCCACTGCTGAATACAGCCCTCACTTCCGCCATTCCTATTGGCACCTCTTCCTGGAAGAACAAATAAGTTGCCGGATAATTTCAGTATTCATGGACTTCCAGTCATCACAAAGTGATTCCCACATATTCTGAACCACAAAAATCGAAGAATCGGTGTACATGCTTTACCTCAACTGTATCTAGGAGACCCTCCATTGCCTTCCGAACATCATCAATGAGATCGTAGATAACTCTGTACAGACGAATCTCAACACCTTTGTTATCTGCCTGGCTCTTGACAGAACCAGGTACTTTAACATTAAAGCCGAAAATAATTGCTTTGCTTGCCACTGCAAGGTCAACATCACTGGAACTGATATCCCCCGTTGCTTGCAGTAGAAACTTCAGACTGATGTTAGTTTGTGGAAGCACCTGCAGAGCTTGCCTGACAGCCTCAATCGACCCCTATCGATTAAACAAATATTTGAGTTCATAGCACATCTTAAAAGGTTGAGTTAGGTTCCGTTGATACCAATAGGCATACCTGAAGATCGACTTTCAGTATTATATTAAGCTGATGAAGATCTAATCCAACAGTTTTCCCCGCTGAAACAGCAGAAGCCAGCGAAGAAAGTGTAATCATTCCGTCTCCAGCTTTTTCCATAATGCGCTCATTCCTCATATAATCTGCCCGTGACTCTGCCTGTTCTCGAGCGATATCAAGTGAACCAACAACCTCAAACTCATCACCAGCTAAAGGAACATTATTTAATCCAATAACCTGCCAAATCATGTGCTTACTTATCAATCAACAGAAATGCAGATCACTTTAAACAGAAAACGGACTAATAGTTATGTTCGCACAGAAAGACAGAGATACAAATTTAGCTATACACTCCATCAAAGTGGAAGCTAAATGAATCAAAGCCCAATATAAGTGTAATTAGCAAGTTTGCTACAAAGAATGCATGTTGATTTTACTACTATAAATACCTGTACTGGAATAGAAGGCCCTGCTTCATCAACCCGTTTCCCTTTATCATCAAATAAAGC
Organism: Salvia splendens; assembly: GCF_004379255.2. NCBI lineage: Eukaryota > Viridiplantae > Streptophyta > Magnoliopsida > Lamiales > Lamiaceae > Salvia > Salvia splendens. Next base: position 18,297,814 of record NC_056037.1, on the reverse strand, counting down.
CCTCACCTGACATGAAAAATGGGGTCTCAACATCAGTAAACAAAATTGAAAAGTTTTTCTAAGGATGTTTGATGTAAAAGACAAACCTTTCCAAAAGCTTCACCACAAACTACTATGTCTCCTCTTTTGAGTGTTCCATTTTGCACAATGAATGTAGCTACAGGTCCTCTGGATTTATCCAAACCAGCTTCAATAACTGTTCCTTTAGCATTCCTATTTGGGTTTGCCTTCAGCTCTTGCAACTTCAATGGCGGAGAGTGAACAAAATCAAAAAAGGACCAATAAAAACCATTGTAGACAATCAAATATATATAAATGATTAACAATCTACTAAATAATTAAAATACTCTTAGAATCATAGAACTCCTTGACTCCCAGTAAAAGGACAACTAAAGGTGAGAGTATTCCAAAATGTTCGAAGACATCAACCATGTGTGGGTTCATACTAACATACTAACATGCCATTACAGACACATGGAAGATGCGATAGATAAAAGCAGTAGAATATGTCAAAATAGAGCTGCCTGAAGATGAACATATTAGTTACCTCAGAAACAAGCATGACTGTTTCCAGCAAGTCGTCGACATTCTCCCCTTTGAGAGCACTTATCTGTCATAAATTGTTCAGCAATAACTTCAGCATCCAATCAAAAGTTCTTTGTAGGTTTCCTACTCTGTGTGCGCGTTTTACTTTCTATCTCTATCTCTCTCTTTCTCCTTTTTTTTTGGGGGGGGGGGGGAGTATGGAATTTCCAGGTCTAAATTTTGTCACCTTAACCATTGGGATGTCACCACCCCACTCTTCGGGCATCAATCCAATTGATGAAAGATCTTGCATGACACGATCTGGATTAGCTCCATCCTTATCTATCTACAATGAAGGGGAAATTGAAGGGCAATCAAAATCCCTGAAAAATTAACAGGAAATTAAAAAATCTATCAATAACACCAGCCTCAATATACCTTATTTATAGCTACAATAATCGGGACTCCTGCTGCTTTGGCATGTGCAATAGCCTCAGTTGTTTGAGGTTGGATCCCATCATCAGCTGCAACTACGATAATAGCGATATCTGTCACTCTTGCCCCACGTGCTCTCATTGCTCCAAATGCCTACAAGAATACTTTGATATAAGAACAAAACTTTGGAAATACCGAGCAGACTACTTATCAAGATATAACTGACGATAGCTAATATAATCTGTACAATCTAAAAAGATAGATCAAATGAATGAGAATATCATAAGCTAGAAACAAAATTACTTCATGCCCGGGAGTATCAAGAAAAACACATGTTTGTGGCTTTCCATCAAAAGGTACTTGAACTCTGTAAGCCCCTATCCCTTGAGTGATCCCACCAGCTTCAGATGCTGCCACCTAATAAAAAACATAAGTTGTGATTCAGTTTCAAAGTAATGGGTTACAGGCAATGTATATGTCTCGTGACATCATCAGACACAGGTTATATGCAATGTATACCTTGCTCCTCCGTATGTAGTCCAAGAGTGATGTCTGCATGAGGAGAGAATCCAGTTAGCCGAAGCTTGTAAAGATAGTGTATTCTAATTAAAACATGGACGAAAATTGAGTACGGATGTTGCTGACCTTTCCATGATCAACATGGCCCATTATGGTTAGCACAGGAGGCCTCAATTCTAATTTATCCAAGTCATCGTCATCAAGAATTTCCTTCTTTTTTGCCATTTCCTCCACCCTGATAGGATCAGCATCAATGACTTCCACATCATACTCTTCACAGACCATCTTAACCACATCTTTACTCAGCTTTAGGACACCATCGGGCTTGATTCCCTTAGAGTATAGATACCCGAGAATCTCACCTTCACTGGTGGCTAAGTTGTAGGCCAACTCCTCGGTGGACATACCATCTTCCTCAACTTCCATGATTTCTACTCTGACGGGTGCTGCATCTTTGGCTGCCTGAAGCCTGGCAGCCTTTCGGCTTGCTTTGGACCATTTTCTTCCTTTTCTAGCAGTTGCAGCACCACGAATAGAAACATCTAGTTCAGATGCATCCTCATCTTGAATACCATCCTCATCTAAACGCCTACGAGGTGCTCCGGATGGACCACCCTTCTTTCTAAATCCCTCTTTGAACTTTACAGGTCCAAATGTCTTCACTGGTTTTGTAGGTGCTAAAACAGCTTGAGCAATCACAGGATCAACCACCGGTTTCTTAGATGCAAACTTATCAATTAGAATTGGTTTACGTTCTTTAGACTTTGGAGGTGAATCAGTTCCATTAGAAACAAGTGGCCTCGGACCCGCACCGACATCCTTCAGTGTAGGTTTCTTTATAGGAGGCGAAGGAGGAGCCACAGAGGGCCTCTCCTGCAATTTTGGTTGTATTTTTTGAGGTGGAGGCGGGGGTCTAACAGGAGCAGTGGGCTGAGAACCAGACACGGAAACCCCTCCTCCATCTGTTCTAGGTTCTTGCTTTACCATCTCCTTCACAATATTTTGCACAGACGACACGGGATTACCCTTGCGCCACACACTCTTATTGGTCTTATTATTCGACTTGCGATTTGTGCTCTCTACGGAACTAAATGGCTTACCATTCCTTTGGTTCACTACTTCACTACTCAAGGGCTTGCTAGCAGGCGCATCAGGTTTCTTGCTAGTCTCTAACTTCTCCGCCTTCTCAAGCACCTCTCCTAACGACTCAATCACCTTACTCCTCTCTTCCTCCGCATCACTCACCCTCTCAGCATCCGACCTCGCGTTAACTTTCGACTCATCTGAGCCCATGTTAAGAAGGGGATTTGGCTTAGACCCCAATTTCAACACAGGCTTTGGAGCTGCCTTGAGAAATGTGCTGGTGTCACTCTCTTTTCTACTACCTCCGTAGGTCGAATCAAGAGACACCGAAGCCCCTTGCTCCGCAATGTAATCCGTCGTTGCAGAATATCTACAAACACCAACATACCTCCACCTCCTTCCACTAAAACTATTCCCATTCCTATGAATAGAAATGCTCCTAACTAAACAAACAGAGCCATCAAAATTACCAAAAGAAATCATATTCAAGCTCCCCAAATTCGCAAGGGAAGCTAATGAAGCCATGCTTACTAGTTAAATTCCCTGCACCATTCCAAGATTCCACCTTTTTATCTCTAAATTCAACTCAATTATCTCCAATCTCCTATAGAAAAAAAAATTACAAAAAAAGTTCAGCTGCAGAAACCCAGCAATCATAAAACATAAAATAAGGAAACCCCCAATTGAGATGAACAAAAAATAAGAGTACCTGCAAAATATCGGGGTTCTGGTTTTTCTGTTTCAATTGGTGGAAGAGTTGAGCGATGGAGGGAGGCAGAGAGGGAGAGGATGCGGGCAGAAGTCAAGTGAGTGGGTGAGGAACATAAGATGGTGTTGTGTGGGTTGGGTTATGATTGTGTGGCTATTCCTATGCCTGTCATTTCTTGCCATTGCATGATAAGGCTATGAAATTCTGATTTCAGTTTTCCCCTCCTTGTCTTTTTCCTTTTTTTTCTCTTTTTTTTAGTTCTCTTATTTTTTGCTCAACTACATTTACCAAAGATATACTGCTTGTCCATAATTGTCGACGTTTGGGATTTTTAAAATATAAAGAAAGTGAATTTGAAAATTTAGTGGAATATGAGTTTTAATTTATATATTTTTTCTGTTTTTTAAATTTTGTCATAGTTTGATCAAGCATTGGTTTTAAAAAATGCAATAGAAAGTTGGTTGAAAAAGTTACCAGGTAGTGGGTTCTACTTTTAAAGTATCCCCTTCGTCCCAACTAAGTTGAGTTGTATCCCTCTTTGAGATGTCCCAACTAAGTTGAGTTATTTCTTTTTTAACAAAAAATAAAACATGCAATCACTCTTATTTTATTCCACCATTTACTTTACTCTTTCTTTATCTTTTCTACTTTATTATTTCTCTTACTTTTCAACACAATTTCTAAATCTCCGTATCTAAAAGTTTTGTCTCAACTTAGTTGGAATGGAGGGAGTATTAGTTTTATAATAAAATGTGAGTGGGAATGAGTTAGTGGAATGTGGGATCTATTACCAAAAATGGTAAAAAGTGAAATGTGACAAAATTTGTGGAATGGACGGAAATGGAAAAATGTACAGGGATGGAAGGAATATAAATTTTATAATATAATATGAGTTGAATGAGTTAGTGAAGTATGGTTCTACTTACAATGTAAAATATCTAGATGTTTTTGCTTAAACACATAAATAAACAGCAAACACAATATACCAAAAAAAATTCTTCTCGTATATGGAAATTAAGGTTTTATACATACAAGCAGTTCGAAAGCATGTTTTATACTCCCTCTGTCCCATAAAAATATTAACTTTTGATAACACAGGTTTTAATGCACAATTAGTGAGTAGAGCCTTGGAGACGTGATGTCACACCCAACCCTATCTGACGTAACTACTTATAGTAAATAAATTCAAAATTCAAAATAAATAATCCATCTGTCAAGTAAATGAAACACACATATTATATAACTTCAAAACCAACATTTATCAAGTACATACTTCAAACATTCTAAACATTAGTGGGGCCCTCTCACCACTCTATATACTATACATTTATCTACATGCAAAAATGATAAGGAGGAGAAGGTTGCCAAAACGCGTCAGCCGCTGAACCTGATAACACATGCAGTTCCTACGACTCATGTCGACCAAAACTTCACTGATATCTTATTCCTGAAATATTAGTGGTTTATATGAGCCACAACTCAGTGTATATAAATCTTACCTTTAATTCCACAGCCCAAAATTCAACCATTTCCTTTAACCAATATATATAAAAATAATCAACAAATATTAAAAATAATTCCATATAGATATGCATATATATGCCACTCTGTTCATTTTATTATTCTGTGACAGTTCAAGCCTGGTATCTGCCCGGGATTTCCAATATGCCAATATGATTTGACTCGAAGGTCCTAATATGATTGACCCGAAGGTCCCAATATGTCCACTGTAATTTCAGATTCAGGAAAAGACTATCACATATCATCTTTAATCAAATGATTCAGTTAATTCCAATACCATATGCAAAACATATATATTGCAACGATCACATATAGGCATGCACACGGTTCAAAAACTGGCGGTTCCGGTTCAAAACCAGCGGTTTACGGTTCAACATTTTCATAAACCGGAACCGGCCAGCCAAGGGTTCCGGCGTTTCGGGTTTCGGGTTTCGGTTAAAAAACCACCGGTTCAAGGGGCGGTTCAAAACCACCGGTTTTTTGCCGAAATCGCCGGTTCGGCGGTTCGTAAATTTTTTTTTTTTTTTCATTTTCTTATTTATTTATCTATGAAATGTGCGTAAATAAAATTCAAAAAATCACTATGAAAATTGTAATTTTATTGAGATTACAAGTTACAACAATTACAAATCACAAAAAACTTGATGTCTTAAACAAAAAATTTAAATACAACGACACTACTAGTCTACAACGAAGCTAATTACAAATTACAAAAAAGACTTGAAGTTCTGAACAATAAATTTATAAGTATATATACTCTTAGTCTGCGAAGGAGATGTTTCTACATAACTAAATTGAAGGCACCTTTAGCAATTCATCCTTAAATGTTGAGTTCAGTCTAACAATCAACAATTATAGTAGAATTGTCAAAAGTTTCCCGAATTTAGCCTTATAGAGAAATCTATTTAACCGACTAGAATATATACAAATACAATTATTTAATTGTATTTGCATATTTTTAAAGTAGAAACAAATGGAAAAAAAGAAATAAAGGAAAAAGGACTTGAGCTCAACTTAAATTTAAAATTTAAGTTGTGGTGCCTACGTATCTCCAATGCTCATTTGCATTAGGGAATCAAAGCCCACGTAGTTCTCTTACTTTACTTACCTATTTGGCTTGGCCGGCGGTTGACGGTTGGGTTGGCCTATGATTCATCCCCGGTAAATTCTTCTTGTGATTCCTCCTGACGATCATCCCAATCATTTTCTTATTCTCTGCCGTCAGCTTTGGCCCAATCATCAAGTAACATCATGGCTTCCATATTTTTCGCGAAGAGTTTACTTCTTGATTCATCCAACACACGTGATCCAACACTGAAAGCGGACTCGACGGCGACAGTGGAAGCCGGAACTGAAAAAATCTCTTTGGCCATTGACGCAAGTATGGGAAAATCTTTCTCGTGTGTTCCCCACCAATCGAGGACGTAGATTTGGGCGGGAGGAGTAGGACCTTCATCACCAAAGGAAAAGAGTGAATCGAAATATAAATCTAACTCACTTACTATACATAAGGTCGACCTTCTGCCGGTGTTGTAGCTGTATAGGTCGGCTAATTGAGATTGTGCGTAGGGGTCATCATAATCAGTTTGAAATGCGAAGCCAAAATTATGTTGTTGAGGAAGGGTAGGTCTTCTGACTTGGTGGGTACTGTTATACTTGGTTTCATATTCGGTGTAGAGAGCACGCAAGTTAAACTCGAAGGTTTGTTGGACAATTAACCGGTCCGGGAGGTTTATTTGAAATATTTCGGTTAGGTTTACTCCTCATTGGTCATTGGTGTCCACTTGCAATACTTGAAGTGGACCAAGATCAATAGAACTCAAATTGTTATAATAAAAATCAATTCAGGAGAAGAGCAGGCATTTTTAATCGCAGTTTTAAAGCCAAGTGATATATACATGCAATGCTCTAAAACACGAACAACAGTGCAATAATAAACATCTGATAATTCAATAGTCGCATTTTTGAAATATTTGAACAATTTAAATAAACTCACGCTATGATCTCAACAACTATGCAACAGATATAAATAAGAAACGAGATAGGTTCTAAAAAAATCACACAAAAAATCTCTATGCGTCAAAGTAGAATTCAGACAATCATATGTCGAATTCCATCTATGAGACACATCCATGGTAAAATTCGTTTATCTTACCTTCTTTTGATGGCAATACTTCTTCCAAGCTTTGCCAATAGGCTGCTTTTGATGGATTAATCTAACTACAGTTCTAATAGGACTAACATGCTTTTGCCATAATTCAAGCGCATCTTGTACACATAAATTCAAAATATGACATATTCATCTTTGATGAAAATACTTACCACCAATAACCGGAGTACAAGCCGCAATCAAGTCATTAATACTTGCAGTGTTAGCAGTTGCATTATCAAAACCAACAGAAAATATCTTATTGCATAATTGAAATTCATTCAAAACTTGAATAATTAAAGAAGTAATTTCGGGTGCAGTGTGTGGTGTCTCAAATTCTCTAAAACCAATTAAACGTTTGTTCAAAGTCCAACTATTGTCCACAAAGTGAACCGTAATGCCCATGTATGAATGTCTATTAAAAGAATCAGTCCATACATCTGAGCAAATGTTAACTTTGTGTCCCAAGTTCAGTAAATAACGTGATAATTCAACTTTTTTCTCCAAACATTGTCGAATGGTAGATCGTTGAACGGTCATTCGACCTACTCTTTTGACAGTTACGTTCAAACCACTTTGCATAGTAACCTCAAATTTTTTGTCATCATAAACATTAAAAGGAAAATGCTTCATTGCAGCCCATCTAGTCATAACGTCAGCAAAATTTTAAGGATCATATTTAAAAAGAGGCGTACCTGACGAACCTGAGCCACCGGGTTTCCACCGGGTTAGAAGTTTAGTTGGGTTTGGGTAGAGGCAGTGCCACATTCTACCGGATACTTTGTCACCAAATGACGACGGAGGGTGCCATATCCCTCACCACTCGCAAATTTGTAGACTTTATCACAATAGTTACAAATGCATGAAACGCCGATGTCTCTTCTTGAGAGAGCGGATCATTAGGACTTTGAATTACCACTGAGATCTTCTTGTAGCGTTTAACAAAAATATCAGATTTCAATGTTTTTTAGTGGGTGGAGGGGGAGGCATGTCCTCATTTCCGCCGGTGCTAGACGGAATACGAGAATGAGATCTATCATCATTGTTGTCCGAGTCCGACGATATAGACACGTCGTACTCGTCATCTCGTTGTTGGGAACTACCACCGCCCCTCCCCCCACCTTGATGCATTTCAGCGAGTAGCATGGCGGTCCTATGATCTGCTTCTATCTATAAATATTATATAAGTTGAAGTTTTAATTAGGAACACAAAATTTTTTTAAAAAAAAACTCAATCTTATGAAATTATGAATTGTAAAAATAATTTTATTTTTTAGAACTTACTTGCATGCGTTCAGCCGCCACTCGGAAAACCTCTTCCATAACTTCTCGACGACTAGGTCGCTTTGATCTTTGGGGACGACTACTTTGATCTTGGGCAATTCCTTTGCCCCGATCACCACGTCCCGAGGTCCACCACGAGAAGAAGACATAATGCAAAATGAAAGTAGTATGAAATATGGAGTATTGAATAATGGTAAATTACGAACACAACAACAAATATAGTAGTAAACAACTTAAGCAATTAGAGAGAATGAGGATAGAGAATAGAGAAATTGAGATTGAGATGGAAATCCTTGTTAACACAAGAATGGGGTGAGTAAAAATGATGGGGGAAGTGGGGTATTTATAGGAGTAAAATTGGAAGAAATAAAAAAAATCAAATTTCAAATTTCAGCCGGTTTACTGCCTGAACCGACGGTTTCGGACTGAACCGGTGGTTCAGTCCACGCTTTCTGACGGAAACCACCGGTTTCTGGACGAAAACCGACGGTTTCTGACCGGTTTTCAGGCCTATACACTGCCACCTGAAAAAGGTCCGGAACCGTCGTAAACCGCCGGTTTTTCTGCACACCTAGCCGGAATCCTACCGTTGGAACCGCTGAACCACCGGTTACAGTTCACACTTTTTTTAACCTGAACCGGCCCGCTTCAACCGCCGGCGCCGGTTCTGGTTTGTGAACCGGCGGTTCCGAACCGCTGGTTAACAAGCGGTCCGGTTCGGTTTGTGAATGCCTAATCATATATCTATATCATATTCCACAAAATAATTCCAAATAACACGTAACTATATTAGGTATTAGGTTCACATCATATAATCCAAATATTCACTCTAATCTAACATATAGTAATCAAATAAGTAACATATGTAAAATTACTAAGTGTGATTAATACACATATGTTATGACAGATGATCTAATCAAACTCCCGATTGTCTTCTAATTTACCACCCTCGATCCTATTAATATGAATTGCAAGATTTTGATCGGTTAAATATGCAAATATACATAAGTACATAGTTGGTGATCAATTGTAACATAAAATATGTACGCATACGTTTATCTCATGAATCTACTCTTCTCAAACCATGTGCTTTCTGCTCTCCCGTTCGTCCCTTTTCTTTTTCTAATTTACACCCTTTTCTCTTTTCTTTTTTTAAGTATGTGTATATATATATGTGAGCATACTAATGGCGGCTAATTAATCCACTTGTATATGGTTTCAACTAATCCACCTTCACACAAGACATGCAGTAATTCATGGAATTACACGTGCCCTCTCCTATACATATTTATATATAATAAACTTATTATTTTATATTATATAAATAAATACAAATATAGCTAATTTACAAGGTCACGTTTATCTACTTTACATACACATTATATACGTGTAGTTTAATAAAATTTTACATGCCCTATACTCACCTTTTGTTAAATAGATTCACATTCTTGAAGTTAAAATAGAATATTACATATATCTTTGCTATAATTAATTATACAAACAAGTGTAAACAAAACTCATAGTAAAATAATATTAAAACAAATACATAAAGAAATTTAGTTAGGCTATTAGTACGTATACATATATAAATACATGCACACATTATTACACATATACATGCATTTAGAATAACTATTTAGTATTTAAAGCAATATTACATAATATACGTAATTGATTTTATTACTATATATATTTTTCTTTTCAAGAATCATAACCTTAAATATTACTATCTATGGTATCCACTTAATATTCCATGACACATATAATTAATTAAAATAAATATGTTAATATGCAAAATGATGCATGTTTCGGGTTAGAGATGTCAGACGTGATCAGCCCATCCTAGATGTACAATTCATCGATCAGTGATCAGCTGCGAGCTAGTGTAAAATCAACAAGACCCCTAAAAGCATTAGAAAAGTAATTATGAAATAGGAGTCATGTGAAAAAAGCAACCCCAACCAAGTTATTTTTCACTATTTCGTGACTTTTTGGTCCTTTTGGTAGTTTTTTACCCAAGGGGCAATTTTGTACTTTCGCAGTTGAGAGAACTACAAATTTAGTTCTTGAACTAATGCATTAATATCAAGAGCGGTCCTCATTCTATAAAATACTCCCTCCATATGGTTCTGACCTTTGAACTATTATCGCTAGAAAGTGATGAGAATCAAATTGTAGTCGTGTGTAACATTGTTTTAATATCCTTGTTATGGTGAATTACAGACTCATTTTGATATATTGCATGGAGAAAGGGATAGAGCTTGAAGAGGAAAAGAAGAAAGAAGTAAGATCAAAATATAAACAATAATCTGCCTATTAAGATCATTTCTAAATGGCCTCAAAGGTCAAAAGACCACCATTGTGTTCATCTTCGAAAGAGCTTCGCATGAGTACCTTGCACGCCTCAATCAGAGTCCGATAAAGAAAGTTATGGCTGCTTTACGAAGCTTGTGCAGAGGAGTGCAATTTCGACGACAGGTTCGGGCCTTTACGAACCTGGCTACCCGCTGGTGACGTGCTGAAGCCTGTTTCAAATCTAGGGCGGGCCTATAGGTTTAAATAGCCTAGGGATGCATGTCATAATCAATCGAAGGAGGTTGGAGCTCGATTCTAGAGAGAGAAAGTAGATCTCGAGCTATTTTTGGAGGAGACTGAAGATTAAGAGCTCAAATCCAACCTAGGGCTAGTCTCAAATGGTAGAATCTTTGTATTTTCTCATAGTTTCTATGGTAGGCTAGACTCTAGGACCGTTCTTATTTAGTTATGGTTGTTTGTAAATATGATACTCTAAGCTCGTATCGAATGATTTATATGTTTTGTTTTTTTATCTATGTGCTTATTTCAATCCGGACTAGGTTTTTCAAGAGAATATAATCCGGTAATGATCTTAACTCCAATGTCACTTTAACTTGGAGTAGACGCTAAAACAGATAAAAAACTCTATGGCTTAAATTGAGCTTACATACTAGGGGTTAGTAAAATATAAGAAATGAGAGTTTAAGAAGATGATCTCACCCCCGAGTCACTCACCAATGTCAATTGGTAGGTTTAGAATATAGTAGATTAGTAGGGCGAGTATCACTCACTCTCAATCTAATTCCCAAGTATTGGTGCTTGGACAAATCAATCAAGGTATACACCTCAAGCAGATATAACCACATAAGTAGCAAACACCAAAGTAATAATAATCAAACATGTAAAAATAAGGAACTAGGCCTAAGGTAGGCAACACACACCAGCTATATATATGAACTGAAAATGTAGTAATCATGGAGTGAACTTTAGGAATTCTTTTTGCATGGTTTCCCAACCCTAAATTGGCTGAAATTTGTTGACAACTTCAACAATGAGTGTAATTCAAGGGAAAAATAAGCCCAACAAGTCAGATATTGAAATTGGATAGGATTTTTCACGTTTTCCAACTTTATCGAATCAAGGCACTTATATTTAAGCGATCAGATCCATAAGCATACGAATGTATTTTTTGGCTGAATTTTTGCAGGCAATTAGCCAACATATCAAGGTTCATTCTCATAAAATTTCAGTTCAATCCAACAATGATAGACCAATTCGATCAGCAATTAAATATAGTAACAAGAAATCACAAAGGCTAAAACAAAATAACAAATAAACAATAGATCAAACACTTTCTAGGCACCTAGGCTCTGGATACCAAATGATAAGGGTCAATGTGATTTACCTAAAGATTATGCCATAAGTGTTGATCATCAAATTAAACACAAATATAAGGTGGATCTAGCCACAATAACAATATCCAAACTTGAATTGGATGGAAGATTACAAAAGGAAGAATGTGTAAATAATAAAGTTGTTAACTGTTCCATCAAAAATTAACAGTCAACGATTTTAATTCCGATTTTGACCAAATTAAGTTGTTAAGTATGATTACTGACTCCCTAATTATATCATTGATTTTTATTATAAGTTATTATTTAATAAAACAAAACAAATATATTAAAAAGAAAATAAACCCTATTCATGCCAAATTCCATATATTACTTCACTCCACATTAATAGCATTTCAGATTGCAACATCGTATGTTCAAAATACATACATTACTAAATCTATTAATGCCAAAGAAAGCCTTCACAACATGATTTCACTCCACATTCATACCAAAATATATACATTACTTCAACATCAAAATACAATCCAACATCACAATAACAAAGAAACTAAATCCATACCTCACCACACTAGCTAATTTCTGTATGGCCCGATTACTGTCATCGATTGATGCCAAAATCAAGCCTAAATTGTCCCCATCCATCTCGGCCAACGTCGGCAATGATTCCACATCATCGTCTTCTTCAATTGGTGAGCACCACTTGAAAAAAAATGAGCTCTTTTTCCTCACAAATAAAGTAGAGCTTCCCCCTTGTAGGTTTGCCATGGCTTTTGACGATACGAAGTGAAGCAAGTTTCTTGCAATTGCAAGACTCGTACCGGAATCGAAGGTCACGTCGGCCGCCGCCACTCGCCGGACCCGGTCCCGGTTCGGGACCCTCTACTGAAAGTTGAACGCTCCATAACTAGGGTTCTTCGTTTTTGACCCACTGAAAGATGAGAGGAAGGAAGAAGATGAAATAAAAGTGGGAAACGCGATTTGGGATGAAAACCCTAATATTATATTCATTTCATTTATTTAGAATATATGAATTCAAATTCAAAATAATTAAAAGTCAAATTTAACAGTTTAATTTGGTCAAAATCTGGATTAAAAATATTGACCGTTACTTTTTGACTGAACAGTTAATTTTAGATCGGTTGTGATCCAAATGAAATGTTTGAGATGCAAAAATTCAAAAGATAATATTTAAGACCAAAGTCGTAAAATGAGCATATGTTCAGAATCAATTATAGCATTTACTCTTTTTGAAATTCAAGAACTTAAAAAGTGGAAATCTCAACTTTTGAGGGACTTCACTCTAAAAAACTAAAATTAGTGAAATAAGCGCATTAATAAACAAAATGTGACGAGGAAGGCAGCTCCCTTCCTAATTTGTTTTCAGTTTCAACTTTCAATAAACACAGAGACTCTCGCTTGTAAACAATAGTGTTACCCAAAGAATACACACACACACTGTATGATAGAGCGAGAGCGCAAAGGATGAAGGACGAAGCCGTGAGCTCCTCCCGCGACCCCTTATTGCCCCCGAGATCTTCCTCTCCTCCTCCGAGCCTCACTCCCGCTGCCAGGTGAAGTTACCTTTGAGAAGCCTCTTTTCCCGATTGCAATTGCTGAGCTTTTCGACTCTGATCTCACAACACCTTTTTTTCTGTCTTTATTGGTTCAATTCTATACACGAATTCCTAGCCTGTTTCATTTTTATCCTCTTTAATGTGCCCATAGCTTGCATATGAGTGATGTGCTGAGAAATTAGGGCATGTGATGTGATGCCTCTTTTTTTTTTGCACTCCTTGAGTTGTTACTTCTAGCCGAGTTTCATTATTTTCTATGAATTAATTAGTTTTCAAATTTAGCCGATTGGCGAATTTCAGCCTATCAAGTTGGGGAAAGGCTATGAGTAATTTTACTTAATTGTTTGTAATTTTTAAATTATGTGATGGAAAGTTTTTCTCTTTAAGGAGTGGAACATCATTTGCTGAGAACCTTTAATCTCGAATTTTTTTTACCCAAATGAAAGACACTGCAAATAATGGGTGAGTAATGCTGGTCAATTTAGAACAAAGACTTTTTCTGCAATTTGTTTAAGAGTCTTAATTAGATTGGCAAAATGATCACGATGTTGGATTTCTCATAATGTTTGTCTTAAATCTTATTTTGTTTCAATCATATCTGCTCTTCTATATAGTTCTGCTGGGGCGTCGTCTCCTGCTGTTCCAACAAATGCTGGCAGCTCGGATGGGCTTGGTCAAGTGCAGAATTCGAAAGGAGGGTCCTTTTCCCAGATCGGTTCACAGCCCATGTACACATCACTGAGCACTAGTGCTGGTGGTTCAGCACTTGGATCATCACAGCCTTCTTGCAGGCCCTGGGAAAGGGGTGACTTGTTGAGACGTCTCTCAACATTCAAACCAGCCAATTGGTTTGGAAAACCCAAGGTTTTTGAACTCCCCCCCCCCCATTCTATGTTTCCTTTCCAGAAATTGCTCCTCTGTTAATGCTATCTTCAATTAGACTTTGTTTAGTGTCTTCCTCATTGATTCTCGTCGTCTCCATCATAGTGGTTGATCAAAATAATGTCTCACTTAAGTAATTTTTTGTTCCATTATGCTAGGTATTGTGATTGGCTTTCTATGATTTTGGATCAAGTATTAGCTGTTTTCTGTTTTTTTATTCTCTAGATAGTGATCCACTGGTAATAAACATTTGCAAACTTGATTTATCAGTATAACTGCTAGTGCTGGAAATGATTGATTGAAGTAGAATAGAAATTGCTTACTATCAATTTGAAAACCTTAAGATGTGATGGCCTGGGCTGGGTGTGACATGAATCTGAGACTGAGACTGCTTTTGTACTCTCAAAAAGGTTCAGACTTAAGTTGGATGGGATATTATTCGGGTTGCCAAAATTTAAAGTGGGTGGAGTCAGTGGACAGACGAAATGGCAAGAGACAATCATAATGATTTAGTAAGATATAAATGTGTAATGAAGAGAATATCTGCTGGATTGGTGGTTATGCTTTTGTGCGAATCCATTCAAATTTTCTTATAATTTTCGAGTTTATGCTTCCTGTAAAGCTTTCTGTTGGGCCAGGATTGGTGGTGGACTAGATGCCATTATATGCTTATCTCTGTATTTGGTTGCAATTCTTGATTCAGGCTGCAAGTTCCCTGGCCTGTGCTAGAAAAGGCTGGGTGAATGTGGGTGTTGATAAAGTTGAATGTGAATCGTGTGGTGCAATTTTGAAGTTTGTTTCATCAGCTACCTGGACCTCTTCTGAAGGTGACTTCTGAATTGTGATGGTTGTTGGTTATTAGATTATAAAGAGGCTTCTTCCATGCCATCATCAGTTTGTCTGTATTGGATGTTCTGTTAATTCATAGTTAAGATCAAGGTCAATTTTGAATGCCAGTTGATTATGAAGTTAAATAAGGACTTCTCCCATATTTTATCCAGTTTATTTGTATAAAAATTGTCTATTTGTACCAAGATAAAGAACCAAAATTTTAGTTTGTGAAGAGTACTAGATATTCTAAATTATTTGTTGGCTGACATCTGTTACACGAATCCTGAAACATTTCAATGAAAATATATACTATATATACATACAAAATAATTGGTGTACTTCAAAACTTTGACATGTAAATATCTACTTATTGTAAGGCACAATATGCAGTAATTTCCAAGATATTGTCTGTGTATGATGTTTTTGAATTGTCATCTTATTTGGTTATGTTGATTATATGGCTTTAATATATGCATTTTTGTGAAAATCAGTCTTGAATATTTCCAGAGAGTTGGTCAGTTATGAATAAGAGGTCAGAATCCCAGTAAATGCAGGAATGAGGGCTAACAAGAGTGATATGTTAATTATTACTGGAGTGACTTACCTGGTGGATCTCAGAGGAGTACTTGTAGATCACCTTGAATATCAAATGAATACTGTAGTTCTGTAAATTGCAATATTGTCTAGGGTTCTGTCAGAGGTGGCTAAATAGGTTTTTTCTTCACATATAACTTTGCACATTTAGTGGTTTTGTGAATTATAGTCACTGCCTACTTTTTTCACTTCAGGAAAAACACTCAAAGGTAACTATGACCTCGTGGTAGATGTTATAAACTAAGTTTGTCTTAATTTCTGCTCTTCTATGTTTCTCTTCATTATACTCTATGGCTATTCCACAGAACGTCTTCAACTTATAAGAAATAACTTTCAGATGCTTGTGACCCTTTAGAAATTTAAAGCTAATTGAACAACCTATGAGCCTATATTTGCATGTGTCTGGTTGAGGAGCTAATATTTTTGTATGTAACTAAAGTTTGTTGACTTGGGGAATTTACCTAGTGAATACTCTGTAGATCTGGTTGGAATCATCCTTCTGATAAAAGAGGGCAGTAATACAAAGTTGTGGTTCCTCTAATTTTAATCTTCTCTGTAATGATCTCAAATGGAATATTGGGAGACGAAGCCTTTTCTTTTTGTACTTACCAAAATCACATTGCTATTGATTCATATCACTTATCTGGCTAATTTTCTGTTGTAGCTGATGGTGCTGGAGAAGAATTCTCCAATAAACTTGATGAAGGGCATAAGCTCACTTGCCCATGGATAGGAAACTGCTGTGCAGAAAGCCTGGTACAGTTTCCTCCAACTCCACCATCAGCACTAATTGGTGGTTATAAGGATAGGTGTGATGGACTGCTCCAATTTCCCTCCCTTCCTATAGTGGCTGCATCGACAATTGAGCAAATGCAGATTTCTCGGGGCCCAGAAATTGATCGTTTGCTGGCCCAGTCTCAGCTTTCACGCAATGAATCTGGCATCAAGTTAGAACTTTTTTTAGGAACTGAGAGCTCCAGAGATGGTGTCTTCTTCATATACTCCCGTGTAATATATATGTGGCCTCTACTTTTATTAACTAGTAGGTTTTTTGCCTCTTAGTGAGATTTCTGTCACATTGCAGGCTCAGAAGCTCATAAGCCTTTGTGGATGGGAACCTAGGTGGCTCCCAAACATTCAGGATTGTGAAGAGCATTCTGCTCAATCGGCTAGAAATGGCTGCTCAATTGGTCCTTCAAAATATCGTGCTCCTCGTGATCCAAGCCGAGGAAAGAAAGCCATGTCCTCTTCAACAAAAAGGGATTATGGTGGATATGAAGTTATTGGGACTAACTCAAAAGGTGTATCCAGATCACCGTTGTTAGATTGCAGCTTATGTGGTGCGACAGTGAGACTGTGGGACTTTCTAACTGTCCCGCGCCCCTCTAGTTTTGTTCCAAGTGGCGCTGATGGTCCCGGAACTAACAAGAAGATGCTGACACGTGGAATAAGTGCAGCAAGTGGCATCAGTGGGTGGGTTGCTGCAGATGGTATGGAGAAGGAGCAGGCAGATGACCACGATGAAGCTGCAACTGGAGAAGGAAAGTCACTTTCAAATGTTGGGGTGGAGTTGAATCTTACAATGTCTGCTGGATTGTCCTCATCACGGCTGAACATGAATGCTACATCTGAACAGTACCAATATGGGCATAGAGGTAGAGATTTATTGATTGGGCAGCCTTCCAGCAGTGAGGTCGGTGATCGTGCAGCTTCATTTGAATCACGTGGCCCTAGTTCACGCAAAAGGAACTTAGATGAAGGTGGAAGTACAGGTGACAGGCCACACATACTGCTCCAACAAGCAGACAGTGGAGAGGGTACTGTGATTGATCGTGATGGTGATGAAGTTGTTGATGGTGGACAATACTCTGCTGGTCCTTCAAAACGTGGTCGTGATTCTGGGGTAGTAGAACCCCTTCGGTCACCATATACAAAAGATTCTTCTGGTGCTGGTCCCAGTCGGTCATTTGGCTTTGACATAGGAATTGATGCTTATAAAGATGAATTTGACCCGGCAACTGAACAATTCATGATTAATCCATCTACTAGAGACTCAACCCGTGTATCCTCGGTCATTGCAATGGACACTGTGTGCCACGGTGCAGATAATGATTCAATGGAAAGCGTTGAGAATTATCCTGGCGATTTTGATGACATACAACTTCCATCTACATCAGGAGTTAAAAACACAGATCCTGCTGAGACATCTGAGTTGAATTACAGCAATCAAGCACAACAGAGTACTTGTCCAGCTGCTGTGAGAAGTACTGGTGAAATTGGAGTTAGCAGTACAAATGAAGAAGAAGTTGTAAACACAGAAACTACGACTGCACATGGGAGGGATGGTTCCAGCTTGGGGATTAGCGGAGGAAGTGTTGGCATGGGTGCTAGCCATGAAGCTGAAATTCATGGGATTGATGCTTCTATCGACCGAACTGAGAGTGTTGTTGGTGATGTAGAACCCATTACTGAAATTACTGATAACCAAGGCCAAACAGGTGAATTTGCACCAGATCGAGGGTTGATGGGTGATTTTGTCCCTGAAGAAATAGATAGAGAGGATCCTCATGGTGATAGTCAAGATTTGATGTCTCGATCCGTAGTTAGGGCAGATAGTGGTTCAAAGGTTATGGGTTCAACTAAGGCTGAATCTGTTGAAAGTGGAGACAAGACAAGTAATATGCAAGCCACCTGTGAGAACAGTCCTCATCCTTCACTTTCTTGCAATGCCATTTTATGTTCTGGCATGGAGCTGTCTAAGGAAGAAGTCACTCAGGCCACCAAGGATCCAACAACCGATGACTGTGGTTTTGTGGAATCAGGCTATCAAGTTGCAAACGGATCAGGTGAAGAGTCTCACTTTTGTAAATGAAAATTGGAGTTGTTCATCCTGCACATTAAACCTACCAACTAAGTATCAGTTAAATTGGTCTGCAATTTTTTATGTGATCTCAGAGCATACGTTTTAAAGCACTTCCAGTCCGTGAGTCTATTTTACCATAAATTGCATTGTACCTTTCGGTGTAATCACAGCTTTGATTTTTAAGCGCTTTAGATAAAAAAACTCCAATCTGTGTTTGTGTTTGTATGCGTGGGGATGTTAATCGGGCTTTTGTTTTTGCATATGGACTTCTGTCAGGGCCTCCCAATGGTGGCAGCAACTATGATGAAGCGGTGGAATTTGATCCAATTAAGTATCACAACCCCTACTGTCCTTGGGTGAATGGAAATGTTGCTGCAGCTGGCTCTAGTAGCAGCAGCGGGGCTGGCTCCAGTCCCAGTACTCTTGCACTTTGTGGTTGGCAGCTGACGTTAGACGCTTTGGATGCTTTTCAATTGCAAGGCCAGGTTGCACCAGTGCAACCATTAGAATCTGAATCTGCTGCTTCCATGTATAAGGTTAGCCTATATAGTCTAGTGTCTTCCAAATGCTTTCACGTAGAATCCCGATTTTGTTAAATTTCCTTCTTATGTTCTTTTACTAATAATAAGACAAACTATGTCAAAGTTGGTAACTGTAAGTCTATAACACATAAAGCCCTGAATAAATTGATAAAAATCTACGTATTATGTCATCTGTTATGTTCTTCAACTTTATCTTGTCCATTTTTATGATACTCTGATGCAAATTTCTTTTTTTCTTTACCATCTAAAGGAAGTAGACTTTTGAAATATTTCGTCATCTAATGACTTCTCCATCTGTTCAAATTTATTACTCCCTCCGTTCCGCGGTAGTTGAGTCATTTCTTTTTCTGCACTCATTTTAGAAAAATGATAAAGTGGAGAAAAAAATAAAGTAAGAGAGAGAATAATGTAGATACGACTCTTATCTACCTTATTATGTCACCTACTTTACTCTCTTTTCATTTTAACTATTTATTATCATTTTTGCAAAACGAGTGCAGAAAATGAAATGACTCAACTACCGCGGAACGGAGGGAGTAGTACTTATTAATTTGAAATGAGTGCATCATTTTCTTTTTATTTGAGAAATGGGAAATTATTAGAACAATGAGCAGGTTTTATAATGTGATGAGACAACTTTTGCAGGATGATCACCACACACCTGGTCAGAAGCTCTTGTCACGGCACTCTTTCAACAAGGGCCGCGGGAGAAACTAATTGGATTATTCTCGAAGATGTGGCGTCTGGTAATTTTCTTTTACTCATCTCATGATTCTTCGCAACATGTGATAAAGTACACATTTCAAAAGCTATGTTCTATCTCGCAACTAACTCTGACGCGACATCCTTGCAGATGGTTCACTCATCGAACCTTGAGCTTAGCAGCGCCATTTCGAACACACTGTGTTAATGTTATCTGTTACTTTTTCACCTCAAATGGAGTAGTAAACTAAAACTCCATTATTCAAGATACAAGAGAACCTCTATCTTGAGTGCTTTTACTTTCGGACCTCAGTTTCAATAATGCCTAGTCACCAGGCTCGTTTAGTCGTAATAGTTGTGTCGTGTGTCGGATTATCATATTTTACTGTTTCAGAATTTTGCTACTGTAATTCTGGAGATTGCGGTTCATTTTGAATTTGAATCCAGTTTTCTAAGGATGGTAACCCTCTTTTGCTTTAATATCTCAATTTCAATGTTGGTGTGGTAGGTAAAACATCTCTACATTATCAACAAAGAGTGGTCATCTCTAATTTCTTATAGACCTTTCTTGTCTCTCTCTGTTTTTTCAATATTGATACATCATTAGAAAAGATATGTATTGTATGGCATACATTTTACTCCCATCATCTCATAAAAGAAACACTTTTTCTCTTTCATTTGTTTCATATTCCATAAAAATATGAGTATTTTTATATAAATTGTAATCATCCAAAATGAAATCCTAGACAGATTAACTTTTTTTCTAATCATCTCATAAAAGAAACACTTTTTCTCTTTTCATTTGTTCCATAAAAATATGAGTATTTTATATAAATTGTAATCATCCAAAATGAAATCCTAGACAGATTAACTTTTTTTCTAATGATGATAGCTCCAACATTTTCTCTGCATCAATATGGATAGATAGTATTTGCTTTGTCCACCAAGTTTAAGTTTGGTTAGACATGAGTTTTAAGAAATGTAACAAAAAGTTGATTGAAAGGAAAAAATAGTTAAAGTAAGTCAGATTTTTATATAATATTCTCTCTTCCCAAGAAAGTTGAGTCACTTTTTTTTTGCACTCGTTTTGAAAAAATCGTACTCCCTTCGTCCCTTATTAATTGACATTGGTTGACTTGGCACATGTTTTAAGAAATGAGTGGAAAGTGTATGGAAAATGTTAATGGAATGTAGGTCTTACTTTTATATATTAATTTTATAATAAAATGTGAGTGGAATGAGTTGGTGTAATGTGAGGTTCATTGCCAAAAGTAGTAAAAAGTAGGGGTGTCAATTAAGTGGGACGGAAAAGAAAATTGGTGCCAATTAATGGGGGCGGAGGGAGTAATAAATAGTTAAAATAGATATATAGTAAAGTAAAAGCGAGAATAATGTATTGAAAGTCTTCTCTACATTATTCTTGTTTTTACTTTACTATATATCTACTTTAGAGCATCCACAATGGCGGCGAGCGGACCGGTGGCCGATTCCAGGCGCAGGCCGGTCCGCTCGCCGAACCATTACAGTAGGCGACGAACCATTGCAGTAGGCGAGCGCCAAATCGACGAGAAAAACGGCGAGCGCACGCCGATTCCCGGGCGCTGGCCGCCATTGCAGGCTCCCGATCGGCGAGCGATCGGCCAGCCGATTTTTATTTTTTTTATTTAATTTTCGAAACACTATATATACGCGATTTGCACGTCATTTTCATTCGCACCACTTATTTTAACGAGTTTTCTCTCTATCTTAATTTCTGTACAAGAGCAACAATGCGAAATGGAGCACAACAACGAGTCTACTCCAGTGACGAGCGAGTCTCAAACTCTCACGGTACCCGTGGGAAGTGGATGGGGTCCGATGGCCGGGTACTACAACATGTATCCTTGGTACCCTTGGCCGGGTACTACAACATGTATCCTTGGTACCGTTGGCCGGGTACTACAACATGTACCCTTGGCAGTAGATGATGCCCGGGATGGCATCCGGGGGTAGTATGCCGGGATGGCAGGGGATGCCGGGCGGGCAGGGGGTACCCGGGATGCAACCCGGGATGCAGATGATGCCGGGGTGGGCACCCGGGAAGCAGATGATGCAGGGGTGGCAGCCGGGGATGCAGGGGACGCCGGGGGGGGCAACGTCTATCGCCCTAGTTTTGATTTTTTTACTGTTTTTTCGCACACATCGACCCCATCAGAGACTCAGTTCACTGGGTGTGATACTTTCTTCTTAGAGGAGTTGGGGATAGATCTCGGGGATGCGGACACTCCCGTTCAAACGGGGAGAGTAGGGCGGGGTCGGGGCACGCCAAAGAAGAAGAAGGACAAGGGCAAGAGGGTGGTCGGCGAGTCGTCGCAGCCGGCTGATGACGAGAGCCCGACACGGAGGAAGTGGACGGATGCGGAGAACGTCGCGCTGTCCAAGGTGTGGGTGAGTGTTTGCGATGATCCCCTCACCTCAAACAATCAGAGGATCGTCAACTTGTGGGTTAAAATAGCAGCAGCTTACAAGGCATTTTGTCCGGAGGGGAGGCCACGCAGCGGGGAGGAGTGCCGGAAGGGGTAGGACCGAATCAGGGCTGCGGTCTCCCGATTTTCGGGCTTGTACACCAACGCCCTCTGCATGCAGACCAGTGGCCAAACTGACGAGGACTGCAGGAGGATAGCGGAGAAAGTCTTCCCCGTGCCCGAGCTTTATAAGGAGTTCACCTACTGGAACTGCTATGAGGTGCTGATGGACTCCGAGAAGTTACGGGCAGGTGTCGATGCTGGCTGGCCGAAGAAGCAGCGACTGAACTATACCGGTGATTACAGCGGCGGCGGCAGCGGCGGTTCCCACGACCTCCCCGAGGATGTTCAGGAGTTCCCGTCCCCTCCCGCGTTTACTCGCCGCACTCGCCCGGTTGGTCAAAGGCGAGCGCAACGGGCTCGCCAGGGGTCCCAGGAGGTCCAGTCGGCATCCCCCTCTGTTGGTAGGTCGACAGCCGAGCTCGCCTTCTTCACGCGTCAACAAACGCGGGCTCAGATGTACAAGATCTTAGCTGACTGGAAGACGGCAACTGACCCCGAGGAGAAGAGTTTTCTTCACTCAATGCTCGTGAGTATGCGGGTCAATTTGAATGCCGCCGCGGCACAGTTGGGGGGCTCAGATGCCGCAGATTTGGGGGTCCCGGATAGCGGCGACAACGGCGGCGGCGACGGCGACGACGACGAGGAGTGAGGCGGAGGCGGGGGGCTCGTGTGTGGAGGAGGAGTTTTTTTTTTAAATTAATGTAATTTTTTTTAATTAATGTACTTTTTGAAAATTTTAATATTATTATTGAATTTTCCTGTATCTATGTCGTAAATTTAATTCCGTATTTTGTGTGATTGTTAATTATTTGTTTTTTATAATTTTGTTTATTGTGGCTAGGCTATGGCTGACCTATTGCTTGTCCAGTTGCTTGTCCTGATGATGTGGCAGGAGGAGTTTTTAGTGCTGATGATGTGGCAGGTGGAGTTTGTGGCTAGGCTATGGCTGGGCTATCTCTATTGGAGATACTCTTAACTATTTGTTACTGTTTTTAAAAAAGAGTGCCAAAAAAAAAAGAAGTGACTATACTTTATTTGACGGAGAAAGTACTAGTTTTGTAGTAAAATGTGAGTGAAATAAAGTTTGTGTAATGTGAAGACCATTACTAAAATTAGTACTCCCTCCATCCCATGTTACTCGCACTGTAGATTTTCGGCTCGTCACAAGCTCCTTACACTATTTATAGTTTAAGTTAAAATTAATACATTTAATTAATATGTTAGATTAAGTTAATAGCTTATTTATTAAGTGGTGTCTCATTACATTTAAAATTCTAATTTAATTATACTAAAAAATCAATCTCAAATTTACGGCCTAAAATGAAAAGTGCGAGTAATATAGGACGGAAGGAGTATAAAACAAATGAGATATTTATTAGTGGAGAGATGAAAATGCTAAAATAGGACTATTATTGTTGGATGAAGAGAGGACTACACATTAAGAACCAAAAATGACTGCGCAACTTAGGAGGTTGAATTGTCATAAAACTAACTTCCTGAAATAATCCAATATATTTAGCTTTTGTATCAAGAGTTTCAAATGTTCATACTTTTTACTGATAAAGCTGTTATACTAAATTACTAACTGAGATTATTTGTATCATTGATTCATTTGCACATCACAAATGGTGCAAATGCTTGTCATTCATGTGAAATGAACGACACTCCATTCATCTTAGCTTCTTTATATTTCAAATAAAAACAATAAGCTTGGCGGTTTTAATAATTATCTCATTCGACCCGGTCTAAGCAAACCATTTTCCTTTTTGGATGTTTATTAAAATAAAAACACCACTATCTCTACTTTTTCCTTCTCTCTTACTTTATTTTCTCTACTTAACTCACAAAACAACGCTATATAAAATCTAGTGTCAGAATAAAAATGCTCCACTTAACTGGAACAGAGGGAGTATGGCCATTTTTGTATTAGAAAGAAAATGAAATAGGAGTATAGATGAGACGAGACAGTGTAGTTTGTTTGATCGGTGATACAACAGATGATGTGTTGGGTTTTGGTGTGGCTGGACCAACCATCGGCCCAAGTCATTATTGAGGGCCGAACTCGATTAAGCTCGGCTAACACCGAACTCGATTAAGCTCGGCTAACACCGAACTCGATTAACCTTCTCCAACACCGAGCTCGATTAAGCTCGGCTACCAACCGTTGTATTTGAACAGCTCGTTCAGTTACAACGACTAGTTTTTCAGTTTTCAGTTTCACATCTTGTTTTTTCTCCATATATTCGTGTGATTCAAGAAACTAGATAGAGAAGTGAATACACTTTGTGATTCTTGAGCTAGCTAGGTGAGTGATCCACAATCGAGTTGTTTTCTCCGATTGAGTAGCGAGCTAAGTGATAGTGTGTTGTAATCGCCTTCGTTTGCTTTGTATTCGTAATAATATCGTCCCACATTTGTTCGTGAATCTCGCGTCGATTCTGTATTTGATTCTTCAAATTGGCGCCGTCTGTGGGAAAGAAATCGGCGCGATGTCTACGGCGAAATTCGAATTGGAGAAGTTTACGGGCAAGAATGACTTCGGTCTATGGAGATTGAAGATGAAGGCCGTGATGATGCAACAAGGGCTTTGGGAAATCGTCAAAAATGGGGAGGCCGACACCGCCAAGGGTGCGGATGAAAAGGTCGATCCAAAGGCTCAAGAACTTCAACAAAAGGCGTATAGCACTCTGATCCTGAGTCTCAGCGATCGAGTCCTGAGGGAGGTTTCGAAGGAGGAGACCGCTGCGGCAGTATGGAGGAAGCTTGAGTCCATCTATATGACGAAGTCTCTTGCAAATCGCCTTCATCTGAAACAGAAGCTTTTCACCTTCCAGATATCAGAGGCGAAGAGCATCTTGGAGCAGCTCGAAGATTTTGGTAAATGCATGGATGATCTGGAGAACATCGATGAGCAGATCAAGGATGAAGATAAAGCACTTATGCTTCTCAATTCATTACCGAAGAGCTTCGAACAATTCAAGGACGCTATACTCCTTGGAAGAGACTCCAAGATCACCTATGAAGAGGTGTATTCGGCCCTGAAATTGAAGGATTTTCAGAGTTCTTCAACAAGACTGCGTGATCAGGCTGGGGAAAGCTTGAACGTGAAAGCCAATATCAAGAAACCTGAAAAATGGAAGAGGCAGGGTTCTGAAAAATGGAAAGGAAAAGGCCAAAGGGAGTGGGATCAGAAGGAGTCCAGGTCTTGCAACTATTGCAAGAAACCTGGGCACATCAAGAAAAATTGCTGGGCCTTAAAGAAGAAGCAGGCTGATGGCAATTCTGATCAGAACACTGCTGACTGTGCAGCAGATTTGGAGCCGGCTCAGGTCATGAATGTGACTGAGAGGCCCATTGCAGACTCTTGGATCGTGGACTCCGGGTGCTCTTTCCACATATGCAGCCACAAGAATTGGTTTGAGAACCTGACTGAAGCACAGGGATCAGTCTTGCTCGGCAACAACCAGGTGTGTGTTGTTAAAGGCATTGGTAATATTCGTTTTAAGGTGCATGATGGTTCTATTAAATTGCTGACTGAAGTAAGGTATATACCTACTATTAAGAGGAACCTTGTATCTGTTGGTGTGCTTGAAATGAAAGGATTTTCTTGTGTATTTTCTGGTGGGAGTATGAGGATTATGAATGGTGGTGCTATTGTTATGTCAGCCTCTAGGATAAATAGATTATATTATCTGGAGGCTGAGGTCATTGTGGGAGATTCCTATGTTGCTGCGGAACAGAATCTGGTGTTGTGGCACAAGAGATTAGGCCATGTGGGTGATAAAGGGCTTAAAGAATTGATCAAGAAGGGCGTTTTTGCATGTGATGATAGGGAGAGTGTAAAAATGTGTGAGTCTTGCTTACTGGGAAAAGGAAAGAAATTGCCTTTTGGCTCAGGAAAGCACAACTCCACAAGACCTCTGGATTATTGTCACAGTGATCTATGGGGTCCTAGCCCGGTTAATTCCATAGGTGGTGGAAGGTACTTCTTGAGTGTAGTAGATGACTATAGCAGGAAGGTTTGGGTATGGATCCTCAAGGAGAAATCAGACACATTCAGCAAGTTCAGTGCATGGTACAAGGCAGTTGAAGTTGAGAAAGGGCATGGCTTGAAGTGTCTGAGGACAGACAACGGGCTTGAGTTCCTATCAAGGGAATTTGATAACTTCTGTGTGCAAAGGGGAGTGAAGAGGCATAGGACAGCTCCGGGGAATCCACAACAAAATGGAACCGCGGAGAGAATGAATAGGACTCTCCTTGAGAGAGTAAGATGCATGATTTTTGAATCTGGAGTGCCTAAGAAATTCTGGGCAGAAGCTGTCTCCACAGCAGCCAAATTGATCAATAAATGTCCATGCTCAGCCATTGGTTTTGATACTCCAGATGGCAGATGGTATGGAAGCCTAGGAGGTTATGAGAAGCTTAGGATTTTTGGTTGTAGAGCCTTTGCTCACACAAGGCAAGGAAAGCTAGAACCTAGAGCACTAAAATGCATTTTCCTTGGCTACCAAGATGGTGCTAAGGCATATAGACTTTGGTGCACAGAAGAAGGGAATCAAAAAGTCATCATCAGTCGAGATGTCATTTTTGATGAGTCAATTATGCCATTCAAGCCTACTCTGCAGACAGTGACAACTCCAGAACCTGCTGGG
Organism: Salvia splendens; assembly: GCF_004379255.2. NCBI lineage: Eukaryota > Viridiplantae > Streptophyta > Magnoliopsida > Lamiales > Lamiaceae > Salvia > Salvia splendens. The sequence goes on along the minus strand of NC_056037.1, from coordinate 18,270,732 downwards.
GTCAGTTTTGATCAACTTGAACCAGAACATAGAGCCTCAGATGCTGCTGATTTCCAAGAGCCAATGATGTCCTCAGATGAGGAGAATGAGCAGCCTACTGATAATACTCCAGATGTCTCTGATCCAGAGCCACAAGTTCAGCAATATGATCTGGCCAGAGACAGAACCAGAAGGGAAATCAGACCACCAGCAAGGTTCAGAGATGCAGATTTTGTATACTATGCCTTGTGTGTTGCAGAGGAGTTGGAGATCTCAGAACCAAGCACCTATAAGGAAGCTATTGGCAGCAAAGACAAAGAGAAATGGAAAATGGCTATGAAGGATGAGATAGACTCTCTCATCAAAAACAAAACTTGGATCCTAGTTCTCAGATCACAGATTCAACAAAGACCTATCTCTTGCAAATGGATTTACAAGAAAAAGGTGGAGGCCTCTGAGAATGATAGTATCAGATACAAGGCTCGCTTGGTTGCAAGGGGTTTCACACAGGAGGAGGGGATAGATTACACCGAGGTCTTCTCTCCTGTGGTGAAACACAGCTCAATAAGGATACTCTTGGCAATTGTGGCTCGGAGAGATTGGGAATTGCAACAACTTGATGTAAAAACAGCTTTTTTGCATGGTGAGTTGGAGGAGACAATCTATATGGAGCAGCCACAAGGATTCATAAGGCCGGGAGATGAGGATAAGGTTTGTTGTTTGAAGAGAAGCCTCTATGGACTGAAACAAAGCAGCCGGCAGTGGTACCTGACTTTTGACAGACAGATGGAGAGACTTGGCTTCAAGAAATCTGCCTTTGATAGCTGTGTTTACATAAGGTACAAGGGAGGTAAAGCTGTTGCTTACTTGTTACTTTATGTGGATGATATGCTTGTGGCAGGCCCTAGTAAGGCAGATGTGAAGCAAGTGAAGGAGGATTTGGAAGAAGCTTTTGAAATGAAGGACTTGGGAAATGCAAAGAGAATTCTTGGCATGGATATCATAAGAGAGAGAGCTGCTAGGAAGTTATGGTTGATGCAGCATAGCTACATCAAGAAGATGTTAATCAAATTTCAGATGATTGACTCTAGAAAGGTATCAACTCCAACAAGTCCACACTTCAAGCTCTCTGTCAGTCAGAAACCAGCTAATGATCAGGAAAGGAAGTTGATGTCTAAGGTGCCTTATGCAAGTATTGTTGGGAGTATTATGTACATGATGTTGTGTACTCGGCCTGATCTGTCACATGCCATAAGCCTGACCAGCAGATACATGGCAGACCCGGGTAGCACACATTGGCAAGCTTTGAAGTGGATAATGAAGTATTTGGTGGGCACACAAGATTTGGGATTGTTGTTCTGCACAGCAGACGGTGAGGATGAGCTCATAGGCTACTGTGATGCAGACTATGCTGCAAATATTGATAGCAGAAAATCCCAATCTGCCTATATCTTCAAGCTCTTTGGTACAGCAATCAGTTGGAAGTCTAATCTCCAATCTGTGGTTGCGCTCTCTACAACGGAGGCAGAGTATATATCCTTAGCAGAAGCGGTTAAAGAAGCTAAATGGCTAAAGGGAATATTGGGGGATTTTGGTGTGGTGCAAGAGGCTGTAACTATCTTGTGTGACAGCAACAGCGCCATTAGCTTGGCCAAGCACCAGACTTTCCATGAGAGAAGTAAGCACATCGACATCAAACTTCATTTTGTAAGAGATGAGATAAGCAAAGGCGTGGTGGCAGTCAAGAAGGTCCACACCTCTGAAAATGCAGCTGACATGATGACTAAACCCCTACCAAGTGCTAAGTTCGAGCATTGTTTAGACTTGGTTAACTTGACTGCAAGAAGATGAGGGAATTTTGGTGAAGGTGGAGTTTTGGCTGGCCGGATGGTGGATGCAGCCAAGGTGGAGATTTGTTGGGTTTTGGTGTGGCTGGACCAACCATCGGCCCAAGTCATTATTGAGGGCCGAACTCGATTAAGCTCGGCTAACACCGAACTCGATTAAGCTCGGCTAACACCGAACTCGATTAAGCTCGGCTAACACCGAACTCGATTAACCTTCTCCAACACCGAGCTCGATTAAGCTCGGCTACCAACCGTTGTATTTGAACAGCTCGTTCAGTTACAACGACTAGTTTTTCAGTTTTCAGTTTCACATCTTGTTTTTTCTCCATATATTCGTGTGATTCAAGAAACTAGATAGAGAAGTGAATACACTTTGTGATTCTTGAGCTAGCTAGGTGAGTGATCCACAATCGAGTTGTTTTCTCCGATTGAGTAGCGAGCTAAGTGATAGTGTGTTGTAATCGCCTTCGTTTGCTTTGTATTCGTAATAATATCGTCCCACATTTGTTCGTGAATCTCGCGTCGATTCTGTATTTGATTCTTCATGATGTGATTAATAATAAATTGAAGACATTATTGGTGGAGCCTATGAATTTGTTGGTTAGCATGAGAGAGACAGCCATGATTTGACTTGGCAAAAAAAGCTTGTAAATTCCGCTTCCTTCAAATAGCAATAACAAAAAAAACAAAACAAGATCATCTTATACATAATCGCAATAAATCAAGTCTTGGCTTTACTAAATCAACAAAAAATAAAAGAGATGGATGTAAAACTTGGCTCAATCTTCAGCTCCACACTCATTCTAGTATGTATGCTACTTGCAATAAAATTACTAAAATGGGCTTGGCTGAGGCCGAGGAAGCTCGAGAAGCTTCTCCGGGAGCAAGGCCTCAGTGGCAACCCGTACAGACTCCTCATCGGAGACATGAAACAACTGATCACAGTCATGAAAGAAGAGCAACCAAGGACGGTCAACCTCTCCGACCCCATTCTGCCTCACATCCTTCCATTCTACACACAGATCATCCAAAAATATGGTAAGCCTTAGCATGTATGGATAAATATTAAATTTACTTGACTTTTTGTTTTTTTTTGGTGTGGCAAAAGGGCCACGTTCGTTCGCGTGGTTTGGAGCTGCACCCAGGATCAACATCTCGGATCCAGAGCTGATGAAGGAGATCCTCGCTAAACCTAGTGTGTTTCAGAAGCCCAGACCTGACCCGATTGGGGAAACGATCGTTGGGGGCCTTTTGTTTCTTGAAGATGCGCAGTGGGTGTTGCACAGAAAGATCATCAACGCCGCCTTCCATGTTGAGAAGTTGAAAGTAAGTAGTTCTAAATGTTCATGGTTATAGTAGTAGGGGTCGGGTTAGATTGACAACTATCTTAAATTGATTACTGCTATCTATGTCAACAACCTACTCTATGGATATCGACACGAAGACATGTATGTTTGTATGTCAACTAAATGTAGTAAACATACATATGTCTTCTGTTGTCGGTTATCAATTTAAGATAGTTATTAACTGATTCATGTCCCATAGTAGTAGTATATAACTTATACTAGTATTTTCCTTTTTTGCAGAAGATGATACCTGCAATGTATGCATGTTGTTCGGAGATGATAGAGAAATGGGGAGCCTTGGTTTCAAGAAACGGAAAGCATGTGGAGATGGACGTCTGGCCTTACCTCGAAGATTTATCAGGTGATATGATTTCGAGGACTGCTTTCGGCTGCAGCCATGAACAAGGAAGAAGAATATTTCAGCTGCAGAAGGAGCAGGTTAAGCTCGTTCTGCAGCTGCTGAAGTTCTCGTTCATCCCGGGATGGAGGTACAGACGTTGTTGAAGCAATGCAGTATGAGTGCCATAGGGAAACAAAAATATGGTTTTACTTAGTTAAGGTTATATTTGTTTTGCAGGTACTTCCCCACCAAAACCAACAGAAGAATGAGAGGCGTGTCGCGAGAGATTGAGGCAGCCGTGAGGGGCATCATCGTCGAAAGAGAGAGAGCGGCCGAGAGGGGAGAAACCATCCATGATGACTTGCTAGGCATATTGATGGAATCAAACATGAATGAGATTCAAGAGCAAGGGAGCAAGAAGATGGGCATGAGCATCGCGGATGTGATTGAGGAATGCAAGCTCTTCTACTTCGCTGGATCCGAGACCACGTCCAATTTGCTCGTGTGGACGTTGGTGATGCTCAGCAAACACCCGGATTGGCAAGCTCGTGCCAGGGGAGAAATTTTGCAAGTTTTGGGAATGAATCCACCTACTTTTGATGCCCTCAACCAACTTAAAACGGTAAGCTCGTTGGACAATACTTATATATTGTTTCCAACTTCCTTCATTCTCCGATGGGCGATGTGGTATGACTTTACAACTCAACTATATTCACTTTACTCATCATGGTCTAACTCTGAACCTACAATAGCGGTGTATCAGGGTCCTTATACCTTCTTAGCGTAACAACACAAATCACATCACTTGGATCTAGGATTGGATGGTTGTGATAATAATAGCCGAGCTACATTATTAGCCGAGCTACATTATTAGATTAAAAATCTATATTATTAGATGAAAAAACTACTCCATCTATCCCACCTAAGTTGAGTAATTTCTTTTTTTGCACTCGTTTTGAAAAAAATCGTAAAAAATAATTAAAGTGGATATATAATAAAGTAAAAGCAAGAATAATGTAGATAAGATTATTCTCTATATTATTGTTGCTTTTACTATATATCCACTTTAATTATTTATCAGTTTTTTCAAAACGAGTGCAAAAAAAGAAGCGACTCAACTTAGTTGGGATAGAGGGAGTACATTATTAGACTAAAAAACTACATTATTAGCCGAGCTATATTATTATTATACTAAAAAGCTACCCCATCTCCCTCCGTTCCACAGTAATGGAGGCATTTCATTTTGAACACTTATTTTGAAAAAATGATAATAAATGGTTAAAGTGAAGAAAGATTAAAGTAAGATAGAGAATAGTGTAGAGAAGAGTATTATCTGTCATATTCTCTATCTTACTTTACTATTTCTCTACTTTAACCATTTATTATCATTTTTCCAAAACGAGTGCTCAAAATGAAATGCCTCTATTACTGTGAAACGGAGGAAGTACATTATTAGATGATACGTGATACTCCCTCTGTCCCGCACTACTTGCACTTATTTCCTTTCTGGGCGTCCCAAGTTATTTGCACTCTTTCCTTTTTTAGTAACAATTTATACCTACAGCCGTAATTGTTGACTTTGTCTATCACTCATTCCTTAATCTCTGTGCCCAAAAGGAAAGGTGCGAGTAGTGCGGGACGGAGGGAGTATTAATTTAACCATTAGATCACAAGGTCCAATGGACTGACAAATGTTTTGTGTTTTGCATAATATATGTTTGTGTGCAGGTGAGCATGATTTTACAGGAAGTTCTAAGAATATATCCGCCAGCACCGTTGATCATCCGAGCACCCACCAAGACAGTGAGGCTCGGAAGCATGACGGTGCCAGTGGGGGCAGAGCTAACTCTGCTAATAGCCCAAATGCATCACGATCCCGAGATATGGGGCGAAGATGTCAACGAGTTCAGACCAGAAAGATTCGCTAATGGGATTTCGAGTGCAGCAAAGATGAACTTCGCCTTCTTGCCATTCAGCTCGGGCCCTCGCGTCTGCATCGGCCAAAACTTCGCCATGATGGAGGCCAAAATGGCGCTGGCGATGATGCTTCGGAGCTTCCACTTCGAATTGTCATCTTCTTACTTGCATGCTCCGTTTCCGATCTTGACGTTGCAGCCACAATATGGTGCTCCTTTGATTCTGCGCACCTTATAATTCTCAACTTTTTAGTATGAAACACGATGACAATTGACCCTGCCACGGCTTGATTTCATGTTCCTAAGTTAGCATACTACTCCCTCCGTCCCCAAATATTGTCCTACTTTAACTTGGCACAAGTTTTAAAAAATATAATAAAAAGTGAGTTGAAAAAGTTTGTGGAATGAGAGTCTATTTTTATATATTAGTTTTATAATAAAATGTGAATCTGAATGAGTTAGTGAAATATGAGGTCCACTCCCAAAAATAATAAAAAAATGTGAAATGAGATAAATTTTGTAGGACAGATGAAAATGGAAAAATGGAACAAACTTTCATGGACAATCGAAGACAATCCTTCACGTCCAAAGAAACTGATGCTTAAATAGACCTCTTAACTAAAATTGAGATTGATTTAGGATATTTTTTGGTTCCCACCTAACGATAAAATGTATCCAGAACAATATGCTTCGAACTTTGATATTATAAATTTCTTATTTCTCAATTTATGAGAAGAAATTTATTTATCATACGGTTTGTCGGTGATTAATATATATCTATAAATATATATATTGATTAAATTTATGAAAAAATAAATAATATTCTCTCCATTTAATAATAAGAGTCACATTTTGCTATTTCGTTACATCCCACAATAAGAGTCACATTTCACTTTAACTATAAATGGTAAGTAGATCTCACATTCCACTAACTTACTTCACTCACATTCTATTATAAAACCAATATATAAAAGTGGACCTCATATTCCACTAACTTTTACAACTCACTATTCTTTACATTTATTAAAACTCATGCTCACAACAAATTTGACTCCTATTATGGGACGAATGAAGTAATAAAATAACAAGTCATTCTTCTATATTGTATACTGATCGGTAGACTTATGGTAACGGAAGATCTTTAAGTCAATATCTTGTAGAAGTAAGATATCAATATTCTCAAGTTAGATAGATGTGGATAATCTATGGAGAACAGTTGCTAGTTGAACTGAAGACACTTTCTATCATGGATAACTCATGACACTTGAGTGTCGTATAACACTGAATAGATCACATTGAGATAAATACTTCTCTGATTAGCTAATCTTAACTAGTAACTTTAAACTGATTAACTAGAACCTTAAAAAACCATCACTCTAAGATTTGTCTTTTTTAGGATTAGGATATTAAGTAGTATATTGTTGTGAGTCCTCTCTCAATTCTCCCTACATGCCGTCAAGTCATCTTACATTGTTTGTTAAGCAACTAGAAGCATTATCACATAAAATTGAGCAAAGTAAATAATAGTGTTGGATATAAAAATGGGAGGAATTAAATAAACATGAAAAGTTACTTCAACCCGTAAAATTCAACAAATTAGTTATGTATAGATAAGGTAATAAAGTCCATAACAAAAAAAACATTAAACCTGAAGGGATAAATCTTGAGGCTCCAAGTCTTCTCTTCTTGTCTTGCTCCAATATCCAAGGTGAATGGTGAGGTATAGAAGTGAAAGGTGTAAATCTTGGATAAATTTTGAACTCAATTTCTCTTCCTTACACTTGGAGACTCATTCTCTGATTAGCTAACGGGGCGAATTAGGGTTGAATGCACACGCCGCACTAACTTAGTGGACCGCTGACTGCTCTCTGAATTCTCCATGCTCAGCAGACTGCTGGTCAGGAGGTCTTGGCTCAAGCACTTTTCACGATAGGATGCAGGACCTTTGTCGTCCACTATGATCTGTGAACCGCTGACATCATCTGAATCCTCCAACCTTCAATTTCAACATTTCTCTCTCTTTTTTTTAAATCTATTTTGCACATTTCTCACAATGCACCTCAAAATACCAATTTATATGTATAACATTCAAAACGGGTCAAATCTAGGCCTTAAAAATGGAGAAGCCAAAAACCAGAGAAGGCCTGCTTTGTATTATTACTTTCCCATTTGATGAAGAATAAATGTATACAAGAATCAAACTTAATATGTGCACAACAATGCACAACTGCAGCAATAACTACACCAATATTTTTCAAGAGAACCTATAAACATACAACAGAAAACCTGCTTTCTGATGCCTGCATTCAAGCATAATCCCATTGTGTTGATCAAGACTCAACTATACACCACACCGCAGCGTGCCTGAGCAACGCGCCTTCATTTTATCCGTTCCAAATTATAGTTCACCAACTGCTCCAGCGATAGTCTGAAGGGACTCGGGGGCAGGCAGTGGAGATTCTCAACAGCTACATCAGCCATCTCTCTTGCCAGCTCCCGAGCCCTGTCAATCCCCCCGCTCTTCTTGACAATCTCAACGGCCTCCTCGAGAGACCCCGTCTCACAGAATTCAGAGTCAATGATGTCTCTGAGCTTCGTCTCTTTCTCAAGTGCAAATATGACCGGAGCAGTTAGGTTTCCCTTTGCTAGGTCGCTCCCAGCCGGTTTCCCCAGCTGCTCCGCTGACTGAGTGAAATCCAATACGTCATCAACAACTTGGAACGAGAGGCCCAAATTCTTACCGTACTGGTACATCTTCTCGCTGATGGCACTGTCAACCCCACTGAAAATGGAGGACCCCTTGGTGCTAGCAGCAATCAAGGAGGCTGTTTTGTAGTAGCTCTTGATTAGATACTCGTCGAGGTGAACATCGCAGTCAAACAAACTCGATGCCTGCTTGATTTCACCACTGGCAAAATCTTTAATCACCTGCAACACCAATACTCGGTAATTTGCTATTAACTATGATCAACAAAAGGTCACGAGCCAAGCTATAACGCACCTGGCTTATAAGCTTGATAACTTCAAGATTCTCGAGATTTGCCAAGTACCACGATGATTGGGCGAACATGAAATCCCCAGCAAGAACAGCCACTCTTGTTCCATATAATTGATGGACGGTTTCCTTTCCTGCAATGCATCAGTAAAATAAGAAAAGCTAGTGCAACAAAATCACATGATTCCAACGGTAGGTTCCAAAAAAATTGACATTTGGTATAAGTTTATGAGAAATTTAAGAGGTCTAACCTCTCCTCATGTCGCTTTCATCTATTACGTCGTCATGAATCAGACTTGCAGTGTGGATCATCTCGATGATCTCGGCCAACCTTCTATGTTCTTTGGTAAGATCCCTGAACCATGAAGAGACGGTAAGTAAATAGAACAACTTGAGTGTCAACTGAAGCCAGATAGTGCGACTGAGACTTACTTCAAACCAGCAATTTCTGCAGTAGCTCGTGAGACTAGAAAAACCAAAGCCGGCCGCATCCTTTTCCCACCAGCCTCGAAGATTTGCTCAGCAGCAGACATCAGAACAGGATTTTCTGAACCAACAATCTAAAAATCATATCCAGCAGCAAGTTAGTTTGATAGGTGCTCGTATTAAAACACAATTCATGTGAACTAAAGATTCCCCAACAAGTGCTAACAAGTCAAATTCGACAAGCATGAATGCTAATTGACATGCTCCAACTAATAGTCATTCATGCTTCAATCCATTGCATCACACAAAAGTAAACCTTCTTAATCGATCGAGATTATCATTTACAGCAACAAGATTCCCATAACACCTCCATTTGATGATCATTCAATTCATATAAGAAAAGCAAGTTTCCAACCATCACTACTAATTCAGTTTTCAAAAGTCGAATCAATTCTCCATTTATATCCCTCTCCACACTACGAAAACATCTTCTATGGTGTCTCTCCCCCAATATCACATCTCAAGATAACCAGCTACAAACATCAAAAATCAAGAAACTCATCCACTGCAGATTATCATTTACAGTAACAAAGTTGAACCTGAATGAAGAATACTATAAAATCCAACCAAGATTGACATAACATCTCCATTTGATGATCATTCAATTCATACAAGAAAAGCAAGTTTCCAATTCCAACCATCACTACCAATTCAGTTTTCAAAAGTCGAATCAATTCGCCATTCTATCCCTCTCCACACTACAAAAAACACCTTCTATGGTGTCTCCCCCCAACATCACATCTCAAGATAAACAGCTACACACATCAAAAATCAAGAAACTCACTGACTGCAGATTCTTGTTCAATGTTAGTAAATCTTCAGAAACCACCTCGAACATATCCGACATCGAAGGAAGGCCCTTTTCCTCCTCAGCCAAATCCAAAACTGGAGGAGGACCAGCAACAACCACTGCAAATAACATCAAGAAACTCCAACATTCAATCACGCTATCACAAACTACAACCACATCAAGTTAAACAACATCTCAAGCTACAAAATTTACCACTGAGAAAAGCTTCTGGAGTCTTGGTTGACAACACACGGCAGCGATTATTCAGCAGCCCCTTTCCAAGAAATTTTGCGGCGACACGATTGGTGGAGACATTGGAAGAGCAGCCACACGCCGCAAAATCCAATCTTGTTCTACCAAAATCGAGATTGCTACATGTCACTGACATCATCACAAGCAAAAAGCAGCAACCTTTTTTTTCACCAGAAAGTTCAATAAGCCCACTTCAGAAACTCGAGCAATTTCTCATTTTTCTAGCAGAAATAAGTCTCCAGTGCTGTAAAAATTGAATCTTTGATTCATAAAAGGCAGGGAAAATGCGAAGTGTTAGTGGGTTGTGGAGTTGAGGAGTTTCTCAACTGGTTGCGAAACGTATTCATTTTGTGCTGGAAAAATTGAGTGGAGCAAAAAAATACAGCATCAAGTTTGGAATTTTATTTTTAAACTTTTTTATACAGAGGATTTGTTAAGGAAGAAAATTAGAAGCAATGGACGAGACAAGAGATGGTGAATCTTATCTAGCGGTCTACTTTCATTGTCTGCATTCCAGTTAAGAGAGTAATGAATTGGAGTTTGGAATTTGATTGGAGGGGTTTTATTTGTAATAAAATAAATCATTGAATTAATTTCTCGATACACGAATTGCAATCTCAGTTTGACACGTGTATGGACAGCATTGGGTTTCATAATCTTATTGCAATGATTGACACCAATTGAAAACTTATTTTTATCCAAAAATACACTCCCGTTCCAAAAAAAATAAAATAATAAAGACATTGTAGCGCATAATTAATAAAATAAAAAAATAAGAAGAAGATAGTTAAAATACTACTTAGAATATAATATGATTCATACTATTAGAGATAACATCTTTTTTTATCCACAAATTTTGTCAAAGTATCATTTTAGATCCGTGAATTTTGAAAATATCATTTTAGATCTGTCAACTATGAGTTAATATTATTCTAAGTACATTTTTACTATTTTCAAGTTTTTCTATACGAAAATACCCTCAATACCTTGAAGGGTATATATTTTTAATAAACTTATCATATACTCATATTTTTTTATGAATATCTTTACTATATATTTTTTATGAATTTCTAAATATAATTTAACCTTCAATATTATCACTTAATTTTGTGACATGCAAGAAATGTTCCTTATTCAACTTTTTATAATTAAAGAATTTCAAAATATTTTTAAGATATGTATACTCGTAAAATTAATGTCCCAGTCAATAGACGATACTTGAATACTGATATATTGATATTATTTTTAAATAATATATTAATATTCAAGTATCATCTATTGACTGTGACATTAGTTTTACGAGTATACATATCTTAAAAATATTTTGAAATTCTTTAATTATAAAAAGTTGAATAAGGAACATTTCTTGCATGTCACAAAATTAAGTGATAATATTGAAGGCCAAATTATTTTAGAAAATTCGTTAAAAAATATGAGTATGTGATAAATTAATTAAAAATATATGTCATTCAAGGTATTGAGGGTATTTTTGTCCATAAAAACTTTGAAATAGTAAAAAGTACTTTGAATTATATTAACTCATAGTTGACGGGCCTCAAATGATATTTTCAAAGTTCACGGACTTAAAATGATACTTTAACAAAGTTCGTGGATCAAAAAAGATGTTCCCTCTTATTATTAATATTTAATGGTGATCCCATACATAAGTTGTAAATGTGAGAATTTTTTATAAATAAAAATGGAATATATTTATGAATAGAATATCTTTATTTTTATGAGACGATAAAGTATTAACAAAAATCAATAAGTATATTACAATAAACAATGTTACTCACACAGTCGGAGTCTTATGGCAGTTGAATTGTAGGACTATTATTTTTTTAATTGTCCTAAATACTTGCCTAAATTTCGAGCAAAAAAAAAAAAACTGCCCCGACTAAGATGGGACAAAGAAAGTATGTACTCCTTTATTAGCAATTAATATGCATTCTCTATATCCTACATTACTCGAGTCACTATTTTAAAATTATAGTACGGAGTACTAGTAAAAAATTATAGTACTATGTCTTCTTAACCCATAGAAATATAATTTGTCTTCTTATTTGAAAATGACTAAAAAATTACTCTCTCCATCCCATAAAGATATGTGCATATGTTATGACACATAAATTAAGATAAGATTGGTAAAGTAAGAGAAATGAGAGAAAATGGAAGTTAAAGTAATATTAGTAGATAGTGAGACTCACATTATTATTAGTGTTTTAATTAAATAACTTGATGTATAGAGATAATAAATTGAGATAGTTTTACATAAATGAAAACACACATATTTTTATGGGACGAACGAAAATGGAAAGTACACATATTTATATGGGATGGAAGGGAACACATTTTATTAGGGTAAAGTAAGTTAGCCGAGTACTTGATATTGCTTGATAATTGATGATTTTGGTTAGAGCATCCACATCCGTGCTCTTGCCAACGAGCACGGATGTGGCCCAGCTCCACTTTTTCTGCCTGTTCTTAGGCAAGAGCACAACACCCACATCCGTGCTCTCCCGCAAGGAAGAGCACAAGGGTCCCACCATTCCATTATTCAATTTAAATAAAAACATTTCCAAAAAATTAAAATGCATTAAAAATACCCGGAATAATATTACAAAATACATTAAAAATTTAAAATTACATAATTAAAATCCTAAAAAATAAAAATCACATAATTAAAATCCTAAAAATTAAAAATTACATAATTAAACTCCTAAAAATTAAAAATTACATAATTAAATTTATAAAATTAAAAAACCCACTACTCGTGGCCGAATTTCGCCCACATGTGTTTGATTAGGTCTTCTTGTAGCTCAACGTGGGTTCGGGTATCGCGCACTGTGTGCCTTGTTTCAATCCTCTCACCCACCGTCGTATACACACCTCGGCGTAGGGGAGACCTCGCGCTTGAGCTTCCGGCTTCATCCTCGTCGTAAAAGCTAGCCGCCATCGGTCCTTCGTCGGCTATAATCATGTTGTGTAAGATAATACATGTGTACATGATGTCGGCGATATTTTTCATGTACCACAGCCGAGACGGGGCCTTCACAATGTTGAATCGGGCTTGAAGGACCCCAAAGGCTCTTTCGACGTCTTTCAGCGCGGACTCTTGACGCTGCGCAAAAAGTACCCATCTCGGGTCTTGCGGGTTGTTGAGCGTCTTCACGAAAGTCGACCACCTTGGGTAGATACCATCGGCGAGATAGTAACCCATGTGGTATACATTTCCGTTGACGGTGAAGTCGATCGTCGGTGCTACACCATTCAACACATCATTGAAGAGGGGTGGAGAATAGAGCACGTTGAAGTCGTTGTTGGATCCGGCAACACCGAAATATGCATGCCAAATCCATAGGCGGTAGTCGGCGACCGCTTCAAGGATAAGTGTTGGGCAGCCGCCTTTGTGGCCGCTTAAGTGTTGCCCCCTCCAAGCAGTCGGGCAATTCTTCCACCTCCAATGCATGCAGTCAATGCTGCCAAGCATACCGGGAAAGCCATGAACTGTTTCGTGAAGACGAAGCAACCGTTGGCAATCATCGGTGGTGGGTGCCCGAAGGAGTTCATCACCTAAAGCTGAACGAACGCCTCGCAAAAATTTTTAAGACAAAGGATTCCAGTAGACTCACCGACATGCAAATACTCGTCGAAGAGGTCAGCCATTTGCCCAGTAGCGAGTTGTCGGATGGCACACGCACACTTTTGCAACGCCGAGAGACTTTGCCGACCGGCTGCATCTGGAACTGTTTGGAAGTATTCAACACGGGCGGACAATGTGTTGACAATACGCATGAACAAGCGCTTTGACATGCGAAAACGGTGCCTAAAGTAATCTTCTGGAAACCGCGGCTGGTCGGAAAAATAGACGGCAACGAGCCTTTCGTGGGCTCCTTCCCGGTCACGACGAATGTAGCAGCGAGTTGATCTAGTTGGTTGAGGAGGAGGGGCTGGGGTATTCGCTGCGACATATGCTTCATAAGCGGCACGATGTTGTTCGCAGTATTCTTGTTCTTCGCGCTCCGCTTCCGCAATGAGATGGGTGAAATCCATTTGAGGTTTTGAGTGAGAGATGAAGGTGTAGATAAGTTGTATGAAAAATATGAATGAGAGATGATTTGATGTGAAAAATGGATGACGAATGTGTGTATTTATAGATGTTTTTGGGGGGAAAAAATAAAAAAAAAATCAAAAAAATACAGAAAAACGGGCAAAAAATGGGCATTTTTTTGGGATTGTGAAAACATTTTTTTATTTTGTGGTATTATTTTCGATTTTTTACAAAAAAAAAATGATTTTCCAACGGATATGCCATTGGCCAATTAGAACGCACCACGTCGCCTGTTCGCTGGCATGGACGTGCTCGATGCATCGAGTAGCGCCGTGCCAGCGGCAAGAGCGCAGCGGCGGACAGCGGTGCCGCGCCGCTAGCACGGACGGACAAGCAATTGCTCGCCACTGTGGATGCTCTTACTTTGCAATTCCATGACACAGGTAATATAGTGCCACATTTTTCATTTTCTACATGTGTTCTTGAAGACATGGTAGTTGATATAGTCGTAGTTTTGTAAGGATATAGTGCAAAGTGTCAAGTTTAATAGGTCAAACCTTGGTTTTCGACAAACGACATGCCAATTGGTTAAGTTAACAAGGTTAGTTGAGTATATATTGAGAAAATATGTGAAAATGGAGAAAAATGGAGAAATAACTGACGTTAGGAGCGCCATAGAGTGCCACCCGGCCGGGCAAGCTTATGCCTAAATCCACCCGATCGGGTGGAATGCCGAATCACTACAGAGACTTCTACTTGGTTGTGTAGAGGTTGGTCTTAACTTCAGCATGCCGGTCCGAAATAACGATTTATCCAGAAACTCCTACCTGGTCGGATAGGAGTTAGCCTTAACTCCACTTGATTGGTTGGAGTTTTCTGCATAATATTTTACAGTTTAAAGAGGTTCGTCTAATCCCCCACCCCACAGAAGGTTTTATTTAAAAAAAAAAAAACTCAAATTTAGCAAAAATGCGCATCTATAGTTAACCAAAAGCTTAGTCGCAATAAAAACGGATGCCAATATCGATCACCAAATACAAATTCAGCGAAACTCTAAAGAATTGGCCCAAAGTTACTTGAATATCAATTTGAATGAATATCACTTGTTTCGAAGATCATTTAATAGAAGAAGAAGAAGTCGATGCATGGTTAGAGAGAAATAAAATCATCTCGTTAATTAGGGATCACGTTGAATAAAATGGTGTTAAATCCACATCGTTTAGTATAAAAGTCGGACAAAACCACATGATCATATGTCAGAAAAATTCTATTAGGGCCGAGTTAGTAATGTCACACCATCTAAAAAATTTGTGCTTTCTAAGAATATTTTCAAGGTTAAAGAAATACGTACTCTTTTGTCTGCCATTATTTATCACTAATTTCATTTTTGGTCCGTCTACTAATACCTGTTACACTTACTTTTTACTACTTTTGATAATGAATCTCATATTCCACCAACCAGTGGCGGATCCAAGATTCCTGACTTGGGGGTGCGAAAAATAATTATAACCAAAATTCTTCCTATTTTTTAAACACAATTTAATCATTATGTTTTTATAATAAACGTCATTGTATATAGAGAAATAATAAAAATAAAATAAATACATTATAAGATAATTAAACAATGTTTTATAAGAATAAATTAAATATTATTATAAGTAATGGATGTATTAGAAACAAAAAGATAAATTATATGCGTTCAAAAAATTAAAATACTTTACAATAAAATTGACAAAAGATAAAAAGTTAAATACATTTGCAAAATAATTATACACCAGATGCATGATAAATCGAATAGGAAAAAATGTAAAAGAATAGATAGATACAGTACAAGAAAATAATGAATAGAGAAAATAGGCTAAAGAGAATAACAATATTGATGAATGGTAAAGATACTGAAAAGAGAAAATAAATGAATAGATCGGTCCTAGAAGTAATAAACAAGAGAATATAGGCTAAAGAATAAAAAAGGATAAAAACATTGATGAAATATACACTTGAAAGAGAAAAAACTGGTGTTGAAGAGATTCAAACCCGCATCACGCAGATGCGCAAGGCTACTGCCTACCATTGGTCCCACGACGCTATCACTCTATCGTCCCTTAAAATACTATTCGTGGGCCCCACTATTTTTACTACATCCCTTAACTAAGGGACGGAACCTACAACCCTCCGTCTCTTATCCGTCCCTTAACCGTCCCTTAAATTACTATTCATTCAATTTCATTTTTTTTAATTTTTTTTCAAACAAATTCAATTAATAAAAAACACACTTCATTAAAAATAAAATAACATTACAACATAAAATAAAAATACAACTTAAAATTCAAAAAATAAAAAAACACATAATTAAAATCCTAAAAAAATAAAAATGACATAATTTAAAATACAAATTTATAGAAAATAAAAAAAACTACTCCGCCGGCGAATCATCTCCCGGAGGAGACGAACCCGGTGTCGACGAACCGGAACCACCCAATGTGTTGTACATGCTCCCCAGTCGCCGAACGCGTTGAGATCCCACGCGCCGGAGCCGCCACCGTCAGAGTTTCCGTCGCCGGACATTATGTGATGAGATGTTAGATGAAAATTGGAGAGGAAATGAAGATGAATTGGGAAGAATAGATGTGTAGTTGTGTGTGAAATGAGGATGAAATAGGAGTATTTATAAAGTAAAAAATAAAAAAAATAAAAAAAGGAAAAACGGCTCTATTAACGGTAATATTACCGTTTAACATTTTTTTATTTATTTATTTTTATTTAATCCGAATTTTTTAAAAAAGGAATTATTGCATCAGCGTGACGATGCCCACTTGCGGGACGGCGAGTGAGCGTCACGCATGGCCTGGGAGCGCGCCACGTCGCCTCGGCGCGTGGCGAGCCGTTCTGCGTTTCGTCGCGGCGGGACGGGTTGCGTGACAGGCTGGTGACGAGACGAGATGCTGCAACGCGTCCCGCCTCGGTTCCGTCACTGCGGAACTAAACACGGGCCACCCGTGTGACGCGTTGCGGGTGGTCTAACGCTACTTTGTTTTGGGTACACTCATACCCCTTTGTCCTAACGTAGATCCGCCACTGCCACCAATTCACCCGCCTTATGTTTTATTAGTCCATCTCTGTAAACTAATACTCCCTCCATCCCTGAAAAGTATGAACTATTTCTTATAAGTTTGTTCATAAAAAACATGAACTTTCTAATTTTATAATAGTTAAGCAACACATTTCTCCGACACATCATTTTGTTTACAACTTATATCATTACACTACACTACTAATGATATGAAGTTACTCTCTACTACTAATGATATGAAGTTACTCTCCACTAATACTCCCTCCGTACCATAATAGATGTCACACTTTCCTTTTTAGTCCATTTCCGTCGTTTGGTTGAAATGGGGAAGGGCTGAAACCAAAAAGCCCATGCCTAAACTACCTCTCTTTTAATGATTTCCAATTTACCGTTCTTCACTCCCAATCACTCCTCACTCCCAGATCCTCCGCCATCCGCCGCCGGAGAATGCCACGAAGTTCGAAGCCCTCACGCGCTGCGGAAAGAGCGGGAGGAGCTGCTGCTTCACCCTCTCCGCACTCGCGCTCCTCGTAATCGCCGCCGCCATATCCGCCAGAGTGCTCTACCTCGTCTTCAGGTTCACCCTCTTCGATTTGAGGTGCGTGATTTCAGCTCTAATTTTAATTGCGATAGGGTTTCGAATGCAAGTTGGGATTTTTATTCATGCCATGTTCGATTCCCTTGGTCTATGATGATTGGAGAATTCCAAAGGGTAAAATGGGTTTTCACAGCGATTTCAGCACAATCGGGAAACTAATACCTGCTCAAGATCGTGAAAGGGTTGACAGGAGTGTGCTGATAGTAATACTAGTAGGACAGAACATTATGAATGTGTCATGTTGAATGTATTGTTTTAATGCAAATGGGATTAATAAATTTCAATCTTCTGACAATTTCTCTCTCATTCACTCCCACACACAGATGGCGTCCACAGTTGCAGGAGTATCCGCAGTTGTTCCCTATTCATCTCTCTCTAGTGCCAATTCCAAACCCTCGGATCTAAACCCCAAATTTTGCTCTCTTCCACTCAATTGCAGCAGCCAATCCTTCTCCGCATTTCGTTCTCGCTTCTGCATCACCAAAAATGCTCCACTCCGCCCCCGCTTTTCACCAATTGCCTATTCCTCTTCTCCAGGTTAGGAAAAGAATACACATTCCTTAATTGTTGTATATGCTGCTGCTAATTGCTGTTCTGTTCATCACTCAAGTTGGGATTTTAATTAGATATGGTTTGTAGAGTGATGTGGCATTTTTTCCATTAACAGAGATTATTATATTAACTACTGACCAAATTCTACTCCCTCCATGCCTAAAAAGTATGCACATTTAGTTCGGCACGGTTTTAATGTATAATCGGTAAAGTAAGAGAGAGAGAGATAAATGGTAGTGTAAGTAGTGTTACCGGAGATGGCTCCACATCATTAGTAGTGTAGCATAATCGTAGAAGTTGTAAATAAAATGATGTGTAGGGGTAATGTGTTGTTTAACTATTCTAAAATGAGAAAGATCATACTTTTCATGGCATGACTAATAAGGAAATAGTACTTCATATTTTTCAGGGATGACGAAGGGAGTATTAGATTACTAGTATTGCTTTATGTGTAGATTGTGTAGTGACATTTATTGGGCTATTATTGTCCTTCTTTCATTGTTATACTACTTCCTCCATTTCGCGGTAGTGAAGGCATTTCTTTTCTGCACGTGATTTAAGAAAATTTGTGATAAGTGAGTTAAGTAAAGGAAGAATAAAGTAGGGAATGGAAAAGGTAGAAAGATGAAGATGGAATAAAGTAAGTGAGAATAAATGTGTTGACTCTTACTAAAAAGGGAAATGACTCCACTACTATGTAACGTACCAAAATGGCAAAATGACTCCACTACTATGGAACGGAGGGAGTACTATAATAATGATCACAAATTACCTTTAAAATCGGTGAAGAACCATTTAGTGATAGTTAAGTGCAAAGACAAAAAGGAAAAACATTGAAAAGTTTATAGTTACTTATAGATTGTTGTAATCCATGCGAAAATCTTCACTTGTGTATGTTTCCGAAATGGAGGCTCATGCCATACATCGTAGTACAGATTGTGGATTCTTTTGTAGCTTCTTATAGGTCTTGCTTTGCACTTTCTTTTAAAAAATATAGTGTTTTCAATTAGTCATAGATAGCATTTGTCCTTTTAGTTTTAGCTTATTAGCTTTCTATAGATTAGGCATGCTTCTATATCATCCATGAGAATAATGTTGTTCTGTTGTTCGCAAGTTGTTTAGAACTATTTAATGGAGTGATATGCATTAAGAGTTGGAAAGTTGGAAGTCCATGTCTTATCTTTAATTATTTGAAGTCCTATCTTTAAATATTAGAAGCCAAGAAGTCTATCTTTGAGAGCAATGTTGAATCTTGAGTTTAGTTCAAGGGCGGTAATATATAGTAGGGTTCGAGAGAGAATTGACCTCGTGTAAGATTATTGTTTATCATTAATTTTTTGTTCCATCTATTTTGTGTTCTTACTATTCGTGCCGGCCTCCCTCGCCTTTGTTCTCTAACAATTTGGTACGTTGAAAGTGGATATGGTGGTGACGCAAAACATGGATGCTTGTGATACGGATAAGGGTAGAGAGAATCCATGAGGCAGGAGAGATTATTTTGGCATCATCTTTTAGTTGTAATATTTGTTAATTTAGTTCCTATTTTCATGGTTTTTTTCAGTTGTTAGTCATTCCCTATTTTATTGCATTAGATCGTCTATATAAAGTGGAAGCAAGATGAATTTAACTTCATCTTTTGGGAGTTAGATCAGTTTAGGGACGGCAGTAGCCGTATGCCTCTGCGGAGGATTTATATTTCAGTTCTTGTTCTTATTTCCATTCAATAAAAGTGTCAGAGAGATTCTTCCTTTTCATTTTAAGTGTTATTTATAATAATCCTATATCCCTAAAATATCAAATCAAATCCTAACTAATTAAGTAAATAAAATCTAATCGAATCCTAACTAAAACTAACTAAGTATGCATATCCTGCGATATGCATATCTGTATCAATTGCCTCACTCTCGAAACAACCTTGCCCTCAAGGTTGAGCTCAAAATTGAAACCAATTACTTTGTTCGGTGGAGGCTCCCATTCATGCTTCTGGACAGGAGGTGCAAAGTTGAACCAAGGAATGTGCTCATGAACATGAAGAAACAGATACATGAGTGTGGCTTGCTTGGCAGCAGCCGTAGTAACTGTATGTCTGTTAGAGAAAAGAAGCAAATGAAATTTATATTGAACTCTTTGGAAGTGAAATGCAAAATACAATAATTATAAAGATAACTCCTTCTAAAGAATGCCCTCTTCCCTTCTAGGAAGCCTCGGCAAAGCCGTACAATACTCTTAATCTTCCCCTCCTTCTAACCTTAGGACACTATATATAATGGAACAATAATTAAGACGCAACAAATGATAATTAAGACTAATAAACTAGACAATTATTAATAATAAAGACTGCATAACAGCCACTCTCTCATCATGGGCTCTGTAACTGCCATCCACTTATTCTGCATCCACTTATTCTGTAACTGCCATCCACTAATTCTAAGGCATGTAACTGATGTGTATCAATTGCACCAGCAGTGAAAATAGCCTTGTCCACAAGGCTAAAAGGGTCCTCCAGGATCATGTGGCTCGGCGTCCACCGATGATTCATTCCCGGCATCGTGGAACATCTCGCCGGTCTCAACATCTTCCTCCCCAACTAAAACTTGTAGAGAGTCTTTGGCGGACAACGATGGGTTGGACCAAACTTTAACCCACACTTAAAACAAGTTCCCGCTGCGATGTGTTTTCGAAACTCTTCGTTGGGAGTACTCCTAAATGGCCGGGGGTTACGTGGTGTAAAGGTTGTAGTACCTTGTTCGGCTTGTGAAGAATTCGTCCTTGCACCCATCACCGCTAACATGTGCGCTTCCTTTTCCTTTCGTGCAACGGATGGATCTCGAGGTTGGTGTGATATCATCAATTGAGTGTTGTACTCAGAAGGATTCTCGAGAAAGTTTATCCTCTTAGCCATTTCAATGGCATCCGTTTAGTGCAGTGTTGTTAGGGTCGCGGGGCGCATCGGGTCGATGAGGTAAAAATTCGGGTCGTGGGTCGACGAGTCGACTGGGTCGAGAGACCCACAAATCTAGGCTAATTGTTTTGCCTTTTAATATAAAATAAAATAAATATATTACTCTAATGTTTATAATATATCAAATAATATAAATGTAGACGCAATTCATGTGAATAGAGATAAAGTAGGAAATAGAAATGATCAAAATATCAAAACAATTCATAAGTCATAACACAATAAATAATTGATACCATTGTCTGAAAATATCAAAACAGAGGAATATATGAAGGGCGACAACAAAAGATCTTTGAATTGTTTATTTGATTAGGAGTGAAGAGGCCGAATTCTAAAGTGTAGAAAGTAGGTTTGAAAAGTTTGATGTGGTGCATGCATATATATATAGAGAATTGTGATTCAGAGAGTCAGAAAACATGTGAGAGATTTGAGAAAATCAGAGATAGCATATGTTTAGGGCGACCCAGGCGACCCACTCGACCCAACGGCGATCTAACGGCGACCCACTCGACCTAACGGCGACCCTGTATCTCGATCAACCCACCCATGTTGGGGCGGTGATGGTCTCGACCCGGGCGACCCGAACGACATTTTGACAACACTGGTTTAGTGGGCAATATTCGGATCTTTGATTTGCATCCGTATTTGAGGCTTAAAACCCCCCAAGAAGAAGCTCAAATATTGGCGCTCTGTAAGGTCGGGAAGTTGTGGCAATCGGCTTTCAAAAGATGATATGTAATCGTCGAGGGAACCCACCTGAATAGTGGTATGTAAAGCTTCATACTCATCCAAGGCGACGCGCGTTCCAAATCGGATTTGGAGCTTTCGAGAGAAATCATCCCATGTTATCAACGGCGATCGTCGTGACAGGACTTGAACCCATGCCATTGCCGGACCAGCTAAGGCAATGAGGGCCACTTGTACACGACGTTCCGCAGGTGTGTTGTGCACAAGAAAATATTGGTTGGCCCTAGCGATCCATGATAACACGTCCTCGCCCTCAAAGGAGGGCAATTCCATAGATTGTTGCAAGGACAAGGGAGTGGCGAGAATATTATTTCCCTCAGTTGCTGCCCCATGAGAGTTTGAGCTCCCGGAAGAACCTGAGCTGCGCGCAGTCAGGAGCTGCCTGAGCTGCTCGAATTCGGTCCGCTGGTATGCTGCCTGATCTCGGAGTTGATTTTCGATGGCTCCAAGGCGAGTGTTGTGTTCCTCCATCGCTTTCTCTAACCCCTCGACACGAGTCTCCATTCGTGTAGTCATTTTCCACATTCACCGCACCAATTTGTTAGAGAAAAGAAGCAAATGGAAATTTATATTGAACACTTTGGAAGTGAAATGCAAAATACAATAATTATAAAGATAACTCCTAAAGAAGGCCCTCTTCCCTTCTAGGAAGCCTCGGCAAAGCCGTACAATACTCTTAATCTTCCCCCTCCTAACCTTAGGACACTATATATAATGGAACAATAATTAAGACGCAACAAATGATAATTAAGACTAATAAACTAGACAATTATTAATAATAAAGACTGCATAACAGCCACTCTCTCATCATGGGTTCTGTAACTGCCATCCACTTATTCTCTAACTGCCATCCACTAATTCTAAGGCATGTAACTGATGTGTATCAATGTCGCAGCAAAGGGAAGAAGGGAGGCTGAAACTGTGGAATATCAGCGCACGAGGACAACAGCGGTGCTGTCGTTGGTGCTAGTGTAGGTGGAGTTGCTGGTGTAAGTGGAGTTGCTGGTGTAGGTAGACTGGGAGGAGATGGTAGAGGCACCAAAACTGGAGGTGGAATGGGCTGTTGTATTGCCAAGGGCAGGGACACTCTATTGATCGCTTTAGAGTCGATATCAGTGTGGACTGCTGACGTGGTAATAGCTGGTATCTCCTGGCGAACAGCAACACTCTTGGGTTTCCATGCTTCTGAATCACCAAAACGATTCATCATTTCCCGCGTAAAACGGTCCCAAGATAGAGTGGGAATTCGTCGCATAAGGAGTTGGATCCATGGTAAGGCCGGGTCTGCCAAGGCTTCCATGGCAACACTCACGTGATTTTCCAGTGGAATTTTTGACACCAGGAAGTACTGTTCAGCCCTCGCGAGCCACGCGATCGCATCAGATCCGGCGAATGTGGGGATTGTGATTGGTGGTGTGCCACCTGGAATTTTCGTGTTGGGGTCGTGCCCGTTAGACGAATCTTTAGGGATTGAACCAATAGTGCTGTTCGGATTCTCGTAAAAGAGAGCAGCCCGCATTTCTGCCCTGAACTTCTCGAGTTGAGACCCCAGCGCCGATACACCTTCGTCCATTTTCAGGCATTGAATGTTCCATTTATTGACCATAGTGGCCAACGTCTCTGTCTTCTCCTCCAGATATGCATATCAATGTTATCAAATAGCGGATATGGCGGCGCCATGGCGCTATGGCATGGCGTTCTGTGGTGGAAATGCTATAGCAACATGGCGCTGCCATAGCACCGCCATATCCGCCATTTGACAACATTGCGTGTGTACTGCATTTAGGAATGGGGCATTATGCAAGAAACATGGATGTTAGAGCTGTATTTTATGCTTTATTAATTGTTTTAAGAGTTTTAGATGTTATATTTTTGTTATTTTCCAATTTTTGAATTATGTATAAATAATAAGTATTATTTTATTTATTTAATTATTGACCGCCATATTAATACGCCATAACGCCATATCCCTGTGGCAGTTTTTAGGCGAACCGCCATAAGCTGCCATACGAGATTGATAACACTGATGCATATCGCAGGATATGCATACTTAGTTAGTTTTAGTTAGGATTTGATTAGATTTTATTTACTTAATTAGTTAGGATTTGATTTGATATTTTAAGGATATAGGATTATTATAAATAGCACAAAAATGAAAAGGAAGAATCACTCGACACTTTTATTGAATGGAAATAAGAACAAGAACTGAAATATAAATCCTCCGTAGAGGCCTACGGCTACTGCCGTCCCTAAACTGATCTAACTCCCAAAAGATGAAGTTAAATTCATCTTGCTTCCACTTTATATAGACGATCTAATGCAATAAAATAGGGAATGACTAACAACTGAAACAAACCATGAAAATAGGAACTGACTTAACAAATATAACAACTAAAAGAAGATGCTAAAATAATCTCTCTTGCCTCCTGGATTCTCTCTACCCTTATCCGTATCAGCGTGTCTAGAAATGTTAGAGAAGGCGGTGGAGGAACAAGCCAACTGCCTATTCAGAAATCACAGTTCGACCTATTCAAAAATCATAGTTGACCCATTCATGCAACAATGTGCTGCTTTGGGCAGCCTTCTAGATCACAAGGAGTTGATTTCCATTCCAGAAGCCATGGAAACAACGATGACTGTTACTGTGCCTCCACCAGTTGTCACTTCTCTGGCAATTGCAATAGCGTCCTTAATTTCGTCCAACCCTTCGTCTCCGCCCCTGATTGTGACAACACACATGGTTCCATACGTTCCCGCTGTAACGCTCTTCTCTACTGCCCTCAATACAACCACGCATTGTTTTCCTTCCGGTTTCCTCCATATCTCAACTGCCACCTCCAGCTATGGTGTCCCATCCTGTGTGCGTGTATTTGGTGACGGTCTTCATCTCAAAGGACTGCGGTTGCAGCTCTTGCGCCTTGCTGGAGTGGATTTGCTGTTGCAAACCTTGTCTTGGCTGACTGCAATCGTTTAAAAGCAGATTGATGCCCGACCTTGGAATATTTGGGCTTTTATTCAGTCAGGACCTAGCCCTGATGACAAAGCCGTTTCGACATTGGTGCATCTGATACGCATCAAGAGTTGGATAGATATAAGTCCATAAATCTATCTTTAATTATTAGAAGTGTAGAAGTCTTTTCTTTATATATTAGAAGTCAAGATGTCGATCTTTATTTCCTTAGCATTTGGGGAGTCCTATAAATAAGTACCTATAGGTTTGAGAGCAATTTTGAATCTTGAGGTTAGTTCAAGGACGTTAATGTACCATAGGGCATCGTAAGAGGATTGTTATCATTCTTCATTTCAGTTCATTATATTCCGTTCTCCATCTAAATTATGTTCTTACTATTCCTGCCAACCTCTCTCGCGTCTGTTCTTTAACTAAAGGGAGTATAAATGACAAGAGAAAAACTTGACTGCTATTAGAATAATAATTTATCTATGAAACTCTGGATAATGAAGAATGAACAAACATAAACCACACAGTGAGAAAAGAAAATGCAGGTATTGCTGATGATGCTTTCTGAGTAGTCATGATTAAATCTATATACATAGTATGTGGCATCTGTTTCAATCCACCGACTGAGGTTATTTGGCAACTCGACCTACTTCCTATTACACCTCTTTCCTGATTGCAAATTCCATAATCTAGTAATAAATTCGATAGAATTGGATATGATTAACCATGTGGAAAACCTGGATTAGATTTACCCCATTGTAGATGTTCTGAAATGTGAATAGTTAATAAATGATTTGGGGAATTCTTTGATCCTTATTCACTGCAATTACTATGCTACATTGACCTAAACACAAAAAATTGAAGCATCTTCTCGAGTGCTCTACATTGCTTTACTATGTGTTTTACACTGAAACATATAATTTAATGATGTTCTCCTGTTTATGTAATGGCTTATAGTTGTCAGCTCAGAGTATTTGGAAGAACCTCAGACCAAGGTCAAATATCAAACTTCACTGAGCCTTCCTGGTTGTTCTTCCTCACTGTCATTACTTGGAACTGGTCAGTTGTGGTACCATATATTTTGATTTCTGATTTCTGATATCGCTTCTTTCCGGTCATTATTTCCTGATGCTTGAGAGGCTACAAACCTTTGTCATTTTTTAATACTATCAGGATACAGGGAAAAAGTGTTTGCTATTATTGGGGTGAAAGTGTATGCTGCAGGATTATATGCAAACCCATCCATCTTCAGTAAGTTAGATGCTTGGAAAGGACGTTCGTCTGCCGAGTTACACAAGGATTCGTCATTATTTGATGCAATTTATCAGGGTAATCACCATGATAACAATAATTATTAATTACTGAGAGATTATTGAAGAACACTAATACTCATTTTATGAAGTGCAGCTCCTCTCGAGAAATCACTACATATTATCTTAGTAAGAGATCTAGATGGTAAGACGTTTTGGGATGCCTTGGATGAGGCCCTTTCTCCAAGAATTAAATCACCGACTCCAGTAGATGAAACTGCACTTTCAACATTCCGAGGCATCTTTCAAGGCCGTCCTCTTCAGAAAGGAACTTCCATATTTTTGACTTGGTTGGACACGGCAAAAATGCTTGTGAGTATGATATCACCATAATATCGTTATGCTTGTAAAAATCTCTCCTTTCCATATAAAAGGTTACTACTATAGTTGATTATCGTTGCCATTGTTGTATTACTATCCTTCGCTAATTCATTAAACAGTTAAAAACGTTAATCTGTACATTTGCAGTTTTTTGTAACACCCGAAGGAATTCCTTCTTCTGTTGATGCTGCCATTGAGTCATCAAATGTTACATCTGCTCTCTTCGATGTGTTTCTTGGAGGTAATCCAGTTTCCCCGTCATTGAGAGCTTCAGCTTGTATTGGATTGGCTGCAGCACTCAAGTAATTGAAGCTTTTAGCTCTAAGGCTAGTCGTATTCCTAAAAACATATTTTTTCCCCACCGAAGAGCTTGAGTTTCGACATGCATATAACATATTATTATGTATTTTCTATTTTACTATAAAATTCAAGCACAATTGCAAGTTCTCATTTGAGATCTTCTGGTTTTATCTGCTCTAGCATCTTCACAACTTCTGCCATAGTAGGCCTGTTGGTTGGCTCTGCCTCAAGACACATCATTGCTATACTAAATACGTTATTAGCTTCTTCAACTGGAAAATCAACCAAACAGCTGTCGATTACATATTCTTCTCTCTTATCTTGCACTACTGACTTTACCTGCAGCAACGTGATATCAAGCACGCTTAGTGTCTGAAAGAAGATCACAAAACCTAGACTTTGCTGTAAGATAAGAGCCGAGCCTACAATGTAGTACTAGATCATTGTTCTAAAATAGTGATGCTGTCGTTGGTACTCAATATCTTGTCGTAGGATTATTTAGCTCTAAATGTCCTTGCATAGGTAGGGAGATCAAAATCATCGAGATATAAATATCAGTGTTAGTTAAAGTTGAGAATTTTACCCAGGTGACCAGCTTAGTTCCCTCCTCAATGAATGTCTCATCTGTTGGTTTTTTCCCTGTTAGAAGCTCTAGCAATACAACTCCAAAGCTGTAGACATCTCCTTTTGCTGTGGCTTTTCCCGTATCGAAATATTCTGCAGGATATTGGAAAATCATTATCACATCACATGTTTGAAATTAGCATCCTATCATGTATCTTAAAAGCATACCAGGAGCCAGGTATCCGAAAGTCCCTGCTACCAAAGTCGAAACATGAGTTTTGTCTGGCTCCATCAGGGTAGCTAGTCCAAAATCAGAGACGCGAGCTTCCAAGTTATGATCCAGCAATATGTTGCTTGACTTGATATCCCGGTGTATGATGTGAGGGATGCAATCGTGGTGGAGGTAAGCTATCCCTCTCGCTGCTCCAACTGCTATTTTGTATCTCGTAGACCAATCAAGAAGCATCTTGTTTATCGACTTTCCTGAAAGAATTTCCTTTATTTGATCACATTTCACTATTTGTGTAGTTTTATCGATCCGACATTTTAATACTTACCGTGAAGCAGTGCATCCAAACTACCATTAGGCATGAGGTCGTAGATGAGAAGATGATAATGAGGAGCAGTATAGTAACCATGAAGGCGTACTACATTCCGATGCTTGATGTCTCCCATGGCCGTGAGTTCTCTCTGAAAGCCGCGGTCTTGATCTGCTGCGTCGCCTAATCTGTTAAGCCGCTTAACAGCGAAAGGTACGCAGTCATCGATGATGAGCTTGTAAACCGTCCCAAAGCCACCTGCTCCAATGATATCCTTGTTGCTGAGCTTCATCGTCTTCTTCAGAAACACATTCGGTTTAATCCCCGGAGATCTAAACAGCACCAGTTTCCCTCCTGACATAACAAGGCATAAAAAGTGAGAGCCACGCGACGCGAGGAAATGAACGATGAAGAGAAGAAGCACCTCGGAAACTGTCTTGGATGAGCATTTGCCTTCGTTTCCAGCGGCGGTAGCACAGGACTGCCATGACGATCTTGGAGATGGCGAAGAAAACGACCGAAACGGCGACGTATAATGCTATGTTACTTCTTCCCATCTGATATTTGATGAAGTATGAAATTGAAGATAAGATTTTGAAAATAGTGGCTTTTTGTTGATTGCTGAGTTGAGAAATAGGTTTGGTATGTGATGGCTAAATAATTTATTGACATTATTAGAATGGCATATCCATGTTAGAGTTACTGTATTTATGAGTAGCCAGACACCTTTGGATTGTCGTGTGTATGTTTACACGCGTCTTGATTTCAATGACTACAAAGGGAAATTCCAATAACCTACTCCCTCGGTCTGGGAATAAAAGTCACATTTCTTTTCGGCACGAGCTTTAAAAAATACTTCTATTAAGAAAAGTGGGTAGAACAAAGTGAGTGGAATATGAGTCTCACTTTTATATAATACTCCATTAGTTTTAATAGAACATGGGGCTTCTTTAATATTTATAGTAATAATAAATTGGAACTCTTATTCGTGGACGGATCAAAATAGAAAAACGGAAGGGCGGGAGTACTGCACAATTTGGACATGTTACAATTTTCTAAGATCAAAAGTGGCTGCCGACAAATGCAATAGTCCTCCTCCAAAAAATACTGGTGTAGAAATTTTTATTCAATTTCCTCATATTCCCATAGTGTTGGAATTTTTTCTCAGCAGTAGGCTTCAACGACCTCAAATTCCCATACTGCGGTGGGTTAGCAATTACCCTGGCCTCGAAACACAATGCGCATCTATATTCTATAAAACTTACTACTATATTTAATTCTCCTCCAATTGCTATTTATTGTCCTGTTTTTTATTAATGAATTGTTTAACTTTATAAAAAAAATGGAAAAAAATGGAAGAAAGTAGTTAGTGGAACACAAATCTCATTTTATATATGGATTTTACAATGAAATGTGATTGTGATTGTGATGATTTAATATAGTGTGAGGTTAATTTACTGAAAATGGAAACTAGTAAAACTTTAAATCGTTGACGTACCAAAATAGCTGGAATATTATTTTGTCGGAGGAAGGAGATTATTTTCTTTTTCTGTTATTAGACTAAATGTATCCACCGGCGGACCCGGCAGCTATTACCGTTCTTATTTTTGAACACCTCAAAAAATGAGGCAACTACTCAAAAAATTAAAGCTGCTTCATAGAGGAATTATTTTATTAACTACTAGTTCCTATAGCAGCTAAAAATTAGTTATGCAATGTGACTAGTCGCTAGATCCATATGTGGAGTTCGAATTTGAATTTATGAAACTCGTAATATACTTTAATTTAACCAAACCTAAAAATATAGCAGACAAAAATAATTTCTTTATACATTAGTAAAAAAAATTAACAATAGCATGATCAAATTTCATTTTTAGTTTATGAGAAGACCTTAATACATGATGATCGAATAATCCTGCTCTTAAAGATCATATATTCAAAATGTTGGAATCGTATTCCCGGTCAATGGACTTTGACCAATAATAATTTCAACGAGACATTTAATTTTGTGCAATTAAATGATATAGCGTCAATCTCCGTACGTAGTAGATGACCGTGGTATATTCATTTTCTCAAATCCGATTCCCGGTGAGTGAGAAATAGTGAATTAAAATTGCGTAAAAGTGCGAGCTAATTAACTGAGCTATGAGAGAACTCATGAGATTATTTAAGAGACTAATTATCCCACATTAAAAGTAACAAGCTTATTAAACAAGTATTTAATAAGAAGATTATTACATGTAGATGGGGCAAAAATACATATAAAGATATTTTAAGAATTAGAGGAGGGGCATATATAGAGGAAATTAATTTAATTTTAAATTACATGTAGAGAAGGAGTTCGGCTGTTATTACATGTAGATGGGGCAAAAACAAGCTTATCTGTCATGCACCACATTTTTAAATGTTTTTTTCCTTTTTCTTTATTTCTTTCATTCATTTTTATTTTTTTTCTAGGCAGATTTTCCTTTATTGATTTTCTTCTCCTTGTAGATTTCAAATATAATTTATTCATGAAATTAATTTAATTTTATTATAACAAAAACATAAAGGAAAATTATATATATTGATAAATTTTAAAATTGAATTATAACCGAGATTATTGAATAATGAAATTAAGATGGCTTCGAAAATTTGGAGTGAAGAAATTAGTAAAACATGAAAAATGCATAATGATGTGGTTGAAATTTGAAGGTGAGAAATTTTGAGTGGATTACCCTTTACGGAAAGGACACGTGAATCTCGACCAAATAAAGACCTTTGTTGATATGAATAATGTGACAAATTCAATTTCGGAATAGTATAAAATTTATGTTCCCACTAATTATGCCTCAGGATAAACGCGTGTCGGTGAAGTGCTTTTTAGGAGAAATCAATAAAACATTTTGATAAAAGATTTCCCTTTTAATTCAGGAGAACAATTAAACAACATTGAAAATTATGTCACGCTAATTATTTCTAAATGAAATTCATAGTTCATTCATTTCTAGAATAATTTAATGTTAGTGTAAAAAACTAGAAAATGGTAAAAATACTACAGTAACTTATTGATAAATAATTCTTTAAAAACATTGCATATCTTTTTATTTGAAATACTTATAAATTAAATTTTCTTTATAAAATCAATAATGATTTCTTGTTAACCATATTTGAATCTTCAATTTAGATCTAAATTGAAGATTTGAAATGTATTACCAACTAAGTCACCTTTCATTTTCGAATATAAAATTAACTTTGCAAAGTAAAATTCTCAATTCAAAAATCGTGTGATACTGTATATAGTGTAAGTTTGGGCTCCCTTGCTGGGCTGGACTTTGTTGGGCTGAGAGGTTTGTTAAGTAAATAATCGCATCTGAACATAGGTGGGTCATGTTTATTTTATTAAAATAAATTCGTCCACTATAGTTGTCTTTATTTATTTATTTATTTATAATTCTCTCACAATTAATTACTCCTACTTAATTATTTATGACTTATAATAATGTGGCTCGTCGTTTCAACCATTTTTTCTTATTCTCTCTCATTTTTCAACCACGGGTTAAAGCCCGAAGACATTTTCAACCGAGGGCATGTCTGTCTGGCGTCACGCATAAGTTGGATTCACACATTTACTTCTAACCCTGAAATATGTAGTTTAAAACATGTCAAAATCTTTGTAGGTAAGTTGTAATTGTTCGCATCTTAAAATCAACCTCCATCTCCCATCTTCTGTTGTAATGTGCTACCATACTCATGTATTATGAATATGGATAACAACTTCTCAAATATTAATATTATTCAACAAAAACATGTGTAAAAAGGACATATTTTAATTTTTACTAGCTTATTTATTGTGTCATGGTGATTGGTGATAACACAAGACAATTAAAGTAGTTTTGGATATCGGAGTGAGATGTTAACTCACCATTTTCATCTAATTAGCAAATGAATTAATTCAACGCTGGTCGCGATGGGCCTAACTGCCAAACATGAATCGTACAGATAAACACTCAAATAAATCCAAATATGAGCCTCATATATCGAGAGTTGTCTAGACTATCAAATTATAGTTGTTTCAATTAATCATATTGACACTATTTTTGGATTTTAGTCAATGGAGTTTTAATGTTATTCTTTTAGAGCATCCGCAATGGCGGACGTCGACGCGGAATTCCCACGGATTTAGCGAAATTCGGCGGCAGACGTCCGCCATTAGGCCACACACGCGCGGATACGGAATTCGCATAAGGACGTCGCAGGTCCGCGCCCTTCCGCGGAATTCCGTCCTGACGTCCGCCATTGCACGGAATTCCGATTTTTGCATTTAATTTTTTTTTTGATTTTCTATAAATACGTCTCGTTGAACTTCATTTCATCCGCACCACTTGTTTTAACGAGTATCTATCTCTAAATACATTTCTTTTGAATCATCAATGGAGCACTACGATAGCGATTCTTCTCCCGCCTCGGGTGATTCACCGGCACCGCATTTTCCCATCGGCAGGAGTACGCACTTTTCCCAGTCGATGTCCCAAATGCCGGGGATGCTGCCCCAATCTCAAATGCCATCGGGCATGATGCCGGGGGTACTACAACATGTACCCACAGTGGTATGGGATGATGCCTCAGATGCCGGGGGTGATGCCCCATATGCCAGCGATGATGCCCCAGATGCCGGGGATGACGCCTCAGATGTCGGGGATGATGCCCCAATCTCAAATGCCATCGAGCATGATGCATGGATCGCCTGGCGCTCCGGGGGGGAGTAGGCCGTCGGTAGAGGTGCCCACGGTTCCGGAACCGACGGTTACGGTTCGGAACCGCTGGTTCCGGTTTTGAAAATTGTCGAACCGGAACCGAACCGCGAGGGTGTTTTGCAGTTACGGTTCCGGTTCCAAAACCACCGATTTCACTTTCGGTTCGGAACCGGTGATTTTTTACGGTTTTTCACGGTTCCAAACCATCGATTTTTTGCGGTTCCGGCATGCTTTCACAGTTTTCCGGCGGTTTTTCACTGTTCCGGTTTGGAACTGCCTGGAACCGGCGGTTCCGGCACGGTTTCATTTTGAAAAGTTTTGAACCTGAACCGAACCACGGTTCAAAAATTGACGATTTCGGTTCGCGTAAATTCTCACGGTTTCAGTTCAGAACCGTAACCGGCGGTTACGGTTTCAGTTTTAACTGTCGGTTCGGTAAACCTTGGGCAGGTCTAGCCGTCAGTCCCCTAATCGCCGGTGGACAACGTCTATCGGCCCTTTATGGACTTACTGTCGACGGACAACCCGGTGAGTCATCCCCTCGAGACTCAGTTCGCTGGGGTTGACACGTTCTCGTTCGAGGAGTTGGGGCTTTCTCCGGTCCGAGAGACTCTGCCGGCGACAAAGAGCAGGGGGAGGCCAGGGCGAGGGAGGGGCAGGGGACGGGGACGGGGCGTTCCGACGTACGCTGCTGGCGCGGGGGAGGGATCCAGCCGGCCCAAGCGGACCATCTGGATCTCAGACGAGTGTGTCGCGCTAGCGAAGACGTGGATCAGTGTGGTTGAGGATCCATACGTCGGGGCGAACCAGCACATCGACCGGATGTGGTGGCGCATTAGCTAGAGCTACCTCAAGTTCAAACCAGCGGCGGAGAAGCCCCACAACTCCGAGCAATGCTGAAAATAGTGGGATCGGTTGAAGAAGCCGCTCAGCCGATTTGCCGGCATTTACGCAAACAACCTCCGCTCGGCAACCAGCGGCATGTCCACCGAGGATGTGAAGCTGCTGTCTCACCAGCAGTTCCTCGACTCCAAAAAGGCCTTCGGAGCATTCAATTATTGTGATGTGTATCTCGCGGTGCAGGTTTCGCCCAAGTTCAGTGCGGGTGTGGAATCCGACTGGCCGAAGCGGACGAGGATCAGCGCATCCGGAGATTACAGCAGCAGTGCTGGTTCCACTGAACTCCCCCCCGCCGATTCAGAGTTCCCCACTCCCACATCCTCTGCCCGCCGCCGTCGCCCAATTGGGGAAAGGGCAGCGGCGCGTTTGACGAGGTGAAGTCCCAGCAGTTCCGCTTCCGCCGATGCCCAATAGGCAGCACCCACCCAGAACGAGCTGGATCCGGAGAACCCCTCCTATGCCCGCATCGCCGCACACGATGCCTTGTTACGTGCGATGCAGGAATGGCGCTCGGCGACCAACCCCCACTACAAGCGGCAGCTTAGACCCGTTGTCAACAGTATGCGCCGCGACTTGGGGATCGACGGCTGACGGATAGCGACTGCGAGAGTGGCGGCGGCGGCAGTGACGGCGAGGGAACCGGCGGCGATGGATCCGAGGAGTGACGAGCCGGTTTTTATTTTAAAAATAATGTACTTTTTTAATTAATTATGTATTTTTTTTAATGAAGTATGTTTTTTTAAAAATAAAGTGTGGTCGTTTTCTCCGTATTCGCGTCGAAATTTTAATTCCGTAAATTATTTACTTCCGGAAATTGGTTAATTTGTGAATTTTTTTAATGTGGGAATTCCGTCGGGAATTCCGCAGAGGAATTCCGCCACTGTGCAGTGGGAAGTTCTTATGACGTGTGAAAGAGCAGGTTTTCATAGGTGTCGTTCAAACAAGGATGTATCCTACTGTTCAGGATGAAACAATCCCCTGCTAAGCCTAAAACCCGGTATCAATAATTCCTCAACCATCTTCTACTGGGTAGTATAATGAAGGTAGGGGTCGAATCCCACAGAGATGGTGACGGTTGGAGTGATTGCGGTGATATTCTGGAAAGGTTTGGTTAGCTACCACGCTTTGGGTTGAGACTTATCTAGGCTGGAATTTAAAGATGGTATCCTACTGGCTAGGAGGTGTGAGAGGATTCTGATATGCAGCTGTGTACGTGGACATGGTGAAACAGAAAATATTCGAAAAGTACTGGGTTTCTATTTTGGGCTAAACAGAATATCAGAAGGTAGTGCAAGTTGTGGTGACTAGGCTGACAGGTCTGCAGGGTATAATTAAAAGTGAAGGACGAAAAGCAAAAAGCATTTTTAAAGAAACAAGTGGTCCCCAACATTTGATATGGACATCATCTTCTTCAACAAACACAAACTAAAATCAGATAACAAATAAACCATATTCAACACCATTTAAACACAGATTACTAACTCACGATTCCAGATCTACCACTAAAAAATTCCAAATCTAAGATCGAACACCGAAACTGAAACTCCGCCTACTGGTCAACATAAACGAATATATGAAACACAACCACACCTTGCATGAAACAAAACTCTACGCAATTAAACAGTAAACAGGCTATACTAACTCGGAGAAATAAACTACGGAAATGGAAACACACGATTCGATACTCAACTCAACCAGAAAAACTAGATCTAAACTAACTGGGCAGAAGGAAAAGAAATCAGCGAAGTGAACTGAACAGAAAACAACTTCATAGCATAAAACATGTTCGGATCTTCAATCAAAGTACTTCTAAGCAGTGAAATTCAAAAGTAACAAGATCCAGCGCAAAGGAAAACAAGCAATTTAAACTACGAAGCGAAATAAAAAGTGTTTTGCCACGCCGGGCGATGGAACTTTCTAACTACGATCTTGCTGACTGAATGAAGAACGTCTGGAACTCCGGAGGCTTCTGGAACTCAGGTGATCATGGTTGTGGCGAGGAATGAGGCTCATGACTGGACTGAAGGACTGAACTACCGAGAGAATTCTACCTAAGAATGGATGATGATGAATGAGTCCTCCCTTCTCTCTCCAAGTGGCTTCCTTTTATAGGGAGGCTTACCCTTGATTTTAGGGTAAAACCTTGTGGCGAGATGACTTCTTTGCCCTTAATTGTGGTTGATCAGTCCCAGCTATACTTCTTCTCCATCTCGAGCCATTTTTGCATGTATACTGGTCAGTACGTAATCGTTCTGACGCCCTTTTCACCTGAAGTATCTGAAGCTTTGCGTACTGGCTAGAACACTCAACCTGCACACTTTGAGCAACTGTTTTGCAGATATAATCAATTATGCACATCATACTGACCAGTAACCAAGGCCTAAAATACGACTTATCAAACTGCTCACACTTACCACATGCTTGTCCTCAAGCGTGAAGAACAAATAAAAAGAAGTAAGTCGAATTCTAGCCTGGTTACTCCCCTGACCGACTCTATCCTACCCTAGACTCTAACTATGACGCAAAGAAAAACACATAACAAAGACAAACACATAAAAGAAAACTAAAACATTTACACACATTAACACAATAATTGGGCTATATTTTCAACTATCCCTCCCCTCGGGATTAGGTGCAATCCGGCCTTAGACAGCCTTGAACTTCCGCCGCCCCCCTTTTCTCTCCCAGTCAGTATATCCGCTTGTCAGGATCGCCCACACCTCTCGGCCAAACACTAGGTTCACTCAGTCACTCATACCTCACCAGGAATGTTAGGACTGCATTTCTCTCAATATGCTCAACCACGATTGCTTCGGACTTAGATCTCACGTGTAGCTACTGAAGGGCTTAAAGGTTTGTAACGGGGCTATTGGTTTGTAATGTTTTGGGGTGGATGTTCCTAAGGCTCTAGGTTCAAAATTTCTGTTTTATTGAGGTGGGGAACTGTGTGCATTTGAGCTCTTGGTTGTTGCTTCTCTTGGCTGGCGCTTCTGGCTATGATCTCCAACTGGT
Organism: Salvia splendens; assembly: GCF_004379255.2. NCBI lineage: Eukaryota > Viridiplantae > Streptophyta > Magnoliopsida > Lamiales > Lamiaceae > Salvia > Salvia splendens. The sequence continues at coordinate 18,234,163 of NC_056037.1, read as the reverse complement.
CAGTAGTTTCTTGTGGCTTCGCCACACTTATTCCTTCTCTTTCTTTTGTGGCGAAGTTTTTCTGACCATTTTCTTTTATCTATCTTTCTTTCTTTTTTTTTCTTTCCCCCTTTTCTTCTTTGTGGCTTCGCCACCCTTATACCTTCTTCTTCTTTTTTTGGACCTGGGATAACTCCCTGGTCGATTTTCTTCCAAACTTTCTTGCCCAGCTGGATTCTGCTTTCTTGTACACCTTTTGGCCAGTAAGCTCCAATCGTCTCATGCCTTGCACACACAATCCCAGTGGCTAGGGGTGTATATCTGGGTATAAAGAGTTAAGAAAATGGGTTCTAAAGGTGGTTTTTTTGGGGGGGGGGGGGTTTCCTACTGCCTTCAGTGTTCGCTACTCGTGGTCACTTCATCTTAGGTAGTTCGTGGCAGCCGCTCTTTTCTTTTCAAAATTTGTGGAAAGTGGTTCCACTTAAAGCTTATAACTCACATTTTAAGATGGCTTTCGTGTTTGGCTCTAAGGATGGGCTTTTCCCTCATACTTGCGTCATCTATCCTGGCAAGGAGGTACTAAGGGGGGTAGTTTCTGTTTTCCAGCATGTCGTATCTCCCTCAATTCCCCTCACCGTCAGCTCAGGACAGTTGAGTTTTAAGCCCAATCAACACACAAAAGAAAAAAAACTAGACCTAACAAGAAACTAACACAAGCACAAACACTAACCACACAAATGCACATACATCCTACTGGCCATTGCGTCCCCCTCCCACTTCACAAGTGTCGGCCCTCAGATAAGGCTGTGAAGTGGAAAAGGTAATGGCCAGTATGGTAGACACAACGACATGCTAAAAACTAAAACTTCTCACACTTAGACTATAAAATAGGCTAAGTGGAAGAGTTTAAAACCTAAGCAAAAACCAACAATTACAAAGCACATATATACATAAACTTCTCACACTTAGACCATGCAATGGGCTAAGTGTGAGCCAACATGCTTTCGAAAAACAACAAACAAGAAAATACAGAAAACATGCGTCAAAGAGACAAACCCTTTACTTCTCACACTTAGACTATTAAATAGGCTAAGTGTTAGAAATGAGGTTTGCGCACAAACACAAATTATACTACCTAAAAAAACCATCAAAACACAAACAGAAATACGGAAAACTAAAAAAAAAGAAACATAAAAAAGAAAACTAACTGGTCAGTAAGGGGTGGTCTATCGGTGTCGCCTGCTCCTTCGTGGTGCAGGTGGTGTAGGTGGTTGTTCCCTATCAGTTCCGGTCTGGTCCTCATCAAACTCCGCCGGCTCCTCGGCATTCGCCGGCACCTCGGCCTCACCTTCTTCTGTCTCAGGTATCTGCTGTTCATCATTCCGGCCACCATGGCCACTCGGTCCAACATCTTCCTCTTGTCTTCCTTGTGCTAACACCATCAGTATCTCGTCTATCACGGACGTCATCCTGGTCATTTCTGCTATCATCCGGTGGTTTTCCTCTCCTAGCTTGGTTACTATCGTCTCCAAAGCCTCTTGCCTCTGATTCTGCCTTCTCTGTCCTGCAGACTCCTTCAGGATCCCTTCCATTACTGACGCTAACCGGGTCATTTCTGATCTCATCTGTCTGTTTTCCTCTGCTATTTCATCCACAGCCTTTTCCATTCTTTCTTGCCTTTGCTCGTGTGCCGGTGCTCCCTGAGCTGCCGCTACCCGAGCAGTGGGTAAAGCCTCCTCTCCCATCGCATAGAAGTGTGGCACGCCTTGCCTCATGTATACCGCGTTCGTTCGGACGAACAAGGGGGTATCAAAAAAACCTGGGGCGTCCACCATCGTCAAGGGGGATAAGTCTTCTCCCTCCGAGACGGTTATATTGTTCCTCACAAAAACTCCCAGGAAGTGGCAAAGGGAAAGATTCAATGCGGGGTGGGTAGCGATGAGGTGGCACTGGTACGCTGTCCAGAACCCTAGGTGCAACTTCCTGCCCTGCTTAGCACACCACATGAGGTACAACTCCGTCATTGATGTCCGTACTGCAGAATTCGACTGTCCTAAAAGGTTGAAATCCAAGAAAAGTTGAACCAGGCGTAGAATAGGATCGTTGAGATGGATGGAGCAGGAGATAGTGGACTGGAACTGTCCTGCCCCGGGGTGAGTCAGTTCTTCCCAGGTGACCTGGGGCTCAAATTCCACATGTCTACGGGGAATCCCCCGCTCCCTCTCTCTCCACTCAGGCCCTATGGCCTCTTCCAAACTGCACATTCCTAGCCGTACAGTCCATTCAATCAAACTCATCCTAATCTCACCTCCAAACACCCTGAAGCTGATACACTCTTCATCCAGATTAGTAGTGACCTTGAATCGAAAGGTTGCCAAAAGTTCTTTGGCCAATTTGACCAGGACACTTAAAGCCTCATTTTCTAACAGCCATTCAAAACCCAACGCATGCAAAAGGTTGAGAAACGATTTGCGAGCTTTCAATTCGTCTAAAGAAGGGAGATGAAGTACCTTCCCACACTTGATCTGCTTGCTTTTGTCGTCCTTGGTGCGGTAGGCAACCTGGAGCTTCTTGGAGTCAAACAATTTCATCTCCTCCACCACATCGTCTGTGAGCTTCACCGCCCAACGCTTATATCGGAGTCTCTCTGCAGGCGGATGCAATAACTCCCGATGATCGTTTGGAAGTTGTTGCTCCTTGTACTCCTCATCCTCCATGGACGTATCACTGTCCGATTCAGATTCCTCACTGATCTCATACTCACTATCACTCTGCTCTCGCCGGCTTGATGGGGTCCTCTGAGCAGCCTCAGTGATCACTATGCTAGTGTTCACGATACGCGGTTTCTTGGTACTAGGCTTTTTCTTCATAATGGCTTATCCTTTCCGTTTCCTCTCTACTTGGTATCTGGCTTCCTCTTCTGCTAATGACTCCTCCTGGGCAGTGGGACGGTTCTCTATATGGGTATCATCCTCCTCCGATCCCTCAGGTTCTACTGACTCGGATGCGAGGTCCAGACCCTCAGCCATCCTTTCAGTATCTTCACCCCGGCCACCTTGTGTCTGAGGGACCACTTCGGTTTCCATTACAGTATCCTCTAGGTCAGTAACAGGTACAGACTTCTCCCCAGGTTTTGTGGGAATGGTCCTCTCTTCTTCACTCAAGATCTCCACGGGATCTGCCTCTGTATTCGGCTTCGCCTTACTGGCTGCCCATTTCCCTAAGCATCGTTGAGATACCCTTTGCGGCTTTGGCTGTCTAGCCTTAGGTTCGTCCTTCAACACCAACTTCCTCTTGACGGCCTTCGGTTTTATCACCGGAGGTGCCACTGGGTTGGGTACTTCTGGTCTTGCTTCTGTTTTTTTTTGCTTTCGTTTCCTGTGCTTCAATAGATGTATCACCCCTCTCTGCTTCTGGCTGGGGTAATTCCGGCATAATCTCTTCTTCCCTAGCTTGGCTTTCCGAGCGGTTTCCTTCTTCTGCTTCTTCACTTTCTCCTACTGCTCGTGATGCGAGGTCTAGCCCCTCAGCCACCACGGGTGTGTCATCTTCCATCCGATTGACATCATCTAAAATAGCCTGAAATTCCTCATCGGTCATTAGGCCCTGCTTCTTGGCTGATTCGTTCAGATCTATCTCATCCCTCGCCACTTTTCGGGGAACGACTCCCGCTGTCAGTGTTTTCTCTGACTCAACTGCTCCCTGTTGGCTCCCCTGTTCCTAACCTTTCCTCGCTTCACGTTCTTCCAAGTCAGAATCGTAATGAGCTGAAATGGGGTCAATCTCCATTGAATCACTGTGTTGTGGAGTTTCTGAGGGTTCTGAGGACTTAGGTGGTGGGGTAGTCGATGGAGCTTCTCTTTCTGGTGGAATTCCGGAGGAAGTCGTAATGAGGGTGGGGAGTGTTGCTGTAGATGGCACAATCGGTTCCGAAGGATTTTCTCCGAGTACTCTCTCTTGTCCCCCGATTTGACCCAAACCGGCCAGTGCCGCCGACCAATCCCTATTGGGGTCCTGCTGTCGAAGAAACGCCGCCATTGCTTCCAAGGAGACCATTGTTGGCGCTTGAGGAGTCGGCTCCGATGGTTGCGGTTGCGGTTGTGGTTGTGGGCTCGGCGGCCGTTTTTCCCGCGGCGGTGGTGATTCTGGTTTTTTTCCCTGCGGGTGGAAGTGGGTTTGATTTTTGTTGCGAATGCTTTCCTTCCCATGGCTTAGATCTGTGAAATTCTGGGTATGAAGTGGGGGTTGGTGTTTGTGGGGTGATGGTGGAAATTTCGCAGAGAGAATAGTTGCAGAGTGAAATTGTAAAGTGAAAATGGGGGAGACGGCTGGTTATGGGTCGGAATAGGGCAGTTGTGGGTTTGCAATCGGTTATAGGCGGTTCCAAACCGCGTCGTTTCGAGGGAGAGGCGGTTGAGAATATTGACTCCTGATTGGTCGGCGTGTCCACTCTCTTTGCTCACGCGCCGCTGCCACCCTGCAAAAGCTACAGAAAGTCCACAAATTCAAATTCGTCCCTTAATGATTTCCTCCTATATTTCCTAGATTAGAAATAAAGTAAAAAGGACACTTAAATAAAATAGGAGTTTCACCAAAATGGTATTATGATGGTCAGTACGTACTCCCAATTAATATTTGAGGTCCGAAAAATAATTTTGGTTTTTCTTAAAACTAACTAGCATGCAAAGGTTCAAATTAATTAACTACCAAATATGTACCATATTTACATCTTCTTTAGGAGAATTGGAATTCTACTTAGCCAGCATATGCAAGTTACGCTGAAAAGAGCTAGCCCAGTGGAATTCCATTCCCTATCCTACCGTCAGTATGAACCCTGAGTGTGTGGTCGCAGTGGAATCTCATCCACCACAGCCACATCACTGTTGTCCCTAAACACTTTTAGCCTATGCCCATTCACAATAAAAGGTTCAGAGTTAGGAAGACTCCCTGAAATTTCTACTGCCCCGTTAGAACGGAGTGCAGTTATGATGTAAGGTCCTGTCCACTTGGACTTGAGCTTCCCCGGCATTAACTTCAATCTTGACTGGAAGAGTAGTACTTTCTGCCCAACATGGAGATCCTTGGTCCTCAGATTCCTGTCATGCCATAGTTTGGTTCGCTCCTTGTACCACATGGCTGAGTCAAACGACTCCAATCTAAGTTCCTCAAGCTCCTGCAACTGCAGGTTCCTTTCCTCTTCACAGGCTGTAGCATCCATATTCACTTGTTGTACTGCCCAGTATGCCCGGTGTTCAATTCCCACCGGTAAGTGGCACATCTTTCCAAAAACAATCCGGTACGGGGACATCCCTATGGGGGTCTTGTAGGCTGTCCGATATGCCCATAAAGCATCTTCTAACCTTACACTCCAGTCCTTCCTAGAAGGATTGACAGTCTTCTCCAAAATCTTCTTTATCTCGCAGTTAGAAATCTCCGCTTGACCGTTTGCTTGTGGATGGTAGGGGCTTGATAGTCTGTGGTGCACACCGTATTTTTTCATTAAGGCTTCAATTGTGCGATTACAGAAGTGTGTACCTTGATCCGATATGATCGCCCTTGGCACTCCGAATCGGCTGAAGATATGACTTTTTAAGAACTTGGCCACCTCCTTTGCTTCACAAGTGCTCGTGGCCTTGGCTTCTATCCATTTGGAGACGTAATCCACCGCGACTAAGATATACAAATTGCCATAGGATGACGGAAACGGACCCATGAAGTCCATTCCCCAAATGTCGAACAATTCACATACAATTACCGGAACTTGGGGCATCTCGTCTTTCACAGATATCCCACCGGTCAGTTGACAGCGCTCACAACTTCTGCAGAACTCGTACGCATCCTTGTTGAGGGTTGGCCAATAAAAGCCGCTATCCAGAATCTTCCTTGCCGTCTTCTTGGATCCGAAATGTCCTCCACATGCTAACGAGTGGCAATGGATCAGAACGTCTCTTTGCTCCCAGTCAGGAACGCACCTCCTTATCACTTGATCGGATCCCACTCTCCACAGATAGGGGTCGTCCCAAAAGTAGTATTTTGCCTCACTCTTGATCTTCATTCTTTGGGCCTTAGTAATACTCGGCACTTCTGGAAGTTCTCCAGTTACCAGGTAGTTGGCTAAGTCTGCATACCATGGTTCTTGCCCTACCTTCTCATTTCCTTTTCCTGTATCATACTGGCCAGTAAGCTTCATCACTCCTTCCTAGTCAATCTTCCTGACCTCAAAAATTACCTCACATAAATGCTCTTCTGGAAACTTGTCGTGCACCTCTTCGCTGTTTCCATCTTGCACTATTCTACTCAAATGGTCCGCCACCTTGTTCTCGACTCCTCTCTTATCTTCCACCGCCCAATCAAATTCTTGTAACAAGAGGACCCATCGGATCAAGCGGGGTTTAGATTCCTTCTTGGCAATCAAATACTTAATCGCTGCATGGTCAGTATAAACGATGACCTTGGATCCCAACAAATATGGCCGGAACTTCTCGAAAGAATACACCACTGCCAGCATCTCTTTTTCAGTGGTATCGTAATTCCGCTGGGCTTGATTCAGAGTCTTAGATGCATAAAAAATTACGTACCTCTTCCCATCGATCTTCTAACCCAGTACGGCTCCCACTGCATAGTCGTTGGCGTCGCACATCACTTCGAAAGGGTAGTCCCAGTTAGGAGCCCGTATGATAGGTGCGGATATCAGCTTTTCCTTGAGAAGGTTGAAAGCGGCCTTGCATTGCTCATCAAAGACGAACTCCACTTCATGCTGAAGAAGTCGGGTAAGGGGTTGGGCAATCTTGGAGAAATCCTTGATGAATCTTCGATAAAACCCGACGTGCCCTAGAAAACCCCTTATCCCCTTCTGATCAGTAGGGAACGGTAATTTGGATATAGCATCCACCTTGGCTTGATCCACCTGGATTCCTCTCTCTGAAACCACGTGTCCTAGAACAATCCCCTCAGTGACCATAAAATGACACTTCTCAAAATTCAAAACCAGACTTTTTGTTTGACACATTTCTAGAACTATGTCCAAATGATGAAGGCAAGAATCGAAAGAGTCTCCGTAGACCGTGAAGTCATCCATGAATATCTCTATGCAGTCCTCAATCAAATCGGAGAATATGCTCATCATACATCGTTGAAACGTACCTGGAGCGTTACATAAGCCGAAAGGCATGCGCCTGTATGCATAGGTTCCGAATGGGCAAGTGAAGGTGGTCTTATCCTAGTCTTCAGGATCCACGTAAATTTGGAAGTATCCGTTGTATTTTTCCCAGCTAATCTCTCCAACATTTGGTCGATGAAAGGCAAGGGAAAATGGTCCTTTCTGGTCGCATTGTTCAGCTTACGGTAATCGATGCACATTCGCCAACCCGTGACCAGCCTCGTTGGGATCAGCTCATTCCTCTCATTCTGAACGACTTGAATTCCCGACTTCTTTGGGACCATGTGGATCGGGTTGACCCACTCGCTGTCCGGCACTGAGTAGATAATCCCTAGCGACAACAACTTCAAGATTTCCTTCAATATTTCTTCTCGCATGTTGGGGTTTACCTTTCTTTGGGCATCTCGATGTGCCTTTGCTCCCTCTTCCAGCCTAATGTGGTGAATGCAGACGTCGGGGCTTATTCCCACTAAATCTGTAAGGCTACATCCAATTGCCTTCTTGTTCTTGCTCAGCACAGTCAGTAGCCTCGCCTCTTGTTCCTTTGTAAGGCTGCTGCTGATGATCACTGGATATGAGTTCTCCTCCCCGAGGAAGGCATACTTCAAATTCGATGGCAATTTCTTCAGCTCAACTTGGGGTGGAAGTGTGTCTTCGGGTAGAGGGTTTTTTTCAGCTTCTCCTTCTTTTTCTAATTCTCCCCCTGGGGGTTCCTCTATACTGACTGGTAGCTTGGCCTCTGCGGATCCAACAAATTCTGATTTCTGGCAGAAGTCCTTAATTGCTCCCTCTATCTCTTCATCGGTCAACCCTTGGCTACTGATCAGATCATACCATGCAGCGGCTTCTACGTCAGTTTGCTCATACACATCCAAAGCTTGGAGTTTCTCCTGCAATAGTTCGGTCTCAAGAAAATCTTGGACTAAGGGGTCAATCACATCAACATAGCATACATTTTCAGAATCAATAGGCTTCTTCATGGCCTCATTGATATCAAAAGTAAACTTCTCCCCATGAAAATCAATGCAAATTGTTCCCTCAGCCATGTCTTCTATTGTCTTGGCCGTCCTCAAAAATGGTCTTCCTAACAATATGCCACTCGATTCCCTAGCCTCGGACTCACTCATTTTGATCACATAAAAGTCAGCAGGGTAGGTAAAATCATGCACTCTAACCAACACATTCTCTAAAACACCCTCCGGACTTATGCATGACCTATCAGCCAGTTGGATCAACACCCTAGTATTCGACAATCTAACCCCCTTTAATCGGTTATAGATCGACAAAGGCATGACATTAATAGAAGCTCCAAGATCACACATTGCATGCTCGACTTTCACATCTCCTATAGTTATAGGCAAAGTGAACATACCTGGATCGGCCCTCTTGGGCGGTAGCTTCTCCTGCACAATTGTTGACGCGATCCCTTCTACCAAGATCTTTCCATCCTCCTGGGCTTTCCCTGCTATGAATTCCTTAAAGAATTTGTTGGAAATCTAGATCGGAGCAAAAACGAAATGGAACAACAAGAACACGAGGATATACGTGGTTCGGCGTAAGCCTACGTCCACGGGAGAATAACGAATCGATTTACTTCAATCACGATCAAGAACTACAATCATACAACAAGATCACACACTCAAGAACAAGCTACTCCCTCTTCGCATATGAACTCATATCACACCGAAGACTATACAAGCTAGTTCCTCACAAAGATAGTGTGTATCTCTCACTCTAGCTATTGATTGTTGTTATGATCTCTCAGCTGAGTTTTCTCTCTCGGTTCTTCTCAAATCTCTGATATGGAGCTGCAACTGCTCTTATAGGAATCAACTATGCAGTTGAAACTGCCGTGCAAGTGAACTCAAACTGCTCTTCTCTAATAGCCGTTGCATAACAGAATTTTGAACTCAAACTTCTTGATCACGTGTCGCACACTCCACGCTCGGTTCCGATGCACCCTCAATCCTACGGCTAGGATTAAAACTTGACTAACAAAACAGATCTAACGGCTGCCGGAAACGAGTTGTCATAACAGCCGAGCTGCCGAGCTGCCAAGCTGCCGAGCTTGCCGAACTTGACGAACTTGCCGAGCTTGATGAACTTGCCAAACTTGACGAACTTGCCGAGCTTGGTGCTTGTTATCATCACAAAACTCCTAACAATCCTCCACCTTTTGAGATGATACAACACTTTTTTCGATCACCTTGTTCTTTGTCAATCTCATGTCCGAGTAGCGCCAATCTTGACTTTTCTTGTCAGTATCCTGACTCCGAGAATCATCCCCAGATCCTCCTTTATCACTTCCTTGATCAGCCACAACGCCCCCACTGGACGATCGCCTCCACCGGACGATAAAACCTCCACCTAATCTGAATCTTCCCTGTTCAGAATTGGAGTTGCTGATCCCTAAAGATATCACACATCTCTCATAAGTGATAACCGAATTTCTGTCAAGATTATGCCATTTTCATCGCTTAGAATCGCTGCTTGGACCACTAACGAGCACGACGTCATCGACGTTGCTCTTACTCATCTTCGCATCTCTCATTGAGATCTCCAACAGACCGAGCTGCTCCTTGAGTAACTCGTCTTCAGACTTTGCATCATGCAGCAGATTTATTCTGAAGTATACTTCTCTGATTCACATGCTTGCTCAGATTCCCTTGATCAATTTTAAATCGCGCACAAAAACTTCGTCGGACAAATCTGAAAGGCCTTTCATCAAACAGCTTCTGAGCATCAAATTCAACAGCCCAACCTTCGGCCTACCTCCCGAAATAACCATTCCCTGGGATATCGCGTTCGCCTCCAGCGTCCTCCCGATGTCTCCGAGGCTAGCTATCAAACACGAATACGACGCCAAATTGGGGCGATAACCCAGCGTCTCCATCTGAGAGAGCAGAGCCATGGCGTCGTCGTCACGCCTCCGTCCTACTCGAGTTCCCTTTTGACGTGCCTTGCGATTATTATCATCCAAGCAATCACATTCCTCTCCGGCATTTCTTGACGACGGCCTATGCTGCAACCGCATTTTGTAACCGTTTCCACTTGGATGCACCGTTGGAACCTCAAGAAACCCTTCATTCGTCAATTTACTTCTCTTTCAGGCATTTCGTCGAACACCATCTTTGCACCATCCAAGATATCTCACCATCGTCGTCTGCCTCTGAAGCATCATCGCATCAAGGCTCTCATGGCCTTCAATATCCATCAACATCATCATAGGCTTCGGAAATGAGTTGCATATCGCCATACTCGATCCCATTATGGATCATCAGTATGAGCAACGATCATTGAGCGAGCTACACCAACGATCACCAAGAACTTCCCTCTTTCTTGATCGATGAACCTTCGAGCTCTCTCCACAATGAATCGCCAATGCAGAAAACTTCTCAACAATATCGCTCAAAGCTGCACGAACCAAAACTGACCACACCGTCGTCCCCTTCAACTGACGTGATCAAGAACTCAATCTCCTTCTCCAAGACCGCTGCATTCGAGACGCTACTTTCAGCATCTCCCTCCGTTCTTCATCTCCGACTTCTTCCAACGATTCTCCTCGTTCCCACAGACGGCGCCACTTGTTGGAAATCTAGATCGGAGCAAAAACGAAATGGAACAACAAGAACACGAGGATATACGTGGTTCGGCGTAAGCCTACGTCCACGGGAGAATAACGAATTGATTTACTTCAATCACGATCAAGAACTACAATCATACAACAAGATCACACACTCAAGAACAAGCTACTCCCTCTTCGCATATGAACTCATATCACACCGAAGACTATACAAGCTAGTTCCTCACAAAGATAGTGTGTATCTCTCACTCTAGCTATTGATTGTTGTTATGATCTCTCAGCTGAGTTTTCTCTCTCGGTTCTTCTCAAATCTCTGATATGGAGCTGCAACTGCTCTTATAGGAATCAACTATGCAGTTGAAACTGCCGTGCAAGTGAACTCAAACTGCTCTTCTCTAATAGCCGTTGCATAACAGAATTTTGAACTCAAACTTCTTGATCACGTGTCGCACACTCCACGCTCGGTTCCGATGCACCCTCAATCCTACGGCTAGGATTAAAACTTGACTAACAAAACAGATCTAACGGCTGCCGGAAACGAGTTGTCATAACAGCCGAGCTGCCGAGCTGCCGAGCTGCCGAGCTTGCCGAACTTGACGAACTTGCCGAGCTTGATGAACTTGCCGAACTTGACGAACTTGCCGAGCTTGGTGCTTGTTATCATCACAAAACTCCTAACAGAATTTCCCAAGTGGGGGTAGCTTCACGGCTTGGAGGAATGGTATAGTAACATCCAATTTCCCAAAAATCGACAAGTAGTCCACCGGGTTATCCTTCTTTCTTTTTGTAACAAAGCGGAAAGGGAATGGTTTCTCCCCCTTTTTCTCATCTATCGGTCCCTCAGCAACCTTCTTGGAATCTTCCTTGGGCAAATTCTGGGTCTGAGCCTCCTTTCTGGATTCTACCTCTTGATGGGGTTCCTTCCTGACCAGTACGTTCTCGGGTTCACCCCCTCCACATGGCGTCTCCCCCAAGAAAAATGGGTCCTTCATCCGAGGCATGGATCTCTTAAGCTTTTCCACTGAGATGGTGTCGCCCCTATCTTTGTTCCACTCGGCTCTCCACTTGGTTGCTTCGGTCGAGGTCCATCATAAGTAGTTCCTGACCCCAATGTAACCTTACTCACATTCGCCTTTTCGGGTATTTGGATTGTAGACGCGAGTTTCCCTGCATTTCCTCTTATTTCACCCATCGAACTGGCTAGTTGGGCCAATTGCCTATTCATCATATCCATGTTCGCTTTATGTTCCTTTTGGGCATTTTGCATCCCCTGTACTACTTCGTTGTGGGATTGCAACTCGCCCTTGATACCTTGCTGCGACGCAAGCAATTCTCCCATCATGTCCTCCATGGATCGTCTTGTCCTGTTGGGATATTGTGACTGATTTGGGCCTTAGTGCTGGTTATACTGGGAACTTTGGTTGGGCTGGAATTTTGGAAGTTTTGCTGGTTCTGGTTAGGTGGGTATTGGTTATACTGGTCAGGATGGTTATACTGGTCTTGGTGATATTGATTCTGATTTTGGTTTTGGAACTGATTTTGGTTCTGATGGTGTTGGGGTGCTTGATTCGGTTGATTTTGGTAATTTTGGAAGTTTCTCTGGTGGGGTGGTACATAAACAGGGTTTTGGTTCTGGTTTGGTGGGTTTTAGTTTTGGGCTATATTTTCAACTATCCCTCCCCTCGGGATCAGGTGCAATCCGGCCTTAGACAGCCTTGAACTTCCGCCGCCCCCCTTTTCTCTCCCAGTCAGTATATCCGCTTGTCAGGATCGCCCACACCTCTCGGCCAAACACTAGGTTCACTCAGTCACTCATACCTCACCAGGAATGTTAGGACTGCATTTCTCTCAATATGCTCAACCACGATTGCTTCGGACTTAGATCTCACGTGTAGCTACTGAAGGGCTTAAAGGTTTGTAACGGGGCTATTGGTTTGTAATGTTTTGGGGTGGATGTTCCTAAGGCTCTAGGTTCAAAATTTCTGTTTTATTGAGGTGGGGAACTGTGTGCATTTGAGCTCTTGGTTGTTGCTTCTCTTGGCTGGCGCTTCTGGCTATGATCTCCAACTAGTCAGTAGTTTCTTGTGGCTTCGCCACACTTAATCCTTCTCTTTCTTTTGTGGCGAAGTTTTTCTGACCATTTTCTTTTATCTATCTTTCTTTCTTTTTTTTTCTTTTTTTTTCTTTCCCCCTTTTCTTCTTTGTGGCTTCGCCACCCTTATACCTTCTTCTTCTTTTTTTGGACCTGGGATAACTCCCTGGTCGATTTTCTTCCAAACTTTCTTGCCCAGCTGGATTCTGCTTTCTTGTACACCTTTTGGCCAGTAAGCTCCAATCGTCTCATGCCTTGCACACACAATCCCAGTGGCTAGGGGTGTATATCTGGGTACAAAGAGTTAAGAAAATGGGTTCTAAAGGTGGTTTTTTTTTGGGGGGGGGGGGTTTCCTACTGCCTTCAGTGTTCGCTACTCGTGGTCACTTCATCTTAGGTAGTTCGTGGCAGCCGCTCTTTTCTTTTCAAAATTTGTGGAAAGTGGTTCCACTTAAAGCTTATAACTCACATTTTAAGATGGCTTTCGTGTTTGGCTCTAAGGATGAGCTTTTCCCTCATACTTGCGTCATCTATCCTGGCTAGGAGGTACTAAGGGGGGTAGTTTCTGTTTTCCAGCATGTCGTATCTCCCTCAATTCCCCTCACCGTCAGCTCAGGACAGTTGAGTTTTAAGCCCAATCAACACACAAAAGAAAAAAAACTAGACCTAACAAGAAACTAACACAAGCACAAACACTAACCACACAAATGCACATACATCCTACTGGCCATTGCGTCCCCCTCCCACTTCACAAGTGTCGGCCCTCAGATAAGGCTGTGAAGTGGAAAAGGTAATGGCCAGTATGGTAGACACAACGACATGCTAAAAACTAAAACTTCTCACACTTAGACTATAAAATAGGCTAAGTGGAAGAGTTTAAAACCTAAGCAAAAACCAACAATTACAAAGCACATATATACATAAACTTCTCACACTTAGACCATGCAATGGGCTAAGTGTGAGCCAACATGCTTTCGAAAAACAACAAACAAGAAAATACAGAAAACATGCGTCAAAGAGACAAACCCTTTACTTCTCACACTTAGACTATTAAATAGGCTAAGTGTTAGAAATGGGGTTTGCGCACAAACACAAATTATACTACCTAAAAAAACCATCAAAACACAAACAGAAATACGGAAAACTAAAAAAAAAGAAACATAAAAAAGAAAACTAACTGGTCAGTAAGGGGTGGTCTATCGGTGTCGCCTGCTCCTTCGTGGTGCAGGTGGTGTAGGTGGTTGTTCCCTATCAGTTCCGGTCTGGTCCTCATCAAACTCCGCCGGCTCCTCGGCATTCGCCGGCACCTCTGCCTCACCTTCTTCTGTCTCAGGTATCTGCTGTTCATCATTCCGGCCACCATGGCCACTCGGTCCAACATCTTCCTCTTGTCTTCCTTGTGCTAACACCATCAGTATCTCGTCTATCACGGACGTCATCCTGGTCATTTCTGCTATCATCCGGTGGTTTTCCTCTCCTAGCTTGGTTACTATCGTCTCCAAAGCCTCTTGCCTCTGATTCTGCCTTCTCTGTCCTGCAGACTCCTTCAGGATCCCTTCCATTACTGACGCTAACCGGGTCATTTCTGATCTCATCTGTCTGTTTTCCTCTGCTATTTCATCCACAGCCTTTTCCATTCTTTCTTGCCTTTGCTCGTGTGCCGGTGCTCCCTGAGCTGCCGCTACCCGAGCAGTGGGTAAAGCCTCCTCTCCCATCGCATAGAAGTGTGGCACGCCTTGCCTCATGTATACCGCGTTCGTTCGGACGAACAAGGGGGTATCAAAAAAACCTGGGGCGTCCACCATCGTCAAGGGGGATAAGTCTTCTCCCTCCGAGACGGTTATATTGTTCCTCACAAAAACTCCCAGGAAGTGGCAAAGGGAAAGATTCCGTGCGGGGTGGGTAGCGATGAGGTGGCACTGGTACGCTGTCCAGAACCCTAGGTGCAACTTCCTGCCCTTCTTAGCACACCACATGAGGTACAACTCCGTCATTGATGTCCGTACTGCAGAATTCGACTGTCCTAAAAGGTTGAAATCCAAGAAAAGTTGAACCAGGCGTAGAATAGGATCGTTGAGATGGATGGAGCAGGAGATAGTGGACTGGAACTGTCCTGCCCCGGGGTGAGTCAGTTCTTCCCAGGCGACCTGGGGCTCAAATTCCACATGTCTACGGGGAATCCCCTGCTCCCTCTCTCTCCACTCTGGCCCTATGGCCTCTTCCAAACTGCACATTCCTAGCCGTACAGTCCATTCAATCAAACTCATCCTAATCTTACCTCCAAACACCCTGAAGCTGATACACTCTTCATCCAGATTAGTAGTGACCTTGAATCGAAAGGTTGCCAAAAGTTCTTTGGCCAATTTGACCAGGACACTTAAAGCCTCATTTTCTAACAGCCATTCAAAACCCAACGCATGCAAAAGGTTGAGAAACGATTTGCGAGCTTTCAATTCGTCTAAAGAAGGGAGATGAAGTACCTTCCCACACTTGATCTGCTTGCTTTTGTCGTCCTTGGTGCGGTAGGCAACCTGGAGCTTCTTGGAGTCAAACAATTTCATCTCCTCCACCACATCGTCTGTGAGCTTCACCGCCCAACGCTTATATCGGAGTCTCTCTGCAGGCGGATGCAATAACTCCCGATGATCGTTTGGAAGTTGTTGCTCCTTGTACTCCTCATCCTCCATGGACGTATCACTGTCCGATTCAGATTCCTAACTGATCTCATACTCACTATCACTCTGCTCTCGCCGGCTTGATGGGGTCCTCTGAGCAGCCTCAGTGATCACTATGCTAGTGTTCACGATACGCGGTTTCTTGGTACTAGGCTTTTTCTTCATAACGGCTTATCCTTTCCGTTTCCTCTCTACTTGGTATCTGGCTTCCTCTTCTGCTAATGACTCCTCCTGGGCAGTGGGACGGTTCTCTATATGGGTATCATCCTCCTCCGATCCCTCAGGTTCTACTGACTCGGATGCGAGGTCCAGACCCTCAGCCATCCTTTCAGTATCTTCACCCCGGCCACCTTGTGTCTGAGGGACCACTTCGGTTTCCATTACAGTATCCTCTAGGTCAGTAACAGGTACAGACTTCTCCCCAGGTTTTGTGGGAATGGTCCTCTCTTCTTCACTCAAGATCTCCACGGGATCTGCCTTTGTATTCGGCTTCGCCTTACTGGCTGCCCATTTCCCTAAGCATCGTTGAGATACCCTTTGCGGCTTTGGCTGTCTAGCCTTAGGTTCGTCCTTCAACACCAACTTCCTCTTGACGGCCTTCGGTTTTATCACCGGAGGTGCCACTGGGTTGGGTACTTCTGGTCTTGCTTCTGTTTTTTTTTGCTTTCGTTTCCTGTGCTTCAATAGATGTATCACCCCTCTCTGCTTCTGGCTGGGGTAATTCCGGCATAATCTCTTCTTCCCTAGCTTGGCTTTCCGAGCGGTTTCCTTCTTCTGCTTCTTCACTTTCTCCTACTGCTCGTGATGCGAGGTCTAGCCCCTCAGCCACCACGGGTGTGTCATCTTCCATCCGATTGACATCATCTAAAATAGCCTGAAATTCCTCATCGGTCATTAGGCCCTGCTTCTTGGCTGATTCGTTCAGATCTATCTCATCCCTCGCCACTTTTCGGGGAACGACTCCCGCTGTCAGTGTTTTCTCTGACTCAACTGCTCCCTGTTGGCTCCCCTGTTCCTAACCTTTCCTCGCTTCACGTTCTTCCAAGTCAGAATCGTAATGAGCTGAAATGGGGTCAATCTCCATTGAATCACTGTGTTGTGGAGTTTCTGAGGGTTCTGAGGACTTAGGTGGTGGGGTAGTCGATGGAGCTTCTCTTTCTGGTGGAATTCCGGAGGAAGTCGTAATGAGGGTGGGGAGTGTTGCTGTAGATGGCACAATCGGTTCCGAAGGATTTTCTCCGAGTACTCTCTCTTGTCCCCCGATTTGACCCAAACCGGCCAGTGCCGCCGACCAATCCCTATTGGGGTCCTGCTGTCGAAGAAACGCCGCCATTGCTTCCAAGGAGACCATTGTTGGCGCTTGAGGAGTCGGCTCCGATGGTTGCGGTTGCGGTTGTGGTTGTGGGCTCGGCGGCCGTTTTTCCCGCGGCGGTGGTGATTCTGGTTTTTTTCCCTGCGGGTGGAAGTGGGTTTGATTTTTGTTGCGAATGCTTTCCTTCCCATGGCTTAGATCTGTGAAATTCTGGGTATGAAGTGGGGGTTGGTGTTTGTGGGGTGATGGTGGAAATTTCGCAGAGAGAATAGTTGCAGAGTGAAATTGTAAAGTGAAAATGGGGGAGACGGCTGGTTATGGGTCGGAATAGGGCAGTTGTGGGTTTGCAATCGGTTATAGGCGGTTCCAAACCGCGTCGTTTCGAGGGAGAGGCGGTTGAGAATATTGACTCCTGATTGGTCGGCGTGTCCACTCTCTTTGCTCACGCGCCGCTGCCACCCTGCAAAAGCTACAGAAAGTCCACAAATTCAAATTCGTCCCTTAATGATTTCCTCCTATATTTCCTAGATTAGAAATAAAGTAAAAAGGACACTTAAATAAAATAGGAGTTTCACCAAAATGGTATTATGATGGTCAGTACGTACTCCCAATTAATATTTGAGGTCCGAAAAATAATTTTGGTTTTTCTTAAAACTAACTAGCATGCAAAGGTTCAAATTAATTAACTACCAAATATGTACCATATTTACATCTTCTTTAGGAGAATTGGAATTCTACTTAGCCAGCATATGCAAGTTACGCTGAAAAGAGCTAGCCCAGTGGAATTCCATTCCCTATCCTACCGTCAGTATGAACCCTGAGTGTGTGGTCGCAGTGGAATCTCATCCACCACAGCCACATCACTGTTGTCCCTAAACACTTTTAGCCTATGCCCATTCACAATAAAAGGTTCAGAGTTAGGAAGACTCCCTGAAATTTCTACTGCCCCGTTAGAACGGAGTGCAGTTATGATGTAAGGTCCTGTCCACTTGGACTTGAGCTTCCCCGGCATTAACTTCAATCTTGACTGGAAGAGTAGTACTTTCTGCCCAACATGGAGATCCTTGGTCCTCAGATTCCTGTCATGCCATAGTTTGGTTCGCTCCTTGTACCACATGGCTGAGTCAAACGACTCCAATCTAAGTTCCTCAAGCTCCTGCAACTGCAGGTTCCTTTCCTCTTCACAGGCTGTAGCATCCATATTCACTTGTTGTACTGCCCAGTATGCCCGGTGTTCAATTCCCACCGGTAAGTGGCACATCTTTCCAAAAACAATCCGGTACGGGGACATCCCTATGGGGGTCTTGTAGGCTGTCCGATATGCCCATAAAGCATCTTCTAACCTTACACTCCAGTCCTTCCTAGAAGGATTGACAGTCTTCTCCAAAATCTTCTTTATCTCGCGGTTAGAAATCTCCGCTTGACCGTTTGCTTGTGGATGGTAGGGGCTTGATAGTCTGTGGTGCACACCGTATTTTTTCATTAAGGCTTCAATTGTGCGATTACAGAAGTGTGTACCTTGATCCGATATGATCGCCCTTGGCACTCCGAATCGGCTGAAGATATGACTTTTTAAGAACTTGGCCACCTCCTTTGCTTCACAAGTGCTCGTGGCCTTGGCTTCTATCCATTTGGAGACGTAATCCACCGCGACTAAGATATACAAATTGCCATAGGATGACGGAAACGGACCCATGAAGTCCATTCCCCAAATGTCGAACAATTCACATACAATTACCGGAACTTGGGGCATCTCGTCTTTCACAGATATCCTACCGGTCAGTTGACAGCGCTCACAACTTCTGCAGAACTCCTACGCATCCTTGTTGAGGGTTGGCCAATAAAAGCCGCTATCCAGAATCTTCCTTGCCGTCTTCTTGGATCCGAAATGTCCTCCACATGCTAACGAGTGGCAATGGATCAGAACGTCTCTTTGCTCCCAGTCAGGAACGCACCTCCTTATCACTTGATCGGATCCCACTCTCCACAGATAGGGGTCGTCCCAAAAGTAGTATTTTGCCTCACTCTTGATCTTCATTCTTTGGGCCTTAGTAATACTCGGCACTTCTGGAAGTTCTCCAGTTACCAGGTAGTTGGCTAAGTCTGCATACCATGGTTCTTGCCCTACCTTCTCATTTCCTTTTCCTGTATCATACTGGCCAGTAAGCTTCATCACTCCTTCCTAGTCAATCTTCCTAACCTCAAAAATTACCTCACATAAATGCTCTTCTGGAAACTTGTCGTGCACCTCTTCGCTGTTTCCATCTTGCACTATTCTACTCAAATGGTCCGCCACCTTGTTCTCGACTCCTCTCTTATCTTCCACCGCCTAATCAAATTCTTGTAACAAGAGGACCCATCGGATCAAACGGGGTTTAGATTCCTTCTTGGCAATCAAATACTTAATCGCTGCATGGTCAGTATAAACGATGACCTTGGATCCCAACAAATATGGCCGGAACTTCTCGAAAGAATACACCACTGCCAGCATCTCTTTTTCAGTGGTATCGTAATTCCGCTGGGCTTGATTCAGAGTCTTAGATGCATAAAAAATTACGTACCTCTTCCCATCGATCTTCTAACCCAGTACGGCTCCCACTGCATAGTCGTTGGCGTCGCACATCACTTCGAAAGGGTAGTCCCAGTTAGGAGCCCGTATGATAGGTGCGGATATCAGCTTTTCCTTGAGAAGGTTGAAAGCGGCCTTGCATTGCTCATCAAAGACGAACTCCACTTCATGCTGAAGAAGTCGGGTAAGGGGTTGGGCAATCTTGGAGAAATCCTTGATGAATCTTCGATAAAACCCGACGTGCCCTAGAAAACCCCTTATCCCCTTCTGATCAGTAGGGAACGGTAATTTGGATATAGCATCCACCTTGGCTTGATCCACCTGGATTCCTCTCTCTGAAACCACGTGTCCTAGAACAATCCCCTCAGTGACCATAAAATGACACTTCTCAAAATTCAAAACCAGACTTTTTGTTTGACACATTTCTAGAACTATGTCCAAATGATGAAGGCAAGAATCGAAAGAGTCTCCGTAGACCGTGAAGTCATCCATGAATATCTCTATGCAGTCCTCAATCAAATCGGAGAATATGCTCATCATACATCGTTGAAACGTACCTGGAGCGTTACATAAGCCAAAAGGCATGCGCCTGTATGCATAGGTTCCGAATGGGCAAGTGAAGGTGGTCTTATCCTAGTCTTCAGGATCCACGTAAATTTGGAAGTATCCGTTGTATTTTTCCCAGCTAATCTCTCCAACATTTGGTCGATGAAAGGCAAGGGAAAATGGTCCTTTCTGGTCGCATTGTTCAGCTTACGGTAATCGATGCACATTCGCCAACCCGTGACCAGCCTCGTTGGGATCAGCTCATTCCTCTCATTCTGAACGACTTGAATTCCCGACTTCTTTGGGACCATGTGGATCGGGCTGACCCACTCGCTGTCCGGCACTGAGTAGATAATCCCTAGCGACAACAACTTCAAGATTTCCTTCAATATTTCTTCTCGCATGTTGGGGTTTACCTTTCTTTGGGCATCTCGATGTGCCTTTGCTCCCTCTTCCAGCCTAATGTGGTGAATGCAGACGTCGGGGCTTATTCCCACTAAATCTGTAAGGCTACATCCAATTGCCTTCTTGTTCTTGCTCAGCACAGTCAGTAGCCTCGCCTCTTGTTCCTTTGTAAGGCTGCTGCTGATAATCACTGGATATGAGTTCTCCTCTCCGAGGAAGGCATACTTCAAATTCGATGGCAATTTCTTCAGCTCAACTTGGGGTGGAAGTGTGTCTTCGGGTAGAGGGTTTTTTTCAGCTTCTCCTTCTTTTTCTAATTCTCCCCCTGGGGGTTCCTCTATACTGACTGGTAGCTTGGCCTCTGCGGATCCAACAAATTCTGATTTCTGGCAGAAGTCCTTAATTGCTCCCTCTATCTCTTCATCGGTCAACCCTTGGCTACTGATCAGATCATACCATGCAGCGGCTTCTACGTCAGTTTGCTCATACACATCCAAAGCTTGGAGTTTCTCCTGCAATAGTTCGGTCTCAAGAAAATCTTGGACTAAGGGGTCAATCACATCAACATAGCATACATTTTCAGAATCAATAGGCTTCTTCATGGCCTCATTGATATCAAAAGTAAACTTCTCCCCATGAAAATCAATGCAAATTGTTCCCTCAGCCATGTCTACTATTGTCTTGGTCGTCCTCAAAAATGGTCTTCCTAACAATATGCCACTCGATTCCCTAGCCTCGGACTCACTCATTTTGATCACATAAAAGTCAGCAGGGTAGGTAAAATCATGCACTCTAACCAACACATTCTCTAAAACACCCTCCGGACTTATGCATGACCTATCAGCCAGTTGGATCAACACCCTAGTATTCGACAATCTAACCCCCTTTAATCGGTTATAGATCGACAAAGGCATGACATTAATAGAAGCTCCAAGATCACACATTGCATGCTCGACTTTCACATCTCCTATAGTTATAGGCAAAGTGAACATACCTGGATCGGCCCTCTTGGGCGGTAGCTTCTCCTGCACAATTGTTGACGCGATCCCTTCTACCAAAATCTTTCCATCCTCCTGGGCTTTCCCGGCTATGAATTCCTTAATGAATTTCCCAAGTGGGGGTAGCTTCACGGCTTGGAGGAATGGTATAGTAACATCCAATTTCCCAAAAATCGACAAGTAGTCCACCGGGTTATCCTTCTTTCTTTTTGTAACAAAGCGGAAAGGGAATGGTTTCTCCCCCTTTTTCTCATCTATCGGTCCCTCAGCAACCTTCTTGGAATCTTCCTTGGGCAAATTCTGGGTCTGAGCCTCCGTTCTGGATTCTACCTCTTGATGGGGTTCCTTCCTGACCAGTACGTTCTCGGGTTCACCCCCTCCACATGGCGTCTCCCCCAAGAAAAATGGGTCCTTCATCCGAGGCATGGATCTCTTAAGCTTTTCCACTGAGATGGTGTCGCCCCTATCTTTGTTCCACTCGGCTCTCCACTTGGTTGCTTCGGTCGAGGTCCATCATAAGTAGTTCCTGACCCCAATGTAACCTTACTCACATTCGCCTTTTCGGGTATTTGGATTGTAGACGCGAGTTTCCCTGCATTTCCTCTTATTTCACCCATCGAACTGGCTAGTTGGGCCAATTGCATATTCATCATATCCATGTTCGCTTTATGTTCCTTCTGGGCATTTTGCATCCCCTGTACTACTTCGTTGTGGGATTGCAACTCGCCCTTGATACCTTGCTGCGACGCAAGCAATTCTCCCATCATGTCCTCCATGGATCGTCTTGTCCTGTTGGGATATTGTGACTGATTTGGGCCTTGGTGCTGGTTATACTGGGAACTTTGGTTGGGCTGGAATTTTGGAAGTTTTGCTAGTTCTGGTTAGGTGGGTATTGGTTATACTGGCCAGGATGGTTATACTGGTCTTGGTGATATTGATTCTGATTTTGGTTTTGGAACTGATTTTGGTTCTGATGGTGTTGGGGTGCTTGATTCGGTTGATTTTGGTAATTTTGGAAGTTTCTCTGGTGGGGTGGTACATAAACAGGGTTTTGGTTCTGGTTTGGTGGGTTTTAGTTTTGGGATTGTTGGTTCCTTCCTGACCAGTTGAACTGGTGGTCCGGGTTTGCTAGCCCACGGTTGGGGTTTTGGTTCGAGTGGGGGTTATATTGGTTCTGACCTTGACCTTGGTTTTGATTTTGGTTCCCATCTCCCCATCGAAAATTTAGGTGATCCCTCCATGGTGCGTCCCGTTGTCTCCCCTGGACCCAGTGCCCACTAGAATTGTAGTACCCGGCAGCATTGACTTGCTCCATACTGACCAAGTTGTTTGGCTGATCATAGCTCGGTCCTTGGTTTCCCTGTTCTGCACCCTTGCAGTTCCCAACTGGGGAAGCCGGCGGTGTATTCTTCTCGATTGCGCTCAGGACTGACTTCTTCAGCTCATCCATATTCAAATCCATCTTTTGTTCAAGCTTCTGCTCCTGGTCAGTAGACGAGGCACTTGCAACCCTTTCTCGGTTGTATCCATCCCTTGAATGGTCATACTCCTTCGCACTCAGTAGCTTCCTTAGGACCCTCTTTGCTTCGCTGACCCGTAGCTGCGTGAAGCTTCCTCCCGACGACGAATTGGCCAGGTCCTTGGTTGTTATGTTCATCCCCTCATAGAAGGTATGATGTATCTCAATGTCCGCCATGCGATGATTGGGACATGCATCTAAAAGGCCCATATACCTCGCCCAATAATCGCTCAAGGGTTCATCGTACCCTTGCTTCACACTAGTTATTTCCCTCTTCAGTGCGCTTGTCTTGGATGACGGGAAAAACTCGCCTAGGAACGCTGACTTGAAATCGGCCCAACTCTCAATGGAGTCGGGGGGCAGGCGCATAAACCAGGTGTTTGCCTCCCCTTTCAAAACGAACGGCAAAGCCTTCAATCTGTAATCATCCTCGGTCGCCCCTGCTGGCCTCCTCTGCGCCCTACAAATCTTACAAAACTCATGAAGGAACTCGTAAGGCCCTTCGTAACTCTTCCCGCAGTATGTAGGCAGAATTGCGATCACATGAGGCTTCACATCACAGGCAGTTTGCCCTGGGGTCACAACTATGGCTTGAGGTGGTTCTCCCTCGGTATGTGAGTTCAACGTCCCGATCTCAGGATCTTCTTCTCCTTGAGCGGCCATCCTTCTCGGATTTCCCTCTATCCTTGGTATCTCTTCCGGTATTGATCCTTCTATGGTGTATTGCTCCTCGTCACTACTCGAACCTAAGTCAGACAAAGCCGTCGACAAGCCGGATCGAGTGGTTACGAGTATAGATCCTCGCTGAAGTATCTTCGGCCTCCACTGGTCAGGAGCCGAGCTGCTTCTCATAAACAGAAATGAAAAGAAAGAGAAAAAGTTATCCACAATATATACGCCAAAGTATCACGCACAATAGCTACTAATAACGCCATCCATCCCCGTCAACGGCGCCATTTGAAAGAGCAGGTTTGCGTAGGTGTCGTTCAAACAAGGATGTATCCTACTGATCAGGATGAAACAATCCCCTGCTAAGCCTAAAACCTGGTATCAATAATTCCTCAACCCTCTTCTACTGGGTAGTATAGTGAAGGTAGGGGTCGAATCCCACAGAGATGGTGACGGTTGGAGTGATTGCGGTGATATTCTGGAAAGGTTTGGTTAGCTACCACGCTTTGGGTTGAGACTTATCTAGGCAAGAATTTAAAGGTGGTATCCTACTGGCTAGGAGGTGTGAGAGGATTCTGATATGCAGCTGTGTACGTGGACATGGTGAAACAGAAAATATTCGAAAAGTACTGGGTTTCTATTTTGGGCTAAACAGAATATCAGAAGGTAGTGGAAGTTGTGGTCACTAGGCTGATAGGTCTGCAGTGTATAATTAAAAGTGAAGGACGAAAAGCAAAAAGCATTTTTAAAGAAACAAGTGGTCCCCAACATTTGATATGGACATCATCTTCTTCAACAAACACAAACTAAAATCAGATAACAAATAAACCAGATTCAACACCATTTAAACACAGATTACTAACTCACGATTCCAGATCTACCACTAAAAAATTCCAAATCTAAGATCGAACACCGAAACTGAAACTCCGCCTACTGGTCAACATAAACGAATATATGAAACACAACCACACCTTGCATGAAACAAAACTCTACGCAATTAAACAGTAAACATGCTATACTAACTCGGAGAAATAAACTACGGAAATGGAAACACACGATTCGATACTCAACTCAACCAGAAACACTAGATCTAAACTAACTGGTCAGAAGGAAAAGAAATCAGCGAAGTGAACTGAACAGAAAACAACTTCATAGCATAAAACATGTTTGGATCTTCAATCAAAGTACTTCTAAGCAGCGAAATTCAAAAGTAACAAGATCCAGCGCAAAGGAAAACAAGCAATTTAAACTACGAAGCGAAATAAAAAGTGTTTTGCCACGCCGGGCGATGGAACTTTCTAACTACGATCTTGCTGACTGGATGAAGAACGTCTGGAACTCCGGAGGCTTCTGGAACTCAGGTGATCATGGTTGTGGCGAGGAATGAGGCTCTGGACTGAGCTGAAGGACTGAACAACCGAGAGAATTCTACCTAAGAATGGATGATGATGAATGAGTCCTCCCTTCTCTCTCCAAGTGGCTTCCTTTTATAGGGAGGCTTACCCTTGATTTTAGGGTAAAACCTTGTGGCGAGATGACTTCTTTGCCCTTAATTGTGGTTGATCAGTCCCAGATATCCTTCTTCTCCATCTCGAGCCATTTTTGCATGTATACTGGTCAGTACGTAATCGTTCTGACGCCCTTTTCACCTGAAGTATCTGAAGCTTTGCCTACTGGCTAGAACACTCAACCTGCACACTTTGAGCAACTGTTTTGCAGATATAATCAATTATGCACATCATACTGACCAGTAACCAAGGCCTAGAATACGACTTATCAACGTGTCAGAGCAGTGAGAAGTCCTTATGACGTGGCAGTGGGAATTCCGCGGGAAAGGGCGCCGGGACATCTGCACCACTGCGGATGCCCTTATGGATATTGCCAAACTAAAAGAGGATATCCTCAATATCTGTAAATCCATAATCATCTGTATTTGTAATCCATGTTATTATACATTATATTTCGATTTTGACTAATCATAGTTCTCACTTCTCACCCTACCAAATGGGGCATCTCAAATGCTCTATTAATTATCCAAATTCATTTAATTTAAAAGATAAATAAATACATTGTATTTTTTCCAAATAACAAATTATAGTGTTTGGGATAAAACTAATTGGTGAAATCCTGATATTGATAATTCTATCACTATTACTACATTGTAACTTCTAAAATGAATTGTATAAACTCCAATTCTTGAATGATCTTAGTCAAAGCACTCTTAACAATCATGCACTTACCACCCATCCTATCTTATTTTAATTTTTGGGTTTGGTGAGGAAAAAAAAGGAATATGGTCTTCCATGTCTGATACGAACCGTGCAACTACTAGAACCACATATAAAGGGAGAAAATTTCATATTTCGAATAAAATTTGGAATCTTTGGGAAGAACTAATCAAGTGTGCCATTGATTGTACGTTGCATTAGTAATTGCAAGTTGGAATTTGTGATTTTGGTGCATTGCATAGTGGACAGGATATGTGGATTCCTACTATTTAATTTGGGCGGCCACAGGTCACACACATCATAAAATATTATTGCACCTTTTATTATAATCCACATGTATCTCTACGTGTATTTGCATCCACACATAATATAATATCAAGTGCAGATACATATTGAGTCATCAAATAGCAATCAGTCTAGAAAAAGTAAGTACCTCATTTACGTTAAATATAATACTCTCCACCCCACACAAAATGTCACATTTATATAATGACAAGAAATTTTAGAAGGTTTAATTTTATGTATTAAATAGAGAGAAATATAATTTTTATATTAATATAAAAGAGATTTCTAAAAAAATTTGGACATAAGACATCTTTAGTGGTACAAACTAAAAATGAAAGTGATACATCTTTTATGGGACAGGGGAAATATGAATTACTCCCTTCGTCCCTTAAAATTTGGCACCATTTGACCCGTCGCGGGTTTTAAAAAATGTAATAGAGAGTGGGTTGAAAAAGTTAGTGGCATGTGAGTCCTATTTTTTTATATTAGTTTTAAAATAAAATGTGAATGAGAATGAATTAGTGGAATGTGAGGTCTGCTACAAAAAATGGTAAAAGTGAAAGGGTGACAAATTTTTAGGGACGGACGGAAAAGGAAATAAGTGACAAATTTTCAGGGACGGATGGAGTATTTCTTAGTTAGTTTGTCCATTAAAATTATGAGCTTTCTAATTAATTTTTTTTTTTGTCTTTAATAAAGTGAGACTTATTTTTCACTAAAAATTATTCTAATATTTTTTTATTTGTTACTTTAGTTTATTAATTATGCATTAAAATTGTACCATTTTAAAATTTATATTTTACGGGGACGGAGAGAATAACCTCTCTTATATATATACGAATCATTTTTATTTCATAATAATTGAGCTTGGGGATTTGGTTTCGACGTTAATTTAATGTTTATTATCCCATCTATCCTAGCTAAAATGATATTTGGTGATTGATATGAGATTTTAGGAGTTATTAGTTAGTGTATTTAATTAGAAAAAGAAAATATGTGTTTAAGTATTAAATGGAGTGAGAAAGAGAATTGAATATTTTAATTGCAAAAAGCAAAATGGTTAATATATTGAAGAGAAAATATTCTTTATTATTTTTAAAATTAGAAACGTGTCATCATAATTGAAACATATTTAAAAATATATATATCATTTTATTTGAGGCGGAGAAAGTAATATTTCAGTGGATTCTCATTTTTGGGCATAAAAATAATTTAACATGAATAAGTACGTGAATATTAATGTGTTTGTAATAGGCTGAAATATGAGCATGTATAAATTATAGTAGTTGAAAATCCTCAAATTTAACTTTGATATTAGTTACGTTTGGATTAGGGCTGGGGAAAAATACCGAAATGCCGAAATACAGGTCTTATCGTACCGAAAAAATACTGAAAATACCGAATTTTCGGTACGGTATGATACCTTACTGAAATATTTCGGTATGGTAAAGGTATGAATTTTTATATACCGCGGCATACCGAAATTCGGTATATACCGTAATTTAAGGTATATACCGTAAAATATGAATATAATAATATATAAAGTATTTTATATTTTTTTAAATTATAAAATTTATTGTGAAATATCATATAATATGAATAAAATATACTAGTATTTAATACCCCGTATATTATTTAAATTACTATAAAATATAAATAGTATTCTAAAAACTCAAATATTCAATTTTCATTGATATTGAAAGTAAGGTATACCACAAAAGTATGGTATACCGAACTTTGGTACGGCATACCGAAAATGAGGTACGATATCGGTATGAAAATTCTCCATACTGAAAATAAGGTATACCGAAATTCGGTATACCGAAAATTTTAGTAAGATAAATGTATGATTTTTTTCATACCGAATATACGGTATGGTGGTTTCGGTAAGGTATACCGTACCTACCCACCCCTAGTTTGGATTGAGGAATTTGATTTTGAATTAATTTATTTTTATTTTACTCCATGTTAGTATTACTTTTAGATGAATCAAAATTTTCTTCTACCGTTAATGATTCATCTCTATCATTTAATGGATCTCAATTTCTTCGATCTCAGGAGTCATCTAAGAAATCTAAAAATGATTTTGAGTTAGAAAACTCAAAAGTTATTTAAAAAATATAAAGATAATGTTGATTTAGAAAACTCTCCTAGTCAAAAGTTTGGCTGTGTCAAATTTAATGTATTTTAGAATTCTTATTATAAATTTAATACTATGTTTTAGTTAATTAATTACCAATGTGCGTATTATCATGTTAATCCACCCATTTAATATACATAAATGTGTCATTATCTATCCATTTTAATATACATAAACGTGTCTATGTATAAAAAATCCTTACCAACTAGATCGAACAATTAATGCAGAGAATTAATGATATAGTATAACTTTGGACGAAGGGCTCTTAAACTTGGATACCATTTCATTTAATGCGATAGAGATATATTAATATATTATGATATATAGGAATATTGAGATGAATAAGTACTAGAAAGAACTCTTTTAATTTCAATGTGATTATGTAATGAATGGTTTTTTTTAATAATTTATTTAATGGTTTGAGAGTTTTTAACATGTATATAATTATGAAATTAATCTCAAGTACAAATGTGTGAAGTAGCTAGGATTTCATGTTAAATCTTTCAATAGGATGATTTAGCATCTAATAATGGATTAAAACCAATTCAATCATTAAGTTACACAAATAACCTATTAAGGTGTTGTTTCATTGACTATATAAGGTTATGGCTATGGCGAGAT
The DNA here is from genome assembly GCF_004379255.2 of Salvia splendens. Taxonomy (NCBI): domain Eukaryota; kingdom Viridiplantae; phylum Streptophyta; class Magnoliopsida; order Lamiales; family Lamiaceae; genus Salvia; species Salvia splendens. Next base: position 18,205,383 of record NC_056037.1, on the reverse strand, counting down.
ATAATATGAGATAAGTAGAGAGTTAATCATGATAAAAAAAATCCGTTTGTCCAAAATGATGCTTATGCTCATATATTTTCTTATGGAGTACTATAAAAATACCCTCATGTTGTACGTTGTCACAACATCAACAGACACTCTCAAATATGATCTCTTTCACACCTTTTTCCTAGTTTTAAAAATAACATTTTACTAAAATTCAAATTCAAATATTTAACTAAAGCTATTCAAATGTTAAAAAGTGACAAAATAATTAAGTTATATAAATGATAAAAAATACCAAGGATAAAATGGAAAAAATTTTAATTAGAATCAAGGCTATTTTTAATTTTTATTGGAAGACTACAATTGTAATCATATCATTATATGTTCAAGATTATGTAGTAAACTTTCCTCTTTCAAGTCGAATGAGAATCTTACCAATCGAAACTACTCAAGAGTATATTAGGTGGTCTAATTTAATGCTAATATCAATACCGTCAAGTATAATAGGTGGTCTAATTTATATTGATCAAGTATTAGGTGGTCTAATTTATTTGATTCATAAAGTGCAAAAAATGTACTACTATTGTTAGAGGAGTGATGAATGGCTTGATCAAGCAAGCCGATGACTTGATCAAGTGCGATGTCTTGATCAAGTCATCGGTGATCAAGCGTGATGACTTGATCAAGCGTGTTGAAGGAGATGGCTTGATCAACCAAGCCTTATCGCATGGAAGTCGTACACGAGGAAAAGCAAGTGACAGCTCCCAACAAGCTGTCATCGAACGAGCCAACACCTCACGAGCTCAGCTCGTGACTGTACCCATGCTCACAGCTAAGATGCAGGACCATGAATGTACTTGGAGAGACGTGGTGCTAAAGGGATTAAAGAAGGAAGTAGATTAGCAGAGTTTGTTATGATTAGCAGAGTTTGTTATGATTAAATTTGTAATCTTGCTTTAACTTGTATTAGATGGATTATGGTAGAGTTCTAGATGTTTCCTATGCTACACATATGTAACCACACTTTGAGCATTGTGGATTCAACGAATGAAAGAGTGAATTCGGCTCTCACCATCTTCCATATCAAGTTATGTTTTGCCTTGCTTTAGCTTTCATGCTTTATTGTTGTTCTTTTCATGGTATCAGAGCAGGATCTTTTTTTATCTTGTCTCCATACTTTTTTTTTATTCTTCTTGTTTTATTTCCAAGAATGGCAAGCTCCAACACTTCATTTGGAGACATTGCTCAGAGCCAAGGGACTCAGCCTGCCTATGCGTAGCTGCCCCCCATTTCAGTAAAACTGACTGATGGGAACTTCCTAATGTGGCAACAACCAGTTGATGTCACTGCTTACGGGTACGGGCTAGAAGGATACCTAAATGGTGAGAAGAAACCTCCATCTCAAACAATAGTTGTTGCAGAAGAAGGAGGAGGATTAGCCATAAATGAAGATTTCATTTCATGACAGAGACAAGATAGAAGAGTGGTTGCGTGGCTGCTCTCATCTCTATCAGAAGGAGCCCTAGGTCTTGTTGTGGGACTGAGATCAGCTAGAGACATCTAGAGCGCTCTCGAGACAAATTTTGCCAGCAGATCAACTGCAAAGATCATGCAATATCAGCAACAAATGCAAAATTTGAAGAAGGATTCATTGAGCATGAGTGAATACTTTGGAAAGATGAGAAACTTTTTTGATCTTCTTGGATCTGTTGGGTGCAGGGTTTCTGAAGATGAACAGGTCATGCATATCCTTGGAGGACTTGGGCAAGAGTATGATCCTGCAGTTTGTGCCATCAGCTCCAGATCTGATTCATGGAGTCTAGGAGATGCCACTGCTTTCTTGCTCACTTTTGAGTCTAGAATGGAGACCATGAGATCTCACTCTTCCAGTGCAGAAGGCTCACAGCCTGCTCTCAACTTGATGCATCAGTCAAATCAGAAAAGAGAGTTCACTCCATACAATCAAACAAGGTTTGATTCAACTGCAAGAGGAGGCTCAAGAAATCAGAGAGGGGGTAGAGGAGGAAGAGGCTTTGGAAGAGGAAACAAAATGATTTGTCAACTGTGTGACAAACCGGGACACACAACAGCCAAATGTTGGCACAGATTTGAGAAAATTATGCTCCTCCTTAGTCTCAGCTGCAATTCAGAGGGAATCCGTCCAATCAGCACCAAAGTTTCTCTAATCCATCAGCACATCTGGTGCATACGGCCTCTGCAAGACCTTCTCCATCTCCCAGCTCTTCTAGTGTTTCTGAGTTTGGCTATGATTCTGCTGCATCAACAAGCTGGTATCCAGACTCTGGCGCTACTCATCATGTCTCTGGAGATTTGAGCAATCTCAACACAAGCTCAGAATATACTGGAGGTAAAAGTCTTTTACTTGGAAATGGATCTGCAGTTATTATTTCTAATGTTGGAGAATCAGAATTAAAGTCCCATTCTGCTAGTTTTTCCAGGAAACTCACCTTAAAGAATCTTTTACATGTCCCCTAGCATAACCAAAAACCTCCTCAGTGTGTCTAAGTTTGCTAGGGATAACTCTGTCTTTTTTGAATTCCATCCTGACTTTTGTTTTGTCAAGGACCTGGGAACCAAGGAGGTCATGCTCAAGGGAACTTTTGACAAGGGACTATACCATTTCCTAGTTGATCACTCACCAATCAAGAGAAGCTCTAGCTCCACCATTCCCTTTCCTGTTTCATTCAATCAAGGATGTCCGACTATCCATTCTGTCAGCACAACAGTTTCTGCAGCTAGTGCTAGTTCTAAATCTGTTTCTAGTCTTGACTTGGCCTTGTGACACAATAGACTAGGACATCCTACCTTAGACATTGTCAAGAGTGCACTCAAAAGCTGTAATATCCCTTTTAATTCAATAAATGGTTCACAACTTTATCATTCTTGTTGCATATCTAAGGCTCATAGGTTTCCCTATAATTTTTCATAATCTGTGGTTTCATCTCCTCTTGAATTGCTACATAGTGATCTCTGGGGACCATCCCCAATTGTTTCAAGAAATGAATATGATACTATGTTTTATTTGTGGATCATTATTCAAGGTTCACATGGATTTATCTGTTGAAGAATAAGAGTGATGTTTCTGATATCTTTAAAAAATTTTAAGTCATTAACAGAAAATCTGTTTATGAGGAAGATTAAGTGTTTTCAATCTGATTGGGGAGGAGAGTTTCAAAGTTTAACTTCATATTTTAAGGAGAATGGGATAATACACAGGCTTTCTTGTCCCTATACTCCGCAACAAAATGGATTGGATGAAAGGAAACATAGGCATATAGTGGAGACTGGACTCACTCTTCTCACTCAGTCCTCTCTTCCAGTTGAATTCTGGGATGATGCTTTTGTCTCTGCGGTTTTTCTCATCAACAGAATGTCTTCCAAGATCATTGTTGGGATCTCTCCATTTCAGAAAGTATTTCTCAAGAAACCTGATTGTTGTGCATTGAGGGTGCTTAGTTGTTTGTGTTTTCCCCTGGTCCAGCCGTATAACAAGCATAAGCTTGATCACATGTCATTGAGGTATGTGTTTCTAGGTTATAGTGCCTCTCATAAGGGGTATAAGGCTCTTCTCCCAGATGGAAGAGTTATAGTTTCTAGAGATGTTATCTTTGATGAACATGATTCCCTTATCCAACTCTTTTTTCATCTAATGACACAAATGCCTCCATTGTATCTCCATTTGTGTTGCTTCCATCTCCACCTTCACAGACCATCCCTGTTACTACAACACAGCAGCCATCTCTTGTAATTCCTTCTGCTACACCCTTTTCTTCACCTTCTCATATCCATACTCCCACGTCTCCACACATTTCTCCTCCACCTCACCATTCTGGTTCTGATTCATCTGCTAGAGATCAGTCCACTTCAGCCTCAAATGCCTCTCTTGCTCCCCCTGTTACCTCTGAAACTAACACTTCTAGCTCACACCACATGACTACTAGATCCAAGTCATGAATCTTCAAACCTAAGCTCTACACTCTATTGTCTCTCCACCTCCAACTCCTAAATCTGCCACTGAAGCTTTGCTCATTCCAGTTTGGAAAGCAGCCATGATGGCTGAGTATGTTGCCTTACTCAAGAATAACACTTGGATCCTTACTACATTGCCTCCTGGAAAGAATCTAGTGGGGTGCACTTGGATTTTCAAATTGAAACTTCATCTTTCTGGAGAGATTGCCAGGCACAAGGCCAGGCTTGTTGCTCAAGGTTTCTCACAACAACCAGGGTTTGATTTTACTGAGACCTTCAGCCCAGTGGTTAAACCTGCAACAATTAGAATGATCCTCAATATTGTTGTGTCTTTTGGCCGGGAAATAACACATTTTGATGTCAACAATGCTTTCCTCAATGGTGAGTTGAAAGAGGATATCTACATGAGGCAGCCTCAAGGTTTTGAACAAGGTGGTCCTCATCTGGTCTGCAAGCTCAAAAAGGCTATCTATGGTCTCAAACATGCTTCAAGAGCCTGGTTCTTTACTATTCACTCAGTGCTCATTTCACTTGGTTTCAAGCAATCCAGAGCTGATGCTTCTATGTTTGTCAGAAGATCAGGTTCAGAGACCATCTTTCTCCTAATCTATGTTGATGATATGCTTGTTACAGGGAACTGCCCAGCTGCAATCCAGAAGGTGATTAGTGAATTACATGCTCAGTTCTCTCTTAAGGTTCTTGGTGAAGTCAATCTCTTCCTTGGAGTAGAAGTTGTCTTAACTGAGCATGGTTTTCATCTTTGTCAATCTTCTTACATTAAAGATTTACTAAAGAAAGCTAACATGACTAGAGCTAAGGGCTGCCCCACACCCATGGTTTCAAGTTGTGAACTTAGCAAAAATGTTGGTGAACCAGTCTCAGATGCCAAGTTTTACAGAAACATTGTAGGCGCTCTTCAATATGCTGCTATAACTTGGCCAGACATCAACTATGCAGTCAATAAAGTTAGCCAATACATGGCCTCTCCTCTTGATACTCACTGGAGGGCAGTTAAACGCATTCTAAGATACCTATCTGGTTCATTGGACTATGTTATACAAATTCACAGGTCCAATGGTGTTCTATCTGCTTTCTCTGATTCGGATTGGACGTCTGATTTGGATGATAGGAGGTCTACCACTGGTTTTTGCACTTATTTTGGTGGAAGCTTGATTTCATGGTGTGTCAAGAAGCAAACGGTTGTAGCTCGCTCTAGCACTGAAGCTGAGTACAGAAGCCTCACTCACACTGCATCTGAGGTAGCTTGGCTTACTTCCTTACTTGATGAGTTAAGAATGTCACTCAAATCGCCTCCTGTGGTGTGGTTGATAATTTAAGTGCCATTGCTCTGGCTTATAATCCAGTTCTACATGCTAGAACCAAACACATAGAGCTTGATGTTCATTTTGTTAGAGATAAGGTTCTCAACAAGGAGCTTGAGCTACGCCATGTACCCACTCAAGACCAGATTGCGGACATCTTCACCAAACCTCTGGGCCAATAACCTTTCGTGAAGCTCCGTAACAGACTTGGTGTTGTTTTCTTAGCTTCCCTCAGGTTGAGGGGGGATGTTAGAGGAGTGACAAATGGCTTGATCAACCAAGTCGATGACTTGATCAAGTGCGATGTCTTGATCAAGTCATTGGTGATCAAGCGCGATGACTTGATCAAGCGCGATGACTTAATCAAGTCATCGGTGACCAAGCGCGATGACTTAATCAAGCGTGTTGAAGGAGATGGCTTGATCAACCACGCCTTATCGCATGGAAGTCGCACACGAGGAAAAGCAAGTGACAGCTCCCAACAAGCTGTCATCGCACGATCCAACACCTCACGAGCTTAGCTCGTGACTGTACCTATGCTCACAACTAAGATGCAGGACCATGAATGTACTTGGAGAGACGTGGTGCTAAAGGGATTAAAGAAGGAAATAGATTAGCAGAGTTTGTTATGATTAACTTTGTAATCTTGCTTTAACTTGTACTAGATGGATTATGGTAGAGTTCTAGATGTTTCCTATGCTACACATATGTAACCACACTTTGAGCATTGTGGATTCAACGAATGAAAGAGTGAATTCGACTCTCACCATCTTCCATATCAAGTTATGTTTTGCCTTGCTTTAGCTTTCATGCTTTATTGTTGTTCTTTTCAACTATTACATAAAATAATTATCCAAGAATAAGATATGAAATTACTCCCTTCCATTCAAATATCCCAATCAAAGGAGTTTATATAATCACCACGATTAATTCATATGAATTATATTTATAATTAAATAGGTGGGTGGAGTCGATGCTTTCGAGATTAAGATACAATCACCGACCATTGGCGAGTATTTTCAAAAAGTAAAATCTAAGTAATCTTGTTATTGTTGAATTATAACTTATTTTGTGAATTTCCTATGAAATTACTATATTGTAAAGTTCATGATGAAAAATGCCACGTACATGCATTAAAGAACTCCAACATTTTCATATAATTATTTTGAAAACCTCTTTTCGTGATTTCTAATTTACGGAAATCTATAATAAAATATTACTACTACTACATTTTTTTTCTTATTAATATGCTTGTCGTGTTGACTTTACGTTGAAGGCTCTTTATTTATTCTTGCTTCCCCATTAAATAAAGTATCAAACGCCATACTATTAATTTATGGAATAATGATATCGATAAATCGATTTACATAATTTTACAAAATATGTTTAAATATTTTACCCTTTCACCAACATATATCCATCCTTTACATCAAATCAAAGCTTTTTATTGGCGATAATATAATATTTATAAGATTTGGGGCCAAAATGCAAAATTCGAAAAAGTTATTAATGTGTAATTAATCAAACAGGACTATTAACCAATCGCAGGTGTACACGTAAGCCTGCGCGCAACAAAAGAAGTGGATAAAATATTACTTCAAAAACAAATATTCAAAAAAGAAAATTCCAAAACCACATAAAAAGAAAATGAAAACAAAAACAAAAACAAAAACAAAAACAAAAACAAAAACAAAAACCTCTGTATAAATTCCACTAACGTTCACCGAATTTACGTTAGTGGAATTTTTCAAACCCCTAAACTCTTCCTCTCTCTCTCTAAATCACAACAAATCTCTCGAATTTGTGCGAGTTGAGGCATCTGGAATTGCAATTTTGTTGAATATTTCGGTGTAATCAGTTTGAATTTTGAACGGCAGAGGTTTTCGTTTTTCACTGATCGGATCGGAATAGATTTAAGCAAGGATGCAGCGGCAGGACCAGCGAAAGAAGGTCTTCTTCAGCTTTTGTTTCATTTTTAGTTAATTATTGCGTTTTCTTGTTTTTTTCCCTTAGGAAGAGAGCTTTATTTTGTGTATCGATTGTGAACGCAGTTGACCTTTTTTTGTTGAGAATTTGAAGGTTTAATGAGAGAATTGAAAATTTTCACATAAATTGGACTTGGTTTGTTTGTTTGTTTGTTGTAGATTTAAGCTTTGCTTTTTGTTTGTTAGCAACAAGGCAAGAACATGAGGAATTTACTTTAGAAAGTTCTGATCGATTTTAATTTTGGATTCTTGTGTGAAAGAATAGGATTTCTTGTCTTTCCTCTAAATTCTCTTTTTGAAGACTCTTGATGGTGCCTAATTGAAATTTTCCTCACTTGATATCGTTTATTGGAGATTTCTTTAACCTTTTTCGAATTTTATGATTGATTGAAGTCATAGGTTTAGATCTGACTTTCTTTTACTTCAAAGTTCGGCATGATTATAACATGGTTAATTGTTTTGCAGATCCCAAAAGATACTGATTTTTTCACGGAGTATGGAGAAGCCAACAGATACAAAATTCTGGAAATTATTGGAAAGGGTAGTTATGGAGTTGTCTGTGCTGCCATTGACACGCAGACTAAAGAAAAAGTAGCAATAAAGAAAATAAAAGACATTTTTGAACATACGTCTGATGCTCTTCGGATTTTGCGGGAAATTAAGTTGCTTCGCCTTTTACGCCACCCTGATATTGTTGAAATCAAGCGGATCATGATTCCACCCTCTAGGCGAGACTTCAAAGACATCTATGTTGTTTTTGAGCTTATGGAGTCCGATCTTCATCAAGTGATAAAAGCTAATGATGATTTGACTCAAGAGCACCACCGTTTTTTTCTTTATCAGATGCTACGGGCACTGAAATATATGCATACTGGTAAATAAAAAGTATAATGGGTTTCCATGACTCACTTGATAAAAATCTTAAATGTTTGTGCTACATAGATGGGCAGATATATTTAAGATTTTTTCAGTGTTGTCTTATTACATTTTCTGTTCTGAGCTTGCCACACTTTCTTTGAAGTCTTCGGTTTACCTGTGTTCTATCACTTGATCATTTTTTCTTAATTTGCTTTTGCCTGCTTTCAGCTAATGTTTATCATCGGGATCTCAAACCAAAGAATATTTTGGCAAATGCTAACTGCAAACTAAAAATATGTGACTTCGGACTAGCAAGAGTGGCATTCACTGATGCACCGACAGCAGTTTTTTGGACGGTACAGACTAGAACTTGCAATCCATAAATCATTGAATATCTATTATCACCTTGTTTTGGGAGATACCTGTTTGTATCACCACTTTCAAGGGTAATCTGTTGGACAGCTGTTCATGTTTTAGATAATTTGTCTTATCCTGCAGGATTATGTTGCTACGAGATGGTATAGAGCTCCTGAGCTGTGTGGTTCTTTCTCCGCTAAGGTTCTTAATTTTAACCATTTATGCTCTTCCATGTTTCAAATCTACACACGCGCGCACACACACATGTGGTGCCAAATCATGATTCTTTAATGCTGTAAATTAAATGTGGGTTGATTCTTCATTGTCTGCCCCCACGTAAAGCCCTCCTTTGTTCCTTTATTTACCATTTTATCATTTACCGCATTTATGATTGGTTTGTAGGCTCCTCGTATTTCAATATTAAGTTCGCATAGATTGATCCCCCTACTCTTATCATATTGCACCTGAAAATTATTATTGGCTACTTAGTAATGGGAAATGCTTTTAGCTCCTGATTGTTTGTTATTGTTTCTTGGGTTCTCAGCTTATCTGTTGATGAGATTATATTGCGGGGAAAAACTATTGTTTATATTGACTTCATTTTCCATGCTTATTATTGATCTACCTTGGGGCTTGTTCTCATTGTGGATAGTAGCATTTATTTAGTGCAGAGTGCTGAGTCAACAAATGAAAAGTAATTGTAGATTAAAACAATTCTTGTTCAGGAAGGAGTATTGTACTTCCCTGGATGTTGATATCTCTGTTCTTCAGAGGCAATTGTGTCAGGTTGCGTCTTTTCTGGAGGGCTTTACTGCTTTGCTATTTTGAGTGCCACTCATTCACCATACATCATTTTTGCAGTATACACCTGCGATTGATATTTGGAGCATAGGATGCATCTTTGCAGAAGTCTTGGCAGGGAAGCCATTGTTTCCTGGGAAAAGTGTGGTGCATCAACTGGACCTGATCACTGATCTTCTGGGAACACCATCAGTTGATACAATAACTGGAGTATGTATCAAAGACCTGTATACAGAATATTAAGGTAATACATCTGAAGATGTGATTGTAACTACTGTGTATCCTGGACGCAGGTACGGAATGAGAAGGCACGGAAATATTTGATGGATATGAGAAAAAAGCGTTCAGTGCCTTTCACTGAGAAATTTCCAAATGCAGCAGATCCTTCCGCTCTCAAATTATTGCAAAGGCTGTTGGCATTTGACCCAAAGGATCGTCCCAGTGCTGAAGAGGTACGTGCTGTGTGCTCTCACAAATATCTTAATGACCCAGTGTTCTTTTGATTATATCAAATGGATAACAAACTAAATGTTTTCCTGTATTGATTATGATTAATGTGATCAATAGGCATTGGCAGATCCATACTTCAAGGGGCTGTCTAAAATTGAGAGGGAGCCTTCTTGTCAGCCAATCTCAAAGATGGAATTTGAATTTGAGCGAAGAAGATTGACAAAGGAGGATATTAGAGAATTAATATTCCGAGAAATATTGGAGTACCACCCCCAATTATTAAAAGACTACATGACGCGTAATGGCGGCACAAGTTTTCTCTATCCTAGGTTTGGTTCTGCTACATCAGATTGAGTCATTGCACAACTGTGTCAACATCAGATTTAATATGTTCTCTGTGTTATACAGTGCGGTTGGCCAATTCAAGAAGCAATTTGACTATCTGGAGGAAAATTCTGGAAAAAGTGGGCCTGTAATTTTCCCCGAGAGGAAGCACGTTTCTCTTCCACGGTATGGTTCTATTGTATGAGATTTTTAATTCCTATTTTTGCCTTGGAAAAATTACCTGATAAATTTACACTACTTCCAAACATATGCACAAACAAGACAACCTAATGTTTGTACCTATAACATATATGTATTAACAAATCAGTTAAGCGATGGGGTAATGCTTTCCCGACAATGACTGTGTTGTTTTTGTTGGGTTCTTAAAACAATTCCCTTTTTCACTTATTCTCCCTGAACAAAACCAAATATGATCGCCTTTTCAATGCACTTCTTCAGTGAAACTTCTCATTACATTTATTGTTAATTGGTCCTCCCAAAATGCCATTATATATACAATTCAAACACTCGTGCTTTTTCTGATCTTGAGATTACCTAGTTTGTATCAGCATGTTAAGCACTCTAGTGATAGTACTTGGTCTATTAGCTTATGGCTGCAGCTGAAACCATTCCAAACTTTCTGAATTTTTGTTTCCTCTTCCTGTCAAGCGACCTTATAATTTACTTTTGATGGATTTGATGTTTTTTGATGAATCTATATACAATTATACTATGAGATTATAATATGAGTGCCAGTGCCTAAATTAACAGTGGATTTCCTGCTTCTATGCAGGTCTACTGTAAACTCTAGCACAATTCCTCCCAAAACACATTCGAATGTTTCTGTATTCGACAATCAAAAAGTTAAATCAGAAGCTTCAATAGGATTTAGAGCGCCAAATGCTGCCTCGGATAGTGCACCTAGGGTTTCACGCCCACCTCCAAGGATTTCAAATGGTACAAGGATTTATATATTTAGTTAGATTTCTACTCTCGTTAGCTATATTTAGTTAGATTTCTACTCTCATTAGTAAATAGCACGTGAAACGAAATTCACCGAATGACTTGAAAGTGATGAATCTATTGTACTTGATAGAATTGCTTTTCTCTGAGACAAATAGACAAGTTATTGTTGGTGATAAATTAATTAGTGATCAGCACACATTGATTTCTGTGATGGAGATATGAAAGGGGACTGAAGAGTGTGAGAACACCAGAATTTTGATAAATTTGTCGGAGTGCCACTAATGAAACAGAAGCCTAATAGTCTGCATTAAAGTATGAAAGCACCAAATGCTTAACTATTCCGTGATATATAGTTTTAAGGTCGTAGAAAGTCATGTTGATAGATGTAAATTGTAATGGTTGCCTCTGTTTGTCATCTGAATATCTCTGTAGTTTATCTCTTCATCTCTTCTAATTCTCAATAACCTCAGTTTACCATTGCAGCCAAGCCCGGAAGAGTAGTTGGACCAGTTTTACCATATGAGAATGCCAGAAATGTGAACGATTCCTATGGCGGAGGGATGTGCGTTCAGAATGCTACTCTGCCCCCGCAATCGAACTCTCCACATTGTTTCTTCAAAACTAGTACAGTACCGAACCAAGAGAGCTGTAAAGAGGAAGAAGAGTCCCAAGTAAAACAACAATCTCAGCGGCAAAACACGCCAGTCATATCGAGGAATGGCTCAAATGTTGAGATTGTCTCTAAGGGGCAGCCTCTACAGTATACACCAGCTAAAGTGAACCCTGCTATGAATGCAGAAAGGAACAGCAACCCGTACCACCAGCCACAGTCGAGAGAAGGTACATTGGATAGTCAACATTCCCTTGATGCGAAATTGATGCAAGCCCAGTCTCGGTTTGTTGCTGCTGGAGCTGCTGCTGTTGCAGTGGCTGCTCACAGGGAGGTTGGAGCTATGCAGGTCGGACTAATTTAACCGGGTACAGTGACATCTGATGTTTTACTCAGGTGAATTATGCTTGGACTCAGACCGAGCGGAGACAGACACCTGGAGCAAACTGCGTCATCACTCATCCGATAGTAACGATTGTGATGTTTGCAGATTATGGAAGATTTTCTACTTGGCTTGGATGTCTCTCGTTGCGGAAAAATCCGAGCTGGGCGTATTTTAGTTTTTAAGAGGCAATTGCTTTTTAGTTGAAGGTGTTCAAGTTCAGTTAGTTCCATGTATGAATGTATAACGGTAAAAGCTGTTGCATTGCTTCTGTCAATTATTTGAACAATGAAAATCAAGCAATTTCTTGAATTTAATTCTATCCTTGCTTTCATGCTATGCCACTGGTGTGTGTGTTTAAATCTCATGGTTTAATGTGTGCATGGAGAGAACAAACATAAATTTACTGGAATTATTTTGATTATCATATTATAAATAAAAACATTAAATTAACATTTTCCACCTATAAATAAAAACATTAAATTAATTTGAATATAATTATATTGTATTTTGATTATCATATTATAAAATGTATTAATAGGATAATAAACAATAGTAATACTCGCTTCGTCGCACTCAAGATGTTCAACATTTTCTTTTTTATTCGTCCCATTTAAGATGTCCACTTTTAATATTTGGAAACAAATTTTTCTCTCATTTCTTATCATTAAAATATTCAATCACCTTTTTTTCACTCTACTTTAATTTACTCAACTACTCCACCTAAAATCCGATGTCATTCGAGAATATGAACATCTTGAATGAATAGAGGGGGTATTAAGTATACTCCATCCGTGCCATAAAAATGTGTACTTTCCGTTTTGTCCGTCTTATAAAAATATGAGCATTTTCATTTATTTATCACAATTTACTACCCATACACATTGAGTTATTTACAACTTATACTACCCTTAAAACACTAATAATAATGTGGGTCCTAGTACCATTAAGACTACTTTAACTACTCTTTATTTTCTCTCTCTTATTTTATCAATTTTGTGTCATATTATAAAATCATTTATAACCAAATTTTTTAAATCTATTTGAAACAAATCAAAATTTTTTAATCTATTTGATACAACCATTTATAAAATTCATTCGAAAATTTATAGTAACTTTGATAAATCACTTTACTTTTACTTTTAGGTGGGATTTATAATATTTTGAATGCACATTGTAGCTGAGAACATCCGCAACGGTGGCGTCGTAACCCGCGTCCGTCCGCGCCGCTGGCACGGACGTGTCTCGCCGTGCCGGCGAGCAGGTGACGTGGCGGCACGCGATTGGGCAACAGCATAGCCGTTGCCTTTGAATTTTTATTTATTTATTTAAAATTCGTTATTTAATTATAAATAATGATAAAAAAAATAAAAAATATATTTTCCAAATCCCAAAAATATTGTCATTTTTTTGCCCGTTTTTCTGAATTTTTTGGAATTTTGTTAAATTTTTTCCCCCAAAATCATCTATAAATACACACATTCATCATTCATTTATCACATCAAATCATCTCTCATTCATAATTCTCATACAAACTATCAACACATTCATCCCTCACTCAAAACCTCAAATGGATTTCACCCATCTCATGGCAGAAGCGTAGCGCGAAAAACAAGAATACTACAAACAACATCGTGCCTCTTACGAAGCATATGTCGTGGCGAATACCCCCGCTCCTCCTCCTCAACGAACTAGATCAACTCGCCGCTACATCCATCGGGACCGGGAGGGAGCCCACGAAAGGCTCGTTGCCGACTACTTTGCAGACCAGCCGCGGTTTCCGACAGATTACTTCAGGCCCCGTTTTCGCATGTCAAAGCGCTTGTTTATGCGAATTGTCAACACATTGTCCGCACGTGTTGAATTCTTCCAAACAGATCCAGATGCAGCCGGCCGGCAAAGTATCACGCCGTTGCAGAAGTGTACGTGTGCCATCCGACAACTCGCTACTGGGCAAACGGCCGACATCTTCGATGAGTATTTGCATATCGGTGAGTCCACTGGAATCCTTTGTCTAAAGAATTTTTGTGAGGGCATTCGTTCAGCCTTCGGGGATGAATCCCTTCGTGTACCTACCACCGATGATTGCCAACGGTTGCTTCGTCTTCACGAATCAGTCCATGGCTTTCCCGGAATGCTTGGCAGCATTGACTGCATGCATTGGAGGTGGAAGAATTGCCCGACTGCTTGGAGGTGGCAACACTTAAGGGGTCACAAAGGCGGCGGCCCAACACTTATCCTTGAGGAGGTCGCCGACCACCGCCTATGGATTTGGCATGCATATTTCGGCGTTGCCGGAGCCAACAACGACTTGAACGTGCTCTATTCGTCACCCCCTTCAATGATGTGATGAATGGTGTAGCACCGGCGATCGACTTCACCGTCAACGGAACTACATACCACATGGGTTACTATCTCGCCGATGGTATCTATCCAGGGTGATCGACGTTCGTGAAGACGCTCAGCAACCCGCACGACCCGAGACGGGTTCTTTTTGCGCAGCGTCAAGAGTCCGCGCGGAAAGACGTCGAAAGAGCCTTCGGGGTCCTTCAAACCCGATTCAACATTGTGAAGGCCCCGGCTCGGCTGTGGTACGTGAATAATATCGCTGACATCATGTTCACGTGTATTATCTTACACAAATGATTATAGCCGACGAAGGGCCGAGGGCAGCTAGCTTCTACGACGAGGATGAAGTCGGAAGCTCAACAACGAGGTCTCCCCCACGCCGAGGTGAGCATACGACGGTTGGCCAAAGGATCGAGACAAGACACACAATGCGCGATACCCGAACCCACATTCAGCTACAAGAAGACCTAATCAAACACATGTGGGCGAAATTCGGCAACGAGTAGTGGTTTTTTAATATTTAGCATTTTAATTATGTAATTTTTAATTTTTAGGATTTTAATTATGTCGTTTTTATTTTATTTGTCATTTGTAATATTATTTAGGTTTTTTAATGAATTTTAGTATTATGGAAATGTTTTTGTTTAATTGAATTTTAAATTAATTGTGCTCGTCTTTGCGGAAGAGCACAGTTGTAGGTGTTGTGCTCTTGCCAGAGAGCAGACAGAAAAAGTGGGGCCGGACCCACAACCGTGCCGCTAGCAAGAGCACGATTGTTGATGCTCTGAAGCTCAATATATCACACTCAATCATCTTTGCTATCTTCAATAACTATGTTCACTATGAAGCCATACAGAGAAAAATAAACACCCAATTTATGTAATGAGCTACCAAACGAATCACGAAATAATTACTTACTAGAGCTCTAAAGTAAATCACTAACATTTCAGATTTGAGATGGCTCTAATATGAAATTTGAACGTAATTTAAACATCAGAATCTCCCTCCACATTTTTCCGACTAATAAATTGAAATTCCTCTGCCCAAAATTTCAGTATCTCATCTTCCCGCCATATTCTTCACCATATCATCACCTCTGGCTCTCAGTCTCACTCCTCCCCTTCATCGCCTTTTTCACCAAACCCTACTAATCCCTCTTTCCTTTATTCTTCGCAAATGGAGGAGACCAGATTTCTAGGCTTGCCTCCTCTCAAACGATTCCGATTACAACAACAACAACAACAACAAACCGATTCCTCTTGCCTTCCCGCCAAAAAGCGCAAGGAATGCCGAGATTCGCCTTCCCCGCCCGCCGCCACAACTCTCTGCCTTCCAGCGAAGAAGCGAATTTGGGCGTTTCAGCCCCTGGACCTCGATCTGAATCTCAATCCCCCATCCGATGAAGATTCCGCACAAATCAAACTCAACTTCGGAGAAGACGGCGAGGACGGAATCGTCTGCGCCGTCTGCGACAGCACGGACGGAGATCCGGCGGATCCAATCGTGCTCTGCGACGGCTGCGATCTGATGGTGCACGCCACATGCTACGGCCACCCCTTCACCGCCGGGATCCCCGACGGCGACTGGTACTGCGCTCAATGCCTCCATTCCAAATCGGAGAAAAATCAACCGCCGTCCTGCTGCCTCTGCCCCGTAGGCGGCGGCGCGTTGAAGCCGACGACGGACGGGCGCTGGGCGCATCTGGTGTGCGCGATCTACGTGCCGGAGGTGTTCTTCGCGGATTCGGAGGGGAGAGAAGGAATCAACTGCGATCGGGTAGGGAAGAGGCGGTGGGAGACCGAGTGCTACATCTGCAAATCGAAAAACGGTTGCGCCATTGATTGCTCCGAGCCTAAATGCGGATCGGCATTCCACGTCAGCTGCGGGTTGAAAGAGGAGCTCTGTATCGAATACAGAGAGGGGAAGGGGAAGAGCAGAGGATCTGTTGTTGCTGCATTTTGCTCCCCTCATACTCATCTCTGGAAGAAGGTAACCCTAATCCCCCTTTTTTTCCTTCTTTTTCAATTAATTGAATTTCTTCTGATTAAATTTTAAATTGGACTCTAATTTTAAGTAACTCTTTTTTTTTTGCGATGTGGTTTTGCAGCAAGAGCAAACAGGAAAGTTTAAGATAGTTGCTAGAGGCGACGACAACAAGTAACAAGAAATTGCTATTCGACACCATTTTAACCTTTAGCAGTAGCAAATTCCAGATCTCGATTCCTGCAAAAACATCAATTTGCTACTACTATGTCACAATTTTAATGTGTAATTTCTTTATTTTACCATTTTTATGGATAAAATATTGTTTTCTTTTATCCATATAAATTTAGCTCTCCTTTTTCTGTCAAATTAAATACTCCACTTGCATTGAATTGAATTAGAGCAACTCCAAGGGAGGAGGTAAATGAGAAGGTAAATCATAATAACTGTCAAATTTACCTCTTTTTGACAGAAAAACAGTCTCCAAGGGGAGAGGTAAATGAGAAGGTATTATACCTTTTCCCATTTTGAAGAGATATCTTTACCTCTCCACCAAAAAGAAGGTAAAATAGAAAAAACTGATTTTGACATTGGCGGGAGATAAAAGTTGCGGCAAAACCACTACAATAAAACTGAACATATATTGAATTCTATGAAATTGGTTGTTAGTTTTATGAAATTAATTCCACCAACAAGAAACAGAATACTATTAAATTCTAAACCCTAATTTTCGAAATAAAAAGACACCAAGAATAGACTTTCACCTCATTCACTTCTACTTCCAAAGCCAAGCAATTCCTTTTCAATATCAAGCAAACAAAAATCAAAGGCGTAAATATAGAAAATAATATAGGAGAAAGAGATCTGTGAGATTGGGGTAGTGCTTTGGTTATTTGCTTGAGCGATTGCGCCGAGATTTGTGAGATTGGGGAAGTGCTTTGGTTATTTGCTTGAACGTTGCGCCGCCTTCGTTCTGTAGAACAGGCTGTGATTTTTTTGTTAAATAGGGAGTATATATATTGGGTTCAAGTACCGTCGCATTATATCTAATAGTTTAGGAGTTTTTTATGTTTTATATATTTGTTTAATACTTTATATCATTTGATGGATATATTATTTAATATTTAATATTTTATGTTTAGATTATGGTTTAAATATATCTCTTTAATTTGTGCAGATGGATTTTTCATAAAATGATTCTGAGTCTCTCACAAATTTATTGACAAGAGAACACTCCGTTGATTTAGCCGATGATTATGGTGATTTTGGGACAAGTTTTGAAACCGACACTTCAAATGTTGTTTCTCCTACAACACGAAAAAGGCAACGAAGTTCAAGTTTCTCCCGTGAAGATGATCAACTTTTGATTGCGGCGTATCTTCATACAAGTAAAGATTCGACTACTGGAAACGGACAAAATGCTACTACATTCTGGGGAAGGATAGAAAAATATATTGACGATAATGGAGGTTTTTCCACCCAACGTAGTTTATCTACAATCAAAACGCGTTGGAGAGATATTAACAAACAATGCTCCAAATTTGTTGGAGTTTACAGTCAAATCGAACGGCTGAATCAAAGTGGACAAAACGAACAAGACATGGTAAATTTTGTACAAGTTGTAAATATTATGTAGTTTTATGTGTAGATTTAACCCAAGTATTTGCCTAACATTTATATGTTTTTAGCTTCAAGATGCATACAAGGTATACAAGAGGCAGGTGGGAAAGTCATTTACTTGTCAACATTGTTGGGAAATTTTGATTTTCGATCCCAAATGGCAAGCAACTTTGCCAAACAAGAGACAAAAATCAACCACTGAAGCAAATTTGGATCCTGAAGACGACGTTAATCAAGATAGGCCTATGGGAAGGAAAGCTGCGAAGGAATTGCTAAAAAACAAAGGAAAAAGTGTTGTTGGGAGCGTAAGTTCGATTCTTACTCCGAAATTTTTCGAACGAAAAGAAAAGATCGACCGAGAAAAGGCTGAACGAAAAGAAATGATCGACCGAGAAAAGCCCTCAAGTATTGTGGGCTATATACCTCTACAATTGTTTTCACAAACTCTCTCAAACAAACCAATGTAGTACTCTATCCGATTCTAACATATTCGTCTACAGAATCCGCTGGTTGGCCATAGGCAAGCATCTTTATGGCTGTCGTGACCTTCGGAAGAGAGGACAAACCAAGAAGACCTGTAGCATCACATCTTTGGTGAAAATACGCATTGTGAGCTACCACATCGTCAACAATTCGGCTAAAAAGAGGGCGACTCATGCGGAATCTCCTACATAATAAGTTTGCAGGATACACGGGATGCTCACAGAAGTAATCGCGATAGAGTCTTTCATGGCCTTCTTGCCTACCACGATGAAGCACTCGATGTCCCGGAATGGAGCCGCGATGGCCCCTTGTCCGCCGACGACTCATCTCTTCCTCTTGTGCAGCCGTTATAATGGCATCAAATTCATCATCCGAATCATTATTCATATAATCTAAAATATTTGGAAAAGGATTCATTTGGGCAGAAAACGAATTGTCCAGTAACTTATTTTGTTGCTTACATATAAGCTTAAATATCCATACTTTTAAAATTAGTACCGTTGCTTTATATTAGTTAATTTTGAGGCATAGTATGATAGAACTTAAGACATTACCGTTGCAGCAGTAGTCTAGCAACTAATATTTAAAAAAATAATAATTTACCTTTTCATATACCTTTTATCCTTGGAGTTGCTTGCTTTTTGGAAACGTATATTGCACTTTTTGAGAAGGTATAAACATGATATACCCTTTTCATTTACCTTCTCCCCTTGGAGTTGCTCTTAGAAAATTGATTTCTCAAAAATGTTAAACCGAATTGAATTAACCAAAAAATGAACCCAAAAAAGTAAAAACTCATAACCGAACTAAACTGAAAATTGGAATTTCATAAAAAATAGTACTAATAAAAAATTGAAAAGCAAAAATTCAAGAATGCTAAAAATGCTTAACATCCATCAATCTTCACAAATATCTCATCATCGAACGCCAAATAAATTAGAATTTCATAATATCCCTTGACAAATAAACAAGCAAATTCATTAATAAAAGCAATTTAGAATTCTAAGTATAAATAATGTAAAAATGTCCTTAACAATTTGATAGCATTATAGGAATATAAACATCATCAAACTTAATTCAAAGTAACAAGTGATCAAAATATATTCTTACCCCTAAAATAGTGCAAAATTCTTGCGGATTAAAGATTATTTCAGAACTTTTAGCATTATTTGAAAAATGATACTGTATAATTTATACTATTAATTATATTAAACAAGCAGCATGGTTGATTAATTAATGAATATAAAATACTTATCTTAAATGCGAGAAATAATTAATCAAATAAAAGCCTACTTATGTGATTTGGATTTGAAACATACTCCACGTCAGTACTTACTGATTATGATTGTAACACTTATTATTACTCCTTAAATATTATGATTGTAACACTGATTATTACTCCTTAAATATCTTAATTAAGAGTAACAACCATTTGTGGTCCTAAACATATTGTGATTTTATGATTTGGTTCATAACATTATCTTTTGAATTATTGCATCCTGAAAAATGGAAATGGCCCAGATTTAGTTCATTTTAAACGGAGCCCGACTTATGTGATTTGGATTTGAAACATAAATTAGTACTTATTGATTATGAGTGTAACACTGATTATTAGTGTCCTTAAATACTTTAATTAAATTAAGCTGATTTAATTAATCAGAGCTCTATTATGTCCATAAAAAATAGTTCCATTTATGGATTACACGAGTTTTAATGAGAAATTGGTAAAGTAAGATAGATGAGGAGAAAAAGTAGGCAAAGTAAGGTAGATAGAGAAAAAAAATACTCTCTCCGTCTCATTCAAGATGTTCACATTTCCTTTTTAGTTTGCCACATTCAAGATATCTACATTATGTATATGGAATAAAACATCTTTCTCCTCTATCATCATTAAAATATTCAATTACTTTTTCCACTCTATTTTATCACAAACAACTATTCCACCTAAAACTCCATGCCACTCAAGAATGTGACCATTTTGAGTGGGACGGATGGAGTAGATAAAGTATGGGAGAGAGGAGAAAATGTAAGTAAAGTATGAGAGAGGTGATTTCCATTTTAAGAAATGAAACTATTTTTTGTGGACATTTCAAAATGTAAAATAAGATTATTTTTCATGGACGAAGGGAGTATGATAAGACATCCGAATTTCATTAGAACATCCACATCAATGGTTTCTACTTTCTACTTATAATCATCATCTATTAACTATTCATGGTTCTCACCTTACTTTTAACTATTTTTTATTTCATCACTTAACTAAGAAACAACACCTATAACAATACTTATATCTCTTAACTATTTATGAGTCATGTTATTCTACTCTTCAATTTAAAATGCTATTGTACTCTTCAATTTAAAAAATACTATTAATAAAAATATTTTGCTAGTAAAACTTTTATAAAATAATTCGAATATGACATTAGCAATAAGAACAATTAAAATAAAAAGTGAACAAAAAAGAATGTGTTGATTAAGAAGAAAACAAGGGCTATTAATAGTATAATTAAACTTTGAATTAATGATATTTTTATTAAATCTACTCATTAATAATCAATTAAAGTTTTATTTGATTAATCAGGAAAAATCTGATTAATACAAATTTCCAATTTTTTTCACGATGATATGGAATACATACTCTCTCCGTCACATGTTATTCGCACTTTTCATTTTAGGCCATAAATTTGAGATTGAATTTTTAATGTAATTAAATTAGAATTTTAAGTGTAATGAGACAACACTTAATAAAGGACCTCTTAACTTAATCTAACATATTAATTAAATACATCAATTCTAACTTAAACTATAAATAGTGTAAGGAGTTTGTACCGAGTCGAAAAGCAACAGTGCAAGTAACATGAGACGGAGGGAGTATATAATTACTCACTCCATCCCATGAGAATATGCACTCTTTCCTTTTTAGTCCGTTCCACGAGAATATGCACTTTCCAATTTTAGAAACTCTTTTCTCTCTAATGACGTGTGACTCATTCCCTATTAACAATACTTTAATTACTTTTTCTCTCTACCTCTCTTTTACTTTACTAATTTTACATTAAAACCTGTGTCGAACCCAAAGTACATATTCTTTGGGGACGGATGAAGTAAGTATATTTTATTAACATTTGTACATAATTTATTTAATTAAATACTAAGTGCATTACTTTCTTTTTTCATAGTCTTTAATATTTTCTAAGTCAACATTGTCTATTTAAAGATTAATTGTTCTAGATGAATTCATATGTCCATAGCCAAATAATAATAATAATAATAATAATAATAATAATATTAATAATAATATTAATAATAATAATAATAATTTTGGTTACTTTTTATAGAGTAGGATTTAATTTGGTTGTATATTTTAATAAAAGAAATAAGTAGTTACCAGCAATTAAAATAAATAATGAAGAGCTAAGAATATTTTGATTAGATTGAAAATAAAGGCTCTTTATAGTGTGAACTTGATATTTTATCAAATCTAATTCTTAATGGTCAATTTGAATTTCAGTTGATTAATTATGAAAAATTAAGGTTCGATCTTTTTAACTATAGTATATTGTCATAATTTAATTGTACAAAATACTATTGACTTTATATAATACACCGTAAATAAATAAAATTAGTTAAAAATACAAATAAAAAGAAAATTTTAAAACGCCTTAACTACTTCTATTAAATGAGATAATCGATCATTTAAAAAAAAAAAAAAAAAATAAGATGCTTAAAATATTATTATCCATAATACATATATTTACCAAAATGCTATATATGGACAACAACTTCATAGTAACATAGATTTATCCTTTTTTCATATACTGTAATTTATCAACCGTGGATGGGAAAACAGACGAACATCCATCACTACATATAAATGGATAATATCTGGAGTAGTTTGGAATAATTAACATTATCTATTAATTAATGAAATACAATGTAACAAAGATTTCCGTTACAACAGATGAATATCTCGATTTATTTTACACGTCAACATGACTATGCATAGTTATTAGTATGATTCCCTTAAATTCGCACAACGATAAACCTTCTCGAAAATAAATGAAGTTTGTTGAATATAGTCAAGCTTCCAATTTAATCAATTATTATTATTTCCAAAACTAGCTGCTTCAACATTATCCAAACCCTAAAAAATGTGTGTATAAATACACACTCACACATTGACACTATATCATATATTGTGAGTGAAGTGAAGAAAATGGTGAATTAAGAATGTTGCATATTATAGCAATGGTGGTGGCATTGTTGATGACAAGTGTTGGTGGACAAAGCGAGTACGAATCAGCTGTTGGTGATCCCGGGATGAAACGAGACGGCCTCAGAGTCGCCATTGAAGCGTGGAATCAATGCAATGAAGTTCATGAAGAAGCTCCCAACATGGGCAGCCCTAGACAGGCCGATTGCTTCGATCTCGCCCGTCCATCCCAATCACAATGTATGTTTCTACTTCGTTGAAAACATTCATTTTTGTTTCATATTGACTTGGTGATGATTCTGTGTAATAGTATATGCCTTTGAAGACTTAATCTAAACTTAAATCGAATTTTTTTTGAAGAAAACCAACACAAAAACGCTACTATAGTAATATAATATTATTATAATTATAAAACTCATTTTGAAAATGCCGAGTTGTGTTGCTTTAAAATATAACTACTATCATAATATTTAAATAATATAACTACTATCATAATATTTAAATAGAACTGCTATCATTTTTTAAGTTAAAATTTCTTTATTCAAACAAAAGTGCTAAATTTACAAAGTGCCATGTGATTTGCATAAGCAAAATTGGAATTCGTAGCTAAATTTTCAACAAACCAATTTTAACTTAATAGGGTTTATTTGCTTCTATAGCTATCGCATGAAAAATTTGAATATATGCATTAGTTTAATTTTATGTACTCATAAAATATTTATGCACTTTTATAGTTGTTGTGGTTGTGATTTTTTTGCATGATTACTAATTTTCATATCATATATTTCTTTCGTTCTATAAAAAATAGTTCATTTCTATTTTTGATAATTTTTTCTCTCTCTAAGATGAGTATCATTCTCTACTAATTATTTTTTCTTTCTATATCTTTCATATGTTACCAATTGTGCATTAATACTCGTGTAATCCAAAAGTGTTTTTTTTATAAGATGGAGAGAGTAACATATATGAAACATCTATATATAGTAGAGCGCTTACTGAAATAAATCTCTTGTGCCCGCCCTGGTGGTTCATTTCCACATGGTATCAAAGCATGTCCAAGTCGAATATTCATTTTAATTACTCGCTGAAACCCTCATTCTTGTCTCATATCGAGTTGGTGCTGATTTTATCTCATCTACACACTCTTAAACAACCCTCCCCTTTATCCCGTCCATTTTTACACAGTATCATAGCAGGCCCAACTCAAACATTTGTTTCAATTACCTATATTGTGTTGTCTAGATAAATTAACTCACAAGGTGAGGAGGAAGGAGAACAAGCTAGGAGTGAAACAAGCCACAATAGATGGAATGGAAATAATAGATTGCAACAAATTTGCAGCATGGAAAGAGTTATTATTAGCTGAAAAATGCAAAGTAAGAGACCATCCAAGGCCATGGCACTTTTGGATGGTGATGCTCAAGAGTGGCAACATGGACTCCGAAGCCGCTATCTGCCCCAAGGACGGCACGAAATCCTCGCCCTTCGCCCCCCGAGCCTCGCTTCCCGTGCTTCGGGGAGGGGTGCATGAACATGCCCTCCATCCACCACCGCTACACGCGCCTCGTTGGGAAGAGGAACCGGACGATGCACATGAAAGGAGGCTTTTTCGGGATGTGGGACTTGGATGCGGACATGGCCACGGCTGGTGTTAATGAAAATGTGTCAATACTATTCCATCACTTGGGAGAAGAGTGTTGGGAAAGGAGGTTGGGTTTTCAAACATGTGTTGAAAACTTCACCAAAGTATCCATGGCTCATGTTGTATTTGAGATCGGATGCTACAAGAGGCTTCTCCGGTGGCTAACATTATCAAACTAGAGGAATGACTAAGATTGTGAGTTTTCTTTTATTTTTCTCATTAGTTTCACTATTTGCTAATTGATAACGGATAACTATGTCAGCACGCATGTTATAGATGTCAACACAATGACATTTGTATGTCAACAAGTTGTCATACGTATGACTTGTGTTGATATCTATAGGGGCGGACGCATAAAATTATATTGATAGGGTTTATGTTTACTACATTTGCTTACAGCTTGTGTGATGCATACAGCAACCCACAGCCTCAGGAAATCCTCCAGATTCTGCCTCACCCTGTTTGGGGAGAGTATGGCTATCCAACCAAGAAAGGAGAGGGTTGGATTGGAGATTCAAGGACTTGGGAGCTTGATGTTGGAAGGCTCTCTCACTCACTTTACTTCTATCAGGTTTAAAACTCAACATTTGTGCATACTTCTTTGTTAAATACTACAACCGGTCTCTTATAAATAGAAACTTTCTAAACTTTCTGTTTTAGGAAGTGGACCCCATAATCCACTAACTCTATTTCCACTACTTTTTCTCATTCTCTCTCTTATTTTACCAATTTTTCTCTCTTATTTTTTTTTACCAATTGTGCATTAAATTTGTGTCGTCTCAAAAGTTTCTATTTTTCAAAGAAGGGAATGGTAATTTTGTTTTATCGTTTTATTAAAAAATATTGGTTTTTGCAGGATCCGGGGACAGAGCCTGTGGTTCGGCATTGGCCATCGGTGGATGTTGGGACTGAGATTTATGTGAGTGGGAATGAAATTGCAAAATGGAGCCTTAGCAACTTTGATATTCTTGTGCCAAAATGAAGCCAATCTCCTTTCAAGTGTATAGTTAGTTTCTGCAAAATTTGAATGATTTTCTATGTAGTAGATTTGGCATCATTTTCTAAGAGATTGTTGATTTAGTAAGTTGAGAAAGTGAGCAAGAGTTATTTACTTTATTTTGCAATAAAATCACCTTGTGTAACATATAATTCTAATAGCTTCTTACTATAATACTATCATTTAAACACGATCTATTAATAATAATCATTAAAATATGGTATGTGCATATATGCTTAATGGTTTTTACCCAACCCACTTATGACTTAATTACTCAGCAATATAGTAGTATGAAAATATCTCACTGTAATGATTTTCTAATTTGGTAGTTCTAAGCCTACCACACCCACATATAATTATGTAGTAGTAGTATTAGTATATAAATAGAATAAGAAACGTGGTTGCATTATTCAAAAAATAAAATGTAGTTATTGCATTGTGATGAATCATACCTACCATCGAAAAAGGGAAATGGTGGAATTATGCCAAAGTAAATACTATATAAATTATAATGGAGGCAAAGTTGCCATTGTGATTCTTTAACTGCATTAATTTAATATTCTTTCAAGTCTCGTCTAAATCAAAATTAAATGATAAAATGTGAAAGTAGTATTCCATTAGGCTTTATTATTGTTAGTCGTAAATATATTATTGGAATTTTACATATTCACTTGCATTTTTGTATTGGATAGTGGGACTAAAGTTGTTGTTATACTAATTCTTTTTTTAAGTTTAGATTTAATTATTTAAATACCTATTTATACTGTAAAATTAATTATAATTTAATGGTATGAATTTTAAAATGGCTTAGTTGAAAATATGCAAAGGAAAAGTTACATATGCCATCCAAATTCACACTTTTTATGCTTCGATAAAAAATATATTTGTAAAAGAATTCATGATATTCACATGAAATTAGAGTCTTCCACATAAGAAACTCGAGGCCAACGATAAAATATCAGGCCACATATTAGTAATTGGTCGAAAATCATGCATTAACCATAATATTTTATTATTCGAATTAGGTTTGTTAACGAGAGAAGAAGCATAATTTTTTAATTTAGTTCCTTTTCTTCTAATTGTGTTTATTATGTGAAGAAAAACATTCCACTCGATGTTGGGAAGAAACTACTCCATTTACTAGTACTATATGTACTCAATTTTCAATAACTAGATAAAAAACAAAAGAATATGATAATAATTTTATTATTAGAATAAACTTTTAAATTGATTATTAATTCATAATAAAATAAAAAAATTTATCGTTATTATTATTTTACTTTATGATTCACTATAATTTAAATAATTACATTTAATCTAAGTTATTAATGAATAACAGTACTCTTTCCGTCTCACTCAACATCTCTCTAAATAACATATTTTTATTTTTGAAATATCTCACTAAAAATGACACATTTTTATAAAACACCACGTCTTCTATTTTACTCTCGTTTCACTTAATTTACAAAACAACATTAAGTAAAATTGTATGACGAATCAGCAATGGACAGAGAAAAAATTTAAAACCAAATTTAGACCCATTTTTTTATAGAATATATAAATTTTAAAACTCATAATTATAGATAGAGAGAGGAAAATGAAATCCGATCGTTGATTTCACCAACTACGACTATTCCAGCAAAATTTGTCGGTGAGTCATAAAATCAAACATGTACAGTGCATTACCGCGTCTACCAAGATCATCATCATCAAATCTGTATTTCCTTCCAATTTCACGCGTATTTTTTTTATCCCCTTTGCTGTTTTTCTATAACTGGGGAAAAAAGTGAGATTTGCATATAAATATCGATTGAGGTCAGTGGTTTTTCCTTGCTTTTCGCCACTTCCTCTCCTCTCCTTGTCTAAACTTCCTCTTCTCTCTCTCTCTCTCTCTCTCTCTCTCTCTCTCATTTCAATCTTCCGTTTTTACTCCTATTTCCGGTGGGCTGATCCGAATTATTATCGGAGAAAAACGTGAGTTTTCTTCAACTCCTAATCCTGCGGGGAATCTCGATTTGTCTCAGATCTCTCTTTTATTCCCTGCGTTTACCTGATTTTGACTCTGTTCAATCATTTACATTTTTGTGCTTCACCAATCTTATTTGATCTATGATGATTGATAATTTTATCTAGGATTAAGCTTTTAGTTCTTAATTAAGATGGATCATTAGCAGGGTAATTTGATAATCATAGTTTGTTTCATCACGATCTCATCAATCCTTTATGATCTGTTTGAAAGAATGCAACTTGATTTGTGATTTGTGTTGAATCTTTTGTTTGTCTCATTAGAGCATTTTTGTTGTGAAAGTGAAATACCTTTGGATTAAGATCTTACTTGATTGTGTTTAAACAGTTGAATTTTGTGATGCCCTGGTTTTGGAATCTTTACTATAGAGTTGGTTTGTGCTATGCATTTAGTAATATGTGAGCATGTCTGCTTTTCTTTTTTTGTAGCTACTGTTTACTAAGCAACAATGTCGAATTTCACCCCGAAAAACATCCTCATCACTGGAGCTGCGGGATTCATCGCCTCTCATGTCGCCAACAGGCTTATCAGGAACTACCCTGAGTACAAGATTGTCGTGCTTGACAAGCTTGATTACTGCTCCAACCTCAAGAACCTCCTTCCTTCAAAATCCTCTCCCAACTTCAAGTTTGTCAAGGGAGACATTGGTAGCGCTGACCTTGTCAATTACCTTCTCATCACCGAGAACATTGATACCATAATGCATTTTGCTGCCCAAACCCATGTCGACAATTCCTTTGGTAACAGTTTTGAGTTCACCAAGAACAACATCTATGGCACCCATGTCCTCTTAGAGGCCTGCAAGGTCACCGGGCAGATTAGAAGGTTTATCCATGTTAGCACGGACGAGGTCTATGGAGAGACTGAGGAGGATGCTGTAGTTGGGAACCACGAGGCCTCACAGCTCCTGCCGACAAACCCTTACTCTGCAACAAAGGCTGGGGCTGAGATGCTTGTTATGGCATATGGTAGATCTTATGGATTGCCTGTCATTACAACCCGAGGCAATAATGTTTACGGCCCCAATCAGTTTCCTGAGAAGTTGATTCCTAAGTTCATCCTCTTGGCCATGAGAGGGAAAACTCTTCCTATCCATGGCGACGGATCCAATGTTCGAAGTTACCTCTATTGCGAGGATGTTGCGGAGGCCTTTGAGGTCGTTCTCCACAAGGGAGAAGTCGGTCATGTTTACAACATTGGGACG
The DNA here is from genome assembly GCF_004379255.2 of Salvia splendens. NCBI lineage: Eukaryota > Viridiplantae > Streptophyta > Magnoliopsida > Lamiales > Lamiaceae > Salvia > Salvia splendens. The sequence continues at coordinate 18,176,836 of NC_056037.1, read as the reverse complement.
AAGAAAGAGAGGAGGGTCATTGATGTTGCCAGAGACATGTGCAAGCTGTTCAATATGGATCCCGAAAAGAGCATTGAGTTCGTGGATAACAGGCCGTTTAATGATCAACGGTATTTCCTGGATGACCAGAAACTGAAGAACTTGGGTTGGTCGGAGAGGACCACTTGGGAGGAGGGTCTGAAGAAGACTATGGAGTGGTATACCAGCAATCCCGATTGGTGGGGTGATGTATCTGGTGCATTGCTTCCTCATCCTAGGATGCTGATGATGCCTGGTGGGATCGAGAGGAATTTTGATGGAGCTGAGCAATACGAGTCTGGAAAGTCCGAATTCACTGGTAATGCTACTCAGAATATGGTTGTGCCGCCCTCCAAAACCGGCCAATCAACAGAGAAACCTGCCTACAAGTTCTTGATATATGGCAGGACCGGGTGGATTGGTGGTTTGCTCGGAAAATTGTGCGAGAAACAGGAAATTGCATACGAATATGGGAAAGGGCGTCTTGAGAACCGGCAACAGATTTTGGCGGACATTCTTGCTGTGAAGCCAACACATGTTTTGAATGCAGCTGGTTTAACTGGCAGACCTAACGTTGATTGGTGCGAAAGCCACATGACAGAGACAATTCGCGTCAATGTTGCTGGCACGTTGACCTTGGCTGATGTATGCAGAGAGCACGGACTCCTGATACTGAACTTTGCCACTGGGTGCATTTTCGAATATGATGCTGCACACCCTGAGGGTTCTGGTATCGGATACAAGGAGGAAGACACACCCAATTTCATCGGATCTTTCTATTCCAAGACGAAGGCCATGGTAATATTCGTCCCTGTTACAACCTAGTCCATATTACTTGTCTATACATGTGGTTGCTTACTTTTGGTGTACATTCAATCAGGTGGAGGAGCTCTTGAAAGAATACGACAACGTCTGCACGCTGAGAGTCCGGATGCCGATATCTTCGGACCTGAGCAACCCACGCAATTTCATCACCAAGATCTCGAAGTACAACAAGGTGGTCAACATCCCCAACAGCATGACAATCTTGGATGAGCTTCTTCCGATTGCGATTGAGATGGCGAAGCGGAACCTCAGAGGCATCTGGAACTTCACCAATCCGGGCGTTGTCAGCCACAACGAGATTCTTGAGATGTACAAGCAATATATTGACCCGGATTTCAAATACACCAACTTCACTCTCGAGGAGCAAGCGAAGGTTATCATTGCTCCCAGAAGCAACAATGAGATGGATGCGTCCAAACTGAAGAAAGAGTTCCCCGAGCTGCTCTCGATCAAGGAGTCATTGATCAAGTACGTATTTGAGCCAAACAGGAAAACCCCGGCTAAGTGAAGGGGCCGTTCCCTCCGTTGGCAGGCCTGTATTTGGTCTAGATTATCGGCGATCAGTTTCTCTGTATGTTAGCCATAGTTCACGAGTTCATTATTTGGGGTGATGTCTGTGTTTCCTATGTTTAGAAATATGCTCTTCATTTTAGTTTTGTGGATCAGCTGCTTAGATTTGATCTGCAAAAGAATACTTGGTTGCATTGTTTGTCTATCACTCTTGCTGGATGCGGCAATTATATTGATTTCATGTTTCCAAACCCTTTTGTTTAATGGAGTACTGATTTCCTTGATTTTGAGTTTTAGCCTCTGTTTCGTGCTCTGTTTTTGAATTCTTGCACTGATCCAAACCATCTCAGAAACTTGTGTTCTTTCAAGGATATCATATCCTGGATATGTACGTTTCACATAATTCTAATACCTACCCCCCTCCTGGGTATGAGATTTGAGATTTTAGAATATGTTATTTTGTGTATTAGGTAGAAAAACAAAATAGTATTTCCTCTGTCCCATAAAAATATGGGCGGATGAGATGGCACGAGAATTAAGAAAAAATTGATAAAGCAAGAGATGAGGAGAATAGTATGGTAAAGTAAGAAAGAGGAAAAGAATGATAGTTAAAGTAGAGTTAGTGTATAGTGTGATCTATATTATTAAATTGATATAACTTTCTAAAAATGGAATGCACATATTTTTGTGGGACGGACGAAAATAGAAAACACACATATTTTTATGGGATGGAGGGAGTACTTTATATTAATTTGATAGAAAATTTTCGACATCTTTTGTTGGACAAACTAAAAAGGAAAGTGGTGGGAATATTATTTTATAAGTATTTATGTTTAGAAGATATTACACAATAGTGGTTGGCTGGATTCATACTAGGACATTTCAATGTCACCGTATTACGGGTTGTTCGGTTAATGAGATTGAATCTCACAACTTAATCCTAGATGGATAATCATGTGATAATTAGTTATGACAATCAAACGATAACTTAATAAACTGTAAAAATATTCTTGCATAGATGATATTCCAAGCATGAAAATCAATTACTTCATCTGGCCACAAAAAATAGTCTCATTTTGCCATTTTGAAATGTCTACAAAAAAAATAGTCTCATTTCTAAAAATGTAAAGTTTTTCTTTCATAAAAAATCCACCTTTTCTCTCATGTCTCGTACTTTATCCACTTTTTCTATCTATCTTTCTTACTTTACCTATTTTTTCTCCTTACCTCTTACTTTACCAGTTTCTTCATTAAAACTCATACCGTCCACAATTAGGATTATCTTTTTTGGACGGAGGGTATATAGAATACTACTCCCTCCGTCCGCGATAGGAGTCTCATTCCTTTCTGGTACTAGTTTAATAAATGTTAAAAAAGTGGACGGAAGAAAGTTAGTGGAATATGAGTCTCACTTGTATATATTAGTTTTAAATGATATGAGAGTGAAATGAGTTGGTGGAATGTGAGTCCTCTTTACCATTTATGGTAATTATGAACTGAGACCCCTATTCGCGGACGGACAAAAATAAAAAAAATGATACTCCTATTCGCGGACAGAGGGAGTACTCCATTAAGCATATCTAGGAAAAAACAATACTACATGGTTTTCAGGGGTGTGAACGAAATATATTTTCCCTTTTTCCGGTCATTGCTAAACACTGAACTATATAGACCAATTTTAAACTACTGTTGAAACAATGTTGTGTTATTGAGAGTAGTTGAATAGACACACACACCCAGCTTATAATCGTTGTTGAATCAGTGCGATGAGTATGTGGCTGCTGCCTCCGCCAACTCCTTGAGGAACGATACGACGTCGTCGGAGTTGTTGAGAAGATAGCGCGCGTTCGTCCGCGTCCGCCCCACCACCACCGAGAAGTAGTTGTCCTTTTTTAGATCAAGCACATTCAAGCAAGTGTTCTCCGGCGACGCCCGTCTGCTGCTCGCGGATTTCTTGTCGGCGTTGGGGTGAGGCCTCGCTGGCGGAGCTTGCCTCTTCGCCGCCTCGCTCGCCTTGCATCTCGAAAAAGCCAAGTTATCGGGTGGAAGTTCTGGCTCGAAAAATGTGTACACATCTTCATCCTGTCAAACATTGCCATAATTTTAAATTTTAAATACTACTAGTGTTACAAAGTGTCGGCCTAGTGGTAGAGTGGTGTTACAAAGTGTCGGCCTAGTGGTAGAGTGGTTGAAGCGTACCTTTCCGAAGAAATGGCCGACGCACATGACGAAGTCTATCGGAGTAGAGATGGCTTTACTGTGTACGATCTCTCCCAGTATACGATCAATGGCTGCTCCCTTTAAACATGTAATAAATCAGAGTTAGAGAGAAGAAGACAAGGTGAGGTAATGTATTAGGTACCTTACCTTTGTCACACCAACTGCTCGAACCTCCACCGTGCGGCTGCCTTGGACCACGTCCACCGACGAGTTGGAGATCGGGCCCGTCCACAGATGCTGCAGCATGTCTCTTGCTTGCAGCCTTCCGAATTCAGAATCTTTCCAAACAAACAATACAATCAGAAGGAGGAGATATGTTTTCGTCAAACTATAGAGAGCGTTACTCAAGTCCGCACCTGAATACTTATAGTTCCATACAAGCAGAGTCTCCCGGCGTTCAAAATGTGATCTCGGTGTTCGTTCAGTGAAGTACTCGAGCACATGCTGAAAGAGGCAGCCCGCGTATTAAAAATAGCAACTGTAGATAATACAACCATATCGCATCCCGTTGCTTATTGTACCTTCACACTGTCAACCCAATCCATATTCAAGTGCTCCGGCATCGTCGTCATCCATTGCTCCTTCCCCTTCTCTGTTGATCGCAGGAACATCCCGTTTTCAGCTGCCAACCACATTTTGAAATCCCCGAAGTTCTGCACCACCGATTATATTTACAATCTATATGGAGTGACAGCAATTATTTTTAGCGTTCAACTACCTCGTCAAGGACGGATCTTTCGCTTCCACTAAGCACCACGACTATAGTGTTTGGATCCTCGCAAAGCGATGCCAGAGGCTTCTTCAACTCAGGATGCAGTTTTAATTCCATTTCTTTGATCTGATCTCCCCTTCTCCCTGGCGTGTCCACTATCTCCGTAAGTGTAGCATTGAAACCCTGTCATGTGTGATGATGACGATGACCAAAGATGGGAATATGTTAGTACCACACAACAGCTTGTGAGATCTAGATGATAATGGAAAATATCAAATTTGAAATACAACAAAAATGTTGGGGTGCTTGAGCCTCCAGCTCCGCCACTGCTTACCAGTATGAGTAATCGTTTGTTAGACTGCAAGTAACGGCCGATGGCATCATTGAACTCAAGAGGGGGTGGAACTTTTCTTATTCTCTGCTGAGCTTCAATAACAGTATCATTGAGTTCACTGCAAAGCAAGATCAGAAATTATTGATTTTGATTTTAGAACTTACTACTACTAATTTGGATGCACATGAATGTAACAATGAGCATCACAAATGTATATGTATATTGAAAATGTTGCAGAATGAATTGGCTGTCTTCACTATCAACAAAAGACTTGTAGGTTAATAGATTTGCCGGTGTCTCCTCTATGCTCATTATGTGGCTGTGGCCGTATCACTAGTTGTGTAGATATTACGTATTGTTTGATTTCCTAAGCTATGAAATTCAGTCAAGAATTTAGCAGAGGCTCGAGGAGCAGGCTCACCTTACAAAGAATTCAGCCCACTGCTGAGCAGTATGAGTTGTGACATGCTCAAAGTTATGCCTATGGCGTTTCTCTCTCTCTTCAGCAGGCATATTCAAAGCCTGGTCTATTGCTGCAGCGACTTCCGTAATGTTCCACGGATTCACGAGAATTGCGCCAGCACCAAGAGACTGTGCTGCTCCAGCAAACTACAGTTCATCCAAATGAGGCATTAAAAGTTAGTACTACTAAATCTTCTTCAAACCACCATATAAATGGAATTTAGAAGCTAACAAGAACAACCGATTTTGCTCAGAATCTAAGGTCTCTCTCAGGAACCAATATAAAACTTTCTAAATGTCATGCAAATTACAATCAAAGAGAAATATGGTGCATAACAAAGTGCATAGTTCGGTATATACTTCGCTGAGGATGAGAACCCCCCGCTTGGAATCTTGACATGCCACAAACTCATAGCTGACGAGATTCATTCCATCCCGCAAAGAAGTGACAAGTGCTACATCTAATGAGTCAAGGCCATCAAATTACATCAGTTAAAAGTTCAAGAAACTTTAAACAAGATAATAACATACACATTTCCAGTAGAGAGAAAAATTTTAGTTTAAAATTAGTTGGAGTAGAAGAGAAAGACCAACCTCTAAGAATTATTTCATTTGTAATCTTGCAATTTCTAATAATCCTAAACAACAACAGCATAACACTTTCCCTCGTAATCCAAAAATTAAGTCTATGTGTTTAAAACTATTATTACCAGTGACTTCACGAATGGAGAGATAAATATAGGTGGTGACTTCTAGGGCAAGGAAATAAATATAGGAAGTAACACAGAAATTATTACCAGTGACAGCATACAATGCACACAGTGCAGGAAAGTCAAGGGAACGATCCTGCAGAAAAACAAATAGTTGCTTCAAAAAAAAAAAAAATAACTAACTCAAAGCATAAATGTGTCCAGGAACTCATTACAACATCACATATGGGTAGATGACAGTATGCCAATTGCAGGAACAAGAGACAGCTGAGATTATCAGTCACTCAGTGACTTGATACTTTTCTCAAGACTTGTAATATTTCAGATAAATATTCGACTATAAGTGAAGCTAAGACCAGGAACTCCACTACATTAAGAACAATAGACATACAAAATTATCAAAGTACTACGAAAGTATAGAGTGATAAAAAGTATAGAGTGATAGAATTAAAGAAGACAAATAGCTGATTGCTGGAAAAGATGCTAACCAGATGGTGAATAGGAACAGCAGTCAAAGTTCCAAATTTTCCATTGATTCGTCCAACAATTTCATGAACTTGGCTCGTAAGTTTTTGATCTGTAGACATCAAAAGGAAAAACAAGATGAAATATCAGTATGCAAAAGAAACTACAGAAAGTCCTATGTCAAATACAACTAAACTACCACAAGACCATACATTCAGGAACATCGGTTCTTGTTGGCACAGCAATTTGAAGCAATACCACTTTATCACACCAGTATGGTTTTTCCTCCAGAAATTTCTCAAAAGCTAGTATCTTTTGAGGGATTCCTTTTATCATGTCGAGACGGTCCACACCCAGCATTACCTACAATTAACAATTATATCAGATTGGTTACAATTTACTTATTCTCCTTTTCAGAACTTACTAAAAAATGTGAATGAGAACATATTTCATAGTACTAAATTTCATTTGTATACAAGAGTATAAGTAAAAGTTAGGAGGTTCTAAAAAAAGAAAGTTAAGAGCCCGCATACAAAACGAAGATGGAGAACTAACCTTTCTTCCAGAAAATCTCTCTTTCAGTTCTTTAATATTCTCCTGGACTCCAGGCATTTCTAGAGCCCGCATGAACCTTTCCGAATCTATCCCTATGGGAAACTGTAGTCGACAAATAAAAAAGAGATCGTCATGACATGGGAGTGGATTAAAGGGCCAATTTGTAGACATGTAAAATGCAGTCAGCCAAGGAGAGGTACTGTAAAATTAGGAACAAGGAGAGACGAGGACTTACCGCAGCTACACGAGTAAGTCTACCTTGATCCTCTACTCCTTCTGGAGTACCTTCAAGTCCAAGAATACGAGTACAAGCACTCACAAAATGTCTTGCATAATCATATGTATGGAATCTGAAAAAAAATGCCAGTACGCAATATATATCAATAACCTAGGTATCTTCGCACAAAGTGATGGCAATTAAGAAAGAAAGATCACAAGAATAACTCACCCAGAAGACTGGATCATAATACCTTACGGAAATTCTAAAGGGGAATATCTAATGGTAGAGGCAAACAGCCAGGATGAGGTTGTTATGAACTGCTCATTTTAATCAAAACAAAATGGGAGTCTAGTTCAATTCTGGAATCATAGATACTACAGAATCACTGAAGCCACAATAACAATTTATTACTTCATGAACCAAAACATCGATGATAATGGAATACAAAGGATACTAATTGTTCAATATTCTAACGATGCCAAAGTTATTTGTTGGAAGGGAAAAGCATATTACCCCACTAAATCAGCCATCAGAACTGCACGTAGAAGTTCAGACCGGGATGGCAAAGTGCGGTGGATTTCAGAAGATGGAAACGGAGTGTGAAGAAACCATCCAACTTTCATCTTGTTGTTATACTCCTTGAGATATTTTGGTAGAAACATGAGGTGGTAGTCGTGACACCAAACAACATCACCCTCCTCATAATGATTGTTCACAACATCGGCAAACATCTGGTTTGCCTTCTGATACGCTTCGAACTGCGACTGAAAACTCCTCGTGGTTGCAAGACGGTCCTCTTGTGGGAGTCCGAGATAATGGAACAGAGGCCACAGTATATTGTTGCAGTAGCCATTGTAATACTGATGAACAATCTCTTCATCGAGGAAGACGGGAATACACTTCTACCGAGAGAGCAAAAACAAGCTCAATCAACCAACGTGACACTATAATGCAAAATGCATTCCAAACCACCAATGATTCAACTATCAAAACAACATAATTGTCTAGTAATGACATGATTTTAGTAACACCAAGAAAAGAGGCAGAAATTTTGTTACATGCATCTATATAGTGGCATGCTTATGTTTGTGTCACTACGCTTGTATGTCTTAAGAACTAGTACTCCTATGTCACTACTAGAACATTCTGTTGTAGTGTGCTTGACTAACCTTCTCAGCAAGAGCTGCAGTGAGTGCCTTCTTCCCGACCTCATCTGGCACATTCACACCCGCCCAACCAATCCATTTTGCCTCGAACTCCTTCACCCCTACAAAAAGAAATAGAAGCAACACATGATAATATTCCACAATTCAATTGTATCAAATATAGGAACTCACCCAAAAGAGCACTAACTAGACCGCCTGCGCTTATCTCCAACGACCACGAATCCTCGCCCCGCCTTACTGCAGAGACAGGCAGCCTATTGGCAACCACTAGCAACCTCTGTTTGGTCGGTTTCCCATCGGGCCTTTCCCACCCATCAATAAAAGCCTGTGCAGCAGTTTCTGAATACTGGTCCACATTGACATGGGAATTCCATGATACATCTATCTCAGGAATGGGGGTGCCATCATTCCTGTTGTTCTTTTTCAGCTCTCTCGCTCTCAAGAGCCTTCCAATTCGGGTGCTGAGCACTTGTGAGCTTCCGTTACACTTATTGCCAGACATATTGCGGGAAATGGGATGCAAGAGAGCTCAAGTGCGCCAGAGAGCAATTGCTCTGCATTTTGAGAAGCAATCATTTCAGTCATGCTGCATACTACTGATTGCAGAATTTTGTTGTTTGGAAATCCATCGTTTTGCTTAAATGGATGTCGATTTTGCATAGTTACCAAGCAGAGCAGAGCAGAGATGAAATCTATCTCGGTCACAGGAAATAAGTGTTTTTTTTCTATAATTTTGAAAAGATGGAAAATGAAGAACTCATTTATGCAGAAATAGAAATACTATCCATCCATTATTAATCAAGCTAAAAATAGTAATTTAAATATACTAATACTCAATCATCAACCTCGAAGATAAGTCCAAATCATAAAATTTGATTCCTAAAAAAAGGTGAATTCGTGGCGACCTTCAAATAAGGAATGAATCATAACATTGGAGTCAATTAAAGATAAGTCCACCTTGAATTCTCTATCCATATCACATCATTGAAATAGAAACTCACTTAAAGATAACTGGAAATTTCCAAACCTTATTGATTGAATTTAGATGAAAGACTATAATTCATTTCATCCCCCACTCAAACTTATTGTGATTACGTAGTAACCCAGAGAAACGATGCAATATTTGATACAGAATTAATGTATCAAACTGTATCCCTCTCCCTCTCCCTCTCCCTCTCCCTCTCCCTCTCCCTCTCCTTTCATCGTTCATCCACCGCCGCAGAGAAAGGTTGCCGGCGTAGAATAAGGCTGCGTATTGATAACCAAGCATAAGCATTGCACACAGGCAGCTGTGATGCTGCGTCAATTCTCTGATACTCCAGTTTTTAGCCAACAAAGTATTGATAGTAAATTCTTTTAGTCAACACTTCAATTTAATTATGTTAATTTTCTAAAAGCAGAATTAATTTAAGCGATAATCAATTGACGACATTTATAATTAACTTGAACTGATTGAACGAGTAAAGGACTACTAAAATCGAATTTGAAAAAAGTGGATTTGAGGGCGATGCCTTTTTTTTGACATATTATTTAAAATTTATTATTAAGTGTTAAGAAAGTAAAGTAGGCGAGAAAAAAAATGTAAAAAATTGAAAAAAGAACTGAAAAAGGGAATAAAATAGATAGCACAATAAAATAAGAAAAATATATATAATAGTATTTTTTTGGTTAAAAGAGAAATAATTCATTTACAGTGGAATACCTACCAAACGAAAGTGATTCACTTAATACTGCAGGCTAGTCACATATATACGTATTAGTTTTTAATCCCCACAATTAAATCGAAGGACTTTAACTGCAATTGCCTCAATAAAATCGGTTACTATTTCCGCCTTAATAAACTAGTTATTACTTTCAAAGAAGAATATAAAACGCTATATCATATATGCGCCATGATTCATCCCAAGAATTATTCGTCTCTTATCTCTTTGGAGTCCAGCTCCATTTCCCAAAATTGAAAAAAAAAAAAAAAAAAGAATAAAAGGAAAACAAGGGACACGAATAATAGGTAAATCAGAATAAGATCTTATCTGGGGTGATTTCATGAAGAATCAGCGATTTCATGAAGAATCAGCCACTAGCTTCTAGGCACAATGGTGAAAATAATACTCCTACTATAGGATAATAGGAAATCTATTTGCTTTTTGCCTTTTCTGTAACGTCGACTTTTATATACATTGAACTCAAATTCCCGAGATAATTATAAGTACTACTCATATTTCTAATGTGTACACTTACAATTCAGGTGAATTATTTGACTATTTAAATACGTAATTAACTAGATCGATCGTAATTGAACGGAAACTGCATCCGAAGTGCAATAAAATTTAAATCCAAATTAATTAATACTTTAATACCAACATAACAAATTAGCGTTCAATCCATTCAAGACAAAGTTATTTTTCAACTTTTTTTCTTATTTTTGAAATATCGTAGGAATTTTTAAAGAAACATAAATTTGAATCGGTTAGGTGTGACCAAAATCAAAAGGAAAACCAACCATACACGAATTCAGTTTTCAACATTAGTTTACAACTTAATTCGATTTTCAAGCAGTGGTACTACGATTGTGCTAACTATTCTATAGTAGATACGTGATGCATTGACTTAAAAACACTTTACAAAGTCAAGACTCCAAACTTTGACACACACATGTATACATATACTCCCATAGTTCATGAAATGTTGTCCACTTTTGCCATTTCTGTCCGTCCGCAAAATGTTGTCCAATTTATTTATTTTTTTCAATTTTTGGTAAATGAAGTCCACTTTCCACTAACTCATTACACTCATATTCTATAATAAAACTAACACTCCATACTCACGTTCCACTATTTTTTTCCACTCACTTTTCTTCACATTTGTTGAAACTAGGGGTGAGCATTCGAGTTTCGGTTCGGTTTTTTGTCAAAACCGAACCAAAACCGAATTTAGTTCAAAACCCAAACCGAACCGAACTCGAAAAACCGAAACCAAAAAACTGAAAACCGAACTTAAAAAACCGAACAAAACCGAAAAAATCAAAAAATCTGAAAAACCGAAAAAAACGTATAATATTTATATATATATATATATACTAATAGAATATATATAATTCGGTTTTTCGGTTTTTTCCTTAGCCCGAACCGAACCGAACCGAAAAACCGAACCGAATTTCAAAATTTCGGTTTGGTTTGGTTTGGTTCGGATATTCGGTTTCCGGTTTTTTTTGCTCACCCCTAGTTAAAACTCGCGTTGAGGTAAACATGAACAACATTTCACGGACAGAAGAGTATGTATATAGTTATGATCAAATGAAATGGAAAAAATATGTAAAGAAATGGGAAAGGGGAGAATCTAGGTAGGGCAAAATGGAAAATCTTAGGCAACAGAAATGACCCACACGTACTCTTGTACTCTTTTGTCTGCCAACTGCAAGTGGGGAGAAAACCTATGGCTTAAGTTTGCGTCAAAGGACTACGTACGCCCTAGCATGGATACACTACCAAAAAGACACCAAACTATAATGCCTCTTTTCATATTAATACACTCATACTGATATACATATATATGTAGTCAGCCTGCAACTAAATTTAAGTGGGCTCTACACGTCCAGATTCGAGAATGATTTGCCCAATACATTCGAGAACTTCGACGATAAAATATCTGCCTCTTTTCCGAGATCATTTTCAGCCACATCTCTTTTCTTTAACCATCTTTTCTTTTTTCAATTTTCCATTTTGGGGGTTTTTGACACTATTATCATAGCTAAGTTTTACTATAAAACTCTCAAAAACCAGAATCAGGCTCAAATACATATGATATGTTCCTGAATTTTAGCAATTAACTAACCCTATTAGTATAAAACATGCATAGTTATTATACAAATTTTATTAAACTCGAATGGAGATGATATGAACCTATATACTCCAAGGAATAACCAAATGATATTCATACAGGTGGTGCACTCTCGAAAATAGCAATAATTAATTTTACCTGAAGTAAATTATGTAGGCTTTGTGGTTATCGTTACACAACAAAGTTTCAAGTTCCAAGCATTTTATTCATTTAATAGTATAGTAGTACTAAAAAGGAAATACTCCTACTTTTGTCTATTTTCTGCTTTTGCTTACACCTAGTGATGATAGAGTTTCTTCACTGCATTTGCAACAAATTTTCAAATATTCCATGTTCATGTAGAGGTTATTCTCCCTTGCATTTTATTGGAGAAATACCTAAATTCATTGATATAAATATAAACGCTATACATGAGTTAGGGTTTTAGGTAGATGGTTTCATTAATTAAAATTAAAATTATCAATATGAGTACAAATTTAAATTTATAAATAATTTAATATTTTTCCCTCTCACTTTGAAATTAGGATTGATATACACTGCATGATTTAAATTCCATATTTAGTCGTTTCAATTAATATTAAGTATATCAGTAACACAGCTCCAAATCAAAATTTGATGAGATGAAATTTTTCTACAAAAGAAATGCTACAACTCCTACTTAACTAAAATAGTTGAGTTTTTACACTCCATCGCCTGGTGAATTTCTACAAAATAACAGCAGAAATTTTCAGCTCTAACTAAAATTTGAAAAACAGTGATATTCATGAGAACTTGCCGATGGCTGAGAAAATAGGAGAAGCAACTGAAAAGGGGGAAAATCCTAATTCACTGCGTAGATCATAACCACGCAAACAATAATTTCATCGATCGATTGAAAATGCTCCAACGCAAAATCAAAAACAAAAACAACGAATCACGTGGATGCAAAATTAAACATCAACTCCGCATCTGAAATCAATTCTGGTTGAAGATCGATCGAGTACATAAATGAATCGGTAAAATCGGGGAATGCTAACCTGAAAATCGGAAGAGAAATGTTGACGTCAGGCTCCATCAAAGCATTGCGATTGCTGCGACGGATTTGGCTGTTGGCAATGGCGAGAAGACGGAGAAGAAAGCTGGAAACGCAGGTCGCTTTTTGGTAAATTGCGTTGGTGCGGTGCGGATTGCGTATCTGCGTGCTTGTGCGTGATATAAAAGGTGCGATTTTAGAAAGAGAGAGGGGTTGTGGAGAAATAGTTACTGGTATAAATAAAGTGGGGGAGGAGAGAGAGAGAGGAGAGGCGCCATCTTGCTGTGTTACTTGCCCAATCATTTGGAGGGAATTTGTTCCCCCTCCTTTTTTGAATTTTAATTTAAGTGGAAAAATATTTTAAAAATAATAATTTAGTTTTTATTTTTGAATAATTTGGTTGAAATAATGAGAAAAATGAATTAATAAAGAGTGATCTATGTTTAAATTTGATGAGAGAAGTATATGAATATTAACCCATTAAAATAATTAATCAATAATTTTATTTTTATGATATTTATTTAAATAATTTTGGTCTTGATGTATTTGAATTGGATAGGAAGGATGTTAATTTACCAATTTAATGCAATAACTAATACTGATATTTACGGAATAGGGAATTCAATGTCGATATAGTCATACAGACGCACTACAACCAAAAAAACGGCTATGGGCGCTTTTAAACCCGCCTACTAAGATTTTAATTATACCAACACCGCCTCATAAAATATTCTTATCGTTGATGTCCTAACTAAAATTAAGGGACACAAATAGAAGCCTCATTAAAAAGTTAAAGATTAAAATAATTTATTTCAACTTAGAGACTTTTTTTGAGTCCTAAATTATTATTGTTTTTAAAAAAATTTAAACACTAATAATGGCGTCTCAATTTTTATGTCCTTACCATGAATTACAATGTGTAAAAAAATATAATTCCAAAATGGTAATGGTAATGATAATGATAATAATTAAATATGTTTGTTTTAAAAAATAACATCTACAACAAGAGTCAACTCCTAAGATCCGAAGCTTATATTATTGTATATATACGATATACATAATGCTTGTTATTTACTCTTGAAAGTTTGGCGTATCTTCTAAATGTGAGGTCAGATTTATTCACCATTAAACGATTCTTTTTAAAGATTATCTCATATAAATACCCCACAATTCTAAACACGTCCATTATTTATTTATTCCAAATGAATCCACCATTAATATTATTATATTCCTTAATTAGCACTCGATTTGTGAAGAGCCATTCCTATGACATGGGTCAAGAAAGTATAAGCATAATTCATTTTGCCAGATGGATAATGGTCAAAAAAAACCAATGATGCTTTGAATATCTCATAAAAATTCCATTAAACTTTAAGCAATCAACTAGCTATAGTTGGACTTATTAAATTTTCCCACAGACCAACACTTGTGCATGATTCTGCATTGTAAAGTAAATAATGATTGCGTCATCTTTACATTGATGTCTTACCCTATATCCTTTACACTAATTGTTGATTCTATTAAATTCTATATCACACCAGTCCATTTATAATAATTTATATTATAGGCTGCAATTGTTTACAATAAGTAGTTCCATTTATATCTACTAGATTTACCACCCCCGTGCTATGCACGGACCAAATTATCTTCAGGAAATAATAAAATATATATTTTTTAAATAAAATATTGTTGAATTTTTTTATATTCATCAATAAAAACTATTGAATATTGTATAAATATGATTATTAACATTTCAAAATCATACGTTTACTACTACATCTATTAATCTATCGATCTCCTATAACGGAAAGATATGAGGGAAAGAAATAGAAATAGAATAGGATATACAAACATAAGATTGATAATTACTAAACACAGATATAAATTAAATACTTCTTATAAATTCGAACAACAACACATAGAATTCAAACATCTTCTTAACAAAAACGTTACAAACATCTCTCTAACGCAAGTAAATCATACATTTTGAAAGACTTATTTGTATACAACATTAAGAGTAGAATCACTTCTACTATCGATCACATCCCCACAAACTAAAATCTTCAATCCTTCACGACTTGTGACTTTATATATAGCAACATAAAGTTGTCCATGACTGAACACCAGTTTTTTTTAAAAAATAATCCAACATAGTACAATGATTGGCCTTGACTTTTGTTAATGGTCATTGCATATGACACAACCGGAGGAAATTGGAGTCATTGGAATTTGAAAGGTGGACTTGGATCAGGCGGTATCAATGACATTCGCGGAATTAGAACCTTATCACCAATATTATGACCCCAAGACACGCGCCTCCAAAACATAATCACCTAAACGAGTAATTATCAATCTAGTGTCATTACACAAGCCATTAGAATGATCTATGTTTCTTAACAACATCACAACAGTTCCAACTTTCAACATCAATTCATGATTAGGGGTACCCGAACATTTCAAATTATTCAAAAATTCAACAGAATGAATCCCAGCAGAACCATTCGAAGTGGAATCTAAATTTGTAATGCTATCAGAGCTCAAATATACACGCCCTTGAGACTGATCCATCGAAATCATGAATTGGTTAACCTCATCAACAACATCAAGCATGGGAGCAAGTATAACACGATCATGCAAACAATTGCTCAACTCTTCTAGATCCATATAGGAAGGGTATATGTTTTCAACAATGGTTTTAAGAGGATCTCCAGAATTAGACAAAATAGTGTCGGAAGGAAGACTATAATGACTTCACCATCATTCGGACCACCAACACCTCCATCACCTATAGAAGCAACCCAAGATGAAAATTCCTTCAACTTAGAAGCTTAATCTGGTTTTTCGACACTCAACAGTCTCATGTTTTTGGTCAACCTCAAAATTGTACAACTACTCCAGAGATATGATGAGTTAATGGTGTCATTCACAACATTCTGCCAACTCCCTTTAGGAACAACATGTAAAATTTGTCTAAAATCACCACAAAAAACTATAGTTTTTTCACCAAATGGTTTGTGCATACTGGACTCACTACACACACGAAGAATATCTCTAAGAGTCCTATCAACGACTTCTATTCAATGCTTATGAATCATCGGAGCTTCATCCCATATGATAAGTTTCGACCTTATGATAAGCTTAGCAAGATCAATTCCTTGTTTAATATTGCACATAAAATCTTCATTAACATTGATAGGAATCTTAAAGCGTGAGTGAGCAGTTCCACCCCCAGGTAACAATAAAGAAGCTATGCCACTGGATGCCACATTTAACACAATTCATCCTCTCGAACGAATCCCTGCTGACAAAGACCTCCAAATGAATGTTTTTCCGATACCCCCATACCCATAAACAAAACACATTTTTCCTCCATTTTGAATTCACAGGCGACATTATGGTATCATGAACATTAAGTTGCTCATCCGTAAACTTTGATAGAAATTCCAAGTGTTCTCTTCCTAAAGCATCATGATCGTAAGAAAACTCATCACTGATCAAAGTATTTTGAAATGTTTCAAAATATTGTGGTTCTGGATACGGCATACCATGGTAGTCATGCAAACTTTTTCCAACGTTCATTAATAATTTCTCAACATCGGCCAACACAATATTCTGAATTTCATCATCGCTCAACACCAAATCCGGAGTAAGAAAAAAATGTATGTAATTTTTTGTATATAAAACAAAAATATTTAAAAAATACAACAAAAATATTTCAGTTCATAAATACCTGGTCGATTCCTTAATTTTCTCTGATTATAAACAGCATCATCAGATAAATGTTTCCAACACTTTTGCCATAAAACATCCGCTCGAGATACAGATTCTGATGACAGCAGACTTACAAATAGCAATCTCAGTGAATGGGCAGACGACCAAAAAGAAGCCTCAACAATTCCATCAATATACTCCTTATCATCATCCAACAATCCTAAAGCGAAGCATGCATCTATAAATGAATCATACTGAACACCATTAATAAATCTAAGATCCTCATAACATATAGCTCCCTTAACGACATTCAACAAACATCTCAAGTAATACATATCACCAGATCCGAGAGCAACATAAAACAACCTCCCAACCGAATAACGTTGTTTTCTAGGGTCCCAATGATCCTTCTTCCACACAAACTTGGTTGGAAATTCACCATATGTCAAATTTCTACCTTCAGAATATAACTTTTTTACCTCCATCCAACCTAAGAACTTACTCTCATGAATCGTCCTACGATTCAAGACATTATCCAAAGAATCGGCTTCATAAAAAAGACATGTTGTTCATTAGGGAGATGAAAACTCAACCGTTCAATAGAAGGATCCTTGTATTGAATCCCAAATCCAAAAGTTCTCCAAGCAGTTTCACATGCAGATACATATCTATAATCATAATACAAACTAACTTCATCCAAATTCTTTTCAGCACCATCAACACCAGATTGGAAAAAAGATGTCGTCACCCTATCATAACTCTTATGTACATATTTGAACAAATACTTGATTGAACGGGACTTATTACACCACTCGACATTAATATGACCAACATATTTCACAAGGAGAAAACGATGGTGAGGCACAACATATCTATTATCCAAAGAAATACCATCCTTCAACACAACCCGGCCATTATCTCTACGCCTATAAATGGGATAACCGTCATCATCAAATACTGTATCAGAAACAAATTTCTTCGGATAATACTTAGTACAACGTCCATAACGCATGCAAGGGGATGATTTTCGAACCACACCACACAGACCATGCATCATAAGTTCCTTAACACACTCATAATAATAAGGATCAATCAATGGACCAGGAATTTCAGCAGATATAATTTCATCAATGCGTCGTGGATGAGGTTGCTTATCCTCATTGCTTAAAAAAAACAAAATATGCGCATGAGGCAATCCACGTTTCTGAAACTCAATGGTGTAAATAACTGCAAAGAATATGGTTAAATTGTACGATAATATCCTTAAATTCATATTTAATAAGACATTAAAAAAAATAAAAATGAACCTACTTTAATGGATCCAAATATTTTCTTAGTTTGTGCTACTATCTGAAATACTCTATTAAAGTATCTGTGAAGACTTAATGTTTTTTTAAATATAATGCTAAATTCATAAGTGTTAAAAAAACAAAAATCTGACGTGAATAAAGATAAATAAAGATAAATCTAATAAATGATAGACAACTTCAAAGAAAAAAATATATAAGCCAGAATTGTAAATCAAAAGAAGAATTCATTAAGAAAAAGCATCATTCATGGATACAGATAAAATTCATCTTAAGAGTGCCAAATAAGACCAAAAACTAAGATGAAGATGCTGATAAGTTCAAAAAGGTTAAGCAAAAATAAAAAAAAAACATACAAATTCAAAAGTTTTTCCAACACTAATCAGCAATAGAGATGTCCTAACTGTAGCTGACAAAAGTCTCATCTTCTTCTTCAATCAAATTTACTTTCTTCATCTTCTTCTTGATCTTTCCAAAGCAGAAATCATCACAACTATCAAACTCATCTTCCAAGCACATATTCACACTTCCTTCAGCAACCCACTCAACCCCATTTTGCTTGGTAACCACAGATAAATCAGGAGTAACAAAGCCCTTACCACTTACCTAAAACAGAAGTTAGAACAGTTATAATAAACAACTCAAATCAATTGGAAAATGTAAGAAAAGGTCAACTTAATATTTGTTTGAATAAAATACATCTACTATATCATCACTAAAGAGTAAATCACACAACTTCACATCAGAATTCAGAACTTTTGATCCAATGTTCAGAGGAACATGCTTCTCCACAATTTCTTGAATATTGCATATTTTGTTAATCGTATATTGATATCTGCGATAATACTCCTTGTTGTCCCTACTTTGAACCTTAAACAACATCTCTTGACCCAAAAGAAGCTCCTCAAGTTTCCTAGGATTATATTCCACACCAGAATTCTGAAATACAACAAAGCAACTCATGATTAAAACATACAAACTTATAATCCCGATGTATAATAATATGACTTATTTGAATTGATTCATTATTACTTCCATATTGCTTCCAATAAGATCAATCTCCATTTTTCCAATAAGTTAGACATCTTCTCTATCCCACAACAAAAGGGATGCATTACTTGTGTCATCAACTACGTTGACAACAAAACTGAACCTAAATAAGAGAAAAAAGATGTTAAACTGATTAACTTCTGGAAATAGATTATATTCACCAACTAATTCAGAAAAAAAAGATGCATAAGAATACCTTTTGACAGCAACATCATAATTCTTAATGCAGAAAATCACACCTAAACTTATTATCATCCAACACCCTAACTTTCTTAACACATTTTTTACATGCTAGATAATACCACTCCCCAAAATGAGGCTCAATTGATTCAACTTTGCCAAAAATCCAGTAGCAGCATCTTGTTTACCAAGAACAGAAATAAACTATTCCATAATTAAAAAGAGAACACACTGTAAACAAATGCTAATTAGTATTTAGAAAAAAAATAATATACAGATGATATCTTTCAATACCTCTAAACAAACCACATCACTAATACACTTGACAGCAAGATCGTCAAACTCCCTACTATACTTCACTCCAGCTTGATCCACTGACCCTTGAGCAATAAAAGTATCATCATCTTTAATCCTAAACATTAGATTTAATATTTGTTAGAAAAAATATATATATACAGGGGTGATTATAATGATAACCCATATTTATGTGATAACCCTATAACTAAATCTCCACCACACATTTTTAAAATATGTGGTCTAGATTTAATCTAACAAAACTATCATTTTATCAAATAAAACTATCATATTTCGGATATATTAAGGGCAAAATTGTCATTTCGTTATAAAATTGGGTGGGCAGCAAGGAGATGGCAGCAACGGTGTTTCTGACAGTTGCCATCAGAAATTAAGATTGAGGATATGCACTTTTATTATGAATAGGTACACGCCTCCAAAAGACATCCACGTTAAGAGTTTGCAGATTGAATATTAAATTGTCTCATAAATAAAAATAAATCTGCCTATCAACACATTCAAGGCTACAAAACAGAATAAAATGATTAAACTGATAAGAAACCATCATTTTATCAAGTGCAACTATCATTTTACCTTCTGAAACTATCATTTTATCCCCTGACACCATCATTTATCAAGTGCAACTATCATTTTACCTTCTGAAACTATCATTTTCAATATAAAGATTTATTATTTTTAGTACTTACAATTTGTACCATTTGTAATTATGGGACTGAGGATTCGATCCAATTTTTAGATTCTGATTCTGATTCTACAAGCACACTTAGAAGACCAGACTGTAAATTCTGAATTCAGTTTAAATTCAGATATAAACCATAACAATGCTTTCCGTATTGATCACGACCTACTTAGAATAATAGTTGCATATTACCGAATTGCGCAATAAAATTGATCGAAAACTCTATTCCATTCATTAATAAGCAGCTACACCACATGAAAAATTTTACTTAAAGCAGATAAATTGACCCTGGCATGGGACGTATCGACGCCGGAAAAATCAAGCGCGTCATGAAGCACAAATTTGAAATCATCTTCAGCGGATAATCCACATTTACAGCGGCAATTCACGCTCCGAGTGGAAAGATGGAATTGGAATTTGGAGAGTGTCCATGGAAGAAAGTTGCAAGTTGATGAAGAAGATAATACTACTAAGCTACTCCATTGGAACGCCATAATTGCAATCGAAAACTAACTATTTCTGGAATTATAATAATTTCTGTAAAAACCTTTTGGGGCTGCATCGTGGAGAAGAAGAAGAAGAAGAAGAAGAGGCAAAACTGGTGGTTGTAATAGTGGTTTCGAATATAATCACCCAAGATTATCATTTTATCAGTCAGAAGTACCATTTTATCTGCTGTGAGTATCATTTTGTCATTTTATAGGTCAGAAGTATCATTTTATATGTACATACCTACAAATCAGTAAAAGTATCATTGTATCAACTCAGAGTATCATTCTATCCGGCAAAACTATCATTTTATGTACATACCTACAAATCAGTAAAAAGTATCATTGTATCAACTCAGAGTATCATTTTATCCGGCAAAACTATCATTTTATGAAGTAAACCTAACATCGAACTGAGAGAGAGTGAAAGAATGCAGCGAAATTCAGAAATTAAATGAGGGAAATGACATATTTACCCTCTGCGCATTTTTTATGAAGTAAATCTAAGTTTGAATCTCAGCCACAAGATTATAAAATATGTGTGGTTCATATTTAGTTATAGGGTTATTACGTGATTTGAGAGTTATTATATGATCACATCTCTCTATATATAGATATGTATATATAGGGTTTTGATCTATGCAAAACTAGATTTAAATACAAAAACGCAAAACAATATCATACATAGGGCACTTTTAGGTCATAGTTAGTTAATTTTTAGGTCATGCTAACAAAGCATGACCTAAAATAATCTTAGCATGACATTAAACTCAAATATTATAATATGACCTAAAATTGCTTAATTATGACCTTTCGTGTTTTTGGTTAATTATTGACCATTAGATCATCTAATCCTAGGACCAAGATTTGGGCTGCATTTCTGGATTTAAATGCATTTTTATTTTGATCATCTCATTTTATATATATATATATATATATATATATATGGATGTATTCATTTCCTTTTTGTATATTTTGTTCTTTGTTCTTTTTAATCTCAGCCCCATGATTTTGTCATCCGACGGTTAGATTGGTGCCACGTGTCATTTAATAATGCAGATTTTCAGTTGAATAATGCACACCGACTAATAATGCACCATTATAGTGTAATAATGCAGATCATCTGGACCGTTGATGAATGAGATCTAACGGCCCATATTAAGAAGAATAAAGGATCTAAGGGATGAATAGGAGAATAACGCTCCCATATATATATCCCCTATATATATATATCAGTATAGTCTCAAAGATCAAAAGCATAAAAACTACAAAAGTGTATATTATTCAGATAAATAGACAGTAATATAGACTTTGAAAAAGATACTACCTTTTCCTAAACTCCTTGACATCAGCCACATCAGCATTGATTAAAATCTTGGATGCTTGATAATGAGTGGATACACCAATCTCACCTAAAAATGACAAACAAACATTATAAATTAAGGTTCAGTTTATCAAAGACAATGTATATATAGGATGGAAATACAACCTCTGAAAACATTAGGCTTATAAAACTGCACTATGATTATAGGAACAATCCCTTCAGCCTTCTTCAATTGAGACAAATAAGAATCCACATTGGAATCCCAAATTGTACACAATATCTTATTATGGTTGTATAAAATGAAATAGAGTTAGTAACAAAAACAGAATCAGGTATAAAAAATGAAATGCAGGGACAGTGACACTTACTGCTCATCACTTATTTCAACCTCAATCAACCTATATCTATTTTGCTTCAAATCTCTTCCGGGGGCAGTAATTACCCCAATAATATCTGGCAAATTAAAAACTAAATAAATGAACCAAAAGATAGTAAATTAAAGTGTTGAAACAAACTATATAACATAACTTATACCAAAAAAGGATGTTTGGTCTTCATTCTCATTGCTTGATATATCAGCAAGTGGTTTAAAAGAAAACAAATTTGCTGGAAAATCAGGATCTCTGACTTCATATATCTCTGTTCTGAAATTCATAATTAGTCTATAAAGATGATTAGTAGCCTTGTTTCTGAGAGTGTTGTCCCTAACAAAGAAATTTTTTATATAATAGATGACTCCTTCATAAGGTTTATGTTCCAGATTCTGTAGCACTTTTTTAGGAAATGTTGCTTGAATGAATGTACCCTCAGTATTAAAAAAATATGCTATCAGATATGTATGAAATGATAAGTAGAAGATTATATGTGTTCCTCTTTATTTAATAGAAATATAGAAACTAATTTAAGAAACATAACTAAACATTTATATGCTTTAGTCATTCATACCTTTGAATCATGAATAATACATTCTGAATTGATATCTTTGTTGTCATCAGGAAGACCTCCAAAGACACGAACACAACAGACTTTTATGATGGAGTTTGTAATGGCAGTATGAAGATTCTGGACCAAGGTAACATAGGGAACCATAGTTCAACAACGGCCTGTATGAGACAAAAATATAGATTTTAGTTTCATTTACAATCATTTAAATCAATAATAACTCTATTCTTATGCGGGTTCAAATCATTCCAAAAAGGGGAGGAGAAGGAAATGAGAACATAATAATTCCAAAGAGGTTAGTTAAAATAAACTTAACCTAAGACATAATTTCATAAAATAAGCAATTATGTAGTATTAATATCCTACTCATTCTCTGTTTGCTATTTTACATTTTGCTATATGATTATCAAACTTGAATAGAATTCATGTATGACCTTTAAGTATTTCTGTGTGACTTATAATCAAGTATTTCAGATTTGCAATAGTTATAGATGACTTCCTCAACTAATTAATTTTGATGATGCATTCCATTTAGTATTAATATCCTACTCATTCTCTGTTTGCTATTTTACATTTTTCTATATGATTATCAAACTTGAATAGAATTCATGTATGACCTTTAATTATGCATTTCAGATATGTTATATCTCTAGATGACTTTCAATATACAAATGTACATGGAGTTCATATTTCCAGTTCATATTTTGGTTGTAAAAATGCAGTTATTTAATTTCCACCTCATATTTTAGCTGTACAAACATAGTTATATAATTTTATCCTATTATTTATGTTACAAATGTATGAAAACTAAGCTATTGTTTATGTTTGTTCAGGTTGTGAGTTGCATTGGAACTTGGAGTATTTTCGTATCTCAAATCCTATTCAAATATGTATATACATAATTCTCTATAATACCTATTTATTTGTAATAGAATAGGTTTAAGTACACACACCAATGAAACCTATACATAAAAAATAAAAAAACAAAAAATTACAAACATTGGAACCACAAATTCCTTTTACATTGAGTGTAAAAACAGTAACAAATATGAATGAAATAAGGCAAAAATAAATAAATAAATAAAATGAACTTCATTTTCCCACCCAAAACAGTGCCAGGTGGCAGTCCAAAAAGCTGGAACTTTATATATGTATAGATGTTGTGAAATAGTAGTAGTATTTTCATATTTATGCAAGAAGGGTTAGATCAGGGTTGAGGAAAAAAACTAAAATATCGATATACCGTACTTACCTTATCGAAAAAATATTGAACTTTCGGTATGGTATGGTACCTTATCGAATGATTTCAGTATGGTATCGATATAAATTTTCATATACCGTGGTATATCGCGACATATAAAAAATTCGATATATACCATAAATTACGGTACATATTGGAATTTACGGTATGTCGTGTAACATCCTCAAATCAATATATATTGTAAAAAAGGTATATATCGTGAACACAAAATATATTTAATTTAATATATAATACTACTATTTAATGTCATAACGGTTTTGTGGTATACTGTACTATTGTTGGCATGCCTTAAAATTTGATATACCAAATTTCGGCACGCCATACAAAGAAGAAGGTACGGTAACAATATTGAAATCGGTTATATCAAAAATACAGTATGCTGAAACTTTTGGTAAGGCAGAATGTATAGTTTGTACTCATACTTCATTTTTTGCACGACATGACAATTTCATTACAATATACCGTACCGACCCACCCCTATGTTGGATAAAATAACTTTTAACAATGAGACAACCATTACTAATTATCTATTGATTTGACTTGTCAATAGGTGAGAATATTTCAGAATTCAAAGTATGAGATATTATTTGTGGACCTATCCTAAGTAGGCTCAGCTTAATTGTTTTGAGCAATTGGCCCAAATGCTTGTTGGCCCATTACTTACTCGGGCATCACCGATGGCAGCCACGTGGCACTCCACGCGGATTGAGAGTGTGAGTTTTTGTATGCAAGGTGTGGTTTTGTTGTGAGGTTCAGTCACTCGACCTTTGGTTTCACCTCTCATTCACTCTCACTCTCTAAACTCTCATTCTCTCTCTATCTCTCTCTTGTCGATCGATAACCGCCTCCAGTCATCTCTTTCGGCCATTCCTTCTCTTCTGTTTGTGAGTCTGAATGGAGTAGTCTCTAGCTGAAGCAACCTCATCAAATGTTTTGCGAGGCCCGATACTTGGTTGAACTTCTGTGTTTTACCTGCTAAGTCAGATGAGATTTCTTCGCTATCTTGTGTGAGATTTGAGAGATCATTTGTTGTTGAGCCTATGTGCGAGTTCCTTGTGGGCGTGGTAACATCCTTGTGTTGACCAGGTTGTAGTGTGCGATAGTCGGTGAAATTCTAGGGTTTTTGGTTTGGGCATTCCTACGGTGCTTACCTTGTGGTTGTCGGCTGACATTGATGAGGTGCTTGGCCTAGTGTAGTTTCTGTGCAACCTGAGCAATTATTCCTTCAATCCTTTGTTTCTCACATATTGTTCTTGTGATACTAACACTTTTACTTGGTGTGCAGGTGATACTAGTTGGTCGACTTAGACTTAAGTTGGTGAAGACTCAAGTGTAGTTAGCATTCCGATTGTATCTTGTACTTGTAGTTGTGAAGCGCTTTAGTATCTTGGTTGGTTGTCAGGAGAGATTGGTCATCTCTTGACTCAAATATAAAAGAGGTTTTGGTAATTAGTGAATCTGTCGTGATCTTATCACTACTGTGGCTCGGGGTTCGGCGGATTGCGCTTGCAAGTTCTCCAATGTTTTTGCGTGACCTCGACCGAGACCTGTGGTGACTTGTGACATGTAGTCTTGGTGGGGGAAGGTTTAATGGGGGGTGCAAACCATATCCCACATCGGAGAATGAGTAAGAGTTGCAAACATATATATATCGTCTACCCCAACTCCATTAGTATGAGGTCTTTTGGGGAGTACCTCAAGAGCAAAACCACGAGGACTTTGCCCAAAGTGGACAATATCATACTAATGTGGAGTTGGGTGTGCAACACCGAACCCTAACACAAAGAATCATGACATCTTGCACTACAAAAAAAGATTTTACCAAGTAACGAAATATGAACAGGAATAGTACTCGACAATTTCCGAGCACATTCTAAGCACTTAGACTATTTTTAGTACTTTTCAAGCACGCAATAAAATAGCCAGAATCTTCGAAAATTTTTGTAATTTGCGAACACTTTCCATACACAGTCAACATGCTCGGAAAGTATTTCGAAGGTAAAAAAATTGGTGTATCGTTGCGAGTCATTTCTAAGCAACGGTCATAGCGATCGTCATTACACGAGGTTTTAGACAATGTATTTTTGAAGAAATTAATTTAATTAATTATTATTCCACCGACGTTTTTCAAGCACCGTATGAGTACACGTACAAATGTTCTAGGAAATGTCCGAGCAAACGATGTTTTCAAAAATTTATGAGCACCTGCATAAGTGCTCGGAAAATAACAAGCATACATGTGCTCGAAAATATTAAGATTTTATTGCTCTATACATAAATGTGTTTGGGGTTAAATATAAAACCAATCCATAGCTAGTGGAAGATGTACTTTTGCAAAATCTGAGGTTTGGCCGTTTGGGGTTCAAAATCCAACTCAATCTTTTTAGTTTATTTTCATTTTCACTTTTTTTGTTTGTTCACTACTAATATTTATTTCACTTTAGATAATAGCTAAATTTAGTAGAATATTAATTTAATTAGCATACTAATTTGATCTCCATTTGAAACAACGGTCCGTTTTGCATCTAATGAAAATTAAAATTGAAAGAATTGTGAGTTGTGGAGTAACTTGGAAACCAAAAATTTGAGCAAGGCATAAAATGTACAGCCCCAAAAATCAAATTGCGACTAATGTGCAAAATTAAGTATTGAATTAGGAGGTGACATGATTTGTAAAAATATTGACATGTTTGGCTCCCAACCGAAAAAACGGCATTTTATCTCATAATTAATAGTACGAATTTAATTATGTTGTAATTTGGTATGTTAAGTGGGGCATCTTTTTCTTTCCCTCTTTAATTAGTGTTTGTTTTCACGTGAGCTTTTTTCATGCCTTTGCCTAAAGCAGAACTTTTTTCACTTTTGTCATGACCAACCTTTTGAGTTCTGAGATTCCTTTTTCTCTCTTATATTATGGCTAAACCAAATTAATAGTATTACAAATTACTACAGCTACTTTCCATTTGTTACATTAAATACATTGAATTGAAGAGAAAGGATTGATAAAGGAGTTTATGGAGATGAGTGTGCTTACGTAACTATTTTCAAAATGACACATAATTTAGAATTTTTATGAAAATACTATACATTTAAAAATTTAATATTCAAATTCCATCTACAATTACAAAGTTTAATACATAATTACAATTATATGTTGAGCCATGAAAGTTTGGACTTTCAGCATAATATCTATCTGTGGAACCCATTAGCTTTGTTTTGCCCCTTTTAGCTGACAAAAACAAAATGATTGCTTTTAATCTCCTCTTATTGCATTTGTCGACAATTGTCTTGCCTCGAAATCTTTTTATCTGTGAGGTTTTGTCCAAATTAAAATGAAATATTGCAATTGTAAATAAATATTTGATGTTGTGAGTTTTGACTAAGTGTTAACTTTTTTGTATTGTTTATGTTTACAAATAAATATGAGACACATGTATATTTTTTTTAAGTAAATGGCATACTTAATTAAAGTTCTATAATGTATTGTGTGCTGAGTGCAAATATAGATTTTCTGATAATATTAGTATTACTTAGATCTAACGAAGCTAAGTAAGTTTGATTATGTTACTGTAAAATTTGACATAATTGCTTATAAATATCATAGGTGCAAAAATTTTAACTTTTTAAAATATTTTATTCAAAATATTATGAAAACTAAATTAAAATAATAGGATTATATATATGAGCCATAATTTAGAGACATAACTAATAGGGATTAATTTGTTATTTTTGCATCATTTGCATCATTTTATACTTATATTATGGAGTATAAATACATGCTGTTCGATTATGATAGTGATTCACACAAAAATATAATGGCAAAAGTAACTAAAGGAATTACTCTGTATTATATATACTTGCAAAGCATGTGAGGATTATACATTTAATTTTTTAGGAGAATAGAAAATAGTAGTAGCACTTAACAAAAACTTGAGTGCAATATTTAGACATCTTCATTAATAAATTCAAATTAAAATACATATACTATTAGCAAGGGTGTGATCCGTTGCTAACTTTTTTTTAAGTTGCTAACTTGTTAACTCATCAATGTAGTGTATTAAAAATGTCAATACGATGATAATGAAATGTCAACATATATAAACTTAAGTTGATATGTTAATACATTGCGTTGACATTAATATTTAAATGTCAATACAGTTTATTAAAATGTAAACACAAATATGTGATCGTGTTCATATTTTTAATACACTACGTTGATGAGTTAGCAAGTTAACAATTTAAGAAAAGTTAGTATTATAACACACCCCTAAATATTATTCTCTTTAATAAAATATTAGTACGGAGTATAACTAAAGATGAAATATAAAAATAAAACAAAAGATATTATATAATAAATATTAAAAAATCGTGCCAAAAAGAGAACTAAAGATACAATAGTTGAAGCATAAAATAATTTTAGGACAAAAAAATAGAGGTAGGATAAAGACATCATGTCAATAAACCATTTTGATATATATATATATATATATATATATATATATATATATATATATATATATATATATATATATATATATATATATATATATATATATATATAGGATTGTGATCAAGATAGAACCATTCTTAAACATAAAACCATTCTTAAACGTAGAACAAATGCCAAACGGAGGTCGTTACATCTTTTAATCCAATGGTGTTGATTTGCACAACAACTTCCCATTACAACCAAAACTATTATTAATGGGTGAATGCAGAGAAGTGAAAAAATAAAGCATGCATGGACTCTTCTTCGTTTCATTCATTCTTCCATCAACATGTGAGTTTTTTCACATGTTGAGTCCGGAATGTCGTGAAAACATAGTCTAATATGTATGATTTTTAATCTTGACCGTCATTTTTTCCTCATCCAATGAATAAAATATGTAGAGTTCTAGGTTCTACACTTAAGAATGGTTCTATCTTTAACGCAATATATATATATATATAGAGTTGTGATCATATGATAACCCCTAAATCACGTGATAACCCTATAACCAAATCTGAACCACACATATTTTCTAATCTTGTGGTTGAGATTCAAACTTAGATTTACTTCATAAAAAAAACGCGGGGGTAAATATGTCATTTCCCTCATTTAATTTCTGAATTTCGCCAAATATCACGTAAAATGATAAAATGATATATGTTAGGTTTATTGCATAGAATGATAGTTTTGCCGGATAGAATGATACCCTGAGATGATAAAATGATAATGTGTCATTTCCCTCATTTAATTTCTGAATTTCGTCAAATATCACGTAAAATGATAAAATGATATATGTTATGTTTATTGCATAGAATGATAGTTTTGCCGGATAGAATGATACTCTGAGTTGATAAAATGATACTTTTTGACTGACTGATAAAATGATAAAATGATATATGTTAGGTTTATTGCATAGAATGATAGTTTTGCCGGATAGAATGATACTTTGAGTTAATAAAATGATACTTTTGACTGACTGATAAAATGATAAAATGATATATGTTAGGTTTATTGCATAGAATGATAGTTTTGCCGGATAGAATGATACTCTGAGTTGATAAAATGATACTTTTGACTGACTGATAAAATGATAAAAAAGATACATATGTTAGGTTTATTGCATAGAATGATAGTTTTGCCGGATAGAATAATACTCTGAGTTGATAAAATGATACTTTTGACTGACTGATAAAATGATATATGTTAGGTTTATTGCATAGAATGATAGTTTTGCCGGATAGAATGATACTCTGAGTTGATAAAATGATACTTATGACTGACTGATAAAATGATATATGTTAGGTTTATTGCATAGAATGATAGTTTTGCCGGATAAAATGATACTCTGAGTTGATAAAATGATACTTTTGACTGATAAAATGATAAAATGATATATGTTAGGTTTATTGCGTAGAATGATAGTTTTGCCGGATAGAATGATACTCTGAGTTGATAAAATGATACTTTTGACTGAATGATAAAATGATAAAATGATATATGTTAGGTTTATTGCATAGAATGATAGTTTTGCCGGATAACATGATACTCTGAGTTGATAAAATGATACTTTTGACTGATAAAATGATATATGTTAGGTTTATTGCGTAGAATGATAGTTTTGCCGGATAGAATGATACTCTGAGTTGATAAAATGATACTTTTGACTGACTGATAAAATGATAAAATGATATATGTTAGGTTTATTGCATATAATGATAGTTTTTCCGGATAAAATGATACTCTGAGTTGATAAAATGATACTTTTGACTGAATGATAAAATGATATATGTTAGGTTTATTGCATAGAATGATAGTTTTACCGGATAGAATGATACTCTGAGTTGATAAAATAATACTTTTGACTGATAAAATGATAAAATGATACTTAGATAAGATTTTACGTATTTAAATGAGCGAAATTTGTATATCATGAGAAATAAGATTTTACGTATAACTGAACCTCATACATACATGTAACTGAACCTCATACATCTGTATATCATGGGAAATAAGATTTTACGTATTTAAATGAGCGAAATTTGGATACGTAAATTTTATCATGAGCGAAATTCAGAAATTAAATAAGCGAAATGACATATTTACCCTCTGCGCCTTTTTAATGAATGAAAGCTAAGTTTGAATCTAGACCACGTGATTTTAAATATATATATATATATATATATATATATATATATATATATATATATATAGGGGTGCATTATAATGATAACCCCAATTTCCGTAATAACCCTATAACTAAATCTGAACCACACATTTTTAAAATCACGTGGTCTAGATTCAAACTTAGATTTACTTCATAAAAAAAAACGCGGGGGTAAATATGTCATTTCGCTCATGATAAAATTTACGTATCCAAATTTCGCTCATTGAATTTCTGAATTTCACTCATTTTATCATTTTATCAGTCAGTCAAAAGTATCATTTCATCAACTCAGAGTATCATTCTATCCGGTAAAACTATCATTCTATGCAATAAACCTAAAATATATCATTTTATCAGTTAGTCAAAAGTATCATTTTATCAACTCAGAGTATCATTCTATCCGGCAAAACTATCATTCTATGCAATAAACCTAACATATATCATTTTATCACTCAGTCAAAAGTATCATTTTATCAACTCAGAGTATCATTCTATCCTGCAAAACTATCATTCTATGCAATAAACCTATCATTTTTATCATTTTATCAGTCAGTCAAAAGTATCATTTTATCAACTCAGAGTATCATTCTATCCGGCAAAACTATCATTCTATGCAATAAATCTAACATATATCATTTTATCATTTTATCAATAAGTCAAAAGTATCATTTTATCAACTCAGAGTATCATTCTATCCGGCAAAACTATCATTCTATGCAATAAACCTAATATAATCGGCACAATACATAATATACAAACCTACAAAGCAGTAAACGTATCATTTTATCAACTCAGAGTATCATTTTTATAAGGTTACTGTCATTTTATCCGCTTAGATTATCATTTTATCAGGTAAAAGTATCATTTTATTAAACAAAAATGTCATTTTATACACCAAAAATACATATCATTCTATCGGCTGAAAGTATCATTCTACCCCGCAAAACTATCATTCTATCGGCTAAAAGTATCAGTCTATCCGGCAAAACTATCATTTTATGCAGTAAACCTAACATTTATAAGCTAAAAGTATATTTTATCAACTCAGAGTATCATTCTATCCGGAAAAACTATCATTCTATGCAATAAACCTAACATATATCATTTTATCATTTTATCAGTCAGTCAAAGTATCATTTTATCAACTCAGAGTATCATTCTATGCGGCAAAACTATCATTCTATGCAATAAACCTATCATTTTATCATTTTATCAGTTAGTCAAAAGTATCATTTTATCAACTCAGATTATCATTCTATCCGGCAAAACTATCATTCTATGCAATAAACCTATCATTTTAACAGTCAGTCAAAAGTATCATTTTATCAACTCAGAGTATCATTCTATCCGGCAAAACCATCATTCTATGCAATAAACATATCATTTTATCATTTTATCATTTTACGTGATATTTGGCGAAATTCAGAAAATAAATGAGGGAAATGACAGTTTTACTCCCGCGGTTTTTTTTATGAAGTAAATCTAAGTTTGAATCTCAAAACTATCATTTTATTCAATAAACCTATCATTTTATCATTTATCATTTTACGTGATATTTGGCGAAATTCAGAAATTAAATGAGGGAAATGACAGTTTTACCCCCGCGCTTTTTTTTATGAAGTAAATCTAAGTTTGAATTTCAACCGCATGATTAGAAATATGTGTGGTCCAGATTTGGTTATAGGGTTATTACGATATTTAGGGGTTATCATATGATCACGACTCTCTCTATATATATATATATTGATGTAGAAAAGATGTTTTTCAATAAAAAATTTCACGATTATATTTTATACATTCAAATAATTAAGAATAATTTGAATTAAAAAATAAAACACAAATTTGAAACGGTCACAATTTTGAAAAAAGGTAGTGTGGTGGGTGGTGCCGAGATGAAACCCGAAACATGTTTAGTTGTAATTTAAGTTAAAGTGAGAAAAAATGATTGCTCGAAAGCGAGAAAGTACTCCCTCCGTCCCACTCAAGATGACTACATTTTTTAGTGGCATGGAGTTTTAGGTGAAATAGTTGTTTATGATAAAGTAGAGTAGAAAAAGTAATTGAATATTTTAATGAGGAGAGACAAATTTTATTCCAAATATAGAATGTGGATATCTTGAACGGGACAAACTAAAAATGAAAGGTGGACAATTTAAATGGGACGGAAGGAATGCATAATCTAATTTGTAATCACTCGTTTTTGCAGCTAAAATTTGTCCAAATGTGTTCGATTAGATCGTGTTGGAAGAATTACGAGGCGACTCCCAACGTCATAGGTATTCGCAAAATGGTGGCGGCACACCTTAGTGCATGGAGTTGGTTGTAGATGAGATTGATACTTTTATTCAAAGGAAAATATTGACCATGGAGGATTGGAGATGATTGTAAATGGTGTAAAAAATGAATTTGGATGAAGAGATATTTGCAAGTGTGAATACAAGATATTGGAGGATTAAAAATGTAAAAAATAGGTAAAAAATCATTGTGTAACAATATATAGCATATTATTCAAACTTTGGACTACTGTTCTAGTTTAAGTAAAATAAACATAAAATAGAGTTTTGCACTGCAGATTCATTCTAGATTTCCTAACTTTCTAGATTGAATTATACATTGCAGAAATCAATCATCTTTTTTTGATAAAGCTAACATTATGAACAATCATCCATCCCACTCCAAAAACAATTGACAGACTTCAAATCTTTTTTACACAACTTTTATAGATGCTACATAACAGAATCAATAGATCTCTTGAAGATTGAGCTACATTATTTACCATTACATCATGGCCACATTTGCAACTATTCATTCATCCATGATTTAAAGTGTCCTCGTGTATTTCAACAAGTGTAACATCGAATAAACTTTTAAGATTTTGTCAGTATGCAAAAGGAGTACACTGTCAGATTTTAAGATATTATATTACTGAATGCAACATCTGCAAAAAGTAAAAAATAATTAGTTGACATACACAACATATAAACCAATTTAAATGAAAGCATTTGTACATTAGAGTCGGTGATCAAAGATATTTTCACATAATGATGATCAACTGGTATTATCAATTGACAAAGCAAAATCTCTCATATTTAAAAGCAGAGTAAAAATTAGGCAGGCAACATTAGTACATAATTGTTCATGAGAAAAAGTTAAAAAAAATCGAGACGAAAACCGGAAGAGTCAGCATAATCAGCGTTTTCATTCGTCAACCTTCACATAAAAAGAAATCAGGGATGAGTAGTAAAATTTTGCAGCTTAACTTGCAAAGATGTCTCAGAGATGTATACCATTGTAGGTGCAGATCAATTTGTTTCGGTTGAAATTGGCAAGGGCGCGTGCACGTTGATTAGAGCCAGGCTGGCTGCTGTAGGGAAAAGGAAAGAATGATTTCACTACGCAAATACTAAAAATATGCACTGAAATTGATGAACACAAGATTGTCTGTACCTTCTGGTTCCATTCTCAGCCAGTCTTGCCCACATACCAAAGCTTCTCTGGTATCTGGAGTTAGCGAGCTATGATCCTGGTCTAGTGTTCTGCCCGTGTTGCTGAATGCTACCTCTGGTCCAAGAGTAGACACGGAGATAGCAAGAATATCACGCGCCATCACAGACAAGATTGGATACCTTGGTGTATGAACTTTCCACCAATTTAATATGCTGAAATCACAATTGCGGGGAAATACGGGCTCCTCTAGGTACTTCTCTAAATCTGATGACATGGACTGACTTTGGGAAGTTTCGTACAGGAACTTGTCGAAACCCTTAAGTTTATCTCTAGAAGCACTGCTGGTACTGGGTAAGCTGCTGCCAGATAAAACTGAATCTTGATCGGGAGAAGATGAAGCCATCAGGTATTCAGTAAAAAGTTCCCTAAGACCATCAGCAACTTCTTTAATGCGATCAGGGGCGGTGCTGGCATAAATTTGTCCATAGTAGTACTCGACCAACTTCATTTTGAAACGAGGATCTAGAATTGCTGCAATAGCTAAACCCAGGCTACACTTGCTCCAATACGTGTCAAATCTGTCTTTCATCTTTAAGGCTACACTACTTAGAAAATCATCAGGGCTCCTACACCACTCAATTAGTTGAATGTGCATATCACATATCTCCGAAAAAAATATGTTGGCAGTTGCATACTTGTTTCCTACTACAATGGTAGTGAAGTCAAGAAGAAATTTCAGGAAACCTGCAATAGAACTAGCCCATTCCCACTCTGTTTCGGATAAAGCTTTTGTGTAGGAGGAATCATGCTCTTGCAAAAGAGAAAAGGCACCCCTGTATTCTATTGCCGATTCAAGCATCAGGTACGTAGATTTCCACTGCATCAGAGAGTCGAGAACCAGACGCCTAACACTGCTGATTCCTGCTTGTTGAGCGATTTCATTAAATTTTCCAAGTAATGTTTGTGTACTCTTGACGTGCCTTACACTCTCACGAATTTTATGTATCAAGTCGTGGCATGCTTCCATGACTTCTTGCACAATGGACTTCAAAAGATGGGTAACACATCGAACATCAAATAACTCACCATCCTTGAAAAATGGTCTATTCTGGGATAACCAGTCCTTAATCCTGAACACCATGATTTCATGGGCAGAACAATCATCAAATGTCATGGAAAACAACTTGTGATCAATAGCCCAGTCTGTCAAACTCTTGATAACAACTTCTGAAAGCACGTCATCAGTATGAGATGGATCCAATGATATGAAATTAAGCATCTTCTTTTGTAGTCTCCAGTCATCATCAATGTAATTAGCAGTAAGGCACACATATCCAGCACTTTCATGTGAACCCCACATGTCAACAGCAAGGCTGATTCTACCATGAAAATGACGAATTGCCTCGTACAACTTATGCTTCTCCTTGTTGTAGATGGTAAGGCAATCCATCTCTATGGCTCCATCATTGTTGTTAACATCAAATAACGGCTGGAGATTCTTGACAAATATTTTAAATCCAACATGGTTCACCATTGCCAGGGGATAACCATGTAGCATAATCATTCGAGCAAGATCCAACCGACTGCGCTCTTGATCAAATTTAACACTTCCCAAATTGATTGTTTGGATAGCTTCTTCTTTCGTCTGCTCATGTTCAAACTTAAGAGGCATAGGATTGAGGATTTCATCTTTTATTCTACCTTCGTCATAGCTGATGGCTGCTACAGCAAGATTACTTTGACCGAGAGGACTCTGACTAGTTTCATTTCTCTTCCTCTTTGCAGAAAGTATTTGAGAAACATCAAAATTTGACCTCTTCAGACACCGCACCAAATGATTCCTCAAATGAGTCGTACCACTGTTACTCGACCCACTCAGTTTCTTTTTGCAATGGACGCAAACAGCATACTGTGCATCTGCCTTCCTGACTCTTTCAAAATGATTCCAGACAACAGAAGTCAACCTTTTTGTTTTCTTGGCGGGAACCTCATTTATTATTTCCATATCATGGACTAGGTACTAAAATATCTACTCTGTGTCAACGGTTTTAAACTGATCTCATAATGGAACTTCTCTCAGGATGGAGAGCAATGAAGACTTCACCGTCATTCATTTTATACCTGCACCCAAGGAAATTAAAGAGAATATGATTCGGCAGGTTGATAACAACAGATTAATCAAGCAAACGGAAAAAGTGATGCATAAATAATCATCCACATTGAGTTCACACTGAAAAGTAGTCGCATTCAAAAGCACAACATATTAACATGAAAAGGAAGCGCAACGTCGACCCAGAATCAATACAAACAAACAAAACATAAGTACTCGACATGTGTTTCAAAGATGCATTATATCGAAAAAAGAAAAGAAAGCTACATACTTTTTCACAGGAGATGGATCACATCACAAGATTACGGCATGCACATAACGGCAAATTAACTTTCAACAAGATATTCACACATGATATCAGAGAAGGCATATATCTATAACTACCATCCTCTCTCTATGGTCTTAATTAACTAACATCTCTACCTACACCATGAACCTCTGAAACGTCTGTTCAGAAAAAAAAATCTTTAATGATTTTCTATATATAATTTTATGATGATTTTCGAGCAGTTGACCCGAATATAATGATCGCGACGCTGAAAATGGATGCTCAAAAACCGGTTGAAAACTGGAGGTCATCAAACATTACTCAATCAACTGAAATTTGACAATTCACACACGTTAACTCTATACAAATTCGATTCCTGATCAGATTATCCAGAAATAAAACAATTTACACGAGATCACAGAAATTACAACTCTACAGTCCATAAAAAAAATTCATCTACATGCTCAAATCCACAAAGGATCGTGGACAACGACGGATCAAAAAGCGTGAATTTCGTAATGGTTCACCAAATTAAAGACAGAAAAATAGGCTCGAAAGCCGAATTGCATCATCACGAAAACGGGTCGGATCTAAAGCGCAAGAGGGGATATATTGAACCTGACAATTTTCCGGCAGCGGGATCCGACCGGAGGACCCGAAATCACGAAAAGGGTTAGGGTTAGGGTTTGGATTTGGGATGTTTTGGTGGAGTTGGATTGTGATATGGAGCGGATTTCTGGTTTGGTAATTACCCGGAAATCTGGATCGGGTTGTTTGCTTCCGGGTCGGGTTTGCTTACCTTACTCTCTATCAAACACGATTATAATAAGATTTGATTTTATAATTGAAAAATGTAAGTAAATTTAATTTGTATATATATTCAATAACAAAAAAATAAAAAAAAATACGAATCATGTATGAAAACGTTATTGAGATTATAAATCTTCTTCTGATTATGTAAATCACTATATTTATATTTTAGAAGCCAAAGCTTATTTATGATTATAATAATTTTTATTTAAAATCCACATCAACTACTCCCTCCGTCAGTGATTAAATGTCCCATATTTGACAGACACGGATTTTAAAAAATTGTTTGACTTTATATAGTAAAGTGGGTAGAGAAGTTAGTGGAATATGAGGCATATTTTTATATGTTGGTTTTATAATAAAATGTGAGTGAAATGAGTTAGTGGAATGTAGAGTTCACTTACCAAATATAGTAAAAGTGAAATGAGATATTTATCGGCGGACAGATGAAGAAAGAAAAAATGAGACATTTAATAGCGGACGAAGAGAGTAATTTTTATGAACACTATGTCGAACAAATTCAAAACTTTAACAATTCACAAAAATTCAATATATCATTTTTACTAATTTTTTAAATCACTAGAAATACACTGGGTAAGAATCAATGTTGAATTGTAACAAATTCTTAAAAATATTCCCTCTGTTCCACGTTAATAAAATCACTTTTTTATTTTGGAAAGCTCTAAGTTAATTGAGTCATTTCTATTTTTTGCAAAAAGTAATTTTCCCTTTTACTTTATTCTCTTTTCATCTCTCTTAGCTTATTCACCATTCATTTAACACACTATTCTTAAACTTCTTGCCTAAAAAATGTCTCTATTAACAAGGAACGAATAGAGTATAATCCAAAATTTTCCTTCAAATATATATATAAAAAAATAGTAACTATTTTAGTAGTGATATAATAGCCAATAAAATTGAATTTATTACATTTTACTTTACTTTCTCCGATCTTTCCATACAAGTATTGAGCTCCCGTTTGTATTCGATATGAATCATATGATTATGTACGATTTAGCTCAAAATTTGAATGTCTATTATATTCCATTTGTTCCTTGTTATTTGAGTCATTTCTTTTTTGCAACTCACCCGATCGGATGGGAGAGATCGAGGAGTTCCAGATGAAGTGACCCGGCTAGTTAGCGTCACCGAGTGTGGCCAAAACCATCACCTGCTGAGTGGCGCAGACAAGGTTAATCAGGAATTTTCACCCCAGTGTATAGCTAACATGTCCTAGGCCACCCGACTAGGTAGTGATATGTGAAATGTTAACTTAACAATAAAGTCACACTTTATGCATTGAGTTTTATCCCTTAGAGCATCTGAAATGGTGATCCATAACTAAGAAATACTCATGGCGTCACGCGACTTTTATTCATTTTTATTCAATTCCTTAACTAAGGTACAATACCTCCAACAATTCATTACATTCCTTAACTATTAATGGTCCCATATTTTTTGCAACTCACCCGATCGGATGGGGGAGATCGAGGAGTTCCAGATGAAGTGACCCGGCTAGTTAGCGTCACCGAGTGTGGCCAAAACCATCACCCGCTGAGTAGCGCAGACAAGGCTAATCAGGAATTTTCACCCTAGTGTATAGCTAACCTGCCCTAGGCCACCCGACCAGGTAGTGATATGTGAAATGTTAACTTAACAATAAAGTCACACTTTATGCATTGAGTTTTATCCCTTAGAGTATCTGAAATGGTGATCCATAACTAAGAAATACTCATGGCGTCACACGACTTTTATTCATTTTTATTCAATTCCTTAAATAAGGTACAATACCTCCAACAATTCATTACATTCCTTAACTATTAATGGTCCCATAATTTCAACACATCAATTTAAAAATACAATTAACATAAAATATTTCATTATCATTTAAAAACTCAAAAATAACATTATAAATTCCTAAAAATTAAAGTAAAATCCTAGAAATTAAAAATTACAGTACATAATTTAAATCCTAAAAATTAAAATACACATAAAAAATTATATAATTTAAAATCATAGTTAAAACTAGACATGAGGAGCACAATTATTTAGTGATGTGTCAGTCGTTGTGACCGCACCATACGGAAAGTGTCGGCCGTTATAGCGTGGAACAACATTCCCGATAAAACAACTATGGAAGTTTGGAGGATCGTTTGGTTTGGTCTATATTGTCTCCTTCCTCTAGACATACTTGAATTAAAAGTGCAAATAAAAGTTTTAGAAAACCTCCATCAATGACCATGGAAGGAGTATCACACGTAAAGGACAAAATAGTCATAAATAAAAATAATAAATTCATCCAACCAAGTGCGGATCTAGTAGGTAGACATGCCCGCCGGTTCCGATTCCGAACCGGAACAGTGGCCATTTTCCCGAACCGGAACCGTCGGAATTCGGGTCGCGGTCCGGTTCCGGTTCAAGATATTTCGAACCGGAACCGTCACCGAACCGGCGGTTCCGGACGGTTCGGAACCGGCGGTTAACCGACGGAACCGCTGGTACGGGCGCGTATTTCAAGGCGTGTGGATGGGGCAGACCGGCGGCAGCTTTTCAGCTGAAAAACCGGCCGGTTCCGGCGGTTTTTGGGTCGTGAGCCGGCGGTTAACCGTGAAAACCGCCGGTTAACCGCCGGTTCAGGGGGTTCCAGTTGCGGAGCGAGAAACGAGGCGACATGACGCAGCTTTTGCAGACGGTTTCGTTGACCGAACCGGCGGTTTTGTCCCGGAAACCGGCGGTTTTCCGCCAAAAACCGCCGGTTTTGCCGAAAATTCAATTTTTTTTTAATTTCAAATTCGAATTCTTCCATTTCCCCCCCCCCCTCATTTTTATCTATAAATACCCCCCTCTATCCTCATTTACATTCACCCCACTCTTG
The DNA here is from genome assembly GCF_004379255.2 of Salvia splendens. Classification (NCBI taxonomy): domain Eukaryota; kingdom Viridiplantae; phylum Streptophyta; class Magnoliopsida; order Lamiales; family Lamiaceae; genus Salvia; species Salvia splendens. Next base: position 18,136,370 of record NC_056037.1, on the reverse strand, counting down.
TGTTAATAAGAGTTTCTCTCTTCAATCTCCCAATTCTCTCTCTTTGTCTCCAATTTCTCATTTGTGCTATTGTGCTTCCATTTAATTACGCAAGTGCTACTCTTATTACGCATTGTTATACACTTATACTTGTTCCCGTAGTTCTATAAGTTGTCTTCCTTTCTCAATTGCTAAAACAAAAAAAAATATTATTCCATATTTCTACATTTCTACATAGCAATATGTCTTCATCCCGAGAAGGTCGTGTTGATAAGGGAAAGGGAAAGGCCAAGAGGCCATCTCGGAGATCCGTTATTGATGAAATTTCTCAAATGAACATGGATGAGTGGCAGGTTAATATTTATTATCTACTAATTTAATTAATTTTGAATTACATTACATTATTGTTCATAATTTTATTTTGTATTTACAATACAAATATTATTTTGTAGGCTCGAGAAGAGCAAGATGTGGCACATGCAATTGCTCTCTCTCGCTCTCAATACCAAGGCGATGTTTATGTTGGTACCGGTAGTGGTGCTCCCGGTCGCGGTGCCTATTCCCAACAAAGTCCAACCCCTGTGAATGTTGATGAAGACGATGATGATGATGACGACGAGGAGGAGGGGGAGGAGGTAGAAGAGGTTCAAGAAATGCCACCCCCACCACCACTAAGGAGTCGGCGTGGTAGTCGTGGTCGTGGACAACCTCCTCAACCTCCTAGACCAGCTGAAAGGTCTTTAACCTCAAACATCATGGTGAAATATTTCAAGAAGGTACATGATGGTAACGATCCTAACACTTATAATGTGTATTGCAACTATTGCGAAAACGTATACACATTCCGAAGGGGTGGAGGATACGGTACATTTACCCGTCACATGGAGAAAGCGCATCCGGTCGAGTTTGGTATCGCTCCAACCCAAACTCAACTCAACTTTCAACATGGAGTCGGGACCGGGAGTGGGACGGGTTCATCCCAAACATCAGGTACGTGTAGCAATACTCTTTTGAAATATGATCACAAAAATGCTCTTAATGTGATGTCTAGATTTGCCGTTATGAAACATTTTCCATTCAATGCTTTTGATAACGATGCTTTTGAGTCGAGTATGCGGCAAGTTTATAATGCCGCTGCAAGAAAATTTGAAAAGTTTAACTTCGAAAGTTTAAGTTGAGCTCAAGCCCTTTTCAATTATTTTTTCCCCCCCATTTCATGTTTTTTTATTTGTAATTGTAATGTATCGTTGTTGCGGCTAAGTTGTACTTGAATATCATTAAAATATATTCCCCATTTGATAAGTATCTTATTGGTGAAAAAGTGGATATCTTTGGGGCAGATGGTACTGGAGCACAAATTTATATATGAAATCTGGATGAATGGGGATCAGATTATAGTTTAAAATGGGAAGCTGGGTTAACTGGCCGCCAATGAACCCAACTTCCCATTTTAAACTATAATCTGATCCTCATTCATCCAGATTCCATATATAAATTTGTGTTCCAGTACCATCTGCCTCAAAGATACCCACTTTTTCACCAATAAGATATTTATCAAATGGGGAATATATTTTAATGATCTTCAAGTACAATTCTTCTCGGAATCAACCATTTTTTCTTGCAAAATGTTGCCCATTTTCTAAGCAAACACATATCAGCACGCCATATACACATTGCTGCATTTCTAATAGGGGCAATTTGATCTTCCAAAGCAATCAATGCATCTCGAACACACATAGTCAGAACATTATTCAAGCATCTAGCATGGAAAAAATCAGAACAAACTATCTATTAGTGCTAATTTTTTTCATGCTTGAATAATATTCTGACTATGTGTGTTCGAGATGCATTGATTGCTTTGGAAGATCAAATTGCCCCTATTAGAAATGCAGCAATGTGTATATGGCGTGCTGATATGTGTTTGCTTAGAAAATGGGCAACATTTTGCAAGAAAAAAAGGGTTGATCCTAAGGTAAGAGAACTACGTGGGCTTTGATTCCTCAATAAAATTGTGGATACGTAGGCAACTCAACTTAAATTTGAAAAGTTTAACTTTGAAAGTTTAAGTTGATCCCAAGCCCTTTTCAATTTTTCCTTTTTCCCCCCCATTTTATGTTTTTTTTATTTACCTTCCGAGTCCCACGAGGCGACGACACTTGTAAATTATATTATATTGTTGTATGTTGTTGTATTGTATACTTATGTATTGTAAATTGTAATGTATCGTTGTCCGTTACAACTCAAAATCAATAAAATTTATTTCATTTTCTTCTTATTCGTCTTATTTGTGCTTGAATTATGCATTGTCTTGTTCCGATTTATTGTATAAAGCCAAATTTCAAATTAAAAAAAAATATTAATTGAACCGGCAAAACCGCCGGTTCGAAAACCGGAACCGCCAAAACCGCCGGAAAACCGGCGGTTCCGAACCGGAACCGGAACCGGAACCGTGAAATAGCCTCACGGTTCGGTTCCGGTTCCTCCATCGACCGAACCGGAACCGGCGGTTCCGAACCGGAACCGCCGGTTCGTGAACCGTGGGCAACACTACTAGTAGGGGAAAATAAGGGGCATATGCCCCTCCTCAATATATTTCATGTAGTAATATTTTATAGAGTAATTTTTTTAAAAATTATTTCCTTTATAAATGCCCCACCTCAAACTTTTAAAATTTCTTCTTAGATACTCCCTCCGTCCCAAGTTACTTGAGTCGTATTCTATTTTGGGTTGTCCCAAGTTACTTGAGTCATTTCTCGTTTTGACTAAAAATAAAACATCTAATTACACTTACTTTATTATGTCTTTTACTTTACCCTCTCTCCTCTCTCTTACTTCACTCTCTCTTCTACTTTATTTAACCTACTAAATACAACTTTCTTAAATCACGTGCTGAAAAGAAACGCCTCAAGTAACGTGAGACGGAGAGAGTATATATTTTTCCCCGTGTCGAATTGAAATCCTGGCTCCGCCCCTGAATCCAACCCCCTCACTGTTCGATGTCACGGTGCGGCCCCATAGAGAAAGGAGAGGGGCATGTCCACATGTCTTATTTTTATTGGTTGAACATTGAAATATTTTTTATTTTTATTTTTTCACTTTTAATTATTAACTCTTATTACTTGATTATTGGAGTACGTCTTGATGTTGTCTTAATTTGTATAGTAACAATATAATTTTACATCATATTTTCAATCTCGAAAATTTTACACTACATTATTTTTTTGATTTTTTTATTACTTTTAAATATTAATTTTTTATTCAATGATTATTACATTTATCTCTATATATCCTTTCAAAAATCATGTGAATTAATTTTCCAAAGGAATCGTATGAACCACTCTTCCATAAAATGAGGTGAACTACTTCAATTTGTTTGTATGTTTAATTTATTATTATTTATTATTTGCTACTATATTGTGCTTCATTTTTCTATATATATCCCACCTAACATGTAGAACTCATCACAAGCAAACTAAATTTCCTTTCATTCTTTTATTTGTGTATTTTTATTATGTTGTACTTCAAATATATATGAATGTATAATAACTTTTATTATAAATTTGAATTATAAAATAATTTATATAATTTTTATGAGATTTTTAATATATTTGAATAAATTATAAAATTTATATTGATTAAAAATATATGAAAAAGAAAATATTTAATGGGGTTGAGTTGGGGTCATTGTTGGAAGTGAAAAGTTTAGTAAGTTGGAGGTTGTATACGTGGACGAAAGGGAAATGAGTATTTTGGGTGAGGGTCACCATAAAATTCTTTTTTTTTGGTCTAGGCCACCATTATCATTCCATAAAAGGGGTGTTTTTGTTTGCTTCTCAGAAAGTGAGCGACTCATGTACATCATGCATCACTGTAAATGAAACGCATGACGGAAGTGCGTTTCAGTGTAAGACACATGTAACTTATGCATCGAATCAACGACGCATTAAAAATGCATTTTTATAAAACGAAGCATGAGCGTTATGCGTTTTCCCAAGCGACGCATATGACTCATGTGTCTCTCAACGAAATAAAATCCACACCCAGCCTGTTCAGAACAGAACGCGCAAGTGAAGAAAAAAGAAGCTGCGGCCAAAGCAGCGGCGATTCCAAGGCGATTTTCAGACGATTCCGGGCGATTGTGGTCATTTTTCTACAATATTTTGGTCTTCCTCCCTCAACACATTGTTTAATGCATCTTTTGAGTAGGTTTTCACCAAATTGGTAAGCTAGGTTTTGTGAAAAATTGTTCAATTTGGTCCAACGATTTGTTGTTTTATGTTAATTGTAATGGTTTTTATATACATTGTTCAGTATTACTTGCTCAATTAGTTGTTGTTTTGTAAGTTATGGTTCATACAAGTGTTGTGACTTTGATAAGTTTGTGAAAGTTAATCCTATTACATTGTGAAAATGTTGAATTAGATGTGATATATTATGTTGTAAAATGTTGAATTATGTGAAATAGCTTTGTGAAGTTAGATGTCAATTTAGCTTCTAGTAAAATGAGAAATATGGGTTGTATACATTTGGAAAATATAATGTACGAATTGGATGTGAAATAATTTTGTGAAATTAGATGTGAGTTTCTAATTTGCAATGTCTACTTGTTGGATATGAGTGGATTAGGGGTGTAGGTCATCGTTTAGTTTATAACATTTTGTGATTTTGCTGTTTAATTTGAAATTATATGTTTTATTTCAAATATGTATTTGCAATTCTTGTTTTGTGAATATATTGGATTAGATGGACACTAGAGAGCAATTGTTTTTTTTATGGACCTGAAGACTAGAGAGCAATTGTTTTATGGACCTGAAGATCCGTCAGTACTACATCTTCAGAATAAGCACATTTCAAGTAAATTGTTGGTAGATGACACAACACAAATTTTCAAGGTTCTCCAGAAAGAAAATAAATTTGGGAAGTGGATATTCACCACAAAGTGAGAACTTGGCTTGGCATGTTTGGTTTCAAAGGCGTGGTGAATTGTGGCAAGTCGATGAAGCTCGACAACGAGCTTATCATTGATTTGATCGAGCGTTGGAGGCCGGAGACGCACACTTTCCATCTACCGGTTGGAGAGGCTACAATGACCTTAGAAGATTTGCTAGCCTTGTGGGGATTGATAGAGAACGGTCGTGTTTTCACTAGCCGTGATTATCCCGTCGGATATATTGATTAGGCCAGCAAGTTCAGAGATTTTTTGGGATGGATACCTGATCTAGACACCGAGATAAAAATAAGGCGGTATGTTGATGACATCTCTGATCAACCAAGCATGTTGGTATACTGAAAAGCATATTTCGAGTAAGTTGCACGGATAAGATTGCTTGTATACAATAAACTCTACAATCCACTTTTAACCCAAGGCGAGAAGAAGTAATTTTACCGCATTGGTGTTTGCTTATGCATTTATGAGATGTTTTTCAAACATTTAAATGTATAAGAAACAAACAAGTCTAATTTTTCGGCATAGTAGACTGGTCGTGAACGACGTTCACAGAAGGTGACGCAGTCAGTCCTTTGTAGAAGAGAAATTAATTTTCGCAACCTAGATATGCTTTAGCTACCTATTGTGAAAGATTGCAGTGTCAGTCCGCATGTTTCCTTACCTTAGGAAATAAACGACACTGGTGTGGTATAACACTGAAGGATCTAACAGTTGAGATAAGTCTTTCTTGCTATTTACTGAAAGACGAGGTCTCGGTGATTGTTATTTCTTAATCATTGTTAACATAACATTGATCATGCGATATTGATTATGCACTACTTTGATTTATCAAATGGTTCTGATTTTTCGCAATCCAAGAATCCTGATATCTTGGGTAGTGGTGCTCAATGTCTAGAGGTGCTAGTATTGTTATTGCAATGAATCGTGTGCTGGGTGAGTCTAGTTTAATAATATCCTAATAATATCCTCAAGAGGTGTTCGAAAAAGGTTTATTATTCAGAAACCCAATCGGTTGGAATTTATTCCAAAATAATAAATAAAGATTTTGAACTAGACAACTCTTGGGAAAAGATATTAATTAATTAAAGTCAAATAGCATACTTAAATCAATTAATGGATATTTATATCTTAAACATGGGAAATAATAAATGAAAGAGGTAAAGTCCGGATTACTCGTAATTTGAGATTGGACGGGCAGTCAATATTATTTTATTGTAGTGGCTGATTATAATATTCTGTTGGACTTGTATTAAATTGGAGCTCAATTTAATTAGTAAAAGTCCATCGAGTTTGGCCCAAGTCCAACCTCCATGCATCCCTATCTGGCTCATTACAACTCTATGTAAATAAGACTAAATAGAAGACTAATTTAATGATTTTTAACATTAAATTTCGTGCTCCCTCTCTTCGGAGGAGACGGAAATTTTCATTCCCTTCTAGCGGGAATTTTTTCTTCTATCTAGTTGATAGGGTTCGTTCCAAGCATGGTTTTATAGGGTTATTTACACTAATCAGATTGGTAATGTGCGAAAAAGTGGTGAATTTAAGTATGCAGGAGCTAAAAAGTGTTGAAGCGGCAAAGTGCAGGAGCAACTTGATCAACTTAGAAAAGGAGCGAAAAATGGCCAGAGCTGAAGACAAATTGATTTGTTGGAGACAAGCAGAGCAATGGAGCCTGGCTAGCTAGCAAGTTGATCAAGAGGAGCTCACCACATGAAGACATGAGATGACTGAGTTGATCAAGAGGATCTCACCACATGAAGACATGAGAGGACTGAGTTGATCAAGAAGAGCTCACCACATGAAGACATGAGATGAGCAAGTTGATCAAGAGGAGCTCACCACATGAAGACGTATCTGCTGGATCAAGTAGATAGTGCAAACTTACCGAGCAGATTCAAATTACTGCAAGGGTAAAATGGTCAAATCAGATGAAAAGTTGCCTAAGGGTTGAAGTTGAAGCTGCTCCATAAATAGAAGTTTTCCACAATAAATAGGCGGCGCTTAACGCTGTCGTAGTTTAGGTAGGAAGCTCTCGTAGGCGCTTAACGCCACCACTTTCTTAGCTTAGTTCTGTGGTTCCGACGGAGGAATTGACAACTCTGACGTCGGGATTACGTTTTATTTCATGTTTTCAAGACTTTAATGTAGATTTACAGTGTGTTGGCCGTTTCAACGGTGGAATTGATGCCTCTATCTTAGAAGCTCCTCACACCTTGCTTTCTAGTTAGATTTAATGGTTTGGACAGAGGAATTGACGACTCCGACGTTGGATCTCCACTTATTTCCAGTTTTATGAAGCTTTGGTTTATTTTCATGTTGATGATGCTATTTACTCATGTTTCTTGGATGCTTTTCGCAATTGGTAGCTTAGATGTTTAGATCCATGATGTTTACATGTTTTTCAGTGGTCCCGATTACTTTATGCAGTCATACTGTTTTTCTACTTGAGTTGATCCGTTTGTGATGTGCTGTTCTTATCATGCCTAATTTAGTTGATCAAGTTAATTCTGTGACTTAAGCAGTCCAGTCCTTAGTAGTAATTTAACCCACATTGGTAAAGCGTGGCAGCATCCAATCCCCAACATGTCACGAAAACAATCTCGAGTAGGTCCCTGGTCTCTATGGTTCAACCCCGCTCTTGCCGTTATACTTCGTAATATTGGTTGCATTAGTGGAAAAATTATAAATCTTGTTGAAAGGAGAGATACATGCACACGACACACGTGCAAAACCCCTATCTTCACTAGTCAAGCCATTTTTTATTCTGACAAGGTTTGCCCACCCAAATGTCATAATCTGAGTTCGGGATACAGATTAGAAAGATTTCTGGTTGAGTACGAAGAACATCATGTTGAGAAGGCGGAGTAATCGTCGATTATTTGAAGAATATGTTCGGTAATTCTAAACCGTAGGAAATCATGAATTAGGGTTTCATTTCCTGGGCATGATTTGATCTGCGTTCTTGTATGCAATTGATTGTTAACATGTGATTAATTGATCCCATAATCGGTCAAATAGATCTGTAGATCTGATTTATTTGTTTATGCATGTCTTTCGTTGTGCAAGAGGCACAAAACCCCAACAGTTATCGGTGAACAACATTTCTGATAAAGCAACTATGGAAGTTTGGAGGATCGTTTGGTTTAGTCCGTCTCGTCCCCTTCCTCTAGACATGCAAATAAAAATTCATCCTATTAGATTGTGAAAATGTTGAATTACATGTGATATAATAGTGTTGTAAAAATGTTGAATTATGTGAAATAGATTTGCGAAGTTAGATGTCAATTTAGATTTTTTTGTAAAAATGAGAAATAGGGGTTGTATATATTTGGGAAATATAGTGTATGAATTAGATGTGAAATAGTTTGGTAAAATTAGATGTGAGTTTCTAATTTAAAATGTCTACTTGTTGGATATCAGTGGATTAGGTGGGTAGGTCATCGTTTGGTTTACAACATTTTGTGATTTTGATGTTTAATTTGAAATTATATGTTTTATTTCAAATATGTATTTGTAATTCTTGTTTTGTGAATATATTGGATTAGATGGAGACTAGAGGGAAATTATTTTATGGGCCTGAAGATCCGTCAGTGCTACATCTTCAGAATAACACATTTCTAGTAAATTGTTGGTAGATGGCATAACACAAATTTTCAAGGTTCGCCGGACGGAAAGTAAAATTTGGGAAGTGGATATTCACCGCAAAGTGAGAACTTAGCTTGACATGTTTGATTTCAAAGGCCACATATTGTGGCAAGTCGATGAAGCTCGATAACGAGCTTATCACTGCTTAGATCGAGCGTTGGAGGCCGGAGACGCATACTTTCCATCTACCGGTTGGAGAGACTACCATGACCTTAGAAGATGTGCAAGCCTTGTGGGAATTGAGAGCAGACGGTCGTGTTTTCACTGGCCGTGATTTTCCAATCGGATATATCGATTAGGTTTGGGATAGATACTTGATCCAGACACTAAGACAAAACAAGGCGGTAGGTTGATGACAACTCTGATCATCCAAGCAAAGATACCTTTGGGTGATGACCTACCTACTTATGCATATATCCAAAGGGCACGTATTCATGCCCTAATTTTGTTAGGGAGACTCATTTTACCAGACACCACAGAGTGTAAGGTTCATTTCATGTGGTTGAATGTCTGTAAGGATCCGGATGAGATGGTCATAATTAGTTGGGGTAATGACGTTTTGTCTTATTTGTATCATTATGTGTGCAAGAGTTCCATAGGTCAGAGGAAAGAGTTGGGTGGACCTATGAATATTAAAAAAAACACGACCGACTGAGCAATATCTTCAATCGTGCCCTTCTTCTCCGCAATTCCTGCAACGACAGCGAGCTCTCGGTTCATCCTCCTTGCGGACATCCATTTGATTAGGTATCCTCATTTTACCTCGACCACGCCTTCGAGGAAGCAACTGCTCATGGTTGATAAACAAATTCCAATTAGGTTCAACCCAATAATCTTCATGTCTTGGTGCATCAAACACACCAGAATACCGTGCTTCCCATGTAGATTTGTGGTACACTTTGTCAATGAGTTCAAACATATTGTCGCCTCTATCTTTAGCAACTGCACAAGCATGTGAACAAGAAACTTTTCACATCTGCCACTTCCCACAACTGCACTTAGAATTCATATACTCGACCTTTTGTTTGTTATTCCCTTTCCCAGAAATCGTTAACGACTTCGAATTTGGTAATGTGCTACTTGTCAGTCAAGTGCCTATGTATAATGTTTTAGCTAATTTACATCATGCTCATCAAGTAGATCCCTCGCCCATGGGGTTAATCGGTCTTTGGTATGTTGTATTTCTGTATTCCTATCACCCCACCACCCCACTGTTCTTCAAAATGACAAATCAATCAAAGCTCTAATAATTGGCAACTCCCTTACAGCTCTCAACACTTTGTTGTACTCTCCTTACATGTTTTTTATGATTCCCCCATCTAAGTCCATCATCATAGCAAAGAGAATTCTCTTTTCCAATGCAATTAAGCATTCTCCTAGCACCAGCACTTTCAGATTGTAGTGCAAGCTCCCTTCTTTCAAATTTCCAATCCTGAGTTGTCACACCCAATTTCCAGACCATGCTTTTCACTTTTACTCCCTTGTACTGTTAGAATTGGTATACTGAAAAACATATTGCGAGCATGTTGCACGGATAGAATTGTTTGTATACAATAAACTCTACAATCCACTTTTAACCCAAGACGAGAAGAAGTAATTTTACCGTATTGGTGTTTGCTTATACATTTATAAGTTGTTTTCCAAACATTTAAATGTATAAGAAGCAAACAAGTCTAATTCTTCTGCATAGTAGACTGGTCGTGAACAATGTTCACAGAAGGTGACGCAGTCGGTCCTTTATAGAAGAGAAACAGAATTTCACAACGTAGATAGGCTTTGGCTACCTATCGTGAAAGGTTGCAGTGTCAGTCCGCATATTTTCGTACCTTAAGAAATAAACGACATTGTTGTGGTATAGAATTGAAGGATCTAACAGTTGAGATAACTCTTTCTTGATATTTACTGAAAGACAAGGTCTCGATGATTGATATTTCTAAATCATGGTTGACATAACATTGAGCATACGATATTGAATATGCACTACTTTGATTTATCAAATGGTGCGGATTTTTCGCAATCCAAGAATCCTAATATCTTGGGTAGTGGTGATCAATCTCTAGAGGTACTAGTATTGTTATTGCAATGAATCATGTGTTGGGTGAGTCCAGTTTGATAATATCCTCAATAGGTGTTCGAATAAGGTTTTATTCTTCAGAAACCCGGCCGGTTAGAATTTATTCTATAATAATAAATAAAGATTTTGAACTAAACGACTCTTAGAAAAAGATATTAATTAAATAAATTCAAATAGCAGACTTAAATTAATTAATAGAAATTTATATCTTAAACACGGGAAATAATAAATTAAAGAGGTAAAGCCCAAATTACTCGTAATTTGGGGTTGGACGGGCAGTCAATATTATTATACTATAGAGGATGATAATAATATTCTGTTGGACTTGTATTAAATTGGGGCTCAATTTAATTAGTAAAAGTCAAACAGGTTTGGCTCAAGTCCAATCTCCATGGATCCCTAATCTGGCTCATCATAACACTATATAAAAGGATATTAGAAAGGAGATTAATTGTAATTAATCATTAATTTTCGTGCTTCCCCTCTGGGAGTGGACGAAAAATCGTTTATGACAAAACTGATATTATGTCTCCTTTCTAATCAAGCCCTTTTCGATTCTGACAAGCTTTGCCCACCCAAAGGTCATTATCTGAGTTCGGGAAACACATTAGAAGGTTTGTGGTTGAGTATGAAGAACATCACGTGGAGAAGGCGCAAGCAATCATCGATTCTTTGGAGAATCTGTTCGGTAATTCTAAACCGTAGGAAATCATGAATTAGGGTTTTATTTCCTAAGCATGATTTATGTGCGTTCTTGTATGCAATTGGTTGTTTAACATGTGAATAATTGATCTCATAATCAGTCAAATAGATCCGTATGCATGATTTATTTATTTATTTATGCATGACTTCCGCTGTGCAAGGGGCACCAAACCCCATCATGTACTTCATCAAGACATTTTTCTTTACGTGAACCAAACAACATTTGTGGTGACATTTCGATTCCTTTTGCAATTCACGAGAACGCATGGCATTTAAGATTCATTTATGCCTATCCAATATGATGCACACCTCTCTATGGTATTGCACCACATGAATTCTAACAAGATCCACAAACCACCCCCAACTGTCGCTAGTTTCTTCATCAACAACAGCATATGCGACCAGAAAACAATTCTTGTTAGAATCAATGCCACAAGCAACAAGCAACTTACCTTTAAGTCGTCCTCGTAGGTGAGTCCCGTCTATTGTTAAAATTGGTTTGGCCGGCTGAAAAGCATGAATAACAGGCCCTAATGCCCAGAAAACATTACGGAAAACTTAATTACATCCCTGACTCAAAAGCTCGTTGTACTTCAACTCAACAATTGTGCCCGGATTTCGTGACTGCAGTTCAGCCATGTAGCTTGGCAACTGTCTAAATGGCTCCTCCCATCCGCCAAATACAATCTCTATAGCCTTCCTTCGTGCATACCATGCCATCTTGTAAGTTATCGTCACATCAAATCTCTTCGCAACAAAATTTATTATAGCAGAAGCCTTGAATGCAACATCTTCTTCCAATTGATATCGAATACAGAAAGCAATCATTGACGATGAAAGGTTAGCATGTCCTCTATTATTACGGTGGCCTTCACAAGTATGTCGTTCCACCCACTTCCTAATTTCCCACATATCATCACGCTTTCTTTGTGTAACTCAAACCCCCAAGTACATTTGCTCGCTCGTTGGGATTCGGTGAGATCTTCTTCATCACTACTTTCTACAATTGTTCCAAACGGTTTTTTACATACGCCATGCCACCTTCCTAGTTTCCTCTCAATGACCTTGAAATATCGATGACGTCTCACATGCCACAAAGTTACAACAGTCTTCACATGCAACTTGCTATGAAATTTCATTCCCAATGAAATCCGAGTTTGTTTTTTCTCATCCAGTACTTATTGTTGTCTTCATTATCATCAAAGTTAGATACCCCAGAAGAACCACCTCCACGTGGTAAATTACGAAAAAATGGTAACCATGTATGGTCGTACTGTGGAAGTGGTTGTTCACCTCGCACGACAGGTTTATATATTATCTCATCATCAGATATACCATCACCACCAGCAGATTCCTCAGTTAAACTGTCTTCAGACGATGCAGATGAAACATCAAGATGGTGACGGTCAGCGGCGGATCCAGGCGGGGTCGGGGGTCGGCTGACCCCACCGCTGTCCCCGGAGAATCACTGGATAATGCCTTCCCTCAGCTGCCGACCCCTCGCCACCAAACTCCTGCCCATACCCAGTCACCGCTTTCTGCAGAGAACGAAGACATATTATAATATATTATGGTAGACGAGTACTTGGGCTTTACAAATTGGGTTGGCCTTTTACTCATTAATACTACTTGTAATTGAATTGACCCAACTTTTAAATTGACCCAACGACTCAACTTCTAAATTGACCCAACTTCTAATACATTTTAACCTATTAAAATACCGAGAATGCAAAAGGTTGTTGCACCGTCTGTACGAATTGTATAACAGCAATAAAAAACCATTTATTCCATAGCATAAATTTATTTGGAAGAAATTTCAGAGGTCTTGTGCAATGAACCAGAATTTCGAAGGAATATTTTAGCTATTGGCAGTTTGGCAGTGAATATCCTTCAAGAGTTACTTGTATTTTATTACTTATTGGGGTATGTAAGATCATCATTCAAGTTTAAGTTAGTACTATTATTTGTTATTTTTTTCAGTTTTCACATTTAAGTTAGCAGTTAGCACTATTAAATTGATCATCATTTAAGTAGATATTGCGAATTTGAAATTATCTTTGCAGCTTTGCTTAATTGCTTTGGAGTTTTGGATTATTCATTTATTTTGTTTACCTTGTCCGACAGTCCGAGATTAGATTAGACTAGATTAAAAAGTTTTTATAGTATATGAAAAATGATTAAATATAAATTCTAAATTTTTGTTACTCTATTTTTAGGTTAATGGATAAATTAATTAAGAAAATACCTCGAGTTTCTATTAGTTCTTCTAGTGCCAATGTTGAGCAAGAACCATAACAATTGGGAAATCATGTGATAATTGAAAATAATTCGGACGAGATTGAAATTGATAAAGAGAAAATTAAAGCCGACCCGGATCACGAGACTCTACAGATAGTTTTGATGTGAATATTCGGGATCGTATTCGTAGAGAATATGTTGCCAAAGGTCCTTGCCAACCAAAAGGCCATGATTTTCCAAAAAAAAACAATATGGAAAAGATAAGAGAGGTTTTATAGATGTTTGGTATAAAGATTATGTTTGGCTTGAATATAGTACGACAACATATGTTGCGTATTGTTTTAGGTGTTTTCTTTTCAAGTGTGGTTATTTAGCATCTGGAGATGAAGCATTTGTTAGTGGTGGTTTCTCTAATTGGAAGAAGGCTAATGAAAGATTTAGAGCTCATGTTGGGTGATAAGGCTAATTTCATGCATAGGTCTATGACTTTAATTCGTGAAATTTCTGGGTCTAACACGCGTTTTAAGCCAGGTGTGTGAAGATTTTCGCCAGGTCCAGCAAAGAAGGGAGACAGTTGCGTGGACCTAGAAAGAAGGCGAAAGAGTGGACATTATGCGGAAAATTGCTCGACGGAGGAAGCCTCGGAGTTGAAGGGTAGAATAGAGATTTCTACGAAGACTCTAGAAGGTTATGTCCGCGTCTATAAAAGAGAGAAGCATGCACGCTGGAGGGATCTTCTCGGTTGGAGACCTCGCCAACAGCTTGAAGCTTAGTTCACTTTTCTTCACACACTTGGGTTCTTTCGTGGGAAATTCAGGGCATACTTGGGGGTTCACTTCTAGCTTACACACTTTTCGATCTGGTGGTAACACCGTCCTACTTGAGGGCGAAGAAATAATTTATTTTCTGTTTACGTTTCTGCTGAATTCGCCGAGCTTCGCTGTTCGAGGCTCGGACCTCTTTGTTTTCTGGATATTCTCTGTGTTTATGCAAGTTTCGTTTTAGTTTATGCCGACTGTGTTGATCTTTGTTTGTCGATTATGTTTACTTGAATTCTGAGTTGGATTGTTGGAGTTGGTTGTTTTCTAGATTATCGCAGGTTTGTGGTTGGATCTGGGAGAATGGAGTTTGTTTGTGGATGAATCGGGTTCTTAACTTGTTGATGTCGTAGGGTTGTCTGTGATTGTTGGGATCTGGAGTTGATTTGAGTAGATCTGTGAGAATCGGAGCTATGGAGTTGATTGTGCTGGGTGTTGAGTTCGGATGTCTTGGATCCAGAGTGGATTAAGCATTCGACGTGAATCTGAGTCGTGTTGGTTTAATTTTATGCCTAGCTTACGTGTTTTCGTTTCATTTCGTTCAGTTTATGTAGATCTGATGTACTTCCGATTCGTAGCAAGTTTCCGGCGTCTCGATTTCTATATTCTGTTCGAATATAGGAGTATGCTCTGTTTTCTTCATTTACGTTTCTGAGTGGGATAGGAAATTGCATGAGTTTGTTAGTTGCAGCTTTTACCGTACTTACCTTATTTGAATGTCCTAGTCCCCACTTTTTAATTCTTCCTGCCTAGTCATATTTAGTTAATCATTTACACGGTCTAGCGAGCTATTGTTTCTTTTGGTGTTGATGTCTGATTTTACAAGTATTATGTTTCTTAGGTCTAGCATTTAAATTCCGTGCCTATGTCTAGTGGTAGTTGTTATAAACCTCAACCCTTTGCGTGGCAGCAGCCGCTTGTTTCCAGAGTCTCTAAACACTACTCACGAATCCATCTTCGTGGGATCGACCTCACTTCCCTATACTAATTTAATAGTAATTTGGGTTGAGGGATTAATTTTTGAAGGAGAGTTGAGCGTGTCCAACGACAACAACACTCCGTGTTCCTTGGGTTCCTAGACCTAGTGATCCAGTGGATTTAAGAAGCGCGGTGTCTTGACCGAGCACTTGTATTAGTGTTCCCTGTAAGCACACGAAACACACACGATCCGACTCAGCTCTTCCTCACTTCATTGGGTCAACAAGTAGTTCACACAACAAAGCTAGAATTGAATATGAAAATTTTGTAAATTAAAAGCAGAGTGTGACTTATATTGTTAGTAGAGTTAGTTCAAAACAAGAGAAAGAATATAGGATTCCTTTGACTACAACTCTTGATGTTATTCGAATCCTTTTGAATCAAGGTTCGACTTTTAGAGGACATGATGAGACATCAACTTCTTCAAATACGGGCAACTTTCTGGAGTCATGGACGGGCCTAGCGTAGGCCAAGCCACCGCTCCAGCGGGGGCTTGGCCGGCGCCGGACCAGTATTCTGCCATGGTTGCCCGTGAAGTGTGCGTGTGTCTGTTAAAGAATTGAAATGGAAATACACGATGAAGATGAAGAAGAAGAGAAATGGAGAAGTTTTAGTGGGAAATGTGTAAAACTTACAAAAAGTAAAGCTAGATGTCAAATCATATATATACTACAGCTAGCAGTGCAACCTAATCAATCAAATAAATTTTCGTATTTTATTCTATTCAATTCAATTACATTGGTGACCATTTTCGATCAGTAATTCTAGTTATTCTAATTTACCAATCCAATTTTTATTAAATCAAACTATACAAATGCGCTTTCCCCTTTAATTAAATAATCAATTATTTAGGTATTATAAATTAAAGCTGAATATTTTATTTATTTATTCAATTTAGGATTGCATTTTTGTATTTATAATAATGATTTGTGATGCTTATTAATTCTATTTTTGGGAATATAAAGTTAGAAATGTAGGTAGTAACTTATGATTATAATTTATCATTAATTTCAAAATGGAGATTTATTGCATTTTTGTTCATTATCTAGCATTTCATAAAGAGTGTAAGACATTATTTATACAAATGAATGATTATTATTATTACTCCCTCTGTTCTGCGGTAGTTGAGTCATTTCATTTTCTGCACTCGTTTTGTAAAAATGATACCCCCTCCGTCCCAACTAAGTTGAGTCGTATTCCTTTTTGGGACGTCCCAACAAAGTTGAGTCATTTTCCTTTTTGACTAAAAACAAAACATTCAATCACTCTTACTTTATTTTAATCACCTACTTTACTCTTTCTTTATCTCTCCTAGTACTTTTTTTCTCTTTCCTATTGTATTTTACTTTCATTTAATCTATTCTACACAATTTCTTAATCTCTGTGCCCAAAAGTTTTGTACCAATATAGTTGGGACGAAGGGAGTAATAAATAGTTTAAATGGAAAGATAGTAAAGTAGGTGACAAAATAAGGTAGATAGGAGTCTTATCTACATTATTCTCTCTCTTAGTTTATTTTTTTCTTCACTTTAACTATTTATTATGATTTTGTTAAAACGAGTGCAGAAAAAAAAATGACTCAACTAACGCGGAATGATGGGAGTATTATTTTAAATTTCAGCACTGGTTTCTTAATATTTCTGGTTCCGTCCCTGTCTGGAGTTATTATATTGGTATAGTTTAAGGAATGATGAAGTTGGTCAAGTTGTATTGAAAAATGCTCTTGGAAATAATCAAATGATTGCTCCATCAATTCAAAAAGAAATGGTTAATGCATGTGCAGTTGAAACTACACTTGAAATAATGAAGGAACTTGGTGATAAATTATTTTCCATAATGGTTGATGAGTCTCGAGATTGTTCGGTGAAGGAGCAAATGGCTATTGTTATTAGATATGTGAACAAAAATGGAAGATAATAGTAAGCTTTTTAGCCTTAGTTCATGTTAAAGAGACTTTATCAAAACGCTTGGAAATGACAATTGATTTCGTATTTTCTAAGTTGGGATTATCTTTGTCAAGATTGAGAGGTCAAGGATATGATGGGGCTTCAAATATGAGGCGTGAATTTAATGGACTTAAAGCACTTATTTTAAAAGAAAATCTATCAGTATATTATGTTCATTGTTTTGTCCATCAGCTTCAATTGGTATGTGTGGTAGTATGTAAGGCAACTCGACATGTTTCTGATTTTTCGGCTATCGTAGTCCGATTGTTACAGTCTGTGGATCTTCTTGCAAAATGGCAGATATAGAATGGTTGAAAATATTGAGAAAGCAGAAATCATTTCAGGTAAAGGTCTAAATCAAGAAACTACTATGCATAGACCAGGTGACACTTGATGGGGATCTCATTATATCTTTATAGTTCGTCCGTCTTACATCTATGTGGCCCTCGATAGTCAAAGTATTTGAAGATAGGGTTGATCCAGAAACAAGTGGCAAATCTAAAGGGTTGCTTCAAAAGATGGAAATTTTGGATTTTGTGTTTCTCATGATGTTGATGAAACGCTTGTTGGGTATGACTGATGCACTATCTTTTGCGCTGCAATATAAAGATCAAAATATTTTGAATGTAATAAATTTGATAGTGACTGTGAAAGAGGACTTGCAAGCATTTCGAGAATCTGGATGGAATGATTTCTTGCAAGAAGTGGAAGCATTTTGCCGAACAAATGAAATTGATGTTCCTATTATGGATGACATTGTTCCAAGACGTATTCACATGAAGAATGATAGAAAAAGTATTACAAACTATCATTATTATCGTGTTGAAATTTTTTATCGGGTATTTTTGATAACTAAAATTCTTATTTATTTAAATTTTGACATTAACTCCTTAAAATTTAATTTTTTTAACAATCAGGTTGTTGACTTAATTAGTCAAGAAATGAGGAATCGTTTTTCTAAGTCCAGCACATACTTACTCGAATGTATGGCATGCCTTGATCCAAGAAATCATTTCTCCAATTTCAATGTCGATAAATTTGTTCATCTTGATGCTCTTTATCCGGAAGACTTTTCATCCATGGAGCTTAACTTGTTAACTCAAAAACTTGGAAGTTTCGTGAGTGATGTAACAACTGATACGCGTTTCTCAGATGTTAAAGATTTGGGAACTCTATCAAAAAAGATGGTTGAAACGATGAAAGATAAGATTTTCAAATTGGTTTATCGATTGATAAAATCGGTCTTACTTTTACTTGTAGCGACAAAATCTGTTGAAAGAGTGTTTTCTGCAACGAAATTTGTGAAGTCAGAGCTGTGAAATAACATGGGAGATGACTGGTTGAATGATAGACTGATGGTTTATAGTGAGAAGAAGGTTGATAAACTCGTAGTTTAGCAAGTATGTTGGATGTTTGAAAGTGCATTTTTTAATTTTTTTTTGCACACTACTAGAGTTTCTATCCAGTATCCCTATTTTAGTGTTTTGATGAGTTTGTCGAGTTTTTGTAGTCATAACAGGTGGAAACGGACGAAAACGGCACCAAAAACCCCATACCGGGCGTTTTACTGGAGCACCTCAGGCATTTCCATCAGAGGTGTTTGCAACTATTCCCAATGAAATGATTTTGAGCCATTTTCAAAAAATGGGTACTCGAAGAAGCTAACTATCTCGCATAGCATAAGATTGTGGTATTTATATTTTATGTATTTTTGTTTATAAATATTTATTAAAATATTATGTTTATAATCTTGTTCGGTTCGACCCCACGATTTTTTATTCCTGGATCCGCCATTTGTGACGGTTGGGAATATCATCATCATCTATCACATTTACTTGATTATTCATTCCAACATCAACGACAACTGCAACATCAGCTCGCTCAGTAATACCACAATCAACACTCATATGTTCAACTCGTCAGACAACACAATACCACAATTAACTACACCAGAATCAACAATAAGTGGCCTTTCTGAAATTCTCACATGTGCACATTCAACATTTAATTCAATATGACCAGTAGAATTATGAGCTTCGTTAAACATATACATCACGCTTTGATCACTGTGAATCCCTGTACCATGGGCGGACCCAAGTATAGTTGGGGAGGGTTTAAGCCCTCAATGAATATTTTTTTATACTTTTTCTATTATTTTTTTTAAAAATTTATTCAAATTTAGTATAAATTATAGTGTAAAAGCCCCTACAAATTATCTATATTACTCAAATATACACTTTAAAATAAATTTGGAAATTCCAGCCCCTATCGATAAATATTTCTGCGTCCGCCACTGCCTTGTACATATATAACTATGCCCTGAACCAAAGTTTAGGCAATTCCTCCATGATAATTCAATCGTGTGTTGGTTCATATCAATTTTCATTGAAACACATATCCTTGCAACTAATTCCAAATATGAAACACATGAATCAAATAGAATACCATCTCTTGCACGAGGTGGATCATAACCTATGCCCAAGTGTGGAAGTTGAACTATTTTCCCACCCCAATACAAACTCACAAACACTTAGCATAATTTTTGCACAAAAAATTAGACACTATTTAGATAAAAAAAATTAAACAATTTTTCACATAAACCCTAGCTTACAAAATTGGGGAAAACCTACACAAAATATGCAATAAACAACGTGTTTGAGGAAGTAATACCAAAATATTGAAGAAAAATGACCACAATCGCCTGGAGTAGTCGAAAAATCACCTGGAATCGCCGCTGCTTCTTTTTTCTTCATTCACTTGCACGTTCTGTTCTGAACAGCGCTTGATGTTGATTTTATTTCATTGAGAGACGCATGAGTCATATGCGTCGCTTGGGAAAACGCATAACACGCATGCGTCGTTAATAATAAAACATTTTTTTAATGCGTCGGTGATTCGACGCATAAGTTACACGCGTCTTACTCTAAAACACACTTCTATAGTCTTAGAGAGAAAACGAATTTTTTTTGGTCACGGATGAGGATAGTCTCAGAGAGAAAAATGAGTGAGAGATAGTATTTTTGGTACGAAAAAATTGGGTGATGAATTGGGTATTCGTAGATGATTTTATGGGGATTAAAAAAAATTAGAAAAATGAAAAACGATAATATTAGGGAAAGTGAGAATTTTTTAATATATTTTAACCTATTTTTTCAAATTTTTTATTTTTTACAAAATAAATAAATTCTAGCGGTGCAAACTACATCTACTCACGGGAAAGGAGGGGTCACCGCCCACTCACATCGCGCCACTTGGGATGGGTGCGTCGTTCCGCCAGACCGAGTGAAGTTCTTTGTGAAGGAATGGTCGTTGCAGCGGAACGCTTGCAATAGTGTTCCGATGACATGCCGTCCCAACAACACGGAACAGCTCCTCACGGAAAGCACCATTGCTGATGCTCTTAGTATAAACACATATTTTTTCTTTTAGATCCTATTTTGATGAAATATTAATACTTAGATTCTGTTTACAGTTTCTATCTTTTTTCTTGTTAGAATCTACTCCTTCCGTTTCATAGTAGTGGAGACATTTTTTTTCGGTATTAAATAAAAAGATAATAAAGTATGAGAGAATAAAAAGTAAAGAGCATAAAGTAAGAGAGAGGGAAAAAGTAAGTGAGATGAAATGTGTTGACTTTTACTTAAAATGAAAATGATTGCACAATCTTCACTATTATGGAACGTACCAAAATGATAAAATAACTCTACTATTATGCAACGGATGGAATATTAATTCTATTTTATTATGGTTGCATTTAATTGATCTTTCAATTGGTATAAATATGTGTCTTCTAGATTAAGTTTGCTAAATAGATAATCCAGTTAAGATTAATTAACCAATAAATTTTGTCAATGGGCTGTCTTCATTTCCCATTGCAAATGGTCCAAAGATAGTAAGATTCCTAACTCAAATACTCTCCTTTTATTGTATTCTTTATATTCTTTTAGTATTGGAACTTGGTAAGTTGTCACCATGAATCCTCCATAATTTACATCACCTTTATTATTTAAATTTTATATGTATGTATTTATTATTATGACTTAGTGGTTGAGTACAATTAGTTAAAGTTTGTACTATAAAATACTGGTGGACAAGAAAATTAGCTAGATAAACTAATTTTATTTGAAGTTAAGTATTTTAATAAATTTAACATGTACACTATTATAAAAACCCAGAATTATCCGATAATTATCTACAAAGAATGTCAATAATAATAATATTTCTCTGTATTGAAAGTATCTTCTCCCTCTTTCACACACACAAATTCACATGAAGATTCAGTGCAACGTCTGTGAAGCGGCGGAGGCCAGCGTCCTCTGCTGCGCCGACGAGGCCGCCCTCTGCTGGCCCTGTGATCAGAAGGTCCACGCCGCCAATAAGCTCGCCGGGAAACACCAGAGGGTCCCGCTCTCCACTGCCTCTTCGCAGATGCCAAAGTGCGATATTTGCCAGGTTCGATCATTTCCCCCCCTCTCTCTCTCGCAAAATCATTTTTATCTGAGTTGGTGAGTCAAATTTTGTTGGAGCTAGGTTAAACTAATATTCAAATCTCGCATTATTCAAATATTAATACAAAATTAGCATGTGCGATTTGATAATTGTTTATTTAGATTACCTTATTGTATCTCTTATTCCATTTCTGGAAAGTGTAGAATGGGATAAATAATGTTAATTTTATGTGTTTTACTATCGATAAAATATACTGTGGAAATCGAGGGATTCAAAATTACTCTTAATTGTGTGAAGCTGAGGGCTTGTTTTTTTTTGTTTTTTATTGATGTTTTATTGTTGTGGGGGTGTATGATTTAGATTATCTTATTACTCAACTCGAATATCGGGTCAAAAGAGATGGAGAAAGGGAGGAAATTGAAAAGGAAACAAGAATTCGTATTTTGGGGCCAAGACTGGATTGGGATCTATGATTGTTTTGATTGATTGATGAACTTCTTGTGAAGGAAGTACTAGGAACGTAATATCTCGGCATCTATTAGTAACTGTGCCTGCTCCTCGGTCTGAAACACGTATCTGAATATCAGAATGTCTTAGCTCAGTTTGTCGCTCTGAGATCGAGTATGGCTTAGCCGCTTAGGGCTCTGAGGTGTTGTCAGGCTGGCTTCCTGTAATGCTGGTTGGGTTTTCTTTGTCTCTTTATTAGATATTTCATAGTTGCTTATGTCTTCAATCTTTATCGGAGCATGACATATCTCATTAGACTTCAACCAGTTAAAAGGGTTTTCTTTGTCTCTTTATTAGAATTCCTGAAGCATATATCATGTAGCTGCAGCCTACTGTGGTTATAGAGAGGTATTGATGAAACTTGTTATCCATTTTCAAGAAAATTAAGGATGAGGATCATAATCATTCTACACTAGGATGTCACTGTCAGTTTGTCACCACCTCTCCCTATCATACAATCACATATGCCATCATATTCTCAATCCAAAATAACTAGCGCTCTGCTGTACGTACGATATAGGTAAGTTCCAGATGGTTTCCGGTCTCTCATCCGGGGGCCTCTCCATATGAGCTAGTTGAAAACTCTCTTCAGATCCTTGTTCATAGTTTTCTCATTGTCTCCATTATTTTTGAATCATGAAGGAAAGAATAAAAAAGAGAGATTGTAGTTGTGCCATAAGCCATTTTTAAATAACCTTGGTTTACTGGACTTCATAGGGTAGCATGGAAGTATAGCCTAGTTGGTTATAGAAGTACAATAGTAATTTATTTTTCTCATAAAACAACTGATAGTTGTCGATTTTGCATCTGCAGTATCATGGAATAAGCTATCAATGCATTATATTGAACATCTAGTTTCTTAATGAAATAAAAATGGCAGAGTTCCAATATTGCTTCTCCAGCCTGCCTATTCTGCAGATGAACTCCATCTCCATCTCCATCTCCATCTCTCTTTCATTTTATGCCTTAAATGTTAGCTTTCTTGGCTTCAAATTCATTTTGAAAGTAATTTATTGTTTTGCTATACTCTATAGTGACCCAAGCAACAAAATCGTTGGCCATAGCCCTTTTTGTTAAGATCAAGGCGCTGCCGACCATGTGATTAGATGCATATTAGAGGTCAAGGATAACTAGTCTGTTTGATCCACCTGTTTGTTCAAGTTCAAGTGTTCTCTTACCCCCTTTGATTTCGTTTCTCTGTTTCTCTTTTGTCACACAACTGCTTTCGCCGACAATTTGCTTTTCACTGAGTTGGTGAAATATCTATTAAGTTAGTTATTTTTATCGCTATTCCAATTGTCCAGTGACTCGTGTGATTCCAGAATTCTACTGTTTATTTTCTCGTTATCTTATCAGCTTGTGGATCTTCTCCATGCCTCTAAACTGTGTCCCTTTGTGCCATTCTTTTCATGCACAACAGGTCTAGTGGATAGATGGAGTTAAAGACAGGAAAGTGTTAAAGAAAATAAAACGTTGTTTGTTTGAGAATGGGAAATGAAGTAAAATTATCTAAAAGATGAATTTCTTGCCTCTTAGGCCATCCACAATAGGAATAGCCCAGCAATAGCCTAGCCACAAACTCCTCCTGCCACATCATCAACACTAAAAATCCTTCTGCCACATCATCAAAACAAGCAAATAGCCCAGCCATAGTCTAGCCATAGCCTAGCCACATCACTCAAAATTATATAAAACAAATAATTAACAATCACATAAAATACGGAATTAAATTTACCACACACATACGGGAAAATTCAATAATAATATTAAAATTTTATAAAGTACATTAATTAAAATTAAAATAACATTATAACATCTTCATTAATGAGTTTGTCCCACATCAAAAGTGGAACATAAAACATTCAAGGATGTCTCTATAAAAGAGAAACAACCAAGAATGAGTTTGTCCCACATCGAAAGTGGAACATAAAACATTCAAGGATGTCTCTATAAAAGAGAAACAACCAAGAATGAGTTTGTCTCACATCGAAAGTGGAACATAAAACATTCAAGGATGTCTCTATAACAGAGAAACAACCAAGAATGAGTTTGTCCCACATCAAAAGTGGAACATAAAACATTCAAGGATGTCTCTATAAAAGAGAAACAACCAAGAATGAGTTTGTCCCACATCGAAAGTGGAACATAAAACATTCAAGGATGTGTCTATAAAAGAGAAACAACCAAGAATGAGTTTGTCCCACATCGAAAGTGGAACATAAACCATTCACGGATGTCTCTATAAAAGAGAAACAACCAAGAATGAGTTTCATAAAAAAATATTAAATAAAAAAAATTAAAAAATCTGTTGGGCGATGCGCTCGGCGATCCGGAGCGCTGCAATAGCGCCGAGCGGATCGCCCAGCGCACCGCCTAGCGCCTTGAAACCGCCGAGTGCTCGGCGGTTTTTAATTCCGAAATCCGCTGGGCGGTTGCAATGGACCGCCTAGCGGACCGCCTAGCGCTGGCGCTCGGCTAGGCGGTGCGCTAGGCGCCATTGCGGATTGCCTTAAGGCATGTAATGCCCAAACACGACTGATGGTCTGGTCAGTCTAAGACTGATATCCTGCTTATTGTACACCCCCCGTATCTATTGTTTCTATTTCTAATAGGGGTGTTCTTAAAATTGTGCTAATAAAAAAGTCCAATTTCCAATAGTTTGCCAAATCACTCTCCCATGCTGTTGGCTAATATCTGTGCGAAGTTGGTTACTATGTTTAAGAGCTAGAAATTGATTCATGCCTTCTTGCTCCCATACAGTTGGCTCTTTAAATCCATATTCCAAATTATTGTTCCTCTCACTGTACCTGCTTCGGTCATAAGTATGTTTGAGAGAGGGAAATAGGTTTATGTGATCTGCTCTTTATTGTGATATATTGGAATAATGGAATTGCTTTAGATTCAACTCAGTCCCATTGTCTTATTGATGTCCATTAGTTGTCTTTGCTACCAAAACCTAATCTTGATTATTAGTACTCCCTCTGTCCCAAGGTAGTTGAGTCGTTTCTTTTTTGCACTCAGTTTTGAAAAAATCATATTAATAAATAGTTTGTTAAAGTGGAGAGAGAATAATGTAGAGATGAGTCTTGTCTACATTATTCTCTCTCTTACTTTACTAGCTCTCCACTTTAACTATTTATTAGTATCATACTATGGTAGTAACAGTATCTTCTGTAAGCTTAAAGAAAGTAAATTTTACTCAACCCCCCCCCCCCCCCACCCACCCCAACCTGTTTTTATGTCCATGTAAGAGCAGTTTTCTTATAATGCTTTACTATGCAGGAAACTGTTGGCTATTTCTTTTGCTTAGAGGATCGAGCCCTACTCTGCAGAAAATGTGATGTTGCTATACACACTGCAAATTCCTTAGTATCAGGGCATCAAAGGTTTTTACTCACAGGAGTTAAAGTAGGCCTTGAGGCTACTGAAGGTCGTGCTGAACCATTTCTAGGAAAGACCAATATGGCTGATAAAATATTAGAACCAGAATCTCATTCTCTTCCAAAAAAAGCCACCCCGGCATCATCAACTGCTCAATATGGTAAAAGCATGCCTGTTCAAGCTAGCGGATGTGGTGATTTTTCAGAGCCGCCCTTCTCCGGAGGTTCCTCAACAGGAAGTATTTCACAGTGGCAGTTTGATGAATTTCTCGGATATGGTGATTTCACTCAGAGCTACAATTTCATGGATAATGACTCATCTAAGGTATGTCATGTAATGCCTCATATCTTCAGTTTTCATGGATTGTTGTTCAGGATATAGACGTAGAGTGATTTTATACATGCATGCTAACCATTTTTGTACACCTTATGACATTGCTTATATCTTGCTCTTCGCAATTCTTGAAAGCTGCTAGTCGTTCAAAAGATTTCGCTGACAATATTTGTATTCCATGAGCTTCAAATTTGCTTATAGATGCTGCATCATGATCAACTTGTTCACTGGCTGACCTATATACAATTTGAACGTATTTCACTAGGCAGACAGTGGAAAGCTTGGAAGTTCAGATGGCTCCCAAATTCTACTAGCTGCTGACGGTGAGTTAGAATGCGATGATTGCATGGGTCATGTACCGGAAACATATTGGGCAGTGCCACAGATCACTTCTCCGCCCACAGCATCCGGGCTTTACTGGCCGAAAAGTTTCCAGAATCAGCCTGACTCTGCTGTGTTTGTGCCCGACATAAGTTCCCCGCCCTTACAGAATCTCCGTAACCATCAGGATCATTCACATGCTACCAATTCAAAGCGGATGAGACATTATTGATGAACTATACGTCGTTCATGGTCTCGTACCACATAGCTGCCCTGGGATACCCCAGCTCTTTAGGAATAGGATAGATGGTCTTACGCGAGTCTCATCTTCGTCATGTTTGCTTTGTTTGTTTGTGAGGTTCAGTTGTTGGTTGATTAGCTACATATGTTGTATGTAAAATTCTCTTCACTTTGTCGCAACCGGTGAAAGTGGCGACTGCGATGATACAATCTTGTAACTTGAATATTACATCGACTGAATTTTAATGTGTATAATAAAAGATAATCCTAAGCAGTAAACTTGAATTTGTTTCTGCAAAATAGTAATCTCTATGCTATTGTTGTGGTGGAGATGATAAATCAGATTATTAAGAGACTTACTGTGGTAAATTTCTGTATAAGATGTGTATAAAGGTAATAAAAGAATATAGTTATGCTATGCTCTATGTCAGAGGACTACATTTTTAACATGTAACGTAAGAACCTCACAGTGCATTAAAACCATTTCCTAAGAGTGGAGAGCTCGATTGGATGGCTAGCATCGAGATGAATCGTGTTATGAAGTTCGATTCCGGAGCACTTGTTGCTGCATAAGGACGGCCAAGCTGCTGCCCAGTGATATGTTGATGATGTTGGCCACGTCATTGTTGAGCTGAGCAAGGAACGACAAACGGGTGAATTGGAACCTAGGCTATAACACAATATAAGTGA
This sequence comes from Salvia splendens, assembly GCF_004379255.2. NCBI lineage: Eukaryota > Viridiplantae > Streptophyta > Magnoliopsida > Lamiales > Lamiaceae > Salvia > Salvia splendens. The sequence goes on along the minus strand of NC_056037.1, from coordinate 18,109,118 downwards.
AAGACTGCTGAAAAGGGTGAAGATAAGTATGGTGACTAACCCATTTAAACCCTTCTTTCTCTTGAAGTGAAGCACCAATTATACTCTCTCCTACATTAGCAATCTGGGAAGCAATGACGCATATGATGCATTCGGTCACATTTATCTGTTAAGACGCGATTCTTTATCAGTTGCAGTCGAAGAAAACATTATAAGGATGGACATAACTGTGTATGCCTATTAAGTAACAAAAAACCCATCCTTTGGAACCAAAATTCAATTAAAAGCATTTCTATTTAAGTCAGACAAATGGATTGTTACAAATCAAAAGCACAAAATAAAATGAATCGCAATCTTCCTTCCTTCTCTTGTTGTTTCTCAAGACACACTCACGGTCGCCTCCTTTCTTTCCCATTTTCCTTATCCCAGACTCCTTTTCATTCTCCTATCTTCGTATGAAGCTCTATGATTCTAAAAATGGGATGCGCATACCAGAATGAGCTAATTAGGTACCTATGGCCATTGTATGAGGAAAACAGGTAACTATAGCAATCTCTGCGTACCTTATTTGGATTAATCCAGTCCCAATTTCCCCTATTAAGCTCAAGTTTAAGTAATTATCAGCAATACGAAACAAGTATAAGGTTAGAGAAAAACACGAGACAGACATAAACTAGCCTTCATGGAAAGAAAACCATTAAAAGTTCTCATTAGCTTGCTCAACTCTTACCTAACTACATAATATGTTACCCATCGTTCAAAATGCTTTGAGAAAAAGAGATGGAGAGCATAAATTTTACCTCAGCCATCATAAAACCAACAGAAGCAAGAAAAATTGAAGCACAAAGCCCAGCAACAGTTCCCTCAATGCTAATGGCACCTTCTGTCCCCCTGGGGACTGTCTTAAACGTCGTCACCAAATAACTGCAATAAAAGGCAATTGACAAGTGCACAAAAGGTTACTACCATCTAGGAATGAGAGGAATCACAATACATATATCAGATTCAGGTATGAGTCGGATTATTATGCTCAGCTCATCTTTTAACATAAACTGCAACAGTTTTCACTTGAGCACAAGAACTCACGTCGTTTTGGCATAAGCTTTCCCTATCTCACTCGAAACAGTGTCACTGAGTTTAGTGCAGAAACTGGCGACAAAGCCAAGCTCCCAGAGACGAGGAAACGCCCCTCCCCCGAATCCATAGATGGAGAGAAGAGCACAGACACAGCCGGCAGCGCTTGATCCAATGACACTACTCGGCCCCCTCCTTCCTCTCCTCTTCTCAGCAACCCCGTGCGCCTCCTTCTGCGCCAACTTCAATTTTGTTGCTGCTGTGCCCTAATTCATTTCCCCATACCATCAAATTCACACTTCCATACATTACAAAGAGTAAAAAAAAACTCTTCAATTCTGTCATCAGTCAATCAATCAAACACAAATATGATCAACAATTCACTTGCGCCAACTTCAATTTTGTTGCTGCTGTGCCCTAATTCATTCCCCCATACCATCAAATTCACACTTTCATACACTACAAAGTGTAAAAAAACTCCTCAAATCTGCATCAGACAATCAATCAAACACAATAGATGCACAAATATGATCAATCCAAACATGAAGAACACAATCGAAAAGCAAAGGATTTTGCTCTTTCTCTATTGAAACTCGAATTGAGGCGGCATAAACATGAATTAATAACAAAATAGAAGAGCTCACAAGGAGGTAGTAAGTGGCGACGAGGAGGAAACCGGAAGAGCCGAAAGCGCGCCATGTGAGAGTGCCGAGGAAGAAGGCGGCGGCAATGCCGGAGAGCGAGAGGCCGGAGACGAGAAGCGGGGAGCCCAGAAGGAAGATGAAGAGGTTGCTGAGAAATGAGGATTGCCACGTGGGGGGAGACGAATGGATCGATCGAATAACGTGATGAAGCAGATGAGAATCGGAGGATGCCGCGGGCATGATTATGTCGCTGGGGGTTTAAATTGAGGGGAGGAAAAGAGGGGTTTTTAATCGAGGATCGAGAATTGAGGGAAAATAGGTGGACTTTGAAGAAGGAAAGGAAAGGAAAGAGTAAAGTCGCCATCTTTAAAGCTTGCGTGCTTCGTCGAAGAAGGTGGCGTTTAATTTTTTATTTATACATTAAAAATTATTATTGGCACTTTTAATTTTACAATTTTCGCAAAAATCAAATCTCTATTTGTTCTTTTCCTCCATAATTTCAAATAAATGAAAATAATAACAGATTGAGCTTTGATTTTCATAAAAATTGTAAAATTAAAAGTGGCAATAATAACTTTTAATCTATTAATATCAAAGTAATTGTATAAAACAAAACAAAACAAACTATCCTAAACATGTCTTCTATAAATTTAAATATCACCGTGACCTTTGGCCCTAGACTTTATCACTATACCGTTTTTCAACTCACACACTATTTGCGACCAAAATGTCTATGTTTCAGCATGTGACAAGATTCGTCGAATACGACTCTATTAATGTGGAACAAAGAGTAGAATAAATTATTTTAAATAATTTTCGTAAGATGTTTGGTAGTACTATGTAATACTAAAAAATATTTATCTCACTTTATCAAAAAATAATTCAAATTGATTAATCTTATTTAAGCTTATATGTTTTACTTAAGGGCATCCGCAGTGATGCGGATGTCCCGGCGGAATTTCCCGCGGAATTCCCAAAAACACCTCCTGCCACGTCATAAGGGCACCCGCAACGCGTGCCGCCGGCGTTCCGCGTGCCGTTCCGCCGGAACGGTTTCACCGCGGAACGCGTTGCGGCGCACCGTTCCGCTCCCATTCCGCGTGCCGACGGCACGGAACGCGGCACGGCTTGTGCCGCCACGCACTCGGGCGACGTGGCGCTCCCCGCTTCGTGCGTGCTTCCCACTCGCCGGCCCGCGAGTGGGACACGTCAGCGATGACGCAATAATTAATTTTTTTTAAAAAAATATATTTTTATAAATTTTTTTTTTAAAACGGTCATATTATCGTTTTTTTAACTTTTTTTAATTTTTTTATTTTTATTTTTATTTTCTTATTCTATAAATACACCTAATTTATTACATTTCACACACAACTACACATCTACTCTTCCTAAACCAACATCAATTCCTCTCCAATTTTCTATTTCAATCTCCTTCACAAAATGTCCGGCGACGGGAATTACGGCGGTGGCGGCTCCGGTGGGTGGGATCTCAACGCGTTCGGCGATTGGGAGACCATGTACAACACACTAGGTGGTTCCGGGTCGTCGACGCCGGGCACCCAGGGGTCGGCGACGCCGGGTGGGTACCAACCACCCACTTTCGATGTGGATGCCTACGCTTGACCACCCGGCTCGCGGCTTTCTCAGGGTTTGTCCCAGATTCGGGAGGATATCCCCGTAGAACCCACCCAGGGAGGAAGCCGAGGAGGTGGAAGCTCTAGGGCTGCGTCTGAGGCACCCGAGGAGGAGGAGGAGGAGGAACTGGAGGATCTGGGCCGGCATCCGTACAACAACGAAGAAACTAAGGCGGTGTACACCGCCTGGCTCACCGTCTCGTACGATCCCATCGTCGGGAACCAACAAGCCGCCAAGTGCTTCTGGGAAAAGGTCCGTAATGTCTACCACCAGACTAAGCCGAAAGGGGCCCGGAAGCGCAAATATACAATGCTCCGTGCTCACTTTGGCCGAGTCGACGCACAGGTCAAAAAATTTTGCGGCATCTACGCGGCCGAAGCGGCGAACTACCAAAGCGGAGCTTCGGGCGCCGACATTCTGAGGGCGGCTTTGCGCGTCTTCTACCAGGACACCAGCCTACAGTTCAAATATGTTGATATTTGGCAGCTCGTCAAGGACGAGGAAAGGTGGGCCGGCGGTGTCCGGTCGAGCTCGGGCTCAACCTCAAAGCGCACGAAGCACACGGCGAGCGGCCGCTACTCGTCTGGTGACACCGGTGAGGCCAGCGAGGGTACACCGCAGGTGTTTGGGGGTACGGGGGATCCAATGCCCGACGAATACGGGGGATCCAGCCGTGGGCGCCGTCGGCCGCAAGGGACGAAGGCGGCGAAGACGGCTAGAGCGAGGAAGGGCCGAGGCGAATCAAGCCAGTCGGCCTCGGGATCGGGCTCGCGGGCAGGCTCGGACACACTTATGGTGGCGTACATGACCGCCACAATGGCGGACACTTCCCGCTTCTCGTACGCCCAATTCACGGCCTGGTGGAACGGAATTGTGTATATGGCATCACAACTTGGCCTTCCGACTCCCCCTCAACCTTGACCGCCTCCGGAGGATGATTCGCCGGCGGAGTAGTTTTTTTATTTTCCCACGTTTAATTGTGTGTTTTTTATTTTGTGTTTTTTATGTTTTTAGGATTTTAATGGTGTGCTTTTTTTTTATTTTTTTTAAGTTTAAGTTGAATTTTTTTTTTAATGTTGTGTGTTTTTTAATAAAGTGTGTTTGTTTTTTATTAAAGTGTGTTTATTTAAATTGAATTGGGTTGGAAATAAAAAAAAATGAAATTGAATGAATAGTAATTTAAGGAACGGTTAAGGAACGAAGGGTTGCAGGTTCCGTTCCTTAGTTAAGGAATGGAGTAAAAAAGTACAGTGGGGCCCTCAAATAGTGGTTAAGGAACGGTATAGGAACGGTATAGGAACAGCGTTGTGGATGGCCTAAGGACTTCCCACTGCACTGCCACGTCATACGGACTTCCCACTGCACAGTGGCGGAATTCCCCTGAGTAATTCCCGACGGAATTCCCACATAAAAAAAATCACAAATTCACAAATTAAACAATTTCTGGAAGTAAACAATTCACGTAATTAAAATTTCGACAAAAATAAGGAAAAAATTCCATTAAAATAAGAAAAGCACATTTCACCAAATAATAAAAATACATTTCAATAATTAAAAACTATATCAACGACGACCCCTACGCTGCCACACTTCTTCAATAATATCATTCTGGAGTCGAACGTGAGCTTGTTTTTGGCGCATGTCGGCAAATGCACGGACTCGATCGACGTCGTCATGGGGAATTCCGCGGGAGTCGACCCAATGGCGGACGTCCCCGTGGAATTCCGCTTAACGCCGCTGACCTGCGACGTCCTCAGCCTAATGGCGGACGTTCACGATGGAATTCCGGGACGTCCATAGGAATTCCGCACGGAAGTCCGCTATTGCGGATGCTGTAAGTGGGAATTATAAAATTATTAGTCTATAAACAATTGAGTTTAAACATTTTGGATGAAGTTTAAAACCCCAACAGCTTATCCTCATTGTAGGAGTAGCGGCATTGACATTGGCAATGGCTGTTAACTGCGCCACTTCTTCTTCCCTTTTCATTTCCAAACCCTCTAACAAACCCTCACCCTCCTCCGTCACGACCACGCCGTTCCTCGGCTTTTCACTCGCCGCTTCGACCAAACCCGCCGTCCAATCCAAAAGGCTTTTCAAGATATGCTGCCAAGACAAACCCGCTGTTATACCGGCCGAGCAGCAGTGGATGTTCGACGATCTCACTGGCCCCGTCGGTTATTTTTCCCCATCCTTAAATTAATTGCGTCAATGTTGCTAGCTGAAGATTACTTCGCCCTATCTCTGTTTAATTAGGCTTTTATTGCTACTATCCTGACAAAACGGAGGCTAATTTTCTCAAAATCGGAGTGGTGATAATAATAATCGAGATGTTTATAGTTATGCTAGTCCAATTTAATGTACTAGTGTTGATTTGTGTTTCATACTTACTTTCAAAGAGAGTGTAGAGTCTAGAATTGGGACATTTTTTGGAAATTGTGGTAGGTGTTGAAGTATTGACTGCTTATTCAATTCACATTGATGATGGATGAATAAGTAAAAACATTGTAATCTCGTCAAAGATGATGAATGTGTGTATGATTGATTGTGAAAGTTTGATTCTCTTAGCATTTTCTGACCGTATGTGGGATTGCATTCTTCGATTGACGGTTGAAGAGAACACGATAAATGATGAATTGATGATCTGTGAGGAAGTAGAAGGGGCAATTCTCCATACTTGATGGCTAAATGAGAATAATTTTTACTTCATACTGTCTAGTTGTTTAAGCACGCAATCTTTATCTAAAATCCGGCTAAGGTCGTGCCCTACTTTTAGATTCAAGCATGTTTCGTATCCTTGTCTAACGAGTCCTTGGCTTAGTTTATCCAGCCATGACCTTTTAAGTGTATTCACACCACTGCAGTTAATTGTGTTAAAGTCATCATATTGCTCACAGTTTCATATTTCAGGATGTGTGGAATAAGACATGGTATCCCAAGGCTAAGGACCATATTCCAACCAGCAAGACTTGGTACGTGGTGGATGCTAGCGACAAGATTCTTGGAAGACTAGCTTCGACAATAGCCATTCATATCAGGGGAAAGAATCTAGCTACATACACTCCTAGTGTCGACATGGGAGCCCATGTTATAGTGGTAAGCCGATACGTGGTGAACAGACTTTTTGAGCTTATCACAAATTACTTTAATTGGTAGTAGAATTCCATTTGAATTTACTGTATATGACTCTACTCTCACCAAGTCACTGTATTTTAATACAACCAAATTTCTTGAGCTAAGAACTGACAACAGGCATGGTGAGATATATTAAAGTTAGATGTTATTACTCCCACATGTTATAAGCTCATAGTTTTGCATTTCTTTCAGACTACATATGTTATTTTCGATAGTAACAAAAAAGAGTTGGCTAGTTCATTTCAGATCAATTACGGACTTCATTACATGAAGCACTACATTGGATTAAGATGTAGGAAGTTTGGGTAAATATGGTATGATTGCTCTTTAATCTATTTAGATACACCGCTTATTTTGGTGGCCAGCCATTAAAATTGAAGATAAGTACTGCCGAGAAATAATTTTTTGATTCAGTTCTACTGGGGGGGAACAAAATTTTTTAAAAGCATGTTATTATTTTTTAATAGTGGGGCCCAGTACCTACTTATTAAAAACATTCATGGCCCGACGTATTTACTTCGCTATCTTAATAAATCAAGTTGCTGCAGTTAATCTACTTTGATGATCTAGCATGAGTCTCTAAGATAATTAATTTGATTTTGGTACAGTACAATATTCACAATTTATATACTCCATAATGGCATAAAATAGGTGAATGCGGAGAAGATCGCTGTATCTGGAAAGAAGAGGACACTGAAACTCTACCGGAGGCACTCAGGAAGACCTGGTGGCATGACAGTGGAAACATTCGATCAGCTTCAGAAGAGAGTTCCTGAAAGAATTATTGAGCATGCTGTGCGTGGGATGCTCCCTAAAGGGCGAGTAAGTTGTCTCTAATTCAATGTTACTTTTAATGATATCAATTTGAGTAGCCAATAAGTAGACAAGGCATAATTATTCATGTTCAGATTTTCTAGCACATCTATTGCAGTTTTATTCTGAGAACTGTTGCTTTAGTCTGAACATGCTGGCAGGCAATACTTATACTCTAGGTAAATACAAGAATCAGAGAATAATGAAAAATAATCAAACATGAATGCACATTTGTTGTATTTCTTATGTTCCTTAAAAGCAGTTTTTTGGTTGTTTACAGCTTGGCAGATCATTGTTTACCCATCTTAAGGTTTACACTGGTCCAGATCACCCTCATGAAGCTCAACAACCCAAGGAATTGCCTATAAGGGACAAGAGGATAACAAAGCAGACGTAGAGGTGTTAATGTTTCTTTGAGTAAGTCATTTGGGGACTAAATTTCAGATGTTTATAATGTATTTCATCATTGACTTCCATCTCTCCTGTGGCTGGAAGCACCCTCATAACCATTCTTCTGAAGCATTTAAGCACAATCGGAATCGTTATGAAGCTGTTTTGACTAAACATTTGCACAATTATGTAACTTTTGTAGTTTTGTCTCTCTTTTATTTTGATAATCTCTCTAGTACACATGAACTGTTGCTTTGCTAAACAAACTGAAGGAAAATAAGTGTTTTAACTCTGTAAAAGAATAGTGTATAAGAGTTGATTCCAGGTGTCAGGAACGCCAGCAAGGCACCAATGGCTGCAGTCGATCCCGCCCCCAGCATACGTGGATGGATGGCCATCCTTCCCCAGCTGAGTCAGTAAAAGTATGTCTAGCAGAGTTGCAGGTTTGTCCATGTTGCTCAGTACAGTCCTGATCACCGCGTCCCCCGGAGGTTTGCTTACTGGGAAAGTGGACCCTTCAACGGGCTTTGGTCTGCCCCCTGCAGTCCTGCACGCTAGGTTCGTTCCAGTCTGCACCACTGATAAACAGCATAAACATTAGGATTGGTTTGGAGCAAAAATGAGAATGTTTAATTTAGAGCTTACTGGCAATGAACTGTAGAAATCCGTTGGAAGAAGACAAAGGTGTATGCTTGCATGAGATCCATGTCCGGGAATGTGTTGTTTCCGAGCAGGCACGAGTAAAAGAAGAAGATGAAGATGATGTTTATTTAAGGGAATGGACTGATGTTTTAAGGCGGCCGGAGTGGAGCCACCAGTGGTAGGTGTTGAAGATCAAGACATGGTAGCCTAGCCAGAGGGCGAGGGTGTGGAGCATCAAGAATCCGTTTATCAACAACTTAATCGTGAAATCGTATTCCTTTAATTTACAAAAGGGAAGGGAAGGGAAGGGAAGGGAAGAAGAGTTGGTAGTTACTCCATTTACTGTTATTATTAGCAAAATGGAAACAATAATAATAATAATAATAATAATGTGATTGAGTTGTTGATTTGATGTACCACCGGGAAGATGGGGACAGAGGCGTGAAGGAAGCATGCATGCACGCCATAGATTCCCACTCAGTGACTCTCCCACATACATTACCTTTTTGCCCCTGTACCTCTCCATTCCATACATTCATAATTCACTCTTTTAACATTTATTACTACTCCTATCATTCTTTTTGTTTAGACTAAAATCCCTTTTTGGTCCTTAGGCCATCCGCAATGGGCGGACGATGGCACGCCCGATGGCGCGCATCGTCCGCGCCATCGATCGTCCGCGCCCATTGCGGATACGGACGATAGGTCGCGGACGATCGTCGCGGCCGATACTAAGGGCGCGCCATCGTCCTCCCCATTGTGGCGTACACGGACGATAGGTCGCGGACGATGGCACGCGGTTTGGTTTTCTATTTAAAGAGCGTTTGTCATTCATTTGTGCATACCTCTACATATTCTCTCTCACAAATCCAACCAATATGAATCCCGGCGACGACACCAATAGTTCTAGTTCCTCTGATGAGTCCAGTAATAGCATAGATATAGCATTAAATGCAGTCGTTGAAACGGCGATGACGCATTGCTATGCGTTGATGCAGCGCCAGGCGGCAGCGGCAGCGGCCTCTGAGCAAGTCCATTGGCCTATTCGACATAGGTCGTATGTCCGACGCGACCACCCGGAAGCTCACAGACGTCTGGTTGAAGACTACTTTGCCGATCAACCGCGATGGGGCCCGGCTGTTTTTCGGCGCCGATTTAGAATGTCGCGGTACCTGTTTCTCAGCATTGTTCGGACATTGTCTTCACGTGATGAATTCTTCACGTTTCGGGAGGACGGCATCGGCAAACCCGGCCTTACACCATTGCAAAAGTGCACGGTTGCACTCCGTCAGTTGGCCTATGGCACCACGGCGGACCTTTTCGACGAGTACCTCCACTGCGGGGATTCTACAGGCCGCGATTGTCTGAAGCGCTTTTGCCGGGGGATAGTAGAGGCTTATGGCGACACATATTTGCGCAAGCCGACTGCCACTGATTGCCAGGGTCTGATGCAGATGCACGAGACGGCGCACGGGTTTCCTGGGATGCTCGGGAGCATCGACTGTATGCACTGGCAGTGGAAGAATTGTCCGACGGCGTGGAGAGGCCAGTTCACAAGTGGATACAAGGGCAGCCACCCGACGATGGTCCTCGAAGCCGTCGCTGACCATCGGCTATGGATCTGGCATGCTTACTTCGGCGTAGCCGGGTCGAACAACGACATTAACGTCCTCAACTCGTCCACCCTCTTCACCGATCAATGTAATGGCAACGGCCCGGCCATCGAGTTCACTGCCAACAGACGCCAATACCATATGGGGTACTACTTGGCCGATGGCATCTATCCACGGTGGCCTGTTTTTGTGAAGACGGTTAGCTGCCCAATTGGTGAGAAGAGGGTTTTATTTGCGCAAAAGCAGGAGTCGGCGAGGAAGGATGTCGAGCGGACATTCGGCGTGCTCCAATCACGGTGGGCAATTGTGAAAGGGCCGGCTCGTTTCTGGTTCAAGGATGTCATCGCCGATGTCATATATGCGTGCATAATCATGCACAACATGATAGTCGAGAATGAAGGCGGAAGCATCACCGATTGGAATGAAGATGATCGTGCATCTAGTTTGGCCGGCGCGTCGACCGAGCCACCCGATAGAGGGTTACCGTTAGGCTTCAACGAGGTTCTATCTAGACAGGCCTCAATGCGCAACCAACAGGATCATGCGCAGCTCATGAACGACATGATCGAAGAAGTGTGGGCTCGCAACCGCCGTTGTTGAGTTCGCGTTTTTTTAATTCGCATTGTAATGTATTAATTTTTATTCAATGAAATGAAGTTTTTGAAATTCGTATTTTAATGTATTAATTTTGTTAAATTCGTATGAGTTTTGTAATAAATATTAAAAAAATGATGATGTGGCGCGCCATAGGGCGCGCCTTAGGGCGCGTCTTAGGGCGCCCCACTGCAGGTGAGGAGGTAGGAGGATAAAACTGCTGACGTGGCGCGCCATAGGGCGCGCCTTAGGGCGCGCCTTAGGGCGCCCCATTGCTAATGCCCTTAACATTTAACGATTTTTTGATTTTAGTCCATAACATTATCTTTTGAATTATTTAGTCCCTCACTAATAAAATCGATCACATTTGGTCCGAAATGGATGGAACCGTTAAAATTTAACAGTCAACGGGTTTTAAATCAATATTGACCGAAGTAAGTTAATAATTATGTTTAATTAATGTCTAATATCTAATTAACCAAAATCTAAAAAATTACATATCGTCGTGGATTTCTTCGCTGAGGGATGAATGCTTCGTTCTAGCATGGCGATTCCGTTCACAATTAACAAAATTATTAATACAGCAAGGGGATCCAGTACATTGAAGCCTTAGCGAAGGAATTAACCCTAAATCGGAGGAAATCGGGATTATTACTGAAGATGCTAGCGAGATAGGAGGACCAGGTTCGCCCTAATCCGGCGGCGCCGACGAGTCCTTCGAGCAAAATGTTACCGGCGGCGATGAACGCGATGAAATCCCCTAACTCGAGGCGGAGGAAGGAGGAGGATCCACCAGCAACGGGGATCTCGACGGCGAATTCGGTGTAGCAGAAGACGGAGAGGAGAGCGGAGAGGCCGGAGACGGCGTAGGAGGCGATGATCGCGGGGCAGGCGGTGTCGCGCGTCTCCAATTCGGTAATGCTGAAGATGCCAGAGCCGATGACGGAGCCAGATCAGGTCCTATCAGGTGAGGCACTTCTTCATCTCGTGCTCGGATTGCTTCTTCGCCTCGATGAGCCGTCGGATTCGGAGGCGCGGCCGAGGAGACGGTCGCGGAGGCGGCGGTGCGGTGGCGGAGAGGGCGGAGAGGTAGGCGGAGGAGCTCTGGAATGAAGGCTCCGAGAAGAAGTCGTGCTTGCTGAATCGCGATTTTTCTCTGGCGGTGAGGGGAGAGATGTGAGGTCGTCGAGATTTTGATTTTGGTTTGATTAGTGTATCGCATTTGTGGAGAGTGATTGAGATTTCTTATAACACAAGAGTAACTGGAGGAATTGGTGGATTTGGCAGAGGAATTGAGATACGGATTTACAGATTTGGATGAATCTTTTTTCTTTTTTTAAAAAAAAATTAAAATTCTAATTAGATATTAGACATTAATTAAACATAATTATTAACTTAATCCGGTCAAAATTGATTTAAAACCTGTTGATTGTTAAATTTTAACGGTTCCATCCATTTCGGACCAAATGTGATCGATTTTTATTTGTGAGAGACCAAATAATTCAAAAGATAATGTTATGGACCAAAATCAAAAAATCGCCAAATTTTAAGGACCAAAAAGGGACTTTAGTCTTTTGTTTATTAACATCTTTACTAGTTCCATCTCTTCCATAAAAATATGAGCACTTTCTATTTTTCTCTATCCCATAAAAATATGGGCATTTTCATTTACAGAAAGTTAACCCAATTTATTACTCATATACATCAAGTTATTTACAACTTATACTATCATTAAAACACAAATAATAATGTGAATTTCACTAGCCACTAACACTATTTTAATTACTTTTTTCTTCCTCTCTCTTACTTTATCATTTTTTTCTTAATTTGCGTGGCATAAAGAAATTTACTCCAACATAACATAAATTTACTAGGCAGACTTTATACAGTACTCCGTCCGTCGCATAAGAATACACACTTTTGGTTAGGCACGGATTTTAATGTATGATTAGTAAAGTTAGAGAGAAGTTGAAAGAAAAGGTAATTAAAGAGAATGAGTCTCACCTTATTATAAAGAAAAGAATTTTCAATTTAGAAAGTGCATATTCTTGCGGGACGGGCTAAAAAGAAAAGAATGCATATTCTTGTGGGACGAAGAGAGTATGTTCTAACTAAGCAGAAATTTACTCCAACATAAAAATGAAAACACATACTAAGAAGATAGACCTGGGAAGAAGACAGTGGTTTGGGTTCCATCTGTATTGAAGGTAGACAATATCTGGCCTGCCTTGCTTTTGGCAGTTGAGGCCGGTGGCGATGAAAGGGCACTGCGACGCGTCGTACAGAGGATACGACGCGTCGTAAACCCAACTCCCTTCAAATGTATTGCACCTCTCCTCCTGCTGCTGTAGAGACAGAATCACACACACAAGAAGAAGTAGAAGAAGAAGAAGAAACAGCAGCCTCAAACTCAAACCCATATATATTGCTGCTGCTGCTACTACTACTCTGTGGTGGTATAAATAATAATGAAAATTTGAGCTATATATGCATAGAATGATAATGAGCACTTTTATCAAATACTACATGTTTCATTAATTTTATGCCATTAACATTACTTATATACTATAAACATATATATATGTGTGTGTGGAATATTATTGCAGCAATGATATTTGGTTTTACATGGGAGGATAATTGAATGTTACTATTATTTAAGTTGACTTCTTTTTGCCATATTATTTTGAGTTATTCGGATACAATTAAATGGAAGGTTTTATTTAATTGATAGTATAATCTAACAATAATGGCCATCAATCTTCATCGTTCTTGGTTGTCAAGTATTTAAATTATTTATGTTTACCCTTTATTTAGAAAACGTTTATACTTGCCCTTGTATTCTATATACTTTAGTACAATTTCTTGGGATGCTAGACATTTTGTTACTCAATAATATTTTGACAAATTATTGAGGATGGGTGGAGTAATTTTTTTCAATATGACTAGATAACATAAAAAAAATTGGATCAAGTTTCAGTCTAGATTACTACTAGTTTTTTAAGTCTAATACTCTCTTAACGTGAGTTTTGATTAATTTTTATACAAGAGTTGACACTTTGGTGATTTTTAAATGATAAGGAAAAAAGTGTGCAAGCTTGAGAGTTGAGAGATATAGTACACTCCTATTTGCTTATGAGTTTACTCACTTCACCAGCTATAGGTCCCTAACAATGTTTATGATTGAAATTTGTTTGTATTAAAATCTAATAAGGCGTTATCTTGGATGGTCCATGCATAACAATATTGTTAAACTCAAGTATGTGATTTTTTGTCTACTACATCCATTCTTGAATAATTAGTAAGTAAGAGAGGAGAAAAAAACAGGCATAGTAAAAAAGAGAGGATAGAGAAAAAATAGTGGAAATGATATTAATGGATTATGAGTTTATTTCTTAAAACAGAAAATTTATAAAGTTTTTATTTTAAGTAACGCAGCAAAATAAAAATAGAATCGATTTGTTATTCACAAAATAAGGCACTTTGATTGGTAGAAAATTCCGGAACCCGAGTTCTATGATCATATGATATTAAGATAGTTGCACAATCAATTAGTGCTTTTTAAAACAAGAAATAAATATTCAGTTCTAGAATCATAAGGAGGTTTTAAAATTAATGTTGTTTGCCTTTTTTTCAGTGGGAGAAAGAAGAGTAGTGGAAATTGCAATCATGCTATGTTTACTATTATTATTTTATTATTTGATCCAAATTAAACTTTTTAATTCCACCAATTAATATAGCGTAACGCACGTGAACCCTCTGCAAAATGATTAAATTCAAAATTCGTCCTATAGTTGAGACACGTCAATTATGAGTTTGATATAACAACAAACTTTGTTCCATGCGAAGACACTACAATAATTTGTGCTTAAAGAAAAGACGTATCAAAACTAATTTCATTTACAGCGGCGACCTAAATTAAATGACATAAGTTAACATAGTAACGTGAAATCTATTTAACTAAATTAAACAGGATAAAATAAAAAATCAGCCACTGCTAAATGCACCAAAATGCAATCTATTCCACTTGGCATAAATATTCACATCTTCTATCTTCTTAACTTAACCCAGAATTGCTGGAGAGCCGTTGCCGTTGCCGTTGCCCTAAACACGGTATATACAGTTAACTTCAACAAGCAGTTGTAAAACACATAACATAGTCAAAACTCGATTCCGCTGTTTAACTGAACAGAGAAAGAAGGATTGCCAAAATGATCTAGAGGAGTTTCAACTTTGACAACCACCCCTGCGCTTCCAACGTTTCCATTCCACTTGGACCTCCCAACCTACCTCCATTTTCAACGAAGAGAGACCGAATAAGATTTGGTTATAGAAAACGAACAACAACAACAGCACTCCATTCAGATTTTAAAAAAAAATAAGACATTTTAAGAACTTTAACCATATCTTGATGAAAACAAACCAAGATAGCATCGACCACGCGTATTTACCGATGCTGATGCAAAAGCAGAAGGACGATGTACGAGGGCGCATCCACAACTCAGATTAAATTCATCCTTCACAGAATGAGTAACTTCCATATGTACTCCAGGAAAACTTCCACCAAATGTCGGACATAAACTGAAGCAAAAGAAATGTATAAGGAACTGTAAGCATGGAGTTTTGAAGGGTGTAGATCAGAATCAGAAGCAATATGAAAAGGTCCATAGATCAAAACAAGGTAAGAGGGTAAGTACTGCCTAACAAAATGACACACACTGGCCCCATGACGAACGATAAACATTCTTGTAAGACAGTTCTGCGGCAAAGCCCAAAAAAGACTCATACTGGCTACATGAAGAACAATGAGCATGACTGGCTATTCATAAATAGATAACATACTGTTGATAAAGGAACACAAAAATAACTAGCAGTGGCTGAGTGGCATTGGATATTGATAAAGCAATCACAGTTACCTTAATTGGACTGTTGGTCTCACCATGAGACCAGATCTCTTCCAGGCCAATGCCTGCTCCAATCCTAAGGCAAATGATTTGTCAGGCCACTGCCATGTGGGTGTTATGCGTGTTCCCCACTTGTTCTGCATGAGTTGAATATTAATTTTCTTGTTCAAAAATGAAGACAGAAGGCAGCAGTTATTGGTTGTATAGAACGACTATCTAGAGCAATAAGTTTAGGAAAAAAGTCACGACGGATAATTGCAGTGGCATCACCTTGCAAGAGAAACTAAACTTCATCTCTCCTGGATATTGACCCTGTGCTTGAAGTAGACCACCACAGAGGGGCAGAAATGCACTGGTTGATATACCTTCACCAGACACATAGGTTAACTGGCCATTAGGAAACTGCACGTCCATGAAAGACTGCACAGAAGAAACAACAGTGTTAGAGCTAACTAAGTTAGAAAATTAAAGCTTTCAATTAGGAAAGGAGAAGAAAATGTTTAGGCATTCAAATATGTATAGGCATCACAGCAAGCAGTTATTTACAGCAAAGTGAGAAGTAAATTGATTATAAGTTAAAAAATACCTAAAAATTTCTTGTAATTTCACATATTAGAATATAGTACAATTTTACATAAGTACATGATTATATATTATCCTACTTCTTTCCATGGATATTTTCCACATTAAAACTACATCAGTTATACATATGACAGGTTTAGACTTACACAAGTGAAAGGGTTGAGGCAGATCATTGACATTAACAGCCACCTCCTATGCTTTGACCATACAGCTGGACAAAGTGAATGCATTCCATTCTGTGCAGCATAAACCACTAAACTGGTTAAGTTTTCAACAAAAAATCACATTAATTGCAACCCTCATGAACAGGATTGTGACAACAGTGCAGGAGAAGTAATCAACCAACTGGGTAGATAATGTTTCAAACGTTCGACATAACTACCAAATGGAAATAACACAAGTGTCAAGTCGATTGGTCCATGCGCATATTTGCCTGTTCATTTTCTTGAGACAGTTCCCAGGTATCATGCGTTACTGGATAATATCCATAAGAGTATTGGTGAGTCTCGCTTCACACGAGCAAAGTATGTACGACCAGATTTCTTTCCCTTACAATTTGGAATATTCATCCACCCGCTGAACTAATCAAAATTCTTGCACATTTTTTCAAGAACAAAAACAAAAAAGGAGTCGCTTTAGATTTGATAAATAAACATAAGCCTATGACTGTATTTAGATTGCTTGTTTCAGTCAATAAACTAAAAGAGACCCTGAATTATCAAATCATGTACTATTTCTCTTTGATTCATGAAGTAACAAATCTTGCAACTATCAGTACATGCACATCAAATTAGAATTCTTCCTACAATCCCAACTTCTACACTAAACTGGGAAGCAAATAGACGGAGAGACCAAAACAGCTAACAGACAAACAATCAGCCTTAAGTAACACAAAGTACAATTTGAGAAAACAGTAAAATTGGCTTTTACATGCTAATGGCTACTTGCGGAAAAACACAAATATGCACATTTCAAGTGAGAATATCTAATTAAGCACACAATAGATAAAATTATGTACTATAAACTATAATTAACAGGCGTATTGACTACCGCCATAAAAGATAAAATTGGGAGCAACACTCACACCCTTAATCATTGTGACCGACCAATTTAGGGCGTCAGCTATTGTTCCACGTTGATTCAGTAATTATCTGAACAGGCTTACCAGGATTTCAATTATAACTGACTATTAAGCATTCTCAGAAACAAGCATTATTATTTTCGTTGAGCATAGATAGCACAAACCAACAGAGACAACAGGTTTCATAAATTTGCCTTACCTTTCTATCATAGCCATACCACAGAAGGTGCTGCTTTGACAAATGGACAGGCAAAAGAAGAGTGGAATCCCGGACAAAAAGTACAGGCCCAAGCTGGACGAGGAAAAGGGAAGAATTATCACGGCCTGATGTTGAACTACCTTGTGATGCCTCAACTCGCCATAAATCTCCCCTGGCAACCAGAGAGCTCTCTATATTTCTGGTTCTACTGTCATAAGTCGATGTGACATTGAAAGTACCCTGCACACAAGATATTTTGGTTGGAAAATGAGACGTAAACAGACACGGGTCGATTTGCACCGTTAACAGATGGAAAGAAAAAAGACAACACTGCTATGCAAAGACACAAACGTAGATGATAATAGTTGCAGCAGAACCTGGGTACGGTCATTCTTAATGTGAATCAGAGATGTCAAACTGAAAACCAAATCAATAGTTACCAATCTAAACTTAAAACCAAAACTATATGCCCTCCATATGGAAAGTATTTTCAATTAGAACTACGCAAAGGTTCCTTCATGATTAGTAACTATAGACGTAACGAATCCTACTCTAGAATCTGCACCAATTACCAACTCACAATCCAAAAGGTGTAGTCAAGCCTATATCAATGTTCAAATACTAGATGAAAAATGAGGCGTAGTACTTACACATATCACAAACCAGACAATTTATGGTACTGTTAGTCTATTATGAATAGGGTTCAACATCTCTCATCTACTACTATTTCTCAAGTCTACTTAGAAATTTCAAGATGCAAATGGTAATAGATAGTATTATTTAGTACATCATTTCTAAGAAGCTCAATTATAAACCAAGGTGTTGATGAAGTTAATTATTCACCTGTGCTCGACCCAACTTTTTCAATGCCTTCGTCTCGTCCTCCGTCGAACCCTGCACCACCGCAGCACCATTTTCAGGAATACCGTAATCCTTAAATCGTTCAGCCAGAGACCCCAAATCCTCCTGCAGCGAAATTCCAACATTCGCCCTCGGTCCACGACCCTCTGTTCCCAACGAAACCCCAGCGCTCTCTTCATGCCCGAACGGAACCGGCAGCCGCCTGAAGAATTGCTGAACCACACCATTAAAACTCGCCCCAAAATCAGCCCCCGCCTGCCCTATCCTGTTCCCGATGTCGAAAATAGCAGTCACGCCAGTTATCGTCGACTGATCCACGGACAGGCCAAAGTCATTCCTCATAAAACTCCGCGCCGGAAACTCCAGCTTCGGCGTGGGAGGATTCGGCCAGACGAACGACGGCGGGGCTATGTGAGAGTGAATCAAGCCTGTAAACCCCTGCGCAAGCTTATCCGCTAAATCCTGACCGTGCCGCTGCACCTCCTCCCACGCTTCAAACGATCTTTCCACAGACATCATTCTCAACGAATCAAGTCTCCTCAAATCGAATTATCATTCAGCGCGACGAAGCAACTTAATACGCGAATCGTGAGCAAGTGAATGCAATCTGCAATACGATATTCACCAAAAAACAAAAGGAAAAGGAAAAGAAGCAGCAGAATCGATCAAGCAATGGCAGTCAGTTTGATTTGCACTGATAAATAATGGTACACCACTCACCTTCCCAGACAAGAGTGTGAATGTGTTTGAAGAAATGGATAGGAAAGAGGGGAGTGCGTGTAAAAATCCCGTGTGGGTGTGGCCATGAAGATGAGATTAAAAAGGAATTGATAACTATCTCGTCCTTATCCCAAATATGGCTTCTATTCTTGTACCTATTGCCTCAAATAATGCCACAGTCACATTTCCTAACAACTCAATTCAAATAAATAATCCAAAGACACCAAAATAACGTCATTATTAAAATTATTATTCGGAGTAATTATCACCACCTCCATCCCTTAGATCATCATTAACCCGGGTACAGCTTCACGCCTCAAATCCCCTCCCCATCATCCTTCTCTTAATTCTCAGCTCATGCTACAACTACTTTAATCATGCAATCCTCATCCAGGGCACCAACTATAAATTGCATTATTCACAACTTTAACATATTTTACTTATAAAAATTAAAAACGCTGAGTAATTAAAACACATAAAATTAATAATTCATTTGAAAATTCAAAATTAAAAATATAGAAATTTTAAGTTTTAAAAAAAACAATAAAACATAAAAAATTTATAGAAAAATTCGTATTAAAAAAAATCAAATTTGCGGCCCGGGTCCAGCCCGTACACCCTCCAACACCGGGCCGGACCGCGACGCGTCCTGTCCCGTGTGCGTGTAACGCCGAGCCGGGCCGCAACCAAACCTAGCCTTAGGCCGGTGGCTCGTCCCCAGGCGCAGCCCAGACCCTTCCCGGAGCTCCTTCAACGCGCAGGACGCGGGCCGGGACCCAGGTGCGGTCTAGCCCACCCGCGTTAACTATGCTCTTATAATTTCATCATTTGACTGACACGAGTTTTAAGAAATGTAATACTCCATCCGTCCCATCTCAAGTGATTGACGGCTTTTCGGCACGTGTTTGGGGAAAATAATAATAAATAGTTAAAGTGGAGAGAAAGTAAAGTAAGTAAGAAAATAATGTAGATACGACTCTCTTCTGTATTATTCTCTCTCTTACTTTACTTTCTCTTCACTTTAACTATGTATTATTATCTTCACAGAAAAGCGGTAAAAAAAATCAATCACTTGAGCTGGGATGGAGAGAGTAGAAAATATGTTGAAAAAGTTAGTGACACGTGAGTTATACTTTTATATATTAACTTTGTAATAAAATGTGAGGGTGAATGAAATTAGTGGAATGTGAGATCCATTACCAAAAATAGTAAAAGTAAAAGATGACAAATTTTTAGTAACGGACGAAAATAGAAATAAGTGATAAATTTTCAGGGACATGTGAAATACAAACAACTAATTTAAAAATTGAACTAACTCATAAACAAAAATCTCAATTTACTTATTTCTGGATGTTGTATCATGTGTTAACACTGTGATACTCAACAATGAGTCTATTGAAGTACTAATTTACAAGTTGAGAATCTTCTTCAACTCAAGTGTTCGGACCCTTCTCCTTTTGTCTCCCTCTTGCCCGCTGATGAGGCTCGTTTCGTGCATGGGTTCCGTAGTAAAACTGCATCAAATTCTGTAAACTAACGCTTAATTTTGAGCCAAGTGTGTGTATAAGTCCGCCATTTTCAGAAACTAAGTTTAGGGTGGACAGGAGAAGGAGCCAAATCGCTGCACAAACGGATCAAGTGAAGCAAATGACAAGCAGCGGAGCACCAAATGAAAGACTAATGTGTCGCACAAGAAAAAATCCTCGAGGGCAAAGGATAAAGATGACCTTTCAAAAGACAAATGCCCTAAGGATCAAGACCTCACGCCTTCCTATAAATTGAGATAGAGAAGGAGGAAGGAGGAAGGAGGAGAGTTTCAATCGGTGCCACTAATTAGTTTTTGACTCTCTTCTAGAGCTGAAATTGGGAGCTCCAACACTTCGTTCTCCTGCTTTCACACACACACACTTGGTTCCATTCTAGTTTAGTTTAGTTAGTTGGCGCTTTTGGTGGTTGTTCTTTGCACATTTCAACCTTCGGTTCTGTATTCCACTCCGAGAACGGGTAATGGAACAATTTCATGATTTCCCTGTTTGTTTTCAGTTTACTTTTGTTGTTATTGACGCTTGATGCTTTTGACTTAGTAGATTCAAAGTTATGTTTTCATTTCAGGTCACCGTGTTCAATTTTATGCATGATGTTTTTTATTTGCTTTCAGTTTCCTTTTCATTTCGCATGTCCTAGCTTAGAAATGTTTTGTTCTGCTTGATTTGTTCAGATCTGATGTTTTGTGCTTGAAGAAAAACTAAGCTAGCAAAACCAACTAAACCTTACATTATGTTTTAGTCTTATGTTTTTCCTCTTATAGCATGCTCCTAATTATTTGTATATATGTTTCTTTTATGCCCTATGTGATCTTCTCCCACTTAGCACATCGCTTGGTCTAAGTGTGAGAAGTTTGTCGGTAGATGTGATGTCCATTTTCTGTTTGTTTACCTTCTCCCACTTAGCCCGTTGCACGGTCTAAGTGTGAGAAGTTTTGTCTGAAGATTGATAAGCATGCTTTGTTATGGATATGTGTTTTTGCCGCCTTCTCCCACTTAGCCCACTGCTTGGTCTAAGTGTGAGAAGTTCGGTTTTCCTTGTTCAAACACTGCCTACCCTGTTTTCAACTTCATTAATGTAACAACCGGAAAAAAAAAGAAAAAAAAAATTAACATAATCTAACTTGGTCACCAAGTTAGTAAATTAATATAAAAAAAAATCTAAGATATTTTCCTCCAAACCGCCATCCCTCTCTATTAAATCTTCTCCTCAGTCTATTCTTCTCTCTTTCTACGTTCTCTGCAGCAAGAAAAAAAAAACACATCATGCTCGAATTCAATTCAAGAAACCAAGAGCTCAATCAATTGAATTACAAGTAATCCATACTCCTCCGTTAATAGCACAATTTCGCACTCCTTTTGGAAATCAAATATGTAAAATTTTGACAGAAACTGAATCTGCAAAATCCAGTGGGCTACTCCTTTCGGTCCTACAATTTCACAATCGATATCGGATTATCGAGGTAAAATCCTTTCCCAATTTCGAGTTTCAATCATCAGTTTATGCATAAACATACCATCATCCGAACTAATCGCATAACTCAAGCAATTAACACAATTGAACACTCCCACGATTAATTCGAAATGCGAAAGAACTTGGTAAATGGAACTTATCTTTCGGGGCTGAACGGGTTAGTTTCGGGACGTTTCGGGGCTGTTCGGAGTTGCTCGGAACTGCGCGGTGTCAGTTCGGGGTGGACTCGGAGTCAATCGGAAGCTGACCGGCAGGCTGGGACAGCAGCGGCTACAGCAGCGCCTCCCGGCAGCTGCGTCGCGTCTTCCCGGCGTGGCAGCAGCGGCATCGCGTCTCCCGGCAGCGACAGCAGCATCTCCCGGCGGCGACGGAGCAGCGACAGCAGGCGCCTGACTCAGCGCTGCTGCTCGGCTTCGGTGACTCCACGGCGGCGAATCTGGAGAGAAAGAGCGGGGCGGCGGCGGCGTGAGGAAGAGGGAGAGAGAGAGAGAGAGAGAGAGAGATGAGGGGGGGAAGGGAACACCGCCGGAGACGGAGACGGAGACGGAGATGGAGATGGAGACGGAGGAGGAGGCGGCGCTGGTGGGGTGGTTGGTCGACGGAAAGAAGAGAGATTTTCCCCTAATTTTTGTGCAAACTGGGGAAAGAGATTAAATAGTGTAGATAGAGAGAGAAACCGACGGTGGAAGGAGTACATCATACATGAGTTAAATAAAATTAGAATTTGGGGGCTGCACTTTTGTTGATTTATCTATTGGGCATGCAACTATGAAAATCAAGCCCAACTGCTCCTAATTAAATTGGAGCTACAAGGCATAGGGAATAAGAGGCCTATTTCGAAATTTAATGACTGGGCTTAAATTAAATGGTTTTTAAATGGAGGGAAGCCTAATTTTGAAATTGACTTATATTTTGGGCCCCCCTCTTTAAATTTGGAGTTGGACCCTAAATTAATTTGGAGAAAATAAAGATTGGGCCTCTCTTGGAGTTATAGTAGTTGGGCTTCTTAATTTAATTAGAGGAATAAGTTGGGCTAAGTAAACAATTAATTTGATTCTTGGGCTGATATTTTTATCGTGGGGAATTATCTAATTAGCTTTCTGCTCCCGAATAATTTGAAGTATGAATAATTTATCCCAAGCCCGGAAAACATATAATTTTTCATAACAAAGGGAAATACTTGCGATAATTTAATTGTGCACTTTTATAATTTTTGGGTTTTTAATTCGATATCGTGAAGGGAAACACGAGGAGCCAACGGAGGAATTATGGGCGTAAGCGACCGACCGACATCGCCCCGCGACGCCTCGGGCGGCCGCTAAGGAAATGGAAAGAAAAAGGGAGACGAAGTTCTCAAGTCACAGAAATAATTAAGTTTAATAAATAAGTGCTATTAATTAAATTTCCCAATTTAATTAATATGCAAGTTTCTAAAATTTTCTAACGGTGAACAAATGATAAAAGAAATAAAGTAGGGGCATGTATTCCTATAAGTATGTGAATTTCTCGAGTCTTATTAGTACGTTGTTTGTTTTCAAAAGGCTATCTCCGTGAGTTAAGGGTGGAGTCAGGAAAATTCAAGTTAGAGAAACTAAACGATCAAGGTGAGCTTTCTTATACTAAAAATACAAATCGTATTTTTATGAAAACATGAACACATGTTTGTGATTTTTTTTAAAGATGTTGTCTTGCCATAAATGTTTTGTGTATGATGCCTATCTGTTTGGCTAAGGCCAAATGAATTATGAATGATGATATAAGTCGAATTCGGGTCCCAGTGAGGGTGGTGTCCCTGCTCGGACTAGTGTACACAAGCTACCTCTGTCATGATGGGCAGAGCAGGTGACCGAGGAAGGTGGCCACCTTCCCGGCACAAGGATACCTCTGACATGTTGGGCAGAGAAGGTGACCGTGGAAGGTGGCCACCTTCCCGGCACATGTATGTAAGGTGACCGTGTGAGAACACCATCTCAACGGCACAATGTGATCAGATATGGCTAAGTACAGGATAAAGGGACTGCAGTCCAATGTGATATGTTTAGTAAGCTCGGGTCTTTTCAACAACACCCCGAGTGTTACTGTGATGATGGCTTGACAATATTTTCAAATGTATATGTGTAATTTTCGGCAATGTGTTCACTGAGTACTTTTTGTACTCAGCCCTGCATATATTTCTAAATGTGCAGGTTGAGCAGCGAAGTGGTGGAGGAAGTGCTATTGAAACAAGACATTTAATTCAGTCAGATTTTGACTCTCGGAGGTTCATGTCTTCATACATGGAACCGCGTTCATTTGCTTCCGTTGTGCATCTTAAAAGACTCAAGTCTATTTTGTTCAGAACTCTGATTTTATTTCGAGCTATTCCCATTTGTTTGGAGCTATGGTCGAGTTTTGATGTTTTTCCCCTTTCTTCCCCTTTCTTCCCCGCTTCTTTAACCCTCCCCTAGTCGCGATCAACCGTGTTTTCTATCCTTAGAAAATGCGGTCGTGACAATTAAGTTCGCCTGAGGGTAAGTTGAGATGAAGTGGGAGGGAGGAAGTCAGTCTAGTCATTTTTTGAAGCATGTTTGTTAAGATTGTTTAACCTTATATGTTTTTGGATATGAACTGGTTTTTTTTTAAAAATAAAGGCAAGATTCCCTTAGTGAGAATAATTGAAGAAATGATGCATGTTGATTTGTGAGTGTCTTTTCCTTAATAATCCTAAATCTGTTTGGATGAAGTAAGAACGATAGAAGTAGCTTTGATCCTATCCCTCTGTGAAACCCTCTAAAATGTGAGTTAAAAGCCTAGAGTATAACACTTTCTACTGTTAGATGATAAGAGAGGCTGCCATTGATGCTTAGAGGGAAATGACACAAGCTAATAAGGACTAAAGGCAATAGGACTAACCAGTTGAGCTTAATTCTTTCGAACTACATGAACCTGCCTCATTGTAAGGGCACCCCCTAGTCAACCTTTTGAGCCTGAATTACAGTTATCTTTCTTTTGTAAACCCTTAGCTTTCATGTCATGTGAACAAGGGGTTGGGCTGGGCAACTCACCATCCGGGGTAAGAGATAGGCTGTGAAACATGGGAGTAAAAAGTATATATGGAGAAAGAGAAAGGGCAGGAAACCTTGTAACCAACATAGAAAAAGAGAAAGAAAATTGAAAAAAAAATGGGCAGGAAGAATGTATAACCTGACCCATATAAAAAAAAGAAAAAAATATATAGAAAATAAAGGGCAGGAAATTATGTAACCTGACTCTAAGAAATGTTGGATAAATAAGGCCAAAATGGCCAAAGGCCTCTCCAAGGAAAAACTTGCAGGTTGTAAAAAGGGAGGTTATCTTAGTTTAGTTCCTAAGTTCACATGTCCTTCATACTGCTGCATACATTATGAACTTAGTACTAGTAGGACTCTCAACTTTATACACTACAAACCCTGCCCCCGTTACAACCGAAATTAAGACCTTAAGGAGTTAGCTTCTGTCAATAGAACTCTAGCATCAATGGTATGGGAAAATGGATGAGTGAATGGTCCTAACAATTCTCGTGAGGATTGAGTGCCTGAGTGAATCCAACAGTTGGAAGATAGAAGCTATCTTGACAAACGAACAAGCATGATCAACTAGAAGATGGGAGGGAAAGGAATCTGAGACTGTAGACAATTGGATTGACCTTAAGCTTGAGGGGACGATTGCCAAGCTTTATAAACTAGTTTTGTTTTTCCTTTTACATGGCAATGTGTTGAGTATATGTGTTTTCTTTTCCTAGAATCTTTTATGTAGTTGCGTTTGTTTTATGTTGCTTTCTGTAAGAACCATGCCTGAAACTTACCTCTTTTCTTTTTCTTTTATTTCATACTTTAGGACAAGTATGAGTTAAGTGTGGGCAGTTTCATGAGGCTCGTTTCGTGCATGGGTTCCGTAGTAAAACTGCATCAAATTCTGTAAACTAACGCTTAATTTTGAGCCAGGTATGCGTATAAGTCCGCCATTTTCAGAAACTAAGTTGATCAACTGGGCGGACAAGTGGATCAGGAGAAAGAGCCAAATCGTTGCACAAACGGATCAAGTGAATCAAATGACAAGCAGCGGAGCACCAAATGAAAGACTAATGTGTCGCACAAGAAAAAAAATCCTCGACGGCAAAGGGTAAAGATGACCTTTCAAAAGACAAATTCCCTAAGGATCAAAACCTCACACCTTGCTATAAATTGAGATAGAGAAGGAGGAAGGAGGAGAGCTTCAATCAGTGGCACTCATTAGTTTTCGGCTCTCTTCCAGAGCTGAAATTGGGAGCTCCAACACTTCGTTCTCCTGCTTTCACACGCACACACTTGGTTTCATTCTAGTTTAGTTTAGTTAGTTGGCGCTTTTGGAGGTTGTTCTTTGCACATTTTAACCTTCGGTTCTGTATTCCACTCCGAGAAGGGGTATTGGAACAATTTCCTGCTTTCCCTGTTTGTTTTCAGTTTACTTTTGTTGTTATTGACGCTTGATGCTTTTGACTTAGTAGATTCGAAGTTATGTTTTCATTTTAGGTCACCGTGTTCAGTTTTATGCATGATGTTTCTGATTTGCTTTCAGTTTCCTTTTCATTTCGCATGTCCTAGCTTAGAAATGTTTTGTTCTGCTTGATTTGTTCAGATCTGATGTTTTGTGCTTGAGAGTCCGTAGTATGTTTAGATCCAGTAATTTCCATTTCAGTTTATGCATGATTATGGGTTAATTTCATGTTTTACGTAGTTGTAGTTTAGATCTTGGGAGTAGATTTAGTTTATGGGTTGATTTGAAGTTTAATCTTCTTTGATCTTTTAGATCTACATTTATGCTCTGTTTTCCAGGTTGATTTTGTGAAGAAGATGAATCCGTTACAAAGTTTTTAATTTATCGTACATTTTGCAGGGGACTGATAACCCCCCGTTTATTTTGTTTGTCCATTTATGGAAAGTTCAGCTGAGTTGATCAAGTAGACTAATTAAGCTTTATGAGTTGATCAGTTTAATAGTTTTAATCTTCCCCGTCTAGTAGTTAACTTAACCCACCCCTAGAAGCGTGGCCGCAATCATTCCCATTTCTTGCCCAGCATGCAAATCTCAAACGCCCCATCTCTGTGGGATCGATCCTTACTTCCCTATACTAGTTAATAGTATTAGTGGGTTAAGGTTTTGAAAGCACGCTTCTCTTGAGTTCTTCCTTTCTTCTCTCTCGAGTCGGAGTAAATCAAGTTGATCAGCCTGAGTTTCAACTGGATCCACTAACCTGTTCTCATAGGTATAAGGGCATACAATTAGGTGGCCGGATCAGTTTGATGATTTGACTTGAGCAGTCCACAACGATACAATAGAACCGAAGAAGAAAGACATAGAGCGAAAAGCAACCTTTCACCCGCTTTAATATCCATGGAACTGACTCTCTAGCATTGGCTAGGTGGCAACAAAGTTGTGAAAATATGCTTCAAGCCACTTGATATTTTAAAATTAGAGAACATATTTTTAGTACATCAACTATCTCAAATGAGCAAATTTGATCCTCAACATTTCATAATATCTTTTAAGGTCCATTAACTATAAGTTAATATCAATTCAACTACATTTTTTCTATTTCTAATATTTTCATGACCAAAGTACCCTTAAGGTCATAAAGGGGAATTCAATCTATTTATCCATCCAATTTCTTCTTTCTTTTATTTATTTGGGATTAAGTTTAATAGATCTTATACTATTATTATTAATATATACCATACCTTATTTGAATATGATGAGCTCGCAGGCTTGCAGGTGTCGTGTAAAGCAAGGATGTATCCTACTGATCAGGATAGAAACCCCGGCTAAGCCTGAACCTGGCATCAAAGAAATTCCTCAACCCACTTCTACTGGCTAGTATAGTGGAGGTAAGGGTCGAATCCCACAGAGATGGATGCGCTTTGGGTAATTGTGGTGATAGTCTGGAGGGGGGTTGGTTAGCTAGCACGCTTGGGTTGAGATTCTACCTAGACAGGAATTAAAGGTGGTACTCTACTGACTGGGTGGTGGTGTGAAAGTGAACGACATGTGGCTGTGTACGTGAGAGTGGGGGATTTCAGGGACATGTGGAAAGTAGATAGTTACTATAAAAGGCTAAACGGAATATCAGAGAAAAAGTGGTGGTTTGGTGTCTACACTGTCAGGTCTGTAGGGTACCAGCAGAAAAGCAAAGGACAAAAGCAAAAAAGTAACTAAAAAGCAAAAGTGGTCCCAAACTTGGATGTGGATGTTATCTTCTTCAACAAGAATGCAAAAAATCAAACAAACTCAGATTCCATGGTTAACATTTGCAGATCAATAACTTCACAATTCAGATCCACAATTAACTCACTAAAATTCAAAGATTAAACGATTGAAATCAAGAACTACACATACTGGACAGCATGCAAGGTGGCAGAATCGCGTAAACTCAGATCTCGCACTTCCTTACTTCATAAGTTAAATCTAAAAAGCAACTTAACTAACAATCACAGATCAAGCAACTCCAAATGAAATCATGCCTTTAACACTTAGAAATTAGCGCAACAATTAGATCTAAGCTACCTAGGCAGAATGAAACAGATTCAAATCGAAAGAGATGCATATAAACAACTTCATTGCATAGAACGTTTGGATCCCAACAAAACACTTCAAAAGATCACAAGTACTGAAAATGTAACAAATCCAATGAAAGGAAAACAAGTAAAGATTAACTAGGAAAGCAAATAAAGATTGTTTTGCCACTCCGGGCGATGAAACTGCTATGACTACGAAATGAACTGGCTGGAACGATGGAAGGCGATTCTCCGGTGGACTGAGCTAGTTCAGGTGACCATGGTTGTGGCGAGGAATGAGAAGATCTTGGATTATGCTGAATGAACTGATCTACCGAGAGAGAATACTCTAACTAAGTGTGAATGTCGATGATGATTCTCTCTCCAAGTGGCTTCCTTTTATAGGGAGGCCTGCCCTTGCTTTTTAGGGTAGACTCTCTTCGTGAAATGACTGTTTTGCCCTTGTTTGTGGTTGATCCTTCCCAGCAATCCTTCTTCTCCATCTCGAGCCTTTTTGGCATGCATCCTGGTCAGTATTGCACCCTTCTGGCGCTCTTTTCACCTGAGTTATCCGACCCCTTTCGTACTGACTGGTACCCTTTTCCTGCACACTTTAGCAACTGTTTTGCAGATATAATCCAATTAAGCACGTTATATTGACCAGTAAGTAAGGCCTAGAATGCGACTTATCAGAATACTATGATACTCCCTCCGTCCACGAAAAATATGACACTTTTATTTTCTGCACTCGTTTTGAAAAAATGATAATAAATAGTTAAAGTGGAGAGAAAGTAAAGTAAGTAAGAAAATAATGTAGATACGACTCACTTCTATATTATTCTCTCTCTTACTTTACTTTCTCTTCACTTTAAGTATGTATTATTATCTTCATAGAACAACGGTAAAAAAGAAATCAATCACTTGAGCTGGGATGGAGAGAGAAGAAAATAGGTTGAAAAAGTTAGTGACACGTGAGTTATACTTTTATATATTAACTTTGTAATAAAATGTGAGGGTGAATGAAATTAGTGGAATGTGAGATCCATTATCAAAAATAGTAAAAGTGAAAGATGATAAATTTTTAATAACGGACGAAAATAGAAATAAGTGATAAATTTTCAGGGACATGTGAAATATAAAAAACTAATTTAAAAATTGAACTAACTCATAAACGAAAATCTCAATTTACTTATTTCTCGATAAACAAAAATATCAATTTACTTATTTCTCGATGTTGTATCACGTGTTAACACTGTGATACTCAACAATGAGTCTATTGAAGTACTGATTTACAAGTTGAGAATCTTCTTCAACTCAAGTGTTCGGACCCTTCTCCTTTTGTCTCCCTCTTGCCCGCTTTAATATCCATGGAACTGACTCTCTAGCATTGGCTAGGTGGCTACAAAATGTGAAAATATGCTTCAAGCCACTTGATATTTTAAAATTAGAGAACATATTTTTAGTACATCAACTATCTCAAATGAGCAAATTTGATCCGCAACATTTCGGAATATCTTTTAAGGTCCATTAACTATAAGTTAATATCAATTCAACTACTTTTTGGCTATTTCTAATATTTTCATGACCAAAGTACCCTTAAGGTCATAAAGGGAAATTCAATCTATTTATTCATCCAATTTCTTCTTTCTTCTATTTATTCGGGATTAAGTTTAATAGATCTTATACTATTATTATTAATATATACTATACCTTATTTGAATACTATGATACTCTCTTCATCCATGAAAAATAAGACACTTTCATTTTCTGCACTCGTTTTGAAAAAATGATAATAAATAGTTAAAGTTGAGAGAAAGTAAAGTACGAGAGAAAATAATGTAGAGAAGTCTCTTGTCTATATTATTATCTCTCTTACTTTTTTTCTCTCCACTTTAACTATTTATTATCATTTTTTCAAAACGAGTGCAGAAAATGAAAGTGACCTATTTTTCATGGACGGAGGGAGTATTATTTTCTAGTGCTAGTTAATACTTTTATATGGTTACATTCTCAATTATTTAGATAAAACTAATATAAATATTTTATTTTAATGAATCTCGTAATTTTATTAAACTGAAAATTTAAGTTAATCATAATATATAATATATACTACATTGAAATAAAAATTTAATAAAGTAAAAAAAATATGATTGACGAATAGTCAATGGAATAGATATGAGAACTATGAACCATTTTCATGATGTTGTAAATGGCATAATAATAAAATTAATACGCGACATTGTAATATTAAACAATTGATAGCAACTATTAATTTATTATTTAATTAAACAATCATAGATTTAAATTAATCATATATTCAACTAAGAATGTCATTGTCTTTATTATTAAATTGATTATTAATAATTTCAACTAATTTTTTTAGACTACAATTACTACATAAGAGTAGATAAAATAAAACTTAGCTCTTTGAATTATTTAAGATTTTATGTATGTTAATAAATCCGTCTATTATTAAGAGTCTTATTTAAGTTCAATAATGGGGTTTAACAAAATATATAAAAGAAGTGGGTGAAAAAAATAGTGTAATGTGGACCCATTTTTATACATCTCCTCTGTCCCGTCGCAAGTGATCAATTTCTTTCGTTACAAAATTTTTAAAAAGGATATTTATTGAGTTGAGTGGAGAGAAAAAAATAGAAGAGATTAATAGAGAATAAAGTAAGAGAGGAAAAATATGGAGTATTGTTTTTTGCTAACAAAATTAAATCAATCACTTGTGATTAGAAAACCCAAGATAGTTCACTTGCAGTGGGATGCAGAGAGTATTAATTAATAAAATGTGAGTGATGTGAGTTAATGGAATGTAAGGTCTACCAACTTTTATAGTAAAAGTGACCCTTATAGTAAAAGTGAACTGGAATTCCTAATTACGGATGGACTAAAAAATGACAAATCAAAATATATTATCATGGTTTTCATTTTTATATAGTTTTATGTAGTGACAAAATATGAGTTAATAAAATATGAGGTCTACTTCTATTTATAGTAAAATGAAAAATGAGTCATAATGTGGGACAAACTAAAATTGCAAAAATAAACTCTTATTATGTTAAAGACCAAAATGGCAAAAAAAAAACTCTTATTGCCGGATAGAGTGAGCACATGGTGTGTCATTTATTAGGAGTATTATTTTTTACTAAATTTGAGAACATACAAAAGTGAGCAAACAACTCATTCTCCTACAAAAAAAAAAGATCGATAGACCATATGTTCAGAACATAGGTGGAACATAGGAGCTTAGGTTGAATACGAAAACCTTGATATTTGAAGTATAATTAATCACAACGATACATCACCAAGAAATCAAGATAAACTGACTATTCATGACTTCAAGCATAACTATTTAATGTATTCCTCATGAATCTCTCAGCGAGTCAAGGCGATCTACCTTGGTTTCGAGCTCCCGAGCGTGAGCTCGAGCTCAGCCGGACCGCACTCTTCGTGTATCTTCTCTCCTTCCCACGGCTTCACGAGATCCGTTGCGCCGAACACAAACTGAGGCATGGGGGCATCCGCAGGGGAGCACGTACCTGGGGTGCACATGAGCGATCTCGAGCCGAACGGGTTTGAGGAAACGAGGCTGAAGGTCGGAGAAGTGGTACCACTCGGGTACCACGTCTGGCGGCCAGGGCTCGGGGGCACGGACATGGGGTGCTGCAGGCGAGTGAACGAGCTGCTCCAATCAGCAGGGGTTCCGGGGCTCGGGGGGGTCACGGGAGCGCTGATGGAGCCACCCCCGCGCGTGTAGTGGTACGAGGGCTCCGACGACGAGAGGTTTCGGAGCCATGGAATCAAAGAGTTGCCATCTGCTGATATGGAACCATTCATGAAATCCATGCTCTCCGCTGGTTTGCATCCCTATTGGGGTATAAAACATTTCATTCATATCATCTCAATACAAACATAATTAATTATACTCCCTCGCACACAAAAATTATACTGCTAAGTTTTACATTTTGACCCGTCCATCAAAATTAAATTAATTCTAAAAATAAAAAGTTTTAAGCCAATACAAACCATACACATCATTTAAAATGATCTCACAATTCAATAACACTACTTCCACTATATTTGTCATCTCTCTTACTTTATCAATTATGAATTAAAACTCGTGTCATTTACAATTTAGTCTATTTTTTATGGACGGAAGGAATGCTTCCCTAGTTGTTTATGCATTTTTTTGAAAATGAAATTTAAAGATTAAATAAAAAGATAATACAGTAGTACGAATAAATTAGAAGAAAAAAAAAAGAAAAAAAAATATGAAGGGAAATAGGTTGGGATAGTAAGCATAATAAATTTGCAGTGTGTAAACATATCACAATAGTCTGCCTATAAAATTCTAGACATACATCTGAAACGTGGTTTCAGGCCCCACATTATTTCGCCAAACGTTTTGGACTTTTTGTCTATTTGTTTTCATGAACCAAAATTAGATATTACATCATCCCTAATATGGTCCGTCCAAAATTAGATATTACATCATCCCTAATATGGTCCGTCCTATACTAATTTATAATGTCGTCAGCATTTTATAGTCCTATCCATTCATCTAATGAGCCGGCCTATAGCCTGCCATATCTTTTTAACAACTATTTTTGCATTTCCTCTTAATTTTTATATTTCTGAATAGCAAAATATACATAGATCAATACAGAAATCTTCTTTTTATTAAAAATTCAAAAAGTGAAATACTAAAAAAAAAAAAATAATTTCAACGATTCCATGACCAAATATCTTCAATAGAAAGTGAGTTGGGGAAAAAGATTGAAAAGCATGAGAAATAAAAAAAAAAAATTCAATGTATTTATAGCATAGAAAATAGGAAAAAAGAGGGTACAATGATTGACTTAACCCAATTGCGCTCTTTTGTAATTATAGTGAGGCCAATTCGAGGGGCAGCACAGTCTTTTCAAAATCAAATCCCAAATCCCCATCTTCTTCAACAACAATTCATTTCTTTTCACAAAATGTATCAATCATTTTATCACAAATTTGATGGAAAATGAAGCAATAGAGAAAATTGACCTTTCGATAGGTGGTGCCGTCGGGCTCGACAGTCCAGCCGGCCTCGTGGCAGAGAGCCTTGAGCACCTCATTGTTGTCGCAGTGCTTGGGGAGCGTGTAGTTCCCGTAGAGGCGGAGCCCGGCGAATATCTTCGCTGATAACGCCCTCCGCCGCCGCTCCCGACATTTGTTGTTCTCCCGCTCCTTCCACGACGGCGTCCGCGTCCCCGCCCTCATCTCTCTCTCTCTCTCTCTCTAATCTCTCTATAGCAATTAATTGGTTGATTCACGAAAGCATCTCTCAATTGCTCTTGTTGAATTAGAGAGAGCAGAAGAAGCAGCAGCAGCAGCTCACGTTATGAGAGAGAGTTTGTTTGTAGGCTCTCACTTACATGACAAAAATACCCCTCGCACACTTTTTTCCGCTTTCCTCAATTCACATCTCTTTTCACTTTTTATGTTTACATGAATTTACTACCTAATTAACTCACTTTATTAAATATCTCATATTTGATCGATTTGGAATTTTAAAAATTATTCGACTTATAAAGAAAAGTGAATAGAAAAAGATTAGTTGTACGCAGATCATACTTTTATATATTAGTTTTAAAATAAAATGTGAGTAAATGAGGGGTCCACCTACCAAAAAATAGTAAAAATGAAATGAAATATTTATTGACAGATGGAGCAAAAATAGTAAAAGTGAATGAAATATTTATTGGCGGACGAAGGGAGTAGTAATATTAACAATATTCTCTTGACAATCTATAGAAATAATGTGAGGTAGTAATATTGACAATATTCTCTTGACAATCTATAGAAATAATGTGAGGTAGTAATAATCGACAATATTCTCTTGACAATCTATAGAAAGTAGAAATAAAGTGTGTAAAATCACTGCCTAAACAATATATCATGGAGACATTGACATACTTAATTCATAATAAATTTGTTAATATTAAATAAAATCTATCCAAAGCTTCAATTCAAAACATGTTCGATGCTGATAGTCAATTCCACAAGTCTAGTTCCTTGTTTAATCTTACATGTGGAATCTTAATTTCAATTAATAGGAATCTTGAACTGAGAATGAGTATTTTGTCACTAGACGAATATACTAGAAAAGCTATAACACTCAGAGTAACATTTAAAAAATTTCTCCTTTGTAACATATTTATGCTTATAGCGACTTCCATGTAAAAGTTTTTCTAGTTCCTCCATATTTATAAACAAAAAATATCACATTATTATTCGAACCAATTGAGGACATTATGAAATATCTCACACTTCTCTGGTGAGCTGCGTGAATCACGAGTAACTAACTTTTGGTATTTTTAATTTTAGGTAGTTAATTTGATATTGATTTTTTAGCATAATTAAATTAGTATTGTAAGAATATTGAGAGATCACTTAATAACGGAATACTTAATTAACTCTAATATATTCCTAATTTTAACTTAAAAAATAGAATAAGTAGTTTGGGACGAGCCAAAAAAATAACATGAAATTAAGCTAAATAATACTCCCTCCCTTCGACAAGAAATATGTAATTTTTTCTTTTTAATTCGTTTCACAAGATTATGCATATTCTAATTTTGAAAACTCTTTTTTGTTTATTGAGGGGTGACTTGTTCTCCATTAACAATAATTTAATTATTTTTTACTTTATTAATTGTGTATTAAAACTAGTGTTCAGTCAAAAATGCATAATTTTATAAGATGGAGGAAGTATAATTGTCATAAACATAAAAGAATTGAACTTTAATGAATGGCTTAAATAATACTACTAACATTTTAAAAATCCATTTCAAGATAATCTAGACTTTAATATATTTTCGTTAGAGTTTAATTATTGTTATGCATCAAATTTGGGAAGTATTATAATTTGTGTCATGCACGTCAAAATCCATAAAAATGGGGGAAGGGGCATTTCGGTCATTGAAGCGGATCTCATAATGAGCAAGGGAAAAGACAGAAGCGAGGGACCGCGCTGGGTGCACGCGGGAGGAGAGCCACCAGCGTCCGCGGCGGAGCAAATGGAATGGCACGTGAGAGGGGAGGAGGGTAGGTCTGCAGCTATTCATAATGAATTAGAGCAGTGGACCATGTGATCCATCTTGCTTTTTCCTCCCAAGTCCCAACATTCTATTTTGCTTTTCCTCTCTTTTTCCTCTTTTTCCTTTTTCTTATTATTGTGCTCTCCACAAATTATTTATTTTGAAGTTGTATTTTATGCCATAATATTAAATCATTGTGTAAATTTTAAGAAATATTATCAATCTCTATCATAATTCCTTTCAACAATTTGTTAATTGTCCTAGAGTTTTAGATTTGAGAAAAATTATACTCCTTTTGTCTACTCTATCATAATTCCTTTTAACAATTTGTTCATCCTAGAGTTTTGGATTTGAGAAAAATTATACTCCTTTTGTCTACTAAACAAAAGTTAGTATTTTGAGCCTAATCAAGACTCATCTTTGGAGTGATTCCAAAATATAGCCGTTGGAATGAGTGGAGACTCAAAGTCGGAAATGACTTTTGGTAGTTATAACTGAATTTTGGGATCCGAGCTAGCGGTTGAGTTTGTTGGATCAGGTCTAACTTCTTTTAAGTAGCAGCGATTCTTCTGCACATTCAAGAACAGAAAACTCAAGAGAGATCAAGTGAGAAGAAAGGTTTCAGCTGTGCATTTTGTGCTCTCGAAGCAGGTCCACTTCGAGCAAGTTGAGAGTGTTCATCACATTGTAAATCTCCGAGAGAATTGAGTGATCTTGAAAACCCCTTCTTTGAGTGATCAATAAACACATACACTAGTTTCTGCCCGTGGACGTAGGCCTAGAGCCGAACCACGTAATTGTTGCGTTCCTTTCTTTCTTGTTGCCGTTTCTTCAAACCAAGTAATAGATCTTCACAACGTGGCGCCGTCTGTGGGAAGGCATTGAGTATTCGTGGAGGCATAAAGAGTTCTCTGGAGTCTTTTCTGGTTTTTGATTCTCTGTTCTTCAAGGAAGGCACTCCACATGTTCGAGGAATGACTACAACAAGGTTTGATATAGAAAAGTTCTCTGGTCAAAATTATTTCAGCTTGTGGAGGCTCAAAATGAAAGCAATCCTGATGCAGCAGGGCTTATGGGAAATCTTGAATGATGGTGGCAGCAGTGAGGAGAAGAAGCCTGAGCTGGATGAGAAGGAAAAGGAAATGGCTCAAGATATGCAATACAAGGCATATAGAACCTTGATCCTTAACCTCACTGATAGAGTCTTTAGAGAGGTTTCAAAAGAAGATACAGCGGCAGGAGTTTGGTCCAAATTGGAGTCCTTGTATATGGCAAAGTCACTGGCCAACCGGCTACATTTGAAGCAGAAACTATTGACATTCAAGATTGCTGATGGGAAGAGTGTATTGGAGCAGCTTGAGGAATTTGGAAAATGTGTTGATGATCTTGAGAATATTGATGAGGAGATCAAGGATGAGGATAAGGCTCTAATGTTGTTAAACTCTTTGCCACCGAGTTATGAACACTTTAAGGATGCTATGCTTCTTGGTAGAGAGTCCAAGATCAGTTATGAAGAGGTCTATTCTGCCTTGAAGCTCAAGGAGATCCAGAAATCCAACTCCAAATCTGTTGAGGTAGTATCTGAAAGTCTGAACATTGCTGATTTCAAGACGAATGGAAAGAAGAAGTCACAAAAGAAGCCTTGGAAGAGTAACGGAACTGATGGGAAGGAGACTAGATCATGCCATTATTGCAAGAAGCCTGACCACTTAAAGAAGAATTGCTGGTTTTGGAAGAAGAAACCGGCCGACGAGGAATGTAGGAAGAACACTGTTGATCTTGTAGAGGAGTTAGAGGTCCCAAAGGCCCTGTGTATGTCTGAGGATGTAGAAGAACTTCCTTGGATCATGGACTCCGGTTGTAGTTTTCACATGTGTCCAACTAGAAGCTATTTTGATGAAATGAAAGATGCAACTGGATCAGTTTTGTTAGGAAATAATCAGATATGCAGAATCAGAGGAATATGGGACATCAGACTCAGACTTCATGATGGATCTGTAAGGTTGCTCACTGGTGTGAGATTCATCCCATAAATTAAAAGAAACTTAATCTCAATTGGAGTTTTGGATGCTGCAGGGTATGCTTGCATATTATCTGATGGAGTCATGAATATTGTCAAGAATGGGGAGGTTGTCATGATGGCTGAGAGAAGAAGGAGTTTGTACTATCTAAAGGCTAATGTGATTTCTGGATCAGTAAATCTTGTGCGCATTGGATATGAGAACTTGGTATCTCAGGCTTGGGCATCTAGGGGAGGCAGGAGTCAGAGAGTTGGCTAAGAAAGGTCTGATCAAGCTAGGAAATCCTAGTGAACAGCTGGGGTTATGTGAGCAATGTGTGCTCGGGAAAAGTAAGAAATTGCCTTTTGCAAGGGGCATTCACAGTTCAGGAGCACCACTAGACTATGCCCACAGTTATTTGTGGGGGGCAGCTACACCAACCACATTGGGTGGAGGTAAATATTTTCTATCCATCATTGATGATTTCTCTAGGAAGTTATGGGTATTCATCTTGAAAGAGAAGTCAGAAACCTTTGTGAGATTTAAGGAGTGGTGCAGAGAAGTTGAGGTAGAAAAGGGATGTTCACTAAAGTGCTTGAGGGTTAGAATTTCTGAGCAATGAGTTTGATTCTTTTTGCAAGAAGAGGGGAATGAGAAGGCGCAGGACAGTTCCATGCAATCCCCAGCAAAATGGGGTTACTGAGCGCATGAACAGAACCATCTTAGAACGGGTTAGGTGTATGTTGTTTGACTCTGGAATGTCTAAGAGGTTCTGGGGTGAAGCTGTAAGTATGGCTGCAGTGCTTATTAATAGAAGTTCATCTTCAGCAATAGCCTTTCATACTCATGATCAAAGATGGTATGGAAGGGCTGTGGACTACTCAAATATGAGAGTTTTTGGTTGTATGTCTTATGCTCACATCAGGCAAAACAAGTTAGAACCAAGAGCTTTGAGGTGTGTGATGATTGGATACCAGAGGGGAGTAAAGGGCTACAGGCTATGGTGTATAGAACCAGGAAATCAGAAGATTGTTATATCTAGAGATGTGCAGTTTGAAGAAAATAGAATGCCGTTTCTGGAAAAGGCTCAGGACAGTGGGAGGTCGTTTCATCTTAGGAAGGAGCCAGAGCATGAAAAGATGATGGAGATGGAGATTTTGGAACCTAAGGAATCAGCTCAGTGGGAGGCTTCTGGAGCTGACTGAGTTGTTGAGGCTGAACAGCAATCAGAAGCTCCTGATGATGAAGAACTGAGCACTGGTGCTCTGGACCCTGAGGAGGATCAGCAAAATCTGAGTGACTATGTCCTAGCTAGAGACAGAACCAGAAGTGTTCCTAAGCCATCAACTAGATACAATGAGGCAGAATACTTGTTCTATGCACTTTGCATTGCAGAGAATATTGAATATGCAGAACCTGCAAACTTCAAGGAGGCTATGAAATCAAATAAGAGCAAGCAATGGATGGAAGCTATGATAGAAGAAATACAGTCTTTGCTCAAGAATAAGACCTGGGTACTTGTGAAGAGGTCACCCACACAAAGGCCAGTAAGCTGCAAATGGGTATACAAGAAAAAGGTGGAGGCTGGGAATAGAATCAGATTTAAGGCAAGACTTGTAGCTAGGGGCTTTACACAAGAAGAGGCAATAGACTATAATGAGGTGTTTTCTCCAGTGGTAAAGCATGCCTCAATCACAATTTTACTAGCCATAGTTGCACAAAGAAACTGGCATTTGGATCAGCTTGATGTGAAGACAGCTTTTCTTCATGGAGATTTTGAAGAGACTATATATATGGATCAACCAGAGGGGTTTGTAATACATGGCAGTGAGGATAAAGTATGTCTGCTGAAGAAGAGCCTTTACGGTTTGAAACAAGCAAGCAGGCAATGGCATATCAAATTTGATGAGCATATGCAGAAAATGGGATTTGTAAATTCCAAATATGATAGTTGTGTCTACTTTAAATCTGAATCTGAAGGACCAGCAGTTTATTTACTGTTGTATATAGACGACATATTGCTTGCTGGACCAGATAGGCAAGAGTTAGAGAGAGTAAAACGCTTGCAAAAAGAAGGCTTTGAAGTCAAGAATCTGGGAAGTGCTAAGAAGATACTGGGTAGGACATATTCAGAGATAGTGACAAGGAAATTTTCTGGGTATCTCAGGAAGATTACATCAAAAAGGTCATACAAAAGTATCAGATAGAAAGGAGCAAGGCAGCAACAGTTCCAATATCTCAGCAGACAAGACTATCTAAAGAGCAGTGCCCCAGAAGCCAGCAAGAAGAGAAGGAGATGAGCCGAATACCTTACTCCAACATAGTGGGCAGTGTAATGTATATGATGATATGCACGAGGCCTGACATTTCTCACGCAATAAGTGTAGTTAGCAGATACCTGTCCTGTCCGGGGAAGGAGCATTGGTTAGCTTTGAAGGGAATTCTCAAGTATCTCAAAGGAAACACTGATCTGGGAATTATGTTCAAAGTAGAGAATGCGGATAATGGAGATGCTCTTATCGGTTTTTGCGACTCAGATTACGCAGCTAACCTCGACAATAGGCGCTCACAATCCAGATACATATTTACCTTGTTTGGCTCTGCAGTGAGCTAGAAATCTAATCTTCAATCTGTAGTAGCTTTGTCAACAACGGAAGCCGAGTATATAGTACTAACAGAGGCCATGAAGGAGAGTTTCTGGCTCAAAGGAATGGTGGGTGATTTTGGAGTAAGGCAAGAAAGTGTTACTATCAAGTGCGACAGTAATAGCGCAATTTGCCTCGTAAAGCATCAGACTTTTCATGAGCGCAGCAAACACATCGACGTGAGATTACATTTCATTCGAGATTAGGTTGACAAAGGTGTGGTCAGAATTGAGAAGGTGAGCACCGAACACAATGCAGCTGATGTTCTTACAAAGGCCTTACCAAAATCTAAGTTTAGACATTGCTTGGATTTGGTTATGGTGGTTCAAAATTTGTAAGTGTAAGGAGGAAGGTAGAGCTAGATGTGTGAGACTCTTTGATCGCTCAAGGTGGAGGATTTGTTAGTATTTTGAGCCTGATCAAGACTCATCTTTGGAGTGTTTCCAAAATATAGCCGTTGGAATGAGTGGAGACTCAAAGTCGGAAATGACCGTTGGTAGTTATAACTGAATTTTAGGATCCGAGCTAGCGGTTGAGTTGGTTGGATCGGGTCTAACTTCTTTTAAGTAGCAGCGATTCTTCTGCACATTCAAGAAGAGAAAACTCAAGAGAGATCAAGTGAGAAGAAAGGTTTCAGCTGTGCATTTTGTGCTTTCGAAGCAGATCGACTTTGAGCGAGTTGAGAGTGTTCATCACTTTGTAAATCTCCGAGAGAATTGAGTGATCTTGAAAACCCCTTCTTTGAGTGATCAATAAACACATACACTAGTTTCTGCCCGAGGACGTAAGCCTAGAGCCGAACCACGTAATTGTTGTGTTCCTTTCTTTCTTGTTGCCGTTTCTTCAAGCCAAGTAATCGATCTTCACAACGTGGCGCCGTCTGTGGGAAGGCATTGAGTAGTCGTGGAGGCATAAGGAGTTCTCTGGAGTCTTTTCTGGTTTTTGATTCTCTGTTCTTCAAGGAAGACACTCCACCTGTTTGAGGAATGACTACAACAAGGTTTGATATAGAAAAGTTCACTGGTCGAAATTATTTCGGCTTGTGGAGGCTCAAAATGAAAGCAATCCTGATGCAGCAGGGCTTATGGGAAATCTTGAATGATGGAGGCAGCAGTGAGGAGAAGAAGCCTGAGCTGGTGAGAAGGAAAAGGAAAGGGCTCAAGATATGCAATACAAGGCATATAGAACCTTGATCCTTAACCTCACTGATAGAATCCTTAGAGAGGTTTCAAAAGAAGATACAGCGGCTGGAGTGTGGTCCAAATTGAAGTCATTGTATATGGCAAAGTCACTGGCCAACCGGCTACATTTGAAACAGAAACTATTGACATTCAAGATTGCTGATGGGAAGAGTGTGTTGGAGCAGCTTGAGGAATTTGGAAAATGTGTTGATGATCTTCAGAATATTGATGAGGAGATCAAGGATGAGGATAAGACTCTAATGTTGTTAAACTCTTTGCCACCGAGTTATGAACACTTCAAGGATGCTATGCTTCTTGGTAGAGAGTTCAAGATCAGTTATGAAGAGGTCTATTCTGCCTTGAAGCTCAAGGAGGTCCAAAAATCCAACTCCAAATCTGTTGATGTAGTATCTGAAAGTCTGAATGTTGTTGATTTCAAGAAGAATGGAAAAAAGAAGTCATAAAAGAAACCTTGGAAGAGTAAAGGAGCTTATGGGAATGAGACTAGATCATTAATTCCGGTCGAATTAATGATGGGAAGGAGACTAGATCATTAAGTGACATATGTTATCTAAATCATTAATTCCGGTCGAATAAGCGATCGAATACGAACTGTGGTACTTCTAGTACCAAATTAAAACCGTGGTATATGTTTGACAAGTGACTCAATTATTGAGTGTCAAAATAAATTTTCTATTAAAAATGTTAGAGCCGATCAAATATTTTTAATACGAGTTATATACTCCAAGTTGTAAGGTTTCAAAAAATATAAATAAATCCCCATTAACAATCTAACATAGATTCCTCATGCAAATGTTTGAAACCTTTTTGACAAAATTACCAATATGTGACGTTTGAAATAAACTACTAATGCAATAAAATGAAAAGAAAAGAAAACGAAAGGAATATTTTCCAGTTTCAAAATGTCAATAATTGTACTGATATTTACTGATAAAGTAGTACTACAAAGATCTACACAATGCATATTCTCTTACAACAAAATCAATTCAATTCATTTTTTAATTATCACATTAGACGCTCTTTAGTTATAGACCTACTATAAAATTGGACGAAGTGTTAACTATAGAAATATACTTCTTAAATTATTGAAATATATTTCTCAAAATAAGAGCGTTACTTATATTCAACTACATTTCGTTCATAAAATTTCAATTAAAATTTTACACTATTAAATTATTAAAGGTTGGTCCCTTTTCTCCAAAAATCCAATTCACCTTCAATATTCATCATCGCACGTCACATGTTTTCCATACACATATTATACTCCCTCTGTCCCCAAATGAGAGTCTCATTTTCATTAAAAGAACATTTTTTTAATACATCAACTATCTCAAATGAGCAAATTTGGTCCATAACATTTCATAATATATTTTAAGGTCCATCAACTATAAGATAATATCAATTCAACTACTTTTTAGCTATTTCCAATATTTTCATGCCAAAGTACCCTTAAGGCCTATGAGGACAATTCAATCTATTTACCCTCTCATTTTCATTAAAGCATGTAATTTGGAATAGTTGATGTACCAAAAAAATGTTCCCTCTAATTTTAATTTCAAAATAAAAATATCTTAATAATATTAATATTCTATTACTATTAATTATTTACGTTTTATTTTACTTATTTGTAATATTTTAAATTATTGTACTATATTTAATATTAATAGTGAAATAACTTAGATATAAATATATGTAAACATTATACTTATATAATATTTATATATAAAAGTAGTTCAATTTATTAGATGGAATATTAATTTTTTAATCTTAAAGCTATACATAGAATATGTTATTTTTAAGTGTAATATAAAATTGATGATTAAAAATAAATTAAAATTTATTAACATACATAGAATCTTAAATAATTCAAAGAGCTAAGTTTTATTTTAGCTACTCTTATGTAGTAATTGTAGTATAAAAAAATTAGTTGAAATTATCAATAGTCAATTTAATAAAAAAGACAATGACATTCTTAGTTGAATATATGATTAATTTAAATCTATAATTATTTAATTAATTAAAAAATCAATAGTTGCTATCAATTTTTTAATATCACAATGTTGCGTCTTAATATTATCATTAGACCATTTACAACATTATGAAAACTGTTCATAGTTCTCATATTTATTCCCTTGACTATTCGTGAATCACATTTTTTCTACTGTATTAAATTTTTATTTCAATGTAGTATATATTATATATTATGATTAACTTAAATTTTTACTGTAATAAAATTACGAGATTCATTAAAATAAAACATTTATCTTAGTTTTATCTAAATAATTGAGAATGTAACCATATTAATAGTGTAAGGACTTTGTGACGAGCCGAAAAGCAAACGTGCGAGTAGCACGGGACGGAGGGAGTATTAACTAGTACTAGAAAGTAATATCATAATATTCAAATAAGGTATGGTATATATATTAATAATAATAGTATAATATCTATTAAACTAAATCCTATATAAATTAGAAGAAAGAAACAAGTGAATGAATAAATAGATTGAATTTCTCTTCATGGCCTTAAGGGTACTTTGGTCATGAAAATATTGGAAATAGCCAAAAAGTAGTTGAATTGATATTATCTTATAGTTAATGGACCTCAAAAGATATTATGAAATGTTACGGACCAAATTTGCTCATTTGGGATATTTGATGTACTAAAAAAGATGTTCACTATTTTTCATTTTAGTCCGTCCACGAATAAGAGTCACGGTTTACTTTTATCATAACTGGTAATAGGGTCTCACATTCCACTAACTCATTCCACTCGTATTTCATTTAAAACTAATACTCCCTTCATTTTTTAAAAATAACAAATATTTTCATTTTGGGTCGTTCCTTAAAAGTAGAAACTTTAAAATCTTTCTATTTTAGGACATGGACCCCACAATCCACTAACTCTACTTTCACTATTTTTTCTCTTTCTCTCTCTTACTTTACTCATTTTTCTTTTCCTTTCTCTTATTTTACTCACTTTTCTTACTTTACCAATTTTTCTCACTTACTTTACCAATTGTGCATTAAAACTCGTGCCGTTTCAAATGTTTCTATTTTTTGAATACGGAGGGAGTATATACTAGTGGAACTCATATTCCACTAACTCTTTTAAACTTTTTTTAACATTTCTTAAAACTCTTGTTGTCAAGAAATGAGACTCCTACTGACCGGCGGAGTGAATAATTAACAAAAAGCACCCTATTTTATTGTACTGTACTCGTGAACATTGTACACTAACTAAACATC
Organism: Salvia splendens; assembly: GCF_004379255.2. Taxonomy (NCBI): domain Eukaryota; kingdom Viridiplantae; phylum Streptophyta; class Magnoliopsida; order Lamiales; family Lamiaceae; genus Salvia; species Salvia splendens. The sequence continues at coordinate 18,064,510 of NC_056037.1, read as the reverse complement.
ATATCACATTGTACTTCAATTTTTACTCATGAAGCATGAAAGACAGTCGTAGCCATTTTATTTGAAGTAAATCATACCCCCTCTGTCCCATACTAGATGTCACACTTGGGAGATGACACAAGATTTTAGGAGATATTATTTTGTGTGTTAAGTGGTGAGAGAAAATATAATTTTATAATTGATATGAGTGAACTTTTTTCAAAAGAGGAAGTGTGACATGTTTTATGTGACAAACTAAAAAGGAAAGTGTGACATCTACTATGAGACGGAGGGAGTAATATTTTTACATACCTCCGTTCCTTGTTAATAGAGATATTTCTTTTCGTGACGAAATTTAAAAATAATGTGTTAAATATATGGTGAAAAAAAAATAAATTAAGAGAGACGAAGAAAATAAAGTAAAAAGGAGAATTATTTTTTGCCAAAAATAAATATGACTCAATTAACTTGAAATTTCTCAAAATAGAAAAATAACTCTATTAACATAGAATGTATAAAGTATTAATCTACAATGACAACATGAACATATAAGAATGCGAAATACAACAACTTAAATATCTTGCAATCGGATGACCTAGAACATGTCATACATGTATGGAATGACTCAAAATTTGAAATTGTAGAGTCAAGAAAGACATTTGTATTTTGTAATAAAATGCATGGTCTTGTATATGTTTTCTATTTACTTAGGAGGTGTTCGGTTTGCAAGATTGTATCCAGGATTAAATTTATAGTGTGTTTGGTTCATGAGATTCAATCTCACAATTCATTCCTAGATGGATAATCATAGGATAATTAGTCATAGCTAACCTTTTATGACTAAAATAATCTCACAACTCAATCTTAGATTATATCTTGGTATTATTTTATCTTTGAAACCGAATACCACCTTAGGATACGTGGAGTATTGACCCATATTTTGATTGGGCTCAACTTATTTCTTTAACACAGGCCCAATATATTTTGAGGATCAACTAACCTAGTTGGCTTACTCTCACGACCAATGGACTTTGGTCCTCTAATATCTTGATGCAATAATGTGCTTATAGATTAATGGGTTTCGACAATCTAATATCTTGAGTTGGCAAGAATGAAGTTGCATTTAACCGAACCCTATCCTTTCCAATAAGGTCAAATCTGGAGTTTGTGAAGTATTGGCCCTTACCTTGATCGGGCCTGACTTATGTTGTGTCACTAGCTCATATATTTTGAGGAGGCAATGCACTTTTATTAACATTTAAAAACTTGCAAATATACGTGGTAGATCTAGTATAGTTAAAAGTCAATATCTACCACATATTGTCTACCATATACTTAGCCTCATATACTATTTGGACAAACATGGTTTTATCAATTTTGATTACTAACTAAGATATTGAAATAAATATTATAAACAAAGCACGAGTTTATTTTTTATTTTCTTCGCCTTGTTTGAGGACAAATAAGATTTTAAGTTTGAGGGATTTGATAAACTCGTTATTTTTTTTGGGCATAGAGTTGACTAGTTTATTGACTAGTCTAGTAACTTGAAGTTCATATTTGTGTTAATTGTGATTTGTGCATCAATTGGTTATATGATGAGTTTGTTGAGTAAATGATGAAAAATAAGTGAAAATGGATAAAAATTAGTGTTAACTAGATCTACCCAAGGTTTACCGAACCGGCGGTTAAAACTGAAATCGTAACCAGCGGTTACGGTTCCGAACCGAAACCGTGAGAATTTACTCAAACCGAAACCGCCTATTTTTAAACCATGGTTCAGTTCAGGTTCAAAAATTTTCGAACCGAGCGGTTTTAAACCGGAACCGCAAAAAACCGCCGGAAAACCGTGAAACCAAGCCGGAACCGCAAAAACTGAAGGTTCGGAACCGTGAAAAACCATAAAAACCCGTCGGAAAACCGCCGGTTCTGAACCGAAACCGAAACCGGCAGTTTTGGATCCGGAACCGTAACCGAGAAACACCCTCGCGGTTCTGTTCCGGTTCAACAATTTCCAAAACCGGAACCGCCGGTTCCGGAACCGTGGGCACCTCTAGTGTTAACCATAAAATGGAGTAGGAGACAGGAGCCCCGAGTGGCCAACTCGGCCAAGAAATCAGCCTCGAGAGACTTAGGGCACAAGATATATAACCTACGAGAATTGATATGCTGAAGGACAATTGGTGAGGGATGGTGAGCGCCTCATCCCTTAATCTTTATTTATTTATCTTTTCTTTTACAAAATTTTCTCTCCTCCCTAACTGCTATTTACTTTTGAGATCCAAAATTCCACTACACTCCTATCTCTCTTTATGTAATAATTAAATTTTTTATCTGTATCATTTCTCTTCATACCAATTCTTTAACTTTTTTTATCACATATGAAGAGAATGATAGCAAAAAAAGGAGGATATGAAAACAGTTAGCTTGAATTCAATTTTGCTAATACGCAAATTCTCCATAAACATTCTCTTTTTATTTGCAAATTCTCCATAAACATCTCATACAAAACTCATTTGTGTAGTTTTGGGAATTTGTTGAATAAAATCTATTGTGATGCAATTGGGTTGGATTTGGAACTGCAATGGAGGGTGATGAATTGAACAGCCTATACTTGTATAGAAGTTGATCACTCTGTATATGAAAATGATGACAAACAATTATTGAATACTGATAATGACTTTGGCAATTGAATTGGTTGTATATTTATTGATCTTTTCAAATTTAGAAAGGTGCGACTTGATACTGTGAGGTATTATATTGAAAATTCTTGCAACTCAACAGTTTGTAAAAATGCTCAAGTGTTTTTATGTTATTCTTGCTCTCAAGCATAATTTTTTTTTGTGATGTAAAAACGATGAAGGTTGTTAAATTTTTTTAGGAAAAAGGACAGGGAAATATGGTAGGCATATAAATAATAAAGATATGGTGAATCTTCATGTTTAGAAAGGGAGAGAAAATTTTGTATAAGGAAAATAATAATGAAAAGATTGATGACCAGGATGGAGCGTTCATTGTGCTCACCAATTGTCCTTCACCATATCAATTCTCTTGGACGATTTTCACATATTCATTCATCATTCCCACATCTTAAGAAGAGAGAAAACAACTTTGAAAGCAAGGATTCATTTGAAGGTTTGAAGACGGAGCTTCCAAGCAAGATTCCTTCATTCAAGGGTGTAGTTAGTCTAGCTTTTATGATGTTTTACCCTTTTGTTATTCGACTTTTGTGATGAACAACTTGTGGGTAAATTTTCAGTAGAATTCTATGGGAGATACAATGATTTTTGTGTTTAATTGATTTTCTTTTTTCTATGTCTGGACTCATGTAGTTATTTTAATTTCTCTTGTGCTTATATTTGTTTGATTGGTCATCTTATGAATGCATGTGGATTTTACTACAATAATCAAGAGATGTGTAGTATAATTTGAAAGAGGAGAAATTGACATCTTAACTAATAATAATCGAGAGAGTTGAACTTTTGAATGATGTAATTTATTTTATGAACTTTTTGGAGCTGTTAACTTAGTTCTAGAAGGAGACTTCGATTTTGAGTAGCAATCTACGAATTGTGTGCTTCGTGAGAAGATATGATTTTACATCTGTGATAGCTTAATAACTCTTGAGACCCTTTGTTAGCATAGTTTGAAAATTGATTGAACCTAGGATAGTTGTTATCTACCCGTGAGATTTTGTTCCCCATATTCTTGATTTCCATCATTTATTTGCTTTTATTTGTTTAAAGTTTCTCTTGTTTGCTCTTAAGTTATGTTTTACTTTTATTAGAATTAGAAACACAAAAGTCCTTTTTGATTCGTTTTGATTCGTCTAGATAGTAGTTGATATTGGTAAGTGGTACTTGCATTGATACATATTAATTCGAAATTTGGTTGTCTTATGGAATAACTCGAAATGAATTTGTCAATTCGATTATTTATTTTGTATGATGCTTATGCGAGCTCAGATATGGTTGTGGGTAATCCGTAGGCTAGGCTATACCTGCCTTTATATAATTTCTTTATATAGTTTTCAATAATACGTGTAACATCATGTTTGATACCGTGTGCACCATTATATTCAACAATGAGTATACGTTATGGCTACCACCAAGTATACACCATATAATTCACTCTATCTTACTTGCTAGATTAAAATTATTTTGACAACTTCTAAGGAATGGTATTCCAAACTCTTAGTTACTCTCTTCGTCCCATAATAAGAGTCACATTTGGTGTGGTTACGAGTTTTAAAAGATAATATAAAAAATACTAGGTTGGAAAAATTAGTGTAATATGTTCACTTTTTTATGTTGATTTTATAATAGATAATGAGTGAAGTGACTAGTGAGTTAGTGGAACGTGAGATCTACTTTGTAACACCCCCGACTTTTTTCTGTCTCTTTTAATCGTTCTGGAAAGGAGGTCGAGTTTGTGAGCCAAATTTTTGGTTAGTTTCCTACGCTCAGTATAAGGAGTATTGGACGGTACTGTCAATCAAGGGGAGTTCAAATTTTGTATAGCAAATGGAATAACAGCGAGGAATTTCTTTAGTTATTATTTTGGGCCTATATTTTTTTCTTGAAAGCCAAATTCCACTTATCTTTTATCTTCTTTCATCAGAAGCAATTCATGTGATTCATCTCCACCTCTACTCTACCGTTTTCGACGTCACTCCACTCCAACTATCTGAAATAAAACCACATATTGATTTCTCATTATGTGCAATTAAACCACAAATTAATTGCATAATGATTTCACATTAATTTCCAATTAAACCAAATTATATTCCACTGCAAATTTATTTCAATGATTAAATCCAGAATTTAATCACATATTGATTCTGTTAGGATATTTTGATATGATAAAACACTCCAACAATCCAAGAAACTTGATCAAGGGGGTTCAGTGATGAAGTAACTTGATCAAGGGTGGCGGTTGGAAGTTTGCAACAGAAAAGTCAGTTGCAACGGTTAGTGAAGAGCGGTTGACGGCGGTTACAACCGAGTGTAAAGAGTGGTTATCAAGATGCGGTTACTTGAAACTGATCTTGAAGCATTGAGCTCGAATTACTCTTCCTATAAATACTGATGCAAGCCGCAGAGATCAGTAAGCAAGGGCAGCTCCATATCAGAGAGAGATCGAGTAGAGAGGAGAGGTCTCCAACTGTGCATGTGTGCTCTCGAAGCGAGACGACTTCGAGCGAGTTGAGAGCATTCTTTACTTGTAAATCTCCGAGAGATATGAGAGTGTTCTTCTCCATTGTATCCATAGTTGATCATCAATGAATTCCTTCTCATTCTGTTAGTGGACGTAGGCTTATATCTTTGTGTTATTGAAGTTATTCTCATCTCAAATTGCCGGTTGCAAATTCTTGTTGTATGTTCTTGTATGATCTTGCTCCAATCGGTTCTAACAAATGGCACCGTCTGTGGGAATTTGATTTCCAAGAAGATCATGGCTACAACAACAAAGGAGATGAAGAAATTCAATTCGGAAACCACGAAGAGTTTCTGACGGAGCTGTTGACTGCCGGGAAGAGCAGTTATTCTGTTTCAGCTATTTGAGTTCAATTTTGTGGCTAATCTTAGATTGAGATGGCTGCACCGAGGTGATGACGTTCAGCTGCGGAGGAAGGCGTGGCAGTGAGGCACGTGTGCCGGTTGATCAGACAATCTTCGCCAACATGGAGCCTGGCGATACTATCATCGATGGAGGAAACGAGTGGTACGAGAACACCAAGCGCCGCATGGTCGATACATCAGCCAATGGCCTGCTCTGCCTCGACATGGGCGTCTCTGGTGGTGAATACGACACTAGACAAGGTCGCAGCTCAGGTCGAAGATGGCCCCTGCGTCACTTACATCGGTAAAGGGGGTTCTGGCAATTTCGTGAAGATGGTCCACAATGGTATCGAGTATGGCGATATGCAACTCATTTTCTAAGGCGTGTGATGTGTTGAAGAATGTTGGGAAGTGGAATCGCGATCAGCTAGAGAGCTATGTTGATGATCAAGAAAGTATCGTTTCTTGATCTTGAAAATATCATTTTATGAAATGGACGGAAGAAGTCAGCATGTTGTGAATGTGGGTTGTGCTGCTGTCCACGACCCATGAGCTTGATCAATCAAGATGGGAACACTTGATCAATTAAGCTGAAAGAATGATAAGTCGTATTCTAGGCCTAGGTTACGGGTCAATATGATGTGCATAGTTGAATTATATCTGCAAAACTAGTTGCTTAAGCGTGCAGGATAAGCGTTCTAGCCAGTAGGCAGAGATTCAGACACTTCAAGTGGAAAGGGCGTCAGGACGATTATGTACTGACCAGTATACATGCAAAAATGGCTCGAGATGGAGAAGGAGGATAGCTGGGACTGCTCAATCACAATTAAGGGCAAAGAAGTCATTTCACCGCAAGGTCTTACCCTAAAAATCAAGGGTAAGCCTCCCTATAAAAGGAAGCCTCCCTATAATCCTCCGGAGTATAGTGGTAAGTATTCCCGCCTGTCACGCGGGTGACCCGGGTTCGATCCCCGGCAACGGCGCCATTTGAAACGGTGGTGGAGTGCTCTTCTCGATCGCCCTCAGAAGTGACTTCTTCAGCTCATCCATTTTCAAATCCATTTTCTGCTCCAGTGTATTTTCCTGATCAGTAACCGAGGCAACAACAGCCCGCTCTCGGTTGTATCCTTCCCTTGAATGGTCATACTCTTTCTTTGCATTTAGCAGCTTTCTTAGGACTCTCTTTGCTTCGCTAACCCGCAATTGCGTGAAGCTTCCTCCTGACGATGAATTTGCCAGGTCCTTGGTTACCGCGTTCATGCCTTCGTAGAAAGTATGATGTACTTCAATGTCCGCCATGCGATGGTTGGGACATGATTCCAAAAGACCCATGTATCTTGCCCAATAATCACTCAAGGGCTCATCATACCCTTGCTTCACATTAGTTATTTCCCTCTTCAGCGCGCTTGTCTTGGATGACGGAAAAAACTCGCCCAGAAATGCTGACTTGAAATCGGCCCAAGTCTCAATAGAGTTGGGGGGCAGGCGCATGAACCAGGTGTTAGCTTCCCCCTTGAGCCCAAATGGCAAAGCCTTCAGCCTATAATCATCCTCAGTTGCTCCTGCTGGTCTCCTCTGCGCCCTACAAATTTTGCAAAACTCATGAAGAAACTCGTAAGGGTCTTCATAGCTCTTCCCGCAGTACGTAGGCAGGATCGCGATCACATGAGGCTTCCCATCGCAGGCGGTTTGCCCTGGAGTAACGACTATGGCTTGCGGGGGCTCTCCTTCAGTATGCGCGTTCAGCGTCCCGATCTCCGGGTCCTCATCTCCCTGGTTGGCCATTTCCCTTGGGTTGCCTTCCAACCGTGGTATCTCTTCTGGTATCGGTCCCTCTATGGTGCCCTTCTCTTCGTCACTACTCGTGCCTAGGTCAGACAAGGTGGTCGACAGGCCAGAACGAGTGGTTACGAGTATAGATCCTCGCTGAAGTATCTTCGGTCTCCCCTGGTCAGGAGCCGAACTGCTTCTCATAAACTGAAATGAAAAGAAAAGAAAAAGAAGATTATGCACAATATATACGCCAAAGTATCACACACAAAAGTAACTAGTAACGCCATCCATCCCCGGCAACGGCGCCATTTGAAACGGTGGTGGTGGCTCAGGGCGCTTAGGTGTCGTTCAAGCAAGGATATATCCTACTGGTCGGGATAGAGATCCTAACTAAGCCTAGACCCTGGTTTCAAAAATTCCTCAACCCACTCCTACTGATCAGTATAGTGGTGGTAAGGGTCGAATCCCACAGAGATGGTGCGTTAAAACTATTGTGGTGATATTCTGGATGGGTTGGTTAGCTACCACGCTCGGGTTGAGTCTCTACCTAGGCAAGAACTTAAAGGTAATTTCCTACTGACTAGAATGGGGAAAGAAGTGTAGACATTTTTGTAACAGAAAATATTTGGAAAGTACGGGATTCTATTTTGGGCTAGACAGAATATTCAGAGGGTAGTGATAGTCATGGTGACTAGGCCGACAGATCTGCAGGTTATAACTAAAAAGTAAAGGACAAAAAGCAAAAAGCATCTAAAAAGCAAAGTGGTCCCCAACATTAGACTTGGACATCATCTTCTCCAACAACGCAAACTAAAATCAGAAAATAATTCCAGATTCAACACAGAAACACAGTTTATCAATTCGTGAACACAGATCCACAAATAAGAACACCAAATCTGAAATCAAAACACAGAAACTGCAACTCCGCATACTGGTCAACAGGAAACGAAACGCACTCAAACTAAACTTCACATGCAGCGATTCACTCACGATCGAACAGTTCCACGTTTAACTAAGGAAATTGCGACGGAAACAAGGAGAGAAAAGATTCAACACTTAAAACACCAAAGAACCTTAGATCTAAGCTAACTAGGCGGAATAGGAAGGAAAATAAATCAACACAATAACCGAAACGGAAATCAACTTCATAGCATAAACACGTTCAGATCTTCAACAAGTACTTCAAAAGTAGAAAATATCCAAAAGCAAGCAAAGATCCAACGTAAGGAAAGCATGTAAATTAAACTACGAAAGCGAATAAAAGTGTTTTGCCACTCCGGGCGATGAAATCTCTAAGCTACGGTCTTGCTGGCTGGAACGGACGATTTGGAACTCCGGGAACATCTAGATCTTCAAGTGACCATGGCAGTGGCGAGGAACGAGATTCTGGAATGGGCTGAAAGACTAAACTCCGAGAGAACTCTCCTAAAAGTGGTGATGATGACACCACCTCCCCCAGCTGGGAATTACAAGGGTGCAGAGCAGGGAAATCAAGGACCGAACTATGATCAGCCTAATGACTTCGGGAATATGGAGCAAGTTAATGCTGCGGGGTACTTCAATTCTAGTGGGCATTGGATTCAAGGTAGGCAACGGGATGCACCATGGAGGGATCATCCAAACTTCCGATGGGGTGATGGGAGCCAAAATCAGAACCAAGGTCAGAATCAGTATAACCCTCATCCGAACCAAAACCCTAACCGTGGATCAGCAAACCCAGACTACCAGCCCAACTGGTCAGGAAGAAACCAACATTCCCAAAACCAAAACCCACAAAACCAGAACCCGAACCCTGTCTATGTGCCACCCCACCAGAGAAACTTCCAAAACTTCCAAAATCAGCCAAACCCAGGACCCCAAAACCATCAAAACCAAAATCAATTCCAAGGCCAGCACCAGAATCAATATCCTCAAGATCAGTACAACCCTCCTGCCCAGTATAACCAATACCCGCCTAATCAAGGCCAGCAAAACTCCCAGAACTATCAACACCAAGGGCCAAGTCATTTCCAAAACTCGAACAAGGAGATCCGTTGAGGACATGATGGGTGAAATGCTAGCGTCACAACAGAGCATCAAAGGAGAATTGCAATCCCATAATGAGGTCGTGCAGGGGATGCAAAACGCCCAGAAGGAACATAAGGCGAACATGGATATGATGAATAGGCAGTTAGCTCAACTGGCCAGTTCGGTGGGTGATTTGAAGGGAAATGCAGGGAAACTCCCATCTACAGTCCAAATGCCCGAAAAGGCTAATGTGAGTAAGGTTACGTTGAGGTCAGGAACCACTTATGACGAGCCTCAACCGAAACAACCTGGTAGAGGATCCAATGGAACGAAGATAGGAGGTGATACCATTTCAGCGGAAGAATTAGGGAGAACTATGCCTCGGATGAAAGATCCATTCTTCTTGGATGATACACCAAGTGTACGAGGTGAACCCGACACCCTACTGACCAGGAAGGAACCTCCTCAAGAGGTAGAGCCCAGAATGGAGGCTCAGACCCAGGAACTACCCAAGAAAAACTCCAAGAAGGTTACTGAGGAACCAGTGGAGGAGAAAAAAAAGGGAGAAACCATTCCCATTCCGATTTGTTACAAAGAGGAAGAAAGAGAACCCGGTTGACTATTTATCGATCTTTGGGAAGTTGGATGTCACCATACCATTTCTCCAAGCCGTGAAGCTACCCCCTCTTGGGAAATTCATAAAGGACTTCATAGCCGGGAGAGCCCAGAAGGATGGCAAGATTATGGTGGAAGGGATAGCGTCAGCAATAGTGCAAGAGAAGTTGCCACCCAAGAGAGCCGATCCAGGTATGTTCACTCTGCCTATAGCTATAGGAGATGTGAAGGTCAAACATGCAATGTGTGATTTGGGGGCATCCATAAATGTCATGCCATTGTCTATCTATAACCGATTGAAGGGAGTTAGATTGTCGAATACTAGGGTGTTGATCCAACTGGCTGATAGGTCGTGCATAAGTCCTGAAGGAGTTTTAGAAAACGTGTTAGTAAGAGTGCATGATTTTACCTATCCTGCTGATTTTTATGTGATCAAAATGAGTGAGCATGAAGCTAGGGAATCTAGTGGAGTGTTGTTAGGAAGACCATTTTTGAGAACGGCTAAGACAATAGTGGACATGGCCGAGGGCACAATTTGCATTGATTTTCATGGAGAGAAATTCACTTTTGATATCAATGAAGCCATGAAGAAACCGATTGATTCTGAAAATTTGTGTTATGTTGATGTGATTGACCCCCTTGTCCAAGATTTTCTTGAGACTGAACTATTGCAGGAGAAACTCCAAGCGTTAGATGTTTATGAGCAGGCTGACGTCGAAGCTGCTGCATGGTGTGATCTGATCAGTAGCCAAGGGTTGACTGATGAAGAAATAGAAGTAGCAATCAAGGAATTCTGTCTGAAATCAGAGTTCATTGGAGCCGCAGGGGTTCAGCTACCAGCCAGTATAAAAGCACCATCGGAGGGAGATTTAGAAAAAGAATGAGAGATTGAGAAAAACCCTCTACCCGAAGACACACTTTCACCTCAAGTTGAGCTGAAGAAGTTACCACTAAATTTGAAGTATGCCTTCCTCGGAGAAGAGAACTCATATCCAGTGATCATCAGTAGCAGCCTTACGAAGGAACAAGAGGCTAGGCTACTGACCGTGCTAAGCAAGAACAAGAAGGCGATTGGTTGGAGTCTTACAGATTTAGTGGGAATTAGCCCCGACGTCTGCATGCACCACATTAGGTTGGAGGAAGGAGCGAAGGCACATCGAGATGCTCAAAGGAAGGTAAACCCTAACATGCGAGAAGAGATATTGAAGGAGATCTTGAAGTTGTTGTCGCTAGGGATTATCTATTCAGTACCGGATAGTGAGTGGGTCAGCCAGATCCACATGGTCCCAAAGAAGTCGGGCATCCAAGTAGTTCAGAATGAGAGGAATGAACTGATCCCAACGAGGCTAGTCACGGGTTGGCGAATGTGCATCGATTACCGTAAGCTGAACAATGCGACCAGGAAGGACCATTTTCCCCTGTCGTTCATCGACCAAATGTTGGAGAGATTAGCTGGGAAGAAGTTTTTCTGCTTTCTAGATGGGTACAACGGGTATTTCCAAATTTACGTAGATCCTGAGGACCAGGACAAGACCACTTTCACTTGCCCATTTGGAACCTATGCATACCGTCGCATGCCTTTCGGCCTGTGCAATGCTCCAGGTACGTTTCAACGATGTATGATGAGCATATTTTCCAATTTGATTGAGGATTGCATAGAGATATTCATGGACGATTTCACGGTTTACGGAGACTAGTTCGACTCTTGCCTACACCATTTGGATATAGTTTTGGAAAGATGTCAAGCAAAAAGTTTGGTTTTGAACTTTGAAAAGTGTCATTTTATGGTCACCGAAGGGATAGTTTTAGGACACGTGGTCTCAGAAAGAGGTATCCAAGTGGATCGAGCCAAGGTAGATGTTATATCCAAATTACCATACCCTACTGATCAGAAGGGAATAAGGGGTTTTCTGGGGCACGTCGGATTTTATCGAAGATTTATCAAGGATTTCTCCAAGATCGCACAGCCCCTTACTAGATTACTTCAGAATGACGTGGAATTCATCTTTGATGAGCAATGCAAGGCTGCTTTCAACCTTCTCAAGGAAAAGTTGACATCTGCACCTGTCATAAGGGCTCCTGACTGGAACCATCCTTTCGAAGTAATGTGCGACGCCAGCGATTTTGCGGTAGGAGCCGTGCTGGGTCAGAAGATCGACGGGAAGAGGTACGTAATTTTTTATGCGTCCAAGACTTTAAATCAAGCCCAGCGGAATTACGATACCACTGAAAAGGAGATGCTGGCAGTGGTGTATTCTTTCGAGAAGTTCAGGCCATATTTGTTGGGATTCAAAGTCATAGTGTATACTGACCATGCGGCGATTAAGTATCTGATTGCCAAGAAGGAATCCAAACCACGCTTGATCCGATGGGTACTCTTGTTACAAGAATTCGACTGGGAGGTAGAAGATAAGCGAGGAGTCGAGAACAAGGTGGCAGACCATTTGAGCAGAATAGTGCAAGATGGAAACGGTGACGAAGTGCACGATAAATTTCCAGAGGAACATTTGTGTAAGGTGATTTTTGCGCCCAGAAGAATTGATTGGGAAGAAGTGTTCAAGCTTACTGGTCAGAATGATACAACAAAAGGAAAAGAGAAGGTAGGGCAGGAACCATGGTATGCGGACCTGGCCAACTACCTAGTGACTGGAGAACTTCCAGAAGTGCCGAGTGTTACCAAGGCCCAAAGAATGAAGATCAAGAGTGAAGCGAAATACTACTTTTGGGACGACCCCTATTTGTGGAGGGTAGGATCCGATCAAGTGATAAGGAGGTGCATTCCTGACTGGGAGCAGCGGGAGGTTTTAACCCACTGCCATTCATTAGCATGCGGAGGACATTTCGGGTCCAAGAAGACGGCAAGGAAGATTTTGGATAGCGGCTTTTATTGGCCAACCCTCAACAAAGATGCGTACGAGTTTTGCAGAAGTTGTGAGCATTGCCAACGGACCGGAGGTATATCTGCCCGGGATGAAATGCCGCAGGTACCCGTAATAGTTTGCGAGCTATTCGCCATATGGGGAATGGATTTCATGGGGCCTTTCCCTTCATCCTATGGGAATCTGTATATCCTAGTTGCTGTAGACTACGTCTCCAAATGGGTAGAAGCCAAGGCCACAGGCACGTGTGAAGCCAAGGAAGTGGCCAAGTTCTTAAAGAGTCATATCTTCAGCCGATTCGGTGTACCCAGGGCGATCATATCCGATCAAGGTACACACTTCTGTAATCGCACAATTGAAGCCTTGATGAAGAAATACGGTGTGCACCATAGACTATCCAGCCCTTACCATTCGCAAGCAAATGGTCAAGCAGAAATCTCTAACCGCGAGATAAAGAAAATTTTGGAGAAGACGGTGAACACTTCTAGGAAGGATTAGAGTGTAAGGTTAGAGGATGCTCTCTGGGCGTATCGAATAGCCTACAAGACCCCCATAGGCATGTCCCCTTACCGGATTGTTTTTGGAAAGATGTGCCATTTACCAGTTGGAATCGAGCATCAAGCATACTGGGCAGTACAGAAAGTGAATATGGATGCTACAGCCTGTGAAGAGGAAAGGAAGCTGCAACTGCAGGAGCTTGAGGAACTTAGATTGGAGTCATTCGACTCCGCCATGTGGTACAAAGAACGAACTAAATTATGGCATGATCGAAATCTGAGAACTAAGGAGCTCCATGTTGGCCAGAAAGTACTACTCTTCCAGTCAAGATTGAAGCTTATGCCAGGGAAACTCAAGTCCAAGTGGACAGGACCTTACATCATAACTGCACTCCGATCTAATGGGGCAGTAGAAATTTCAGGGAGTTTCTCTAACTCTGAACCTTTCATAGTAAATGGGCATAGGTTGAAAATATTCAGGGATAATATCGAGGTGGATGTGGTGGATGAAATTCCACTACAGCCATTTCCATCGGTTTCATACTGATCAGTAAGATAGGAATTTGGAGTTCCGCGCGGCCAGTTTCCCTTTGAAAATAGTTTGCATATACTGGCCAAGTTGAATTCCAAATTGCCTAAGGAAGTTGTTAAATATTGTAAATACGTAATTAATATTTGCACGCTAGATAATTCCTAAAAATCCAAAAATATTTTCGGGCCTTAATTTTAATTTGAAGTGCACATTGACCAATGGATTACTTACCTGGTGCTATTTCAAAATTTTATTTAAGTGCCCATTTGAATTAGTTTCTTTTTTAGGTAAGTATGGGAGAAATTATGGAGAGGACGAAAATTTGAATTAAAGCTTGTGCAGCTTTTGCAGGGTGGCAGCAGGAAAAATGGCGCGTGAGCAAAGGGAAAAGACGCGCGGACTAATCAGAGGCCAGAAACCTCAACCGCCCTTCCCGTCTGAAACGTCGCGACCGGCTACCCCTGATAACCGGTTACAACCACCTGGAACTGCATTCTCTCTCCCACATAACCATACCTCTTTACCTTTTCCCCCTCACAAACCCTCATTTTGCAATTACACTCTCTCTCAAAAAATTCCTTTTTCATCTCCGCCGACTCCCAACCCTAATTTCCAGATCGTAATTTCCACTCATGGGTAAGAAGGCATTCGCCAAGAAAACCAAACCCAGCCGCCGAGAAACCTCGGAGGCACGACCACAGCCAACCCCACCAGCACCCGTCGCTCAGCCACCACCTATGATTTCCATGGATGCCATGATGGCATTTCTTCGCCAACAGGACCCAACTCGGGACTGGACGGCGACATTGACTGGTTTTGGTCAAACGGGGGGCGTCGGAACCACATCCAGCGAAGCTCCGCCTGCGCCGGTAAGTCATGCAGCAGATTCAGTACCGGAATCGGCAGAACTCGACGCTATCGCCGCACATTACGACTCCGACTCTGAGGAGCGTAAGAAAAAGTCGAGCCAAGGCAAGACGACTCCGGAGGGGAGCGAAGGTACAAAGAGGACGCCCGAGGAGGAGCCGGTGTTTCAAGAAGTGAGAAGGCCGGAAATAGATTTGAATGAATCGGCCAGAAAACAAGGCCTCATGACAGACGAAGAATTTGACTCGATTCTGAACAGGGTCAACCGGAGAGAAGAGGACACTGCACCAATGGCTGAGGGTCTAGACCTCGCATTGGGGGCAGTAGGAAACAGGGAGAAAGCCACATCAGGAAACATACCGGAAGGCCGACCATTCCAGTTGGTAGGAGGGGAAGGAGGGGTACCGAGTAAAGAAAAAGAACCAGTAGACCCCCAAGTGAAAGCCGGGGATGATAAAGTACTAGTAGAAGAGGAAGGTACTGCGTCTACGGAAGCCAAGGATGCAGGAACAGAGACAGCAGAGCCGGAAGTAGAAGCACCCACCCCAGTGGCACCTCAGGTTGTAAAGCCGATTCCGGTCAGGCGAAAACTGGTGGTGAAAGCAGACCCCAAGGCAGACTCGCCCAAGCCGCAGAGAGTATCGCAACGTTGTTTAGGTAAGTGGGCCTCCAGCAGGGCCAAACCGAACACGGCGGAGGACCCCATAGAGATTGCAAGTGAGGAAGAGCGAGCCACTCCGAAAAAAGGCTGAAGGTGAACCTGTTCAAGCTACTGATCAGGAAGACACAGGGGTGTCTCCAGTACAGAACGAACCGGGCACGACAACGGAAGAAATGGTTGGGGGACCGAACCTCACATCAGAGTCAGGAAGGTCTGCTGGATCTGAGAAGGACGAGGCCTTACTCCAAGCTGAGGAGGAAGCTAGGTACCAGATAGAAAGAAAAAGGAAAGGAAAAGCTGTTGTGAAGAACAAGCCGAGTACCAAAAAACCGCGTACCGTGAACACAGGCATAGTGATCACTGAGGCTGACCCGAGGACCCCATCAAACCGGCAAACACAGAGTGACAGTGAATATGAGATCAGTGAAGAATCTGAATCCGATAGCGATACGACCATGGAAGATGAGGAGTACAAGGAGCAGCAACTCCCTAACGATCATCGGGAATTATTGCATCCACTGCAGAACCACTCCGATATAAGCGTTGGACGGTGGAGCTCACAGATGACGTGGTGGAGGGGATGAAATTTTTTAACTCCAAGGAGCTCCAACCCATCTATCGCACCAAGAACGCAAAAGGCAAGAAGGTTAAGTGTGGAAAGGTAATTCATCTCCCCTCATTAGATGAACTGAAGGTTCGGGAATCGTTTCTCGCCCTTGTGCATGAGTTGGGTTTTGAATGGCTGTTAAGAAATGAGAATTTGAATGTTCCGGTCGATTTGGCCAAAGAATTTTTCGCGACCTTTCGATTCAAGGTCACAACTGATTTGGATGTAGAGTGTATCAGTTTCAGAGTATTTGGAGGTGAGATTAGGATGAATTTGATTGAATGGACTGTTCGGCTAGGAATATGCAGTTTGGAGGAGGCCATAGGGCCCGAGTGGAGGATAGGGAGCGGGGGATTCCCCGCAGGCATGTGGATTTCGAGCCCCAGGTAGCTTGGGAAGAACTTACTCACCCCGGGGCAGGACAATTTCAGTCCACTATCTCCCGATCTATCCATCTCAACGATCCTAATCTACGCCTGGTTCAACTCTTCTTGGATTACAACCTTTTAGGACAGTCCAATTCGGCAGTCCGGACATCGATGACGGAGCTGTATCTTATGTGGTGTGCCAAGAAAGGCAGGAAGTTGCACTTAGGGGACATGTCACCTCATCGCTACCCACCCAGCACGGAATATTTCCCTCTGCCATATATTGGAAATCTTTGTGAGAGACAACATCACCGTTTCGGAGGACGAAGACTTAACCCCCTTGACGATGGTGGATGCCCCAGGATTGTTTGATACCCCCCTGTTCGTCCGGACGAATGCGGTGTACATGAGGCAAGGCGTGCCACACTTCTATGCGATGGGAGAGGAAGCTGTACCCACTGCTCGGTTAGCAGCAGCTCATGAAGCACCGGCACACGACCAGAGGCAAGAGGGGATGGAAAAAGCTGTGGAGGAAATAGCGGAGGAAAGCAGACAGATAAGGGCAGAAATGATCGGATTGGCATCAGACCAGGAACAGCGTCAAGCCAGAATGGAGAAAGCAATGGAAGAAGTTAGAGAGCAAAGGACATTGGCTCAGAGGCAAGAAGACGTTAGTGACTACTTTAGGAGAGGAGAACCATCGATTGATCACGGAGATGGGCCGAATGGCATCCGTGATAGATGAGTTGTTGAAGGAAGTGACCAGCCGGAAGAAGGAACAAGCTACAGGAACAAGCGGCCATCGAGGCCAAGACGATGAGACCTACCCACCAGAGACAATGATAGAAGAGCCCGAGGAAGAGAACGCCGAGGTGCCGGCTGTAACATCCCAAATTTTTGTGACTCTTCTTATATGTTATTCGAATTTTGGATTCTTGGAATTATGAAACTTTCGTTTCTATGTGATTAAGTGGTTAATGTGGAATGATGAGCTTGATGTTTTATATTTTCCAATGTGGGGAAATAATTAATAGGATCATGCATTCATATTTTTCGAGCCAATTCATTGGAATTTTCGGCCCCTCCACTAAATTTTGGAGGATATTTTATTTGTTTCCTAATTTGTGGAATCCCTTTTTATTCAAATAAATTCCTATGTCTAATTAATTGAGGATGTGAATATTTTTCTCCTACTTTTCTTCCATATAACACGCCCCCTATGCAATATTTTCCTTGTGGGAATTTAATTAATTGTTGCCTATTTTATGGGAGCCTTTTTCCTATAAATAAATTGCCTAATTTAAATCCTATTCTTTTAATTGGGGATTTAAATAATTTCCTTGTGCAATTCCTTATGGAAATTTTCGGCCCCCACCATTATTTTCATACTTGGAGATTTAATTTATTTTGTTCCCTTGTTTATGGAATATTCATCGTTTTATTTTCTAAATTGTGAATCTATTTCTCTCCAAGTAAATACCAAATAAATTCCTTATTGAATTTCTAGCCATAATTTTCGAAATACTTGCCTTCCTTTTAATTGTGGGATTTTATTTATTGGCCTCTATTTTATTCCTCCACAATTAATTAATTAATTAATGGGATTAAACCTAGGACTATATATTCACCTAAACTAAACCCTAGCCCCCATCTCCCTCATAAATTTCGTGCCTCTCCTCTCCCTCTCCATATTCTCTCCAAAAATCCTCCATTCATCCTTGTTCTTGCATCCGTTGGAGTTTATTTTCAAGAGTCTCCGACGAATCGCCTCCATTCTTGTTTCTACCGTTCGTTTTCTTGATTCAAGAAGGTATAACTAAGTTTTCTTCTCATCTCCTTCATTGAAACTTTAATCTTGAATCCTACATGCATATAGAGGGTGTAGGATTGATAAATCGCAAAATTAATCGGTGGGAAAGTGTGATTGCATGAGAACTTTGATAGTTATGCGTTTTTGATTAAGTTTATGTGAAGTTTGATTTGAATCTTTGGTGAATGATGTGGGTTTATAAGCAAACATGATTATGAGGAACTTTTAAGCATGATTGTGTGTTATAAGCATGGAAAATTGGTATTTGTTTGATTGAAGAAGAAACCCTAAATTCGAAATTATGAGCCTGAAATCTGTGACATTCGAACAGTGGCTTCTGATGTATGATTGACCTATCAAACAATCGAAGTTTGATATGAAATTTTTACTGAGTGAATTTCAAGGTGTTTTCTGTGTCTCGTGTGAATTTCAGCCCATTTGGTCAAAAAATTAATTTTTAATAAAATTTTGAAGTTGACTGCGCAATTCTGCCAGAAACTTGTGTTCTCGCCAAGAAAGTTTCGTATTCTGTTTGACCAACCAAATGACATCCGTTTGATGTAATTCTTGAACTATATGAATATATGAAGTGCCTTCTGAGTCGTGTAAAATTTTCAGCCTTTTTGGGCATTGGATGAATTTACGGTGAATTTTTCAAATGAACTGCGCAGTGCTACCAGAAATTTTATGTTCCGACCAGAGAGTTTAATTATTGATTTGACTGACTAAACGACGTGATTTCAGTGTGAAAATTTTTCTAAATGAACTTGAATGTGTCTTCTGTGTTGTGACCAAAATTTAGCTTCATATGAGGTCGGGTGAAGTTTTAGTGATTTTTACAACACGGTCGCGCAGTTCTGCCAGTTTTCTGCCTTGATAAAATGACACTTATTTTCAAGTTTAAAAGTATTATATGATGTATGTATGTCCAAGGAACGTGCCTAATGATGTGATCACGTGTGATAAGTTGAAATATATTACGGTGTGTTTTTCCGTCTTTGTGACGAACGTTGGGTTGGGTTAATTGAGAAAAACGATGAGAGAGAAACGAAAGGACATGCATAGTAGTATGATTTTTGTGGAAGGCTGACTTGTGTTGTCGTTGACAAAGGTGATTGTGTATTCGTGAACTCGAGGAACGAGAGTTGCCATAAGTTGGATTGTGAATTGTTAAGTGAACGAGGTGGGCTTTCTTTTCAAATCTCTTTATTTTTCCAAAAATACTATGTGGCGTTATAAGGGTGGTTTAACTTGTTATGTCATACCATGGTTTGTTTTGATTGAGATTGTGTGCCTGATGCCTAGTTCGTCTGAGTTTACTCCGTTAGGCTATATGGCTGTGTTGTGAAACGAATTCGGGTCTGAGTAGGGCCGTAAACCCTATCAGGCTGTGTACACTGGTGGGATCGTGAGCCGTCCTTGCTAGTCGGCCGGTCTCGTGGGCGAATAGTGTGGCCACACTTTCGTCGCACATGGAATGATGATTGTGATTGATGGATTGTTGAGAAAGTGGGGAGATTATTTGACTGGCCAGTCTATGAAATGTTTTTGTGCTCTCGATGATATTTCTTTAGTACATATAAAACTCGAGATCACTGGTATGGATGACATAACTGTATAAATGTTTTCGGCATGAGCCCATTGAGTACAACAAGTACTCAGCCCTGCATATTTTTTTTCTTATGTGCAGGTTGAGCGGGATGTTGTGGAGGATGTTGAGTTGGCCTAAGAACCTAGGATGCGTTGTGTCTTCATACATAGGCATTATCCTTGATTCTCTTTAAACCTTATTTCCGCTGCTATATTTTGAACTATGTCTCAAGACTTTGATCTTTTCCGTGTTGTGTTTGAACATGTATGGTTGTGTTAGGTCTTAACCAAGTGACTACGTTGACTGTTTGAAAATGATGTTTTCCTTGAATTAAACTAAATGCTCTTACTTTATAAAGTTAATTGGTTTTCTCTAAGTTATTTTTCTCCGCTGTTTCTTTTAAAAGTATTTTATCATAAGTCATATCTAAATAAATAGAAAATAAAATTTTAACCTTAAACTTCTTTAAACTAAGATGTTTTTCTTCCTTTAAGTTAATTAAGTTTTCTTTTTTTAAATTGTTATCCATGCATGTCGGTCACGATCGCCGCGTGGTTTGGGCGGTCGTGACAGAGTGGTATCAGAGCTTCGTTCTTTCGCTCTGGTCCGAGAGTCTTCTTTCACTTTAAGTCGAGAATAGTAGACCATAAACTAAAAGTATCACGAAGGCTCAACATCCAAAACATCACGCTCAACCAAGGACAGTGAGGTATGTTTTAAGTTGTTGATGAAATATGAGAACGATGTATAAGATTGATGATATGATGAGGATGGTTTGGGCAAAAGAATGCATGAGCATGTAATTACGGGATGACGTGATTTTCATGATTGAAATTCGTGAATAAATGATGTGATGACATAAAGAAGTTGAATGTGAGCTTGATTGGCATGATGATCTAAACACGTGTATTATGTGAAAACAATATCGTGATAGTATGAATATGTGGAATATGATAATATAATTTAAGCACGTGTTGTATGTACGAACATGATTTTGGTATGGTATGAGTATGTGAGATATGAGCAAGATTGGCATGATGACCTAAGTATGTGTTATGTGTGTGTAAGTGATATGACAAAAGCATGTGAGCATAGGATGATGGAGTGTTTTACATGAAGGATGAAGGTTGATGAGTTGTTTTGAGCATGTTGAAATTTTTGAGAAAAAAAAACAACTTTAAAAAAATGTTGTTTCAAACGTATATGTGAAGTGCATGAGTGTTTTGTTTGGAATACAAATGTGTTATGAGTTTTGAAAGATTTGCATGGTTTGATATGTAAAAGAGAAAAATGGAAAAATGATTTTGTGGTTGATGTTTTGTAATATTAATGACTAGTTGTTCTAGTGGAGTTTGATTGAGGAAAAATGTTTATGTTGTGAAAAGTTCTTTCTTTTGGGAAAATTAATTGATCAATGGAAAATGTTGTGTTTATGAATTGTTTAAAAAAAAATTAAAATCACCTTTTCATTTGAAAAATTGAGCCATGAAAGTGTGATGTTATGTATGTTATGAGGTGCGAAGTATGATGCGTCATTCCATGGAGTGTTTTATAAGAGTGATGAAAGTTGATGCGAAAGTACGTTTCAGTTTGAGTCAAAACTTTTACCTTAAAATTGAAATGTGGAAAAAAAATTGGAAAGTGTGAAAGTGTAAAGAAATTATGTTTCAAAAATTTTGAATATAATGTGAAGTTCGAAAGTGTTTTGCTATGGGATGTGAAAATGTGGTGTGTTTATCTTGAGGTATGAATGACGTAAATTGAAGTAGATGATGATCTATGAGATGATGAATTTTGTTGTGAACTTAGAGTACCTAAAATATAAGCCTAGTTGACCGCGCGAATCGTAGTTCTAAGTTGAAAACTTAACAATTGCTTTTCCGAGCAATGAAACGTACGAGAATATGAGAGTTTAGGCAAACGCTTAAGTCAAGGTGCGAGACAAGAAGAACCGATGCTAAGAGATATTTTCATGCAACGACGGGCGATCATACTCCCGATTTAAAATAGTATAGTTTAATCTTGCGTAAGTGGAAGCACGATGGAGGTGATCTCCATACCCTGCTAAGGAGCACGAGGATGACAACAATATCCTACGAGGATAATCATTATGACATGCAGAGAACTTTATGAAGATATGGACTCCGACTATCATTATTAGTGGCAATGACACGAAGAATCTCAGCGTGGAATCCACAGTTCTTAGAGCGATGTTACCAGTCTCGGCTTGCGAAAGATGAACGAGGTGGTACGACTTTAATAGCTATAACAAACTATTTTAATCAACAGTTCTTACTTGGATTCTAAGAAGTTATTTCTCAGGACCTTTCAAATAACTGTGAGCCCTTGTCTACTTAACGGCTTGTTTCATTCACCCCTTGCGATTGATGCATATTATTTTTTTTCCTCCATTGAGTCATAACTCACTTTCAATTCTTGGAAAGTGGTGTTGCCTTCATAACTTTGGACAATTGGATTGATTGTAGTCTTCTTTGACTTATTATTTATACGAACAATATTTTGACTTTGTGAGCCTTTGCTATTGAACTTCATTCCTAAGACTGCTTGCAGTTATGTCCTTCAATACAATCACGTTTCGCAGACATGTTTTCTGTGGGATATTTTTCTTGGAACTTTTGTTCAACTTTTCATTTGGTCACCATGTCTGTGTCAAGTTCTTTCTTACAGAGTGAAATTCTTTTGGTTCAGTTCCACTATATGTATCCTTTCCATAATAGGACCTTTCTTTCTACAAAATAAAGTTAAGGCCTACATTTTGTACCTTGCCTTAACAAACTTAATACACTTGATTTTTTATTCAAAAGCCCCTTTGACTTTGGTTACCTTTCACAAACTTATGAACACGTGAATCTATCATTCCATATTAAGATTTTCGTTGAACCATGATCTGTACTGCTTTGTGACAACTGCCTACATTTCTCAATCCTTACGCAACTAATCCTTTTTATCCTCAACTCTTTAAGTAATTATCCATTGATGTGTGAACCTTCCAAATTTGGCCGAACAACTGAATTATCTTTTGGTAGCCTACTATGAGAATTGACATTTATTTGATTCCATATCATATTCATTACCTATCTTATGTTCTTTCAAGCTCCGTGCGGATGATCATAACCAATTGTTATATTTCAAAATCGGTTCATATCTAAGTTAAGACTGTTTGACTAAAGTTTGTGTTAGGAGAGTTAGGAGTAGTAGCTCGACTTTTACACGTCATGCCTTTGGAGAACGTTGACATAATTTTGGGAATGGTTTTGCTTACCGAGAACCACGCAATGATTCACTGTAAAGAGACACAGATTTCTTTTCAAACCCCTGGTGACGAGCCGGCCATCTTGTATGGAATCTCCATGAACCGACGAACCTCCATAATCTCTGCTATGCAAGCAACCACGATGATAAGAAAAGGGCGTCCGGCATATTTTGTGTATTTGAACGGAGAGGAGAAGAAGGAGTTGAAAGTGGAAGACGTGGCAGTAGTACGAGACTTTCCCGATATGTTCCCTGAAACCTTACCAGGACCACCGCCTGACAGACAAGTGGAGTTTACCATCGACTTAGAACCCGGATCTGCGCCAGTGTCGAAGGCACCATAACGAATGGCCCCTAAAGAGTTGGCAGAGTTAAAGATTCAGTTGCAAGAACTGTTAGACTTGGGTTTTATTCAGCCTAGTGTGTCACCGTGGGGAGCGCCAGTGTTGTTCGTTAAGAAAAAGGATGGCACGATGAGGATGTGCATTGAATATCGTGAGCTCAACAAGTGGACTTTGAAGATTAAGTACCCGCTACCAAGAATTGACGACTTGTTTGACCAACTCCGAGGAGCGGGTGTATTCTCGAAAATGGACCTGAGGTCGGGATATCATCAACTAAAGGTCCGACGAGAGGATGTGCCTAAGACTGCTTTTCGCACTTGTTATGGCCATTATGAATTTGTCGTGATGCCATTTGGGCTGACCAACACCCCGGCCGTCTTCATGGACTTGATGAACCGAGTCTTCCACAAGTATCTCTACAAGTTCGTGTTAGTCTTCATCGACGATGTTTTAGTATACTCAAAGAACGAGGAGGAACATGGATGGCATCTACAAACAGTGTTGGAAATGTTGCGAAAGGAGAAGCTTTATGCCAAGTTTAGTAAGTGTGAGTTTTGGTTGACTCGGGTGAACTTTCTTGGTCATATTGTGAAGGCAAATGGAATTCAAGTAGACCTAGCAAAGGTGGAGGCCGTACAGAATTGGAAATCGCCGAAAACGCCGAGTGAAATCCGCAGTTTCTTGTGATTGGCGGGATACTGTCGACAATTCATTGAAGGATTCTCTAAGTTTGCGAGACCGATGACGCAACTGTTAAAGAAAGGAATCAAGGTGGTTTGGACGCCAGAGTGCGAGGCGAGTTTCCAACTGTTGAAAGAGAGATTGACTACAACACCAGTCCTAGCGGTACCAGAACCCGACAAGGACTTCGCCGTCTATACTGACGCGTCGAAAGTAGGACTAGGATGCGTGTTGATGCAGGATGAGAAGGTGATAGCATATAAATTTCCGACTCATGATTTGGAGTTAGCAGCAGTGGTGCATGCACTGAAGATTTGGAGACACCATCTCTATGGAGTGAGATGCGAAATATATACGGATCACAAGAGCCTCAAGTACTTTTTCGAGCAGAAGGAGCTGAACATGCGACAGCGACGTTGGTTAGAGATTGTGAAAGACTACGACTGTGGTATTCGCTATCACCCGGGCAAGGCAAACGTAGTAGCCGATGCTTTGAGTAGGAAGAACCAACCGCAATTGGCTTACATCCTAACGCAAGAAGAAGCGTTGATTCACGAGTTCGACAAGATGAGATTGGAAATAGTGAAAGCGCCCGAGACAGTAGAAACCAGATTGGCGACACTAGTGATTGAGCCAGATTTGAGAACCAAGCTCATAGAAGCCCAGCGACGTGATGAGAAGTTGGAAGAATTACGTGTGAAGGTGAGAGCCGAGAAGCTTGATCATTACCGTGAGGAGGCGGATAATGCCTTGACGTACGATGGGCGATTGTGTGTGCCGAGCGACGAGACGTTAAAGGAGGAGATTTTGAGTGAAGCGCACGACACGCCTACACCGCACACCCGGAAGCACGAAGATGTATCGGGATTTGAAGCAACGGTTTTGGTGGAATAGAATGAAAGGGGACGTAGCGTCATATGTGGAACGATGTCTAGCATGCCAACAAGTGAATGCCTTACACCAACGGCCATATGGGAAGTTACAACCGCTTGAAATTCCCGAATGGAAGTGGGAGCCTCTAGCTATGGATTTCGTGACGGGTTTGCCAAAGTCACAAAGGGGTAACACCGCGATATGGGTGATCATCGATCGACTTACTAAAAGCATGCACTTCTTACCGATTAAGATTACTTATGGCGCGGACAAGTTAGCAAAGCTGTACGTGAATGAGATTGTGCGTTTGCATGGAGTACCAAAGACTATTGTGTCCGACCGTGATACGAAGTTCACATCAAAGTTTTGGATGAGTTTGTAACGAGAATTGGGCACACAATTGAACTTCAGCACTGCTTATCACCCGCAATCGGACGGGCAGTCAGAGAGGACGATTCAGACGCTTGAGGATATGTTGCGAGCCGTTGTCCTAGATCGAGGGGAAAGTTGGGAAACTGTTCTACCGTTGGTTGAATTCGCTTTTAACAACAGCTACCAAGCAACAATCGATATGACTCCGTATGAAGCCTTGTATGGTAGGAAGTGTCAACCTCCACTTTATTGGGATGAAGTTGGCGAGAGAAGATGTTAGGACCCAACGCTATAAAGGAGATGACCGAAATTGTGCATCAAATCCGCACAAGGATCGAGGAAGCTCAAGATAGGCAGTAGTCGTATGCTGACGTCCGTCGAACGGAAATCAAATTCGACGTTGGTGACAAATTATTCTTGAAAGTATCCCCGACGAAAGGAGTTATGAGGTTTGTAGTAAAGGGCAAGCTGAAATTGCGTTTTGTAGGGCCGTACAAGATTATCGATGAAGTAGGTCCTGTAGCATACCGTTTGGTGTTACCTCCCAGTTTTGGAAACGTGCACAACGTGTTCCAGGTATCGCAGTTGCGCAAGTATGTGTTCGACCCCAAACATGTGATTCACCAAGAGGAAGTGATCCTAACCCCCGACATGAGCTACGAGGAAAGGCCAGAAGCAATCCTAGATCAAAAAGTACAAGAGCTACAAAACAAGACGATAGCGTCCGTGAAGGTGTTGTGGAAGCACCATGGTCCCGAGGAAGCTACGTGGGAGTTAGAAGATAAGATGAAAGAAAAGTTTCCCGATTTGTTTGTGTGAGACGATTAAATTTCGGGACGAAATTTCTGTTTAGAGGGGAAGAATGTAACATCCCAAATTTTTGTGACTCTTCTTATATGTTATTCGAATTTTGGATTCTTGGAATTATGAAACTTTCGTTTCTATGTGATTAAGTGTTTTGCGTGAAATAAATTTTCGTGGTTAATGTGGAATGATGAGCTTGATGTTTTATATTTTCCAATGTGGGGAAATAATTAATAGGATCATGCATTTATATTTTTCGAGCCAATTCATTGGAATTTTCGGCCCCTCCACTAAATTTTGGAGGATATTTTATTTGTTTCCTAATTTGTGGAATCCCTTTTTATTCAAATAAATTCCTATGTCTAATTAATTGGGGATGTGAATATTTTTCTCCTACTTTTCTTCCATATAACACGCCCCCTATGCAATATTTTCCTTGTGGGAATTTAATTAATTGTTGCCTATTTTATGGGAGCCTTTTTCCTATAAATAAATTGCCTAATTTAAATCCTATTCTTTTAATTGGGGATTTAAATAATTTCCTTGTGCAATTCCTTATGGAAATTTTCGGCCCCCACCATTATTTTCATACTTGGAGATTTAATTTATTTTGTTCCCTTGTTTATGGAATATTCATCGTTTTATTTCCTAAATTGTGAATCTATTTCTCTCCAAGTAAATACCAAATAAATTCCTTATTGAATTTCTAGCCATAGTTTTCGAAATACTTGCCTTCCTTTTAATTGTGGGATTTTATTTATTGGCCTCTATTTTATTCCTCCACAATTAATTAATTAATTAATGGGATTAAACCTAGGACTATATATTCACCTAAACTAAACCCTAGCCCCCATCTCCCTCATAAATTTCGTGCCTCTCCTCTCCCTCTCCATATTCTCTCCAAAAATCCTCCATTCATCCTTGTTCTTGCATCCGTTGGAGTTTATTTTCAAGAGTCTCCGACGAATCGCCTCCATTCTTGTTTCTACCGTTCGTTTTCTTGATTCAAGAAGGTATAACTAAGTTTTCTTCTCATCTCCTTCATTGAAACTTAATCTTGAATCCTACATGCATATAGAGGGTGTAGGATTGATAGATCGCAAAATTAATCGGTGGGAAAGTGTGATTGCATGAGAACTTTGATAGTTATGCGTTTTTGATTAAGTTTATGTGAAGTTTGATTTGAATCTTTGGTGAATGATGTGGGTTTATATGCAAACATGATTATGAGGAACTTTTAAGCATGATTGTGTGTTATAAGCATGAAAAATTGGTATTTGTTTGATTGAAGAAGAAACCCTAAATTCGAAATTATGAGCCTGAAATCTGTGACATTCGAACAGTGGCTTCTGATGTATGATTGACCTATCAAACAATCGAAGTTTGATATGAAATTTTTACTGAGTGAATTTCAAGGTGTTTTCTGTGTCTCGTGTGAATTTCAGCCCATTTGGTCGAAAAATGAATTTTTAATAAAATTTTGAAGTTGACTGCGCAATTCTGCCAGAAACTTGTGTTCTCGCCAAGAAAGTTTCGTATTCTGTTTGACCAACCAAATGACCTCCGTTTGATGTGATTCTTGAACTATATGAATATATGAAGTGCCTTATGAGTCGTGTAAAATTGTCAGCCTTTTTGGGCATTGGATGAATTTACGGTGAATTTTTCAAATGAACTGCGCAGTGCTGCCAGAAATTTTATGTTCCGACCAGAGAGTTTAATTATTGATTTGACTGACTAAACGACGTGATTTCAGTGTGAAAATTTGTCTAGATGAACTTGAATGTGTCTTCTGTGTAGTGACCAAAATTTAGCTTCATATGAGGTCAGGTGTATTTTAGTGATTTTTACAACATGGTCGTACAGTTCTGCCAGTTTCTGCCTTGATAAAAATGACACTTATTTTCAAGTTTAAAAGTATTATATGATGTATGTATGTCCAAGGAACGTGCCTAATGATGTGATCACGTGTGATAAGTTGAAATATATTACGGTGTGTTTTTCCGTCTTTGTGACGAACGTTGGGTTGGGTTAATTGAGAAAAACGATGAGAGAGAAACGAAAGGACATGCATAGTAGTATGATTTTTGTGGAAGGCTGACTTGTGTTGTCGTTGACAAAGGTGATTGTGTATTCGTGAACTCGAGGAACGAGAGTTGCCATAAGTTGGATTGTGAATTGTTAAGCGAACGAGGTGGGCTTTCTTTTCAAATCTCTTTATTTTTCCGAAAATACTATGTGGCGTTATAAGGGTGGTTTAACTTGTTATGTCATACCATGGTTTGTTTTGATTGAGATTGTGTGCCTGATGCCTAGTTCGTCTGAGTTTACTCCGTTAGGCTATATGGCTGTGTTGTGAAACGAATTCGGGTCTGAGTAGGGCCGCAAACCCTATCAGGCTGTGTACACTGGTGGGATCGTGAGCCGTCCTTGCTAGTCGGCCGGTCTCGTGGGCGAATAGTGTGGCCACACTTTCGTCGCACATGGAATGATGATTGTGATTGATGGATTGTTGAGAAAGTGGGGAGATTATTTGACGGGCCAGTCTATGAAATGTTTTTGTGCTCTCGATGATATTTCTTTAGTACATATAAAACTCGAGATCACTGGTATGGATGACATAATTGTATAAATGTTTTCGGCATGAGCCCATTGAGTACAACAAGTACTCAGCCCTGCATATTTTTTTTCTTATGTGCAGGTTGAGCGGGATGTTGTGGAGGATGTTGAGTTGGCCTAAGAACCTAGGATGCGTTGTGTCTTCATACATAGGCGTTATCCTTTACTCTCTTTAAACCTTATTTCCGCTGCTATATTTTGAACTATGTCTCAAGACTTTGATCTTTTCCGTGTTGTGTTTGAACATGTATGGTTGTGTTAGGTCTTAACCAAGTGACTACGTTGACTTTTTGAAAATGATGTTTTCCTTGAATTAAACTAAATGCTCTTACTTTATAAAGTTAATTGGTTTTCTCTAAGTTATTTTTCTCCGCTGTTTCTTTTAAAAGTATTTTATCATAAGTCATATCTAAATAAATAGAAAAAAAAATTTAACCTTAAACTTCTTTAAACTAAGATGTTTTTCTTCCTTTAAGTTAATTAAGTTTTCTTTTTTTAAATTGTTATCCATGCATGTCGGTCACGATCGCCGCGCGGTTTGGGCGGTCGTGACAGAGTGGTATCAGAGCTTCGTTCTTTCGCTCTGGTCCGAGAGTCTTCTTTCACTTTAAGTCTAGAATAGTAGACCATAAACTAAAAGTATCACGAAGGCTCAACATCCAAAACATCACGCTCAACCAAGGACAGTGAGGTATGTTTTAAGTTGTTGATGAAATATGAGAACGATGTATAAGATTGATGATATGATGAGGATGGTTTGGGCAAAAGAATGCATGAGCATGTAATTACGTGATGACGTGATTTTCATTATTGAAATTCGTGAATAAATGATGTGATGACATAAAGAAGTTGAATGTGAGCGTGATTGGCATGATGATCTAAACACGTGTATTATGTGAAAACAATATCGTGATAGTATGAATATGTGGAATATGACAATATAATTTAAGCACGTGTTGTATGTACGAACATGATATTGGTATGGTATGAGTATGTGAGATATGAGCAAGATTGACATGATGACCTAAGTATGTGTTATGTGTGTGTAAGTGATATGACAAAAGCATGTGAGCATAGGATGATGGAGTGTTTTACATGAAGGATGAAGGTTGATGAGTTGTTTTGAGCATGTTGAAATTTTTGAGAAAAAAAAACAACTTTAAAAAAAATGTTGTTTCAAACGTATATGTGAAGTGCATGAGTGTTTTGTTTGGAATACAAATGTGTTATGAGTTTTGAAAGATTTGCATGGTTTGATATGTAAAAGAGAAAAATGTTATTAGTTTTATTTTTAGCTTTCTGTTTGTTGGTGTTTGTTTCTGTGTAGCATGTTTTTGTTTTTTTTTTTCTTTTTCTTGTTTCGTACGCATGTTGACTCACACTTAGTCCGTTGCACGGCCTAAGTGTGAGGAGTTTTATATATATGTGTGTTTTGTTGGTCTGTTTAGGTTTTCAAACTCTCCCACTTAGCCTACTCCATAGTCTAAGTGTGAGAAGTTTTAGTTTTAATTTGTTGTTTCTGTATGTTTGTCTATGTGTCCATCATACTGGTCATTACCTTTTCCACTTCACAGCCTTATCTGAGGGCAGACACTTGTGAAGTGGGAGGGGGGACGGAATGACCAGTATGATGAGTATGTGTATATGTGTATATGTGTAGTTTTTGTGTTCGTGCTTGTGTTAGTGTCCTGTTAAGTTTAGTTTTTTTTAATTTGTGTGTTGCTTGGGCTTAAAACTCAACCGTCTTGAGCTGACGGTGAAGGGAACTGAGGGAAACAAGACATGCTGGAAAACCGAAACCACCCTCCCTAGTACCTCCTAGTCAGGATAGATGATGTGAGTATGAGAGAAAAACCCATACTTAGAGCCAAACGCGAAAGCCCTTTTCAAATGTGAGTTATAAGCTTAAAGTGGAACCACTTTCCACAAATATTGAAAAGAAAGAGAGGCTGCCACAATTTGCCTAGGATGAAGTGACCACGGGTAGCAAACACTGAAGGCAGTAGGAAACCCCCCTCTGTTTAAAAAAAAAACCACCTTTAGAAGGGGGAGAGAAGAAGGTATAAGGGTGGCGAAGCCACAAAGGAAAAAGAAAAAAAAATAATAAAAGAGAGAAGAATATATAAAAAAAAAAAGAGAAGGAATAAGGGTGGCGAAGCCACAAGATGATACTAACCAGTTGGAAACCCAAGCCAGAAGCGCCAGCTAAGAAGCAACTGATCAGAAGCCTAATGCACACAGTTCCCCCCCACATCAATAAAATATAAATTTTGAAGACTTAGAGCCTTAGGAACATCTACCCCAAAACACTACAACCCAATAGCCCCATTACAAGCCTTTAAGCCCTTCAGTAGCTGCACGTGAGATCCAAGTCCGAAGCAAGTGTGGTTGAGCATATTGAGAGAATGCGGTCCTAACATTCCTGGTGAGGTATGAGAGACCGAGTGAATCTAGTGTTTGGCCGAGAGTTTGGGCGATCTTGACAAGCGGATATACTGACCAGGAAGGAATGGGGGGTGGCAGAAGTTCAAGGCTGTCTAAGGCCGGATTGCACCAGATCCCGAGGTAAGGGATGGTTGAAAATTTAGCCAAATCTTTGTGTTTTAGTTTTATTTGTGTTTGTGTGTTTGTGTGTTTTTTCTGTGTTTGACCAAGTGTTTTTCTTTGCGTCGTTGTAGTATAGAGTCTAGTTTAGGTAGAGTCGGTCAGGGGAGTAACCAGGCTAGAATTCGACTTATTCCTTTTTGTTTGTTCTTCACGCTTGAGGACAAGCATGTGGTAAGTGTGAGCAGTTTGATAAGTCGTATTCTAGGCCTAGGTTACGGGTCAGTATGATGTGCATAATTGAATTATATCTGCAAAACTAGTTGCTTAAGCGTGCAGGGTAAGAGTTCTAGCCAGTAGGCAGAGATTCAGACACTTCAAGTGGAAAGGGCGTCAGGACGATTACGTACTGACCAGTATACATGCAAAAATGGCTCGAGATGGAGAAGGAGGATAGCTGGGACTGCTCAATCACAATTAAGGGCAAAGAAGTCATTTCACCGCAAGGTCTTACCCTAAAAATCAAGGGTAAGCCTCCCTATAAAAGGAAGCCACTTGGAGAGAAGAAGTGGGGGGTTCATCATCATCACTTTTAGGAGAGTTCTCTCGGAGTTTAGTCTTTCAGCCCATTCCAGAATCTCGTTCCTCGCCACTGCCATGGTCACTTGAAGATCTAGATGTTCCCGGAGTTCCAAATCGTCCGTTCCAGCCAGCAAGACCGTAGCTTAGAGATTTCATCGGCCGGAGTGGCAAAACACTTTTATTCGCTTTCGTAGTTTAATTTACTTGCTTTCCTTACGTTGGATCTTTGCTTGCTTTTGGATATTTTCTGCTTTTGAAGTACTTGTTGAAGATCTGAACGTGTTTATGCTATGAAGTTGATTTCCGTTTCGGTTATTGTGTTGATTTATTTTCCTTCCTATTCCTCCTAGTTAGCTTAGATCTAAGGTTCTTTGGTGTTTTAAGTGCTGAATCTTTTCTTTCCTTGTTTCCGTCGCAATTTCCTTAGTTAAACGTGGAACTGTTCGATCGTGAGTGAATCGCTGCATGTGAAGTTTAGTTTCAGTGCGTTTCGTTTCCTGTTGACCAGTACGCGGAGTTGCAGTTTCTGTGTTTTGATTTCAGATTTGGTGTTCTTATTTGTGGATCTGTGTTCACGAATTGATAAACTGTGTTTCTGTGTTGAATCTGGAATTATTTTCTGATTTTAGTTTGTGTTGTTGGAGAAGATGATGTCCAAGTCTAATGTTGGGGACCACTTTGCTTTTTAGATGCTTTTTTTGCTTTTGTCCTTTACTTTTTAGTTATAACCTGCAGATCTGTCAGCCTAGTCACCATGACTACCACTACCCTCTGAATATTCTGTCTAGCCCAAAATAGAATCCCGTACTTTCCAAATATTTTCTGTTACAAAAATGTCTACACTTCTTTCCCCATTCTAGTCAGTAGGAAATTACCTTTAAGTTCTTGCCTAGGTAGAGACTCAACCCGAGCGTGGTAGCTAACCAACCCATCCAGAATATCACCACAATAGTTTTAACGCACCATCTCTGTGGGATTCGACCCTTACCACCACTATACTGATCAGTAGGAGTGGGTTGAGGAATTTTTGAAACCAGGGTCTAGGCTTAGTTAGGATATCTATCCCGACCAGTAGGATATATCCTTGCTTGAACGACACCTAAGCGCCCTGAGCCACCACCACCGTTTCAAAGAACTTGATCAATTGAGGTGAACGCATGTGTTAGGGTTTTGTATACTAGAAATCACCTTTCGAGTGATTGGATACTGTAGTACTTGTTATTTTCCAATGAATAAAACAGATTATTTTTGTCATAATGTTGTTATGTTTTACATTTAATGGTTGTTTATTGCATATTTAAATATATAAGAACGTAACAAAGTCTAAGTCTTTGTTCTAGTAGACCGATTGTGGGCGTCGTCCACTTTAAGGTAACACGGTCAGTTCTGAACAAAGAAAAAGAAGAATTTCACAACCCAGATAGGCCTAGACTACCTATCGTGAAAGGTTGCAATGTCAGTCCGATTATTTCTAAGCCTTATTGAAATAAGATGACGTTGGTGTGGTATAGCACTGAATGGATCTAACAGAAAGACGAGTCTTTATGCTATCTACTGAAAGACGAGGTCTTGATAATAATTTCTTAATCAATGTACGTTAGCATTGAGCATACGATATTGAGTATCTACTACTTTGACTTACCAAAGGTGCGGGTTTTTCGTAACCCAACGATCCAGGTATATTGGGTAGTGGTGATCATTATCTAGCGGTGCTAGGATTGCTATTACGTTGAATCGTGCGCGAGGAGAGTCTCGTTTGATAACATCCACAAGAGGAGCTCGAAACAAGGTTTTATTATTCGGAACCTAGCTAGTTGGAGTTTGATTACTCTATGAATAATAAATAAGAGTTTCTTGCTAAGTCCACTCTTGGAGATTAAATATGTTGATTAATTAAGTCCATAGCAGACATTAATTAATTAATGGATGTTTCTATCTTAAGCGCGGGAAATAAATTAAATACAATTAAAGGAAACCCGGAATACTTGTAATTTCGGATTTGGAAGGCAGTGCAATATTACTTGTGTAGTGGCTGCTTGTAATATTCCAATATAAGCTTATATTAAATTGTGGGTTCAATTTAATTAGTAAAAAGCTAATTTGGTGAGGCCTGATCCAAATTCTTCCTTAGATCTCTGACTGGGCACAATATGTGACTTATATAAATATGAGAATAAAGGAGACAGAAAATACAATTTTTTTAAATAAAAATTTCGTCCCCCTCTAGAGAGAGAGTTCGAAATTTGTGTCTCCTCCGTGAGCAGTTTCTGTCTTCCATTATTCGAGTCCTAGTACGTTGGTGAGATTTGCCCATACAAATATCAGTGTATAGTCTGGGACACCAGTCAGAAGATCCGAGGTCTTGTATTGAAGATCTTCAAGTGGAGATGGAACAAGTCATCATCGATTCTTGATTGAATCAACGAGGTAAATTGGCTAATTCCGTAGTGAGCATGTTTTAGGGATTTTATATGCTAAAGCATGTTTTAATTCAAGTTATGAGCATGATACATGTGATAATTGCGCGAATAGAATTTGTCTGAATAATCTGCTAAATAGATCAAATTCATGTGATCGGATATTTATGCACGCTTCCGCTGCCAACCCCTTCAGTATGACCAAGACACTTGATCAAGACAGGGACACACTTGATCAAGCGAGCTGAACGAATGAGATCCAAAACGTGAAACAAGAACTGGTCAAAATAATTGTTGCGAAGGAGAGTGGCAAGATATTAGAAGTCCACGTAATAGCATCAAATGCTAAGGAGGATTGCAAGCTACCATTCTTGGAAGAAAATTAAAGATCACTCATGAGAGATGTGTTATGTCTCTGGGGATCAGCGACTCCAATTCTGAACAGGGAACTTTCAGATGAGGTGGAGGTTTTATCGTCCGGTGGAGGCGTTATTGCTGATCAAGGAAGTGATGGAGGAGAATCTGGGGATGATTCTCGGAGTCAGAATAATTGTATACTGACAAGAATAGTAAAGATTGGTGCTAGCAATAATGTTGCAGACAATGAGATCAACAAGTTCAAAGGTTATATGAACTTAGTAAATTTGAAGGGAAGATGATCAAGGATGGAGTGGCCAGACAAAGGTCATTGAAGAGAAAAGGAAAGTGTTTGAGTCATCTCAAAAGGTGGAGGATTGTTAGGATATTTTGATATGATAAAACACTCCAACAATCCAAGAAACTTGATCAAGGGGATTCAGTGATGAAGTAACTTGATCAAGGGTGGCGGTTGGAAGTTTGCAACAGAAAAGTCAGTTGCAACGATTAGTGAAGAGCGGTTGACGGCGGTTACAACCGAGTGTAAAGAGTGGTTATCAAGATGCGGTTACTTGAAACTGATCTTGAAGCATTGAGCTCGAATTACTCTTCCTATAAATACTGATGCAAGCCGCAGAGATCAGTAAGCAAGGGCAGCTCCATATCAGAGAGAGATCAAGTAGAGAGGAGAGGTCTCCAACTGTGCATGTGTGCTCTCGAAGCGAGACGACTTCGAACGAGTTGAGAGCGTTCTTTACTTGTAAATCTCCGAGAGATATGAGAGTGTTCTTTTTCATTGTATCCATAGTTGATCATTAATGAATTTCTTCTCATTCTGTCAGTGGACGTAGGCTTACGCCGAACCACTTATATCTTTGTGTTCTTGAAGTTATTCTCATCTCAAATTGCCGGTTGCAAATTCTTGTTGTATGTTCTTGTATGATCTTGCTCCAATCGGTTTTAACAGATTCCAATAACCCTTCCAACGGTTCCTTCTTGATGCTTGACAATTAAGCAGATCAATTTGAGAATTTAATCCCCATTACTTGCATTTTGAATGCACACCATTTAAGAACCATCAATTTCATTAACTCTCTCACTTGCTCCTACATGATATATATACATCCTACATCTACCACTAACCGGCAACACCTCTGATACATATTTCTCTCCAGACATGGATGGTTGCTGCATTTGTCAAAAGAACAAGGTAAACTTAGTTTAGATGGGTTTGGGGACTTTACGAGCAGCAAGCATGTCGACGGCGGCTCAACGCGAGACTATGTTACCAGTCCACGAACGGGCAGCACGGGGCAGCTAGCAGTGGCTGCCAGAGACGACGCCAACTGCACCGTGAACGGCGGCGGCGGTTAGGGTCTGGTCTCGACGCAGCACAGGAGCAGCGGCACTGTCCGGGAATAGAGAAGTCGCCCAAGGTGTGTAATTGGCGACGGCACTGTCCACGAAACAGATGGCTAGGAGGCCACTACGACGTCAGCGATGGAGCACCGAAAATTGGAAGCTGACGGCGTTGAATACACTAGAGAGAAGGGAGAGGTTGAGCTCTGTGATTTTGGATTTTA
This sequence comes from Salvia splendens, assembly GCF_004379255.2. Lineage (NCBI taxonomy): Eukaryota > Viridiplantae > Streptophyta > Magnoliopsida > Lamiales > Lamiaceae > Salvia > Salvia splendens. The sequence goes on along the minus strand of NC_056037.1, from coordinate 18,028,314 downwards.
CGATGGAGAGAAGGAGATGAGAAGGTGGATTCTCTTTCTAATAATCAACTTGTGCCACCTTTTAATATAATTGAGACTTGGGTCAAATATTGAACATATAGGGGCTGCCAGATTTAAACTGTTTGGATTGATTTTACAAATGGAAGTCTAAGTTGGGCCAAATTAATTAGTTGGGCTGAAAATAAATGTTCAAGGTGTTACGTACGGACGGAGGGTGGTGCGAATGGCCGGCCGAGGCGTCGCCCGCGACGCCTCGAGCGGCCACAAAATAAAAAACGGCTATCTCAATAAGTTAAGGTTGGAGTAAGAAATCTGGAATTTAAGCAAACAAGGTAGGTTTTCTTTTAAATAAACAAAATATCTTTGAAACATTTAAATTCTTAGTATGTTTTATCTTGCGATATTTTATTTTGCTCATTGCCTATCTGTTTGTCTAGAAAGGGAATCAACCCTATTAGACAGACCAATTTAAAGAAATCAAATTCGGGTTTGAGTCTGGGATGAGCCCATACTCAGGCTAGTGTACACCAGGGACCGTGAGCCATCTTTCGAGTTGGCCGGTCCTTGTGACTGTGGAATGTGGCCACATTCCCGGCACCAGGAAAAGGTTCAGATATGGTAATTGTTCCAGAAAAAATAGATCACGCGATCACAGTTTTTACAGAGAAAAGAATTTAGTGTTCTCGGGCATTTTAAATAACCCCGAGCTCACTAAGTGATGGCTTGACAAAACCAGTTTTATGGAAAAATATTTGGCATGTGTCTACCGAGTATATCAAATACTCAGCCTTGCATGTGTTTTCCCTATGTGCAGGTTGAACGATGATGACGATGGGCGGTGTTGAGCAGAGACGACATATATTCTTTAATAGTGATTTGGATGCATCGTGTCTCCATACACGATGACATTCTCTCTTGGATGCTTCCGCTAAAATAGTATTTCTTTTGAGTTTATGTAATTGTCAAGATGATACTCTGATTTTATTTAAGTTATTTCTACGATTTCGAGCCAAGTCCAATTATACAGTTGTTTTCCCCCTTCTTCCCCGCTTATTTAATCCCCCACTAGTCACGAACAACCGTTCTTTCTATCCTTGGAAAGGGCGGGCGTGACATACTTACCATTTATGGTAAAAGTGAAATGTGACTCTTATTATGAGACGGACCAAAATGACAAAATATGACTCTTATTGTGAAACGGAGGGAGCATATCACTATACAAAATTTTTGCAACTACAAGTTTCTTCGTGCTAAAGTCTTCGGTATGGTACTTCTTGTCATGTATCTTCCGTAATATTTTAAAGGTCGAAAGTCGACCTATAGATTAATGTCCAAGCCATTCAATCTACTCCATCCGTCCCCAAATTTTGTCACAGTTTGACCGGTTACGGGTTTTAAGAAATGTGATGGAAATTGGGTCGAAAAAGTTGGTAGGATGTGAGTCCTACTTATAAATTATTAGTTTTATAATAAAATGTAAGTGAGAATAAGTTATTGGAATGTGAGGTCCACTGCCAAAAATAGTAAAAAAGTGAAATGTGACAAATTTTGTAGGACGGACGGAAATGGAAAAATGTGACAAAATTTCAGGGACGGGGGAGTATATTTCTTGCAAAAGAAATCGCATGACGTCAAATATCATATGTAACATTATAAGTTTCACAATGGATGATAACCACGTACACACATAGATTGATATACCGATAAGATGATATGCTACATACCTTTGTGAACACTATTCTCGTTTGATGCACGTTTAGTATTGTTCGTTTCGATTTATATGCTTAGTTTGATTCTAATACATTAAAAAATGTTATTGAAATTTTTTATTTCATAAAATTCATAAAAATCAAATCGGTTTTTACTTGTTTTTTATAGTTTCAAATAAATTAATAACAAGATTTGATTTTTATGAATTTTATGAAATGAAAATTTTCAATAATATTTTTTAGTCTATTAAAATCAAACTAAATATATAAATCAAAATAAATAATATTAAATGTGCATCAAATTAAATATATAAATCAAAACAAATAACGTTAAACGTGCATCACACGAAAGTGGTACTATGTAGCATAGGCGCAACTCACAAGTTCATATACCTATTGTGACATTTTTTTAAGTACCACGCAAGTTGATGTCGTACTCCTATTATGCTATAAGGAAAAGGAAAATTACTGGTACGTACAATGTTACAAAATATTAAATCCATATAACGAAATCCTATGTGGGTCGTGATATTGTATATTTTGTGGAGGTCCAACAAATATTTAATTCAATTTTTAAAAAGGAATGAGTTTTGTTGCATCATTTATAGCCTTTATAGACCTCTCCCAGTAGGTTCACAATTATGAAGTCAATTAACTATAGATAAAGTTGTTTTTTATAAGAGTAAACTATCTAAAAAATTTATAGTCATTCTTACTTTCTAAAAAATTTATAGTCTTCCTGGTTTCTAAAAATCACATTTTTAGTATCGGTCAGTCTTTTATACCCCTTTATATTAAAAAATTCCCTAAATGCCATGGGGGCATTTAAGTCTTTGAAAATCACATTTTTTTACCTCTTCGTTCTTGCAATTTTTTTGAACATATATAAAAGCATATTGTTCTGGCTAAAATTTTTTACCTTTTTTGTTACTAGTTGATTTTATATTTTTACAACATAAAACATTCTAAAAAATCACTTAATTTTTTTTCAATAATTACTTGAATAACGTATAGATTGAGCTTTATAATAAAAAAAAGTTGCTTTAATTTACTTTAATATTTTTATTAAAAATGTTTGCAAGAGTTCGCTTTAATTTACGTAGATATAATTCACTTAAATTTTAATTATTATACTTTAAAAATATTTTCTCACTATACAATATTTTAATTAATAATTAAAATATTTATTTTTCACTTAAGTATAGTAACATTTTTAAGTAAAAAATTACTATAGTTCACTATAATATTTTTTCTTTTCAAACTAAAAAAATTTAATTAAAATTTTAAATGAAAATAAATCACATGCAAAAAGAATTTTCTATAATTCACTTTAATATTTTTTAAAAAAAAATTACTATTAGATTTTTTTCCCTGTAGACTGAGTTTTATAATGAATAATATTTAATTTTAAAAATAAAATATAATTAAACTATTTTAAGATTGTATTTATTTTTAAACTCATAATGACAATAAACTATTTTAAGTAAATAAAAATATAAAAATAGTATATTAGTTTAATGTCTAAAATGCCTTCAAACATTAAACATTTACAATTTTTGTGCCTAGGGTTACTTTAGTCTTATTGTACCAAAAATGCTATGAAATTGTTTTAAAGACCATTGATGTATTTTTGACAAGATCAGAGACTATTAGGGTAGTTCACTCTTTTATAAATAAAAATGTTCTGAGTCTTAAAGGGAGGTGAGTCAAAAACTAATACAATGAACAAAGAGAAACAAAAGTTGATGATCAAGCAACTAGAGCAAAATAAAGCTAAAAGAAACAAGGTTGTCCAAAAAAAGTCCCAACAACAAACCCACAAAAACAAACTAACACTGGCACAAAAGCAAACATCTCAAGCGAAGAAAAAGCTGACATAACCTTAAGACCAATATTCCTCAGTTCGTCCAAGCTATGGGTTTTGTCTTTTGTCTACCATCTTCTCAAATCATTTTACTTTTCGAGAACTTGTTCTGGAGAGAAAGAAAAATCCTGGCATCCAAGATGCAGGAGAAGTTTCCTTTTTTCAAAATCTCAATTTGGATTCAAGCCTGGGAAAACCATCTTATTCCGGATATTTCAAATGGACTATGTAATGACATAGAACATCAACATCCAAATCTTCCTGTCAAATTTTACAAATGGCGCCCCATTCAAAAAGAGAAGACTTGACTTTACTTAATTTGGGAAACAATAAGAATAGTTCCATTGATGATAATAATACCACACGCTATTGGAAAATCTGAGTTGATAGAAAAAGTTGTATAATCCCATATGCCTTGAATAAGTGTCATCTGTTTTTAAATTACACATATAGAACTAGTGGTCATTTTCTTAAACATATACTACTAAGATTGTACAAAAAGATTTTACTGATAAATGGAGTATTACAAAGATCAAACTGCTGGTATTTAATGAAACACTTCTGAGAAAACAAATTTCAACCTACAATGATAATGTTAGATCATTTACTAATTAAGTACTATAATTTAATAGTACTACTTTTTTTTGCTACATACATATACTATTTTCGTTTCAAATATATATCGTAATTATTGGGAGTATGATTTTCTATAATCTTGAAATATAGCATGCGACATTAACCCCCTCAAATATACGACTTTAATATTGTTAAAAGTCAAAAGTTCCAATCAATAATGGCAACATAAGTTTCATTTATATATATAAGGGGCCAACATGGACTGTATAAATGTATAATAAATATCATTAATATACACTACATAAGCTAGTGTATTCATCGTTGACCTTTACGTGTGAAGTTAATATAAAAAAAGAAATCTTCTTTTCTTCCTTTTGCAACATTAAATTGAGATAATGTGGATATATATTCCCCTATAATTATTTTTTCACAAAATAAAATATAAATTATTTACAAGATTCTGGAATATGCTAAGTTTGTGAGGATTATTAAATGCTTCAACTTCCACGTTTTTTGTTTTTTCATCTTTCACTTTCTCTTTCTCATATCATAAATACCCCAATGCTCAAATTATCACCAAGTATGTAGAATCGCAATCTCTCAATATATTTCAGATGGAAATATTTAATGTTGTGAAAGTTAGTTTTGAAAATTAATGATTCGTTGTGATAATTGGAATTTTTATACTATAATTTAATTATACAAATTATGAAATTTCGGTGATGATATAAGAATCATATATAAAACAAATTCTTCAATTTGGTAGGGACTTGTTAAGTTCATATTGTTTTTTTTGTGTGTCTATCAATAATTCAAAGATGGAATATTTAATGTTGTGATAGTTAGTTTTAAAAAATAATGATTAATTGTCATAATTGGGATTTTTACACTGTAATTTAATCATACAAAATTTGGAATTTCGATGATGATATACGAATCATATAATATACTATAAAACAAATTGGAGGGACTTGTTAAGTTCATATAGTATTATTTTATTTATTTTTTTGTGTCTACCAATAATTCAAATGATGCAGGATTCGATATTTATCAATAATTCAAATGATGCTTTTTATTAAACAAGATATGATTTAGGATCTGATTAGTTGCCGACCTTACAAATTGACTTAACGTAATTAATAGTATATAAATGAATGAATTGACATAGAGTCACTCTCTACTTACGAGTCACTCCAACCATCGTTTGTTAGCATTTCATCTAATTTTTAGTCCTTCTTAAAGGAGTTTTAAACTCAAGAGGATATTGTACTTTTTGTATGGTTAATAGTCATTTAAATATATAAAATTTAGTTAAATTTTGATATTTAAAAATTAAAATATTAAATTATAAAATTTCAATCGTTCACAATTGTCTCAAATCTGTTTATAAAATATCGTCTCTAAATGATATTCATAATGACCGTCTCTAAACGATATTCATAATGAAGTATTTTATTAAATTATGCTTTTTTTCTTTTAATCTCTGTTCTTTTCTTTTTCCTTTTTTAACTTTAATGAAACGTTTTGAACTTCATGAACATATGGCATTTTTTATATAAAAGGGACAGTTAAAAAAGATATTAAAACTTTATAATTTAAAATATTTTAATTTTAAACTTCTTGAAATAGACAAGAATTTAATCAAAATTCATGATTTAAATAGTTACTGTATTTGTTATTTTTTTGTCATAAGAAACACACGAATTTTATAAGGGTTTATTATATTTGAGTCACACAAAAAAGTAATTAATATAATTTGACTAAGAAAAATAAAAAATAATACTACCTTCATCCATTAGTAAACATATTCCATATAGTTTTCTTTTTCGATTTCTTCATCAATATAGAGGTCTTACTTACTTTCCAATATTTTTACTATTTTACATTCTACTGACTTTTAATAATAATTATATTTATTATAAAACTAGTACATAAATGTGACTCACTCTATTAATTTTTTTTCACCTACTTAATTTTTTAAACTCAAAAGTAAAAATGGGATAACTATCCTTGTTAGACATAATCCATTCATTTAGTTGAGTGCTATTTTATCAATGACATGACCTTTGAAGAGTAGTTGCTGAAAATATCTAACTTTGAAATCATAAGAGTGTCCACTATGGCATGGACGCGGCTATAGCCGCGTCCACGGCGGGCGGCGGGCGGGTTATAGTGGAGGGCGCGGGCGGACGGCGAAATCGGGGCGGTAGGGGGGCGGACGCGGGATAGCCGCGTTCGGGGCGAGCCCGCGGCTGAGGTGAATGGAGGAAGAATGGGTGGGGCGATGGCCGCGGCGCCCTATAGTGTGGAAACGGGGCGGATGCGGGCGCCGCGGCGGTGGGGCGGCTGTGTGAGAAGGGGAGGCGGCGCGGCGGGCGGATGCGGCGCCATAGTGGACACCCTAATGTGGATAGCGTGACTCCACATTGGATATTACTATACGTTTATAATGACCAACCCATAATAACATAGTACTCCTATAATACTTCTTTCATTCAATATTAATAGAAATATAAAAAAAATCAGACTGTTCTATTATAATAGAGTTATTTTTTATTTTTAATAAAAAGTAACATATATATTTTTTCTATTTTATTTTTTAGAGAGAGAAAATTATTTATTTATTAGTTTATTGTTACTCCACCTAAACATCTAGTAGTATTTTTTAATTTTTTATTTAAAAGAAATATCTCAATTTAAAAGGAATTGAGGAACTATCAGCTAACTCATGATTTTGGATAGAGGGGAGCACTAGGATTTTTGTTTGGATTATGAGCAAATCTAAAAACTCAAATTTTGGAAAAATTAATATATCTAAACGCGCGATTATTTGAACATCTCGAGACAAAGAATTCAAACTCTTTTAATCAAATAGTACAATTTAATTTAAGAAATCAATAATGCAAAAACTAGGGCTGACAAATCGTGCGTATTGGGTCGTTATCGGGTCAACCTGATAATGACCCAACCCAATAAGGTCTAACCTGAACCCGTCCTGTTAAGGAAACTATAAATCCGAACACGAACCCGACCTGCTACCTTCAAATCCGAACACGACCCGCACCCGACACGAACCCGTTATCGACACGATATAATATGGGTTGACACGACACGATAACAACCCGAACCTGATATTACACGATTAAAACCTAATATTACACGATTAAACCTTAATTTTTAACCTAATTTACACAATTAAAATTCATTTTATACTATTTAAACCTAATTTATAAGAAATTAAAAAATTAAAGTAATATATTTTTTTTAAATAATAATAAAAATAATAATATTATTTCTTAATTGGTTACCCGTATCCGACCCGCATCCGACCCGAACCCAACCCGAAACTATCGGGTTCTTAATGGGTCAACCCGATAAGGACACGGATCCAATAAGACTTGACCCCAACCCAATAATTTCGTGCGGATTCGTGTCGGATTATCGTGTCGTGTCGAAAATTGTCAGCCCTAGCAAAAACAATATTCTCCCAGCCATAATTTTAATGTTTCAATTTTTTTCGGATTGCCCATTTATTATGTCTTAGTGCAAAATAGACTATAAACTAGCGTCCTAAATACTCCTTAGTTCTTAGTAATACTTTTTATTAAAGCATATTTTTTCCCTTTTATACATTCATATGCATAAAGTGTAGTAGTATAGGATGTGATTAAATGCAAATTCTAAATATTGTACAAACTCCAAATTATTATTTGGACAGTAAAAAAATGTCAACAAAAGACAAAATAATAGCAATAAAAAATGTCAACACCATATCAACGGTTGACACTGTTTTGAAATTGTGTTGATTTTTTTGTTGTTGTTATTTTGTCATCGGCTGATATTTTTAACAGTCTAGATCATAGTTTGGTGTTTGTACAATATTTACAGTTTACATTTTAACTACCCGTAGTAGTATTATATTAAATATACCTCCATATTGGATTTTTTAGTTTTAAAATATATTTAATTTGAAATTATCCAAAATTTGGAAGAACTTTAAGTCAATTGAAACAGATTTAAAGGATTAATTCAATCGGATACTCGCTTTTTGGGTAATTTTCTCATGCCTAATTCCATAGCCACAATTGCAAAGCGACTCATTTTTTAAAGTATTTTACAGATGTCGGTGGAAAAGTTTGGGCATAAAATGTGATTTATCCCTAACATCAAAGAAATGCAAAACAAAGGTTGATTAGTCGAATTCCACAATAAGTTTTTTTTTTTTTTTTTTTTTTGATTAGTCGAATTCCACAATAAGTTGATATACCAAAGGTTGATTAGTCGAATTCCACAATAAGTTGATATACCTATGACAAAACAAAAAATGCATTATAATGGTGGATTTTGCTATCATGCACGTTCATAAATACAAATGCTGGTAGTTTTAAAGAAAATTGAAGTCCAAATATAACAATTAATGAAACGATCAATTAAAGTTTTAGTAAGTATTTCCTTCCTTTTCCAATATAATTGAGATATTTTTTTTCAGAATAAAAACTAAGATAAAAGATGTTTATTGTATTAAGTAGAAAAAAAATAAAGTAATGAAAAAATAAAGTATACAAGATAAAATAAGAAAGGGAATACAATATGAAAGAGAAAATTTATTAATTATTAGTATATATATGAAACAACACAATTATGGTAGCACGTCCCAAAATAGACTAATGCTTCAACGATAATGGAATAAAGGGAGTGGTTTTAGACACATTGTCATATGGTGTGTGCAGTCAGTCATAACTGCATAATAATACTCCCTTTGTCCCTATAATGTACTAGAAATATTTCCTTATTAGTTTGTCCTTTAAGAGTATGAATAATAAGGCTCGTTTCATGTATAGTTTTCATGGTAGATAATATACTGAATTGGGGTGATAATATAAAGAAAAGTGCAGTTTTGGTGTGCAGGATTAGAAATTGGCTAAGTGTTGATGCGACTTGATCAAGTGGGAACAGAAGCGAAAAACTGCCTAGAAATGGAGTAAACTGATCAAGCTAGAGAGGACGGAGCGACTGGACCTGGCAGCCGCGCGAGTTGATCAAGGGAAGCCAACATCAATAAGCTGCGAAGGATGGGTCAGAAGAGAGAGAAAGAAAAGTGTCTTCCTATGTAAGGGTATTAATGCCAAATCATGAGGGTTTACCCTAGGGATTGGTGCTGAATCCGACCTATAAATAGAAGGAAGGACTTGGGAGAATTCATCATGGAAACACGGCAAAATCACAAGTCACCGAGAAACACCTCCACTCTTCATCACTTAGGCACATCTACACCACTCCAAACCGAAGAATCATGGGGAAAGGAAGTTAGAAGCATGAAGCAAGTCAGTTTACCGAAGGAATACTCTCTACCTCCTCACTCAGAGGGAGAGAGCGTAGTTTAGAGGAATTTCGTACTCTGTTTTATATTTTAAGCCCCGAGGAGCCGATACACTCTTTATGCTTTCACATATCGTTTGTTTGGAAGTCAGTTTGTTTTGAATCTTTGTTGATATGAGTTTACTCTAGTTTAATTTCTATTTTGCTAGTCTTTGATCGGTAAATTGTCGAATCTGAGTTCCTTTGTTGTTTTGATTTGGATTACTATGAAATGTTTGAAGTTGTGAAGTTTTTGGTTGGATCCAGAGTTGGATCTAGAGTTTGCAAGTCGGGATTTGATGTTTTGCATGGCTGATCACTTTTGAATCTTGCCAATTGCCTAGATCTAGCCTTCTGAGTTTTCATTTATGTTGATCTGGATGTTAGTTTTTAGTTTTGCATGAAATAGATTAGCTATTAGTTACTGTTAGATCTGCTTCGTACGTGATTTAATTGCATGGATTGTGTTTGAATTCAGTGAATCGTTCTTTTTGAGTATATGAGTTGTTTCAGATCTAGAATGACGTTCAAGGCGTGTTTAATTTGGTGTTTTTGGGGAAGAAGAAGAAGAATAGAGTTGGTTAGGAAACAATCTGCATCACTTTTTGTTCTTTTACAGCTTTCTCGTTCGTACGCGGTGGTCCCGCGAGTTTTCTGTTTTAACATCTGCTTAGTTTATCAGTTCAGAATGCCTTCGTTTTACGCATGTTTAGTTTAGTTGATCCATTAGAGTTTTGTGCCTTGATCAGTTCAGTAGAGTAAACTTAACCCACCTTCAAAGCGTGACAGCAGCCTAATTCCAAAATGTCCACAACATATGTTCGAACACATTCATCTCTATGAGATTCGACCCTTACTTTCCTTTATTAATTCATAGTATTGTGGGTTAAGGTCTTGAAAGCCCCTGAATTCCTCAGTTTGCGCACCCAACGACGAGTTTAGTAGCTTGCTTGATCCATCAACCGATGTTTCTTGATCAAGCTACGTGAACCTTTTTTTTGCTTTTACTTGTGCGTTTAGCTGAGACGATCGAGAGTTCTTTCAATGAACTTTATAATTTTGGAATAAACTACACATTAGTTTTACACATCATTTTATTTACAACTTATATCGTTAGACTACACTACTCATTCATGATGGGGATCTCACTTTCCTATAATTTTGTTTATTCTTTATTTATTCTTTCTTTGTTTACTTTTTGTTGTTTTCATAACTATCGTAAATTTTAGTTAAAAATACTAATTTAAGATTATTATATAATAATCTTTGCAATCTAAGAATGAATGTATTAATACATCGTATTGTAATTTTGTTGTTTTCGTCTTCAATATCCACTCATATACTTTATTTTATATTTTCTTAATTCTATAGTAAATTTATGTGAAAAAATTAGTAAGATCAAGAAATAATTATCTTTGCGTTCTAAGAAATAATTAGTGACTACCGAAAATACTCGATAACTAAACTTTTGGCATTTTCACTGGCAGCACTAGAGACAAACAAGTTCCAAAAAATCAAACATAACGAGAACAAAGCTTTGATAATGATATAGATGTAGATCTTTGGTATATGCAAGATGGTGTGTTGAATTACTTTGAATGACTACCCTATTTACCAATCTAGTATTTTTATGTGATTGCGGTAGGTCGGCAAGAAACTAACGAGCTACGATCATGCAAGAATAGAAATGAAAACACACCGGAGCTTATGTGGTTCGGCCGTAAAAAGCCTACATCCACGGAGAAGATGATCCACTTTATTCAATAATACAACTAGATGAAAGATACAACGATCTACGACGATCGATCACACTCAAATCACCAACTCTCTGTAGAAAACCCTCACTCTCGGTTGAATCTAAAAGGAAGAAGATGATTTCACATAGATAGTGTGTTGTTGTAACTTGCTAACTAACTATGATATGCTAAGATGTAGTTATATATACTCTTAGCTCCACGGTTGGAGTCTCGGCCCACGCATGAGCTTTCTGATACAGACCAAATAGGAGAACTCATCCCAAAAGACTAGCCTGTTAAGAGAGAGAGCCCATTTAGTCTATATACCCCACATCAGTTGTTCTCACAACTGATGTGGGAATTGAGTCCGTAACATTCGACCCTCCTTTAAGGGCCAACGTCCTCGTTGGTCACGGCTGGTTCTTTACAAGGCCACCACTCTGTGGGCCACCACTCCGAGTTCTCGTTGGTCACGGCCACGTTGGTCACGGCGGATTCTTTGCCCGGCCACCACTCCGTGGGTCACCACTCCGAGCGGCCCCAAACGTACTCGTTGGTCACGGCGAGTTCGCTGCCCGGCCACCACTCCAAGCCGTTTGGGCTCTCAATGAAAGCACCAATTGATACAGACCAAACAGGAGAACTCATCCCAAAAGACTAGCCTGTTAAGAGCATCTCCAATAACCGGCGTCACCACCGCGACGCCGATTTTTCGCCGACGCCGGTTTGACGCCGAACCATTGGAACCGGCGTCGGCGAAATCGGCGTCGCCATGCCGATTCCCGTGCTGACGCCGGTTCCGACGCCGATCCTCACGGGCGCCATTGTGCGTCCCGGATCGGCGCCAAACCGGCGTCGGATTAAAAAATTTTTTTTTGTTTTTCGAAAACACTATATATACGCGCGTTGAACCTCATTTTCATTCGCACCACTTGTTTTAACGAGTATCTCTCTCTACCTTACTTTCTGTACAAGATCAATTTAAGAAATGAGTAATGCCGGTGGTAGTGGTGGGGATGCGGATGAGTACGAGCGTATGATGAACGAAGAGCTAGATGCCTATACGAGCCGTGAGGTTGATCGATGGATGCAGAGTTATATGCAGCCGGCGGCACCTCGCCCACGACCAGTTGTCCACCGTCGACAAGTGGTGCATCGTGATCATGAAGCTGCACATCAGCGCCTGTTCACAGATTACTTCGCAGAGGAGCCGCGTTTTGACGCCAACCATTTCAGGCGTCGTTTTAGGATGAGGCGGGACTTATTTATGCGTATTGTTAACGCATTGGAGCAGCGATATCTGTATTTCCGCTTCAGGCACGATGCGGCTGGCAGACCCGGCCACACCCCTATTCAAAAGTGCACTGCGGCAATCAGGCAGTTGGCCTACGGCACCGCGGCAGACATGTGGGACGAATACCTCCACATCGGTGAGACGACTGCCATCGAATGTATGAAGTATTTCTGCCAGGGCGTGATCGAAGTATTCGGTGATCAGTATCTCCGAAAGCCTACCCCCGAAGATTGCCGGAATCTGCTGTGGATGCACGGGGATCAGCACGGGTTCCCGGGAATGTTAGGCAGCATAGATTGTATGCATTGGGAATGGAAGAACTGTCCCGCTGCCTGGAAGGGGTTTTACACGACCGGCTACAAGGGAAAAAATCCCATGATGATCCTCGAGGCCGTGGCTGATTACCGGTTGTGGATTTGACATGCGTATTTTAGGATAGCCGGTTCGAACAACGACCTAAACGTCCTCAACTCGTCGCCCCTTTTCAACGAGCAGTGCCAGGGCGTCGGTCCGGCCATCAGTTTTGTCGCCAATGGCAACCAGCATGATATGGGCTACTACTTGGCGGATGGGATATACCCTAGGTGGCCCGTCTTTGTGAAGACGATCCGGTGCGCATCAGATCCGAAGAAGGCCTACTTTGCGACGTGGCAGGAGTCGGCGCGAAAGGACGTGGAGCGCGCATTTAGTGTGCTTCAAGCTCGATGGGCTGCAGTTAAGGGACCAACGCGTTTGTGGCATGTCGACTGCATTGCTGATATAATGTACGCCTGTATTATCATGCACAACATGATCGTCGAAGATGAAGGTGTACAACTGACTGATTGGGCCACCGACGATAATGAAGCAGGTCCAAGCCACGGCGTCACCACCGCCAACGTACGAGGTGGGGTACCGCACGATGAAGAAGCCCTCCTCCAAGCACATGCCGACATGCGTCAGACGGAGGCTCATATTCGACTGCAAAAGGATTTAGTTGAAGAGTTGTGGGCGCGGAGGATTGCAAGGCGTTAGTTTTTATGCAAATTTATGTAATTTTTTAAATGTAATTTTTTTAATTATTGTACTTTTTTTTTAAAAATTAATGTACTTTTTAAATTTTAATATTATTATTCGAATTTTCCGTATTTGTCTCGTAAATTAAATTCCGTATGTTGATACGAGTGTAAATTAAATTATATAATTGTTATTAGTGATGTGGATAGGTAGTGTGAAGGCTATGTGAGGGCTATTTGATGTCCAGTTGATGTGGCAAGCTGATGTGGCAGGAGAATTGTAGTGCTGATGATGTGGCAGTGTGAAGGCTATTTGAGGGCTATTTGACGTCCTAACCTATTGGAGATGCTCTAAGAGAGAGAGCCCATTTAGTCTATATACCCCACATCAGTTGTTCTCACAACCGATGTGGGAATTGAGTCCGTAACACTTTCACACTTCATCCAACCGTTTTAACAACTCCCATAGTTATATGCACATAGGTCCTTGAGCTTCTAATCTTGTTCATTAGCTCCCACCATGCTTCAACATTTTAGACGGGGTTCGTGGAGTACTGTTTCCTTCTAGTATATAGCGTTGAGTATTGACCATAAAAAAATTGAAAACAAAATCTGAGCTGAAAACGAGAACACGTCCAGTGATAAGTCGTATTCTAGACCTTGGTTACTGGTCAGTATGATGAGATTAACATGCATTATCTGCAAGAAAGTTGCAAGTGTGCAGGAAAAAGGGTACAAGCCAGTAGGAGAAGGATCAAACATTTCAAGTGGAAAGGGTGCCAGAAGGGTGCAATACTGATCAGGATGCAATGCCAAAAAGGCTCGAGATGGAGAAGGAGGGATTGCTAGGAACGACCAACTACACACGGGGGCAAAAGAGACAGTTCACGAGGAAAGTCAACCCTAAAAGTTAGGGCAAGCCACCCTATAAATAGAAGGTCACTTGGAGAGAGAAGAGACTACTCATTTTAGACAGCTCTAGTTCGAAAAACACTCTCTCGGATATCCTCAGTTCCAGTAGCAGTAGAGACTAGCTCCTGCACTTCTCATTCCTCGCCACAGCCATGATCACTTGAAGACTCCGGCCACCTACCGGAGAAAGTTCACCACCATTTCGGCTAGTTGTTGTCTTAGCTAAAACACTGTTTCATCGCCCGCGGGGCAAAACAATATTTAATCGCTTTTCTTAGCTTAACTCTAGTTGTTGCATCTTTTGAATATTTCGTAATTTTAGTTGTCTTTTGGATTCTGAAGCAATCTGATCTGGATCTGTTCTAATGAAGTTTGATTTCACTTTTCGTTTATCTTTTGGGTTGCAATGTTTTTATTTTGTCTTGCGTAGTTAGATCCGGAAGTCTAGTGTCGATTTCGCATGTTTAAGTTAGATCTGGTTGGCAGAGTGATTTTCATAATTGTTGATCGGTTAAATCTGAAGATGCATGAAGTAGCAGTCGTAACTTTTCTGTCGTCTTGCATGTCGTGTTAGTCAGCGTAAGTAAGGATTAGCCGTTTAATCGTCTGATTTAGGATTAATTTTTAGTTTATGTTGTTGCATAGTTTCTGTGAATCGTTAATGGAGTTGATGAAGTTGCTGAGATTCTGTGTTACTTGGTGGTGAAGACAATGACCCTTTCTGCTTTTGGGACCACCTTTTACTTTTAGTTGCTTTTTGCTTTTTGTCCTTTACTTTTCCAAAGATCCTGCAGACCTGACAGTGGCTGGCCTGAACCCACCAAATATCTTATGTTATTATGTTTAGCCATTTATAGTAATCTTCCACTTTTCACATGCCCCAGAACCACTTTGTCTTACATATTCACGTACACAGTCACATGTCGATGATTATCTTGCCCACTGGTAAGTAGAGTAGAGGTCTTAAATTCCCTGCCTAGATAAAAACTCAACCCAAGCGTGGTAGCAAACCAAAACCCTTCCAAGACTATCACCACAATCTCTCTAACGTGTCCATCTCTATGGGATTGAACCCTTACATCCACTATACTAACGAGTAGAAGTGGGTTGAGGAATTTTGTTGATACCATGTTTTAGGTCGTCGTGTCAGCGACACAACTAGGTTGGGTATCACCTCCTGATCAGTTGAATACACTAGCCTGCACAAACCTGCTCTTTCAAATGGCGTTTTTATTTGCTTTTGTGTGTGATACTTTGGCGTACATATTGTTCATAATTTTTTCTTTCTTTTATTTTTCAGTTTATGAGAAGGAGCTCAGCCTTTGACAAGTGGAGACCGAAGATACTCCTGCGAGGATCGATACTTGTTACCAGTTGTTCTGGCATGTCGACAGCCCTGTCTGACCTAGGCGTGAGTAGTGACGAGGACAAGGATATCATAGAAAAAGTAGAGCCAGTATCACCAGTCAAGTCAGAAGGGAACCCAAGAAGGATGGCTGATCTAATAGAAGATGACCCGGAGATCGGATCGCTGAACGCACACGCCGATGGAGATCCTCCACAAGCCATAGTTGTCACCCCAGGGAAGACAACCTACGATGTTAAACCACATGTTATAGCAGTTCTACCCACGTTTTACGGGAAGAGCTACGAAGAGCCTTACGAGTTCCTTCATGAATTCTGTAAGATTTGTAAGGCACAGAGGCGGCCAACAGGGTCGAGTGAAGATGATTACAGGTTGAAGGCCTTACCATTCATCTTGAAGGGAGAGGCAAACACTTGGTTTACGGGCCTGCCACCCAACCGCCACAAAACCAGTCCCAAAACCAAAACACCCAAAACCCAAGTTTTAGCTCTGTTTACATACTACCCCACCAGGGAAATTACCAGAATTACCAGAATCAACCTAACCAAGGCCCCCAACACTCACAGAACCAAAACCATTTCCACCAATACCAGCATAACCCTCATACCCAGTACAACCAATATCCACTGATAAGTCGCATTCAAGGTCTTGGTTACTGGTCAGTATAACGTGCGTAATTAGATTATATCTGCAAAACAGTTGCTAAAGTGTGCAGGAAAAAAGTCCCAGTCAGTACGAGAGGGTTCGGATAACTCAGGTGAAAAGAGCGCCAGAAGGGTACAATACTGACCAGGATGCCTGCCAAAAAGGCTCGAGATGGAGAAGAAGGATTACTGGGAAGGATGAATCACAAATGAGGGCAAAAGAGTTATTTCACGCAGAGAGTCTACCCTAAAAAGAAAGGGCAGGCCTCCCTATAAAAGGAAGCCACTTGGAGAGAGAATCATAATCGACTTTTACGCTTAGTTAGGGTTCTCTCTCTCGGTAGATCAATTCCTTCAGCATAATCCAAAATCTTCTTGTTCCTCGCCACAACCATGGTCACCTGAAGTTCCATCAGTCCACCGGAGAATCGCCTTCCATCGTTCCAGCCAGTTCATTTCGTAGTCGTAGCAGTTTCATCGCCCGTAGTGGCAAAACAATCTTATTTCGCTTTCCTAATTAATTGTTACTTGTTTTCTTACGTTGGATCTGTTGCATATTCAGCCTTCGTTAGCTTTTACAGTGTTTTGTTGGGATCCAAACGTTTTATTCAATGAAGTTGTTTTTATGCATCTCTTTCCGTGTGAATTTGTTTCATTCTGCCTAGGTAGCTTAGATCTAGTTGTTACAGTAATTTCTAAGTGTTGAAAGCATGATTTCATTTGGAGTTGCTCGATCTGAGATTGTTAGTTAAACTTGTTGCTTAGATTTATTTTCGAAGGGATTAAGTATGAAATCTGAGTTTACGTGAATTCTGTCACCTTGCATGTGGCCCAGTAAGTGTAATTCTTGTTTTCACTGGATTAATCTTCGAATTTTAGAGTGTTACATTGTGGATCTGAATTGTGAAGTTGTTAATCTGCAATTGTTATCCATGGAATCTGAGTTTGTTTGATTGTGTGCATTTTTGTTGTAGAAGACAACATCCACATCCAAGTTTGGGACCACTTTTGCTTTTTAGTTACTTTTGCTTTTGTCCTTTACTTTTCTGCTGGTACCCTACAGATCTGACAGTGCAGCCACCAACCCACCACTTATTCTCTTATATTCCGTTTATCCTTTTATAGTAACTATCTACTTTCCACATGTCTCTGAAACACCGTGTCCCCCACTCTCACTTACACAGCCACATGTCAATCACTTTCACACCACTCAGTCAGTAGAGTACCACCTTTAATTCCTGTCTAGGTAGAATCTCAACCCAAGCGTGGTAGCTAACCAAACCCCTCCAGATTATCACCACAATTACCCAAAGCGCATCCATCTCTGTGGGATTCGACCCTTACCTCCACTATACTAGCCAGTAGAAGTGGGTTGAGGAATTTATTGATACCAGGTTCAGGTTGGCTCAGAATTCTATCCTGATCAGGTGAATACAACCTTGCTTGACACGACATTGTGAACCTGCACGCATATCAAATGGCGCCGTTGCCGGGGATGGATGGCGTTATTAACTGTTATTGTGTGTGATATTTTGGCGTATATATTATACATAATTTTTCTCTTTTCTTTTATTTCAGTTTATGAGATGCAATTCGGCTCCTGACCATTGGAAGTCGAAGATACTTGAACGAGGGACTATACTCGTGACCACTCGTTCTGGCCTGTCGACAGCCCTGTCTGACCTAGGCACGAGTAATGATGAAGAGCAAGACACCATAGAAGGAAGAATACCAGAACCGGTGCTACAATTGGAAGGTAACCAGAGGAGGATGGCTGCCCACGTAAACGATGACCCAGAGATCGGATCGCTGAACGCGCATGCCAACGGAGAACCGCCACAAGCCATAGTTGTCACCCTGGGACAGACAGCCTGCGATGTGAAGCCCCATGTTATTGCAATTCTACCCACGTACTGTGGGAAGAGTTATGAAGGGCCCTACGAGTTCCTTCATGAGTTCTGTAAGATTTGTAAAGCACAGAGAAGGCCAACAGGGGCTACCGAGGATGAATACAGATTGAAGGCCTTGTCGTTCATCCTAAAGGGGGAGGCCAATACATGGTTCATGCACCTGCCACCCAACTCCATTGAGAGTTGAGCCGATTTCAAGTCAGCCTTCCTAGGCGAATTTTTCCCGTCGTCGAAGACGAGTGCGCTGAAGAGAGAGATAACCAGTGTGAAGCAAGAGTACGATGAACCCCTGAGCGATTATTGGGCGAAATATATGAGCCTTTTGGATGCGTGTCCAAACCATCGCATGACAAATGTAGAGATACATCACACCTTTTATGAGGGGATGAATAAGGCAACAAAGGATCTGGCAAACTCATCGTCATGAAGAAGCTTCACGCAACTAAGGGTCAGTGAAGCGAAAAAGGTCCTAGGGATGTTTTTGAGCGCGAAGAAGGAGTACGACAATTCGAGGGATGGATACAGCAGAGAAAGGATTGCGAGTGCTTCGTCCACTGACCAGGAGCAGAAGATAGAGCAGAAGATGGACTTGAAGATGGAAGAGCTGAAAAAGACGCTCCTGAGCGCGATCGAGAAGAACACGCCACCACCTTCCCCAACTGGGGGCTATAAGGGTGTAGAACAGGGAAATCAAGGGCTAACCTACGATCACCCAAATGACTTGGTCAATATGGAGCAAGTAAATGCTGCAGGATACTATAACTCCAGTGGGAATTGGATTCCGGGGTGACAACGGGACACACCATGGAGGGACCATCCAAATTTTCGATGGGGAGATGGGAACCAAAATCAACACCAAGGTCAAGGTCAGAACCAATACAACCCCCACCAGAACCAAAATCCCAACCGTGGCCCAGCAAACCCCGACCACCAATCCAGCTGGTCAGGGAGGAACCAACAACCCCAAAACCAAAACCCACTGAGCCAAAACTCAAAACCTGTTTATATACCACCCCACCAGAGGAGCTACCAAAATTACCAGAATCAGCATAGTCAAGGTCCACAACACCAGCAGAACCAGAACCAGTTTCAAAACCAGAATCAATATCACCAAGACCCATACAACTCTCTTGCCCAGTATAACCAATATCCACCTAACCAGAACCAGCAAAACTTCCAGAATTACCAGCACAACCAAAACCCCCAGTATAACCAGCACCAAGGACCAAATCAGTTCCAATATCCTAACAGGTCAAAGAGATCTATGGAGGACATGATGGGAGAAATGCTCGCTTCGCAACAGAGTATCAAGGGTGAGTTGCAGTCCAATAATGAAGTAGTGCAGGGGATGCAGAATGACCAGAAGGAGCATAAGGCGAACATGGATATGATGAATAGGCAATTAGCCGAGCTGGCAAGTTCAATGGGTGAATTGAAGGGGAATTCAGGGAAACTCTCATCTACAGTCCATGTACCTGAAAAGGCAAATGTGAGAAAGGTCACATTGCGGTCCGGTACTGCCTATGATGGACCCCAACCGAAGAAGCCCAGTGGAGAGCCCAGTAAAACGAAGGTACTGAGCGACATCGTCTCGGTGGGAGAGCTCAACAGACCTCTGCCTCAGATGCAGGATCCATTTTTCTTGGAAGAAGCGCCATTGGAAAAAGATGAAACCAAAGGCGTACAGCCCAGGGAAGACCCTCCTAAAGAAACGGAACTCACCACAGAGACTCCAACCTAGAATGTGCCCAAGAAAGACTCCAGGAAGGCTGTTGAAGAACCGGTAGAAGAGGCGAAAGGGAAAAAACCATTTCCTTACCGTTTCGTGACAAGGAGGAAGAAGGAGAACCCAGTGGACTACATGTCCATTTTTGAGAAGCTGGATGTCACCATACCATTCCTCCAAGCCGTGAAGCTACCCCCGCTTGAGAAATTCATCAAGGAGTTCATAGCCGGGAAGGCCCAGGAAGATGGAAAAATCATGGTGGAAGGGATAACGTCAACAATTGTGCAGGAGAAGCTACCGCCCAAAAGAGCCGACCCAGGTATGTTCACCTCACCCATAACTATTGGAGAGGTAAAAATCGAGCATGCGATGTGTGATGTGGGAGCATCTATAAATGTTATGCCATTATCTATCTATAATCGGTTGAAGGGAGTAAAGTTGTCAAACACTAGGGTGTTAATCCAACTGGCTGATAGGTCATGCATAAATGACCTATCAGCCAGTTGGAAAATGTATTGGTGAGAGTGCATAATTTTATTTACCCTGCTGACTTTTCTGTGATCAAGATGAGTGAGTCTGAAGCTAGAGAGCCTAGCGGTATATTGTTAGGGAGACCGTTTTTTAGAACAGCTAAGACAATGGTGGACATGGCTGAGGGGACAATTTGCATTGATTTTCATGGAGAGAAATTCACTTTTGATATTAATGAGGCCATGAAGAAGCCTATCAATGAGCCCCTAGTTCAAGATTTTCTTGAGACTGAGTTATTGCAGGAAAAACTCCAAGCGTTGGATGTGTATGGACAGGCTGATGTCGAAGCAGCTGCATGGTGCGATCTGACCAGCAGCCAAGGGTTGACTGATGAAGAGATAGAGGGAGCAATTAAGGACTTTTGTCAGAAATCCGAATTTATTGGCTCCGCAGGGGCTCAACTGCCAGCCAGTACAGATGAATTCTCAGATGATAAATTAGAGAAAGAGGGGGATTTTGCAAAAAACCTTCTACCCGCAGACACACTTCCCCCACAGGTTGATTTAAAGAAACTGCCAGCAAACCTGAAGTATGCCTTCCTTGGGGAAGAAGACTCATATCCTGTGATTATCAGCAACAGCCTTACTGAAGAGCAAGAGGCAAGGCTTCTGACTGTGCTGAGCAAGAACAAAAGAGCAATTGGATGGAGCCTTACAGATTTGGTGGGAATAAGCCCCGATGTCTGTATGCACCATATTAGGTTGGAAGAATGAGCGAAAGCACATCGAGACTTGCAGCGGAAGGTGAACCCTAACATGCGGGAGGAGATATTGAAGGAAATTTTGAAATTGCTGTCATTAGGAATTATCTATTCGGTGCCCGACAGCGAGTGGGTCAGCCTCATTCACATGGTCCCCAAGAAGTCAGGGGTCCAAGTGGTTCAAAATGAGAGGAATGAGCTGATACCAACAAGGCTAGTCATTGGTTGGCGGATGTGCATAGACTACCACAAACTGAACGCCGCAACCAGGAAGGACCACTTTCCCCTGTCGTTCATCGATCAGATGTTGGAGCGACTAGCTGGGAAGAAGTACTTTTGTTTTTTGGATGGGTACATCGGATATTTCCAAATCTACGTGGACCCTGAAGACCAGGACAAAACCACCTTCACCCGCCCATTCGGAACCTACGCGTATAGACGCATGCCGTTCGGTTTGTGCAACGCCGCGGGTACATTTCAACGATGCATAATGAGCATTTTTTTCCGATCTTATCGAGGATTGTATAGAAATATTCATGGATGACTTTACGGTCTACGGAGACTCTTTCGACTCATGCCTACATCACTTGGACGTAGTCCTGGAGAGGTGTCAAGCAAAGAGCCTAGTCTTGAATTTCGAAAAGTGCCATTTTATGGTCAAAGAAGGGATCGTCCTAGGACACGTGGTGTCGGAGAGAGGTATCCAGGTAGATCAAGCCAATGTGGACGTCATATCCAAGCTGCCATTCCCTACTGACCAGAAGGAAGTAAGGGGCTTTCTGGGGCACGCAAGGTTTTATCGACGATTTATTAAGGACTTCGCCAAAATCGCCCAACCCCTTACCAGACTCCTTCAAAACAAGGTAGAGTTCATTTTTGATGAACAGTGCAAGGCCGCTTTCAACCTTCTCAAAGAAAAGCTGATATCCGCACCAATCATCCGGGCTCCTGACTGGGATCATCCTTTCGAAGTGATGTGTGATGCCAGCGACTATGCAGTGGGTCTGGGTCAGAAAATCAAAGGAAAAACGTACGTGATTTTCTATGCATCCAAGATCTTGAATCAAGCTCAACGGAATTATGATACCACTGAGAAGGAGATGCTGGCCGTGGTGTATTCATTCGAGAAGTTCCGGCAGTACTTGTTAGGATCCAAGGTCATCGTCTATATTGACCATGCGGCCATTAAGTACCTGATTTCCAAGAAGGAATCAAAACCCCGACTGATCCGATGGGTACTCCTGCTACAAGAATTCGATTGGGAGGTGGAAGACAAAAAATGAGTCGAGAATAAAGTAGCGGATCACTTGAGCAGAATAGTGCAAGATAGGAGCAGCGAGGAGGTGCACGATCGGAGGAACACTTATGTGAAGTAATTTTTTCCGTTAGAGAAATTGATTGGGAAGAGGTAATGAAGCTCACTGGCCAGGATACAACAGCAAAATGGAAAGAAAAAGTAGTGCATGAGTCATGGTTTGCGGACCTAGCCAACTACCTAGTGACAGGAGAACTTTCAAAAGTGCCAAACGTCACCAAGGCTCAAAGAATAAAGATCAAAAGTGAGTCAAAATACTACTTTTGGGACGACCCATACCTGTGGAAAGTAGGAGCAGATCAAGTGATAAGAAGATGTGTTCCTGACTGGGAGCAGAGGGACGTACTGACACATTGCCACTCCTTGGCATGTGAAGGACACTTCGGTCCCAAGAAAACGGCAAGACAGATTCTGGACAGTGGATTCTATTGGCCAACTCTCAACAAAGATGCTTATGAATTCTGTAGAAGCTGTGAACGTTGCCAACTGACCGGTGGAATCTCTGCACGTGATGAAATGCCACAAGTACCGGTTATTGTTTGTGAGCTGTTCGACATATGGGGGATGGACTTCATGGATCCTTTTCCCTCATCCTATGGAAACCTGTATATTTTAGTCGCAGTTGACTAAAAGCCAAGGCCACGAGCACGTGTGAGGTGAAAGAGGTGGCCAAGTTCCCCAAGAGTAACACTTTCAGCCGTTTCGGGATACCAAGGGCCATCATATCCGATCAGGGAGCCCACTTCTGTAACCGCACTATCGAAGCCTTGATGAAGAAGTACGGTGTTCACCACAGATTATCTAGCCCCTACCACCCACAAGCGAACGGTCAAGCGGAGATCTCTAACCGAGAGATAAAGAGCATTTTGGAAAAAACTGTCAACCCTTCCAGGAAGGACTGGAGTGTGAGGTTAGAAGATGCTCTGTGGGCGTACCGGACAGCCTACAAAATGCCCATAGGAATGTCCCCATATAGAATCATTTTTGGGAAGATGTGTCATTTACCAGTGGGGATCGAACATCGAGCATACTAGGCACTACAACAAGTTAATATGGATGCTAAGTCCTGTGAGGAGGAAAGGAAGCTGCAGCTACAGGAGTTAGAGGAACTTAGATTGGAGTCGTTCAATTTTGGCATGTGGTATAAAGAGAGAACTAAATTGTGGCACGATAGAAATCTAAGGACCAAAGACCTCTATGTTGGCCAGAAAGTACTACTCTTCCAGTCAAGATTAAAGCTAATGCCTGGGAAGCTCAAGTCGAAGTGGACAGGACCATATGTCATAACTGCACTCCGTTCTAATGGAGCGGTGGAGATTTCAGGGAGTACCCCTAATTCTGAACCTTTTATCGTAAATGGACATAGGCTGAAGGTGTTTAGGGATAATACTGATATGTGTGTAGTGGAAGAGATTCCACTACAATCACATACTAAGGTCGCATAATGACCAGTAGAATGGGAATTTGGAGTTCCACTAGGCTAGCTTTCTTTTTGGCAAAGTTTGCATATGCTGGCCAAGTAGAATTCCAAATTACCTAGAGTATATTGTAAATATTGTAAATACTTGGTAGTTAATAGTTAAATTTTTGCATGCAATTGAAAATTAAAATCAAAAAAAATATTTTTCGACCTTAAATATTAATTTGGAGTAGGTACTGACCACAAGAATACCAATTCGGTGAAACTCCAAATTATATTTAAGTGTCATTTTCACTTTATTTCCATACTTAGAAAATATGGGGGGGAAATGTTAAGGGAGAGATTTGAAAAGGAAAGGGTGAAATTTGAATTTAGCGTGTGGTGCAGCTTTGCAGGAAGGGGCAGCGACTGGGAGGATGCGTGGTGCAGAGACAGGACAGGCGACGTCCAATCAGAAGGCAGTGCTCTCAACCGTCTTCCACCCAAAGTGGCACGACCTGAAAACCAACTATTGCCGGTTAAAACCCTCAACTGCTCAATTCCACTCTAAAAGCTCAACCGCCCATTCCCCTTTCACTTCACAAACCCTTACCTGCATTCTCTCACCCAAAGTACCCACCATTATTCCCGAACCCAACATACACACCACCACCAAAAACCACCGACTCAAACCATGGGAAAGAAGAAAATGGCCAGAAAACAAGCCTCGGCGAAACCCTCTTCAAATCTCCGAGATGAAACCCCAGAAATACAATCGCCGACTGAAGAGCGGCCGCCAAACCCACAACCGCAACCACAAGAGCCGATTCCTCAGGCTCCGGCGATGATTCCCTTGAATGAATTGGCGGAGTTTCTCAGACAACAGGACTCGAATAAAGATTGGGCGGCTGCATTGGCGGGGTTTAGCCGAACCAGAGGCGGCATGGCCGGGGGAACACCGGTAATACCAACCCCAGAAACAGATGTTCAGGCTACGGTGAAACCACCAACCTCCGTCCCGACTTCCTCAACACCCCCACTAGAAAAGCCATCTCCCTCGATAACCGCACCATCGGTATCCTCAAAACCCTCCCTGATTCACCAACAAATCGAACCACTGGATGTTAGCCCCCTTTCCGCCTACCATGACTCTGAACTAGGGGAAACTGAGGGGAAAGAAAGCGAAGAGAAGAAGAGCCAGGGGGAGGGGATGAATCAGAGAAGACGCCGGTCGCGGAACCTGTTCCCCAAGAGAAGGAAATAGAGGAGATAGATCTGAACGAGATGGCCAGGAAGCAAGGCCTTATGACTGATGACGAATTCCAGACGCTTTTAGACGAGGTGAACACGATGGATGTGGACACTGCCGAGGTGGCTGAGGGTCTGGACCTCGCATCGAAGGCAGTAGGAGGAGGTAAAGAATCTGGCACAGTGAACGACTCAGACGGCCTAGCCCACCAATCAGCAGACGAGGTGATAGAGAAGCAGACCGAAGAAGAAAAGCCGAAGTCAGTGACCCCCCAACCGGAAGCAGTGGAGGATGATAAACACATCGAGGAGAAGGAGACCAAAGTGCAACCAGAGGAACCAGAGCCAGTAGTACCACCAGTATTGAAACCAAAAGCAGTTAAAAGAAAATTGGTGTTGAAGAATGATCCTAAGGCAGAAAGGCCGAAGCCAAAGAGAGTGTCGCAAAGGTGCCTCGGGAGATGGACATCCAGCGAGGCAGGAGCAAACACGGCAGCAGGCGCAGTGGAGATCTCTAGTGAAGAAGAAAGGACTACTCCTACAAAACCTGGGGAGGAATCCTTGTCAGCTACCAACCTGGAAGACGCCTCGACAACAATAGAGATGATCTCACCCACGCCGAGTGACCAGAGAGAAGAAACTGACGAGATGGCTGAGGGTCTGGACCTCGCATCAAAGTCAGTAGGTCATGAAGAGCCAGTAGATGACAACACCAATATCCGCGTGGAGACCCGGCCTACTGCCCAGAAGGAGCCTTCGACACCAATAGAGGAGAGACTGGAGGAAGACAAAGACGAAGATGAAGATAGATACCTCCAGGAGAAGAAAAGGAAGGGGAAATCCCCTGTTACAAAGAAGCCGAGCAGCAAGAAACAGCGTACGACCAACACCGGCGTCGTCATCAAAGAACCAGAATAGAGAACCCCACCATGCCGACGGGAGCTAAGTGACAGTGAGTACACCGCCAGTGAGGAATCTGAGTCAGACAGCGACGTCTCCCTAGAAGACGAGGAGCTCACGGACCACCGTAAGTTGATACATCCTCCGATGGAAAGGCTGAAGTACAGGCGTTGGAAGGTGGAGCTCACGGACGAGCTGATAGAAGACATGAAGCATTTCAGTACGAAAAAGCTTCAGGATGCATTCGATGATAAAGACGATGGCAGCAAACAGATTAAGAGCGGGAAGGTATTATATTTCCTCTCTCTTGATGAACTGAATGCCCGCAAGCCCTTCTTGTTTCATATGCGTGCGTTGGGTTTCGACTGGTTGCTAGAAAATAGGGACCCGAGTATTCCCATTAGGCTGGCAAAGGAATTTTTCACCACCTTTAGATTCAGGGTGGTGGTCACTACTGACCTGGATGAAGGGTCGATAACCTTTCGGGTATTCGGGAGAGAAGTGAGGATGGGCTTGATAGAGTGGACGGTCTGGTTGGGCATGTGTAGCTTAGAAGAGGCCATAGGGCCAGAATGAAGAAGTAGGGAGAGGGGGATTCCTCGGAGACATGTTGAATTTGACCCCCAGGAAGCGTGGGAGGGACTGACTCATCGAGCTGCTGGGCAGTTTGCGTCTGCCATATCCCGCTCTATTCATTTCAACAACCCCATCTTGTACCTCGTCCAACTGTACCTGGATTTCAATTTACTAGGGCAATCAAACTCTGCCGTCCGGACATCCATGACCGAACTCTACCTACTCTGGTGCGCTAAACGGGGGAGGAGAGTGCATCTTGGGTTTTGGACCGCTTATCAATGCCACCTTATTGACACACACCCTGCAAGGAATCTGTCCCTCTGCCATATATTGGGAGCCTTCGTGAGGAACAACATAACAATTGTGGAGGCCGAAGATTTGTCTCCCTTGTACATAGTGGATCCCCCTGGCCCATTTGATACGTCTTTCTTCGTCCGCACAAACACTGTCTACATTAGGGAAGGAGCCCCGCGTTTTTACGCCATGGGTGAAGAGGCTATCCCTGCTGGGCGAATAGCAACAGGCCAAGGCACACAGGTTCAAGCTCAGAGGCAAGCAAACCTGGAGAGGGCGGTGGCTGAACTAGCAGAGGACAACATGCAAGCAAGAGCAGAGTTGACCCGTCTGACGAAGGTGATGGAGAGCATACTGAAGGAGTTAGCAAAAGGAAGGACAGCTGAGGGAGCTGGAACGAGCGGCCATGGAGGCCACAATGATGAACCACAGGTAACAGAGAAGAAAGAAGAAGAGCTGGAGGAAGAAGGATCCGATGTACCAGCAGAGTCTGAGGAGAATCAATCTGAGTCCGAGGATGAAGAACCCGAGGAACCACCTGCACCCAACCCTACTCCACGGAGGAGTAGGAGGAATATGTGACCACCCACCCTACTGACCAGTTAGTTATATTTTCCAGTTTAAGTTTTTTTTTTATTATTTGTTGTCTTGTTTGTTTTAGGTAGAGTAATTATGTGTCATATGTGTATACAAACCCCATTCACAGCACTTAGACCATGCAATAGTCTAAGTGTGAGAAGTACAAGGTTTGTTACTTTGTTGCATGTGTATATGTCTGTGTTCTTTTCGTGTGCATGTTTACTCACACTTAGCCTATTGCATAGTCTAAGTGTGAGAAGTTTATGTATATATATGTTTGTGTTTGTTGATTTCTATTTAAGTCTTCAACTCTCCCACTTAGCCTATTGCATAGTCTAAGTGTGAGAAGTTTTAGACTAAGAATGTTTTGTTCAAGTTTTGTTAATGCGTCTGTATATCGGCCATACTAGTCATTCCCATTTTCCACTTCACAGCCATATCTGAGGGAAGACACTTGTGACGTGGGAAGGGGGAGACAATGGCCAGTATGCCATGTATATATGTGTGGTATGTGTTAACTGTATGTGCTAGTGTTTGTTTAGGTCTAGGATTTGTATATATGTGTTTATGAATGGGCTTAAAACTCAACTGCCTCGAACTGACGGTGAGGGGAATTGAGGGAGATAAGGCATGCTGGACAATGGAAACCCCCCTAGTATCTCCTAGTCAGTATAAATGATGCAATTATAAGAGAAAAACCCATCCTTAGAGCCAGATACAAAAGCCCTCTTAAATGGTGAGTTATAAGCCTAAGTGGAACCACTTTCCACTAATTTAGAAAAGAAAAGAGTGGCTGCCACATGATGCCTAGGGTAAGGTGACCGCGTGTAGTAAGTCCAAAAGGCAGTAGGAAACCCCCATCCGAAAAAAAACCATCCCTTAGAACCCCTCTTTCTAGCCAAATCTATATCCAGATATAACCCACTAGCCACTGGGACTGTGTGTCTGCGAGGCATAAGGCAAGAAGGTGACTGCCTAGGAGGACATACAGGAAAAATCAACTGGAGAAAGAAGTCGAGGGGCAAGGAGAAAATCGACCAGGAAAAATTCCAGGTCTAAAAAAATAAGAAGGAATAAGGGTGGCGAAGCCACATATAAAAAAATGTTGAAGAAAATGGTCGAAAACACTTGACCACAAAAAAGAGGGAAGACGGAATAAAGGTGGCAAAGCCACAAAAAAGCTACTGACCAGTTGGAGTCCAATATCAGGAAACGTCCAGCCAAAAAGAAGCAACAGCCAAGAGCCCAAATGCACACAGTTCCCCTGCATCAAAATAAAGTAGTAGTTTTTGAACCTTAGAGCCTTAGGAATAGGGATGTCAATCGGGCCAGCCCACCAGGTTTCGGGTCAATCGGGTGCGGGCTAGTCGGGCTGTGATTTTTTCGGGTTATAAAAGTTCAACCCTAACCCTAAAAGCTCGGGTTTCGGGCTAGCCCATCGGGTTAATCGGGTTGCTACCGATAAAATTAACATGCGATCAATCTAATAAATAATGGTTAAAATTAGTTATATTTATAAAATGTAAAATATTTAATTATGATAAATTTGAGAAATATGTTTAAACTCAAACATAAACATGATCAAATACTAATATTTGAGATTTATGCAAAATAAAACATAAACATTAAGAAATTTTAAAGCATGTTTAGAAATTTAAATATATTTTTTAGTGAATTTGAAGTTTCTAATCCATTTATCTATTGTTATATTAATAAAACTTAATATATATAATTTATATATTTAATATATAAAATGGAAAGTTATTTTTTCAGTAATCTATATTATAAAATAATTAATGAAGTGTCGAATTAGAGTCAAACAAATAAAATAATAGAAATTTTATCGGGTTTCCGGGCCAGCCCGTCGGGTATTCGGGTCTGGCCCTAACGGATTGAGGGTTAATCGGGTGCGGGCTAATCGAGCTTTAATTTTATCGAGCTGGAAATTTTCAACCCTAACCCTATAAATTTAGCGGGCTATTCGGGCCAGCCCACGGGTTGCGGGCTAAATTGACATCCCTACTTAGGAACATCCACTCCAAACACTACAAACCAATAGCCCTATTATAAGCCTTATGGCCCTTTAGGAGCCGTACGTGAGATCTGAGTCCGAAGCATCTATGGTTCAGCATTTTGAGAGAAAACAGTCCTAACATCCCCGGTGAGGAATGAGTGACTGAGCGAATCTGGTGTTTGGCCGAGAGTTTGGGTGATCTTGACGAGCAGATATACTGACTGGGAAGGAAAATGGAGGCGGCAGAAGTTCAAGGCTGTCTAAAGCCGGATTGCACCTGATCCCAAGGGGAGGGATGGTTGAAAATATAGCCCGTTCAATGTGTTTAAGTGTTGTGTGTCTGTTTATATGTGTTTGTCCCTCGTTTATGTGTTTTTCTTTGCATCAAAGTTTATGGTATAGTTTAGGATAGAGTCGGTCAGGGGTGTAACCAAAACCAGTTCTACCAATACCAGCATAACCCTCCTACCCAGTACAACCAATATCCACTGATAAGTCGCATTCTAGGCCTTGGTTACTGGTTAGTATAACGTGCGTAATTGGATTATATCTGCAAAACAGTTGCTAAAGTATGCAGGAAAAAGGCCCCAGTCACTACGAGAGGGTTCGGATAACTCAGGTGAAAAGAGCGCCAGAAGGGTACAATACTGACCAGAATGCATGCCAAAAAGGCTCGAGATGAAGAAGAAGGATTGCTGGGAAGGATCAACCACAAATGAGGGCAAAAGAGTCATTTCACGCAGAGAGTCTACCCTTAAAAGCAAGGGCAGGCCTCCCTATAAAAGGAAGCCACTTGGAGAGAGAATCATAATCGACTTTTACGCTTAGTTAGGGTTCTCTCTCTCGGTAGATCAATTCCTTCAGCATAATCCAAAATCTTCTTGTTCCTCGCCACAACCATGGTCACCTGAAGTTCCATCAGTCCACCGGAGAATCTCCTTCCATCGTTCCAGCCAGTTCATTTCGTAGTTGTAGCAGTTTAATCGCCCGTAGTGGCAAAACAATCTTATTTCGCTTTCCCAGTTAGTTAAACTTGTTGCTTAGATTTAGTTTTCGAAGGGATTAAGTATGAAATCTGAGTTTACGTGAATTTTGTCACCTTGCATGTCGCCCAGTAAGTGTAATTCTTATTTTCACTGGATTAATCTTCGAATTTTAGAGTGTTACATTGTCGATCTGAATTGTGAAGTTGTTAATCTGCAATTGTTATCCATGGAATCTGAGTTTGTTTGATTTTGCACATATTTTTTGGAGAAGACAACATCCACATCCAAGTTTGGGACCACTTTTATTTTTTAGTTACTTTTGTTTTTGTCCTTTACTTTTCTGCTGGTACCCTACAGACCTGACAGTGCAGCCACCAACCCACCACTTATTCTCTGATATTCCGTTTAGCCTTTTATAGTAACTATCTACTTTCCACGTGTCTCTGAAACACTGTGTCCCCCACTCTCACGTACACAGCCACATGTCAATCACTTTCACACCACCCAGTCAGTAGAGTACCACCTTTAATTCCTGTCTAGATAGAATCTCAACCCAAGCGTGGTAGCTAACCAAACCCCTCCAGATTATCACCACAATTACCCAAAGCGCATCCATCTCTGTGGGATTCGACCCTTACCTCCACTATACTAGCCAGTAGAAGTGGGTTGAGGAATTTATTGATACCAGGTTCAGGTTGGCTGGGAATTCTATCCTGATCAGGTGGATACACCCTTGCTTGACACGACACTATGAACCTGCACGCATATCATCCACCTAACCAAAACCAATCAAACCCGACTTACCAGCCAAACTCCCAGTACTACCAGTAGATGCTTAATAGCCAGTATAACCCTCACCACCAACAAGGACCGAATCAATTCCAGAATCCTAACAGGTCAAGAAGGTCTATAAAGGACATGATGGGAGAATTGCTCACCTCACAGCAGAATATGAGGAATGATTTGCAGTCAAACAACTAAATGGTGCAGGGGATGCAAAGTGCCCAGAAGAAACATAGGGCTAACATGGATATGATGAACAAGCAATTAGCCCAGCTGGCAAACTCGATGAGTGAGATGAAAGGGAATTCAGGTAAGCTCCCACCTACAATCCACATACCAGAAAAGGCGAACGTGAGTAAAATCATGTTGCTGTCCGGAACTTTGTACAAAGGACCCGAGATGAAGAGACATATGGGAGAACCCAGTAGGGTGGAGGTGTCAGGTGAATATTCGGCCCAACGAGACAACCACATGGGTTTTGGTGACACTGTCTCGCTGGAGGAACTGAAGACGTCGCTGCCTCAAATGGAGGATCCATTTTTCGTGGAAGAAGGGTCTGTCAGAATGTAAGATACGGAAGATATACCACCTAGGAGAGATGGCCCTAAAGAAACAGAACCAACAGCTGAACCTCAAACCCATTAAATGCCAAAAGGAAACTCCACAAAGGTTGCCAAAGAACCTACTGAAGAGATGAAGGGGGAGGAACCATTTCCCTACCGCTTCGTAACAAAGAGAAAGAAGGAGGACCCAGTGGACTATCTATCCATTTTTGGGAAGCTGGACGTCACCATACCATTCCTCCAAGCCGCGAAGCTACCACCACTTAGGAAATTAAATAAAGAGTTCATAGCAGGGAAAGTCCAGGAGTATGGAAAGATCGTGGTGGAAGGAATAGCATCAGCTATTGGCAGGAGAAACTACTGCCCAAGAAAGTCAACCCAGGAATGTTCACTTTGCCCATAACTATTGGAGATGTCAGAATCGAGCATGCGATGTGTGATTTAGGAGCATCTATAAATGTTATGTCATTGTCGATCTATAATCTTTTGTAGGGGGTGAAGTTAGCAAATACTAGGGTCCTGATCCAATTGGCTGATAGGTCGTGCATAAACCCTGAGGGCGTGTTGGAAAATATGTTGGTAAAGGTGCACGATTTTACTTACGAAGCTGATTTTTACGTGATTAGAATGAGTGAACTTGAAGCTAGGGAGTCTAGCGGGATATTGTTTGGGAGACCCTTTTTTAGAACAACTAAGACGATTGTGGATATGGCTGAGGGTACAATATGCATTGATTTTCATGGAGAAAAATTCACTTTTGACATCAATGAAGCCATGAAGAAGCCTATAGATTCTGAAAATCTATGTTATGTTGATGTGATTGACCCCCTCGTCCAAGAATTTATTGAGACATAATTATTGCAGGAAACACTCCAGGCACTGGATTTGTATGAACAGGCCGATGTAGAAGCAGCCGCTTGGTGTGACCTAATTAGCAACCAAGGGCTGACTGACGAGGAAGTTGAGGGAGCCATTAAGGAATTTTGTCTGAAACCAGACAAGTGCTAAGCTACCAGCCAGTACAGAAGGTAATGTTGAGCTAGGAGGCGAGAAAGAAGGAGCACCGATTGTAGAGGCTCCTGCAAGAAGAGAGGCGGAAGAGAGTGCTGTCAAGATGGCTGAGGGTCCAGACCTCGCATCTGAGGCAGTCAGAAGTGAAAGCCAAACGGAACCAACAAAAGTACCAGAAGAAGCACCTTCCGAGCCAGTTGTGAAGACAGAACCGCAAATTCCACCTGCACAGTCTGTGACAGAAGCTTCACCATTGACGAGACCAGAACCGGTGAAGAGGAAGTTAGTATTAAAGGATGAACCGAAGGAATCACGGCAGCCGAAACGTGTATCGCAAAGGTGTCATGGGCGCGGGATGACTAAGAAATTGGGGGCAGCCACTGCATCTGAGGCAGTAGAGATTTCAAGTGACGAGGAGAGGGACAATCCTACAAAACTTGAGGAGAATCCCGACTCGACCATTACCCAGAAGGAAAGCCACCAGATAAATGAACTAGAAACACATGCCCCTAATGGCCAGGAGGAATGGACTTCCACAAGACCTGGAGAGAACCTACCAGCAACTCCATCTAAGCCAGTGGGGGAGGTAATCGTTGAAGCCCAAGAGACTCAACCTACTACCAAGGAAGGACCTTCAGCAGCCAAAAGCCTGAAAAATGAGTTGGAAGAAGAAAGGTATGAGTTAGAACGGAAAGTAAGGGGAAATCCCAAGTGCAGAAGAAACTGAGCAGCAAGAAAGCTCGCGCAACCAACACTGGGGTCGTGATCCCGGAACCAGAGCAGAGAAGCCGAACAACCAGGAAGGAAGAAAATGATGAGGAATACTGCTCAAGTGAGGAGACCGATTCTGAGGACGATGTCTCTTTCGAAAACGAGGACTACCATGAACGTCAGCTGGCGGGAGATCACCGCGAACTCGTCCACCCTCCTTTGGAAAGAATGGAGTACCGGCGTTGGCAAGTGGAGATTGATGATGAGCTAATGGAAGACATGAAACATTATAATACGAAGAAGCTCCAAGATGCCTTTGACGATAAGAAAGATAGCAGCAAGCAGATTAAGTGCGGCAAAGTACTCCATCTCCCTTCTCTGGATGAATTAGTTGTTCGTGAGTCGTTTCTGTCATATGTGAGAGTATTGGGTTTTAAATGGTTGTTGGAGAATAGAGACCCGGATATACCAATCAGGTTAGCCAATGAATTCTTTACCACGTTCAGGTCCAGGTCACAACGGACCTGGATGAGGTTTCTATTTCATTTAGAGTGTTCGCGAGGGAGTTGTCGATGAGTTTGATTGAATGGACCGTGAGGCTAGGGATATATAGCCTAGAAGAGGCCATAGGGCCCGAATGGAGAAGCAGGGAGAGAGGGATACCTAGACGGCATGTGGGATTCAATCCCCAAGCGGCTTGGGAAGAATTGACTCACCCAGCCGCTGGCCAGTTCGCCTCCACGCTATCCAGGTCGATACATTTCAACAATCCCACCCTCTGACTTGTCCAGCTGTATTTGGATTATAACCTACTGGGCCAGACTAATTCGGCCGTTAGAACATCGATGACGGAGCTATACCTGCTATGGTGCGCTAGGCGCGGCAGGAGAGTACACTTGGGATTCTGGACAGCTTACCAATGCCATCTGATCGCCACACACCTAGCCAGGAACTTGTCGCTCTGCCACATCTTGGGATTGTTTGTGCGCAACAACATCGCAATGGTCGGAACAAGGAACATATCCCCGATGTTCATGGTAGATTCCCCTGGTTTGTTCGACGTCCTGTTCTTCACCCGCACCAACACAGTCTATATCAGGGAAGGAGTTCCCCACTTCTATGCTATGGGTGAAGTTGCGCTTCCTGCTGGCAGAGCACAAGCAGGCCAAGAAGAACAGGACGGACAAGCACAGAAGAGGGGGCAAGTTGAGCTGGAGCAGACGGTGGCGAACTTGGCAGTGGAGAATAGAGAGACCAGGGCCAAATTGACAAGGATGGCGAATATGCTGGAGGAGATGTTTAAAGTGTTCGGAAATAAGAAGCAAATGAATGAAGCAGGAACGAGCGGCTAAGGAGGTCGGATAAGTGAACCACAAGTACTGGAGGAAAAAGCTGACGAACTACGGGAGTCCGAGGAGGACGTGTCTGAATCACCCAAGGATGTACTACAAGAATCACCTGCACTGAGCCTGCCCCGAGGAGGAGCAGGAGGAACATATGACCACCCGATCGACCAGTTAGTTTTCTTTTTAGTTTTCAGTTTTCCTTTTATTTTATTTCTGTTTCATTGTAGGTAGAATTAATTGTGTTTCAGTTTCTATGTATACAAACCCTCATTCACAACACTTAGCCTATTCAATAGTCTAAGTGTGAGAAGTAAAGGGTTTGCAACTTTGACCTATGTGTGTATGTTTTCTGTGTTTTTGTCATATCCATGTTATTCTCCCACTTACCCTATTGCATAGTCTAAGTGTGAGAAGATTTAGATATGTAGTATATGTTTGTTGGTGTTTTATTTGTGTTTCTGTGTATTGTCATACTAGCCATCTCATTTTTCACTTCACAGCCATACACGATGGCATGCACTTGTGAAGTGGGAAGGGGGGATAATGGCCAGTACGACTTGTATATATGTGTTAGTTTTATATGTTAGTTTTATGTGTTAGTTTGTCTTTAGAATTTTTGTTCTAGATCCTTTTAGGATAAGTTTTTTTTAGGATATGTGTTTAATGAACGGGCTTAAAACTCAACTGTTTCAAACTGACGGCGAGGGGAATTGATGGAAACAAAGCATGCTAAACAATGGAAACCACCCCTCCTAGTATATCCTAGTCAGTGTAGATGATGCAAGTATGAGAGAAAAGTCCGACCTTAGAGCCAAACACGAAAGCCCTCTTAAATGGTGAGTTAAAGGCCTAAAGTGGAACCACTTTCCACTAAAACATATAAAAAAGAAGAGTTGATGCCACATGATGTCTAGGGTGAAGTGACTGCGTGTGGCAAAACCTGAGGGCATTAGGAAACCCCCCACAAAAAAATCCTTCCCTTCTAGCCCCTCTTTTAACCTCCATATAACCCACTAGCCACTGGAAATGTGTGTATGGAAAGCATGAGGCAGGGAGGCAACTGACCAAGAAGGCGAAACTGAAGAGCCAACTGGAGAAGAAAGGCAAGAAGGAAAGAGAAAATGAACCAAGTGAAACACTCGGTCCCAGAAAGATAAAGAAAAAAAAAAGAAACGGCCAGAAAGACATCCGGCCCCCAAAAAAAGAAGAAAATCAAATAAGTGGCAAAGCCACCAAGAAGCCTACTGACCAGTTGAAGATATCCAATCGAAGAAAGATCAGGCCAAAGAAGGCCGCCCAGCCAAGCGCCTAGGTACACACAACTCCCCCACATCAGAATAAAGTAGTTTAGTTTTGAACCTTAGAGTCTTAGGAACACCCACCCCAAATGTTACAAGCCCACGACCTCGTTACAAACCTGTAAAGACCCTTAGGAGCTATGCGTGAGATCTAGGTCAGAAGCATCTGTGGTCTAGCGTATTGAGAGGAGCTGTCCTAACATCCCTGGTGAGGAATGAGTGACTGAGCGAATCTAGTGTTTGGCTGAGAATTTGGGTAATCTTGACGAGCGGATATACTGGCTAGGAAGGAAAAGAGGGGCGGCAGAAGTTCAAGGCTGCTTAAAGCCGGATTGCATTCGACCCCAAGGGGAGGGATGGTTGAAAATATATCTTGTTCAATGTGTCTTTACGTGTTTTATTTTTTGTGTTTTTTCTTTCTATGTGTGTCTGTCCATTTTATGTCTTTGTTTTCTACGCGTCGAAATTTTAGAGTATTTGTGTGTCTTGATTTAGTTTAGGGTCGATCGGGAGAGTAACCAGGCTAGAATTCGACTTATTTCTTTTTGTTTGTTCCTTCATGCTTGAGGACAAGCATGTGTTAAGTGTGAGCAGTTTGATAAGTCGTATCCTAAGCCTTGGTTACTGGTCAGTATGATGAGATTAACATGCATTATCTGCAAGAAAGTTGCCTAAGTGTGCAGGAAAAAGGGTACAAGCCAGTAGGAGAAGGATCAGACAGTTCAAGTGGAAATGGCTCCAGAAGGGTGCAATACTGACCAGGATGCAATGCCAAAAAGGCTCGAGATGGAGAATGAGGGATTGCTAGGAAGAACCAACTACACACGGGGCAAAAGAGACAATTCACGAGGAAAGTCAACCCTAAAAGTTAGGGCAAGCGACCCTATAAATAGAAGGTCACTTGGAGAAAGAAGAGACTACTCATTTTAGATAGCTCTAGTTCGAAAAACACTCTCTCGGATCCTCAGTTCCAGAAGCAGCGGAGACTAGCTCCTGCACTTCTCATTCCTCGCCACAGCCATGATCACTTGAACACTCCGGCCACCTGCCGGAGAAAGTTCACCACCGTTCCAGCTAGCTGTTTTCTTAGCTAAAACACTGTTTCATCGCCCGCGGGGCAAAACAATCTTTAATCGCTTTTCTTAGCTTAAATCTAGTTGTTGCATCTTTTGAATATTTCGTAATTTTAGTTGTCTTTTGGATTCTGAAGCATTCTAATATGGATCTGTTCTAATGATGTTTGATTTCACTTTTCGTTTATCTTTTGGGTTGCAATGTTTTCGTTTTATTTTGTGTAGTTAGATCCGGAAGTCTAGTGTCGATTTCACATGTTTAAGTAGGAGTTTTTCGTGATTAAGTTAGATCTGGTTGGCTGAGTAATTTTCATAATTGTTGATCAGTTAAATCTGAAGATGCATGAAGTCGTAGTCGTAACTTTTCTGTCGTCTTGCATGTCGTGTTAGTCAGCGTAAGTAAGGATTAGCCATTTAATCGTCTGATTTAGGATTAATTTTCAGTTTAAGTTGTTGCATAGTTTCTGTGAATCGTTAATAGAGTTGATGAAGTTGTTGAGATTCTGTGTTACTTGGTGGTGAAGACAATGCCACTTTCTGATTTTGGGACCACCTTTTACTTTTAGTTTCTTTTTGCTTTTTGTCCTTTACTGTCACGGCCGCATTTTCTAAGGATAGAAAACACGGTTGATTGCGACTAGGGGATGACTAAAGAAGCAGGGAAGAAAGGGGAAAAGCAACACAACTCGACCATAGCTCCAAACAAATGGGAAAAGCTCGAAATAAAATCAGAGTTTTGAACAAAATAGACTTGAGTCTTTTAAGATGCACAATGGAAGCAAATGAACGCGGTTCCATGTATGAAGACATGAACCTCCAAGAGTCAAAATCTGACTGAATTAAATGTCTTGTCTCAATAGCACTTCCTCCACCACTTCGCTGCTCAACCTGCACATTTAGAAATATATGCAGGGCTGAGTACAAAAAGTACTCAGTGAACACATTGCCGAAAATTACACATATACATTTGAAAATATTGTCATGCCATCATCACAGTAACACTCGGGGGTGTTATTGAAAAGACCCGAGCTTACTAAAAATATCACATTGGGTTGCAACCCCTTTTTCCGGTACTTAGCCATATCTGATCACATTGTGCCGTCGAGATAGTGTTCTCGCACGGTCACCTTCTCTGCCCATCATGTCAGAGGTATTCTTGTGCCGGGAAGGTGGCCACCTTCCACGGTCACCTGCTCTGCCCAACATGTCAGAGGTAGCTTGTGTACACTAGTCCGAGCGGGGACACCACCCTCACTGGGACTCGAATTCGACTTATATCATCATTCATAATTCACTTGGCAGTAGCTAACAGATAGGCATCATACACAAAACATTTATGGCATGACAACATCATTAAAATCACAAACATGTGTTCTTGTTTTCATAAAATACGATTTGTATTTTAGTATTAGAAAGCTCACCTTGTTCGTTTAGTTTCTTTAACTTGAATTTTCCTGACTCCACCCTTAACTCGCGGAGATAGCCTTTTGAAAACAAACAACGTACTAATAAGACTCGAGAATCTCACATACTTATAGGAATGCATGCCCCTACTTTATTTCTTTTATCATTTGTTCACTGTTAGAAAATTTTAGAAACTTGCTTACTAATTAAATTGGGAAATTTAATCAATAGCACTTCTTTATTAAACTTAATTATTTCTGTGACTTGAGAACGTCGTCTCCCTCTTTCTTTCCATTTCCTTAGCGGCCGCCCGAGGCGTCGCGGGGCGATGTCGGTCGGCCGCTTACGCCCATAATTCCTCCGTTGGCTCCTCGTATTTTCCATCATAATATCGAACAATTATAAAAGTGCACAATTGAATTATCGCAACTATTTTCCTTTGTTAAGAAAAATCATATGTTTCCCGAATTTGGGATAAATTATTCATACTTTTCAAAATTAATTAACCAATTCCCCACAATTAATTCAATTATCAACCCAATGATTTATTTACAAAACCCAAATTCTCCACCTTATCTCTCAAATTAATATTCTAAAGCACCAAAACAATTTAAGTGGAGCCCAATTTCCTTAAATAAAGCAAAGGCCCAATTCTTTTTTTTAAGAAAACAAAAGGCCCAATTTTAAATCCCCTCATTCTCCACTCTTCTCTCTCTCATTCCCTATTTCTCTATCTCTCTCTCTCGACCAAACCGAGAATTTCCAGATTCTCCGTCGCCGTCTCGAATCTCACCACAGAATCGACGGCCCAATTCCGCCGAGGGATCCGTTGCGTTGACGTCGCCGCTGCTCACCGATGGTCGCTGATGTGCAGTCGCTGTTGCTCGGCGCCGGGAGACGCTGCTGCCGCGCGTCCAGACCCTCCACCATCGCGTCGACCCCCACGCCGGCGGCCTCTGATCGTCGGTCAGCTACTGCTCGCCCCTCCGTCGCACGCCGTGTGGGGTCACCGCTGACGTACAGCAGCGCCGAGTCCGGTGTCTGCTGTCGCTGCCTGTTGTTGCTGTCCGGTGGCTGCTCGAT
Source organism: Salvia splendens (assembly GCF_004379255.2). Lineage (NCBI taxonomy): Eukaryota > Viridiplantae > Streptophyta > Magnoliopsida > Lamiales > Lamiaceae > Salvia > Salvia splendens. The sequence continues at coordinate 17,988,410 of NC_056037.1, read as the reverse complement.
GGTCCCCGAACAGCTCCGAAACGACACCGCACAGCCCCAAAACCAACCCGAACCACTCAAAAGGTTCTGGACAGCCCCCGATTAACACCGATTCCGCCCCGAACAGCTTCGAACAGCCCCGAAGAGTCCCGATGTAAGTTTCTACTTGGTTTCATGAGTTAAAGTCTGGTTCTTGAACTCAGTTCGCTTTGATTAAAACGATTAAAGATTGATTCCCGATTGTTCATTTAATTCCGAGTTCAGCGTGGGAGTGTTTAATTGTGTTAAATGCTTGAGTTATGCGATTAGTTCGGATGATGGTATGCTTACACATGAATTGATGATTGAAGCTTGAAATTGGGAAGGGATTTTACCTCGATAACTCGATATTGGTTGTGAAATTGTAGGACCGAAAGGATTAGCCCACTGGATTTTGCAGATTCAGTTTCTGTCAAAATTTTGCATAACGTTTGATTTCCAAAAGAAGTGAGCTCTCGGTTTCTTAAATTTTCTTGCTGCGGAAACCGATCAGAAGAAAGAAATGGATTGAAGATTTAATATTGATGGAGAATAGTTAAAGATATGAGAGAGATTTAGGGGTGAGGAGAGTGGGCGGTTTGGACGTGAAAGGAGGAAAATATCTAAGAATTTTTTTATTAAATTAATTTATTGACTTGGTGACCAAGTTAGATAAATTTGATTTTTTTTATTTTTTAAGTAATTAATTGATTATTTATTTATTTATTGGTTTATTTAATTTGGTGTAGGTATAATGGGTTCAAGTTCGTGGCCGTTCGCGTTGAAGTACCCGCTTTCTTAGAACGTATGATGTATTAAATTTTGTTGGACTTTTGTTGGATGTATCGAACATCAAAATTTTGAATTTTAGGATCTTATTTATTTATTCATTTAAATTTATTATATTCATATAGGTGTATTATATATTTGCGTGTTTTATTTACTTGCCTAACGTCAAAACAAACAACAACAAAAATCTATCGTAGCTCGGAGTTAAACGCATAAAAGTTACTTATATAGATAATCAAGCTAAGAATATAGTTTATAATAATTTCGGCTTAGCGGGTCGTTACATTTACTTTTCCAGAGATCCTACAGACCTGACAGTGGCAGCCCTGAACCCTCCAAATATCTTCTGTTATTTTGTTTAGCCATTTATAGTAATCTTCTACTTTTCACATGCCCCATAACCACTTTGTCTTACATATTCACATACACAGTCATGTGTCGATGATTATCTTGCCCACTGGTCAGTAGAGTAGAGGTCTTAAATTCCCTGCCTAGATAAAAACTCAACCCAAGAGTGGTAGCAAACCAATACCCTTCCAAGATTATCACCACAATCGCTCTGACGCGTCCATCTCTGTGGGATTCGACCCTTACATCCACTATACTAACCAGTACAAGTGGGTTGAGGAATTTTGTTGATACTAGGTTTTAGGTAGTCTTGTCAGCGACACAACTAGGTTGGGAATCACCTACTGATCAGTTGAATACACGAGCCTGCACAAACCTGCTCTTTCACTCAGCTACCGCTGGATTGTGCGCAGCAACCGCTCATTTCAGTCCAGAAGCTACGGAATGTTGGCCAGAGACTGCTGAACTTTGTCCAGTAGCCCACTGGGAAAACATGATGCATGGAATTCGCCTTATTTTCTCTCCAAGACTTACCATACTATGCTGAAGAATTGTCATATCATTGTACACGACTTGGAGGCTATAAATAACCCCTAAAGCTTCATCAAATGAACCTTTTGTTGCATATTACACCAGAGAATAATATTTGAGAGTTCATTCCACCGTTCATCGTCGTTTTCAACCATTCAAGGAGTTTGAAGCGTGGATTTAAGAGAAGATCAAGGATACGAGATTCAACCTTTAGGTTTTATTATCTTAGTACTTATGTTTTCTATGTTATCCCTACAAACTATGTGTTTAGTTTATTTGTCAATGAGTAGCTAGATTCATAGAATTATAACGATGTCTTAGTAAGGACTTTGGTTTATACAGTTCCTATTTATTTAATATTCATTTTGTTCATTACTTATTTTAATATCCATTGAGATAATGCTTCATGTGTGAGTGACACATTATGTGATGATTTATTGACTTGCAAAGTATTCGAAAGAGGATTTGCATGTTAGAAGAGTTTAGTTGAAGCTTCAATTAATTCCCCTTAAAACGCTACTTTTAATTGAGAGTGAGAACAATATGAGTCTTATGTGCTTTTGGAAGTTGCAAATCTAGGATTGACGACCCTTGTGTGTAATCTAGTTTTGTGTCGCATGGGCAATATTTATGTGACTCGTTCTAGTAAAGTATGAACTGTGCTAGGGTGTTGTAGTTGAAACTCGTATAAACTATAATTGTAAAAGTACGTCCGTGGAATTCCCTTTTCTCATCTGTTTTATCGCAATTGTTAAATGCTTTCTGTTTTATTTATTGTTTTTCATCAAAACCAATTGTGTCTCCAAATAGTGAAAGAAGCTTAGTAAGAGATAGTCAATCTGTGATCATTTTCATGTGTTTGATATCCGGTAATGACCTTTAGGCATACTAAATCTACTATGCGTACTTGCATATTTATTTAGTGCTAATAAAAAGTGCATCAATTAGCGAAATATTATCTAAACGATCATAACAATCCGCACATACAATTTATCATAATATGACCGTCCACACAAACAAAATACAGATTGATGTAAGTAATGTTGATTCAGTGAATTAAAGTAATGTTGATTCAGTGAAATTAATTCACTTCAACGGTAGTACATTCTAAGACTATTATTCCCTTATTCGGTTTGATCAAATAATAATAATTGAAATCTCCAAATATTAATAGAAATCCAATATAACCATTGCAAAAAATTGTGAAATTCAATCGATTAATATACACCATTATAGTATATACTATAATGACAATTTAATCATGTTATACCCTTATATACTGTTTTAGTACTACGTAAATAGGAGATATAATAATAGCCTTATTAATTTATAAAACTATATCATATCCCATGTAGGTACGAGATCAGCACTGAACTAATTTTAAATACAGTTTTTAAACTTAATAGAAATAGTTCATTATATGACACTATTAATTTATTGTTAGTTCAACATAGGAAATTCATATCTTAAACGACCTAGTTTATTTTTTAGATTTTTTAATCTATTTTAAAATCCAAATTGCCTATAATCAACAACTGATGTTGTAATAACCTAACATGTTGTTTTGATGAGGGGGGTTTGGGCATTCGCCATTTTCGGGAGCTGGCAGTGGCTTTTGGGTTCAAGCTGTGGTGGAGGCTTCTTGCTCAGGACTCTCCCTGGGCTCAGTTCATGACCCAAAAGTACAGTATCATCCCTTGTCATTTACATACATCTCCATGTTGGTTGCATGATAGTCTTACTCGGCGTCGTTTGCGTTGTATTCGGTCATTCATGCATGATTATATTCGCTGGTCCTTGGGTGAGGGGAAGATCAGCTTTTGGGACGATGTCTGGCTTGGGGTTAGCCTCATCCGGAGTCTGTGCGTCCCGGGATATGATCCTCCTCAATCACAGGCCGTTGCATCATATTGGTATGAGCATGCATGGGATAAGGATATGCTGCATGATTTGTCTTTCAGGTTTGTCGTACCTCTTGATACGATCGACCAGATTAGAGTCACGCCGATCGAGTTGGGGGCAAAGGATGTGAAGCGCTGGAGTCTGACTAGCCTTGGCGAGTTCTCTGTGACCTCAGCCTAGGAGAGCATCCGGATGAGACTGCCGAAGTATGAGAGTTTTGGGATGATTTGGAATGGAGGGCTGACCCCCACCATCTATGGTAGGTTGCCGGTGGATAAGAAGTTGCAGAGGCGGGGTATTGTGGTAGCATATAGATGTCAGTGTTGTCGGTCTCCTTCTGTTGAGTCTTTCAGTCATGTCTTTCTTTCGAGTCAGTCGGCGATTTCTGTGTGGGAGTTTTTCGATACCTGGTTCCCTTCCTCGCACACACCAATTCACACGAGAACTGATACTGCCCTTAGACTAGGTCACTGGCGAAGGTCCTCATTTACTAGGGCTCCCGCCATGCATATTAGTTTTATAGTTGCTTGTTTGATCGTTTGGTTCCTTTGGATGGAGAGGAACGACTGCAAGCATCGCGGTCAGCCTTTCCGTAATACTCATGTTATTTGGCAGGTCAATCATCACCTGCATACGTTCGTGCTGGCCGGCAGGATCACCCTATTCACTGGAAGGGATGTTATCCGTCGGTTGATTTCATGCCTTCTTGTCCCATACAGCGGGTTATGCGTTCTCTCATGGTCCTTTGGCATCCCCCTGACGCCCCTATGGTGAAGCTTAACACTGATGAAGCCTTCTCTACATCGACAATGGAGGCGAGAGAGGGAGGATTGGTTCGTGGTTGTAATGGAGGTCTTTTGCGGGCCTTTTGTTCTCCGGTTGCTGCATCTTCGAGCTTTGAGGCAGAGCTTATGGCTCTTATTCGAGGTTTTGAGATGGCTATGGAGTTTTCTACACGTATTTGGATAGAGCTGGACTCAGCGGCTCTGGTTACCTTACTGTCATCTGGACAGCTTGGTTCTGCGGATCTTAGACTTCATATGGCTTTGATTCGGAGTATGACTTCTCAGCGGCAGGTTCGATTCTCACACATCTACAGAGAAGGAAACCGTGCTGCAGATTTTCTTGCGGGTAGGGGATCCAGACCCCTGCCATGATCTATTATGATTCAGTTTCTGCGGCTCGGTACCTGAAGGCGCTTGTTAGGATGGACCAGCTGGGATATCCTAACTTTCGCTTCCGACGCAGAGATATGGATTGACTTTGACCTTAGAGTAGTTCTTATTATTTTACACTTGTCTTTTCCTTTTGTTCATTAAGTTTATATTTTAGATTTGATAGCATGGAGGATCCCGACTTGTGGAACCTTCAGTTTGTTTTTTCATGTTCTTGTTTTGGATCCTAATCACTTTTGAGTTAAGAACATGTTTTGAAATGTTATATTTTGATTTAATTCACGGGTTGGGGTCTACCTGACCCCACCCACTGTGGGTGTTTTTTATTTAAAAAAAACCTTATATGTTGTTTTATAAACGACCTATTTTATTTGGTTCTGCAATTTATATTAAAGGGTGTATAGCTTTTAATCAGTGTGACCATGCAGTATATATATTCAAATATAATTAATAATATGTATGAAATTATAATAATCCTATGATATTTATAAATTTATAATATTTTTAAGGTGTGATATAATAATAATAATAATAATAATAATAATATTAACATTATTGCTATTATCAATATTTTAGGTTGTTTTCTAATCACGTGATTTATAAATCAACATTTACTCCAACTATATAAGTTATTATCCTTAATCAAACTAATCACATTTGTTTTTAAAACCTTGTCCGAATTATTAGTTTTGTGTTGAAGAAAAGGTGAAGGCATAAAAAGCTAGACATAAATAAGAAATAAATAGTTTAAAAGGGAGAGGGCTATTATTTAAATTGCACTATTTGCATAATTAGTTTATTTTTCTTATTAAAACTAGGGAGTAGTATTTTAATTTTAGTTCTCCCAGTTGTACCAAAATAAATAAATATACAGAAAAGGCGCCCTTTGGGAGAAATATTGGGGTATTTATTTGCAAAGTCTTTTTTAATTTCCAATCGTAAGCGTAGACTTTTTTTAACTTCCTTATAATTTCCTCTTCCAATCCGTATCCCATCTTACAGAAAGTGGCGTTTTCACTGTAAATTCCGTTGCTCCGATTCCGGTGAGTGTGTTTTTTTGTCATTATAAATCAACTCTTTATCGATCATAAAAACTTAATCGGAAAAACCTCTCCGTTCTTCACAATCTTCTCTTTCCTGACGATTCGTCGGAATATTTTACGGTTTGTTGGGATTCACAGTGGTCGCCGCAGAGGATTATTTCTGCAGTCTGCTTTGGAAGGTAATGACGTATTTTTTTCACTGAGTAGTAGTTTTATTTAATTTTGTTGATTTCGTGTGGGGAGAAAACTGAACGGGTAAATGGTAAAAATGTTGTGTGAAAGCTTCAATATTGTTTGGGTAACATAACTCATTTGGACATTTCTGGTCACGTGCATCTATAGCAATTGTCCGATCTTATCACGTGACATGGTCCTATTTACATTTTGTAAAATTTTAAATTGAATATTTTTGCGTTGATTGAGTTAAGATGACACATTTTATGGGTTGTTGGTTAAGGTGGTTAATTGGAGAGAGAAAGAATGCGTAGATTATATTAAAATAGAGAAAAATGGTAATGAATTATTTTAATATGACACAACATAAATGATTATTTTATTAAATATGGAAATGAGACACCTTTGATGCGTGAATTTAGAAACGAAAAGAAAAAAATATGTGCATAATTTGTCTCTGGTAAAATTAAATCATTAAGAAATTTTAATTTGTTGTATAATTTACGAAGTTTAGGGACCATGGATTAGTTAATAATAGTATTTTGGGTACTGGATATAAGAAAATGATGTTTAGAGAAATGCTAATAATGCAAAATTAGTTGATTCCATGCTATTCCTATTCCATAAATATTTTATTTAAATATTTAATATCATTTGATTTTATTTTTCAGGTAAAACTAAATGTAATTTTTATACTTACATAGTAATATCAATATATCATTACTAATTAGTCTAAAATTTTTCTAGCCTTAGTAGTATTGCAACATCATAGGAATCCAATTAATTATGAAAATGTTAAATGCTTTTGGAAATTTGATGCAGATTGGGCCCTATGAATCCAATTCATTACTACCTAATTTTTTTTTTATCTAAAGCTGTTTCAATTTTGGTTTTGAAATGTTATTCAACAGTAGATGCATTTCACGTTGAAGGTAGGTTTTAGGAAAGTTGTGACATTTCCATGTCCTACCATGTGATGTGTTGTATCGTGTTATGCAACATTACTACCTAAGTATTGGTCGTCCTTTCCCACTTAAACTGATAGCCGTTTAAGTTTTCTTCCAATTGTTGAGATCCTATTTTATTTTGGTATGAAGATTTAACAAAAAATATTTAGTTAGTTAAGTTGAGTGAGGATATAATAGAAAAAAGTATATTACTACAATAATAGTTAAATTTTGTCATTTTAGTTTGTCCCATAATATGAGTAACATTTTACTTTTACCATAAATGGTAAGTAGGTCTCACATTCCACTAACCACTTCATTCATATTTTATTATAAAATTAATATTATATAAAAAATAGGCCTCATATTCCACTAACTTTTTAAACCCACTATTATTTATATTTCTTAAAACTCGTGACTACACTAAATGTGACTCATATTGTGGGACAGAGGTAGTAGGAAATAAAATAAAATAAAATAAATAATTAAAAAGAGAATAAGTACTACTCCATCCGTTCAACATTTAAAAAGTCATTTTGACTCGACACGAGTTTTAAGAAATTGTTTGACTTTGTGAAGAAAAGTAAAGGAAGAAAGTAAGTGGAATGTTGGACCCATTTTTTATACTACCCCAGTCCAAAAAAAAGACCAATTTTACAATTTAGGGTCGTCCACTAAAATTAGACTAATTTCAAAATATGAAAAGTTTTTGACATTAAATACTAATGTTTTCTCTTCGCTTAATTTACTAATTGCACATTAAAACTCGTATTCTACACAGCTATGTCTATTTTTTATGGATGGGGTTATATTAGTTAATAGATTGTGAGCGTAAAAAGTTAGTGGAATATGTGATTTGTATAACAACCATTGAAAAAAGAAAATAGTTCTTTAAATCGTGGATAATTTAATATATTAAAATGATTGTTTAAATGGTGGGCAAAGCTAGTATATTTATAAAGAATGGTCTTTGGCTTTAGACGTGCCTAAATTGAACATTGCAACGACTCCTTAGTTAAAAATGATGGTATCATATTCCTCGCATGATTGCATAACCGTTGTGAAAAATAATTAAATTCAAATAAATAAAACGGCCACATTGTTGAAAAATCATGAGATTTGAGATCTACAGAAATAGAAAGTGGGAATTCTGCTCTCATGAACTTGCAGATTGCAGCTCGCTTTACTGAAACCACGCTCACTATCCATAGTTATACTATTTCTAATCATTGCCTTTCATATTCGTCTCTATTTAACCATTCTCCCCCAATTCCGCTCAAATCCCCAGTTATTTCCACATCTCCATGGATTCCGTCACGCCGAAGAAGAGCCGCCTCGCGCGCACCTTCGCCAAGGTCCTGCACGAGGATATCAGGAAGGCCAAATCTCGCGAGAAGACGAAGAAGGATCGAGACAAGGCTGCCGGAGAAGCTTTTGTGGCGAAGCTCTTTGCCGGATTATCGTCGATTAAGGCGTCGTATGCTCAATTACAGTACGCGCAGTCGCCGTACGACGCCGACGGTATTCAATCGGCGGATCGGACGATTGTTGCTGAGCTGAAGAAATTGTCGGAGCTGAGGCAGCGATTTTTGAAGAAGGAGCTCGGTGAGGCGTCTCCGGCGACGGCGCTGCTCGTCGCCGAGGCTCAGGAGCAGAGCAGTGTTGTGAAGATGTACGAGATCACGAGCCGGAAGCTCGATTCGCAGGTGAAGCTGAAGGAATCGGAGATCCTGTTTTTGAAGGAGAAGCTGGCGGAGATCGACGGAGACTGCAAGCTGCTCGACAAAAGGCTCCACTCGAGCGGAGGAGGAGGAGAACAGCTGTCGTTTCGAGATCGAAGGGAGCTGAGACCGAGCCATTTCGTATCGCTGCTTCGGCAGGCGGTGAAGTCGGTTCGGAGCTTCGTTCGGTTGCTCGTCGACGAGATGGAGTCGGAGGATTGGGATCTGGACGCCGCCGCGGCCTCGATCCAGCCTGGCGTCTCGTTTTGGGAGCGGAATCACATTTGCTTCGCCTTCGAGTCATTCCTTTGCAGAGAGATGTTTGATTGCTTCGATCGCCCCTGTTTCTCTGATGAAAACGCGGCGGAGAAGGAGGATCGCCGCCGCGAGTTCTTCGAGAGATTCACGGAGCTGAAATCCTCGAGGCCAGCGGATTATCTAAATCGGAAGCCGAAATCGAAATTCGCGGAATTCTGCAAAGCAAAGTACCTACGTGTAATTCATCCGAAGATGGAGGCGTCGCTTTTCGGCAATCTAAATCAGAGGAGTCTGGTGAGCTCCGGCGTGATGCCGGAGAACGCGTTCTTCGCCACCTTCTGTGAGATGGCGAAGCGCGTGTGGATGCTGCATTGCCTCGCCTTCGCATTGGACCCTGACGTGGCGGTTTTTCGGGTGAGCAATGGGAGCCGGTTCTCGGAGGTGTACATGGAGAGCGTGAACGACGAGGCTTTCGACGCCTCCCCGGAGCCAGTGGTGGCGTTCACTGTCGTTCCGGGGTTTAGGGTCGCGAGTGTCGTCGTTCAATCGCAAGTGTATTTAAAGTGATCGTCTCCGATGGCAAAAGGCAGGCTTGGAACCTCTTTTTTTTTGGTGGTGATTGCCTTGGCTTAATTAGAATTAGGATTGTTTATTTATGGAGATTTACATATGGTAATGTTGTGTATCAATATAGATTAATACTATATCTGCAAAATTATTTAGTGAAAGTTGCAGCTGTACATTGTATGATTAAGCTAGTTGGCATTTGTATTTTCTTGAATGATTTTTTGTAATATGATTATATTAATCAATTTGTACTAATATGCAAATATATGTAGATACTCCCATTTAAGAGTAATAAAAGTAAAAGATACTAAATCAATAAAGAGGAATATGTAATGATAGGGGTAGGGCCGATTAGAATAGAGTGGGCGGTTAAGTTTGACCGAGAATTGAATAGAAATGCAGGCATTAATAAAGGAGCAACCAAATTCCGATCATAATTGAATATGCTCTATAACCTATACATGATCTGAAATGCACCACTTTCAAAGTTGGTAATTAAAGTAGAAGAAGACATAGGATTAAAATAATGAAAAGCACATCAATTAAATGAAATAATAAAATTTAATGAAGATGTATAATTTAATATACAAAAATAATAATACTATACCGCAAGTGATTTATTGGTTAATAGTTACGGGAAAAAAAATATTGATCCCTAAAATCATTAATTTTGGCCAAAATTTAATAATAGAATATTACAAATTTTGCATTTTATTTTTATTTCTTAAACTAACTCAAATAAGATATTTTTATCAAAATTTTATTTTATGTAGACAACTGCTATAAGTTTCGTGATATTTTAAACAACATTTTAAGTTTATAACAAGTACTACTATGATAAAAAGTCAAGTAGAAAAATACATTTGTGTGAAGTATGATAAAAAAAAAGCCTTGTAAATTAGTTAAATATGGTGATAGACATACCCTAGAAAATACATCCAAACAAAATGCATAGTTTGTGATATTCTAGATAAATTTTAAAATTCGTCTAAAATATTAAATTTTAGCTATAGTTTATAGTGTTAGAGACTAATATTTCAAAAACAATAACGTAGTCATTGTGTTTATTTTTGTCTATTAACCAGAAACACGTGTAATATATTTTCGGGCTCTACTGAACAAAAATCTATTGTCGATTTCAATTTAGTCAAATATTTTATACAAATATCATTATTGGATCCGTCACTTACAAAATAATATGGATTTTTTTTATTTCACAGGCAGTCGATCAAAATTATCAACACATATGTCAATAAACATTAGCATGTTGTTTGTTAATGAGTAGTGCGTTGTTGATATTCTGTAATGATTGGGTTATACCGCAAATGATATGCTTATCCGATTAGTATTTTTATATTCGGTACTTTAAATTGTCGATTCTCATTTAAAGAGAAGGAAACATATTAATTCAAATAAAAAGGCTATTCGGTACTTTAAATTGTCGATTCTCATTTAAAGAGAAGGAAAAATATTGATTCAAATAAAAAGGCAATTGACATGGGACTCGTTCATTCTTAATCAAATGGTAAGAGGATCGATCTCTGCCTTTGGGTATGGAGCAGCTTTAAATCATTTGGCCAACTGTCTCACCCATTGAGGTGCCTACAAATCTGTGCGGGGAATAGTCACTGAGCAGCTTTAAATAGTCACTGAGCAGCTTTAAATCATTTGGCCAACTGTCTCACCCATTGAGGTGCCTACAAATCAGTGCGAGGAATAGTCACTGGGCCCACCGGTGCGGGGAATAGTCACTGAGCAGCTTTAAATCCTTTGGCCAACTGTCTCACTCATTGAGGTGCCTACAAATCAGTGCGGGCACCAGTGGATACCCTTGATAATTACCCAAAAAAAAGGTAAAATCAACTTGATAAAAGTTAAGTTATTCACAATCAAAAGTAATTGAAATTGTGAACGGTAACTAGAAGCACTAACAAAAATAAACTTATTTTACAATTAGGAATACTCGAAGTTGTGAATCGTAGCAAAAATCCACCAATTCACAATACCAGTGCCAAAATTCACAGTCACAACCAAGTGATAAAACAGCAATTGTAAAAAAAATACTTCCACCGTCTCTAAAAGTTTGTCACACTTCTTTTCCGTACTCGTTTTATAAAATAATAGAGTAACTATATAGTTAAAGTGGAGAGAGTGTAAAGTAAGAGATAATAATTTAGTTAAGACTTTTCTCTATATTATTCTCTCTCTTACTTTACCCTCGATCCACTTTAACTATTTATTATTATTTTTATAAAATAAGTGCAGAAAAAAAGTGTGACAAACTTCCAGAGACGGAGGGAGTATTTCTTATATTACCAGATATTTTTACTTTTTTGGATATAATTAGTCGCATACTCTTGTTAATACTACTATTTTTTAGTTTATTATGGTTAATGTTTTAATCGAATAATAAATTAAAACGCTATCGATTTGATTAGAATACATCTAGTATCCATTTGTTCAATTTTTGTGGGTACACCTCTTACAAATTGTAGTGATATCCGAATGTGGAATATACACTATCAAATATCATTTGAAGTTTGTTGGATATTTGTTAAAAATTGATGGAACAATCCAACAGAAAAGAAAGAGAAGGGCGTCATAAGAAGTTAAGTAAAATTTGATAATATGACACATAAAAAATACTTATTTTCCCTATAAGTTTTATTAAAAAAAGGTCAAACTTGGAAAATTGGGATATTAGTCATCTCTCTATCCTTGTAACTCTCTGCCCTTCTAAAATTAACTGCGCTATTCCTACGGGAAATCTCTCTATGTTTTCAATTTATGGTAGCAAGACCTTAAGCTTAGTGGAGGAATATTAATTCTATTTATAAAAGATTAGAATGGGTTTATTTAATATTAATCCATTTATATGAAACGAATGTAACGAGAGAGAAATCAATCATTATACTTATTTATTTAATAATCCATTATTCGTCTAAAGTACATTTTTCAAGACGTCTCACTCTAAATAATGTAGGGATTGGCAGCGAAAGCGTGCATAAAATTGATCACATAAATCTATTCGTGTATTTCTCATATGTATCATGCTCATAACTTGAATTTAATCGTGCTTTAGCGTAATTGAAACCTAAAACATGCTTATTACGGAATTAACCAATTTACCTCGTTGATTCTCCAAAGAATCGAGTTGGCGGGCGCCTTCTCCACGTGAAGATCTTGAGTACTAAACCACGGATCTTCTGACTGGTTCCCGGACTGTATACTGAAATCAGTGTGGGCTGATCTCACCAGAATACTAGGACTTAAATAAAGAAGACAGAAATTCTATCTCACGGAGGAGAGCTGAGGAGAAAAAAAATTTCCTCTACAGTATATGGGGGGACGAAAATTTCAGATAAAATTAAGTCTATTTTCTGTCTCATTTATTCTCCTATTTATATTAAGTCACATATTGGCACAGTCAGGGATCTATGGAAGAATTTGGATATGGCCTCCTCCAATTAGCTTCTTACTAATTAAATTGAACCCACAATTTAATATAAGTTTATATTGGAATATTACGAACAGCCACTACAGAAGTAATATTGCACTGCCCATCTAAATCTGAAATTACAAGTATTCCGAGTTTCTATTTGTTTGTCGTTCATTTCCCGTGCTTAAGATAGAAACGTCCATTGATTAATTAATGTCTGCTATGAACTTAATTAATTAACATATTATTAACTCCAAGAGTGGACTTATCAAGAAACGCTTATTTATTATTCATAGAGTAATCAAACCCCAACTAGCTAGGTTCCGAATAACAAAACCTTGTTTCGAGCTCCTCTTGTGGACGTTATCAAACGAGACTCACCTCGCGCACGTTTCAATATAATAGCAATCCTAGCACCGCTAGATATTAATCACCACTACCCAATATACCAGGATTCTTGGGTTGCGAAAAACCCGCACCATTTGGTAAGTTAAAGTAGTGCATAATCAATACCGTATGCTCAATGCTAACGTACATTGATTAAGAAATTAATTATCAAGACCTCGTCTTTCAGTAGATAGCATAAAAACTCTTCTTGCTTTAAGGATTAGAAAAGCAGACTGGCATTGCAACCTTTCACGATAGGTAGTCTAGACCTATCTAGGTTGTGAAATTCTTATTTTTCTTTGTTCAGAACTGACCGTGTTACCTTAAAGTGGATGACGCCCATAACCGGTCTACTAAAACAAAGACTTAGACTTTGTTACATTGCTTATACATTTAAATATGCAATAAATTATCATTAAATGTAAAACATAATAACATTATGACAAAAATAATCTGTTACATCCATTGGAAAATAAAATATAGAGTTTTACAGTATTGAATCACTCGAAAGGTGATTTCTAGTATACAAACTCTAACAATCTCCCACTTATATTCAAAACAGCTTTCAAGTATAAAAAATAAATGTGCACTACGTCTAATTCTCCCACTTATACTGAAAGCGAGTTGAGGTCTTGAATGAGTCGAACTCTCATCCCTTCAACATGGCGTTCGAACGGTTTCACCGCCAATGCCTTTGTAAAAGGATCTGGCAGATTGTTCTCTGACGCAATCTTGACCACTTGTATGTCTCATCTGTGCATTATATCTCTAATGATATGATACTTCCTCTCTATGTGTTTGCTCGCTTTGTGAGCCCGTGGTTCTTTCGATTTTGCCACTGCACCAGAATTGTCACTATAAATGGTGATGCTCTTGGGCAGATTCATAACCACACCTAAGTCCATAAGGAAGTTCTTAAACCATACAGCCTCGTTTGCAGCCTCCAAAGCGGCTACATATTCGGCTTCCATGGTAGAGTCTGCGATGCATTTCTGCTTCACACTCTTCCAAATTACGGCTCCACCTCCTAAGGTGAACACATATCCAGAAGTAGATTTTCTCGAGTCTTGATCAATTTGAAAATCTGAGTCACTATATCCCAAAGGACAGAGCTCGACTGCATTGTAAACTAGAGCATAGTCCTTAGTCCGTTTAAGGTACTTGAGTATGTTCTTAACGGCAGTCCAATGTCCTTGGCCTGGATTCGACTGATATCTTGCCACCATGCCAACAGCAAAGCAAATATCAAGTCTTGTACAAAGCATAGCATACATGAGACTTCCAACTGGCGAAGCATATGGCATCCTTCTCATCTCTTTTTCTATCTCAGATGGCGTTTTGGGACACATCTCTTGAGATAGATGGATGCCATGTCTAAAAGGTAAGAAACCTTTCTTGGCATCTTCCATGCTAAAGAGACTAAGTACAGTGTCGATGTAACGTTCTTGAGATAAGCACAACGTCCTCTTCTCACGATTCCGAAGAACCTTGATTCCGAGGATGTGTCCCGCGTCTCCCATATCCTTCATCTCGAACTAGTTCGACAACCAAGTTCGTACTGATAACAACATCTTTTTATTGTTTCCAATTAGAAGAATGTCATCTACATATAAAACTAAGAATACAACATTCTCATTTTCAACCTTCTTGTAAACGCAGCTTTCATTTGGGCACTTTTCAAATCCAAACTTATTGACAGTCTGATCGAAACACTAGTTCAATGATCTAGATGCTTGCTTGAGGCCATAAATGACCTTCTTAAGCTTCCAAACCAGGTGTTCCTTGCCCTTCATAGCATATCCTTCGGGTTGTTCCATGTAGATGGTCTCCTCAAGACTCCCGTTCAAGAACGCAGTCTTAATGTCCATCTGCCACACATCCCAATCCATGTAAGCTGCTATAGACAAAAGTACCCGGATCGATTTGAGCATGGCCACCGGGGAGAAGGTCTCGTCTTAATCGACTCCTTCCCTTTGGGTATACCCCTTGGCCACTAGTCTTGCTTTAAAGACTTTAACTCGTCCATCGGGTCCACGTTTACGCTTGTATATCCACTTGCTCCCAATGGCAGTACAGCCTTCGGGTAGGATGGACAAATCGTAGACGTCTTTGTTTATCATAGATTGTAGTTCCGAATCCATTGCTTTCACTCATTCACAATGATCGACATCTGTCTGCGCCTCTGCAAAGTTCCAGGGATCTAATACATTGATGTCCGAGGAGTGATCCATAGATTCCCCCAAACCAATGTATCTATCGGGCTCATGAGAGACCCTTTCACTGCAGCACGGTACAACAATACTTGGAGTAGAAGTTGAAATTTTGGGAATTGTTTGTACACTAGGTATGGGTTCTTGGTTAATGGAACTTGTGACAGAAGTTAGCTCGTCAAGAGCCACTTCACTGCTGGGCTTATGATTCATTACAAAGTCTTCATCTAAGAATGTCGCGTGAGTACTCACAATGACTTTATTGTCCCGGAGACTATAGAATTCATAAGCTTTCGATCCTCTAGGGTACCGCATAAACACACATACCTCCGTCCTTGATCCCAGCTTAGTTGGATCCTTTTCCAATACATGAGCCGGGCAACCCCAAATCTTGAGATGTGCTAGATTGGGCTTGCGCCCAGTCCACAACTCATAAGGAGTAGTAGGCACGGATTTTGAAGGTAAGTTGTCTAAAATATGACTCACAGAAAGCAAGGCATGTCCCCAAAACCAAATAGGTAGTCGTGCATAACTCATCATCAACCGGACCATGTTCAACAAGGTCCTATTCCTTCTTTCAGCCACGCCATTCTGCAGGGGCGTGTCCGGCGCGGTCAGTTGGGATTCAATTCCCGCCACCTATAAGTAGTCCAAAAACTCGGCACTGAAGTACTCGCCTCCGCCATCAGATTGCAGGCTTTTGATACTCTTTCCATGATACGTCTCCACATATGCCTTAAACAATTTGAACTTGTCAAAAGATTCAGACTTGTGGCGCATCAAATAGACATATCAAATTTTCGAGAAGTCATCAATAAAGGTAATGAAGTATCGAAAACCGCCTCTTGCCTCTGTTGACATTGGTCCACACACATCGGTATGAACGAGCTCAAGTACTTCCTTGGCCATATTACCCTTAGCCTTAAAAGGCCAATTGGTCATCTTGCCTTCCAAGTAGGATTCGCACGTATGAAACGGCTCCTTCTCTAGACCTTTGATAAGGTCCCACAAGAGAATGAATCCTTCTTTCATTGGCATGACCAAGTCTAAGGTGCCATAAGTATGTTTCGTTCATTGAACTTGAAGGTTCTTTTTTCCTTAAAATTTTCAATGTTGTATTGAGTTCTTATTTGAGATTCTTAAACTGTGTAGATGTGATTGTGTACAGATTGTTTTCCATGATACCACGACATATATAAGAACCATCTTTCTTAACAACGCAATTGTCATTAAAAGAAATCGAATATCTATCAAAAACCAATTTAGAAACTAAAATTAAAATTCTTCAAAAAGAAGGTATCAACAAAACATTATTCAAAATAAAAAATCTATCACTACTAAAACGCAAATAAATGTCTCTCACTACAACGGCCGCCACTTTAGTAGCGTCGCCCAGCTGGACCTCGATCTCACCGTCATATAGCCGTCTTGTCACATGTATTTAGTCAGGATCAAAACAAATATGATCAGTAGCTCCAGTGTCAGTAACCCAAGTATGGGTAGATGTCGAAGCCAAACATGACTCGACCACTAGAGCTTGGTGCATACCTGTAGCCTTGCCTTTTTTAGGACAGTCTGGCTTCAAATGCCCATTCTCTCCACACTTGAAACACTTCCCCGAAGGCTTCTTGTTAGCCTTCTTTTTCTTTCCCTTAGCATTCTTAGCCACAACCGGGTTCGGTGCCCTCTTCTTTCCTACGCCAGGCTTAGAGCCAGAGGAATGAAGCGCCAAACTCAGCATAGCTACCTTAGCTTGAACCATAAGGTCCTCCGCCGACTGAAGTTCAGTCAACAACTCTGCCAAGGTGTAATTCATTTTGTTCATCTTGAAGTTGAGCTTGAATTGCTGGAAGCTAGGGGGAAGACTCTGAAGGATAATAGTCACTTGGGACTCGGGATCGATCGTCCCTCCCAAAACCTCAATTTGGTTGAGGTGGCTCATCATCTCGAGGACATGGTCCCGCACAGCCGTGCCTTCCTTTATTGTCTTCATCATGATACTCCGAAAGTCTTGAGACTTAGCCGCTTGATTCTGAGTACCAAAAAGATTGGTGAGATTTTGCATAATCTCGGCGGCATTCGCCATGGCAGAATGCTGATGCTAGAGCACTGAAGGCATAGAAGCCAACATATATCACTTATCCATCTCATTCTCCTTATGCCACCGTCTATGCGCATCTCTAACTCCTGCCGCGGCATTTGCCGCCGGCACTGGAGGCTGTGGAGTAGTGAGCACAAATTTGTACTCTTCAGCTGTGAGAACGATGTCCAAATTTTGTTTCCATTCTATGTAATTTTGGTCCTCGAGTTTGTTTTCTTTAAGAATTGCAGAAAGAGGATTGAGTGACATTTTGACGATTTAGTTTGCACTGCAAAACAGAAGATTTACTATTTGTCATAAACTTATGTAAGAAATTTGAGTAGATTAACCATAAAACTTTTCAAAATCTTACAACTGTAAAATTAAAATTTTGTACCCTTCGTAAGAGGTCAATACGCATTAAAATTTCAGCATTTTACTGGTCACAACACCGACGAATAGTCCAGAAACCACATAATGACATGGCCGCCTAATGTTGCCTAAGCAAGACCACCAGATTTAGCATTACAGAATTTCATTTCTACAACACACTCCCATAACATTGTTCATGTGCTCCTAATAAAATCAAGCTATCTCATAAATTCTGTGTGAACTCCTGAATCTCGCAGTTTCTTGGGATTATTGTCCCCACATAATGGGTGGCGATAATATTAGAAACCACATTCTTGTTCATACTATTTATGTTTGAGAAGTCCACCCACATGAACTTACTATTTCTTAGGATTATTGTCCCCACATAATGGGTGATGATAATATTAGAAATTAGCTTCACAAATTGCAGACCAATCGATGGAGACCATATACAAACATTAAGTTCGTATTTATAGCTTAGATATTTTGGTTATGGTTTTTCTTTAATTATCCTTAGCATTAAGGCAGAAAAATGCTTAATTAAATTCTGTTGACATTTAATTGACTGGATAATTAAATCTTTTATTATCTTTTAGAATCGTACTTTAGGAAATTAATTATTCTAGAATTTAATTCTTATTCTCGTCTACTATAAGATATTTTTAAAATAAACGAATTATTTAAATCTTAATTAGACATGAAAAATTAAATTCAAATTATTTCCATGTTCAAGATTAGGAAGAGAAATTATATTATTTAATGTATTCCTACATATCTAATTAGGATTCTAGATATATAATAATTAGGAAACTATTAAATTATTCTTGTCCATATCATCTAGGAATCAAAAGAATATTATTTATTTCCATAGATATAGTCAATAATTTAAAATATTCCTAAATTCTAGGGAAATCTTCCCAAAATATTTTATTTCCATTAAATAATAATACTTTAATGATATCTTTTAATTAAGGAATTAAATAATCATTAAAATAATCCACATCGATATCTCATCGCACGAGCTTTGCACGAACGATGAACGACGAAATATTTCGATGAGTTTGTCATCGGAAAACGGTTGAGCCAGCTGCCCGCACGTCTTGGCCGGCAGCCTACGCACGCGGCGCCGCTGCTCTCAGCCACGCACGGCGGCCCCGGAGCTGGAGATTTCCGAACAGCAGCTCGCGGCTGCGCGCGACCGCAGCCAGCCTTCTCCGCCCGTCGTCGCGCCTGGTGGCGCGCCTCCCCACAGCTCCCACTCTTCCGGCCAGCAACCGCGCTGGCACGCGGTAGCCTTTTCGTCGCTGGAGCTGACGCCGGGGACTCCTCCGCCTAGGGTTCGGGGCTGGGCGGCTCACGGTGTCTCGGCATGTTCTCGGACGAACCGCCACACCGAGCTGCCCCTTTCGACGAAGCGGTTCCGGAATCCGCATGGGCTGTGCGGTCTTGGTCGGCGCCGCGCACGAGCCATCGCTCGTCTTGCGCGTCGCCCCGTGATCACTGCCCGTTGCTCCCACTGTTTCGACATCCCCGCTTCGTGCGCACGTCTCGTGTGCTCGAATAATTCAAGTTCTTTGATTCGATTGTTCTTGAGTTCAACATGCATAAAATATAAACAAAAACACCAAGAACATGCTTCGCAATCAAATAACACATGCATACATGAATTTCGCGAAATTTAAATCCAAATAATCAGAGCCAAAGACGGGCTCTGATACCAATTGTAGGGGTTGGCAGCGGAAGCGTACATAAAATTGATCACATAATATCTTGATCTATTTAGCAGATTATTTAGACAAAATCTATTCGTGAAATTCTCACATGTATCATGCTCATAACTTGAATTTAATCATGCTTTAGCGTAAATTGAAACCTAAAACATGCTTACTACGGAATTAGCCAATTTACCTCGTTGATTCTCCAAATAATCGAAGTTGGCTGGCGCCTTCTCCACGGGAAGATCTTGAGTACTAAACCACAGATCTTCTGACTGGTTCTCGGACTGTATACTGATATCAGTGTGAGCTGATCTCACCAGAATAATAGGACTTAAATAAAGAAGACAGAAATTCTATCTCACGGAGGAGAAGTGAGGAGAAAATTTTCATCCTCTACAGTATATGGGGGGGACGAAAATTTCAGATAAAATTAAGTCTATTTTCTGTCTCCTTTATTCTCCTATTTATATTAAGTCGCATATTGGGCCCAGTCAGGGATCTATGGAAGAATTTGGATATGACCTCCCCCAATTAGCTTCTTACTAATTAAATTGAACCCACAATTTAATATAAGTTTATATTGGAATATTACGAGCAGCCACTACAGAAGTAATATTACACTGCCCATCCAAATCCGAAATTACCAGTATTTCGGGTTTCCATTTGTTTGTCGTTCATTTCACGTGCTTAAGATAGAAATGTCCATTAATTAATTAATGCCTGCTATGAACTTAATTAATTAACATATTATTAACTCCAAGAGTTGACTTAGCAAGAAACACTTATTTATTATTCATAGAGTAATCAAACTCCAACTAGCTAGGTTCTGAATTATAAAACCTTGTTTCAAGCTCCTCTTGTGGACGTTATCAAACGAGACTCACCTCGCGCACGATTCAATATAATAGCAATCCTAGCACTGCTAGATATTAATCAACACTACCCAATATACCAGGATTCTTGGGTTGCGAAAAACCCGCACCATTTGGTAAGTCAAAGTAGTGCATAATCAATACCGTATGCTCAATGCTAACGTACATTGATTAAGAAATTAATTATCAAGACCTCGTCTTTTAGTAGATAGCATAAAGACTCGTCTTGCTGTTAGATCCAATTCAGTGTTATACTACACCAATGTCATCTTATTTCAGTAAGCCTTAGAAATATGCGGACTGGCATTGCAACTTTTCACGATAGGTAGTCTAGGCCTATCTAGGTTGTGAAATTTTTATTTTTCTTTGTTCAGAACTGACTGTGTTACCTTAAAGTGGACGACGCCCACAACCGGTCTACTAAAACAACGACTTAGACTTTGTTACGCTGCTTATACATTTAAATATTCAATAAACATTCATTAAATGTAAAACATAACAACATTATGACAAAAATAATCTGTTGCATCCATTGAAAAATAAAATATAGAGTTTTACAGTATTCAATCACTCGAAAGATGATTTCTAGTATACAAACTCTAACAAATAATACATTTCTAAATATAAAAACATCACTCTCTGTACTTTTCGTTGAAATAGAATTATTAAAATATAATTAGTAGCTTTTAATTAGTTAGTTTAGCATTAACCAAGTCTATATATAAGGCATATTATTGTAAGTTGTAGTCAACACTTTCCAAAATGTAGTCAATGAAGAAAATTCCGCTATTTTCTCTCCTCTCTCACAATAGACGGTTTCTCCAATTCCATTGCCGGTTCTTCCTCCTCCTTCAATGGAGTGTTTCTCTTTCAATTTGATTCACCATTTTTAATATTTTCCCAGCTCTTATTTTATTCTCTATACTTTATTCACCAAAACAAAACTACATAAAATCTCGTACTAAATTAGAAATGGTCCACACAAGTGCGTAACTAAACAAGTATAGTATCTTCTTTCCATGCAGAAACTGGATAGTATAAATTTCCATCAAGAAAAAAAACAAAACAATAATGCATCATAGTATGATTATTGATCAGATCTCTTTTTCTCATCTATCTATCTATCTATGGCCAACACCTGGACTTGGAACAGACTGCACTAATGCTCGACCCTCATTTTGATGCATAAACACTTTTCCAATATGAATATCACCCATTTTTCTCGCTTCAAATCCATCACACAATAATAAACACATCAAAACAGCAACCAATAACATCAACCCATTCAATCGCTTCATTGCTAAATTATTTGCAACTATCAATTTAGTATATTGGACACAATCAATTCACACACACATATATATATATATAGATGGTTTGAAATTTTAAACAGTTATGTTGTCGTTTCTAGGATTAGAATTTGGAGATATATGCTGCTGCCGCCGGCTAATATTTTTAACAAAAATCAAATTACTTGACTTTGATCAAGCATGATTTTGTTTTTTATATATAATCACGACAAACAAAACAGACAAAATAGTAGGCAGCGAAAAATAAGCTTACGTTAATTAAATTTGTTGACTATTATTCTCTGGCTAAATCTTAGTTTTGCGAATAATCCAAAAAGAATTGAATTTACAGTGTTGGACTCAATAGTCCCACGACAGTTATGAGAATAATAAATATGAAGTTATATAGATTAAATGTGTTCTATCTTAACACATTAATTTTTTGGACTGAATTCTCCTATTTGGTCTGTACTAGAGACACTTGAAATTTTTTCAATATAATTTATTTTATTTGACATTCGATTATAATAGGCAAAGTATTGCGTAGTAAGAAACGGCCAATACCAACAGCATAAAATATGTAGATTTGGTCAATTTAATGCAATGCAACTCATAATATATTAATAAGGCGTGCCCGAGTTGTGTAAATTATTTTATAATCAATCAAGAGCCTCTAGGAATTCGTACTGTATATGTTATATTTTTATTTAATAGCTTCATTAGTGTATGATATATACACATTTCAATAACACTTGGATCTTTTAGAAAATACTGTGGTATGCCGAAACCGAAGGCCAGCATTTATAATTTGCCTTTTCAAAAGTAAGCTACGGATGTGTTTGAGAGCATGGATTTGGAGGTGTAGAATTAGAATTTGAGCCTTTAATTCCAAATCTAATGTTTGGTACCATAAAAATATTTGGATTTGAAATTAAATTGCAATTTCAAATCTTCCAACTCCACAATTTGAATTCTATATCAAAAGTAGAACATTGGAATTCCAAATAGTCATAAAATTAGATAGATTCACTATATATCCACACTTCACACACTACACACATTTCACGCACCTCACGCATTTCACACACAACACACACTACACACATTTCACATATTTCATCCACTACACACATTTCACTCGCTACACACATTTCACACACTTTACACATATAAAAAAGCGTTGTTAAAGGTTTCCACATCTAAGACATTACCGCTAAAAGTGTGTCTAGTTTTAAAAGCAAATCACAAGATACGAATTAAGTAAATATTATTATGGAGTACGAATTAATTTTAACTAGGAGTAGTAGTATAATTTTTTATTAGGCAAATCAGAAATAAAATCTGCTCCTCTTCACGCTACTTTTTATAGTTCGATTCTCCGTTGCAGAAAAAAAAATTTGGTTCAATTCAAAGTATATGTTCTTCGATTTCAATTGTAGATAAAAAATTGGTTTGATTTCACAACTTTTCACGTCGTCTTCTTGTTCTTCGATTTCAATTGTAGACTGAAATCGGTTCAATTCTGAGTTTCTGTTCTTTGATTTAATTGTACAAAGAAATTGGTTCAATTTCACAACTCTTCACACCTTCTTCTTGTTCTTCGATTTTCCATTGCAGATGGAAATTCGTTCAATTCAGAGTTTTCGCAATCATTCACGGCCTCTTGTAGTTTCCACGAATCAGATGCATTTGTAAGGTAATTGGTTTGTGTGTGTGAAGATTTGGTTGCAGTAATTCTGATAGGAAAATGCCTATTGAAGGAGATTTTAGGGTTTACGCAACTCTGAGTTCCTTCTAACTAAAACATATAAGTCTCACAACATCGCATTTTCCCCAGGTTTTCTGTCAGCGGTTAGCATTTCCTCTAGTTTCGTCTAACTTGTTCTTCTTCTTTTTTCAATTGATTTACACTTAATATGAGATCATATGAAACTGATATGCGTTTGCTTTCAGCATTTTTTGGTTATTTTTTTTATAAAATGCAGAAACGAAATAGAGTTTTATCATTATGTTGTTGAATGATGGAAAATTTTGAAGATGATTTAAATTGACCAGATATAATATTTCTGCTACTGCTATGCTATATGACTGAATGACAGACTTACTGCTTCTGGCTGGATTCACTAGGAAGGAATACTACTTCTTATTGTAAATGAAAAATGTAGTATCATGTTACATATAAGAACCTAATGTTTAGGCTTAGTTATAAAAGTTACTTATTATTGATTTTATCATCCCCCGACAGTAGAACACTCATTCAGGATTCAACCAAATCTTCCATTGTGATGTTATTCACTTGGATGATATCCCTAAGTATTAATGTTTGTTCTCAGATTAAACAGAAACTCTACAATGATATAGTGAAGTTTCTTTTCACAACTGTAAGCATTGGAAGACCATTTCAGAGGTTAGTTTGGTTTATAAATACTTATTATATTGTATGAAGCATCTCTCACGTTGCTTTATTAATATCCGTGAGGTTGTGAAGTAATGCAAGATTGGTGTGTGCGGATATTTTTACAGCAAAACATCTTGCTGATTGTTGAAAATGGACAAGTCCATAGCACTATGTGGCCTTATTCGAGAAGAAGTTAATTTGGTAATTCTGTTTTAATAAAAACTTAAGTTATAGAATTAAGAATTCTACCTTTATGTGAATCTTCAACTGAACTGATTAATATAGGATAATACTTCTTGTTTATGCAGAATAATCCATCGAATCCTCATTCATTACAACATCAACTCCACCATCAGTTTTATCAAGGAGAACAACACTGCAACTATCCTTATGCCTACATTGGCTCCACAAGCCAAGGTTTGCTAAACTGTTTCTGCCATCTTGATGCATGAAACATGATAGGTTATTCATAATGAAAGTATCACAAAGGCATTAAAAATTATAAGTTCATTTTGTTAGTCAGGGTTGGGGCCATAAATATAGTTATATGGGTAGAGGTTATAAACTATTCAATTGTTTCTCGGCTATTAGATTTGGGTATTGTAATGGTGTATGAGTTTCTGCTTATAATTGTAATCTTGAGATATTTGTAGTTGTGGCTCTTCTAATCATCCTTCAACTTGATCCAATATTTTCCCTATGTTCTAATAGGATATCCTGATAACTTTACTCGACTGATATAAAGACTTTTCTAACTCCCTAACTCCCCTGTGATTTGTCTTCTTGATTTTGTGAACTCTTGTTTTCTATTTGTGTGTGTGGGGTGGAGTGGGGAATTGTGTGCATGAAATGGAATGGAATGGTCATTCCTTAGCTAAATTGAAGGAATGACTATTTTCATGTGGAATGGAATGGTGATTCCAAATGGAATGGTGATTACTAAGGAAGAAAAATGCCAAGCAAAGGAAAGCAAAGGAATGGAGGTAGGAACGTCATTCCATTCCACCATACCAAGTAGCCCCTTAGACTTTTACTTTATTCCGGAAGGGAGATGATATTCTCTCTGTATATTTATTAAGCTTATTTATGTTTTATTATTAGTTGTTATGATTTTATTTACTTTCCCTAGTGGTTAGGATTTGATTTGCTTTCTTAGTTTATAAGAAATCTTTTTGTAAGTCTTTAATTATTATTAAGCACAATCAATGATTAAATTATTAATCTTATTCTCTCACTCTCGTGTGAAACACCCCAGCACTTCAACTAGGGATGTTCTCTTTTTCTCTCTACAAATTTACTCAAACAATTCCTCTAGGTAAAACCCTATCAGTTTACATGGACAATGTATTTGAAAATGCCACATTTATATGCAATATTATTCTCAATGTAAGTTACAAAATTACAAATAGAATGGATAAACAAAAAAGACAGTACAAAATCATTTTTGGCAAATCATCACATATATTTTGAGGCCTAATGACACAGTACAAATTAAAGCCCAAATTCAGCCCAATTTAATATTTCAAAATTTACTTGCATCAAGAAAACTAAAAATAAAAGAATAAATTTTTAAATAAATTATAAAAGATGATCAAATTTTGGTGATCCGTCCTATACTTTTTAAAAATTTATAAAGATAAATTATTACTCCTATGAAGTTTAAGAATTTTGCAAATTTTCCATTGTTCCCCTTTTTAATGTACTTCAAACTTTATTATCCATGTATTTTAAACAACTTTCACAATTCCAAAAAAAGAAAAAACATTGAGATCATTGCGAAAAACTTCAAAATTCATGATTTATTCTATCAGATTTTAAAAAGTCCGATTTACCAAAATTTAATTATTTTTTAGTGATTTGTATTGCAAATTATCAAAAAAAACAAAATATTGTTCCCGCTCTTTAACTGTTTAGAAACTCTCAAATCTAAACCGCTAAACCCCAATCTTCCTCCCGAAGCCCTAATTTCAATTTCAACCCCTCAATTTGAGCCGATTTGCAGCGGACGAAATGAGGGAAGAGCAAATCGAGAAGCTTCGAGGCGTTGTCCGCGACTGCGTGAGCAAGCATCTCTACTCGTCGGCGATCTTCTTCGCCGACAAGGTGGCCGCGGTGACGGCTGACCCTGCCGACATATATATGCAGGCGCAGGCGCTCTACCTTGGCCGACACTACCGCCGTGCATTCCACCTCCTCAACGCCTCGCAAATCGTCCTACGCGACCTTCGTTTCCGTTACCTAGCTGCCAAATGCCTCGTATTACTTCACTTCCTTCTCCACTCTCCAGCTACTAGTGATAACTTCTATTTCAACATTTACCCTACAACTTCGAATTTTTCCACTGCTATTCCATTTCTGTGTGAAATTGAGTTTTTGTGTTAATTATGCTACATTTATCGTAGTTAATTGAGAGCCATGTTATTCAATTAGGAAGAACTGAAGGAGTGGGATCAATGCCTGTTGATGCTTGGTGATGGTAATGTGGATGAGCATGGTAATATTATTGACACCAAGGAGTGCAGTAGCATGTACCTGGATAAAGATGGCGAAGATCGTGAAATCAATGTAAGTTAGTTTGGATCGAACACAGTCAAATGTGGTATTTACTGCTTGCGGTGTCTATGTTGGTGTATTGAAATAAAATAAATTACTCATTAGTCGTTTATAACTTTTCCTGATAGTGGTCGTAGTGAAGAATGATAGTTACATTTCTCTGACAGATTATATCGGCAATATGCTTTTTAAGAGGCAAGGCGTATGAGGCCTTGGAAAATCGCTCAGAAGCTCGTTTATGGTGAGTGATATTTTAGATAAGAATTTGCTCTGTTTTGTTGTTCAGATTTAGGTAGAGTAGACTTGGTTAGCTTATAGAGCTCAATCTATTTATCTTTTTCTCATGAAACGTGAAGGTACAAAGCCGCCATTAAAGCTGATCCTCTATGTTATGAGGTATGGCTATTAACTGCCTGTATTGCAGCCTGATTTTCATCTATTATTTGAAACCATTACGCAGAGCTTTAATGTTCCAAGGCCGTAAATAAACACTTTCTGTATCTCAGAATCAGATGCTTAAATCATTTCATCCTGCTAAATACGTTCTTTGATTGACTGCATGTTTCTTGGATCACGTGTCATCTTTCTTTTCTCAGGCCTTGGAGTGTCTTATAGAGGGTGATATGCTCAGTTGCGAAGAAGGTGAGGAATATGTTTTCAGTAAAAGTTCAACCCTTCTCAGACAAACATAGATTTCCCGTTTTTCTACTCATCTGGTATCTCATTTATTGGAACCAAGATTGCTGTAATTGATCTATTTGACAAATATAACCTGACTCAATGCTCTTTGCTTTATTTCTAGAGACCAATCTACTTGCAACCTTGCAATTTTCTCCTAAAGATGGATGGCTCTCTTCATTTTATTCATGCTTGGTAAAGAAGGTAAGATTTCCAAGTTTGTGAAACTAGTCTCCATATCTTTTTGTAAATACCGTGTCTGTTCACATCTGTAGAAATGACGATCAACATTAGATTAACATGTGGCTTAATTTCCAGTATGAGAAAGAAAATGTTGTTGAAACCAAATTTAAAGAGCTCGAGGTCGAAGTTGCTAATACAAAGACGCCTGGGAAATCATTATGTACTCTGAAGAACAACACTGATCTCTTAGCCTGCAAAGCTGAATACTACCACCAGTGTGGTGAATACCAAAAGTGTTTTGAACTAACGTCTATGTGGGTTTGTCTATGATTCTCTGAGCAGAACTCTCTTCGATAATTATTCCAATTGTTTATTGACATGCATTTAATTCAGATTGCTTGAGAAGGACCCTTTTCACCTGAAGTGCACCCTAGTGCATTTAGCAGCAGCAATGGAGCTTGGGCATTCTAATGAACTCTATCTGATGTCTTGCAATTTAGTCAAGGACTACCCTCAAAAGTGAGAACTTTACACTCTTTTTCACCACTTATGAAAAACCATCATCTACCTGGAAAGGAAATTTTTTTACTTGTTTTACTTTTCTTTTATAGTATTTGTTTTTTTCATTTTTCTCTCATAGCAAGAACCATATGTACTGTGTGCTCCTTAAAGTACCCTGACAAGTTCTTTGTGCCAACAATGTAACAATCGAATATCAATAGATAGGTTTAACATTATTTTCAGTGTTATTATGATTTGATCAACAGGTCCAGTTTTTATGTTCTAAAACTCCTAGGTAGCTTCCTAGTGGCTTTGATGATTAAATATTGCAAACAACGTTTCATCTAAAAGAATCTGAGATGATAATTGAAGGAAACATTGTAATCTTGAAATGCATCATAAGGCAACTTTTTAGTAGTCTTTTGAGTTTAAAGCTTTCAGACATGGTCCATTATAAGCAAACATCATCACAAAAAATATTGTCTAAAACTGTTAACTTTTAGTGACATTTAGGCTTTAAAATTATATAGTTAATCCGAATAAATAGACAAAATACTGAATACTTGTATGCATTTCTTTTTTATTTTGTTTGTCAAATTTAGCAATAGCATAGACATCAGTTCATCCACTAATATTCTTTATTCTGTATATGATCAGCTTTCGTGTGCTTCCAAATTTCCAGATTTATGTCTCATTGACAGTATTGACTTCACGTGGCATGTTTATTCAGAGCTTTGTCATGGTTTGCTGTGGGTTGCTACTACTACTGCATAAAAAAGTATGACCAGTCACGTCGTTATTTCAGGTATATATCTTGTATGAAGTTCTAGTTTTGAGCTCCCTATCAAACAAGATCACATTATATTGATTTGCGATTTGCTATCTATTTTGCAATTCCTGTTTATCTCTGATTCAATTCCTGGTCATCCTCCCCAGCAAGGCAACAAGTTTAGATGGAACATTTGCTCCGGCTTGGATTGGATATGGGAATGCATATGCAGCCCAAGAGGAAGGAGATCAAGCAATGTCAGCTTACCGCACTGCTGCGCGTTTATTTCCTGGGTAAGTGTTCAATACTGTCCACCATCTGTGCATTTGCATTCGTTCCCTTTGACTTCTTATCCATATACTCCTCCGTCCCAAGGAAGATGACCCCTTCCTTGGGCTGCACGGGATTTTGTGCAAAATAATTTTGTGTGTTGAGTGGAGAGAATAAAGTAGAGATAAAAGGTGTTTCTAGTTTTAGTAATGAATCATCTTGATTGGGACTAACCAAAAAGGAAAGGGGGTCATCTTCGGTGGGACGGAGGCAGTACATTCTACAATTGGTATTATTTGTTTGAATTGGCTTGGTCAATTCAGGTGTAGGGGTGGTTTTTTGCTGTCAAAATCCAAAAAAATAGTGTCAAATCTGACTTTTCCATAGAATCCAATGTGGTCCTACATTGCTGCAGATTTTGTTCAAATGATTATGAGTTGTAACATCTTTTATGGTTAATTAGTGGACAAGGAATTACCTTCGTGCCCCCAGGTCTTATGCCAGTAGGAGTTCTGAACTTCTGATCTCGGGGACGTCGATAGGAAATCCCAATATTAATATTTTTCGATCTTGGGGATGCTGGTGGCTGGCGCTAAACCTCATTTTAGGAATTTTCCTTGATGGCGATGCCTTCCTTCCCTGTTTTTTTTTCTCATGCTCTTCTTTACACTTTGCATAGTATCAAAAGTTCAGTTTGCTTAATGAGGCTGCTAGTTTCTGCTGATTAGTATCATGAATGATTCTTGATGTTCTATTTTTTTCTCTTTTTCTTTTCCCCCCTTTTATACCAGGTGCCACTTGCCTTCACTATACATTGGAATGGAATACATGCGAACCCATAGTTTTAAACTTGCTGAGCAGGTAACTGCCACATATCTCGGCTGAAGAAATTGGTTAGCTGTAGAGAACTAGATATAAAGCTCATTTGATGCATAAGTAACTAGTGCTATTTGACCAAGTTCATAAGTCTGAAAGGAAATTTGCATTCAGTTTTTCATGCAGGCCCAAGCCATATGTCATTCGGATCCACTTGTGTATAATGAGCTTGGAGTTGTGGCTTATCATATGAAGGAGTAAGATATTTGCCTCGTGAATTTACATGAGAATGATCCCCTTTTAGTATGGTCCTGAACTTCTGCCATATTTCAGGTATAAGAATGCTGTGTGGTGGTTTGAGAATACACTGGCTAATGTACCGTCATCTTTAAGTGAGATGTGGGAGCCAACTTTAGTCAACCTTGCTCATGCGTTGCGAAAATTGAAGTATGTTTCTTTTCTTATATTACAATCTATGAATGATGCTTGATTACATCAACTGGCTTCATTGAGTCTTCTGATACATGGCTTTGTGTTCCTTGTACCCTGTGATTGAGAACCTTACATTTTTATTGGTGTTATCAAAGACGTCCTAGCGTTGGTTAGGTATTTATCCACCTGTTCTCCTTTGTGTGCGTCTTATTTTTGAGAAAAATCACTAAATCCTCTTATCAGCTGTGGGAAGGTCAAAATCCGTGCACATTATATGTTGGAACCTGTATATTACAAGTTCAGTGAACTTTTTGCAAGTCTTTTTTTATCCATATCACCATATGCAGTATGTCCATATATTATCCAGTTGAGTCCAGTCAAATATCCGATCGAAATTTTAATATGATGCTCGAGGGAACTCTTCTTTTTCAGCCATGAACATGAACTAAAGAATGTCATTCTGATTATTTTGTTACGATATGTTTTGGTTACGTAATCAATACATTGTTATAACCATCAGGAGGTACATTGAGGCAATTGCGTACTATGAGAAAGCACTCGCATTATCAACAAGAAGTTTGAGTACATACGCTGGCCTTGCATACACTTATCATCTACAGGTCTGCTTCTATAAATCATCTTTTGTCCTAAACTCGAGGCTGGGGCTCTCTGTCTTACAGATCTTTCCCTTTTACAGGACAATTTCACAGCAGCAATTACACACTATCACAAGGTATGATGTTCGTTCAGTTCAGAAGCTGATTTACCAAGCTCTTGTATTTACAATCACATTGGCCACGTTTATATATGAATGTTGTTATGTTGGCAGGCATTATGGATCAAATCCGACGATCAATTCTGCACGGAGATGCTGACACTGGCCCTTCAAGACGAATGCCAACTTGGTACAAACCCTAAAGCTGGGACAGTTAGAAGCCAGTTGTTTACTTGAATGGATTATCAATCTTTGTAGTCGTTTCAATATGTAAA
This sequence comes from Salvia splendens, assembly GCF_004379255.2. Classification (NCBI taxonomy): domain Eukaryota; kingdom Viridiplantae; phylum Streptophyta; class Magnoliopsida; order Lamiales; family Lamiaceae; genus Salvia; species Salvia splendens. The sequence goes on along the minus strand of NC_056037.1, from coordinate 17,957,001 downwards.
CATACGCAATCATAGAGAGAATAATAGCTCGAACTGTAACATAAGGCCATATTTAATTTGTGGTTATCCTTTTTTTTGTAGCAATAGTATTAGTAGTTATTGGGTGGCTTTGCTTTTGTTAGATCTAAACACAATTTCTATAGCTCATTGTGAAATGGAGTATATAAGTTTAATAGCCAATTCATATTTGCAAGCAATATGGAAAGTTTGCACAATATAAATCAATCGTTGCATATTTCACCTTTTAACAGAACACAATTAAATACATGATTTCAAACATTAAATAGAATTCAACCACCCAGAGCCTTACGTGACAAACCCTGTTCGCACAAGAACAAATAGTCTATGAGTTTTGATTTTTAAAAAATCTTACTCTTTCCGTCTCAATAAATATGAAACATTTAGTTTCCGGCATGAAATTTATGCAGTGAGAAAGTAAAGTAAATATGATTTGATTTCTATTTTAGGAAATGTTTCGTTTTTAATTGAATAATCTAAAAGGAAAAACGTTTTATATTTAATGGGACATATGAATATTCAATTGTGTGCACAGACACACACACATAGTGACATAACTATTGTCTGATCTCAACGCATGCATATGTAGCCATTGTCTGATCTCAGAATTTGATGATCAGTGAAATTGTATGACAATGAGAAGAAAAAAAAACAAAATCAGATAGCAAACAACATACATATATCGGGGAGCATTAGGACGCATCCTTAATTAGAATCACAACGTACTTCCAACCCCGTGATACGTAGCATGCAACATTTTAAACACAACCATGCAATATACATTTGTGAAGTTGTAGATGAATTTCCGTATATTGCATTATAGTTACACGCAGATTGCATTTTATGTTCTTTAGTTTTGTATTATATACATAAATTGTTAACACTAAAATGCAATATACATTTGTGGAAGTTGTAGATGGATTTCCGCATATTGCATTTTTTTATTGTTATGTTGACAATGTGTTGACATCAACCGTTGATGTTGTGTTGACATTTTTTTGTCGTTGTTATTTTGTCATATGTTGACATATTCTAACGGTCCGAATCATAGTTTGGAGTTTGTACCATATTTAAATTTGACATTTGATTACATCTATAGATAGATAGATAGATAGATAGATAGATAGATATATTATATTCCATGTTTCCCGTATATACCATATTCACGGTATATACCGTAATTTACGGTATGCCTCGATATAATGCGTTATATACCGGTTTGCCCCGGTATATAATATATTTACATTTTATGGTATATACTGCAAATTTGGTATATATCGCATATATGGTACATTCTACATTGCCGGTATATACCATGATATATCAGTATGCCCCGGTATATAAAAATTCATATTGTTATCTTACTGAAAGATTTCAGTAAGGTATCATATCGTATCAAAAATTACGGTATATCGAATTTTTGGTATTTTTCTAATATGATAAGACCAGTATTTTGGTATTTTCCCCACCCCTAGGTAAGAGAACTTCAAAATGGGAAATATACATGTTTGTGTACTATTCATATGACTTGATTTTCTATTTACCGTGTTCGTTCCCCATTAAATGTCTCATATTTCTTTATTTGAATGGACCCCAATACATATCTCATTTGATTTTTAGGAGTACTATTTTTAATAAGTGGACCTCATATGCCACTAATTTATTTTATTAGCAATTATTGTGAATGAAACAGTTCTTTCACGTGTTCTAGGAAAATAATAATAAATAGTTAAAGTAGAGAGCAAGTAAAGTAAGAGAGAGCTAGTCCAAGTGTGGTTAGCAAAAACACAACTCACACACACAAGAATTTAGTAAGAGCTTACTTCCCAATTGGTAATACCACCCTCCAATTCACTCACCAATATCACTTGGAACAAGGCTTAGAATATAGTGAGGGTTGGGTTCACTCGCTCTCAATATCCAACTTCCCAAATGTAAATGCTAAGAAAAATCAATCAAGGTATACATGTAGCAAATATAACCAAGTAAGTAAAGCCAATCAAGCATGTGAAAGTAAGGTTCAATGCCTAAGGAAGCTAACAAACAAACTTAGTTGAGCTGAAAATTTATGTAACTCTTGACTGATCTTTAGAAATTGTTTTGATATTGATACTCAACCCCAAAATTGATGAAACTTGGTAGATAACAAGATTGAAGTTTAGAACGTGAGAAAAATATTCCCAATATAGCATATTTTTTAGATGAACCTCGATTTCAAGTTTTTCCCAAATAGCTAGGGCACAAAATAGTGCAACAACTTCACCCATTAATTTGACCTATGAAAAGATGGGATTTTTGGATGTAATTTTGTAGGTAAATAGTTCATATATCAAGGATAATGCACACCAAAATTTAGGTCAATCCAATAAAAATAGACCAATAAATAAATATAGGCTAAAATAAGGAAATAACAAGGAAAAGGAAAGAGAAAATTTCATAAAGGCGAGTAATCAACACATACTAGGAACCTAGGCTGTAGATACCAAATGATGAAGATTTTTATGATTGAACCTCCCAAGATATGACCTAATTAGTGTTTGATTCCTATTTTAACCCAACTAAAAAGGATAAGGTGGGTCTAGCCATAAAATCTAGATCCCAAAAGGATTTGATGGGAGGATAGAAATAGAAAGGTGTAAAGAGTGAGGAATCCTTCTTGCGACCTAAGACCTCCCACAAGAAATGAGGGCTACTTTCACCAAGACAAACACTCTATTGACTCCATAATTTATGGATACAACCATAAATGCATATCTTTGCTTGGCCTAATTTATAAGATAGAATCAAGCAACCAACTAGTAGGAATTGGATAAAATCTCACAAAAGAAATGCTCCATAGGAGTCCTTCTAACATTCAACTTTCATAATCTAGGTTTTAAAATCTCACAAATGAGTATATATAGGTGGGATTGAAACCCAAGAAAAAGCCTTAAAATGGATAAATTTGGGAATGCAATGCAAAACGCTCGCCCGAGCTTTTCCCATGCCCCATTTCGCCTGACCGGGCAAACTCTCAGCCCAAATCGGCCCAAACTATTCAAAACGCATGCTCGAGCATCTTCCGTGCCTCATTTCGCCCGATCGCGCGAATTCTCTAGACTCGTCCTCTCTTTTGCTCGGCTTTAATAAATTAGCCACAACTTTCTCCACCAGACTCCGATTGAAGCATGAAAGATACTCACGGGAACCTATTTCGAAGACAAAGACATTGGTGGTCTTCACACTGCCACATCATCAGCACTACAATTCTCCTGCCACATCAGCTTGCCACATCAACTGGACATCAAATAGCCCTCACATAGCCTTCACACTACCTATCCACATCACTAATAACAATTATATAATTTAATTTACACTTGTATCAACATACGGAATTTAATTTACGAGACAAATACGGAAAATTCGAATAATAATATTAAAATTTAAAAAGTACATTACTTTTAAAAAAAAGTACAATAATATAAAAAAAGTACAAAAATTAAAAAGTACATTAATTTAAAAAAGTAAAACAAAATCACTCATCGCCGCCGTCCTCGTCTCCGTCGTCGCCCAGCGCTTCTTCACCGTCGTCGCCGCCGCCTCCGTCGCCACCTACGCCGCGGCTATTCCCCCCGGTGTCCCTCCTCATCGCCTCCAATTATTCACGCTGGCTCTGGAGCAATACACGAAGAAAATCCTTCACCTCGGGGTCCACCGCCGCTTGGAAGTCGGCTAAGGTCTTCACCATTTGAGCGCGCGAAGAATTTGAGCTGCTCGGTAGACCTGCCGAGGGGGGATGCCGAATGGACGTCCTGGGAACTCGGGTTGCCCCCCCCTCGCAACCTGCTGCGCCCGCCTTTGCCCAACCGGGAGAGGTCGGCGACCGAACGACCGAGGAGTCGGGACCTCCTGGGCCGTCTCAGGGAGGTCTGACGAACCACCGCTGCTGCCGCTATAATCTCCGGTATAGTTCAGTCTCTGCCTCTTCGGCCAGCCAGTGTCGACGCCTGCCCGGAATTTCTCCGACTCGTTGAGCACAACGTAGCAGTTCCAGTAGGTGAACTCATAGTACTTCTTATCCGGATCGGGGTAGGCTCTCTCCGCAATCCTCCTGCAGTCTTCCTCTGTTTGGCCACTGGTCTGCATGCGGAGGGCGTTGGCGTACAAACCCGAAAATCGAGAGACGCCAGCCGTGATTCGGTCCCAGCACTTCCGGACCTCCTCCCCGGTGCACGGTCTCCCTTCAGGGCAAAATGCCCTGTAGGCTGCGGCTATCTTGGCCCACAAGTTGACGATCCTCTGGTTGTTCGAAACCAGAGGATCGTCGCAGATACTCACCCACGCCTTGGCAACCGCAACGTTCTCCGCGTCTGTCCACTTCCTCCGACCCCGGATTTCGGCTTGGGGCTGCGACGACTCGCCGACCTTCTTCGCCTTGCCCTTCTTCTTACCCCGCCCTACTCCCTGGCTTTGAATGAGAGTTTCCGAAACCTCGTTAATATCAAAACCCAAGTCCGCTAAGGAGAAGGTCTTCGTATACTGTGCATCCGTTGGGGTCGATGTGTGCGAAGAACCGGTGGAAAAATCAAAAGTCGGCCGATAGGCGTTGTCCCCCCCGTGCGTCCCCTGCGCCGGGGGAATCATCTGTTGCGCCGGTGGCATCATCTGCTGCGCCGGTGGCTGCATGCCGGGTGCCCACCCCGGCATCATCTGCATAGGGGGCTGCATGCCGGGTGCCCACCCCGGAATCATATGCTGCCACGGGTACATGTTGTAGTACCCGCTCATCGGAGGCCAACCACCTCCCCCAGGAGCCGGGGAAGTATGGGACCCTGCCCCGGGAGTCGGGGGCGTCTGAGACCCTACACCGGGAGGCGGGGGAGTCTGAGACCATCCCCCGGGATTAACTGGAGTACCTTCGTAGTTGTTCTCCATTGCTCGTTATTGATCTTGTATAGAAAGTAAGGTAGAGAGAGAGTACTCGTTAAAACAAGTGGTGCGAATGAAAATGAGGTTCAACGCGCGTATATATAGTGTTTTCGAAAAACAAAAAAAAAACAAAAAATTTAAATCCGACGCCGGTTTGGCGCCGATCCGGGACGCACAATGGCGCCCGTGAGGATCGGCGTCGGAACCGGCGTCAGCGCGGGAATCGGCATGGCGACGCCGATTTTGACGCCGATTTCGCCCACGCCGGTTCCAATGGTTCGGCGTCAAACCGGCGTGAGCAAAAAATCGGCGTCGCGGTGGTGATGCCGGTTATTGGAGATGCTCTGAAGACCACTTGGACATCATTTCAATAGGCTTATTACTCTTGAAATCCAGCTACGGCTGAAACGTTTGACACACGGTTCCCATGATTTGTATCACCTAGGGTTGTTTGACCTAAACCTAATACATCTCGAGAAAGAACCAACAAAAAAACCCGAAGTAGAGCTTATAGATATGCTCGACTCGACAGAATAATAACTAATTAACTAATTCCATAACTAAATATCCAAAAAGAGAATAAATAATTAAATATAATAACTATTTCAGTTAGTGTACCCAATTTATGTTTTCATTTTTGAAACATTCTCAATTTTATTATTTTTCTGTTTAGTATTCGTATTTTCTATAATAAACTAGTACTCATTTAGTCCTAATAAATATTCCATTCATCCCTAAAAAATATACATTCTTTCCTTTTTAGTCCGTCCCACAAGAATATGCACTTTCTAATTTTGAAAGTCTTTTCTCTCTAATAAGGTGAGATTCATTCTCCACTAACAATATTTTATTTACTTTTTCTCTCTACATCTCTCTTACTTCAATAGGGACGAAGGAAGTATGAAATATTTAATTTTCAGCACGAGATTTTATGTAGTGTTATTTTGTGAGTAATGAAGAGAGATAAAAAAGTAGACATAAAGTTATTTCTATTTTAAGAAACGTTTCATTTCTAATAAAACAACAGAAAAAGAAAATGTTTCATTTCTAATATGGGGAGAGAAGAACTATTATATTCTAGTTAATAGTAATTTTTAAGAAGTCCACCCTCAAGTTTGAACGACTCTTTGTTCTCTTCTAAAAGCAATCATCCGATAGACCAAGATATACCGCACAAATTTGGTTTGACCTTTTTCTTATCGGAGGGATCATGATAGACTTCCATGATACAAAACCGTTGAACGTTGTTTTAACTAAAATCTATATACGTATATGTTTATACGCGTTTAGCAATAATATAATAACAAACTTATATAACTGATGCTTTAAGAATATAGTGAACCATATAAATGATACCTAATTTTTTACTTTTACATATAAATGACACTTGATCTTTATTTTATATCATTTTTGGTATTACATGATAAAAATAATCCTAGATACAGAACATGTGATATTTTGATTATGGATGACATTTTTGAAAATTTCAATTAAGTAATACCAAACATGAGAATTATTTTTTCTTCCTTTCTTATTTATTTTTCTTCTTTTGTTTCTTCTTCTTTCTTTTTTTTTCATTTTCTTCTTTCTTTTTAGTATTTTATATTCTTTTTTCTTTCTTTTTTTCTCCTTAATTTATGTTTCATCTTTTTTCTTTTCTCTTCTTTTTCTACTTTCTTTTTAGTGTTTTATACATACATCTAATTGCATTCATAATATAAATCAAGAACAAAACACCTAATTAAATTAATTATTTAAAGTAATTAAATCAATTGAATATTTGTTATTAAATTATTTTATACTGAAACACCTAACTAAAAATATTTAACTCTTTATGAATACAACTCACAATTTTAAATTTTTATCAAGACTATATTAATTAATTATCATTTAGTGGATTATAAAATAATAATAATAATTATATAATATTATATGATTATTTAAATAATTATACTAAAATTATTTATTAGTTACTACTAACTTTTATTATTATAAAAATAATATTATTTTAATAATTAAATATAGTTATAGGAATATGATCAAATGCAAACTCTAAATATTGTACAAACTCCAAAACTATGATCTGGACAGTTAAAAAATGTCAACAAATTATAAAATAATAGCAACAGAAAATATCAACACCGTGTCAACGGTTGACACCGTGCTGACATTGTGTTGATATTGTATTGACATTGTGTTGACATCAAAATCTTGAAATTTTACACTATGTTGATATTATGTTGAAGTTGTGTTGACACTGTGTTAAAAAGTTTGGAGTTTGTACAATATGCGTTTGCATTTTATTTAGTTATAACTATAAATATAATTAAGTCTATTTGAATGATATTAAAAAATAAATTAATTATTAATTTATAACATCAAAATAATAATATTAATATTGATTAATAATAATAGTATTAAGAATGAGGACAATTGGTACTAGTTTTATGCATGCGTGTAAAAGTCTCATTTAAACAGTCATTTTTAACAATAAATAAATCTCTACAGTTCTTTACTTCAGCTATTCTATAGTATAAAAGTTCATCATACGTGACAGCATAAGTATAAATACTTTTATTTTGACAAAATTAGGATACCAAAGCATAGCTGGGGTTCGGCCCCCTACTAATAGAGGTTACAACATGAGTTGTAAACGACGACGTAGAGGACTAACTAGGGATATCAATCCGGCCAATCCGTTCGGATTGTCTGGCCATTCGGGTACGGACTATTCGGGATATGATTTTTTCAGGTTATAAAAGTTCAACCCTAACCCTTCTGGTTACGGGCTTTCCCATCGGGTTATTCGTGTCAATGCTTATTGAAAAAATAAAGCTGAGAAAGATATTGCCCCTAATTGAACTCAAATCTGGGCATTTCAAGTAAAGTGAACGGGTCCTTATACAACAACCTATTTCGTTACGCATCTGTCCCACACTATAACACACAGACCACTTAAAAAGTCACACGTACCTGACTTTTCAATATTGATGTAAGTTTAGCTTACGACCATTGGTCAGTTATGTAACAGTAGTGTACCTCTATTATTATTACCCAATTTATCCGCCATATTCTGTCAACCTTCATCACATGGTTGCTTTTTCTCTGTCCTCTCTCTAAATATCTCTCTCTCTCTCTCCGGAATCGACATGTCACTCAGGCGGAAAATCAATCATCGTTCCTTCTTCTCACTTTCGAAATCTTATAAAGAATCTAAATCAACAGAAATCACATCCATCACTAGTAGTAGTAATCATGAGGAAGAGAAGCCAAGGGGGGAAAATCAGCTGCGGCATCAGCTGCGAAACGGCGTCGTGTCGCCTGGGGAATCGGAATCGGAATCGGAATCGGGGCCGTGGACGGGGATGCTTCCCGAGCTTCTGGCTGATATAATCAATAGAGTGGAATCGAGCGAGAATCAATGGCCACAGCGCCGAAACGTCGTCGCATGCGCCTGCGTCTGCAAGCGGTGGAGGGACGCCACCGCTGAGGCAGTCCAGACCGCCTCCCTCCGCCGCCTCGGCACAATTACCTTTCCCTCTTCTCTCAAAAAGGTCCATATTTGCAGTTTTCGTCTCTAATTGTTATGCTATTCAACGATTTTATCTTAGATTGTGTTGGTGCGTTCGTGTGGACGATTACGGTATTGTTGCAATAGAAGCGGAGGAGATAATTATAGCTAAATTCAACTTCTGTATTTCTCTAAAGTTGGGCATTTTTCATGGGGTATTATTGTGAAAATGATATTGGAGAAATCAATAGCCTTCGCCATCTCTTTCTCCTTGTAATTAGTATTTGGTATTTTTACTAATGAATGTGGGTAGAATTCATTTTCTGGAAATCCGATGTTATAATTGCAGCCAGGGCCTCGGGACGGTCCACTTCAATGCCTCATAAAACGCGACAAGAAGAATTCAACGTTTTACCTCTCTCTTGCTCTCACACCATGTTAGTAGCCTGCTTCTCAACTTTGATGTTTTAAAGATAACTGCCAAGTAATTATTATGACGAACCATGAAACACTTAATTTACATTTTGATTGGGAAATTGCCTTTCCCATATTATATCTCTCAGGGAATTGTACTTTTAGGCTCAAGGCAAGTTTGGGGGTTGGCTAAAGAATTTTTTCTGGTCTAGTTTAGTTAATCTCTAGAGTTGGTCAGAGAGGGACCATTATGAAATTTCTAAGTCAGCGTTGGTTGGTCAGGACTAATGCCAGTCTCTCTACTTAATATTTAAGTGCTTGTTGATTTAGTCAAACTTGAATATAGACGTCTACTGCTGAGAGTGGTTCTGTATTAGCTTCTTGTTTTCATTCTTTGATATCTCCTACTAGTTACCTCAAGTTTCATTTTATGAATTTCAAATGTGTTATTGTATATCAAATTGTGTGTGGGCTTATTAAGTCATACACAGGCAAAGCGTGCGCCAAAGAAGGGCTTGAAATTATGATACGAGGAGATGTAAACCACCTAGCTGTCCAACCATAAGATCGTCAGATAGCAATACTGAAACTCACTGGAAGTTGATTAAAGAACTTAAAGATCTATTTTTGGGAGAGAGACAAAGTTTTAAAAGAAAAATACAAGTCCCTATACTGTTACCAAACTCAATTACTAGGTGATCTAGTACAATTAAGTTGATAAATGTGCTTGAGGAAGTGTCATGTCTTGTCACCTTGAACTATCTCGGCTCCACTGATGGAGGCTGTTTATTGTGCTGAAAGTGCGTTGTAGTTTTGCAGCTATTAACATTTCTTCACGGCCTGTTCCTGATTCAAATAATTTCTTTTGCTATAGTAGAGTTGGAGGGTTTCTAGCTAAGCATATCTAACAGATCTAGTATGTTCATAAATATTAAGGTATTTATAGTTTAATACTACTACGTAGGTGGTAATCTTTGCTGAGTGTTAATGAATAGAGTAACATTATTTAACTCTTCACATGTTGAGTCTGATAATTAAATGGCCAAATTTAAGAAAGTTTTAAATAAAATTCAATTCAGGAAGAGTTTACTATTACCTCTCACTCTCTGTTAAGCTTTATTTTTAATTTTTTATTGAAGTTGATTTTGGAACCATTGTATAGAAAATGTTACCAAGCACCTTCTAACAGCTTATAAGCTCTCAAACAACCTTTAAGGATTTAATCGTTGCCTCATTACGGTAAATGTGATCCTCAAGTGCATGAGATGAATAGATAAGGGATGGATCACTGTCACTTAATTATATGGATAAAGGTATAATTTGATTTAAACTCTTAATAGACATGGATATGGCACTAGATGCTTTTGATCTTTGTAGGCTCAACTTAGTATGCCAATCGGACGTCTTATGCTCCATTTTAGCAGAAATCATGTCCACATCCCCTAACTTGTGTCCACTTATTTCTCAAAACTCTTTTACAGTTAAAAGCTCATATTTCTCTTTCTATTCCTGTGACAGCATTCACACACAATGGGAAGTTTCTCTTGGCAGCACGGAGATACAAAAATGGGGCACGCACCGAATACGTCATATCTTTAGATCCCAAGGATTTATCTCAAGGAAGTAAAGCCTATGTTGGAAAATTAAGGTTAGGATTTCCATCTGGTACTTCTGGGCATCCAGACAACCTCTCACTTCTTGCTGGTCCCACATTACTTTATCAGTTCATAATTTGATATGAGTGCTAAACAGTAGTATAATGCATTTGCAACTAAAAGAGTTGGTTCTTCTTGAGTACTGTAAGATAACTTTTTATTAAGGCACTTGTCTGGCTTTTGCTAAGCTCTACCTAGACTCCAACTAGGCACGGCTCCAGTCTACTTCCTAGCCACCCAACTCTTTACTTGTTCCAGTGTGAAATAACAATTTTGAGTTTTTTTGGTGATGCAGTGTCTTGTACAACTATTTTATTGGTGGAAGTATTTAATACCTATCTGCTAGCAATTTGATATGATTTTCACAAGTGGTTGAAACTAAAAGAATTCAACATTAGAAGTTCTTGTAAGTTTCATGCTCATTTATCTGATCACCCTTCACAATCCTCTTATTTCAATCTCCCCATGTATTTGGCACTCCTATTTGATAAATGCAATTTCTTGTTGGAATTTTTGTAAGAATTCGGCGTTTCTTGATGAGTAAGTAATAACACAGATTCACCTGCGTGGTGCCAGGTCAGATTTTCTAGGCACCAATTTCACAGTATATGATAGCCAGCCACCACACAACGGAGCCAAACCATCAAACAGTAAATCTGGGCGCCGTGTGGCAAGCAAGCAAATAAGCCCGCAAGTCCCAGCTGGAAACTTCAAAGTGGGGCACGTCTCGTATAAATTTAATCTCTTGAAGTCAAGAGGGCCTCGGAGGATGGTGTGCTCACTCACGTGTCCAGTCTCGAGTGAGCAGCAGTCATGTGACACCACCTATCAAGACCATTTGAAAATGAAGCAGCCCGAATGCTCCAGCCCAGGGCACACAATTTTGAAAAACAAGGCGCCAAGATGGCACGAGCACTTGGAATGCTGGTGCTTGAATTTCCATGGCAGAGTAACCGTGGCATCAGTGAAGAACTTCCAACTGGTTGCGACAGTCGATCAAAGTCAGCCCTGTGGGAGGGGTGATGAGGAAACAGTGCTGCTACAGTTTGGCAAGGTAGGAGATGATACTTTCACAATGGACTATCGGCGGCCTCTCTCAGCCTTCCAGGCTTTCGCGATCTGCTTGACCAGTTTTGGGACGAAACTAGCCTGTGAGTAGCACGATTTGTTGCGATTTCCGGGAAGTGTATGTGCTAGTAATCATCTGCTCATCGTGTAAATGTGGTGATTGTGTATGGGTTGTTAGGTTGTTACTTCAGAAATTCGGGTTTGGATTCATGATATCAGAACACAGTTTCACCTTTTTAATACAGGAAGCAGTTGTATATTTTACTGTGAATCAACCAAGGTATCTAAAACATGTTAATAATATTGATGTTAAAAATAATTGATATATTTTTTGTGTTGTTTACTGATATGACCGATTATATTGTTAGTAAAAATACGATAAAACTGGTACCAAAACATCTTAAATACTTTAACATAATGTTTATGTAATGAATTGATATGTTTTTGAATTATATTACAATAATATGCTTAAATGCACTGGAAAATGTCAATTTCATTTTTCTAGTGAAAAAGTCAATAACATTTTGACAACAATACAATTTTCGAATAGTACACCCTTCGTCCCATAAAAATTTATACATTTTTATTTTCGTCTGTCGCATAAAAATATGACATTTCCATTTATGAAAAGTTGTCTCCAACTGTTTACTATATACATCAATTTGTTTACAACTTATACCACTATAACTCATCAGTATAACTCATTAAACACTAATAATAATAATGTAGGTTCCATTGATTCACTAACGTTACTTTAACTACCATTCCTCTCATCTTTCTTACTTTACAACCACGCATTAATTTCCGTATAATTTCATATGCACATATTTTTATGGGACGAAGGGAGTATTAAAGACTAACAATACTTTAGTTTACTTTTTCTTTCTACATCTCTATTACTTTACCATTTATATATTAAAACTCGTACTCAACCAAAAGTGTTGTTGGACAGATGGAGTATGTGATTTTGGTTGATATTTTGATAGTATCGTATAAGTATGTCATCAAGCTATGTCGATGTTAATATCCTGACTGATTGCAGTATTAAAGCAAATCAACAGTTTAATATTTTATCCATACACGAAAATAGTCTCATTTTTTTCATTTTTAGGTGTCCACAAAAAATAGTACTCCCTCCATTCCATAGTAACAGGGGCGTTTTTCCATTTCCGTCCGTTCCATAGTAATAGAGTCGTTTCTAAAAAAGGAAATAATTAGGGCAGTTAATGACTAATGAAAAGATTTAATTAATGAAATCCCTTATTAAACTTAACATTAAAAAAACAAAATTAAAGAAATGGAAAATGAGGAACCTGCTCTCTCTCTCGACCTCACCCATTTGCAGCAGAACCACTCTCTCTCCATCTTAAACCCTACTCTCTCTCTCTCTCGGTCTCACCCAAAAATTCCATCAATTCCACCGCCGTTCTGTTCAGAGAACTCTAATCTAACGCGAAGATGTCACGGTCGCCTTCTCACGCCTCTGCCGACCCGGTAAACCTGCGATTCCCTCGGTGGTCAAACCCACGCAGCCCCCTCGCCGACACATCGGACAATTGGTGGCCGATCCCGCGATTCCCGGGACGGTAAAGATCTGTTGAAGAGCTTGAAGAGGAGCGGGAAATTGGTGGCCAATCCCGCGGTTCCCGGCACGGTACAGATCTGTTAACGTTGGATCCTAATTTGCCTCAGGTTAAGAGTTTCTGTGTCCCATATGAGTTGGAATCGATCAATTTTGGTTATTCATTACTCCTTATCTTTATTTGATTCAGTTCTCTGTATGCGTTTTGAGTCTGATTTCTTTTTGGTTATTCATTACTCCATATCTTTGGTACAGATCTGTTAACGTTGAACCTCCTTTGATTATATGTGCAACCATGTTCGGTGGGAGAAGGCTGGTGCGATGACAAATGTGTATGAGCTTTGTGATGTGGGCTTGAAAGATTTCAGTCTCCAAAGATTTCAGTCTACAAGTATCTATCTCAATCTAGATTTGAGACCCCCCTCTGTTCTAACAGGATGAATTGTTATGACTTGCTCATTTCTTGTTTTTTGCTGGTTGTTGTGCTTGGTTGGCTGTCTGTTTGCTAGTTGTTGGTTGTTGTGCATTATGTGCATTATTGGTGGATTTTGTATAGCAATTTGATGGGTGGGTTGAACAGGTTTTGCATTACTATTTCATGTCTACATACAAAATAATTTCCATTCAAAAAGCTTTAAAAAAATATGCATGATTTATGCATTATATTTGTCAACATAATGCAATACTCATGCAATCCTTTAGCTTAACAAAATCTAACATGCACTACCATTTTTCACTAAAAAACACATAATGTGCATTGCCATAGCTTAAACCTCTTCAGCCTCTTCAACATGCTCAACCCCTTCAACATGCTCAGCCCCTTCAACATGCTCAGCCCCTTCAATTACACCTGCCCCTCCTATCTGTTGAATACCCAAAGCTTGGGATATTATATGAAGCCCTTCAGTACAGCCCATAGTCTTCAAGTATTCAATGGTCTCAATGGCAAGGTCCACGGGAACTTCAAGATTGGTTGGAAGTTGGGCATGTCTCCTGAGGCTTGCCTTTCCCATATGTGGGATTTTGTATTTGTTTTGTCCCTTAACCTTCATTATCTCCATCATACAGCCTTGCAGAGATAGGAAAACATTATCCAATGTATGAGGAGCTAAATCACTGAAAGATTTCTCCACAGCTTGAACTAATTCATCTAAATTCTTGCATGCAGTCTGATGTTGCAATGACTGTATTGCCCTAAAAAACCCAACATTCAAAGTCATACTTACCTGATTGTGGTGAGATGAACATCCCAGGCCAATATATTGCTAGAAAATCCATGACAACTCTCTCTGAATTATAAGGAATCATTTTTTTAATTCGATTATCACCTGCCTCATAAATCTGTGCACAAATCTGCAATTAGACTTAATGAGACACTCGTTCAACACAAATAAGAAACCCGAGTCTCACTAAAACAAGAGACTAAAGTACCTTTGTCGATGTGGGCAAAAATGACTGCGAGAAGTCAAATGAGAGTTCAGTCTCCTGCACCACCGTGTCAGTTTCATCACAAGGAGGAATCATCTCTGGCACCACCATGTCGGAATCGTCAAAAAAAACCATCTCCGGCACTACCGCGGTTGAGTCTTCGAACGGTAGAACGGTCTCCACCGTACCAGAGTCCTCAAACGGATACAGAGTCTCCGGCACTGGAGGAGTATCCTCTGTTATGCTACAAAACGCAGCAAACTGGACATCAAATGACAGGTTTGTTTCTCTATTCCCATCTCATTTTTCTTTTTCTGTTCCTGTTCCTGTTCTTTACATTTTTCGTTCCCTTTACTTTAAACTTTTAATTTATGAAAAAATGAGAAACAAACCTATCGTTTGATACCCAATTTGCTGCATTTTGTAGCACAGCTGGATCTGCGGAGGATTCTCCTCCCACCGGCACCACCGTCTCCGATTCCCTAAATGAAACAACTGGATCGGACCTTGAACCTTCAAAATCTGAACTCGGGGCGACAATAACTCTTCTGAACAAAGACCGATTCACGTTACGCCGGAGTGGAGGGCTGCGGCTACGGTAACGCCAAGGGGGAGTATCCTGCACGATGAGGCTCATTTCAGATTCCATTGACAGCAAAGATGGAGGGCGATGAGAGGGAGAGAAGATTGATGAACTAGGGCACCGAATTCGTTGGAGTGTGGCTGCTCAATTGGTTTGAATTTGGGAGGGGGTGTGCTCAATTGTTTTAGTTGATTAAAATAAAAGGAAAATAAATACTTAATCTATTTAATTAACAATCCCACTTAAAACACTAAACATCCCTTTCTTATTCTCCGTGCCGGAAACAAGTGCCCCTGTTACTATGGAATGGAGGGAGTAGGTCACATGATTCACATCTAAAAGTAAAGTTATTCTCAAATTATTAACACTATTCTATCCACATTTTTTTTCTCTTTCATACTTTATCCATTTTTTCAACTTCTATCTCACTTTTGACTCTTCTTATCATTCTTTTTTACTTAATTAATTTTTCATTAAAACTCGTCTTCTCATGAGTTTGTTTTTGTAGATGAGTAATTAATATTCAATTTAACAAAAATTTTACAAATTAATTGACAAATTAAACATTTTGTTAATAGTCAAGTATCGAGAAAAATCAAGAATTTATTCAAAAAACAATTAAATAAGGAGCAATAAATAAGTTTATACATCATGAAATTTTGGAAAACTAAAATTTCATTAATTATGTAGTATGATAGAATAATAAAAAATACTTACACACTAGTAGCACATAGAATGGCTTATATGGAGTACTTGTTTGCAGATCAATATGATCACTTTTTATAATTGGCCAAGTTGAATTACGTTGATTTAGAAAAAAAAATTAAAGAATATGAGTATCAAGCAAAATATTGTTTTGTAAATAAACGAATATATAATAAGAATAGTATTTAGTATTTACAGTACAAATTAGGAATGAATATAACGCTACACATGGACATTACTTTCAACCTAAATTACCTTCCCAAAATATTAGCTGATTATTCTGTACATAGCGAAAACAAAGTGTTGATTTTCGACCTAAATTATGCATATGGTATATAGATTCATAATTTTATGCTTACATTAATTTCACAAAAAAGACTTAAAAGATTGAGTACCCAAACTTAATAGTTGTAGTAGTGTAGATTATTTACCTAAATTATTCACGTGATATATAGATTCATGATTTTATGATTACATTAAAAAAGATTTAGCACCAAAATTAATGTTTAGGCTCTATATAAACACAAACTAACATTACATTATTTACAAACAATAGTAACAAGTTTAGATATCAATTGCATAAATGAAGATGCAACAATATATTTCTCTGAAATTTCTTTTACTGGTTATTCTATGCTTTCTCATTCCAGGTTTGAATTTTTATACACGATTAAAATCAATATATTGTTTGTTCAACAATCTTAATTTTAATATTAATCTTATATTTTTGTAGATGAAAGAGGATTAGTATTGTGTGCTGAAGCAATGACTTGCACAGATTCTTTTGAAAGTCCCTTTTGTGATCAACAAGGAATCGCAGTATGCTCAAACTGTTTGAGAAATCCTAAGTTGAATTCTATTCGATGCGACACAAGCACCATTCCACACAAGTGTGTTTGTAGGTTCGAGTGTCCACCCTAGTTGATTTTAATATTCATATGACTCATGGTCATGTTATCTTTTGATATATTATTATAGTGTTACCCTAGTTGATTTCAATTGACGTGATTTTTCTTCTTTTCAATGTTGAGAAAAATCAATTATGAAATATAAAATTATTGTTTTATATTGAAATATGACAAGGTCAAGTTATCTTTTGATCCGTAATCAAAGCGCAAACATATAAAAAAGGGATTTTGTGAATAGACCTTTAAGTTTATGCGAAACTACTTGCAGCATGCTTAATGAAGCAACAACCAACCATAGTACTATAATGCAAAATAAAAATCACACATATAGCTAGACGGTAATTTCTAAACTAAAATTTTTAAAAAAATTCTCTAATCAAGGAATACTAAGGTGACAATCCTATAAAATATGGAAACACTCTATATATAATTATATACTCCCTCCGTCTCGTATTACTCGTACTTTTCATTTTATGCCGTAAATTTTGGGATTGATTTTTTAGTGTAATTAAATTAGAATTTTAAGTGTAATGAGACATCACTTAATAAAGGAGCTCTTAACTTAAACTAACATATTAATTAAATGCATTAATTCTAACTTAAACTATAAATAGTGTAAGGAGTTTGTGACGAGCCAAAAAGCAAGCAACAGTGCAAGTAACATGGGACGGAGGGAGTACCATTTATTATAAGAAAAGTTTATGCATATTCTATATTCCCTCCGTCCATAAAAAATAAAACACATTTACCATTTTTTTTCCATGAAAAATAGAGCACATCATTAGTTGCTTACAAATCATCGCTTAGCATAACAGTTCTCTATAAGTACATAGGAATTGAAATGACGAGCACTTTTTTTTAATAGTAGTTTTAGTTTTTAAAATTTTAAATTTAATTGCTTTATCATGCTACAATTATTTGTCTTATTCTTGTATGAAGTTTTTTCATTATATACTGAAAATGATTAATGCAATAAAATCAGTTTTTCAGATCATATTATTATTATTATTATTATTATTATTATTATTATTATTATTATTATTAATATAATAACTTTTATATTATTTTATTATTATTGTTAACTATTTTTATAATTTAATATAATGTATAATATTCATACTGTTAATGTCTACACTATATAATTACCCATATAATTATTTATTTTATACACTACGTAATCATTTGTATTATTAAATTTTATTTATATACTAGTATTTAATGGCATCAAATCTGAAGTTATAATTACACTTTTCATTTGTTTACATTTTTTGTGTTTATAAATAAATCTTAAAATAAGTGATGTGATCATTTTTTTTTTATATTAATTTACGTGTAAGATAACTGAGTGAAAAAAATCATTTAATAATATATGTGTGTATATATAGTGTATATATTATGCACAGAATGTGCACGAACTTTCTTATAATAAACGGTGTATATTTATATTTAGAGTGTTTCAATCTATACATCTAATTAGAATTGCAGTTATATATATTTTCATTTGTCTTTAAGTTAATTGGTGTGACATACCAAATAGGATTGGATTGTCAGTTGCCACCTTAATATTCCTTAGCTATGGAAAATTTTCACCTTAATATAGAATTAGTGAAACATATTGTCCTTGACAAATTACATCTGCTATTAGTAATGCAAACCGAAAGTCCTATAGGATTATTTTCTAAAATACTGTTGCGAATGATAAATACTCCATATCGTACAACTATATTTATTAATATAAATAATTACATGTTCCGGGATTAAGAAAAATATAAAAAATGATTGTAGTTAAGAAATAAAATATGAAATCAACACAAGAAAAAAAGTGAAGTATATATCTCAGAAAGAATTTTCGGAGTTCATATTTTATACATATGGAATAAGATTTTGACTAATTAAATTAAATATTTAAAGATAAATTGATACTCATATTCTAGATAAATATCATGGAACTTTCAAAAAGTTGGATTTTTCCCACGAACGATAAATTTTGGCAAATAATATCACGAAGTTTACTATAGTGGGTTATATCCCACTGACAAAAATTTCCAGCTATTAGTAAGATGACAATTTAAATATAGTTGTCAAATCTACTTGGCAACTTTTTAAATTTATTTATTATAGTTGTCAATCTACTTGGCAATTTTTAAAATTTATTTGTTATAGTTGTCAATCTACTTGGCAATTTTTTGACAAAACGTTTTAATCCTAAATTAAAATAATGTTTTCTATATATATTTTTTTCACGTAACAATAAATTTAATCCTAACGAGCTGCGAGTAAATTTTATAATTGATCTCAAAGTCACATTTCTGCTTATCCACAGCCAATCGGTCCCTAAACCATAACCAAATTGTGAACCCTAAATCTTAAATTGAAGTATGAACTTTTATCCACAACCAATCGAGAACTTCAATTGAAGGATGGAATCGATTATGAGATTGAAAGAAGAACTCAAAATCGTTCTGGAAAACTAAAATTTCATTAATTATATACTATGATATAATAATAAAAAAATACTTACACACTATTTTTTTAAATTAACTCCTATATAAATGAGGAAATTACAACTGATGTCAAGAAGGCTCGAAATCGACACCTCATGCAATAATGTCTAAGCTCCTTGCCGCTAGGACAAAAGCTCTGGACTAAAAACATACTTACGTACTAGTAGTACATAGAATTGCTTATATACTTTTTTTTTCAGATCAATATGATCACTTTATATGATTGACCAAGTTGAAGTAAGTTGATTTAGAAATTCTTTTTTTACAAGAATATGAGTATCAAGCTAAATATTCTTTCGTAAATAAACAAATATATTAGAGGAATTAGTATATACAGGAGTACAAATTAGGAATGAATATAATGCTACACATGGACATTACTTTCGACCTAAATTATCTTCCCAAAATATTAGCTGATTATTCTGTACATAGCAAAAATAAGGTGTTGATTTTCTGACCTAAATTATGCATATGGTATATAGACTCATAATTTTATGCTTACATTAATTTCACAAAAAAGACTTAAAAGATTTAGTACCCAAACTTAATTGTTGTAGTATTACATAGCAAAAATATGGTGTAGATTATTTACCTAAATTATTCACATGATATATAGATTCAGGATTTTAAGATTACATCAATCTCACAAAAAATGTAAAAGATTTAGCACCAAAATTAATGTTTAGGCTCTATATAAACACAAACTAATGTTACATTATTTACAAACAATAGTAACAAGTTTAGATATCAATTGCATAAATGAAGATGCAACAATATATTTCTCTGAAATTTCTTTTACTGGTTATTCTATGCTTTCTCATTCCAGGTTTGAATTTTTATACACGATTAAAATCAATATATTGTTTGTTCAACAATCTTAGTTTTAATATTAATCTTATATTTTTGTAGATGAAAGAGGATTAGTATTGTGTGGTGAAGCAATGACTTGCACAGATTCTTTTGAAAGTCCCTTTTGTGATCAACAAGGAATCGCAGTATGCTCAAACTGTTTGAGATATCCTAAGTTGAATTCTATTCGATGCGACACAAGCACCATTCCACACAAGTGTGTTTGTAGGTTCGAGTGTCCACCCTAGTTGATTTCAATATTCATATGACACATGATCATGTTATCTTTTGATATATTATTATAGTGTTACCCTAGTTGATTTCAATTGATTTGTTTTTTTCTCTTTTTGAATATCGGATTTATTATTTTATGCTGAAATATGACAGTCAAGTTATCTTTCGATCCGTAATCAAAATGCAAACATATAAAAATGGATTTTGTCGATAAAAATTTATGATAACTAGCCCTTTAAATTAATGCAAAACCATTTCTAGCATGCTTAGTGAAGCAACAACCAACCATAATAATGCAAAATAAAAACTGACACATATAGCTAAAAGGTAATTTCTTAAAAGTTTTCAAAATTTCATAGTCCAGGAATACCAAGATGGGCAATCCTATAAAATATGGAAACACTCTAAATATTAATGTACACCATTTATTATATAGAAAGTTTATGCAAATTCGATATATAATAGACACACTATATATAAACACTTTATAAGTATATAGTAATTGAAATGACGAGCACTTTGTTGTTAGTAGTTTTAGTTTATAAAATTTTAAATTTAATTGCTTTATCATGCACCAATCATTTGTCTTATTTTGTTTTGAAGTTTTTTCATTTTATAATGAAAATGATTAATGTAATAAAATTAGTGTTTTAAATCATCTTGTTGTTATTATTACCCATAACTATTTTTATAATTTAACATAATGTATAGTATTCATACAGTTAATGTCTATACTATATAATTACCCATATAATTATTTAATTTATACACTACATAATCATTTGTATTATTAAATTTAATTTATATATTGTATTTAATGCCATTAAATTTGAAGTTATAATTACACTTTTTATTTGTCTACATTTTGTGTGTTTAGAAAGAAGAAAAGAAGTAATCTCCTAAAAATATTAAAATGAGTGATGTGATATTTTTTTATATTAATTTACGTGTAAGATGACTGAGTGAAAAAATCATTAATAATATATGTGCGTTATATATTATGTACATAGAATGTGTACCAACTTTCCATATAATAAATTATGTATATTTATATTTAGAGTGTTTCATAATCTATATATCTAATTGGAATTGGAATTATATATATTTTCACTTGTCAAAAGTTTTTTGATGTGACATACGTACTAAATAGGATTGCAAGTTGTCACCTTACTATTCCTTGATTGATTTTTTTCTCCTAAATACTACCTTAGTAGTAGTTAATATAGTATATTTAGTGATGTTGGGATTCTTCTTCTTACCAGAGATAAAAGCCAGGCTTAATACAATCCAAAGAAGGAATACAAAAGAACGAACTGAACCGAAATTACAATGGAAAAAATCGAAATAGTAAGACCGTAAAAGTGTTTAGCCGAGTTGAGGAGGCATCTTTCCGCAAGACGAGATATGCCCCGGTAGTGCTCTCGGTTTGGCGTGTCGTCCCCAAAGATAAAACGGCTATGTCTCTGGTGAAGCAGCACCGCAATCAACAGAGCTCCGGCGAACTGGATGGAGGATAGGGCAGAGCTTCGATAGAAACAAAAAATAATGCAGGAGAGGGAGATAGCTTATGATGTTATATGCTTTGTGAATGTTGTGTAGAGATGCATGGAATGACTAGCCTATTTATAGGCTCAGTCCACTGCTGGGGGTCAACAGCCATGAGGGCTGTCATCATTGCGAGATTGTAATTGCCGAACGTTACGGGCGTTACAAACCGTTACGAGAGCTGCTCCTTGACGCATCGGGATACGCGCGCGTCTAGGTTCGTAACGACGTGGAATTCATCACGTGTCAGCCACGTAGGCTCTTACCGCGTCATATTGACGATGTGTCATCCCACTTGGCTTGTTGGCGTGGAAACGTTGGTGGTCAAAAAAGAAAAAGAACTACACCAACCGGCCCAAGCACCGAGCCCCACGACCAGGGCCCAAAGGCCACCCAAAGACCAATTGCCAAGATCCAAGTCCAAGTCCAAGTCCATGGGCTCGAGGCTCGAGGCCGCGTGCACGTGGCGCGCTGCTCACGGCGGGGCGGGCGGCGGCGGGGCGGGCGTGTGTGCGCGTGTGGGCTTACAGCCCATCTTAGTCCACTAGAAGTATTACATGTAATAATCCCACTTATTAAATACTTGTTTAATAAGCTTCTAACTTTCAATCTGAGATACTTAATTAATCCCATGGCTTCTCTCATAGCTCATTTAATTAACTAGTAATTAATTCGTAACTTTAATCCATTATTTCTCACTCACCGGGAATCGGATTTGAGAAAATGAATATACCACGGTCATCTACTCCGAACGCAGATCGATGCTATATTATTTAATTTCACAAAATTAAATGTCTCGTTGGAAGTATTCTTGGTCAAAGTCCTTTGACCGCAACGATTCCATTAATCCCCCACATGAGTGGAAATAGCCAGATGCATATGCATGCAGACACAAACTCAACCCTCGAGAGGTATATAAGCATAAGGATAGGTAGTTGTTGGCTTTGAACCCTCCATATTCGACACCATCGGATATACAGACGGCTTAGTAGAGTGATGCTTTGAACTAATCCCCCACGGCGTGCACCGAGACAGTGGTGTTAACGCTTAAGCACCTCAACCTCATCCGTTCTCACGTTTTGTGTCATTTGCGTCCTTGGACACCACTTTGGATTCATAAGTGTGTTATTTGAAGCGGCCTCACTTCACACTTATATAGGTGATTCCTAATCGAGTATCTTGCCCTACTCGGTCTCCTTGAGAACTCAATCTCCTTGAGATCCTTAGGAGTCATTAAAAGTCATAAACTTAGCCTCACCACTAAGCAAGTTTTCCAACACTCTATTGTTCTCTAGGGAATAGATATAGTTGAGTGTTTCTCATGAACTCTCATAGCTTAGTTGTCCCTTTGAACCAAGTTCTTGGGATCTCCAGTCATCATGGTTGGGTTACCACTATGTCAATTATTTAGTTTGTGGATTTCAAACTCATTCCCTCTAGCAACGTATTCATTTGATCACGGTTTAACCCTTTGGTTAGCGGATCCTCTAGATTATCTATTGACTTCACATAGTCAATTGTAATCACCCCTTTTGTGATCAAATGTCTCACGGTGTTATGTCGTCGACGTATATGTCGAGACTTACCGTTATAGAAGCCATTGTTTGCCCTTCCAATAGCCGCTTGGCTATCGCAGTGGATCAACACTGGTGGCACTGGCTTAGACCAACATGGAATATCTTCAAGGAAGTTCTTAAGCCACTCGGCTTTCTCACCAGCCTTATCTAAGGCAATGAACTCCAATTCTATTGTTGATCGGGCTATACATGTCTGTTTTGTGGATTTCAACGATACAGCACCACCCCCAATAGTAAAGATGTATCCACTTGTTGAAAGTGAGTCTCTATTGTCGAATATTCAATTAGCATCATAGTTGTCACGCCCGGCCAGCCCAGGGGTGTTACAAACGAGGCGATCGTGACCAAGGGACAAACATTAAGAATAGCTTTTAAGGATAACAGTTCATAAGAAAGACTCAATTAGCTTAAAAGAATAATATATATCAGAGTGTATGATACACAGAGTGCAAACTCGACTTTAGCTCCAAACAAATGGGAAAAGCTCGAATAAAATCAGAGTGTCTTTTCAACAATCAGCAACTCGAGATAAAATTATCTCAATAATACTTGGCGAAAGAAACCATATTCTGCGGAAGCATTTCGAGAGTAGAATAATGTCATGTATGAAGACACAACATATTCTGAAACTTTCATAGACATCTTCTTCACTTTTATGCTCAACATCGCCCGCCGTCATCACTGCTCAACCTGCACATTTTTAAAACAAATGCAGGGCTGAGTACTTGGTGTACTCAGTGAACGCGTGCCGAAAATATATTTTATAAAAACAATCATG
The DNA here is from genome assembly GCF_004379255.2 of Salvia splendens. NCBI lineage: Eukaryota > Viridiplantae > Streptophyta > Magnoliopsida > Lamiales > Lamiaceae > Salvia > Salvia splendens. Next base: position 17,932,734 of record NC_056037.1, on the reverse strand, counting down.
TCATGCCACCATTTCGGGAATCTCGGGTTTCACTTTAAAATGCCGAGAAACACTAAAAATATTTCAAAAGCACAAACTTTCGACACATCCTCAAATCATTTCCTCATCATTCAAAACACAACCATTTCTCCAAATTTATTTAAGAAACTGTCATATCTGTTCTTTAGGGTGCCGTGTAAGGGGCCACTTTCCACGAGCACGAAAAACCGGCCAACCCGTTCGATGACTCACGGTTCTCATCGTGTACACTAGTCTGAGTAGGGACGCACCCTTGCTAGGACCCGAATTCGATTAAACTCATAGTAGGGACTCACTCCCGACTAAGCAATCATCAACATCAATATCAATCTCATCAATCTCATCAACATCAACATCAACATCAATCTCATCAACATCAACATCCTGTGAACGAGAATGTGGCCTCAAACTCGATCACTAGACCGGCCGACCCAAAAGACGGCTCACGATCCCCATTGGTGTACACTAGCTTGAATAGAGACTCACTCCCTATACAAACCCGAATTCGATTTCAATAGGTCTAGTAGGGACAACTCCCTTGCTAAACAAACAGATAGACATTTCTCAAAACAAAAACATGGCATGACATACCATTTTGAAAACTTTATTTTCCTCAAAACGTATTTTAAACACAATTAACTTTTCAGTCAAGGTCGAGCATCATCATATCACATCCACAAAGTCGAGCAATTCACAACCACTCAAAGGCTATCACTTTCACAATCAATTCACAACATATGACAATTCACTTTCACACTTTAAACATATATATCACATCGTCATGGAATGAAATGATAATTGGCAATCACACTTAGAAAGCAATTCATCACTAAAAAGATGCTCAAACCGGGTATAATAAATCGTAAGCTCTTGAAAGTAATTTAGTTCGAAATCCCACGTGAAAACTTAGTTAGAAAGCCCTACCTCGTTTGTTTAAAGCCTTCATGTCGTGCTCCTCTCTTTCTCCTCTTCTCTTTCTCGGCTACGCTCACGCCGCCACCACGCTACCGCCACCGTTGCTGTATGCGGGGCGGCTCGCCGTCGCGGTCTGCCCCAGCCACCGTCGCTGAGGATCTCCCCCAGCCGCCGACGCTGTTCCCGACAGGTAGGTGGTCGGAAATTCGTTCCTCCATCCCCTCTCTTCTCTCTCTCGGATTTCTCTCGATTGTGAAGTAAAGAAATGAAAAGGAGGGAGGTTGTATATATAGAAAATTTTTTCATAAAAGACAAAATTTCACGTCTTTTCGTTTTGATGCGACGAGTAATTAATGCGGCCGTTGTTGGAAAACGTGCCTGATGTGACGTGGTTCTTATCCACTTTTCGTCTTGATGTGACGCGGTTCTTATCCAACTTTTCGTCTTGATTTGTTGTCGAAAGTGTATTTGATATGTGGTCTATTCTTTCGTGTAGGTATCATTTTGGGCTCGTAACAATTGGGTTTCAAATTGGGCTAGGAAAGAATAATTGTTTGGCCCCAAAAGTGAAATACTTCTCTCGATAAAAAAAACAAGGTCGAAAAATTTTCAAGTGCACAAACGACGGTCCTTTCAAGAACACAATAAAAAGGTAGGAAAAGTCGGGGTGTTACAATAGTACCCTTCAAGTACCGGGGGGTATCTCGAGAAGTGTAGCCCATGATTTTGAGTATGTTTTAAATATCTCAAAACCCTCACAAGAGCTCTCCAATGCTCTTTGCTTGGATTGCTCGTGTAACGACTCAACTTGTTCACGACACAAGTAATGTCAGGTCGAGTGCAATTAGTCAAGTACATAATGCATCCGATGACCCGTGCATACTCTTCTTGTGCAGCGGGCTCGCCTTTGTTCTTGCTCAAGTGAACGTCGAGTTCAATTGGAGTCTTAATCGGCTCGCCATCATAGGTTTTGAATTTATTCAATATCTTCTCAACATAATGTGATTGTGTTAAGATGATTCCATCAGACGTTCTTAGAATCTTCATTCCAAGAATTACATTGGCTAGACCCATGTCTTTCATGTCAAAGTTTCTCTTTAACATGACCTTTGTATCGTTAATTACTTGAGGGTTGCTACCCAAGATTAACATATCATCAACGCATAGACACACTTTAACATGACCGTTATTAGTGCTCTTGATGTAGACACATTTGTCGCACTCGTTGATTTTAAACCCATTTGATAACATCACATTATCAAACTTCAAGTGCCATTGCAATGGCGCTTGTTTCAATCCATATAGAGACTTTACGAGCTTGCATACCTTTTTCAAATCGATATGCACTACTGCATATCCAATGAAGATACAATCAACTGTTTTAGGTCCAATTGTACCTTCTTTGGGCGGAGGAACCATTACTTTTGCCAAACACCCCCACACTTTGAGGTATTTGTAAGATGGTTTCCTTCCTTTCCACGACTCATAAGAAGTGACATCTTTACCTTTGCGTGGGATTTTGTTTAGGATATAGTTGGCTGTCAAGATAGCCTCCCCCACATGTTCTGGGGCAATCCAGAACTAAGTAGCAGTGCATTCATCATTTTCTTTAGAGTTCGATTTTTGCGTTCTGCAACCCCATTAGATTGTGGTGAATATGGAGCAGTTGTTTGATAAATTATACCACTTGCGTTGCATAACTCCTCAAACGGGGCTACATATTCGCCTCCTCTATCGCTTCGAATCGTTTTGATTTTACAACCAAGTTGATTCTCAACTTCGTTCTTATAATTTTTGAACGCTTCTATTGCTTCATCTTTACTTCTTAAAAGATAAATGTAGCAATACCTTGTGCAATCATCTATGAAAGTGATAAAATACTTTTTACCACCTCTAGTTTGCACCATCTTTAAATCACATACGTCCGTGTGATTCAAGGGGTTTTGTGCTTCGTTCAACCGAGTGAAACGACAACTTAGTCATTTGTGCTTCGAGAGCTGCTCCTTGACGCATCGGGACACACGCGTCTAGGTTCGTAACGACGTGGACTTCATCACGTGTCAGCCACGTAGGCTCTTACCGCGTCATACTGACGATGTGTCATCCCACTTGGCTTGCTGGCGTGGAAACGTTGGTGGTCAAAAAAGAAAAAGAACTACACCAACCAGCCCAAGCACAGAGCCCCACTACCAGGCTCAAAGACCAATTGCCAAGATCCAAGTCCACGGACACCGGCTCACGGCGGGGCGGGCGGCGGCGGCGGCGCGCGTGTGCGCGTGTGGGCTCTACAGCCCATCTTAGTCCACTAGAAGTATTACATGTAATAATCCCACTTATTAAATACTTGTTTTATAAGCTTCTAACTTTCAATGTGAGATAATTAATCACATGGCTTGTCTCATAGCTCATTTAATTAACTAGTAATTATTTCGCAACTTTAATCCATTATTTCTCACTCACCGGGAATCGGATTTGAGAAAATGAATATACCACGGTCATCTACTCCGAACATAGATCAACGCTATATTATTTAATTTCACAAAATTAAATGTCTCGTTGGAAGTATTCTTGGTCAAAGTTCTTTGACCGCAATGATTCCAACAAGTGAAACATGTTGTACTTGACAAGTTGCACTGTTACGAATTTTCAAACGAAATGAGATTTGAGGAAATATACAGGCAAAATACATCTGCTATTAACCTATTAGTAATGCAAACTGAAAGTCCTATATGATTATTTTCTAAAATACCGTTGCGAATGATAAATACTCCATATCGTACAACTATATTTATTAATGTGAATAATTACATGTTTAAGGATTAAGAAAATATAAAAATGATTGTAGAGTTAAGAAATAAAATATAAAATCAACACAAGAAAAAAGTGAAGTATATATCTCAGAAAGTAATTTCGGAGTTCATTTTTATACATATGGAATAAGATTTTGACTAATTAAGTTAAATATTTAAAGATAAATTGATACTCCTATCTAGAAAATTAAAGGGTATTCTAGAAAATTAAAGGGATATTGGTCCCTAATATCATGGAACTTTCAAAAAAATTAGATTTTTTCTACGAACTTTAAATTTTGGCAAATAATATCACGAACTTTACTGTAATGCGTTATTTTCCACCGACAAAAATTTCCGACTATTAGTAAGATGACATGTATGCTGAGTTGGCAAATTAAATCTAGCTCTCAATTTACTTGGCAATTTTTGAAATTTATTTATTATATTTGGCAATCTACTTGATGAATCGCCATTTAACAACACTGTTTTAATCCTAAATTAAAACATCTTTTTTTCCGTATCACAATAAATTTAATCCTAACGAGTTGCGAGTAGACCTTATAATTGATCTCAAAGTCACAATTCTACTTATCCACAACCAATCGATCCCTAAACCACAATCAAATCGTGAACCCTATTTCTAACCAAATCTCCAACCAAATTGTGAACCCAAAATCGTAAACTGAAGGATGTACTACTTTCTATCCACAACCAATCAAGAACTTCAATTGAAGGATGAAATCGATTATGAGATTTAAAGAAGAACTGAAAATTGTTTTTGAAAGAACTCAAAATCGTCCAGGAACAAAATCTGTGTAATTGTAAGAACACCAAGAAACGATGCCGTTTTGTAAATATAAGAGTGCAAAATTTAGTAAGTAAAACGACACCGTTTTGTCTAAATTCCGGCAAACAACTTTTCGATAACCTTTGGTGGGCGGGAAATAACACACTATAGTAAAGTTCACAATTTTATTTTTGCCGAATTTTAAAATTCGTAGGAAGAGTCCAACTTTTTTTAAAGTTTCACAATATTAGAAGACAATAAGTCTCAAAATTAAAATGGCAAAATGTTGTAAAATAAATAGTCATAGAGTTGTTTTTGGAAGCTGCTCAGACCATCCACTACGCGTCTCGCCGGCGTCTCGCGTCCCGTCCCGGAGAGACGGGACCCCGGCGCTACGCGTTGCAGCTCGTAGGGCTGTCAAATCGGGTACCCGCGGGCACCCGACCCGAAATTTTCGGGTACCCGATCCCGAAAATCCCAAATTTTGCTACCCAATACCCGATCCGAAAATGATTTCGGGTACCCGGATACCCGATTCGGGTATCCAGTCCCGAAAAATCGGGTATCCAGTCCCGAAAAATCGGGTACCCGGATACCCGATTTAAAAAAAAAATTATATGTATATGCATCCACACACACATGTCTCACACACACAGTGCATGCATATGCATCCTCTCCTCCCCAATCCTACTTCATATCACACCACTACCAATTTTCTACTTCTTTTTTCTATGATATCATAATCATCACTGTCTCTTTTTTTCCCTTTTCAGAGAGGTGAGATATAGTCTATTAAAATTCAAATTTCAACCTTCCAGACAAGGAAAACCTCTTTTCTTTTATCTATCCCATCTATAGTGACCTATTCCTCCCCTCCTTTTACTTCTACATTTCCAATTTTCAGTTCCCATCGCCATGGATATTTCTCCCAAGCTTCTCTTCTCACTTCTCCACTCCACTCTCATCCTCCACTCCTCTGCCTCAGATATGCTTTCATATACTAACTACTCTAATAATCATACTTATAAACTGAAATACAAAAATAGTGATGAATGAAATGATAAGTGACAAAATGCGAATTCAGGGGAAATGCAAACCATCCGTTGGAGTCACAAACACACAACTGAGCACGACGCCACCTTCCCCAATCAAAGACTCAAAGTCAATAACAAATTAATAAAACATTAATAAAATTATATATATTTCGGGTTTTCGGGTATTACCCGATCGGGTATCGGGTAACCCGATACCCGAAAATCCCAATAACCCAATACCCGATCCCGACCCGAAACCCGATTTTTCGGGTATCGGGTATCCAATTACCCGATTTTTTCGGGTTCGGGTATCGGGTATCCAATACCCGATATCCATTTTGACAGCCCTAGCAGCTCGCCATCCTGTGCCGCGCCGTCCCGCGTCTCGTCCTACGTCGCGTCCCGTCGAGCCACGAGACGGGCTGTCTCGCCACGCGCCTAAGCGACGTGGCGCGACCCGGCGTCGTGCGTGACGCCCACTCGCCGGCCCGCGAGTGGGCGTCGTCACGTGCTGACGCAATAAATATTTTTTTTTAAAATTCAAATTTTAAAAAAATAAAATAAAAAATAAAATAAAATAATAAAAGAAAAAAAAATTGTAACGGTAATAATACCGTTTTTTGTTTTTATTTTTAATTTTTTATTTTTAATTAATTTTTTTACTCTATAAATACTCCTAAACTCATCCTCATTTCAAACACAACTACACATCTATTCTTCCTATCATCTAAATTTTCTCTCAAATTTTCTCTCAAATTTCCGTATAACAACTCAAGATGTCCGGCGATGGCGACGGCAACTACGGCGGTTCCGGCTCCGGCGGGTGGGATCTCAACGCGTTCGGCGATTGGGAGACCATGATCAACACATTGGGCGGTTCCGGTTCGTCAACGTCGGGGACCCAGGGTTCGGCGATGCCAGGGGGTACCAACCACCCAATTTTGACCTTGATGCATATGTTCGTCCCTCCGCCCCGCGGTATTCGCAGAGATTATCCCAGATCCGGGAGGATTTTCCCGTTGATCCCACGCCGGGAGTAGGCCGAGGCAGTGGAGGTGGCCGAGGCGGTGGAGGTGGCCGAGGCGGTGGAGGTGGCCGAGGCGGTGTACAACCCCAGGCGGGCGAGGACGAGGAGGAAGAGGAAGAAGAGGAAGAGGATCTAGGCCGGCATCCGTACAACAACCTCGAAACGCTGGCGGTGTACAACGCCTGGATCACCGTTTCGTACGATCCCATCGTCGGGAATCAACAATCTCGGAAGTGTTTCTGGGAAAAGGTCTGCGAGGTCTACCACCAGATAAAGTCGAAAGGCTCCCGCAAGCGCAAATTTAAAATGCTCCGCTCTCACTTTGACCGAGTCGACCGACAGGTCAAAAATTCTACGGCATCTACTCGTCCGAAGAGGCGCGCTACCAAAGCGGCGCAACGGCAACCACATTTTGACGTCCGCTTTGTGCGCCTACTACCTGGACGAACGTCATCAATTCAGATTTATTGATGTTTGGCAGGCCGTCAAGGACGAGGAACGGTGGGCCGGCGGTTTTCGCTCCAGCTCGGGCTCAACCTCGAAGCGCACGAAGCATACGGCGAGTGGTCAATACTCGTCTGGTGGTGACACCGCTGAGGGCATCAGCCAACCTGAGGCTGAATCCCAGGAGTTTGCGGGTACGGTCGGCGATGCTGGAGGATCCACGAGTGGGCGCCATCGGCCGCAAGGGACGAAGGCGGCGAAAGCGGCTAGAACAAGAAAGGGCCGAGGCGAATCAAGCCAGCCGGCCTCGGGATCGGGCTCGCGGGGAGGCTCGGACACACTTATGGTGGCGTACTTGACCGCCACAATGGCGGACACTTCCCGCTTCTCGTACGCCCAATTCACGGCCCGGTGGAACGGAATTGTGTATATGGCAGCACAACTTGGCCTTCCGACTCCCCCTCAACCTCGACCGCCTCCGGAGGATGATTAGCCGGCGGAGTAGTTTTTTATTTTTCTTTAAATTTGTATTTTAAATTATGTTGTGTGTTTTTTATGTTGTGTGCTTTTTTATGTTGTGTTTTTTTTAATAAATTGTGTTTTTAATAAAGTGTGTTTGTTTTAATTGAATTGGGTTGAGAAAAAAAAATAAAAAAAATGAAATTGAATGAATAGTAGTTAAGGGACGGTTAAGGGACGGAGCGTTGCAGGTTCCGTGCAGATAGAGGAAAAAGGGACAGTGGGGCCTCAAATAGTATTTAAGGGACGGTATAGAGACAGCGGAGTGGATGGCCTTAATTTCACCACAGTTGAGATAAGGGAGTTTCACCACAGTTGAGATAAGGGGCGAGGAAGAAATCAAGCGACAACCGACGCACTTCGCAATTCTTTTGATGATGGGCTTTTCCACCATTAGCAGGCACGTTTCACCTCTATAAATCTTCACAATCCCTCATTTTCAGCGTTGAATCGAGTTATGTATAGTTGCCCCAATTTGTGCGATTCTCTCATTGTTTCTGTGCGCAGTTCTTACTGCGGCGTCGGCTGGAGAAGCTCGAGCTTGTTTACGCCCCTCAATTTTGCAATCTCCAATGGACCTGCTTCATCTCAAAAGCAATCTCCCAAATTCATCTCAGCTCACGCTTCTGCTTCTTCATCTGGTACATCTCCTACCTAATTGCTCCTCTTTCAGATGGATTGATGTTTCAAAATTTAGGATTGGGATATATTTTCTTTCCTAATTTTTTTTATCGTTTTGTATGAAGTTTTGCCTTTTAGGTATTTGCTATTATTGGAAGATTAATGTGGGAATTGATTTTCAGAACTCTGAATAATTCTCTTGAAGCTCATCCTCTATATGATGAATGATTGGCTTTGCCCTACAATTTAGAATAGGAAATCCAAATACATCACTTTTCTCGTCTAATTAGGTTTATAAATTTAATTTACTCCCTACGTCTATCGGGTTATAAGAAATGTAAAGAAAAGTAAAGAAAAGTAGGTTGAATACGGTAGTGAAATGTGGGTCCCATTTATATGTATTAGTTTTATATTAAAATGATAGTGAAATAAGTTGGTGGAATGTGAGACCTACTTACCCTTTATGGTAAAAGTGAAATAGGAGTAATGTGGGTCCCATTTATATGTATTAGTTTTATATTAAAATGATACTGGAATAAGTTGGTGGAATGTGGGGCCTACTTGCCATTTATGGTAAAAGTGAAATAGAACTCTTATTGTGGGACGGGCGGAAATGGTGATATATGACTCTTATTGACGGACGGGGGGAATATCTCTGGTCTGATACGTGAACACAGTAGATGACAAGGAATTTTTTTTATCATGGAGGTCTAAATGCATTCCTTTAGAACTAAGAGTTCTGGTGCTACAACATGAGGTAAATTCGACTATCTAAATATGTTCACTTTTGATTTTCTCAAAAATGGAAGCAGATCCTTTATTGGTCAAGGCTGCAAGAGGGGAGCCGGTAAACCGTCCTCCTGCATGGATGATGCGTCAAGCAGGAAGGTACATGGCTGTTTATAGAAAGCTTGCAGAGAAATATCCATCCTTCCGAGAGAGATCAGAGACGACTGATCTCATTGTGCAAATTTCTTTGCAGCCATGGGAAGCATTCCGTCCCGATGGAGTTATTATTTTCTCTGACATACTCACCCCACTACCTGCATTTGGTGTTCCTTTTGATATAGAGGATGTGAGAGGTCCGGTGATACAGTCTCCCATTCGTTCCGAAGAGGACTTGAAAGCGTTGCACCCTATCGATCTGGAGAAACTACAGTTTGTCGGTGATTCTCTTAAGATACTGCGGAAAGAGGTTGGTAATTGGTATGGAGCCACCCATCATTTATCTACCTACGAAAGCTGTTTGACAGTTTCTAATATTTTTTTTAGGTAGGGGAACAAGCTGCGGTTTTGGGCTTTGTTGGAGCTCCTTGGACAATTGCTACATACATCGTTGAAGGTGGGACGACTCGAACGTATAAAACAATAAAGAGCATGTGTCATACATCACCCGCTTTGCTAAGGAGTCTTCTGTCACATCTTACAAAGGCAATAGCTGAATACGTCGTCTACCAAGTAGAGTCTGGTGCTCATTGCATACAGATATTTGATTCATGGGGGTGGCCAATTGCCACCTCATATGTGGGAAATGTGGTCTAAGCCTTATATCGATGAGGTAACTGCACTTTTCTTGTTGCTTTTTAACAAAGGGATAAAGCTGTATTTTAGTTTGCAGTGGCTTAGAATTTTCTACATCTGATTCATGGATCTATTGGGTTTTGGGGCTCTCCGTGGAATCTCACACCATTAAAGCTTTTGTTGGTATTTGGTTCTTTCTAAACGCCTTTATGTTATCAATGTAGATAGTGAGAACAGTGAAGCAGAAATGCCCTCAAACCCCTCTTGTACTCTATATCAACGGAAACGGTGGATTTTTAGAACGGATGAAAGGAACTGGTGTTGATGTGATCGGGCTCGACTGGACAGTGGATATGGCTGATGGAAGGAAACGGTTGGGCAGTGACATTTCTATACAAGGAAATGTGGATCCCGCCTGTCTATTTTCTCCGCTTCCTGCCATAACTGATGAAATCAAAAGGTTCGTCATTGAACTTAACTGATTATGAATCCAACAGTGTCTTTTGTGCATCATCTGCTTGCTAAATATGCATTCTAATTAGCCACGGTAGTATTTAGAGCTTTATCAAGCTGTGTTCGTTGTTTGCTGAAGCTGATAGGATTTGCCCGTTTTGTCAGGGTCATAAGCAGTGCAGGGACGAAAGGCCACATTCTGAACCTGGGCCATGGAGTTCTTGTTGGTACACCGGAGGATGCAGTGGCTCATTTCTTTGATGTTGCGAGAAGCTTTGATTATGATTCCAGAGTTGAAAACCATGCAGCCGGGGAACCCAATTTGGTAGCTTGAGAGTCTAGTTTTGTTGTACAAAGAGACTGTTCTTCCAAGGTATGAGCTAACTAATCCTTTTTTTTTTGGTAATATTTATTCATCATTGTATCGAAGAACCATATGCACTTGCACATGATGAGGCCACTCACTCTATTTGATTAAATTTCATAGTTTCAATTTCTTTGGTGCCTCAAGTTGCATAACCATTTATTGAATGTGGATTACTCTTTGAAGTTTTTATTGAATTGAAACTCGAGTAGAAGCAATAGTGTAGTTATATTATGGCATGCTTCCCTAGCTTCCGTTAGGGATAGTGGTGAGCATTCAGTTTTCATTTTGGTTTTTTGTCCGAACCAAACTGAACCGAAAAATACTACTCCCTCCGTCCTATAAAATATGTGCACTTTCCATTTTCGTCCGTCCCAAAAAAATATGTGCATTCCATTTTTGGAAAGTTATACTATCAATTTAATAATGTAGGTCCTACTATCCACTAACACTACTTAAACTATCATTCTCCTCATCTCTCCTATTTTACCAATTTTGTCTTAATTTTCGTATCATACACATTGCTCATATTTTTATGGGACGGAGGAAGTATTTTTTTTTAAAAGTGAAACCGAATCGAAAAACCGAAAACTTGACTATAAAAACTTAAAAACTGAACTTAACCAAAAAATTTGAAATTGTATACGATTTTAAAAACCTCAAACCGAAAAACTAAAATTGTCTCAATATTCCTAGTACAGTATAAATTTAGACATGATGTGTAATATATTCATAGAGGGGTTCTTTTAACTTTTCAACAAATGTGCATATATTATCAATTAGTTTTATGTATATATACCGGCAAGAATTCACATTAGATTATGAGCACATGACTTCCATGAAATATATAGGAGTAAACTATTCAACAATGTTGCTGTGACAGTAAACTAATCTACTAATCAAATTAGAGTTCTTAATATGAACATACAATTAGTGCTGTTGATGACGATGGGTGGTCCGCTAGAGCCGTGGAGGGGTGACGGTGAGGAGCTGGAGTCGACGGCGTGGGTGGACTGGAGGGAATGGAGGGATTAGTTCACATCTCTCTTAGAGCATCAGCAATGGGGCGGACGATAGCGCGCCCGATGCGTCGGGCGCGCTATCGTCCGCCATTGTGGCACCGCGGACGACGGACGATGCGTCGTCCGCGCCCGATGCTTAGTCCGCGGACGAAGCGCGGACGATATGGCATCGTCCGCCCATTGTGGGTGACGCGGATGATGGCTGGACGATGCAACGCGTTTTAGTTTTTTTATTTTATTTTAAAATTTGAAAATTTTGTTTATATATATACCCTTGCTTCACTTTTCATTTGTAACTTTTCGATTCACTTTTCAACTCTCAAATTACGCTATACAATGGATTCCGATGGATACTCAAGTCCTAATAGCCTGACGTTTGGAGATGTCGCACGGTGGCCGGGTACACAACCTGGCGAATATTGGTTGTTCAACGCCAACCAGACGTACGATCCGGACTTCAGTACGGATTCGTACGGTCTCTCCGACATGGAGCCGTCGCCAACTCACCATGCCCCCGCTTCACGTCGCACGGCCGCCGCCGCCGCCCCCTCCGCCGACGAGCCCTCAGCCGCCGCCCCCTCTCCCGCCAGAAAGAAGCGGACCAAGCACGTCGCGAGGAAGTTGCCACCTCCGGCAACGAACGAAGAGTACACCCCCGGCCGTACGAACTACCAGCCGGATGAAACCCTCGTCTTGGTGAGGTGTTGGGTGGATATATCGGAGGACCCGATATTCACCAACAACCAGAAGCAGCTCGTGTACTGGGAGCGCATCGTCGAGCGCTACAATGAGGCGAAGCCGCCGAGCGCGTACAAGCGCCAACGGGAGCAGCTCCGCAAGCACTGGGATCAGGTGAAGAAGCAAGTCAACCTGTTCGCGGCGGAGTACCAGAAGTGCTCGAGGGATCAGGGAAGCGGCGAGAGCTTGAGCGACGTGCGCGATAGAGCGCTGTTGCCATACCAGTCCATATACGGCGACTTCAAGCATTTCAACATCCGGGCGCTCTTCAGGGGCAAGCAGAAGTTCCAAGGCGGGATTCTGCACACCGGTGCGGCGAAGAGGACGAAGACCACCGACACTTGTGGTTACACGACCAGCGAAAGCGGAACTCGTCCGGTGGACCTCAACCAGACGTGCGCTGAGGAAGAGAGTTTCGGCACACCGATGTCCTCCCGGCGGCGTCCCATAGGCGTCAAGGCTGCGAAGAACAAGGGGAAGGCGAATGCGACATCCTCCTCGGCCGCCGCCCCCCATCGCCGATCCCGACCCCGACCCCTACCTCGACCCCGGCGACAGTTGCCTACGCGGATTTGGCAACCGCCTCGATGGCGAGGACGTTGTTGGATACGCACAACGCCCTTATGAGGTGTACGGATCCAGCCCAAGCTGAGCGCCTCCAAAGGTTGAGTGATGAGTTGAGCCAGAAGTTGGGGCTTTTGTAGGATAGTCTCTTTTTTTATTTCTAACTCGTGTACCTTTGTTTTTATAATCAGTGAATTTTTTGTCGTTCTTAGTTAATCATTGTGTTTTTTAATAAGTTTGCATTTATATATTTGAAAACAGTTAAATTAATTAACAAAACAATTAAATGTTTAGGGTGCGCCTTAGGGCGCCCCACTGCAGGTGGAAGGGCAGGAGGATAAAATGCTGATGTGGCGGTGCATAGGGCGGGCTTTAGGTCGCGCCTTAGGGTGCCCCATTGCTGATGCTCTTAAACCTTAAGGGACCTATATATACCACTAAAAAAAATAAAGATAATAATTACTCCATCCGTCCACCGCAAGAGATTGAGATACCTTTTTTTGTTATCCCACTACAAGTGATTGATTTTCATTTTTAGCTAAAAACAAAACATCTAATCACACAAGCGATTGATTTCGTTTTTTAGCTAAAAACAAAACGTATAATGACTTTTACTTTATCCAGGGAGTAATCAATTGCTAACTCATTCTCTAGTTGCTAACTACTACTAATTTAAGACCATGAGATATTAGAAATCTAGTGGTCTAAAATTTATCACGTGTAATTTTTATTTTTATTAATTAAATTGAAAAAGATAAAAAAAACTACAAAATTAGGGTTTTGGATGAAAATGTCAATATAGTATTTTGAAAATATCAACACATTGCTTATGTCAACACATTGCTTTAAGATTGACATTCTACATGTATTATATTGACATATTTTATATACTATGTTGACATGTTGCTGTACGAAAAAATTGAAAATTTTTGAAAAAAATTTCAAATTTTGACATCGGAACATATGCAAGTGAGATTTCGTTAAAATCCTTATGAAATTATCTTTAATTTGATATATGTTGTGCAAAAAATTATTTAAATCGAGAAAGTTATATGCGTTTTAAAGTTATGTGATATTTTTCAAAAGTTTGGTGTAAATTGACATTAATACCCTTATTGACGTTTTTTGTTGATCGTATTGACATTTCGGGGCTGATGATCTAGGCCTTTGATTTGAATATCTAAGGACTATTATTTAATTGCAGTTAGCAATTAAGTGTTGAGTTAGCAATATAACACTCCCCTACTTTACTCTCTCTTTATCTCTTATACTTTATTCTCTCTATAAAATCACAAAACAACACTTTATAAAATCACATACTGAGTAAGCTACTTAAGAGTAAGATAGATGGAGTAATATATAGTAGGAGATATATTTCACTAATTCTTTTCATAATATTTTTTACATTTCTTAAAACTCACGTTAAGTCAAAGTGAGATTTTAAATTCTAACCAATAGATTATACAATTAAGAATGGTAAGCGATATAGATCATGCTGCTAATCAATTTTGAAAAGCCCTCAAAAATATTTTATTGTGAGCAATTTTATTTGATAGGTAAAATGATACAGTATCAACTTATTTTGGACAAAGGTGAATTGGATCTAATGTACACATATTTATTTGTATATGAAGTAATGTGGTTGGACAGATCGTGTTCTTGCATTATCCAACGAGATGAACAAGGGATGGGGTATGATCAAATCTTTATATTTCACATCGATGATAACACATAATTACTTTTTAACATAACTTTTATTACTACATTTTTATTTATATAAGATGTTACGTACTTCCTATGTCCCAATAAAATTGAGTCATTTCTTTTTTGCACTCGTTTTAAAAAAATCATAAAAAATAGTTAATGTGGATATACTCCCTTCGTCCTTCAAGAATATGCATTCTTTCTTTTTTAGTCCGTCCCACAAGAATATGCACTTTCTAATTTTAGAAAGTATTTTCTCTCTAATGAGGTGAGTATTAGAAATAGGTCACTCCCCCCTTAAAAGGCCTTATAAGGGGGAGGGTTATCCACAATTATATAGGTGAGCTAGGATCGTTACCAAGTCGATGTGGGACAAGAATTATGAATTTTAACACACCCCCTCACGTGTGGGTCGGAATGACACATCGGACATCGGACTTCCATCACGTGGGTAGGCAAGAGAAGAGATAAATATATATAATCCATCTTCAACTTGGGCCTGCTCTGATATCATATTAGAAATAGATCACTTACCTCTTAAAAGGCCTTATAAGGGGGAGGATTATCCACACTTATATAGGTGAGCTAGGATCGTTACCAAGTCGATGTGGGACAAGAATTATGAATTTTAACAGTGGGACTCATTCTCCACTAACAATACTTTATTTACTTTTTCTCTTTACCCCTCTCTTAGGGTGTCCACAATGGGGGAGCCGCGGCCCGCGGCTCGGCTTGCGGCCCCCCATTGCAAAGGCCGAGAGCTGGGGCGGAGAGGCGAGAAGCGTGGCTGAGCCGCGGCCGCGGCCTTCACGCGGCTGAGCCGTGTGAGCCGCGGCCCTCCCATTGCAAGCGCCGAGAATCGCGGCTAGGCCGCGGAAATTATTATTATTATTATTTTTTTAATTTTCGAAATTTTGTGCATAAATATACTACATTTCAACTCCATTTTCCAACTCCATTTTACTCCCATTTTCCTCCAATCTTTCCTTCCAACTTCAATTTAACCTTGCAATTAACGCTGCAGAGTGATTTGGGTTTCCGGCTTGTTGTTTTTAAATTATGTCACTTTCGTTGTATAATTTTCCTATTTCAATATAATACAACGAAGTTATTGTTACATTTTTTCTAGGTTGTGAATTTTCTAATTTACAATCCACATTATTTTACTTTAATTAAATTTATAAATATCATAAATTTAAAACTAATAAAATTTATTAGACTTAAATTAAAAAATAATATTAAAAAAATAAATAAATTAATTTTTTTTAAAGAGGGCAACATTTGGTGGCCCTTTTTATTTTTGATAGTTTTGTTGACTTTACCATTACGGAAGCCACATGAGAGCCACGAATGGTGGCCGGGCCACAAATGGT
Organism: Salvia splendens; assembly: GCF_004379255.2. NCBI lineage: Eukaryota > Viridiplantae > Streptophyta > Magnoliopsida > Lamiales > Lamiaceae > Salvia > Salvia splendens. Next base: position 17,916,838 of record NC_056037.1, on the reverse strand, counting down.
GGCCTTCAAGGGCCACCATTGTGGACACTCTTATTTTACCAATTTTACATTAAAACTCGTGCCGACCCCAAAGTGCATATTCTTTGGAGACAGAGGGAGTAAAATAAAGTAAAAACGAGAATAATGCAGATAAAACTCTTCTTTACATTATTCTCGCTTTAATTTACTATATATCCACTTTAACTATTTATTACGATTTTTTCAAAACGAATGTAAAAAAGAAATTACTCAACTTTACTCAACTTAATTGGGACGGAGGGGTACTCTAAATAAGATGAGGTGTGGGGTTGGCCAAAAAGAAGAAGATATATTGAAGAATAAGACAAAAAGTGTTTTCATAGCAATGATGAGCATCAGATATAAGAGTTGGAAATGGAATATATTTCAACAAGAGTCTCTAGCCTATAATTTAGAGAGTGAAAGAGAATTGCTATGAAATTTTCCAGCTATCCAAAATGAAGTCTGATTAATAAACCATCATTGCTATTACAAAAGTTTAAAAGAATATATGAAAAAGCAAGTGGGGTCTTCTTTATGTTTCTTTTAAAAAATAGTAGTAGTATTTGGTTTTGGAAATGTTTTTTTTTCTTTTTTTATTTGCGAAGCAAGCGAGTGATTTATATTCTCAGTCCATCACCAAAAAGTTGCATGCCTTCAAAAACATCATCACTATGTTATATTTAACAGACGAAAATATGTTTGATGGTGAATTTATCGCAGCTTCATCTCCAAGGCAATAGTTTTATTGAACAAAAGGCTAGCAACGAAAAGAGGAAAGAAGTTGCATAATCATCTACGCCTGTCAAAATTAAGAAGAGTAAAAAGAATAGTGAAAACAAATAAACTAGTAAGTGCTTCAAGTGAGGCAATCAGAGATATTGGAAGTCGGATTGCCCTCTTCTAAAGAAGGGCAATGGCCGAGATATGTTCAAGTCCAAAGCTTGTGTAGTAGAATCATTGTATCTACACATTCATGGATAGTGGATACATGAGTCACTGATCATGTTTGTTTTGATTCAGCTTTAATGTAGATGACGAGGCAACTTCATGATATCTACATCCAGTTGGGCGACGCCACGAGAGTGGAGTTCGTTGCTATTAGAGTTAGTATACTGGAAAATAAAGTTTGAAGCTAAATAGTGCTTGTATACGATAAGCTTCAAACTCACTTTTACCCGTTATGAAACACATGTAATTTTTTCATATTGTGTCTATCTATTAATTTAAGATACTATGTTTTACAAGTATTTAATTTTTTATTTTTTTTGAATGTTTAAAAAAGAAATCAAGTATGAGTCTTCTACACTAGAAACTTGAGTAGTGGACATGTTTATCACTATAAGGGACTCAGTCGGTACCTTGCAGAAGTAAAAGGATATTTCATAATCTGGATAGGCTTTTGTTACCTATCGGTAATAAAGGTTGCAATGACAGTCTGAAAGTTCCCTACCTAAGGAGATTAACGACATTGGTGTGATATAACATTGAATTCTAACAATGACATAAATCTTTCCTAACTATTTACTGAAATACGAGGTCTCGGTGATTATTATTATTTTATCTTTGTATATAACAGTGAGAATACAATATTAATTATGCACTACTTTGATTTTTTCGTAATCCAAGAATCCTAATATACTCCACCCATCCCATAAAAATCGGATCTCATTTCGATCTAATGAGGTGAGCCTCATTCACCACTATCGATACTTCAGTTACTTTTTCTTTTTATCTCTCTCTTAATTTACCAATTATGCATTAAAACATGTGTCGTCTCAAAGTTTTCATTTTTATGGAACAGATGGAGTATTGAATAATGGTGATTAATGTCCAGCAGCACGAGGATAGTTATTGCACTTAATCGTGTCCCGAGAAATTTGTTTTGCTTATATTCTCAAGAAGTGTTCAGAATAGGTTTTATTATTAGGAAACTCGGCCAATTAATTCATTCGATGAATAATAAACAAAATGTTCTTGAATGAGACCACTCTTTAAATTCTCTAAAATCCGATTAAGTGAAAGAGGAAAGACCGGACATCAACCTTTAATCCACGTACCAAGCCGAAAAAATAGACTCTGAATTTTGAAACGTAAATTCACACAATTATAAGTTATATCAATATCAGCTATCCTTAGTGGAGTATCGTGCTGGAAAGTTTATTGTGAGGAATTTATTACACACAATCCGTGGTTTCAAAGAAACATAAAAATCATACTGCACTTTAATATGCGAACATGAAACCTCAGACTATAATTAGTTTGAAATTTTACAGGACTGATTTATCTACCCCACCTATATCTTTTTGAGATGATTGTGCATCTTCAAAAGTAAATTTTTTTCCTATTGATAAGACACAAATCAAGACTTCGTTTTTTTATGTATGCTATTTATGCTATATTCTTGATTGCAACAATAATGTTAAAAGTGTAGGAATCATGCTAAGTCTATATTATATAGTTTGCTATTAATTTTATTTGTTAGTACTCCCTCCGTCCCTCTATAATAGAAGCGTTTCATTTTGAGCACTTATTTTGAAAAAAATTATATTCCCTCATCTCAGTTTAAGAGTCACATTTTGTCATTTAAGTCTGTCCCAGTTTAAGAGTCACATTTAGAATCTACCATATTTGCACATAAAATTTAACCTCATTATTCATCAAATTTACATCAAATGCCATTACTTTTATAAAAATAAAACAAAACAAAATTCTAAACATACAAAAAGTCAAAAGGGTCCCACTTTCCACTACCTGACTTCAATTATTACATACTCCAACAACCACTACCTCACTTCACTTATTACACACTCCACCAATTTCTTAAAACTCGTGCCATAACTAAATCTTACTCCAACAACCACTACCCCACTTCACTTATTACACACTCCACCAATTTCTTAAAACTCGTGTCATAACTAAATCTTACTCTTAAACTGGGACGGAGAGTGTAATAAATAGCTAAAGTGTAAAAAAAAGTAAAGTACTAAAGAGAATCATATAGTTAAGAGTCTTTTGTATATTATTTTTTCTCTTATTTTACATTTTTACTATTTTAATTATTTATTATCATTTTTTCAGAACGAGTGCTGAAAATGAAACGCATCTACTATATAGGGACGGAGGGAGTATATATTAGTATTAATTTATTAAGTCATCATTGTGTATATGATGACTAATGTACTGCTATTATCTATACTTCAATTAAGAGCACCCACAACAGTGGACGGACGGCGTCCGTCCGTCCGTGCCAGCGGCACAGAAGACGTCGTTCGCCGCTGAGCTCGCGCCGCTGGCACGGCGCTGCTCGATGCTCGAGCACGTCCGTGCCAGCAAGCAGATGACGTGTCGACGACTGATTGGGCAACAGCATAGCAGTTGCATTTGAATATTTTTATTTTTTTTAAAAAAAAAATCGGTTTTTAATTATAAAAACCAATTAAAAATAAAAAAATATTTTCCCAATCCCAAAAAAATGGCCGTTTTTTGCCCGTTTTTCTGTATTTTTTATTTTTATTTTTTTCCCAAAATCATTTATAAATACACACATTCATCATCCATTTTCCACGTCAAATCATCTCTCATTTCATATTTTTCATACAACTTATCTACACCTTCATCTCTCACTCAAAACCTCAAATGGATTTCACCCATCTTATTGCTGAAGCGGAGCGCGAAGAACAAGAATACTACGAACATCATCGTGCTGCTTATGATGCATATGTCGCAGCGAATACCCCCGCCCCTCCTCCTCAACTAACTAGATCAACTCGCCGCTACATCCATCGTGACCGGGAGGGAGCCCACGAAAGGCTCGTTGCTGACTATTTTGCCGACCAGCCGCGGTTTCCGGCGGATTACTTCAGGCGCCGTTTTCGCATGTCAAAGCGTCTGTTTATGCGTATTGTCAACACATTGTCAGCCCGTGTTGAATTCTTCCAAACAGGTCTAGATGCAGTCGGCCGGCAAAGTATCACGTCATTGCAGAAGTGTACGTGTGTCATCCGACAACTCGCTACTGGGCAAACGGCCGACCTCTTCGACGAGTATTTGCATATCGGTGAGTCCACTGGAATCCTTTGTCTTAAAATTTTTTGCAAGGGTGTTCGTACAGCTTTCGGTGATGAATTCCTTCGAGCACCCACCACCGATGATTGCCAACGGTTGCTTCGTCTTCACGAATCAGTCCATGGCTTTCCCGGAATGCTTGGCAGCATTGACTGCATGCATTGGAGGTGGAAGAATTGCCCGACTGCTTGGAGGGGGCAACACTTAAGCGGCCACAAAGGCGGCGGCCCAACACTTATCCTTGACGCGGTCGCCGACTACCGCCTATGGATTTGACATGCATATTTTGGCGTTGCCGGATCCAACAACGACTTGAACATGCTCTATTTTTCACCCCTCTTCAATGATGTGTTGAATGGTGTAGCACCGACGATCGACTTCACCGTGAACGGAAATACATACCACATGGGTTACTATCTCGCCGATGGTATCTACCCAAGGTGGTCGACTTTCGTGAAGACGCTCAGCAACCCGCAAGACCCGAGACAGGTTCTTTTTGCGCAGCGTCAAGAGTCCGCGCGGAAAGACGTCGAAAGAGCCTTTGGGTCCTTCAAGTCCGATTCAACATTGTGAAGGCCCCGGCTCGGCTGTGGTACTTGAACAATATCGCCGACATCATGTACACGTGTATTATCTTACACAACATGATTATAGCCGACGAAGGACCAAGGGCGGCTAGCTTCTACGACGAGGATGAAGCCGAAAGCTCAAGCGCGAGCTCTCCCCCACGCCGAGGTGTGCATACGACGATAGGTGAGAGGATCCAAACAAGGCACACAATGCGCGATACCCGAACCCACGTTGAGCTACAAGAAGACCTAATCAAACACATGTGGGAGAAATTCGGCAACGCGTAGTGGGTTTTTTTAATTTTACGAATTTAATTATGTAATTTTTAATTTTTAGTATTTTAATTATGTAATTTTTAATTTTTAGGATTTTAATTATGTAATTTTTATTTTTTAGGATTTTAATTATGTCTTTTTTATTTTATTTGTAATTTGTAATATTATTTCAGTTTTTTTAATGAATTTTAATGTTATGGGAATGTTTATATTTAAAATGAATTGTGCTCGTCCTTGTGGAAGAGCACAGCTGTGGGTGTTGTGCTCTTGCCTAAGAGCAGACAGAAATAGTGGCGCCGGGCCCACAACCATGCTCGTTGGCAAGAGCACGGTTGTGGGTGCTCTAAGGGTCATGTTTCAAATTACTAGTTATTGTATATATCCAGTAATTGGTTGTTCTTACTGATATTGTAATTACAAATTAAAAAACAAAATTTTATATTTGTTTATTTGACTAATTAAGAAAATGAAGCTAGCTATGACAAGAAACCCATACTTTAGATAAATTATGGGGTGATAATTAAAATGGTAGTATGATAAGAAACCCCTACGATGAAAAATTATTTTATACTAGTATTCCCTCAGTCCGCGAATAGGAGTCTCGTTTTTCCATTTTAGTCCGTCCGTGAATAAGAGTCCCGGTTCACTTTTACCATAAATGGTAATGGGGTCCCACCTTCCACTAACTCATTTAATTCACATTTCATTTAAAACTAATATACACAAGTAGGACCCTTATTTCACTAACTTTTTTCTACCCATTTTTCTTAACATTTGTTAAAACCCGCGCCGCCAAGAAATGAGACTCCTAATGGTGGACGGTGGGAGTATACGGTAAAAAGATCTACTATAATTGATATTGTAATCCTAGTTTAACTACTACTCCCTCCGTGACTAAGATGACACATTTTTCAGATCGGCACGGAATTTTAGGAGTTGTTGGGTAATGTGGTTCATTGAAAAAAAGAAAGAGTGAATATAAGTATTAAATGGAGAGATAGATTGTTGAATATTTAATTGGAGAGAGAAAAAAATGATTAAGTGCATTAATTAGAAAAAGAAAATTAAAAAAAATAGAAATATATCATCTTGAATGAGACAAATATGCCATCTTAATTGTGACCAGGGATTACTATTCAAGAAATGACGCTAGTATATCTCGTGTTAGTTGTGACCAGGGATTACTATTCAAGAAATGACGCTAGTATATCTCGTGTTTTGGTCTATCTAAAGATGGATTATAGTCCCTTTCAATTCCTTCATTTCTTGAATAGTAATTAAATCTGAGATACATTAATTATATAAAATAATTAGCAGATTATTTTCCTTAATACTACTCCCAAGAAAAATTATAGTCCCTTTCAATTGTTATGTGATCAAATGTCAAAAAGGATCATTTGTATATCTTGTGTTTTGTCTTTTTACTTAGCAAAAAAAATTGTTTTTTATAGCATTTCAACTCTCAAATATCATACCAAAGCTATTTGGTACCTAATATCGCACAGCCCTTGTAATTTTCTTTAGCAAATAGTATATGAACTACTAAATCAGAAATGTTCACATGCACTAACTTAAGTCATGGGCATGCAACTTATAAACGCCAATACAAGAAAATTGTAAAATTAAATCAACCTTCAATGATCAATCATATTAATAGCTATAGGGATAGCTGGATAGCACACATAAAATTCAACAATACTTAGTGATTTTGTTCAGGAGGTTACTGTTCGGATTGTTGACTGCAACTAGTATTTTTTAGTTTTGTCACTACAGTTACGTACATATTTTGATTTTCTAAATTTAGAGCCACAAAAGGATTATTAGAGCATTAACAGTGGTGCGGATGTCCCGACGGACATCCCCGCGGACATCACAAAAACACCTCCTGCCACGTTATACGGACATCCCACTGCAGATGCCACGTCATACGGACATCCCACTGCACAGTGACGGACATCCCCAAGGACATCCCGACGGACTTCCCATAATAGAATTTTTTTAAAAAGAAATTAATGCAATAATCGGGACGTCCGCGCGGACGTCCGTGGGAGTCAACGCAATGGCGGATGTCCGCACGGACGTTGCGACGGATATCCACGGAACTCCGGTGTCCGCAGCGGATGTCCGTATCCGTGCCTCCCTTGCACAATGGCGGACGTCGCGATCGGACTTCCGGCACGCCGGTCGGAATTCCGCCGCGACGGGCGCCATTGCTAATGCTCTTAGTATTTTTGACACGTTAAATATTCTAAAAAGTCTTGGCCCGGTTGTTTGAATTGAATCATTATGTGATATGGAGTAGTATATATTTATCGTGTAGCAATTGAAAATTACAAATTTTAATATTATTGAAAAAATTTGGGGATACTTAAATATTGCACTTTTATTCTTGTCTTCCTTCTTCTGCCTTTTGCCTTTTCTCATTTTCTTCGAGCCCATTTATTATGTATTTCAATTTACTACTCTCTGCATCTATAATAGAGGTTCTATTTGATTCTATTTGATTTTGGCATTAGTTTTAAGAAATATAAAAGAAAAATAGATTAGATAAGTGGGGATACTTAAATATTGCACTTTTATTCTTGTCTTCCATCTTCTGCCTTTTGCCTTTTCTCATTTTCTTCAAGCCCATTTTATATGTATTTCAATTTACTACTCTCTGCATCTATAATAGAGGTTCTATTTGATTCTATTTGATTTTGGCATTAGTTTTAAGAAATATAAAAGAAAAATAGATTAGATAAGTGGGGATACTTAAATATTGCACTTTTATTCTTGTCTTCCTTCTTCTGCCTTTTGCCTTTTCTCATTTTCTTCAAGCCCATTTTATATGTATTTCAATTTACTACTCTCTGCATCTATAATAGAGGTTCTATTTGATTCTATTTGATTTTGGCATTAGTTTTAAGAAATATAAAAGAAAAATAGATTAGATAAGTGGGGATACTTAAATATTGCACTTTTATTCTTGTCTTCCTTCTTCTGCCTTTTGCCTTTTCTCATTTTCTTCGAGCCCATTTATTATGTATATCAATTTACTACTCTCTGCATCTATAATAGAGGTTCTATTTGATTCTATTTGATTTTGGCATGAGTTTTAAGAAATATAAAAGAAAAATAGATTAGATAAGTTAGTGGAATATGAGTTCAATATATATATATATATATATATATATATATATATATATATATATATTAGTTTTATAATAAAATATGAGTGAAATAGGACTCTTATTAATTATGGGATGGACGAAAATGGCAAAATAGGACAACTATTATGGAATGGAGGAATTGATATTTATTAAAATATCCCAATAATTAAGTGTATCGATTAATTGTAATAAAATTACATTGACAACTTATATAAGTATAGAATTTAAAAATACAAGTTGTCTCCCAAAAGAATTATCCCTTTATTTTCAAAAAAAATATCCGAATACATTTTGATTCTCTGTTTCTATTCAACATTATTCATTATGTAGGAGTACATATAAAATTGAGCCTAATGAGTTTCTTTTCTTTCTCCAACAATTACAAATATACACCTCTTGAAACAAATCAAGAAGAAAAAAAAGGATTACCAATCTAGATATATACCATTATTATCAGTGTAATAAGTTATAGGAGTATATAAAACTAATCAAATAATCTGTTTTATAGGTGTATATAAAACTAATCAAATAATCTGTTTTATATACTTACTGCATACGTAAGAATTGATAATGTTAAAAACTTGAAACTTTTTTTTCAATTTTTTTTTTCATTTTGGGACTAAAACTATAGAAGAGAAAGTTGTTATTTTTAGTCGCATATTAACTATGACGGAATTGTTCAACAACTATATGGTAATTAGTTCAATCCGCATACTGATCTTGTAGAAAAGAAACAAAATGACAATTAATTTAAGTTTTATTGCTAGAAAGAAAAAGACATGATGATCCCCAAAAATGAATTCATGATCTAGACAAAACAAAAGATCAGACGACTGATCAAGCAAATATGTGTAATCAAGAAAATACATGTATTATAAAACTCCTCCATATATTTATGATACATTTATTTTTGTATTTATAATTTAGATAAATCACCATTAATGGGATCAAGTTCGATGGCGAACACAAGATTGTGCCAAATCCAAAAAGACACAAAATTGGACAAAAGTTGACAAGAAATACGATTTCCTTCTTATTATAAATTATAAAATAACCAATTGGCTTAAAAAACATTTTTTAAAAAAACACATAAAAATCGCCGAATTTTATTTTCTCCACTCTAAAATTCTCATTCCTATTCTCCTCGAGATATGGAGTTGGTGTATCATTTTCACAGAGTGAAATTAAATCTGAACTTCGAAAATCTGCTTTAATTTTTGGAGAAAAAGTCTGAAAATTTAGGGTTTTTGGATGATTAGGGTTCCAAAGGCATACATATATTTGTATGAAATAAAATCTTTTGAATTACAAGAATTGCACCAAAAGAAAATTAAGAAGTTGCACAGTTTAATAGTATATGATATTATAATAATATAAATAATAGTATTACCAAAGTCAAATTAAATTCCAGAAGATTGCATCTGATGAAAATTTGAAGCCACACCTTCACTATTTTTCTTCCTCTTTCTCTTCTTCTTCTTATAGGGGATTCCACGGGCAGTCGCCTGGGAATCCCTGACATCCCTGAGATAAACCCTGATGGCCCCGTTGGCAAAAGGGTTTGTCTCAGGAGCCCAGCCGTTCTCCTCGTAGGCTGCCCTGAGGCGGCCCACGAGGGCGTCCAGGCTGCCCCAGGCCTGCCTGAGAGGGCAGGCGCAGGGGCCCACTGGGTCGGGCTGGCCGAAGAAGGCGCAGCCGTGGACGTGGACCTTGGTCTTCCCGAACTGGTCTAAGTACCTCATGAAATCCAGCACGTGCGTGTAGTTGCACTGCGGCAGTGCAACCGCGGGCCGCTGGTTCTGGAGGTACTGGCCGAAGGTGTTCCAGTCGCGTCGCTTCTGTGACTCGTACCGGCTTAGCTGAGGCCGCGGCGGCGGAGGTGGAGGTGGAGGTGGAGGTGGGGCTGATGATCCTTCTCCGCTTGGATCAATATTGGGCATCATTTTTGGTTTTTTTGATTTATTGAATATTTGGGGGAGAGTAAATTGGATTGAGTATAGTGTATGGTTTTGCAAATGGGGAGTGATTTAATTTAAGTGGGTGATCAAATCATGAGGTTATTGAGGAGACAAGAGATGGACCTATCCGAATGCTTTAAGCCTTTTTCTTCATTGACAACTCCATTTTCTTCCTTTAATGGTGTATTAATTAAGTTTGGATATTATTTATTTATTTATTTATTGGATTACTTTGTTTCATTTTCGGTATATATGCTAGTTATAGTGGTAAAAGAATTAAGAAAAAGAATTAAGACATTAGATTATACTCTCTCTCCGTCTCAATTAAATTGAGTCGTAAGGACATCTCAATAAAGTTTAGTCAAATAAAACATCTAATCATTCTTGTTTTATTCAATCACTTATTTTACTCTCTTATCTCTCTTATTTTTTTACTCTCTCATATTCTATTTTATTTTTAGTTAATCCATTCAACACGAGTTCTTAATCTCTGTGTCTAAAAATTTTATCCGAACTTAATCGGGATGGATGGAGTACTATATATATTGAGATATCAAATTATAAAACTATTTTTTGTTAACTAAAAGCCAGTCTAGTCAACCACGCTAATGTTGGGATGATGTATTAGCCCTCTAGCTATCGGCAGAAGGAATACCTTGAAATACAAAAAAAAAAAACTAGTTTAGCCCATAGATCTTGATTACGATTTTTCATGCATATACTTCCATGTAAAGTGAGCAAACCATTTGGTCAATCTTACTTCTTAGTGCACCAAATATTGGGACGAAAGATTAGTTCTCTAGTTATCAGCAAGAGCAATACTTTGAGTTAAAAAAAAAGATTGACATAGATCTTGACTATTTATTTATCACACATTTATATACTAGTATATCAATTTTTTTATTCTCAATTAAATGGATAAAGTTAGGTTTTACATATATTTAATGTTCCCCTTTTAGAAATTCAAATACAATGTAAATATGTATGTGGTGTGTTAGACCAACAAAAATAAGTGAAAGGCGATCACTATAAATAGTGCAATTTGAAAATGGGAGATAATGGATCATAACTTATACGAAAACAGATCAAAGTAACCAGAGTTAATTAATTACGGAGAAAGTGAGACAGCATAAAATCCCACTTTTTCTTGTCGGTTATATTATGAGTTTTCTTCCCTTATATATTAAAATACATGTGCCTTCATTCACATATACATATATACCAATGTCACATATAAATACAAAATATTGTGTACATTATACGTTAAATTTTAATAGAGAATCCCATGTTTTTAAATATATATGCTTTACCTTGCTAGTTTGCTGTACCAAGGCCTGCAGTAGATCAGTTGTCTTTATTTTAAACATTTTATAAATCTCACTTTTTGTTGTTATGTTTATATATACAACAAATCGGAGAAAAATACCTTTATGGCTGGAAGACAATGTATTACTCCCTCTCCCTCGGTTCCATGCTTCCACGTTAGGAATCACTTTGGCTTTTATGTACTCATTTTATAAAAATAATAATAATAAATAATTAAAATGGAAAATTAATAAAATAAGAGAGAATAATGTAAAGAAGATCGTCTCTCTTACTTTACAATTTCTCAATATTGACTATTTATTATCATTTTTATAAAATGAGTGCAGAAAAATCAAAGTGACTCATAACATGGGACTAAGGGAGTATTAAATACTATTAACTTATGGCTTGTCACATCCCTGATTTTCAGTCTTTTACTAAATTTTATAATGTGTTTGTACTACTAATTTCAATTTCACTAACTCTTTAATTTGTTATCTAGTTACAATTTACAAATATTGTTACATTTTCAAATATTAAAGATCAGTAATGATAATTCGGAGTGGTTTGTTCACTCCCAAATTAGGTTTGTAATTTAATGGACTGTGTAAATAAATATATAATATGTTATCTATGTTAGTACAAATTACATGTATAGGCTGAAATCGCAGTGATTAATAAGAATGCAATAGCAATACGTATCATGTCCCACAAAACAAATTACCAATTATATTAATTTAAACGTAATTAATATTGACGGCAGGATTCTGGGTTTTTAATCTGTTTAAAAATCAAGGAAATAAACTTTGGATGCAATTAAAATTCCTTTGCAACCATACACCCTAAAAAAAAGCTCCACCTAAGTGCATTGTGAAACCCAAATGCATTAAAGGATGGATATTCTCAAATGCCTTAATTTAATAAAATTATGGTGTGTGTATATAATATATTTATGACGTGTTTAACCCTATAACCTTTAATGAATTAAAGCACGAAAATATTCAATTCACTCCCACGGGACGGACCAATAAAAGGATTAATCTGATTAACATCTACATTGGTTAAAAAATATCTTTCATTTACTTGAAGGTTATGTGTTAAAATAAAAAGAAATTGCTAATCAAAAATATCTTCCATTATATGATTTGCCCTTCGAATTAGGTAATTGGTGACACAGAAGTAGGCAATTTTAAAAGCATATAATTAGTGGGATTCGGTTGACTGTTAAAAGATTTGGTTAAATAAATGACATTATAGAATTCGGTAGATTGTTACAAACACGGTGAGTAAAAGGATTAAATTGGAGTTATCCATAAAGGTTCCAAAAAAAAGTAGTCACTCCGTTTTATAATAGTGGAGATATTTTCTTTCAGTACGGAAATTAAGAAATATTGTGTTAAGTGAGTTAAATAAATAAAGAATAAAGTAAGAATTGAAAAAATAGAGAGATAAAGAGAGAGTAAAGTAAGTGAGAAGAAATGTGATGGACTTTTTACTAAAGAGGGAAATGACTCCAGTGCTATAGAACGTACTAAAATGGCAAAATGACTTCACTACTACGGATGAAGTAGGTAAATCATACTCCCTCCGTCCCAAATTACTTGAGTCATTTTTCTTTTTTGCTGAAAACATGACATCTAATCACACTTACTTTATTATTTCTTTTACTTTACCATCTCTCCTCTCTCTTCTATTTTATTTAACTCACTAAATATAACTTTCTTCAATCACGTGCCGAAAAGAAACGGCTCTAGTAACGTGGGACGGAGGGAGTATATAACTAAAAAAAGTTATTGTAAAAATATTTGGGGATCAAAATTAACAAAATGAAGCAATATTGTCAAATATCCCAAAGTCAAGCAATTACCAAGTGAAGAAAGAAGAAAATTAGGAGAAAATATTGTAATTGATACATTATCATTTAGTTTAGAAATAGGTTATTCTTTACCTAAAATACATTGTATTGAATCCTATATTATGGAGAAGAATGAACAGAAATAAAGCACCACAGAAAGTATTCTACTCCAATCTCTTCTCTCTATTGCAAACATAGTATCACGAGCGGGTAAGGACTCAGGAAAATTTCATCATAGTTCATGAACCTTTCTCTATCTTATTTTTTGCACATACACAAATAAAAAACCATGTCAGATTCAGAGAAATCTGACACCGAAACACCAAAAAAAAGGACGGAAACATCAAGCCAAAGTTCGCCCATGTTTTCGCCAGAACTCGCCGCTCAATTTGCGGAGTTCCTAAGGCTCAGTTTTGGCTCAATACCGAGCAATCACAACCCACCACCACCACCACCACCACCAAAGACTCATCATTCGGAATCTCTTGGAGATATTGTCGTCCGAGCCAAACTGGATGGGGAAAATTATCCCCTCTGGGTTGACCTTATGGATCGAGCAATCGGAGGAAAAGGACTAACTTCTCACATTGATGGAGTGTCCGAACCCCCTCCCTCCGATCCGACCCTACTTACCAACAGTGGCAGCAATGTGACCACTGTGTGTTCAATTGGATCATCAACAATATCGAAGGAGATTTGGTGAATGAAGTATCCCAATATGCGACGGCAAAAGACTTATGGGATGGTCTTGCTATTACACATGGGAGTGGGACATACCCGTTCCAGGTGTATGACTTGCAACGACAAACCGAAGTCATCAAACAAGAAGGACTCTCGTTAGAGGCCCTATGGAATAGATTGCAGAAACTATGGATATCCATCGATCGCCACGACCCTAACCCAATGGAAGGAGAAGCTGTCACAGCCATAGAAAGGTACAAAAAAATTGTTCAAAAGCAACGATTATACTAATTCATCACGACGCTGGACGATAGATATGAAGCTGTCAAAAAGGATATAATCTAAAGGGATCCTTTACCCTCGGCGCGTGTGGCGTATGGAATCGTCCGTCGGGAGACGACAAATGAGCAGATTATGGGAGGCAGCCTCGCTAAGGAGGCACAACACCAGACAATCGGCACCGGCCTGGCCGCCATGAACCGCAGCCGCCCCGGGACACAAAACCCAGCCCCGAATCATCCATGGAACCACAGATCGGACGATGACCGAAGCCGGTTGGTGTGCTCACACTGTGGAGGGAGGAAGAACACCAAAGAAGGGTGCTTCCTCCTTGTCGGCTACCCAAAGTGGTGGGACGACATGAAGAAACAAAGGGCGGCACGCGCGGCGTCGAATCGGACGGGCAGAGCAGCAGCCACAGTGGCAGACCGGGCTACCGAAGCTGTTCGAACAGCGGGCAACTCCGGCGGCGGCACAGCTCACGACAAGGAGACTAGCGGCGGCGGCCAGAAATCAGGCGTGGAGGAAATCGCGTTTGCGCAGGCGGTAGAATGGGTTTGTGAAGGAGGTATTGAGTCATTTCATTTTAATCCTCCAAACTTTGCAAATATACAAATTACCCATCACCAAAAAACCCTAACTGCAGCAGCCCCCAAAGCTATCCCATTATTACAAAAAATACACCACACATTGCCACGTAATGCGGACCAGCCCCAGAACTCCAGAAAATCTGATTTTCTCCCCTCAAGTTCCTTGTTTTGTCACACAAGCCCAGATAATTCTTCAAATTTACAATTTTCGCCCATTATTGTCTGTGAGAATAAATTTCAGGCCTTGGCAAATACACCTACACTTGAGAAGTTGAACAAGGATTCCCAATGGATCTGTGATTGTGGTGCTACAAACACCATGTCCTTTGAAGCATCGGATTTCTTAGATGTCACGACCTCCCGGAAAAAATTCATTGAAACTGCAAACGGACATCTTATTCCAGTCCAGGGAGCTGGAACAATTAAAATTTCTCCTACACTAGAGATTTCTAATTGTCTATATGTTCCTACTCTGGCTCATAAATTGCTATCTATTAGTCATGTAACCCGTGAATTGAAGTGCAACCTCCTAATGTAGCCAAACTTCTGTGTTTTACAGGATATCAAGACGGGGACGATAGTTGGGCATGGCACTGAACACCGAGGATTGTACTATGTGGACAGGATGGCTCAACACGGTACTGCGATGCTGACTCACGGACCGACTGAGGCTCATGGTCGACTTTGACATCGCCGGTTAGGACATCCTTCCATAGGATATTTAAAAATGCTTTTCCCTAAGTTAGCCAGCAATCATTTCTCTTTCCATTGCGACACTTGTTTTTTGGCAAAAAGCCACAAACATTCTTATAAGTTAAACAATTCTCGTGTCCAAACTGCATTCTCTTTAATACATTCTGACGTTTGGGGTCCTGCTCCTGTTTTGGGTAGTCATGGGTTTAAATATTTCCTCTTGTTTATTGATGATTGCACAGCATGACGTGGATATATTTTTTGAAATCTAAATCTGAAGTTTTTGAAAAATTTACACTGTTTTATACTTTCGTGCAAACACAATACAATAGGCAAATCCAAACACTTAGATCAGATAATGGAGGAGAGTTTGTAAATGCTAGGATGCAAAGTTTCTTTTCTGAAAAGGGATTAGTACATCAAACAACTTGCCCACACACTCCTGAACAGAATGAGGTAGCAGAATGAAAAAATAGGAAACTCCTAGAAATGACTAGAGCTCTACTACTCGATTCTCATGTCCCTAGAACTTTTTGGCCTGAAGCCATATCCACTGTTGTGTACCTCTTAAATCGTCTCCCCACTCACATCCTAAACTTCAAAACACCTTTAGACATCTTCACTACTCAAAACAAAATACCTCCACCCCTCACCCTTGAACCAAGAGTGTTCGGATGCTCTGTATTCGTCCACATACCTAAACAAGATCGATCCAAATTTTCCCCATGTTCCATAAAATATGTTTTCTTGGGATATGGTAAAAACCAGAAAGGATACAAGTGCTATGATCTGAAATCCAAACGCCTTTTTGTTACCTTAAACTGTGATTTTGTTGAAACCGAGTATTTTTACACCCAACTTAGCAGTCAGGGGGAGGAAACACATTCACAACCAATCAGTGACCCGCTAAGTTGGTATCCTACTCCAAATCTAGAACCAAATCTAAGCATGCCATTGCATAACCCAGTGACTGAAATTGGTCCAACAGAAGATGCGAGCTGCAGTACCACCGAGCCGTCCACAAAGTCCAATGTACAACCTCATGAGTCTGGTGACACTGCTCAACCATTATTTTCGCCTATGATTCCTGAGGTTAGTAACACTGACAACAGTATTCATACACTTGATACTGACCATAGCAGACAGGAAACTGAGACTCCTCCGAAGAGCCCAGAATGCAGTAGAAGGCCGTTTGAGTTGTCACTGAGAAGTACAAGAGGGGTACCACCAAGAAGATATTCACCAGATTGGCGAGGTCCAAAGACGAGATACTCTGTTGCAAATCTCATGCAGGGACAACTCACTGAGATGGCTTAAGCCTTCGAGACAACATTGTATGAGGAAGTAGATATACCTCAAACACCCGAGGAGGCCATGAAGCATAAGCACTGGCGGGAAGCCATGAAGAAAGAGATGGATGCACTACTGAGAAACAATACTTGGGAAAACTGCAAGCTACCTGAAGGAAAGAAGCTAGTTGGATGCCGTTGGATCTTTACCATTAAGCGTCGAGCAGACGGTTCAATTGAGAGATACAAAGCACAATTGGTGGCAAATGGGTACACACAGACTTACGGGATTGACCACGAGGAAACATTCTCCCTAGTAGCAAAGATGAACACAGTCAAAAATCTACTCTCTATAGCAGCGTGCAAAGAATGGCCACTTCACCAGTTCGATGTGACGAACGCCTTCCTGCATGGAGAACTGAAAAAGAATGAGGAAGTATACATGGAAGTCCCTCCAAGATATTCTGGAATATTTAGAGAAGGACATGTATGTAAATTGAAGAAAACATTATATGGTTTGAAGCAGTCACTGCGAGTTTGGTTTGGAAGATTTGCACAAGCGATGCTAAATTATGGCTATACTCAGAGCCATTCAGACCACACGTTATTCATTAAAAGAAATGGTGATCAAGTGGCATGTTTGATCATATATGTGGATGACATGATCATAATAGGAAATGATAAGGAAGAAATCGAGAGTCTGAAGATGAACCTGTTTCAAGAGTTTGTGTAACGCCCCACTTTTCGAACCCTAATTTTTGAACCCTAAGGTGATTTGTATTTATTGCTTTGATTGCTGCAATTAAATGACAATTTGCTATGTGATTGAAGTGGTGACCTAATTTTGATTTGACCGAGTCATTTACGTTGTTATGACGTGGCTGAAATTAATTGATGTGGAATGAAATATATTGCGGTGAATTATATTATCTTTGGGGAGTGAGATTTAAATAGAATCATAAATAATTACCTTGCCCCTTTCATTGTGGAAATTTCGACCACTATTATTTTAAGGAGAGCAATTCTATTTTCTTGGATTTAATTATTTGTTTGGGATAATTATCCAATTAAATCCAAAGCCAATTATTCTTTATTTCTCTCTTGAGAAAAATCGGCCCCCATTATTATTCCTAAGGGGATTTCGAAATCTCCTAGCTTGTGGGAGAAGAAATTATTCATTATTTATTTTGATCACTTAATTATTTCTTTCCATGTCTAATTGGAATATCCTAGCAAATCTTGCATTATCTTATTTTATTCAAGATTTGGAAATTATTCCTTGTGGAAGGAATATTTCACACGCCTATTTCCATTTAATATGGGAGGATTTTTATTAATTTTCTTGCTCCGTATTATTTTATTCTGCTCCGTAAAAATACCAAATAAAATCATAGGCTAATTAATTAGCCATGATTTTTGAAAATCTCACCTTAATTCCTCCCTCAAATTCACGCCACTTCCTCCCCTAATCTCTATCAAATATTCATGCCATTAATCTCCCAAATCTTCAATTAATGGTAAATTATTCTATTCCTTAATCCTATAAATAAAGGAACAACTCCTAACCCTAAACCCCACCTCAAATCACACGCCTCCCACCACAAATCACACGCCCCTCCCACTTTTCATCTCCTCTCCCACTTGTTCATCCACTCCACTCAAAATCCTTTCGATTCGCCAAGAGTTTGTCGAAGAACCAAGAGTTTTAATCGTCTCTACCGATTGTTTTGTTCAAGAAAGGTACAATCAAGCCTCTATTCTTCATCCTCTCCATCCCAACTCTTCTTTTGTTCTCTCATGCATGTAGAGAGTGTAGGGAATGCAGATCTAAGGGTTTAATCGGTGGGAATGTGTAATCGTATGTGTGAATGCATTTTGATTTCAATTGGTTGATGATTTAATGAATCCTCGGTGAATGATATGTGATTTCATGAAAATATGTGTCTAAGGACCCTTTTGAGCATGCTTGTATGTTAAAACCATGAAAAGGTTGATTTTGAATAAGTAGGGGTAAACCCTAATTCGAATTCCTAAAAACATGAGAAACTGTGATTTCCGAACAGTAAGTTCCGACTCATCTTTGACCAACCAAATGAACTCCGA
This sequence comes from Salvia splendens, assembly GCF_004379255.2. NCBI lineage: Eukaryota > Viridiplantae > Streptophyta > Magnoliopsida > Lamiales > Lamiaceae > Salvia > Salvia splendens. The sequence continues at coordinate 17,898,023 of NC_056037.1, read as the reverse complement.
TTTGATTGATTCTTTTTCCTGAGTAAACTTCATGATGTCTTCTGTGTTGTGTGTGAATTTCAACTCAGTTGGATAAAAGATGGACTTTTGGTGAATTTTTAAAGTTGACTGCGCAATTCTGCCAGAAATATGTTTTCTCGACCAGTGGGTTACGTCTTTGATTTGACCGACTTAAAAGAGGTATTTTGACATGAAATTTAAACTGAAAGTTATTTGATGAGTCTACTGCCTTGTCGTAAAGTTTTAGCCCCAACGGAAGTCGGATGATTTTTAAATGATTTTTATAAAATGGTTGCGCAGTGCTGCCAGATTTCTACCTTTGCAAAATAACTATATTTTTATGTTTTGAATGGCATACATGAATTATACATGTGACGAGATGATGTGATATGCAAAGATGTTATGCTATGATGTGATTTCCATATGTTGATGGGAAAACGGGAAAAGTTAGGGACATGCATAATATTAAGTCCATGTTGGTGACTAATTGGGAATACCTTATCTAAAGGTGAAAATTCGTGCGCTAAACGTGATATCAAAGGGAAAGCGATACTTGAAATCTAAACGGTCGAGGTGGGCTTCTTTTCTACCCTACATTATTTGTGGGTTTTATTTTACTAAACTCTTTTAAGTATGACTGTGGAGCTATAAGGGTGGTTTTAAGCGATTATCATGCCGTGATTTGTTTTAACGTGCCTATCTGATGTGGCTGTGGCCACTGTTATATAAATCGAATTCGGGTCCTCGTAGGGCCGCAAACCCTACGTGGATTAGTGTACACCTATGGTAGATCGTGTGCTAGCATACGGGCTGGCCGGTCTAGTGGCTTGGTTTGTGGCCACATTCCAAGTCATGTATTGGCAGATATGGTTGACGACGATGGGGAAAAATGACTGCGCAGTCGCTATTTTGAACAATGGAAAATATTTTGAGTGCCTCGGGCCTTTCTAAAGCTCAAACCCCGATGGTTACTTACGTATGGCATGATAATATATATTTCTTAATTAAAATATTTTCGGCATGAGCCACTGAGTATTTTCAAAAGTACTCAGCCCTGCATATGTTTTCTCTATGTGCAGGTTGAGCAGCGACGAGCGGTTGGTGGTGTTGAGCAGGAATTAATAACAAACTATGGTTGTTCTTAAACTCCGAATGTCGTTGTGTCTTCACACATGACGTCACTCTTCTCTTGGATGCTTCCGCTGTGATGTTTTATTTTCTCTACTTATATTTATTTTTCCTGAAACTTTTTGATGAAATGTTGAAAACTCGTTATCTTTTGAATAATGTCAAACCTTTGGTCTTTCATTTATTAAACATAACTACCTTTAGTCTTTTTAATTATTGAACTGTAATTTTGGTCAAACTTTTATTGAAACCCTAGTCTTCTATGCCCGTTCATTAAGCCCCTTTAAGTCACGATCGCCCGCTTTTATTAACCTTAGGGGGCGGACGTGACAGTTTGGTATCAGAGCCTCAGTTCTTTCCGCTCTGGACCCAAGAGTCTTGTTTGAGTCAAAAGCTGTGCATGTGTAATTTAGCTAAATGATAAACATCGGAAGCTCAACACCACAACTCGTCCCTGCCCAACCACAAAGAATGAGGTAACAAGTATTTCGATGGATTTTGATACGAACTATGAAATGTTGGAAATATCGATGGGAATATTACTCGTGTGTGAATAAAAGTACTTCGATGGGAATCAAAGATAATATTAAGTCTTTGAAAATGTTGCTTGGAAGTATGGGATGATGAAAATACATGGATATGAAATTTGCTTAGTACGACTATGCCAAAAATGATGAATATTATTGTGCACACCCCGATAAGGAAAATCGGCGAATATGTGATTGGACTTCTATGAGTTTGGATAGATGAATTCTAAATGATTGAAAATTACATGTATTGTGAAAACTTGATTATACTATGGCGTTGAGTGTGCTGGATATTGAAGCATGATTGTGAACTTGTATTGGTTGATGTTGAGAATTGCTGTTACGTCCACGAAACTGCAAGATTTACTTGAAGAAAATACATGTTGCTTCCATGAACGATAAAATTTTATGCCTAGGCGGTTAAAATTTCATTACTATGAAACTGTGAAATGCAAACCATGATACGCGTGTAGTTGCGAGTTGTGATTAAAATTTCATTACTATGAAACTGTGAAATGCAAAGCATGATACGCGTGTAGTTGCGAGTTGTGATTGTGATACAGATGAGCATGAACTGCATGATTTATGAAATGCGATTCCATGGATGATTGATTGACCGAGTGTTGCTATTCACATATATTAATGTACGATGTTTGCTATGGAACACCAAATGATTTATACGAATAAATGTGTTGATTGTGCAATATATGGATGGTGTTTATGTGGTGAAAATTCATGACCGATGAAGTACGAGGTATTGTATAGAACCACTATTACAGTGAAATGTGGAACTTTTGAACTTTGTTGCAAACGTAGGAGCCATATGAAGCTTGAGTTAGGTAATGATCAAATATACGTTGAAGTACGAGGCTTCAAGCTATGCTTGAAATTATAGAGTGCCTAAGAGGTAGGCCAGATTGAACTTGCTAGAACTTAGTTGACAACTGCAATATCACTTTCCTGAGTGATAAAACCAACGAAAATATATATTTCGAACTTTGGTGTATCCTCACAGTGGCGAGATCATACCTAAGATCTAATAAAATCATGCAATCTTGCATACCATGCCAAAGTGGCGATACGACACAAATACGATGACGTTTACGACACCTTAAGACCACGGGTGCCACGGCAATGCTTTTCGAAAACTATGTGGCATGGCAAGAAGACTTTGAAGATGCGACCATAAAAAAATGTTATTAATTTAGACGATACGATGAATCTCAACGTGGAATTCACGATTTCATAGAACGGCGTTACCATGTTCCGGCTCGCGAAAAATGTGCAAGGGAGTGCGACCCTCGTAGCTAAATGAATAATTTTTTTAAATCGACAATACTTACTTGGATTCTAAGTTCATTTCGGGACGTTTGACGTTTTGAATAAACGTGAGCCTTGTCTATTTAAACACCTTGTTTGACTCCCATTTTGCAAGTAATTATTTTTTTCCCTATATCGGGTCATGACTCACTTGTCTCGAAAGTCTGTGTTTGCCTTTGTAACGTTGGATAACTTGATTGAGTAGTCTTCTTTGATTCATTATTCATGAGGACAATATTTTGACCTTATGAACTTCCGTCATTGAACTTCATTCCCAAGATTGTTCGCAGTTGTGACCTTTAGTATAATCACACCTCCAGACCTATTTTCTTCAAATGATGGAATATTCTTCTTGGAACTACTGGTTCACCTCTTTATTTTGTAACCATGTATGTCGCAAGATCTTTCTTGCAGAAGTGAAATTCTTTTTAGCTCGGTTTCACTACATATATTGTTTCATACTCAATAATTTTTCTTTCTGCAACACCAAGTTAAGGCTATCCCATTCTCTTCTTCCTTAACGGGTTGATCGTGTTAAATTTCAAAAAAAATTCCATTCACTTTAAGTTGTCTTTAACAAACCCGCGAACCCATTGATGTGATTTCGTCTTTTTCCAATAACATGATGTTGTTGAACCATCATTTGTACTACTTCATGACATTTGTCTATGTTTCTAAATCCTACCGCGACTGATAATTTTTGGCCTTGATATGTTGAACTATATCATTCATTGCTGTCCGGAATTTTTGCAAATTGTGATCTAGCAGTCGGCTATGGAATTTGAAAATTTTTGCAGTTTCATCTTGTTTCCATGACCCATCTCATGTTCTTCCGAGCTCTTATCGGAAGTAAATTCTCAAATCTCTATGGGTTTTATTTGATACCTCTAAAACCATTTACTTCTTAGAATGGACGGGTTGAGTCCAATGGAACTCAATCATTGCATTGTTGTTCTTGTTTACTTGATAAATTTTGGAGCCTTCCCCGACTAAAGACATCCTTAGCAATGTTGCAACAATTTGAAATCTGTTCATATCCAAGTAAGACTGTTGGGTCACATTTCGAATCCTTGATACTAGACGGTGGGGAAATGCAGTAGTTGACTCGGATTTACAAAAGGAATAAGTTTCTGTAGTCAGACATGCTCAAAAATGGCACACCAACCAGAAGCGTCGATATAACCAACGAGATACATATATGAGTGAACGATCGATCGAACGATAAGCGAATAATGAATATGAGAAGATGTATCTACAGTCACCATCGTGCGAGGAAATTATAGAGGGAGTACAAGCCCCTTCGTAGAGTTTATTGCACAAAATAAATATCGTCAACAAGAGAGAACATATGAAAGGCGACGAGAAAGAGCCACGGGACGACGAGAAGATCGAGAAAAGAAATGTGTGGTAATACCATGAATATTAGAAAAATTGTGTGGGGGTTGGAAGACAAAACGAGGAGAGTTAGGAGAAAGTTTCATGGGAGAACTTAATTTAGTCGCTCACAATTTGCAAGTTATGGCGATGAGGGACATCGAAATAATTCTAGGAATGGATTGGTTGACCATGAATTTTGCGACGATTCGTTGCAATGAGAGACAGATATCTCTACAAGCCTCAGGGAAGGAACCCACCACATACTATGGAATCTCGATGAACCGACGAACATCTATCACCTCCGCTCCAAGCTAGTACGATGGTAAGGAAAGGGCGTCCCGCCTATCTTGCCTATCTACAAGGAGAGGAGAAAGGAGAAAGGAAAATGGAAGACGTACCCGTTGTACGGGAATTTCCGGACGTTTTTCCCGAAGCTTTGCCTGGACCACCGCCAAATCGGCAATTGGAGTTCACAATCGATCTAGCACCAGGATCAGCACCTGTGTCTAAGGCACCATACAGAATGGCGCCTAAGGAGTTAGAAGAACTCAAGATACAGCTCCAAGAGCTTATGGACCTAGGTTTTATTAGACCCAGTGTTTCACCATGGGGCGCGCCAGTGCTTTTTCTGAAAAAGGAGGACGGATCGATGAGAATGTGTATCGATTATAGGGAGCTGAACAAGATGATGCTCAAGAACAAATATCCACTACCGAGGATAGATGACCTATTCGATCAACTTCGAGGAGCCGGCGTATTCTCTAAGATGGACTTGAGGTCCGGGTACCATTAGTTGAGAGTCCGAAGAGAGGATATACCAAAGACGGCCTTTCGAACGAGATATGGTCACTATGAATTTGTCGTGATGCCGTTTGGATTGACGAATGCACTTGCGGTATTCATGGACTTGATGAATCGAGTGTTTCATCTGTACTTGGATAAGTTTGTTTTAGTGTTCATTGATGACGTGCTTGTTTACTCGAAGAACGAGAAGGAGCACGAGGAACATCTACGAATCGCTTTGAAACGTTGAGGAGCGAGAAGTTGTACGCCAAATTCAGCAAGTGCGAGTTTTGGCTAAAGGAAGTAAATTTCCTTGTTCACATCGTGTCGGCAGAATGAATTCAAGTAGATCCCACAAAGGTTGAGGCGGTGCAACAGTGGAAAGCACCTTCAACACCAAACGAGATTCGGAGTTTCCTAGGTTTGGCGGGATACTACCGAAGGTTTATAGAAGGGTTCTCCAAGATAGCGAGACCCATGACACAACAACTCAAGAAGGGGGTGAAAGTCAATTGGACTCCCGAGTGCGAGGCTAGTTTTCAACTCTTGAAGGAAAAGCTAACTAGTGCACCGATCTTAGCTGTGCCAGAACCTGGAATAAACTACGTGGTATACACGGACGCTTCGAAGGTGGGACTTGGATATGTGTTGATGCAAACAACAAGGTGATTGCTTACGCATCCCGGCAATTGAGGCCACACGAGTTGAACTATCCAACCCCCGATTTGGAGTTAGCAGCAGTGGTACACGCCTTAAAGATTTGGAGACATCATCTCTACGGAGTTCGATGTGAGATCTTTACGGACCACAAAAGCCTGAAATATTTCTCCGGCAAAAGGATTTAAACATGCGACAACGGAGATGACTCGAATTGGTGAAGGACTACGATTGTGGCATCAACTACCACCCCGACAAGGCAAATATAGTGGCAGATGCCTTGAGCCGGAAGAGCCATCCCCAACTAGCCGTTTTTCTCACTAAAGAAGAAAACTTGGTCCGCGAGTTTAGTAAGATGCGTTTGGAAGTGGTGAGAGCACCAGAAACAGTGGAAGCGCGAATCGCCACTTTAGTTGTTGAACCTGATCTAAGGTCGAGAATTGTTGAAGCACACCGAATGGATGCGAAACTAGAGGAAGTTCGTATAGAAGTACGAACCGGAGAATCTAGAAACTTTAGTGAAGAAGGTGACAACGCGCTCACCTTTAAAGGAAGGCTATGCATACCGGACGATAAAAAGCTCAAAAACGAAGTGATGAGCGAAGCTCATGAGACTCCCTACACCGCCCACCCAGGGAGTACGAAAATGTATCAAGACTTGAAGAAGTCCTTTTGGTGGAATGGTATGAAGAGGGATATAGCGAAATTTGTGGAGCGCTGCTTAGCCTGCCAACAGGTGAAGGCTCTACATCAACGACCGTACGGAAAGTTGCAACCACTAGAAATCCCCGAGTTGAAATGGGAGCACATTGCCATGGACTTTGTAACAGCCTTGCCAAAGACGCAAAGAGGGAATACTGCCATCTGGGTAGTTATAGACCGACTCACCAAGAGCGCACACTTCATACCGATACCCATAACCTATGGATCGGACAAGCTTGCTCAAGTGTATATAAAGGAAATAGTGCGACTGCATGGAGTCCCAGTGACGATCATGTCTGACCGTGACCCGAAGTTCACATCAAGATTTTGGATCAGCCTACAACGTGAGTTAGGCACTCGACTGAACTTCAGCACAACGTTTCACCCACAGACGGACGGACAATCCGAAAGAACGATCCAAACCCTCGAGGATATGTTGAGAGCCGTAGTGTTAGACCGAGGAGGAAGTTGGGAGTCCGCACTTCCATTAATTGAATTCGCCTACAACAACAGTTTTCAGGCAACGATAAATATGGCACCGTATGAAGCCTTGTACGGGAGAAAGTGTAGATCCCCGCTCTACTGGGACGAAGTTGGCGAGAGAAAAGTACTGGGGCCCGACGCAGTCGAAGAAATGGTTGGAATCGTTCGACAAATTCGTGCGAGGATAAAAGAAGCTCAAGACAGACAGAAGTCATACGCGGATGCACGACGAACCGACTTGCAATTTCAAGCGGGCGACAAGGTCTTTCTCAAGGTATCCCTGTCGAAAGGGATAACGCGTTTTGGTGTCAAGGGAAAATTGAAACCGCGATTTATTGGACCGTATGAAATCCTTGAAGGAGTGGGTCCTGTTGCATACCGTTTGGCGTTACCCCCAAGCCTTGGGAACGTGCACAACGTCTTTCATGTGTCGCAGTTGCGGAAATACATCGTTGATCCAAAGCACGTGATTCACTACCAAGAAGTCGCGTTTAACCCGGACTTGAGCTACGAGGAGAGACCCCAAACGATTCTAGACCGAAAGGTCGAGAACGTGAGAAATAAACCAGTTGCTTACGTAAAAGTACAGTGGAGAAACCACGGGCACGAAGAAGCCACGTGGGAGCTTGAGGACAAGACGATGGAGTTATTCCCAGAACTCTTCCTATGAGAGTACCAAATTTCGGGACGAAATTTCTTTTAAGAGTGGTAGGATGTAACGCCCCACTTTTCGAACCCTAATTTTTGAACCCTAAGGTGATTTGTATTTATTGCTTTGATTGCTGCAATTAAATGACAATTTGCTATGTGATTGAAGTGGTGACCTAATTTTGATTTGACCGAGTCATTTACGTTGTTATGACGTGGCTGAAATTAATTGATGTGGAATGAAATATATTGCGGTGAATTATATTATCTTTGGGGAGTGAGATTTAAATAGAATCATAAATAATTACCTTGCCCCTTTCATTGTGGAAATTTCGACCACTATTATTTTAAGGAGAGCAATTCTATTTTCTTGGATTTAATTATTTGTTTGGGATAATTATCCAATTAAATCCAAAGCCAATTATTCTTTATTTCTCTCTTGAGAAAAATCGGCCCCCATTATTATTCCTAAGGGGATTTCGAAATCTCCTAGCTTGTGGGAGAAGAAATTATTCATTATTTATTTTGATCACTTAATTATTTCTTTCCATGTCTAATTGGAATATCCTAGCAAATCTTGCATTATCTTATTTTATTCAAGATTTGGAAATTATTCCTTGTGGAAGGAATATTTCACACGCCTATTTCCATTTAATATGGGAGGATTTTTATTAATTTTCTTGCTCCGTATTATTTTATTCTGCTCCGTAAAAATACCAAATAAAATCATAGGCTAATTAATTAGCCATGATTTTTGAAAATCTCACCTTAATTCCTCCCTCAAATTCACGCCACTTCCTCCCCTAATCTCTATCAAATATTCATGCCATTAATCTCCCAAATCTTCAATTAATGGTAAATTATTCTATTCCTTAATCCTATAAATAAAGGAACAACTCCTAACCCTAAACCCCACCTCAAATCACACGCCTCCCACCACAAATCACACGCCCCTCCCACTTTTCATCTCCTCTCCCACTTGTTCATCCACTCCACTCAAAATCCTTTCGATTCGCCAAGAGTTTGTCGAAGAACCAAGAGTTTTAATCGTCTCTACCGATTGTTTTGTTCAAGAAAGGTACAATCAAGCCTCTATTCTTCATCCTCTCCATCCCAACTCTTCTTTTGTTCTCTCATGCATGTAGAGAGTGTAGGGAATGCAGATCTAAGGGTTTAATCGGTGGGAATGTGTAATCGTATGTGTGAATGCATTTTGATTTCAATTGGTTGATGATTTAATGAATCCTCGGTGAATGATATGTGATTTCATGAAAATATGTGTCTAAGGACCCTTTTGAGCATGCTTGTATGTTAAAACCATGAAAAGGTTGATTTTGAATAAGTAGGGGTAAACCCTAATTCGAATTCCTAAAAACATGAGAAACTGTGATTTCCGAACAGTAAGTTCCGACTCATCTTTGACCAACCAAATGAACTCCGATTTGATTGATTCTTTTTCCTGAGTAAACTTCATGATGTCTTCTGTGTTGTGTGTGAATTTCAACTCAGTTGGATAAAAGATGGACTTTTGGTGAATTTTTAAAGTTGACTGCGCAATTCTGCCAGAAATATGTTTTCTCGACCAGTGGGTTACGTCTTTGATTTGACCGACTTAAAAGAGGTATTTTGACATGAAATTTAAACTGAAAGTTATTTGATGAGTCTACTGCCTTGTCGTAAAGTTTTAGCCCCAACGGAAGTCGGATGATTTTTAAATGATTTTTATAAAATGGTTGCGCAGTGCTGCCAGATTTCTACCTTTGCAAAATAACTATATTTTTATGTTTTGAATGGCATACATGAATTATACATGTGACGAGATGATGTGATATGCAAAGATGTTATGCTATGATGTGATTTCCATATGTTGATGGGAAAACGGGAAAAGTTAGGGACATGCATAATATTAAGTCCATGTTGGTGACTAATTGGGAATACCTTATCTAAAGGTGAAAATTCGTGCGCTAAACGTGATATCAAAGGGAAAGCGATACTTGAAATCTAAACGGTCGAGGTGGGCTTCTTTTCTACCCTACATTATTTGTGGGTTTTATTTTACTAAACTCTTTTAAGTATGACTGTGGAGCTATAAGGGTGGTTTTAAGCGATTATCATGCCGTGATTTGTTTTAACGTGCCTATCTGATGTGGCTGTGGCCACTGTTATATAAATCGAATTCGGGTCCTCGTAGGGCCGCAAACCCTACGTGGATTAGTGTACACCTATGGTAGATCGTGTGCTAGCATACGGGCTGGCCGGTCTAGTGGCTTGGTTTGTGGCCACATTCCAAGTCATGTATTGGCAGATATGGTTGACGACGATGGGGAAAAATGACTGCGCAGTCGCTATTTTGAACAATGGAAAATATTTTGAGTGCCTCGGGCCTTTCTAAAGCTCAAACCCCGATGGTTACTTACGTATGGCATGATAATATATATTTCTTAATTAAAATATTTTCGGCATGAGCCACTGAGTATTTTCAAAAGTACTCAGCCCTGCATATGTTTTCTCTATGTGCAGGTTGAGCAGCGACGAGCGGTTGGTGGTGTTGAGCAGGAATTAATAACAAACTATGGTTGTTCTTAAACTCCGAATGTCGTTGTGTCTTCACACATGACGTCACTCTTCTCTTGGATGCTTCCGCTGTGATGTTTTATTTTCTCTACTTATATTTATTTTTCCTGAAACTTTTTGATGAAATGTTGAAAACTCGTTATCTTTTGAATAATGTCAAACCTTTGGTCTTTCATTTATTAAACATAACTACCTTTAGTCTTTTTAATTATTGAACTGTAATTTTGGTCAAACTTTTATTGAAACCCTAGTCTTCTATGCCCGTTCATTAAGCCCCTTTAAGTCACGATCGCCCGCTTTTATTAACCTTAGGGGGCGGACGTGACAGTTTGAGATGAAGGACCTTTGACCATTGAAATACTTTCTAGGAATCGAAGTATTGCACTCCAAAGAAGGGATATTCCTCCAACATAAGAAGTACGTTCTTGATCTCCTAACTGAAACTGGGCTATTGGACTGCAAACCTTCAGATGTTCCGATCATGGTGAATCATGGTTTGAATTTTGAGGATAATGCAGAGCTGGCTGATCGAGGGGAGTATCAACGTCTTGTGGGTAAGTTGATCTATCTTACACACACAAGACTTGATATTGCATATGCAGTTGGAGTTATAAGTCAGTTTATGCACTGACCTCAAACAAATCATATGGATGCTGCATTGAGGATAGTCCGTTATTTGAAAGGGACGATTGGCCATGGAGAATTGCTAAGTAAAAATGAGGACCTGGAGATTGATGGGTATACTGATGCAGACTGTGGCAAGTAATCCTATAGATCAAAAATGTACTGGGAGGATAATTCAGCTTTGTTGGAGGTAACTTAATCACTTGGAAAAGTAAAAAATAGAAGGTGGTAGCTTTATCAAGTGCAGAAGCTGAATATCGTGGAATCAAGAGTGGATTGACTGAGATATTATGGTTAAGGCGTCTGCTTACAGAAATAGGATTTCCACATACTTAGAAGAGTCAATTATTCTGTGACAACAAAGCAGCCATAAGCATCGTGGAACTACCATTTGTAAGGTCAGAAGATCAATTGGCTGATATACTCACAAAGGCAGTGAACCCTAAATTGTTCAAAGAAGTCTTGATCAAGTTGAGTATCGGGGATGTCATTGCTCAACATGAAAGGGAGTGTCAAATATCCCAAAGTCAAGCAATTACCAAGTGAAGAAAGAAAAAAATTACGAGAAAATATTATAATTTATACATTATCATTTAGTCTAGAAATAGGTTATTCTTTACCTAAAATACATTGTATTGAATCGTATATTATGGAGAAGAATGAACAGAAATAAAGCACGACAGAAAGTATTCTACTCCAATCTCTTCTCTCTATTGCAAACAAATAGTTGTCCCAAATTCAAATAAAAGATAAATACATGTGGGTAGTGATATAATGCAAACCCTAAATATTGTATAAACTTTAAACTATGATCTGAACCGTTAGAAAATGTCAACAGATGACAAAATAACAGCAACAGAAAATGTCAATACAGCATCAACCGCTGACACTGTGTTGACATTTTTTGTTGTGTTATTTTATCATCTGTTAACATTTTCTAACAGTCCAAATCATAGTTTGGAGTTCGTACAATATTTAGAGTTTGCATTTGATTACATCTCTACGTACATAATACCTCTAAATTTCTATTTAGACAGGATCAGATTTTGTTTACTTACTACCTCTGTCCCGCATTAACTGTCACATTTGCTTTTCGGCACTCATTTTATAAAAATGAGTAATAAATAGTTAACATCGAGAAATAGTAAAATAAGAGGGAGACTAAGATAGAGAAAGCCTTATTTACATTATTCTCTCTCTTACTTTACTATTTTTTCACTTTAACTATGTACTATCATTTTTACAAAATGAGTGCAGAAAAGTAAATGTGACAGTTAATGCGGGATGAAGGTAGTATTAAATTACTACTATTATATTTTAAATATTAAATAACGTATTATGCAATACTCCATCTATCCCATTAGAGATGAAACGTTTTCATTTTTGGGTTGTCACATTAAAAATGAAACGTTTCTAAAAATTGAAACAACACTCTCTCTACTTTTTCTTGTCTCTTACTTAACTCTCTCTTCATTAACTCATAAAACAACACTACATAATATCTTGTGACGAAAATCAAATGTTCCATATTTAGAGGGAAGGAGAGAGTACTAATCTATTTCTATTCTTATTGTGAAACCTGAAATAATAGACTATATTATTTTTAGCTACAGATTTTCTACTTCATACATCAGCCATTAAACGTTATACCTTTGACTCGGCACAGATTTTAAGAAATACTCCCTCCGTCCCACTATAAGTGGAGCATTTCTATTCCGGCACGAGATTCTATGTAGTGTTGTTTTGTGAGTGAAGTAGAGAGAATAAAGTAAGAGGGAGAGAAAAAGTAGAGAGCGTGATGTTTCTATTTTTAGAAATGTGTCATTTAGATTGGGACATCTCAAAAAGAAAAATGATTCACTTAGAGTGGGACGAAGGGAGTATAATAGAAAGTGAGTTAAAAAAGCTAATGAAATATAGGTCCTACTTTTATACACTCCGGCATCCCATAAAAATATAGGCCTTTGAAATGGCACGGAAATTAATGCACAATTGGTAGAGTAAGAGCGAAGAGAATGGTAGTTAAAGTAGTGTTGGTGAGTTGTGGATAGTGAGACACATTATTATTAGACAAGTATTGGCAGACAAGAAAAAAAATGAAAAACTAGTCACAAGTAATGACAGATGTTGCAACTATGGGTCAGCTGTGTTAGCCTGATGAGGCCGCATATAAAAGGTGAAGAAGGGAAGGAGCTCGCAACTTGTTAAAGTTAGTTAAGATGACAATTGTTAGGTAGTTATCTTGTTAGTTACTCCATTTGTCCCATTGAAATATATCATATTTCACTATTCGTTTGTCCCATAGAAATAATATAGAGAAACATCTTTCCTTTTTCTCTACTTATATTCATCTTCATACTATCTTCTTAAATTCATCTTTATAAATTCATACGGATGTCTCTGATTCCCCATATTTTACATGGTATCAGTTGATTGAAAACTTGAGCATTTGTTGATTTTTTTTCTTCACGATCTTCTCTTCAGCTTTCATCCATGGTGGCACGACGCAAAATCTGTGACTATTAAATGAGTCTTTATTTTCTCCATCCGAGTGATAATCTCGGTGTTCAGCTCGTCTCTCAACAACTAATCGGTTCCAATTACATCAATTGGAGCCGTTCCACCACCGCTCTCTTGGCGAAGAACAAACCGATATTTATTGGTTGTTCTCTTCCTTGTCCTAAGCCTAATAATATGTTTTATCCCTCATGGATTCGCTGTAACCTCATGGATTCGTTGTAGCAGTATGGTGGTTTCCTAGCTTCGAAACTCAGTTTCAACTCAAATTTTTTCTAGCAAAATGTTTTTGGATGATGCCGTTTCAATTTGGACTGATCTTCGAGGTCGGTTTTCGCAAGAAGATTCACCGATGTTAGCAGTTATTTCACTAATCTCCGAATTGTTTGGGATGAATACAAACATTCTCAGTCGATTTCTTAGTGCTCTTGCTCTATGAAGTGGCATTCTTATCAGGAGAAGGAGTGCACTATGAAGTTAATGATAAGTTTAAAATGGGTGATATGGCTCAATCGCCTAAGTGAGGCGCTCATTCTAGACGCACAGCAGATCATTTAGACTTTAGAGTAAGATTTATGTCAACTAAGGTCATCCACAACACTCATCTCCTAATCATCTCTTTCCTTCACTATTCATGCGCCTCACACCACTTTTACCTCATCCTTTATTCAATAGGCAGTACCTACAACCATTCATCCATTAACCATCTCTTCTCTTCATTATTCATGAGTCTCGCTATTTCATTTCTTCAATTTACAATAATAAAACAACATAAAACTTCATAAAAAGTTTAAAATTTACATTACGAATTTCTAAAAATTACATAATTAAAATACTTAAAATTACATTAAAAACTAGTACATAATTTAATTCTTAGAGTGCAAATAAATACCAAGGTGGCAATCCTATTTGGTATGTCACACCATTAAACTTTTGACAAATGGAAATATACATAACCCCAATTCCATCTAGATATATGAAATATGGAAACAATTCAAATATAAATGTACACATTTATTGTATGGAAAGAGTGCACATTCTATGCAGTACTACACTATATATGCGCACATACTATATTATATATACATAGGTTCATCATTTTGATGAATTAAACGTTATTAAATTATTTATTCACTCAGACATCTTAGACGTAAATTAATATAAAAAAAAAAGATCACGTCACTCATTTTAAGATTTTTAGGAGATTACTTTTTTTCTTCTTTATAAATAAAAAATGTAGATAGATAAAAAGTGTAATTATAACTTTAAATTTGATGGCATTAAATACTATATAAATTAAATTAATACATACAAATGATTATGTAGTGTATAAATTAAATAATTATATGGGTAATTATATAGTGTATATATTAACTGTATGAATATTATACATTATGTTTAATTATAAAAATAGTTAGTAATAATAAGATAATCTCATTTTATTATTAATAATAGTTATAAGACTAATTTAATTACATTAATCATTTTCAGTATATCATGAAAAAACTTCTTCAAAAAAATAAGACAAATAATTCTTGCAATTTAAAGCAATTAAATAAAAATTTTATAAACTAAAACTACTATTCAAAAAAAGATTGCTCGTCATTTCAATTACTATATATTATGTGGGTATATATATTAGTGTTTATATATAGTGTGTCTATTATATAGTATAGAATATGCATAAATTTCCCATATAATAAATGGTGTACATTTATATTTAGATTGTTTCCATATTTTATATATCTAGTTGGAATTGAGGTTATATATATTTCCATTTGTCAAAAGTTTAAGCGTGTGACATACCAAATAGGATTGTCACCTTGGTATTCCTTGACTATGGAATTTTTTCTCTACTTTACCTACTTTTTCTCTATATCTCTTACTTTACATACTTTTTCTCCCATCTTCTTACTTTACCAATTTTCATTAAAACTCATGTCGTGCACAAATAGGACTATTTTTTGTGGACGGAGAGAGTAGTTTTTTTTGTGTGAACAAAATTATGCAATTAATGGGGTATTTATAGATGATTTTAAGATGAATTAGATGATAAAATGAAAAAATAAAAAGGGGGGAAAACAATAATATTGGGAAAGTGGAAAATTTTTATTAATTTTAAATTTTTGTTTAATTTTTTTCAAAATAATAATAATAAAATAAGCTAAGTGACGGGACACCCACACTGAGAAGCCCCACGAGGCTGGACACCCGCATCAGCGTCCCGCCGCTAGCTCATCCCGGCCGGACAGCCGGATAGGTTCAGGCCCTCGACGAGATGCCATTATATTGCAGTAAAAAAATGAAAAGAAATGGAGTTATAAAAGTATCTCAAAATAGTGCAAAGAGACTTTAAATGTGATTAATCCTCATATTAAGGTCTATGCATGCTAAAATTCGTTGGTAACTTTCTGTCTCAAATTATATGTCACACGTTCCTTTTAATTTGTCCCATAAAAGATGACACATTTTAATTTTTTGAAATAGTTATCTTTCACATTAATATATAAAATTATATTTTCCCTCTCCATTTAACACATAAATAACATTTTCTAAACTCTCGCGTTGATCATCGGAAGTGTAACAAATATTATGAGATGAAGGGAGTATTAGTGGATAAATGAGTACTTAAAATTTAAGAAGGAGAAGGGAAAAGAAAATGAAAAGAAAGGAGTGGATTGGAGTCTGGTAATAAAAACAGGAATACAAAGTCATTATCTATAAATAGATACCAACATCGGCCGTAGTCTTTGGATCTCTAGCTTTCTATTTGTACATTGTATGATAAATTTAGGTACACCATCATAGCCACTCACACTCTGCATGAAGCCACTATTATTAGGAGATTTTTGCATGAAGCCACTATTATTAAATTATGTTTTAGTTAGGTGATTATAAAAAAATTTGGTGACGGCAAGGAAAAAACATGGCATCTATTGATGCCCAGCTGAGGGCTTTGGCCCCCGGGAAAGTCTCGGACGACGACAAGCTGGTCGAGTACGACGCACTGCTTGTGGATCGATTCCTGGACATTCTTCAAAGCTTGCATGGAGAACAGCTCAGGGAAACGGTAATAGTAGTACATATTTTTCCTTTAATATAGATCACTTAATTTGTTGGTTATGTAATGTTGGCAGGTGCAAGACTGCTACGAGCTTTCTGCAGAGTACGAGAGAAAGCGAGATCTGAAAAAGTTGGAAGAGCTTGGGAATAGGCTTACAAATTTGGATCCAGGGGATTCAATTGTGATTGCGAAAGCCTTTTCAAACATGCTCAACTTGGCCAACTTGGCCGAGGAGGTCCAGATTTCCTCTCGGAGGCGCAACAAGACCAGGAAAGGGGATTATACCGACGAGAGCAATGCAACGACTGAGTCGGACATAGAAGAGACTCTCAAGAGGTTGGTTTTTCAGTTGAAGAAGTCGCCTCAACAAGTTTTTGATGCGTTGAAGAATCAGACCGTGGATTTGGTCCTCACCGCTCATCCCACCCAGGCTGTTCGAAGATCGTTGCTTCAGAAGCACGGAAGGTTGTTGGTCTTATAACTACTCCCTACTATTTATTATTTTCTTGTGACTACTTTCTTAAATCTTCAATCTCAGGATCCGTAATTGCTTAGCACAATTGTATGCCAAAGACATAACTCCTGATGATAAACAGGAGCTGGATGAGGCTTTGCAGAGGGAGGTACTTTACTAGTCATTCATTTGTATGATAACTTTACTTCTGATCATCTGTTTTTCAGATTCAAGCTTCTTTTCGAACTGATGAAATACGAAGGACCCCTCCTAACCCCCAAGACGAAATGAGGGCAGGGATGAGTTACTTCCATGAAACAATCTGCAAAGGCGTCCCAAAATTTCTGCGCCGTGTTGACACAGCACTGAAGAATATCGGGATCAATGAGCGCATCCCGTACAATGCTCCTCTACTCCAATTTTCTTCCTGGATGGGCGGAGATCGCGATGGTATACTAATTTCCTTTTTCTTTTTCAGTATGTAGTGTTTATTGAAAATGGTAAGGTTGCATGGTGTTCGGATCTGTGGATGGTTGCAGGCAATCCAAGGGTTACTCCTGAAGTGACGAGGGACGTATGCTTGTTGGCCAGAATGATGGCTGCTAACTTGTACTATTCCCAAATAGAGGAGCTTATGTTTGCGGTGAGTGCGACTTACTGTTTGATCATGACTTCCTTTCTATATTTCTAACTGCTGTTTTTTCCTAGTTATCCATGTGGCGTTGCAACGAAGAGCTTCGTGCCCGAGCTGATGAACTCCACAGATCTTCTAATAGAGATGCAAAGCATTTCATTGGTAACCTCTAAAACTAATTACGCCTCCTCACTATCTGCTTACATTTTTAACCATTGTTGGCCTGGGTGATAGAGTTTTGGAAAACGATATCTGTTAGCGAACCCTATCGTGTCATCCTCGGAGATGTGAGGGATAGGCTCTACCAAACACGCGAGCGCTCTCGCCATTTATTAACTCAAGGAACATCGGATATCCCGGAAGACCAGACATTCACCTCTGTTCAACAGGTTCTCTTTTACATTTTCCTTTCATATTAGTACTTAATATATGTTGTAATACTAATATAAGGTAGTGATAAAATGCAAACTCTATATATCGTACAAACTCCAAACTCTTCAACACAATGTCAACACAGTGTAAAATTTTAAGATTTTAATATCAACACAATGTTAACACAGCGTCAACTGTTATTTTGCTTCTGTTGACATTTTCTAACGGTTCAGATCATAGTTTGGAGTTTATACAATATGTAAAGTTTGCATTTGATGATATCCCTACTAATATATATGTATATGCACAGTTGTTGGAGCCTCTTGAGTTGTGCTATAGATCCCTAAATGCTTCCGGGGATGGCTCAATAGCCGATGGATGCCTACTCGATTTTCTCCGCCAGGTCTCCACGTTTGGGCTGTCCTTGGTGAGGCTAGACATACGGCAAGAGTCGGAGAGGCACACTGATGTCCTAGACGCCGTGACAAAGCACTTGGACATAGGCTCATACCGAGACTGGTCGGAGGAGAGGAGGCAAGAATGGCTCCTCTCCGAGCTGAGCAGCAAACGTCCCCTGTTCGGATCCGATCTCCCGAAAACGGAAGAGATCGCTGATGTCCTTGGCACGTTCGAGGTGCTGGCGGAGCTCCATCCGGACTGCTTCGGGGCATACATCATATCAATGGCAACTGCACCTTCAGACGTGCTGGCGGTGGAGCTCCTACAGCGCGAGTGCCGCGTGAAGAAACCTCTAAGAGTCGTCCCGCTCTTCGAGAAGCTGGCTGATCTGGTGGCTGCTCCTGCTTCCGTTGCGCGTCTTTTCTCGATCGAGTGGTACAAGGAGAGGATTGACGGTAAGCAAGAAGTCATGCTCGGGTACTCGGACTCGGGCAAAGATGCGGGCAGGTTGTCAGCAGCGTGGCAGCTCTACAAGGCTCAGGAGGAGCTCATCAAAGTGGCCAACAAGTACGGCGTGAAGCTGACCATGTTCCACGGCCGTGGCGGAACTGTTGGGAGAGGAGGCGGCCCGACTCACCTGGCTATATTGTCTCAGCCCCCGGAGAGCGTGCAAGGGTCTCTCCGCGTCACACTCCAGGGAGAAGTAATCGAGCAGTCCTTTGGCGAGAAGAACCTCTGTTTTAGAACACTCCAACGCTACACTTCGGCCACACTGGAGCATGGCATGAACCCTCCCGTCTCCCCGAATCCCGAGTGGCGCAAGCTGCTTGACGAGATCACGGATGTTGCCACGGAGGAGTACCGGTCCATCGTCTTCAAAGAGCCACGCTTTGTTGAGTACTTCCGCCTTGTAAGTAAATTAGTCACGCTTGTTTGGTAGCCTAGATAAGGCCAAGATACTCCCTCCGTCTGCCATTAAATGTCTCATTTTTCCTTTTTCGTCCGTCCACCAATAAATGTCTCATTTCATTTTTACTATTGTTATTTGGTAAGTGGACCCTACATTCCACTAACTCATTCCACTCATAAAATCAATATATAAAAGTAGGTCTCACATTCCACTAACTTTTTTACCCACTTATTACATAAAGTCAAACAAGTTCTTAAAACCCGTGCTGGTCAAATATGAGACATTTAATCACAGACGGAGGGTGTATAAGTTATACGGCCTTATTTGATTGTTTAGTAGATAAAATGAGGCCCATGTTAGGCATATAAAGCCCAGTTTTGTCTTAAATCCCATATTACTCTAGAAATCTTATGTTATCTGAACATGTCTACCAAACACGTATATTGTTGATGAATACTAATGCAGTAAATCTCATTAATTAGGCCACCCCTGAGATGGAGTATGGTAGGATGAACATCGGGAGCCGGCCATCAAAACGGAAGCCTAGCGGAGGGATCGAGTCACTGCGTGCAATCCCATGGATCTTCGCGTGGACGCAGACGAGATTCCATCTCCCGGTGTGGCTAGGGTTCGGAGGGGCATTCAAACACGCGATAAAGGATGAGAATAAGCTGATGATGCTACAAGACATGTACAACAAATGGCCTTTCTTCCGAGTGACAATCGACCTTCTGGAGATGGTGTTAGCCAAGGGAGACCCGAGCATCGCGTCCTTGTACGACAAGCTCCTGGTCTCGGAAGAGCTTTGGGGTTTCGGCGAGAAACTGAGGTCAAACTACGAGGAGACGAAGTCCCTTGTGCTGCAGATCGCAGGGCATAAGGATCTCTTGGAAGGGAACCCGTACTTGAAGCAACGGCTGAGGCTGCGCGACTCGTACATCACGACGTTGAACGTGTGCCAAGCCTACACGCTGAAGCGGATACGTGATCCCGAGTACCATGTGGAGCCCAACTCCACTCATGCAGACCTCGTCAACCTAAACCCCACCAGCGACTATGCGCCAGGATTGGAAGATACCCTCATCTTGACCATGAAGGGCATTGCTGCCGGAATGCACAACACTGGTTGATTCTCTCTTCTTCTTCTTCTTTTGCTTTAGCGTCTTACTATTTAATAATCACATGCGCATGTCGCGTAATACAGATCGTATCATATTTTTAAGTCTTTCAAATTGCAGATTAGCTAAAAATTTGCTAGATATAAATGTCAATTATGAAACAAAGAGTTAGTGAAAATAAGTTTGAGGGTAGTTGTACTAATTTCATACCAAGTCCATTTTTATTTGCTTCCCATCTAAAATATACTTCTTCATCCATAATGTGGCAATGACATTCTCTTGTTGGGGCTAACCTAGTCCAGGGCCACCGATAAAGTGGGTTGAGTTGGGTCTTTTTATAAAGAGTGAACTACAAAAATGGTCCCTAGACTATGGGTTTATCTCGCTCATAGTCCATGGACTTTAAAAATATCGCCAGACATCCCTGAACTAATAGTTTATCTCAAAATTGGCCCTTCTGCCATTTTTTGATACGAAAATACCCTTTTGAGGGTTTGGGCAGTTTGGTCTTTTTACACTTTTAACATTTTAAATCTGATATTATTTCAGTGGAGTACTAAATCTGATATTATTTCAAAAAAAAATTATTTTTCCCTTTTGTCATCCTTCCCTTTTGTTTCTTTATTTCAATATTAGATTAATTTTATAAATTTAAATTTTAAATTTATATTTTAAAATATCAATAAATTTTTATTAATTATTAAAATTATTAAATAACAAAAATTAATAGTTTTAATCAATATTTGATAGTGTCTAATATTTAATCAATAAGGCATGCAGACGCCAACTTAGTTTTAATCAATATTTAATAGTTTTAATCATAAATAGATCATATAACACGATTATTCTGAAATAAATATGCATCTAATGTAAGACTAATATAATTTTCGTTTAATTATTTGAAAACATTCAAAATTAACTAGAAAATTTAAACAAAATACTCCTATTTAAAAATTTTAGTAGTATCAAATTTTTAGTCAACTTCATAATATATAATCACAAGCAATTATAACAACCGAACGAAGGCTAAGTAGAATAGCTCTTATTTTTCCATCATGATTAATATGGTTTTTATGTAATTCTTCGATTCAGTTGAATATTATACTCCCTCCGTCCCCTAATAGGAGTCGTTATTTGACCGGGCACGAGTTTTAAGAAATATAAAGAAAAGTTGGTTGAAAAAGTTAGTGAAATGTGGGACCCACTTTTTTTATATTGGTTTTATAATAAAATGTGAGTGGAGTGAGTTAGTGGAATGTGGGACCTACTACCATTTATGGTAAAAATAAAGAGTGACTCTTAATGGGGGACGGCCCAAAAAGGAAATTAGCGACTCTTATTCGGGGACGGAGGGAGTATTAAATAACAAAAATTAATAGTTTTAATCAATATTTATAGTGTCATTAATTAATAATTTTAATTGATAAAAATTTATTGATATTTAAAGTTTTAAATTTACAATTTAATTTTATAAAATTAAATATAATATTGAAATAAAGAAGCAAAGTGAAGGATGACAAAAGGGAAAAAGAATGATAATTTTGAAATAATATCAGATTTAATACATCACTGAAATAATATCCGATTTAAAATGTTAAAACTTTAAAAAGATCAAATTGGCCAAACCCTAAAAAGGTATTTTCGTATCAAAAAATGACAAAATGATCAATTTCGAGATAAACCCTTAGTCTAGGGATGTCTGACGATATTTTTAAAGTCTAGGGACCAGCGGCGGATCCAGGTGGGGTCGGATGGGGTCGGCCTACCCCACCACCGGCCCCGGCGTGCCGCCGGAAAGCTACTTTCTTCACCCTCCGACCCTACGGCATTCGCGTCTTCGCCCCACCTCACGCAGTGTGAGATTGTGAGAGGAGACTGGGCATAGAGAGAAAAGAAAGAAATGAGTCCGGAATTCGGCGGCGGCATCACGACAGGGGAGGCAGTTGTCGAGATGGTGAGAATACAGAAGAGTTCTTCCAATATTTCATTTCGAAGAGAGATGAATGGAAATAGATTTTGCGCAGAGGGAGATGAGAGAGAATGGAGATGTCATTATTATTTCTTCTTCCCTATATTTACCTCGTGAACTACAATTAAATTATTATCAACAATAACTAAATTTAAAAGATTAAATATCTTCAATTATGTGGAGTATTTAATTTTAGAATGGGCTTTGAATTTTATTTATTTATTTGTATTCATTCTCAAAAGTCAATTAAAAATATATTCCCATCTAATAATTTCAATTAATTGTAAAATAAACAAATACTTATATAAACTAAATATTTTTAAATTTCTTCTATTTAATTATATAAATTAAATTTTCAATCTTATTATTCATATTCAAATAATTTTAGTTTTTAAAACTCCTCCGACCTCCAATAAACGAACTCATATCATTTTTAGCACGTCCAACTAAAGTAAGTCATTTTTTTCAAAATATAATAAAATTTATCTTACTTTCTTTTCTATTTGATTCTTTATTTAATCTTATCTCCTAGTACTTTATTGTTTTCTACTACTTAAATATTTTTTTTAAATTTCGTATCCAAAAGACACAGAGAAAGTATGTTGTTTTCAGAATTGATACTCATATGAATTATTAAAATTAAAATATATGTTTATAAAAATAATTATTTTAAATATTTATTATTTGATTCGACCCCACGATATTTAGTTCCTGGATCCGCCATTGCTAGGGACTATGGGCGAGATAAACCCATAGTCCAGGGACCATTTTTGTGGTTCACTCTTTTATAAATTTGGATCCATCCCGATCATGAGATGATTGCAAATGGATTACATTATTAATTATTAAATAGTAAATACCTCCTTTGTCCCATAAAAATATGGCCCTTTCCATTTATTAAAAGTGGTCTCCAAGACATTACTCATACACATCAATTTATTTACAATTCGGCGCATAGTAAATAATTAAAATATCCAACTTTCTTTTTCCTCTTACTATATTAATATTTTTCTATTTTTAAAATTTCAACAATCCTTTCTTTCTCTATGTAAACTCCTTAGAGTGCATAAATTTTCGTATCATCTTGGCCATTATGACCCACCATTACAACTCACACTAATAATAATGTGGGTCTCACTATCCACTAACACTATTTTAACTATCATTTTTTGCTTCTCTTACTTTACTAATTTTTTTATTAATTATCGTGTCATTTCAAATGCTCATATTTTTATTTAATGGATGGAATAAATATTTTCTTCATTCAGGGAATATTATTTCTATCTAAGACGGATTATTTCTATCTAAGACGGCCGAATTTTATGCACTCTAACTTTAAGGAGTTTAGATAGAGAGAAAGGTTGTTGAAATTTTAAAATAATAAATGAGGAATAAAGTAAGAGAAAAAAGGGAGGCGGATATTTTAATTATTTACTTGTAGTACTAAGTAATGGGTCATTTATGGACGAAAAAAGATCATTGGTGGGACACAGAGAGTATTTACCTTCAAATTCACTGTAATTATTTTTAAGAAAGTTCAAATGTAATTAGGAATTTTAAAACTATAAATTAATATAAATATTAGGATAAATATAATTAAAATTATGTCACTATTAGAAGAAATATAATTATAATACTCCTAACACTCAAGATGTTCATCTTTTCTTTTTAGTTTGTTCAACTCAAGACGTCAACTTTCTATATTGAAAAATAAATCCCTCATTTCTCTCTCCTTATTAAAATAATCAATTACATTTTTATTCTATTTTATCACACTCAACTACTCCACTTAAAATCTCGTGTCATTCAAGAATATGGATATTTTGAGTGAGACGGAGGGAGTATAAAATTTTATAGTTGCGGGTCTTGTTTGGGCCTAACTGGGCTAGCTCCTAGGTTTGGTCCGGGTTGTTCATGGGCCTATTTCTAATGATCTTAGGCATGAGTTTAAAATATGACTTAATTGGAGTTCTTTTAACATATGGGTCCAAACCCGCTTCATTATGGCTGATGGGTCAGGGTTGTGAATTGACAACTCCATATGTTCATACTTTTTTGTATGCCCCTTTGTCCATTTGGACATGATTACTGATATAATATACTCCCCCGTCCCACAAAAAGATGTCACATTTATGTGATGACATGGGATTTTGGAGATTTTGTTTCATGTGTTAAATGTATAGAGAAAATATAATTTTTATATTGATATGAGAGAGAACTTTTTCCAAATATGAAAATTAGGGGTGAAAATTTAGTTCTCGGGTTTTGGGTATATCTGATCCCGACCCAATACCCGATGGGTTTTGGGTACCCGAAATTATGGGTTCGGGTACAGGTTTGAGTAGTTAATGTTAGGATTTTTCGGGTTTAGGGTACCCGAAACCCGTATTAGGGTACCCGATTAATTATATATTTGTGATAAGTATTTTTATTTAAACATCATGTTGCATCATATATGTTCTTACTTTATCTTTTCAATATATAGTTATGCTTTCTCCGTTTTATTACATGTTTAATTAAAATTTTAAAAAATTTATTTTGAATCTCTTTTGAGTAATGTCTATTTGTCTAATATCTATTATATAAATATATAGAGGGAACATCTTTTTTAGTATATCAACTATCCCAAATGAGCAAATTTGGTCCGTAACATTCATAATATCTTTTGAGGTCCATTAACTATAAGTTAATATCAATTCAACTACTTTTTAACTATTTCCAATATTTTCATGACCAAAGTACCCTTAAGGCCGTGAAGGACAATTCAATCTCTTTATTCATCCACTTTTTTCTTTCTTCTAATTTGTTAGGGACTAAGTTTAATAGATCTTATACTATTATTATTAATATTATTAATATATATCATACCTTATTTGAATGTTATGATATTACTTTCTAGTGCTAGTTAATACTTTTATATGGTTACATTCTCAATTATTTAGATAAAACTAAGATAAATATTTTATTTTAGTGAATCTTGTAATTTTATTAAACTGAAAATTTAAGTTAATCATAATATATAATATATACTACATTGAAATAAAAATTTAATAAAGTAGAAAAAATATGATTCACGAATTGATAGAAACTATTGATTTTTCATGAGGTTGTAAATGACCTAATGATAATGTTAAGACGCGACAGTATGATACTAAACAATTGATAGCAACTATTTATTTTTTATTTAATTAAACAATCATAGATTTAAATTAATCATATGTTCAACTAAGAATGTCATTGTCTTTTTATTAAATTGATTATTGATAATCACAACTAATTTTTTTAGACTATAATTACTACATAAGAGTAGATAAAATAAAACTTAGCTCTTTGAATTATTTAAGATTCTATGTATGCTAATAAATTTTAATTTATTTTTAATCATCAATTTTGTATTGCACTTAAAAATAACATATTCTATGTATAGCTTTAAGATTGAAAAATTAATATTCCATCTAATAAATTGAACTACTTTCATATACAAATATTGTATAAGTATAATGTTTACGTATATTTATATCTAAGTTATTTCACTATTAATATTAAATATAGTACAATGATTTAAAATATTACAAATAAGTAAAACTAAATGTAAATAATTAATAGTAATAGAATATTAATATCATTAAGATATTTTTATTTTGAAATTAAAATGAGAGGGAACATCTTTTGTGGTACATCAACTATCCCAAATTACATATTTTAATGAAAAAGAGAGGGTAAATAGATTTGAATTGCCCTCATTGGCTTTAAGGGTACTTTGATCATGAAAATATTGGAAATAGCCAAAAAGTAGTTGAATTGATATTAACTTATAGTTGATGGACCTTAAAAGATATTATGGAATGTTACGGACCAAATTTGCTCGTTTAAGATAGTTGATGTACTAAAAAAGATGTTCTCTCAAATATATATGGTCGTAGAATCATAATGTAGAGAAAGTTAAAGCATTAAAATTGAAGTGTAAACTTTTAATAATAGTCAATAAATAGTACTAATAGTATTGTGTTATTTTTAATAATTTGTATTCTCATCACAATATAATTTATATAAATAGAATAAATTTGAAATATAATAATTTCGGGTTTATGGGTACCCGATTTGTTGGGGTCGGGTACCCGAACTCACATACGGGTCGGGTATTGGGTATGATATTTTTGAGATTTCGGGTTCGGGTACCCGAATTTGCAGGCTAATGGAAATCATGTGACATCTTTTGTAGGACAAACTAAAAAAAGGAAAATGAGACATCTTTTGTGGGATGGGGGAAGTAATATTGTACTCCCTCCGTCCCTCAAGAATATGCGCTTTCTAATTTTAGAAAGTCTTTTCTCTCTAATGAAGTGAGACTCATTCTCCACTAACAATACTTTATTTACTTTTTCTCTCTACCCCTCTCTTACTTCACTAATTTTATATTAAAACTCGTGTCGACCCCACAGTGCATATTCTTTGGAGACGGAGAGAGTATAATGAATTGAAGTCATGCTTGGTCTCCAAAATTCATGCACATTTGTTTTTGTTTCTCTTATTTATCGAGACATTCTTTATGAATGGAAACATACAAATTTTACCATTAGACAAAATTTCCATATTTTCTCTAAAAATGGTCTTGCGATGACACGCATAAATATAAATTTTTAAATATATTTCTTGCTTTTTGCAAGTTCTATTTTTTCCATCTTCAGCTTGGGTTAAATAAAATCTGTGTACCTTGCGCGATATGAAACTACTTTTCATTAATATGGACTATATCGTACATGTCTTTAAACTTGATTATCTTTAAAATCCTACCAAATACTTGCCCTTTTAGTGTAATACTATAAACTTTAGAGTAAACTAAGATCAAGATGCACAAGTTTTGTTGACCAAATATAAAGTAATTTTTCTCTATCTACTTAACATACTGTACTAAATATCAATTAAACTCCGTGCCGAAAAAGTTTCACTTCAATTATGAGGAAATGGAGAGAGTGTTATAACTTTATAGTAAAATAAGATCAAGAATGCATCTCAACGGTATGCCGTTAATGCATCTTTCGACGATAAAGTGCACTTGATACGGATATCTTCTCCACGACATCTTGTTTTTACTTTAGAACTAAATTTGTCGTGCTGAAATGGAAGGAGACTTTTAGAACTCCAATCTGTCGCCAAATCATTTGTCAATATATTCACATTATTATTGTTTTCCAAATCTACATTTATTTACATTATTTTTGTTTCATGCATTTCAATATCTTAACCGGCCAATCTCGTTCAGTATAGAGTACGTATAGTACCAAAGTAAGGCTAAATTCATAACCAATACATATAAAAAATTTAAAAATTTATTGACTTCTCCAAATGCAATAAAATGAAAATTCAAAATACAAATAGAATTCATCTCACCATTTAATCTACTACTGCTTTATTACCACTTCATTGGTGCTATTTAAGATGGTCATATTTTTAAATGGCACAGAAATTTAAATGAGACAGTTGAATATAATAAAATAGAGTAAGACAAGATAGTACTCCCTCCGTCCCGGGCTACTCGCTCATTTCCTTTTCGGCTCGGAGATTAAGGAATAAGTGTATAGGAAAGTCAAAAATGACGGCGGTAGGTGAAATTTTTTACTAAAAATGGAAAGAGTGCAAGTAACTTGGGACGCCCAAAAAGGAAATAAGTGCGAGTAGTGCGGGACGGATGGAGTAATTTTTTAGATAAATTTATTTCTAAATATAGAACGTGACATTTTAAGTGGTGAGGAAAAAGGAAATGTGATTACCTTCAAATGGAATCGTAGAGTAATTCTTTTACATTAATAAATGACAAATTCCAAGTAAAATTTAAACTAACTGACATTTCCGCAAACACACACAGAAAAGAAGAAGGCTTCAAAAATCGCTTAATTTCGGAAAAAATGGCTCTAACAACGAGGCAGCGGCGCTCCTCGCCGCCGGATCTCCAGACGGCGCCGTCCCCTTCTCCCTACTCCAAGGTCGACAAGCCGGATAAGTCAGCCGGCCACGACGACCAGAGGCTGGGTTGGTTCCTGCCGCTTTTGTCGCTGTCAGTGCTGCGCTACATGAGCGCCTCATCTAACATCATTCACGACTGCGATGAGGTCTTCAATTACTGGGAGCCTCTCCATTTCCTACTCTACAAGACCGGCTTCCAAACTTGGGAATACAGGTCACCGCCGATTTCAATTTTCGCTTCTCCTTTTTGTTTGCAATTGAGTGCCTTTGCTGTTTAATCCCTTGATCGGTTAGGTTTACTCTTGCGGCGATTAATTGAGTGATCTGTGGTTGTGTTGTTGATAAGAGGTGGTCTATTGTTGCTTTCTCTTAGTTGTGAATTGCTTTCCCTTGGTTGTAATTGAGTGCATTTGCTGTTTAATCCCTTGATCGTTTAGGTTTACTTTTCCGGCGATTAATTGAGTGATCTGTGGCTGTGTTGTTGCTAAGAGGTGCTCGATTGTTGCTTTCCCCTTAGTTGTGAATTGCGTTTCGAACGCCTTGAGGATCGGTGAAGGGTTTGGGGTTTAGGGTTTATCATCAACATGTTTACGAGTCCTGTTTCATAAATGCGTGAGGATATACCAAAATTGATAAAAATCCATAATGTTTGCACTAGAAGCTGTCATCACATGTTCTTGTTTATTTGCATGGGTTTTGCTTGAGAGTTGTCAGTTTCCTGTTGATTGGGGAGGTTTACGACTATTCACTCTCGTATAGATTTTAAGGTCGTTTCTGAGTAGGTTTTACATTTTATTTTTTCTGCTTCAAGTTTTGTTCAGGATTGTGCGAATCTATTAATGTGTATTGCTAAGTATTGTACAAAACTAATCAAAGAGATTGGCGTGTTTTTACGTAATGGATTCCAACATCTTTTATGCATCCTGCAGCTCCCAGTTTGCGTTGAGGTCTTACTTATATATTATTTTCCATAACTTGGTTGGTTATCCGGCTGCTTGGTGGTTTGGAGAAGAAAAGGTAAGATGTCTCTTCTACTCCCTTACTTTTTATGCTGGATCCAATTCTTCTACTCATCTCTGAATTTTTTGTGCTTAATTATATCAGGTGAGAGTCTTTTATGCCGTGAGGATTTTTCTTGCTATTCTGTCTGTCATTGCGGATGCTGCCCTTGTTGTGGCCCTTTCTAGAAAGTATGGGAAACGTCTTGCTTCGTATACACTGGCAATGCTATGCTTGGCTAGCGGTTGTTTTTTCGCTAGCACTAGTAAGTGCAATTAATTTGACCTGGTTTTTACTCTTTGTTATATGCATTTTTAAGTTGCCCCTGCTGACTTTTTAACCTAAACAATGCATGTAGGATAGAGGCCTGAATTATCATATGTTCTCCAATTAACTCATGATTACTGCTGCATATACAGGTTTCCTTCCAAGTTCGTTCTCTATGTATGCGATGTCTCTATCATCAGCACTTTATCTTTTTGAGAAACCCGCAGCTGCAGTTTTAAGTGCTGCCACTGGAGTTATTCTTGGTTGGCCATTCTCAGTCCTGGCATTTCTTCCACTTACAACTTTCTCCCTCAAGAAAAGGTTTAAACATGCATTTTTGTCTGGTGTCATCACTTCTCTTTTTCTTGTGGTGAGTGTTATTTTCGGACTGTTCAAAAATATCTGACAGTAACCAATTTTATCAGCCCATGCACCTATTAATCCACTGCCATCTTGTCCAAATTCTCAATTTATCTTTTCTTTGATATAGTCTTATACATGTCCCAGGCACTATCGGCCATTGTTGACCACTACTACTACGGAAAGTGGACGTCATCCGTTCTCAATCTATTGATATATAATGTTTTAGGTGGTGGAGAGAGCCACTTATATGGTACTGAAGGGCCACTGTTTTACCTGAAGAATGGGTTCAATAACTTCAACTTTTGTTTCATCCTTGCTCTTCTGTTCATTGTGATCCTTCCCATTGTAAAGAAAAAGTATGCTCCAGATTTGTTAGTCATCATCTCACCTGTGTATATCTGGCTGGCTTTTATGTCTTTACAGCCGCACAAGGAAGAGAGGTAAATTTTGCTTTTCTTCTTTTGGTCTATTTCTCAACTTAGTTTTTCTTTTCTCAATATATCCTCTTTAGCTTTGACTTCTATTATAGCAGAATATTTATCTTTAACCCATGCATCTTATGTTTCTTAAAGTGTTGTTTACAATAAGCCTTATCTTTCAAGTTATAAGAAACACTAATATATTTTTCTTGTGAATCACGGCTAATTACTGCAAAACTGCCTTTCGTCTAATTGTCTCCGTGTTGAAACATAGGCATATATATAAGCAAGTTATTAGTATCCTACACCCAAAAATTCTAAAGCAAATTGGCTGAGGACTCTATCAGGTTTTTGGATATTTTGTTAGCAATCACTGTATATGATCGAAAGGGATAGCATCCATTTAAATCATGAAGTTTGGTCAAATTCTTGTCTGTCCCATGAATTTTGAAATTGGAAATTGGAAATTGGAAATTGGAATATTAAATCACGAAGTTTCAATTTTACTCAATTGTCCCATCCATTCACAAAATGCCTCTTTTAATGATATTCAAAACGACTTGTTTCATTAAAATAAGTATTTTTTTTCTTTTTTATTTCTTTATTTTTTTATTTTTTTGAAATATTGTCGTTTTAACATCAAAAGACGTTGATTAGTGCATGGATGAAACCGTTGAGAAAAATTGAAACTTTGTGATTTAATATTCCAATTTCAAAGGTCATTAGAACCAAACTTCATGATTCAAATGGCTACTATCCCTAATCAAAAAGGTGATAATTTGCTTGATTTCTTCAGCATCTTTTCATTAAATCGGAGAAGAGGTTGAATGTACTTAGCTAGTGTAGAGTGAATACAGATGACTATGGTTATTGATGTTTTGCAGATTCCTTTATCCAATATACCCTCTTATTTGTGTTGCTGCTTCAGCTGTCATTGACAGCCTTCCTGATTTATTTCGGGATAAGTACAATCCAAATGATCCTTCTATTCTTGTTATGGTATGACTTTTTTCTTCTGAAAATTACCTATGGTATGGCTCGGTTTAGCTGATTGAACGTACTTTTGCTGTGGTTGCACAGGTAGCAAAAACGTTGAGGCCTTTGGTTCTTGGACTCATTTTATGTGCCTCTCATTCTAGGACATTTTCTTTAATCAATGGTTATTCAGCTCCTGTGGAGATTTACAAACATTTGGAACACTACGATGATGTTGGGGAAGGTAGGAAATTCCTATTATTTTCATTTACCAAGGGTCATTAGTTCCCATTATTTTTAAATTCTTAGTACCCGAACTGTGGTCTTACATTACTAAATCTCAGGCGTTAAATTCATTAGTTTCCTTTTGATGTTAACTAAAAAATGAGCTCTTAGGTTTAAACTACTGAAATATTTTTTTCCCAATAAGAAATATTCCATATTTTATAAAATATTATTTCAGTCAAAGTGCTATTTGCTGCAAAAATCTTCAAAGCTGGACACTCCCTTTGTCCACTATCAATAGTCTTGGTAGTGGACAACACTGATTTTAATGTAAAATTGATAAAATATGAGAGAAAAAGTAATTGGAATATTATTAGTTGAAGGTGAATAAATAGGAGGAGGAGAAAAGGTAAGAGAGAGAGTAGGAAAAAGTGGTGGTGTCATGTTACCCAAAATGGAAGGAGACTTTGTGGATGGACCAAAATGGAAAAACAAAACTATTGGTTGTTGATGGAGAGAGTATGATATAATGTAGCCTGAGTTTTTGTTAATTTGGCTATTGTGATTTGTCCGGTTGTGTACTAAAGCAGAACGTGTTAAAAACTAACACCCTTGTAATTGATACTGGGCATAACCCAGAGATTGTACCCTATTGTGCGTTGAGTCCATTGACAAGATTTACAAATATAAAAGCACTTGCAGTCTCCGTTATATCTTTGATTTTCTATGCTATAATCTTTGTTATATTTGTGCAATACCTCTTAAATATGTATTCAACGTTTCCAGGACCTTTTAGTTCTGATTCATATACAGGTTTTCATGTTGCATGAATTTGTTCGTGCTTACCTTAATTTTCCAAGCTTTTGTACATGATATAGGTTCGGTCCTGTGCGTTGGAAGTGAATGGCACAGATTCCCATCATCTTTTTTTGTCCCCGAGTACATCGGACAGGTGAAATGGATAGATGACGGGTTCCGAGGTCTTCTCCCTCTCCCGTTCAACGCTACCTTAGGTGGCACATCTGCTGCTCCGCCCTATTTCAACAACAAGAACCTGGCTTCAGATCAACAATATGTAGTTCATCTTCCTCGTTACTAGAAATTTGAGAACATGTACATTTCCTTACCATCAATGACTTAACCTTTCTCCATCTCTTTCTTCTAATAACTGTGCAGCTCCAAGATATAGACAAATGCGATTTCCTTGTAGAGTTGCATCTCGAAAGACCTTACATTCCTCGTGGGAGTGACTTGAATACATGGGAGGTTCGAACTCTTTCACTCTCTCACACACACAAACACTCTCAGTTAGTTATCTAATGGATTAGTATTTACAGGTTATGGCAGCGATGCATTACCTGGATCGCGAAATGTCACCTCCCAAGTACCGGTCATTCTTTATCCCATACCTCTGGCAGCAGAATAATGTCTTCGGTTTGTACAAACTACTGAAGAGAATACCAAAATGATAGCCACGTAAACAGTCTCCAAGTCACTGCAACGACTATATTATGAGCAGACCATCCACCGATTCATGCTAATTTTGTTTTGTCCTTGCTACAGGAATGGCAATAGCTTCCATCAGATTTGCTGATAGTAGATTTTCTTGTTGGTCTCTGTCTCTCTAACTCTAGTCGGTTGATGTCTGAAGAGGATATAGTCTTTTACCTTGCCTATGGTTTTACTTTTACACTTATGTCATCATCATATGGAATAGAAGGGGAATGGAATGTCAATTTCTACTTCCATTTCACTCCTCTACTTGATACTCCGTTTCATTTAGGAAGGAGTGGGTATTCGGTTAATCAGTTATAGCTTAATCGATAACTGATATTTTCGATGTGTTTGGTTTTGGTTTTCAGTTTGGGATGAATCGAGTATCGGTTATAACCAATGAATCGATAACTGATATTTTCGGTGTGTGTTTGGTTTTGGTTTTCAGTTTGGGAGGAATCGAGTATCGGTTATAACCAATGAATCGATAACTGATATTTTCGGTATGTGTTTGGTTTTGGTTTTCAGTTTGGGATGAATCGAGTATTGGTTTTAACCAATGCCCGTTCATTTAAACTGATAACTAATTATTAAACAAATTCATGAAATATAAACTCAATTTACTGAGTTTGTTTTATGTAGTTTTAGTTTTTGATATATATATGTTAATTGAGTTGCTAACATATATTGATTGTAGTAAACGGTGTGTGTCTGTATTGATTGAATTGTATTGTTGTGTTAATTCGGTAGTGAGAAACCTTTAGTGGTGACCTGAACATCATTTAGTCTACAATGCAGAAGACGTATACATATTTGCTCAAACCTCATAAATTAAATGCTTGTGAAACACAATATAAATGAAACACTAAACATAATGTGACAAAAATATTTCTTATCATATACTTCCTCCGTCTCACTCTAAATGGAAGTTTCTAATTCGGCATGAGATTTTATGTGGTGTTATTTTGTAAGTACAGTGGAGACAATAAAAGGGAAATAGTAGAAAGAGTAATGTTTTTATATTTAGAAAGTGTCATTTAGAGTATGACATCCCAAAAACAAATCAGTGAGTAGTATGAAAATAAAGATTTGCATATACAAACAGGTCGAAATGCCTGTTTTACAACATATGCCCTAACAATCTACAATCTTTACAATATCCATCATTGTAAATAAATGAATGGCGATGTCTCAATATTAGGCATCCTTAACTTAGTTAAATGGACTAATCATCTTAACTTTTATATTTTCCAGTTGTGAACAATTGTCACATCACATGATACATTTTAATTTTAAAAAACAGTCAATTGTCACCATTTAGGTTTTATTTTGGTTATTGTTTACATCGTGTGGTTTCTTTTATTGATATTTGAGATTATTGAGTTTTTAAATTCCCAAAAACTATATAGCTTGCCTCAACTCAGGGGCAGGGGCGGACCCACGTTGGGATGCAACAAGCACTTCCATGGCGTGTGATTCCCAAAAACTATATAGCTTACCATTTTTTCTTTGCTATGCTTAACTTGTACTGGACTATTATTATTTCTTGGATTTTCATTTTTGTTTTTTCAACACACTACCAGATTTTTTCATAGCTCAATAAATGCCTATATTAATTCATTTGTTTACTAATTAATTCATTATTAAATAATTACAAATTTATTTATGTTATTTCTAGTAATTTAGTTTGTGTAATAGTATTTGTTTGCTTTCCTATTTGAGTAAATATTAGTATTATTGTAAGATCACAAATGAATGTTCTTTATAAAATAGTAGTACTCCTAGCCCCATAAATTTGCATATATATCATATAATAGTAATAAATTTAACTAAATTATGTTTTCTTTGAAAAATGTATATTACCTCCTCATATTTCGAAACCGATGCTATGAATATATCATCTTTAACTTATTTTATTTATTCTCAATTTTTTCTCTCATTATTCATTTCTACTTCACCTATGTAGCGTTCAAATTGCAGTTGGTTTTGCTGTAGTTGACCCTGAAAATATGCAACAATTGTTGATGTAATTTGGACCCCATTATTAAAATCTCGCATCCATCACTGCTTCAACTTCAATGTTACCTGAGTCTAGAGCCTTTGTCCTAGCGGTAAGGAGTTTAGATATTATTGTATAAGGTGTCGAGTTCGAGCTCTCTCGACATCAGTTATAATTTCCTTCTTCATATAGGAGTTTATTTATAAAAAAAAACTTCAATGTTACTAGAGTCTTATGTATCTTTGTTTTTGTCGAGTGGTGCATCAAAATATGTTGACTGACGCGATTTCAAGTTATGATTTTATTATTGTTTGTGGTCATGATTTAATGGTGATCATATCTTTGTCTTGTTTAAGGTGATCATATTGCCTATTGTGTAGGTGTTGTTAATATAGTACTCCTTCCGTTCACGAATTTCACATTTAAATTTATGTCATTTAATAGTGTAACTATTTTTGGTAGATAGAGAGTATTATGCAGTGTTGCGAGATCAATACGTTTATACTCGTTGTTAGCTAACGTTTGTCTTTTATTAATTAGATTATTGATACCTTTGCTTTTTAAAAATAGAAACTTTTAAAAAATCACGACTTTTAATTTATAATTAATAAAGTAAGATATATAAAAAGAAACATGAGTAAGAGTGAAGAATAGAAAAGATAGTAGAAGTGGTGTTAGGGGGTGTTCGGTTTGGCAAAGATTGTATCCCGGATAAATATGTACTCCCTCCGTCCCATCTCAAGTGATGGACTGCTTTTCGGCACAGTGTTTGGAGGAAATGATAATAAATAGTAAAAGTGGAGAGAAAGTAAATTAAGTAAAACAATAATGTAGATACGACTCTCTTTTATATTAATCTCTCTCTAACTTACTTTCTATCCACTCTAACTATTTATTATCATCTTTCCAAAACAACAGCCAAAAAGAAATCAATCACTTGAGCTGGGACGGAGGGAGTACTGTGTTTGGTTCATGGGTTTCAATCCCATAACTCAATCCTAAATGATAATCATGAGTAATTAGTCATAGCCAACCCCCTATAACTAAAATAATCTCACAACTCAATTCTACAATCTAGAATTGAACACCACATTAGTGGATTGTGAGATCCACATTATTATTGGTGTTTTAATGGTATAAGTTGTAAATAAATTGATATATAAGGATAATACGTGGTTCAAAAATTTCCTAAAATAAAAAATCTAAAAAGTTTTTATTTTAAAAAAAAGGATTAAAATAAAAATAATTTCTATATCTAAATTATAGAAGTAGTACGGAGTACTATTTTATGCTGTTTAAAATGTCATCATTTTAGTGGACTCTGTCCACTAATTTGTTAGGCGAAGATTTTTATGACAAATTTTCTTCTCTTTTCAGAGCACATGTAGCCTAATAAAAATACTACTACTCCTAGTATTATTTATTTCTTAGAGTGAACTAAATCAAAGGTCCCTAATATTTTTATTGTGTCACTGCATGCCCCTAAAAAAAATATCACCAGACCGTTCTAACCTTAAACATAATCACATATAGTGTTTTTTCTGACTATATTGCCTTTAAACCCTAAAAGGGCATTCCAGTCATTTCAGTGAATATTCTGACAATGGCGGTCTGCATGTTGCGACTTCTACTGTTCCTGACACAAGTGATGGTTGGCGATTGGACATATTGTGCAATCATTTCGTATTCTTCACATATACAGTAATATAGTGCAAATCTTAATTGAACTTAAATATCATCTTATACACATAATTTAAATACATAAAAAATAATTTAAAAACTTATAAATTTAATATCAATAATATAGTACATAAAATCTGGAAAACATCTTTATAGACTACACTAAGGATAGAACACATGTATCATCATTATCGTAACAAATAATAATAAATTTTATTATATAAATGATATTTTGATAGATGTTTTTAGGCTCTCATCTTTTAGAACATTTTAGAAAAAGTCTCAAACTTTTAGTGTATTTCGTAAAATGTCCCCTACTTTTAGCATATTCCAGAAAATCTCCATAACATTTTAAAAAAATAAGTTGAGGACATAAAACACTATTAACCCTTCTCGATTTTTTTTGCTAAAATGATGTTATTTCATGTGTTGATGACTTGATGGGAATTTTTGCATAGCGGAATATTTTGTGAAATACGTTGAAAGTTATGAACATTAAGTTGAGGACATTATATATAGAATTTGCTGAAAGTACTAGTATTAATTTATAGTATATAATTATACACAACGTAATTATGATTTTCGGAATTTTTTTATTTAAAATACAATCTGAATCAAACTGAATGCCCAAAATTTGAAGAAAAAGATATCCTAAATCTAATCCAATCTTATGAAAAATCCAAATAAATATGGATGTATATAATGTGGGAAATTTCAAATATGACATGACATTACAGAGGATAGGTCTGCAAGGCAGTGGAGGTCTGCAGTGTAGGTATACAGGTTTTTGGTAAGTTGACTAAAATGCCCCTGAAGGCATTTAGGTATTTTGGTCCGAAAAATGACTACAAATATACGATATGTGATTGTGTTTAAGGTTAGAATTGTCTGACGATATTTTTTTTTGCTAGGGGCCTACAGTGAAACAAATGGAAATATGAGGGACTTTTGATGTAGTTCACTCTATTTCTTAAATTTGGTGGAATACAAGAACCGACTATCTAGATAAAATAATTATTTCAGAAAGGTATTTTAAGAAGTCAAATAGAAATACTTTTACAGTTACTATAATTTCCAAATTATTGAAAACAAATCAGCTACGCCACTATTAAAGAAAAGAAAAGAAAAACGTAATTAATTTTTATAAAAAATATACTCCCTCCGTCCCTGAAAATTTATCAATTATTTCATTTTTGTCC
The DNA here is from genome assembly GCF_004379255.2 of Salvia splendens. NCBI lineage: Eukaryota > Viridiplantae > Streptophyta > Magnoliopsida > Lamiales > Lamiaceae > Salvia > Salvia splendens. The sequence goes on along the minus strand of NC_056037.1, from coordinate 17,860,179 downwards.
GTCCATAAAAATTTGTCACCTTTCACTTTTACTATTTTTTTAATAGATCTCACGTTCCACTAACTTATTCCCACTCACATTTTATTATAAAATTATATAAAAGTATGACCCACATACCACTAACATTTTCAATCCACTTTCTATTACATTTTTTAAAATCCATGCTGGCCAGATGATGATAAATTGTTAGGGACAAAGAGAGTACTAATTAACTATGTCATGTTATTTTCTCTTACTGCCTCGAATGAGAGAGTCCAGGCAACCAAACATTGCCTTAGTGTTTATTTACCTATTTTTTGTGAAAAATACAACATTTTTACATTAATATTTTTCAAAATGAGTTATATCTCTCTTGCTTCTTTAACATTTTAATATTTCATTTGTTTCTTTTTTATTCTCATTTTAGGAAATTTGTGGATTAAGCTTTAATTTGTAATGAGTTGTTAAAATGACAATCAACAATAGAGGATTAGAGGATGTAATCAAATGCAAACTCTAAATATTGTATAAACTTCAAATTATGATCTAGATCGTTAACATGTGACAAAATAACAGTAATAAAAAATATCAATACAATGTTAGGGGTTGACGTTGTGATGACATTTTTTGTTGTTGTTATTTTGTCATCTGTTGACATTTCCTAACGGTCAAAATCGTAGTTTGGAATTTATACAATATTTAGAGTTTGCATTTTTTTCACTACCCGAACAAATAGATATATAGATATGTTCTTTATAAAAAAAATACTACTCCCTCCGTCCCACTTTAGGAGTCCCGATTTACCATTTTTTGATGTCCCATTTTAGGAAGACCGGTTAAAATATTCTATAAATTGTAATAGGACTCATATTTCAGTAACATTTTCCTACTCACATTTATTATAAAACTATATATAAAAGTATGACTCACATTCCACTATCTTTTTTCACCAACTTTCCTTTACCTTTTTTAAAATTTGTGCCGAACTCAAATAGAATTCCTGAAGTGAGACGGAGGGAGTATTTTCTGTAGATTCGTATTTAATTGAGCAAATACAGTTCAATATTGAGTGTGTTTGGATGTGTGGATGCAGCACCAGGAATAAGTGCTTCTCCTTCAGAAGACAACATGCGACACTTCAATGTTATGATTCTTGGACCAACACAGTCTCCTTATGAAGGTAACTTTGGCGTTGAGTCTATGGTTATGTTGCTTCTTACTACATATCTATAGTAAATATTGGTTCATTAGTGGCACACCAGTTAGTTGAATGCAAATTTATTGGGAATCATGCTGTGTATATGTTGATGTGATACATGTTAGATCTCCATTTCACATGGCTCGTGGGTTGCTCATGCTCACATTCCTCGGTCTGTTACCCCTTTCCACTTTCTTGTTTTTTTGTTTGTTTGTGTCTGTGTCAGTGATGGATGAAGTGTTCTTTGACTGCATAGATTAACATAAAGTAGTAGTATGCTGTAATTCTGCTACATAATTGAAATCTGTACCGGAATCCTCCCAACACTGTGCTCATGTCTTCATTTTGATATAATTTGCTTTGCATGCTCATTAATTGTGTTGTTGATTTTGTAATGCTATTAAGTTTTATTCACTTTTCTCACCAAGAAATGATCGTACCTAATTTGTGTCATGTCTCATCCTTGGCTTGCTGTCATTACTTTGTAGGAGGAGTCTTTAAGCTCGAGTTATATTTACCAGAAGAGTACCCAATGGCTGCTCCAAAGGTATTCTAAAATGATAAATCATTACATATGTTCATTGGCTGAGTGCATACATGACCACACATTGAGTAGAAGTGTAGGAAAGGAGTTACTTTCTCCTTTGGGAAGCTTATTTTTTTCCATTGTCATGAGTTGGGCCTTTTATGTTTACCCATAGAATAATGTGCATTTTCTATTTTGTCATTAAATGTGTGGCAGTTTTCGCTGATTCAACTGAGAAGATATCCACTTGTTCTATACCTGATTCTTGATAATGAGAAGGTTACTAGCAGGATTACTTGATAATAGCGGTCAAATAAGCATTTATTTGTGTCACGACCGCCCATACTAGGGTTACTACAAACGCGGCGGTCGTGATACAACATGTAAAGGGTAGATTTCTATTGAAAACTTAATTAACTTGAAGGAAAAAATTTTCTTTTTGTTTAAAGAAACTTAAAATTATAACTTTGCTATTAAATAAAACAACATATGATAAATATTTTTAAAAGAAGCAGCGGAGAAAAATAGTTATTTAAGACCCAATCAACTTCTAAGAAAAACATGTAGTCTAACTCACGTGAAAGACATCATTTTCAGACAATAATGTAAATAGACGTTTAAAACCTAACATGACCAAAACATGCTCATCATAGTACGAAAAGATTTAAGTATTGAAACATGATTCAAAAACCTAGCAGCGGAAATAAGGTTCAAAGGGAGAGTCAAGGATCACGCCTATGTACGAAGACACGACGCATCCTAAGGCTAGCTCAACATCCTCCGCAACATCCTGCTCAACCTGCACATAAGAAAATAATATGCAGGGCTGAGTACTTGATGTACTCAATGGGCTCATGCCGAAAACATTTTAATAAGTTATGTCATCCATACCAGTGATCTCGAGTTTTATATAGTAAGAAATATCACGAGAACACAAAAAATCCAAGTCTGGCCAGACAATTTATCTCCTCATTTTCCACATCAATCAATCAATCACATCCTCGTACCATAGTGCGACGAAAGTGTGGCCACACTATTCGCCCACGAGACCGGCCGACTAGCAAGGACGGCTCACGATCCCCTCTGTGTACACAGCCTGATAGGGTTTGCGGCCCTACTCAGACCCGAATTCGTTTATCATAGCCCTATAGCCTAATGGAGCGAACTAACAAACTAGACATCAAGCACAATCTCAACATAGCCCTATAGCCTAACGGAGCAAGCTCAAACGAACTAGGCATCAGGCAAAAATCTCAACATCAAAACAATCACGGCATGACATAACACTTTAAACCACCCTTATAACACCACATCATATTTTCGGAAAAATAAAGAGGTTTGAAAAGAAAGCCCACCTCGATCGCTTAGCAAATTCACAACCCAACTTATAGCAACTCACGATCCTCGAGTTCACGAGTACACAACACCCTTGTCAATGACAACACAAGTCAGCCTTCCACATCAACATTTTACTATGCATGTCCTATCGTTTTCTCTCTCATCGTTTTTCTCACATTCCCCAACCCAACATACGTCAAAAGGGTGTAAAGACACACGTAACACATTCCAACTTATCACAAGTGATTTCAACATTTAAATACGTTCCTTGGACATACATGCATCATATAATACTTTGAAACTTGAAACTAGGTGTCATTTTAACAAGGCAGAAAACTGGCAGAACTGCGCGACCGTTTTGTAAAAATCACTATAAATTTACCGGACCTCATATGAAGCTAAATTTTGGTCACAATATAGAGGGCACATTCAAGTTCATCCATGAAGATTTTCACACCGAAATCACGTCATTTAGTCAGTCATATCACATATTAAACTCTCTGATCAGAACATACAATTTCTGACAGCACTGCGCAGTTCATTTGAAAAATTTACCATAAATTCATCCAATGCCCAAAAAGGCTGAAAATTTAACACAACTCAGAAGACACTTCAAATTTTCATCTAGTTCAAGAATCACATCAATCGGAGGTCATTTGGTCAGTCAAACAGAAAACGAAACATTCTTGGCGAGAACACGAGTTTCCGGCAGATTTGCGCAGTAAACTTCAAAAATTTATTAAAAATTCATTTTTCGATAAAATGGGCTGAAATTCATAATTTCAAGAATCCAAAATTCGAATAACATATAAGAAGAGTCACAAAAATTTGGGATGTTACAATTTGTCAATTGGTATGGCATGCCGGATGGTCTCAATTCTCAAAGCGCTACATTCTAGTTTGCAATGCTGCTTTTATCTATTTCCACCCTTACAATCATGCGAGATTAGAATTCTGGTTTTACTAACTAGCCCTTGCAAAAAAATGAATAAGGCCTCTTCATTTTTATTTCTTTTGTTAAATGAAAACCAGTCTTATTGTAGTAATTCCTGACCTGTTAAAAGTTAATCTGCCAATGGTTGATGGTGGTTTAGTATCCCTGACCAGATTGGGCAGTTGAATTGTATGCCATGTTTAGACGTCACCACGGTTCCGGAACCGGCGGTTCACGGTTCGGAACCGCCGGTTCCGGTTCAATAAATTGATGAACCTGAACCGGCCCGGCCAAGGTGTGGCGGTTCCGGTTCGTGAACCGTGGAACCGCCGGTTCAAGTGAACCGTGGAACCGCCGGTGATTGGCCGGTTCCGGGCCGGTTCCGGGCCGGTTCGGCCGGTTCGGCGGTTCGTTTTGATTTTTTTTTTTTTTTTATTTTGTAAATTGTAATTCAAGTTTAAAATGTAAAAAAACTTGCGTAAATAACATTAGAATGAAGCGATGTACAAATGTAATTTTATTGATACAAATTACAACTTCAAAATTACAAATTACAACTTTAAAATTACAAATTACAAGTTAAAATTTACAAATTACAACATAAAAATTAGAAATTACAACTTCAAAATTATAAATTACAAAAGACTTAAAGTCTTCATTACAATTTACAAAATTACATATTCGAAATAAAGGGGAGAAAAAAGAAATAAAGGAAAAGGACTTGAGCGGCTCGCCTTCCCACCTCCTCCGCAACTTGTGCTCTAGAAGGGGCACGACGACGACGAGAGTCACTTTGATCTTGGGCAATTCCCTTTCCCCGATCACCACCACGACGAGATGAAGACATGATATTATGGAAATTGGAAGTAGAGAATAGAGAGTAGTGTTTATGTGATATTAACGTAAACAAGAACAACGTGAGTAAATTATGAGCGCAAATAACGTAAACAACTTGAGAGAAAGAGGATGGAGAATAGAGAAATTGAGATTGAGAGAGAAATTCTTATCAACACAAGAATGGGGTAAGTAGAAAATGAAGATGAGGGGGTATTTATAGGGGAAAAATGTGATTAAAAAAAGAAAAAATTTCAAATTTTTGAAATCCGGCGGAACCACCGGTTTACCACCGGAACCGCCGGTTTACTCGTTGAACCGCCGGTTTTTGGTCAGAAACCGCCGGTTTCGTCAACGGTTTTCTGACAAAAACCGGCGGTTTCTGACCCGGTTTCTGAAAAGGCTACGTCTAGGCCGGTGGTAGCCTGAAAAGGTGTCGGAACCGGCGAACCGGCGGTTCGGAACCGCCGGTTCCGGTGAAAACCGGCGGTTCGGAACCGCCGGTTACGGTTCGCAAATTTCATGAACCTGAACCGGCCCGTCGGAACCGCCGCCGACGGTTCCGGTTCCGGTTCGGAACCGCCGGTGACGGTTCCGGGCCGGTTCAGCCGGGCCGGTTCGGTTTGGTGATGTCTAGCCATGTTGGAAAAAATGTGTGATAAAGGCAAGACTTTTGGCCATTCATGTGGCTAAGTCCTTTGGCCTTTCACCCCCAAATTCTTTATGTAGTGTGTTTATGTCTTGATCTTTCATTTCTACATCTCTAGCCTATATAAGGAATGGAGTGGTAGATGGAAAAGTACGAACACAAACAAAACATTCTATCTTCTCTCTATCTCTCAAGCATTCTAGTTAGCTTTTTAGGAGCATTGTCTAGCTCGATTCTCGGAACTCCATCAAGTTCGCTGGTGCCTAGTGGGTTTGAGGTGCTTCTACACGCTAGGAGGAAGTCGTTTTATCTTTGGGGGCAATACGTCATTCCGTGAGCACTAGCCGGGGCGTAATTTGTCTTGCGGAAAGAGGGCTTTCCTCGACTCGACTTATAAATTTGGTTTGCTTTATTTCCGTTGTAATTTTCATTCCTCTTTTTGTTGCAAGTTTCCTTTCGATTGTAATAGTTAGAGTACCGCCTGTACACGGCTTGGGAATTTCTTCCCTTATTTCTAACAATCGCAAGACAAATTAGTGTACTCTTCTAAGACAGGATTATACCAATTGAAGTTGGAGGAAACATGAGCTCCAAAGCTGGAATGAAGAAACGAACAGTACCAATGTTCATGGGCTACGAAATGGTTAATTCCTTGAGATCTACTCTCTTGAGAATTGTGTTTATCGTTTGTCATTTGACAAGCAAGACCAATTTAGACTTGGTAGTAGTAATTGGGATGCATGGGTTGTTGAATATACCAATGCACATATGGTTCAATATAATTGCGTACTTATTGGTGGAGACAATATTGTGCAAATTATTTGAACGTGTTGTTATAAACTACAAAGATCACGAGGTGGTCGCAATGGTCTCCGACGTGAACCATGGTAACAATCCAAATGAATGGTTTGTTGATACGGGTGCCACATGTCATGTGTGCTCCGAGAGAAGCGTTTTTTCTACCTACAAATCTGTTGGAGGTAGAAAATTACATATGGGAAACCAAGCCTCTTCTAAGGTGGTTGGTGTGGGTAATGTGTTCCTAAAATTAGGATCTGGAAAAATTCTTATCCTTAAGGATGTACTGCATGTCCCAGACATCCGAAATAATTTGGTGTCAGGGTCACTTCTAGTAAATCATGGATTTTCACTAGAATTTGAGTGTGAAAAGGTTGTATTGACCAAGTATGGAAAGTTCATAGGTGAAGGCCACCTAGTGAATGGACTTTTTGAGCTGAATGTTACGGTCATTCTCCGTGGAAAAGGAATAAGCAATAAGGAAGATGACACGTTCTCTTATTTGCTTGAGAGCTCTGATTTATGACATAATAGATTGGGACATGTAAATCTAAATGCTATAAAAAAGACTAGTAAATCTTAATTTACTAAAAGTAGATAAGTTTAACTCACAAGAAAGATGTGAAGTGTGTGTTGAAGCCAAAATGGCTAAACTGTCGTTCCATTCGGTAGAGCGAAGCACAAAACCTCTTGAATTGATCCATACAGACGTATGTGATTTAAAATTTGTGCAAACAAGAGGTGGTAAAAAGTACTTCATCACATTTATAGATGATTGCACAAGGTATTGTTACCTTTACTTATTAAGAAGTAAAGATGAGGCAATTGAAGCGTTTAAAGACTTCAAAAATGAAGCTGAAAATCAACTTAATTGTCGAATTAAGTGTGTTCGAAGTGATAGAGGTGGTGAGTATGTAGCTCCGTTTGCAGAATTATGTCATGCAAGTGGTATAATTCACCAAACCACAGCTCCATATTCTCCTCAATCAAATGGTGTTGTTGAACGCAAAAATCGAACAGTAAAAGAAATGATGAATGCCTTGTTGATTAATTCAGGATTACCCTAGAACATGTGGGGGGAGGCTGTGTTAACAGCGAATCATATCCTGAACAAAATTCCACTAAAAAATAGGGATGTGACTCCTTATGAGTTGTGGAAAGGGAAGAAACCTTCATATTCATACCTCAAAGTGTGGGGGTGTTTAGCGAAGGTAGAAGTGCCACCTCCGAAACAAGTTGCAATAGGCCCTAAAACAGTCGATTGCATCTTTATTGGCAATGCACTTAATAGTAGTGCCTATCGTTTCATAGTCCATAGATCAGATGTGCCTGGCGTGGCTGAAGGAACAACGATTGAGTCAAGGAATGCTATATTCTTTGAGAATGTTTACCCTTGCAAGAGGCAAGAGGATCGTTCTAGTGAAAGAATGATGGATGAATCCACTAGTTCTAATCCTCCAAAAATGATGAGGTCAATTCCTGAGGATGTTGAACCAAGATGTGGTAAAAGAGTTAAAGTTGCTAAAACATTTGGTCCCGACTTCATAACTTTTATGTTGGATGACGAACCAAAGTCATTGGCGGAAGCTCTGTCTGGCCCAGACGCAGCGTGGTGGCAAGAAGCTATCAATAGTGAAATTGAATCCATCATGAGAAATAACACTTGGGTGTTAGTAGACTTGCCTGAAGGCTGTAAGGCTTTAGGGTGCAAGTGGATTCTGAAAAGGAAATATAAGCCCGATGGTACTATAGATAAGTACAAAGCTCGCCTAGTTGTCCAAGGCTTTAAGCAGAAAGAAGGGCATGACTTTTTTGATACCTATTCACCTGTTACGAGAATCACTTCCATTCGGGTGCTTCTTGCGATTGCTGCTTTGCACAATCTCGATATTCACCAAATGGATGTGAAAACTGCGTTTCTGAATGGTGATCTGGAAGAAGAAATATATATGGAACAACTCGAAGGGTTTATTGTGCCTGGGCAAGAGTGTAAAGTATGCAAACTGATAAAATCTTTATATAGGTTGAAGCAAGCGTCGTTACAATGGCACTTGAAGTTTGACAATGTGATGTTGTCAAACGGGTTCACTATCAATGAGTGTGATAAGTGTGTTTACATTAAGAACACAGTTAACGGTTTTGTTATTGTGTGTCTTTATGTAGATGATATGTTGATTATGGGCAGCAATTGTGCCATTATCAATGAAACCAAAAATATGTTGAAGAGAAATTTTGACATGAAAGATATGGGTTTAGCTGATGTGATTCTCAGAATCAAAATTAAAAGGAATCATGAGGGAATTGCTCTGACAGAATCTCATTATATTGAGAAAGTGCTAAAGAAATTTCAAAGCCCCAAGCTATTATTCCAAATGCAATATTATTTCTCGAGAATTGAGCAAAGAGTCTGCATGCATGCATACATGTCTTGTGTTGGTTTGAGCTGGCAGCGCTCTAACCAATGTGGGGGATTGTTGGAAAATCGTGTGATAAAGGCAAGACTTTTGGCCTTTCATGTGGCTAAGTCCTTTGGCCTTTCACCCCCAAATTCTTTATGTAGTGTGTTTATGTCTTGATCTTTCATGTCTACATCTCTAGCCTATATAAGGCATGGAGTGGTAGATGGAAAAGTACGAACACAAACAAAACATTCTATCTTCTCTCTAGCTCTCAAGCATTCTAGTTAGCTTTTTAGGAGCATTGTCTAGCTCGATTCTCGGAACTCCATCAAGTTCGCCGGTGCCTAGCGGGTTTGAGGTGCTTCTACACGCTAGGAGGAAGTCGTTTTATCTTTGGGGGCAATACGCCATTCCGTGAGCACTAGCCGGGGCGTAATTTGTCTTGCGGAAAGAGGGCTTTCCTCGACTCGACTTATAAATTTGGTTTGCTTTATTTCCGTTGTAATTTTCATTCCTCTTTTTGTTGCAAGTTTCCTTTCGATTGTAATAGTTAGAGTACCGCCTGTACACGGCTTGGGAATTTCTTCCCTTATTTCTAACATGCCCAAGTGGAAGGTCCACCCGTTTCAAGTATAGACTGTATCAAGTAACTTATTCTGAACAAAAACACCTTCAATGCCTGCCTGTCAGCAAGGTGTACGAGTTTTCTGTGTTCAGACTTTGTAGCTTCTTCAAGAGTTCTTTGTTAAACTCAAGTTGCGAGGTCTGCTGCTTTTAGATTTTTACAGACATGTTATGCTGATGGAATAAAGTAGGCTTGTTTGAAACAGGACTATGTTACATGCCTGACTGTTTTCACACTATATATCCCCCCAACAGGTTCCCTTCCTCCCTCACTAACATTGATAAGGTTTGTATCCCAAGTTTTCATTCTCTTGCTTCCAATGTTTTTCTTCCATTATTTGCATGCTTGGAAGGATATTCTCAAGGACAAATGGAGTCCTGCTCTTCAAATTAGAACTGTGCTTTTAGGGTAATGCAACTTATTATAGTGAGATAACAGATTGGGTGAAAATGTTAACTTGTTCGTTTTCTTGTTGCTTGTTTTTAGCATTCAAGCACTTCTGAGCGCTCCTAATCCCGATGACCCGCTCTCTGAAAACATTGCCAAGCATTGGAAATCAAACGAGGTTGAAACGGGTATGCCTCAAATACACGTATGAGTTACTGCTATTAAATTTGATTACTCGATCAAATTCGGCTATGAATTGCTGTGCACCTAAAGAGTGGACGCGCTTGTATGCAACTTGTAGGAAAGAAATTAGGGAGATTGATACACAATTGATATGCAATCATAGTTTACCATAGATAGAGTATGCAATGAATGTAAATTAGGGTTACCTTATATTGTGATATTGTAGCCTATATAAAGGTGTATAATCCTTGTACATTATCAAGTGAATAGAATTCTACATGGTACCAGAGCGAAAAAACCGATCCTAGGCTCAGAAACTTTTCATCATAGCCAAATTACCAATTCTCGACCCTTTTTCAACCAAGATCAAACCCTACAGCCAAAAATATGTCAGATACAGAGGACGAGAAAATCAACCCAGATGAAGTCAAAAGCTTGAAAAACAATAAGGGTATCACTGTAGCGTTCAAACTAAATGGGAGAAACTACCCGTTGTGGTCACGGCTGATGAAGGTGAAGATAGGCGGCAGGGGAGCGAGCCTATTTTTACATCCGGGAGTAAGGGGTTTGAGGAGTGGGAAGAAAACGATCTCATCGTATTCTCGTGGATCGTAGATAACATCGAAAACGACATCATCTCTGATTTTGCGCGCCACCAAACATCAAAGGCGTTGTGGGAGAGCCTCGCCGTGACATACGAAAACAAGGCAGATAAGTATCTTATTTACGATTTGGAAGAGAAAGTAATTACAATCAGACAAGGAGACTTGGATTTAGAGACCTATTACCGAAGGATCCAAGGATTATGGATCAACATCGACCGCTGCCAGAAGCAGCCCGTGACATGCTGTGACAAAGGGATCGAACAGTACAGAATACACTCAAACGAGAAGTGTATGATCAAGTTCTTGGCGGGATTGTATCAAGAATACGGCCCAATAAGGTGAGAAATCCTTAAAGAAGAACCATACCCATCAGTGGAGGCAGCCTACGGGTGGGTAAAGACGGAGGCGGCTCGACGCCGGATCATGCCACCAAAATCCGGCATACCCACCATAGATGCCGACGGTGAGAAAACCGTTTCATCATTTGGGGAAATTGGCCACGGATTAGCCGCACAGAGCAACCGACCACCGCACTGGAGCGGGCCATCACACCGCACGGAATGGAATGGGCCACCACAGCGCCCCGCAGCCACCACAACCACCGGCCGACAGGGGAATCTCCGCCCCGACACCTCCAAACTATGGTGTTCCCACTGTGGAAAATAAAAACACACATGGGAAACATGTTTCAAGCGACTGGGGGTATCCGGAGTGGTGGGAGGAGCGGCAAAAGGTGAGGGCGGCGGCGCCGGCACAGGCGAAATTCACCGCTGGAGTAAGCGGTGAGGGGCAGCACCGACAGATGGAGGTCGGAAATCAGAGGGAAACAACTGGTGGCGGCTCAGGAAACCGCCAAGAGGGTCAGACCGGCAGCGTACGAGGCGCCGGGAATCTCGCTGAATGGGCCGGGAGGGGCGCGGCAATGCCAAAAGGAGGTAAAGGGTTTCAAATATTCCCTTTTAACCTAATGAGAAATGGGGCCCTATCATATTAAACACCGCCCCCAGACTTACCGAAATATAAAATTAACCCCAAATACTCCCAGAAAATTCGAATGAACCCCAATACATGTGATTATGTGTCAAAAAACCCCTTTGCACCCTTACAGAATATTTCTGTTGCATTTCATGCTGATAATAGGGCTGATACATGTACTAAGGGATGGATTTTTTATTGTGGGGCAACCGACACGATGACTCCAGAAAAAAATGATTTTATTAATCTAAGTTGGGAAGTCGATAAGTCATATATTAGAACTGCCAATGGGGAACTAATTACAGTTGTAGGATCTGGAACTATTGAGATATCCCCTACTCTTCGTCTCACGAACTGCCTATATGTTCCTACCTTGTCTTAAAGGCTAATGTCTATTAGTCATGTCACCAAGGAATTAAACTGCACTCTCCTAACCTTGATTTCTGTATCTTGCAGGATATTCAGACGAGGAGGATTCTTGGGCGTGGCACTGAGAAGCAAGGACTCTATTACGTGGATGAGATAGCTCAACATGGTAGTGCGATGCTGGCTCACGGATCCACGAAACAAGAAACTTGGCTTTGGCACCGAAGACTAGGACACCCCTCCCCTGGTTACTTTAAACTTCTTTATCCGAACCTTTCTATTCCTGCTGATTTCTCTTGTGCAATTTGTGTTTTGGCCAAGAGCCATAGACATTCTTTTAAACCTACAAATACTCGAATGAATTCCATGTTTTCTTTAGTACATTCTGATGTATGGGGTCCTGCTCCCTTTTTGGGTGGAAATGGTTTTAGATATTTTGTGATATTTGTCGATGATTGCACTAGGATGGCGTGGGTATATTTCTTGAAACATAAATCTGAAGTATTTGATAGATTTGTCTCCTTTCTGAAACTTATCCAAACACAATACCAAACCACTATTAAAATCCTCAGATCTGATAATGGGAGGGAATTTGTGAACAATGCCATGACCCAATTCTGCAAAGAAAAGGGTGTCATCCACCAGACTTCTTGCCCCTATACACCCGAACAAAATGGGGTAGCCGAAAGAAAGAACAGAAAAATCCTAGAAATGACCCGAGCCTTAATGATTGAATCCAAAGTCCCAAACTTCTTTTGGCCCGAAGCAGTTGCTACTTCTATCTTCCTCATGAACCGACTCCCCACAAAAATCCTTCGCATGAAAACTCCTCTTGACACCTTATCCAAGATAGCCAAAATCCCCGAGTACCTAAACCTCCCACCAAAAATCTTTGGTTGTACCGTTTACGTCCATATCCCAAAACATGAAAGGACCAAAATTTCCCCATGTGCTACTAAATGTGTATTTTTTGGGTATGGGCCAAACCAAAAGGGTTACCGATGTTTCGATCCTCACACCAAAAAGGTCGTCACCACTATGAACTGTAACTTTCTGGAAACTGAGTTCTTTTACCAAACTCACCTTAGTAGTCAGGGGGAGAGTGATCCAGGTACTACCATCGACTATCTAAGTTGGGTTGTGTCATCGTCAAGCTCTTCGATTGAGGATCTAACAGAACTAGTTGTCACTACCGCCGAGCAAGTCTCGCCACAAGAGTCATCTCAACCACTAACTTAAGTCTCCCCTCCGACGATATCCGAGGTAATTCCCGACTCAGAACCCTTGTCTATACCTATTCCCAATGACAGAATTGAAACAGGAGCTCTAGAGGAGGAAAATGGCATCGACGGAGATACTGGACGATATGTACTTCCACCTCGGAGTACAAGGGGGATACCGCCAAAGAGATACTCCCCAGAGAAGATAGGAAAGAAAGGCCAGTATGGGGTGGCGAACTTCGTGCAAGGGAATCTGACAAAGATGGCTAGAGCTTTTGCGGCCGCATTATATGAAGATAAAGAAATTCCACGGTCAACCGAAGAGGCAATGAAACATAAACACTGGACAGAGGCCATGATTACTAAAATGAAGGCTTTGATGAAGAATAGCACGTGGGTGAAGGGCAAGCTGCCCGAAGGAGTAAAGACTGTTCGGTGCAGATGGGTATTCACGATCAAAAGAAGGCCAGACGGTACAATAGAAAGATACAAGGCTCGACTCATGGCGAAAGGATACACTCAGACATATGGCGTGGATTACGCTGAAACATTCTCCCCGGTGGCCTAGATCAACACTGCAAGGGTACTGTTTTCCATCGCAACCAACAAGGATTGGCCACTGCATCAATTTGATGTGACCAATGCCTTCCTCCATGGAGAACTACCAAAACCTGTCTTTATGGAACCTCCGCCTGGGTTCATAGAAGAATTTCAAGATGGTGAAGCCTGTCAATTGAAGAAGACTCCCTACGGATTGAAACAGTCCCCAGAGCATGGTTTGGAAGATTCACAGAAGTAATGAAGAAGTATGGGTGCACACAGAGTAATTCAGATCACACCTTGTTTCTCAAGAAAAAGGATGGCAAGATCACATGTCTTATCATATATGTAGACGACATGATCATTACAGGAGATGACGAATAGGAAATTAGCAAGTTGAGGAAGAACTTGTTCAGAGAATTTGAGATGAAAGATTTGGGACTCCTCAAGTACTTTCTGGGAATAGAGGTACTCCGATCAAAGAAGGAAATCTTCATAAATCAGAGGAAATACATACTAGATTTATTGGCTGAAATTGGAATGATAGATTGCAAGCCAGCAGATATCTCGATAGTTCAAAATCACGGGTTGCAATTGAAGGAAGGGGGAAGATATACCGACAGGGGGAGATATCAAAGATTAGTGGGGAAACTGATCTACCTATCTCACACAAGGCCGGACATTGCCTATGCCGTGGGAATAGTAAGTCAGTTCATGCATGCACCTCAAGAAGAACATTGGGAGGCGGCTTTGCGGATAGTTCGCTACTTGAAGGGGACAGCTGAACACGGACTTATGTTTGAGAAGCATGGGCACATGGAGATTCATGATTTCACTGATGTTGATTGGGCCGGCAACCCGAATGACAGAAAATCAACCGCTGGCTATTTTACCTTCGTAGGAGGTAATCTTGTAACATGGAAAAGTAAGAAACAGAAAGTGGTAGCGCTTTCTAGTGTAGAGGCAGAATTCCGAGGAATCAAAAGTGGGTTGACAGAGATATTATGGCTATGTGAGCTTATGACAGAGTTGGGTCTTCGTCCTACTCAACCATGTAGGTTGTTCTGCGACAACAAAGCAGCAATCAGTATATCCGAAAATCCGGTTCAACATGATCAAACCAAACATGTGGAGGTAGATAGATACTTCATCAAGGAGAACATTGAAGCTAAGGTGGTGGAGATGCCATATGTCAAATCTGAAGACCAATTGGCTGACATTCTGACAAAGGCGGTAACTCAAAGTCATTCCGAGAAGTACTAGGCAAGTTGAGTATCGGGAATCACGTTACTTAATTTGAGGGGGAGTGTAGGAAAGAAATCAGGGAGATTGATACACAATTGATATGCAATCATAGTTTACCATAGATAGAGTATGCAATGAATGTAAATTAGGGTTATCTTATATTGTGATATTGTAGCCTATATAAAGGTGTATAATCCTTGTACATTATGAAGTGAATAGAATGAACGATTGTACCGAATTCTACACAGGTGCATGAAAATGACGTGGACCCGAGTTTCCTCAAATAACTCAAATGTATTTTACTGCACATCAAAGGAACATGGAAAATCTGGAAAGATTGATGAATGCTCTCTCAGCCAGCCAGTAGTATCTTGTATCAGTCCTCTGCTTAAACCTTCGTTTGAATTGTTCTATATTACTATAAAAGTACTTTGTGATTATGTTTTGCATTTCTTCCTTGAATTCGACCATCAATCACACTATCTCTTCATTTCAAAAGGCTCACAACCATTATTATTTCAATACATATCTCTCTCTCTACTGTATTTTCTAAATTTTTGGTATTTCTATGGTATTTCAGTTATTGCATTTTCTGTGTGTATTTATTTTTTTATTTCAATTAATGTAGTTTTTAATTAAAATTCAATTATTTAAATGACCAAAAATTATGCTAAACATTGGACTAAAATTGGGACGGGCAGCATTGTGATGATGTTGGGCTTCAATGGGAAAAACTGAAGTAGCAGTAGACAATTTGGTTGAGGTTAGATTTTTCGGGGCGGATTGTGAATGCTTTAAAGAAAATCAAGAAAATACTCTTCTGTCCCCCAAATATTATCTCACTTTGACCCGGTACGGATTTTAAGAAATGTAATGAAAAATTAGTAGAATGTGAATCCTGTTTTTATATATTAGTTTTATAATAAAATGTGAGTAGGAATGAGTTAGTGGAATATAGATCCACTACCAAAAATGATAAAAAAAAAAAAGTGAAATAAAACAAATTTTATGGGACAGACAGAAATAGAAAAATGGGATAAACTTTCACGGTATTTTGACGCATCCTTTCAAATAAAACCGAAGAGCTTACTTATTTCTGCAAGTAATGCCCAATGTGGCATGATATAAATTGCTTGAAACCGACAGCTCGTATCAGTTTTAGTAGTTACATACATACGTTATTGTTAGTCATAACGGCACTATTTTCTGCTATTGCAAATTTTGAGTTTCTCTAAAACATCCAACTTAATGATATACTACAAGTCTACAACATAGAATATAACAGTTTTTTTGTTACTCCATCGTTCCAGTCTAAGTGAAGCATTTTTGTTTTGTATGTTGATGAGAGAGAAAATAAAATAATAAAGAATAAAGTAAAATAAATATGTTTTCATTTTAAAAAATATGTTATTTGTAATGGGACATCTAAACAAAATGTGTCGGTACACAAGTTTTTACTCCCTCCGTCCCTTAAATTTTGTCACACTTTGACCGGACACGAGAATGGAAAGTGAGTTGAAAAAGTTAGTGAAAAGTGGATTCTACTTATATATATTAGTTTTATAATAAAATGCGAGTTGTAATGAGTAATGGAATATGGGGTCCACTACCAAAAATAGGAAAAAGTAAAACGTGACAAATTTTATGGGATGGACGGAAAGGGAAAAACGTGACAAAATTTAAGGAACGGATAGAGTATTAATTATTACGAGTCAAATATTAGCCTGAACGGATAGAGTATTAATTATTACGAGTCAAATATTAGCCTTTTTGTTATAGCACACCAAACAAATTATGAACAATACTATTTGCAGCATTGAATTCGTTGAAGTTGTAATCTAATTAGTGAATGAAATTCAGAATGAAAAAAATGTTAATCTCACAACATTTACCTTGTTGCCATCATCGTTTAACAGTAACAAATACTGAAATATACTTACAAGTTACAACATATTCAAAACATAATAGTAATTGATAAGACCATTAATCAAATCCCAAACATAATCCAATAAACTTAGGACTTCAATTTTAAAAAAGAGCAAGAAAACTTAGTACTTCACTAAGAGGTCTTGAACAAGTTCATTACAAGAAGAATGCTGGAAAAAAGGAAGAATTTAACAAATTTTATTAATTTAATGGTTTCAAAAGAAATTAAAAAATCGAGTCATCTCCCAAAGATACCATACCAATCCAGACATCCATTTCCTTCAATGGGCGCCTGCAATGTTGTGTGTATATATATATATCCATATATCCATATATGCATGTACATTTCTCTTCTTCCCTGAGCAAATAATCACCAGCCTAAGGGACTATATAGCTAGACACAATCTCCAAACAAGTTTATACGGCACGGAAGAGAATGGTGGCGGAAGATGGAACGAGACGAATGAATGAAAACAAACAGAATGGAGCAATGCCATGCGTTGTTTTGGGCTGGATTCCGGTGGCATTTGGTTCTTACCTTACCAGTCTTTTTTCATTTAGCAACGGGCTCTAGTGGTCGTGTTTTCGGATGATACACAGGCAGACAAAAGTTGAGTATCCATGAACATCTAAATACTGTAATGCCTCACTGATGATTCGAGAACCTCTGGGCTCGGGCAGATCATTTCCTTCACCCGGCTGCCCTTTTTGTATATCTTGAAAGTCGGGACTATTCTAACATTCTCCGCGTGTGCAATGGCATGGCCCTCTTCGATATCCACCTGAAATCAGAGAGGATTGTGAGAGCATGTTTTTATGGCATGACCTAAGCTCGTTTGATTTATAATCTCGACTTTTCATTTTTAAGACAGCAAAATTGTTTTGTCGAAATTCCAGCTATAAAACTAAGTTCGCTCACAACGTAAAAGATGTTTCTTGGGCCGCAGCTTTGTTCTATTGACACCCCAGCTCGAGAAAAACATGTTTCAAGGCAAGAACTTTGTATGTGGGCTATAACTAAACAATTTTGCAAAGTTCATCATATTCAAAAAATTTCAAAATATAAGTTAAAAGTAGAGATCATAAATCAAGCAAGAATTTAAAATTCAGGTAATTAAACATTTATATTAGTAGTAAAAGTTGCTTGCCTGGAGAAAATTGATGGACGGATACCGGCTGCACAAAGCATCTACGAACAGAGATATGTGCTTGCATTGTAGATTGGTCCCGGATCTGAAATGGACCACGGACGCACCTGCATTTATTACCATCTCCAATAAATACATAACCGTACGGCCACCAACAAATAATGCTGTTGAGTGAATGTGAGCGCTTACCAGATGATGAAATTGCAGCTCTGAACTGTTCCAGGCCAGAAACGGACTCCACGTCTCCACCAAATTTCACATTGTACACATCTTCTCCGAGTGATTTCTTCAATGCAACTTGGGCGTGAAATAGAGATTCTGCAACCTCGTTGTCATCCGGGAGTTCCCTTCTCAAGACCTCGTAATCCCTCACAGCTTCGCTCCAGCGTTCAAGCTACAATCAGTGGCGTTGATCAACCGAGTTCAGATTATGAAATTTTTAGTCTGTGTGCAGTGATAGAAGCAAAGGAATGGCCATCTTACCTTGCTGTTAGACAAAGCCCGGCGTAGTAAAGCTTTGAGGTAATTCGGCTGGATACGAAGAGCTTGATTGCAGTCGTCTACTGATCGTTCCCACTGGCCGAGCTTGAACCAACAAGCTGCCCGATTGCAACAGAGTACAGAATTAGACGGATCAAGCCTGAGGCCTTCCCCGTATGCTGAGCATGCCTCTGTGAACCTCTCCGACTTAAAAAGATCATTCCCACGAGCACGAGCTCGACACACCAACCTCACCGTGTTGAGAAGCTTTGACGTTTCAGCATTGTGAGGGTCTATCTTCCCAGCTTTCTCAATTGCTGTAAGAGCACTATCGTACCTGCAAAACATTCATCCATTGGTCCATTAGTTAACGTATCTTTGGTGATTTGTTTTCATTTTCGGGACTTGAAACGAATGGATTCCAGTTCCGAGCATGTTTTTCCGTCTCATAAATTCATTTTTACAGCATTCCAGCTCGAAAAACATGCTTTAGGGCGATTCTGGCACGGGCGTATTTGGCGTGGGCCATAACATAGTCATAATCGATCTATTTTGCGAAAGCTCCACTATTTCAAAAATAAATCGAACCAACAAGTGTTGTGACTGACATAAACTATAATTCACACAAGCTAATTCACAATAATGTGATGGATTCTAATATCATATATTAATCACAACCACCATAAATGGATTCAATTTCAATATTAAGTAGACGAAAAGTTCTGAAAATGATTGGAGCTCACCTTCCCTTAGCCAACTCAACTTGAGCTCTAACGAAGAACAGGTAAGCTTCAACAAGCATCCCGAAAATCTTAAGTGACGGACTGAGACTGACAGACGCCTCAAACATCCTAATGTTCGACTGAGCTGAGAAAGCATCATCTAGCTGGTGGAGCTTCAACAGAGCTTCTGCCCTACACGCGAAAAGCTGCAAAATTCAAATTCAAATCAGCATAAACGAGCAACAGTCTTCTTCCAATCGCACTTTCGAAAACGAGCAAGCATCAAATCATCAACCTGGGGCGACGCATCAGCTCCAGCAGCAATGGCGGCGTCAACCTCGCTCAGCGTCCCTCTCCAGTCGCCAATCCTCCGGGCTTCACCGCATTTGCCCAGATGCTTCTCCACCAACTGCAACTTATGCATCTCAACCGGATCAGGCTGGTGCCCCGGAAAGCAAATGTGCTCCCTAGCACTCTCCACCTGCCCTAAACTGTGTTACTGACGAATTAGATTCAAAAACAAAAACCATAGCAAACAGATCCCGTGCAGATCTAACCAAATTGAAAAGCACAATGCAAATCAATGTAGATTCATACAACAAAACATATCTCGCAAATCTACCTGAGAAGCAAAGATCCCAATCGGTGATGGGCCTTGACGTAGGCTGGATCCAGCCTAATCGCGGCCTCGCATTCCCTCACCGCCTCGAGGAGGCGGCGGAGGCCCATGAGCGCCGCGGCGCGGTTGAAACGGTAGGCCGCATTGGCCGGCGAAATCGCGATTGCCCTGTCGTAGAGGCTCAATGCCTCGGAAAATTGGGCGTTTTTGTAGCAATCGTTCCCCAATCTCTTCAATTCCTCGGGATCGACGCCGCTCCGCACTCCGCCGCCGCCAACAATCAGGCCTCTCGGAGCCCCGCCGTCGCCGCCGCGCATAATGCTGCCGTGTCCGTAGCGGCCGGAGCCGGAGCCGAGGACTTCGGGCTTGGAGACCCGGCCCGGAAGCCCGGTCTTCGAGATCCGGCCCGAGGGGCAAATGTTTCCGGTGGGGGCGACGGTGGCGGGGGGAGGGGAGCTGACGGAGCCGGAGAAGATGAGGTGGTGGGAGCCGCAGGAGCGTGAGCGCGTGTGGCCAGGCCGCAAGGGGGAGCTCTCGACGGAGAGCTCGCCCGAGCGGGTTGAATGGGGCTTTCTCGGGTTGGGCCCGACAGAGCCCGACGAGCTGGAGCTGGTGGTGGTGGTGGTTGGAGAGGCGGCTTCGAGTTCTCGGAAGTCGGGTTTGTTGAGAGTGACGCCGTTTTTTTCGTCTTTGTAAATAGGAAATAAGTTTCTGAGGCCGTTGGAGAGTGTTTCAATACCTAGCTCCGACGTAGGCTTACCGGAAAATGACGACATTTTTTTGTGTATATATATGTGTGTAAATAAATTGTGGTAGAGTGTATTAATGTTAAGGAAGAAGAAGAGAAATGTAGAGAGGGAAAGAGGGGAAGAGAGACGGAGATCTCGTGAATTTAAAATGGTTGATGAATAAATGAATGAGAGAGTGTGGTAGAGAGAGAAACAAGACTCAATTGACCAAGGAAAAGAAGAAAAGAGAAGAGGAGAGTGTATACCAAAGCCTCTCTTCTCTCTTCTCTCTTCTCTCTTCTCTCTTCTCTATATATATACTGCTTATTAATCACTACATTTCATAATTACTGACTATGTTAATTATATGGTTTTGTGTTTGGGGATTCCCATTCTCATTTATAGATTGCTGTATTTATTTCATTTGTTTCTACTCTTCCCACTCACAAAATTACAATTAATATTCACCATCTCAATTTTGAGTGCAAATTGTTTAACTTAATAAAGACCCAATCTAATAGGGGGAATTTAGGAATTCATAAGGTTTGTTTGACTCAAATTTATTAATTTTGTGGGTATGTGTATTGTATCGATAATTGTGAGTGCTAGATAAAATTGTCAAATAAATCACAATGCATGAATAGATGATCAAATCATGAAAAAATTTCAATTATTTCATCTGCCTCATTACTTCTTTGGCAAATTATGTGATGATGTGGAATCGATTTTAAACATGTAAGAGCATCCACAGTGGGACATCCGGCGGACATCCCAAAAATACTTCGTGCCACGTCATACGGACTTCCCACTGCACTGCCACGTCATAAGGATATCTCACTGCACAGTGGCAGACATCCGCAAGGACATCCCGACGGACTTCCCACAATAATAAAAATTCTCAAATTCACCAAATTAAACAATTTACGAAATTAAACAATTTACGGAATTAAAATTTCGACACAAATACGGAGAAATTGCAACCACTTTATTTTAAAAAACATACATAATTATTAAAAAAAATTACATAGTTAAAAAAAAAAAACCGTTGTCTCACTCCTCGGATTCCCAGCCGCCAGTACTCTCGTCGTCCCCGCCGGTAGTCCCCTCGTTGCCACTCTCCGCCATGTCTCCCAACCCCAAATCGCGCCGCATATTGTTGATGATATCCTTCAGCGACGACCTGTAATGGCGATCGGTCGATGTCCGCCATTCAACCATTGCACGTAACAGGGTTTCATGTTGCGCGACGCGGGCGAGTGAGGGGAGCTCGGGATCGTTTTGGGTAGGAGCTGCCGATTGGGCCTCGGCGGACCCGCTGGCGCTTCCACTCGCCATCCGCACCGCGGACTTTTGCCCACCGGGCGACGGCGGCAGGCCGACGATGAAGGTGTCGGGAACTCTGCCTCGGTGGGGGGAGTTCGTGCGAACCAGCACTGCTACTATACTCCCCGGAGGCACTGATCTCCGTCCGCTTCGGCCAGCCAGATTCAACACCCGCAGTAAACTTGGCCGAAGTGTGCACCACAAGATACATCTCCCAATATTTGAATTCCCCGAAGCCCGCCGCAGCGTCTTTGAATTGATGGTGACACAGAAGCTTCACATCCTCAGCAGACATGCCGCTGGTTACCGAGCGGAGGTTGTTTGTGTAAATGTCGGCGAATCGACCGAGCTGCCTCTTCAGCCGCTCCCACTACTTCCGGCATTGCTCTCCGTTGTGAGGCTTCCCCCTGGCGGTTTGAATTGGAGATAGCTTTGGCTAATGCGCCACCACATCCTGTCGATATGTTGGTTAGCCTCGATATATGGATCCTCCACTATACTAATTCACGCCTTCACAAGCGCGATGCACTCCTCTGTGCTCCAGACTGTCCTCTTTTTCCAGCTGTATCCCTCCCCCAACTCAACGGCCACCGTCTCACCATCGTACCCCGCCGCATGCGAGGTAGTGCCTCGTCCTCTGCCCCTCCCTCTTCTTGTCCTCCCCCTCCTCTATGTCGTCGTTGGTGCAGCTGTGGGAGAATCCCGAATCGGAGATAGCCCTAACTCCTCAAGCGAGAACGTCTCGATGCCAGTGAACTGAGTCTCGAGAGGAGTACTCGGGGGATTGTCCGTCGACAGTAAATCCATAATGGGTGATAGACATTGTCCACCGGTGATTGCAGGACCCCCTGCCTACTCCCCCGCAGCGACAGGCGAGCCCTGCATCATCCTCGGCATCATCATCCCGGTCATCTGGGGCGGCATCATCCCCGTCATTGGGGTCATTCCGGCACTCACCCCGGGCATTTGAGGCATTTGGGGCATCATCCCATACCAAGGCGGGTACATGTTGTAGTACCCGGGCATCATCCCCGCCATCATTTGGGGTTGGGGCATCATCCCCGCCATTCCGGACATCGTTGCGGACATTGGGGTACTTCCGCCAACGGGAAAGATCGGTCCCTGTGACTCGCTCGTGGTGCTCCATTTATCTTCGAAAAAAAAGTATTTAGAGAGAGAGAGAGAGATACTCGTTAATACAAGTGGTGTGAATGAAATGAAGTTCAACGAGCCGTATTTATAGAATTTTTGAAATAAATAAAATAAAATAAAATAATCGGGACGTCCGTGGAGTCAACGCAATGGCGGACGTCCGCAAGGACATCGCGACGGACGTCCCGGGAACGCCGCGGAACTCCGGTGTCCGCAGCAGACGTTCGTATCCGCGTCACCGCTGCACGATGGCAGACGTCCCGCGTGGAACTCCGGCACGCCGGCCGCACGTCCGCTGGGACGGGCGCCATTGTGGATGCTCTAAGTGTTATGACTATGTTAAGCCACTTTATTAGGGTAATACATGGGATAAATATATTCAACCAACCCCAATATCTATTAATCCTTTTATTCCAAAAGAATATGTACTTTGGATTTGTCACAGATTTTAATCTAAAATTGGTAAAGTAAGAGAGGTAAAAAGAAAGAGTAATTAAAGTATTGTTAGTGGAGAATAAGTCTCATCTTATTAGAGAGAAAAAAGTTTTTGAAATTGGAAAGTGTATATTCTTGTAGGGTGTACTAAAAAGAAAAGAGTTCATATTCTTACGAGACAGATGAAGTATGGGGCGGCTAACATGTTAAAAATTGACTAATTTATAATCACATATTTTGCCAAGGAAAAAAAAACAATGAAACAATTGTGAAATTTTCAATCTTTCCTAACTTAATTTTCAGATTTTGAAAAAATATGACAGACTATAATTCATCCGTGTTTTATTATTTATTTGGTAATTTGTCTATTTCAAAATGTGTACATTCTATATATAGTTTTTTCTGCCAAATATTTCAGGTATATTTAGGAACTATAGACGTAATATTACTAGACAATATACAAATATAAATGATACTACTACTATGTCATAATTAAATACTTGGCTCTTATAATATGGATTTCCTACAATCTCAACTTGAGAATTGCTAGAGATTTAGAAATTAGTGTTTCCCAAACAGGTCGAAATTCAAGAGGATTAATCATGATTACACCAATATTTTATTAGATTATACCATATTAAGCTAAATTGAATTCAACTTTCAACTTTCAACTTTAGAGCATCCGCATCGCCGTCTCGATGCGGGCTCGGTCTCGTCTCGGCGAGGCGAGACGCATCGAGACAGCGATGCGGGTGCTCCGTCTCGTCCCGTGTCCCTCCGCCAAGAGGAGGTTGGCGAGCTGGCTCGCCACGCGCGTTGGCCACGTGGCGAGCTCCCGTGCGGCCGTGACGCCCACTCGTCGGCCCGCGAGTGGACGTCGTTTATATCCGTTGAAAAATGTTTTTTTTTAATTCCAAAAAAATTGAAAAAAAAATTCCCCAGATTGTAATATTAGGATTTTAATTATGTATTTTTCGTATTTTCGGATGCTGTAATTTTCATGGTTTTTAATGATTTAATGAATTATTAGTATTAATTTAATATTTCAATGAAATATTAATTGAATTTGTTGGAAATAAAAATAAAAAATGAAATTGAATGAATAGTTAAGGGATGAGATGGTTAAGAGATTGAGTGTTGCAGGTGTTGTCTCTTAATTAAGAGATGGGGTAAAAAGTGCAGTGGAACCATGAGAGCTTCCGCAGCGGCGTCTCGCTGCGGGCTTGGTCTCGTCCCGGCGGGACGAGACCGCAGCGAGACGCCGATGCAGCCTCTCTGTCTCGTCGCGTAGCTCATGGGGAAGGGGCGGGACGTGGGCTGTCTCGCCACGCACATCGGCCACGTGGCGAGCAGCAGTTGGTGCGTGACGCCCACTCGCAGGCTGTGCGAGTGAGCGTCGATTTAGGCTATTTTTAATTTTTTTAAAAAAAATATCTGAATAATAATAAAAATATATATATTTCGACCGTTTTTTTTGCCGTTATTTTTTACCTTTTTTTCTTTTTTTTCCCACGTTCATCTGTAAATAACACTACACACACACAATTCCCCTACCATTTTTTCCACACAAACACTACACTCTACAAATACTATATCATCTCTCTTTCCTCTCCGATTTCTGCAAAAATGTCCGGTGAAGGAAACTCCGACGGCTACGACTTGAACGCGTTTGTCGACTGGGGGGCATGTACAATGTTTTGGGTGCTTCCGGTTCCGGTTCGTCGCCGAGCACCCAAGGCTCGGCTACGCCGGTGTACCAAACACCATCTTTTCCAGTTGATGCATCATATCGTCCTCCTAGGGATGAGGAGCTCGCAAATGCAGGGATTATCCCAAATTATGGAGGATATTCCGGAGGAACCCACTCCAGAGGCGGTGCCGGACGGAGAGGACGGTGGTCGTCATCCATAAATTATGTCTTTTTTATTTTTTTAGGATTTTAATTATGTGTTTTTTTTTATTTTCTTAGGATTTTAATTATGTGTTTTTTTTATTTTTTTAGGATTTTAAATTGTAATTTTCTTTTATTTAATGAAGTGTGTTTTTATTAATTGAATTTGTTGGAAATAAAAATAAAAAATGAAATTGAATGAATAGTTAAGGGATGAGATAGTTAAGAGATGGAGCGATGCAGGTGATGTCTCTTAGTTAAGAGATAGGGTAAAAAGTGCAGTGGGGCCTATGAATAGTGAAGGGATGAGACAGTTAAGAGACAGTATTGAGACACGGATGTGGATGGCCTGAATAGTTAATGGATGAGACGGTATTGAGACGGGGACACGGGTGTGGATGGCCTGAATAGAGGGATGAGACGGTATTGAGACGGGGATGTGGATGATCCAATTCAAAACCAATCACTCCTAAATAAATAAATAAAAACTTGCCTTTACTTTGCTATACTCATAGTGCATGTTTATTCGCCGAAATTCGAAAAATAATCTGATTTTTGAATTTTAAAATTTGATATTGCTAGATTTAATATGGGAAAATAGTTACTCTGAAATTAGATTTTAAGATTGTTAGATTTTGATATTGTTAGATTTAACAAGTACTCCTATAATTTTTCAGAATGACTCTCCAACTAGACATATTTTCCCTAGTTTTTTGGATTCTCATATTTAGATATTTAGTACTACTAGTATTCTGTATAAATTTTATATTTTAGGAAACTATTATATTAATAATTATTATTATTATTATTATTATGAAGTATATTTTAATGATCAATTAAAAAATCTTAATACATTTAAATTTTAAATTCTACTTAATTATAATAACAATGATAACTACAGTTTTATATAATTGTTATATTATTTATATTTGTTAATATAATTTATTAAGATAATTATGCTACTCCTATTATTAATTAAATTATGAATAATAATAAAAATAACATTAATAATAAATATATTAATTATTCTTATTATTTTATTATAAATTAATCTAATTAAAAAAGTCTTAATGAAATTATAATAATAACTCTGTTTGTTACTTATTATCTTATTATAATATTATTGTTATAAATTAGTGACTTATTAAGCAAATCATAAACTAATTACTCAAATTATGCATTGCAATAATATATTATGGAGTAGTACTTATTTAGAAAGTGTTAATATAATTTTAAAATTATTGATTATAAGATTATTGTTAGGCCATCCGCAACGCTGTCACTTCTTCATCTTTTAACCGTCCCTTAAATTACTATTTATGGCCCCCCTGTACTTTTTTACTCCATCTCTTAATTAAGGGACGGAACCTGCAACCCTCTATCTCTTGTCCGTCCCTTAACCGTTCTTTAAATTACTATTCATTCAATTTCATTTTTTTATTTTTATTTCCAACAAATTCAATTAATAAAAACACACTTTTTAAATAAAATAAAATTACAACTTAAAAATAATACATAATTAAATTCGTGGCAAAATAAATAAAAAAGACATAATTTAACTCTGTATAATTTGATGCTCTAAATTCACGTCAGATCATTCAACTCTGTATAATTTGATGCTCTAAATTCATTTTCATTTTTTATTTTTATTTCCAACAAATTCAATTAATAAAAACACATTTCATTAAATAAAATAAAATTACAACATTACATTCTTAAAACAATAAAACAAAACATAATTAAAAATCCTAAAAAAATTAAAATACATAATTTAATTTCTTCCACCAAATTTTGCCCCAATGTGCTCCACTAGATCATCTTGGAGTTGGGCATGGGCGGTAGAGTCACGTGTCCTTACCCGAATAGACAACCGTTCTTGTATAGACGGATGCACTCCACTTCGAGGCGGACTACTTGCGGTTGAGCTTTCGAGGCTTCAGGGTCGAACCAATTTCCCGCCTCGGGTCCTTCGTCTTGGACAATCATGTTGTGCAAAATTATACACGTATACATGATGTCGGCCATGCTCTCCATGAACCACGTACGAGCCGGGGCTTTGATAATGTTGAAGCGCGCTTGGAGAACCCCGAACGCCCGCTCCACATCCTTCCGAGCAGTCTCCTGCTTCTGCTGAAAAAGAGCCTGCTTTGCGTTCACAGGCCCGGTGCACGTCTTCACGAAGGTTGGCCACTTCGGGTAGATGCCGTCGGCAAGATAGTACCCCATTTTATAGCGCCGGTTGTTAGCGGTGAAGTTGATGGCCGACGCTTTACCATCCAAAACTTCGGCGAAGAGGTCGGATTGGTGGAGCACGTTTATGTCATTGTTCGAGCAGGGGACCCCGAAGTACGCATGCCAGATCCATAGCCGGTAGTCGGTGACGGCCTCGAGTATAACGGTGGGGTGGGTGCCTTTGTGGCCGCTCGTGTACGACCCCCTCCACGCCACCGGGCAATTCTTCCATTGCCAGTGCATGCAATCGACGCTGCCAAGCATCCCGGGGAATCCGTGCACTTCTTCGTGAAGGCGGAGCAGGAACTGGCAATCTGTCGTGCTTGGCTTTCGGAGAAATTCGTCGGTGAAAGCTGCCCGGACGCCTTCGCAGAATTGGATTAAGCACATTCTTCCAGTGCTTTCTCCAATGTGGAGGTATTCGTCAAACACATCCGCCGTTTGTCCAGTCGCAAGCTGACGGATTGTTGCAGTACATTTCTGCAGCGTCGTGTGGCTGGGACGGCCGACGGCGTCGAACCTTTCTTGGAAGAACTCTTCCCAGGCTGCCAATGTATTTGCGATGTGGAGAAATAGCGGTCGCCGCAAGCGGAAACGGCGACGGGAGTAGGTATCTCCCCACACCGGGTTATCGCAGAAGTAGTCGCGGACTAACCTTGCGGCGGCTTCCTCCCGGTTACGATGGATGTAAGTCCGGGAGCGTCTTTGGGGCGGGGCGGCTTCCTCCGCCTCCCGGCGTCGATCTTCTTCAAGTGATTCTTCCATTATTGGACGCATTTGCTCATATGGATTCATTAGATCGATTATATTTGGGGGAAGAATAAAAGAGATGATTTCATATGAAAATTGGAGAGGAAAGAGAGATGATTTGAGAGGATTAGATGTGTGTTGGTGTGTGAAATGAGGATGAAATATGAGTATTTATAGAGTAAAAATATATATATAAAAAAAAGGAAAACGGTCGAAAACGGTTTTTGAATTTTTATTTTTTTATTTTTTTATTAAATTTAAATTTAAAAAATAAATTATTGCATCAGCGTGACGAAACCCACTCGCTAGCCGGCGAGTGGGCGTCACGCATGGCCCCAGAGCGCGCCACGTCGGGGGAGCGCGTGGCGAGACGTCTCGCGCGGCGTCTCGGCGTAACGGGGGATCCGGCGGGATGGTGACGTGACGGGACGCTACAACGCGTCCCGCGCACGTCTTGTCACGGAGGGACGGGACTCGTGCCACCCGCGTAACGCGTTGCGGGTGGTCTTATTATTATTATATTAATAAAAAATTTAGTTATTTGTGGTAATTAATCAGAAGTTGTGCAACCCGATGAAAAGACGGTACGTGACATAACTTTAATTTTAAATACTTTGTAAAATAAATAAATAGCCAACTGGAGTAAGTCATACTATTTTTTTCATCTATAAATATTTCACTTCTTATTCATACTTTCACATTCTTACCTTAAAAAAATCTCGTACACTATTATAGATAGGAGGAAATTACAACTGGTGTTCAGGAGGAAATTACAAATAAAATCCTATACTATAGATAGGAGGAAATTACAACTGATATCGGATACAATTGACGTCGGATAGTTTCCTACTATGTCGGATACAATTTATGAACTAACTTAGACATGACACCACTAAAGTTAATGTATAATTTTTATTGTGTTTAAACTTTAGTAGCTTTATATCTAAGTAGCCGAGGAAAATCACTAAATTCAAGTTGATGCTATGTTACGATTAAGTAACAATAGTACTTTTTGTAAAAAAAATTTAATTATATAATTTTCATGTACTAAATTTTTTTGTTTTTTTTAAGTAAGAAATAATTTTTAAAATACGACAGTTGAAACAGAAAAAAATATGTGAATAGAGTAGTTTTTAATTGTTTTGTACTCGAAGTGGATATTATCAAAAGCGTGTAAATAGTTATGCTTAAGATCTTAGTGTTAAATGCTACCAAATATTATTGAAATTTTTATATACATTAATATTGATGTCATAATTAGCACACGCTCAATTCAACGTGGCTCCAAAAATTTTAATACATTTCTTTTTTATTTCAACAATGAAGCGCACGAAAGAGTGCATACGACACTATTTTCTGCGCACGGTGTTGCTATTAAAATAGATCATTTTGAGTATTTTGTTTTGTCTTATTAAAATATTACTCCTTCTCTTCCCCATTAATTGATCACTTTTGTTATTTTCATATGTACCTCATTGATTGTCCACTTTCACTTTTTACCATATATGGTAAGTAGACCTCACATTCCGCTAACTCGTTTCACTCACATTTTATTATAAAACTAATATATAAAAATGAGATTCCTATTCCACCAACTTTTTCAATTCATTATTCTTTACATCTCTTAAAACCCGTGCTGGAACCAAAGTGGACAATTATTGGGGACGGAGGGAGTAACTTTTATTTTAGAGAAATAAAAGTTCTCTCTAATAAGGTGGACTATATTCTCCACTATTAATACTCCAATCATTTGTTGGGTATTTTGTGAACAGGCTACTAAAAAGTACAGCGCGGGTAAGGTGAATGATGCGCCCGAACGTAATCGCAACATGCTACGAAAGCATTGGTCCTAGCTGCCACACGCTTCCAATAGAAGAAAATGGTTTTCAAGTTCCATGACATCTAGACAGTTCTCCAAAGGATATTCAAATTTAGTGATGGGGCCGAGACTACAAGTGGTGCACCAAAGAGAACAAAATTCTCGATAAGCAACGATGATTCCACAAGCGAGGTCCGTCTATCGACCTCAACACATGAAGGCAGGGACGGATCTATATGGCATTCACAAGGGGCAATTGCCCCACCTAAAAAAAATTCATGTATGCTATTTTTAGTAGTTAATTTTAAAATTTTTTAAATTTCCTTATTTTTGCCCCTTCTTAATGTATTAAAATATCTCTATGTATATTTTTGCCCCACCTATGTAGACTTCCTGGCTCCGTCCCTGCATGAAGGAGAAACCCACGTCGTCTCCCAACACTAAGAGCCATTCAATGGGGACTAAGGCGGCGAAGAGAAAAGCGAGGGGGAAGGATCCGGCGGGTCTGGGCACTGAACTACCCCTAACCCAACCCGACTCCAAATTGAGTTGCTTTATATATGGGCAAAATGAGTCTCGCTATGCAGGTCAGTTAGTTTGAGGTATTGATGAAAGAGGATATATTGTTGATGTAGTAGATGGAACGTAAAATTCGCAATGACATGATCGTCATTCTCCATATTAACTAAAGAGCATCTACAATAGTGGATTAGCCAGCTCCCTAGCCTCTGCCGAGCGGCTAGGGCACTCGGCTAGTCCACTATTGCAATAGGCTAACGCTACGGATGAGCGCAGAACGGATGAGACGTCGGGCGTGGACTAGCGGTGTTAGCCGATCACTAGCCGCCTGTGTGGCGAGCGATTGGCTAACGCGTAAATTTATTTATTATTTATTTCAACTCTATATATATGGCTTGTAGCATTTTATTTTATTCACACCACCTGTTTTAACGAGTATCTTTTCCTCTTTTCTCATTCTCTCGGGATATAAAATGAATCACGACAGTGACTCTCCCATCTCTGGCGAATCACAAACGCCAACTTCATAACCCAGCGGAGGTGGAGGAAACACCGACGAAATGGGTGGCGACAACGCCAGTAGCATGAGCGGATGGAGGAACTGTGTGGGCGGTGACAACATGGATGGATGGGAAACTCCGGCGGTATGGGCGGGATATGTGGCTTGGGCGGCAACATAGGATATGGATGGGGGAACCCAGGTGGCAACATGGGTAGCAGTATGGGCGGATTTCCCGGGTTCTTCGTGTTGGGGTTTGGAGCCCCTTGCATAGCGGAAGACTTGTATAAATTAATTAAATCAGACGTAGGATCTATTTGACAAATTATGAGATTAATCTATTCACATGTTAACACATAATTGCAAGCTAGAACGCAAATAATCCATGCTTAAAGAATATAAATCCTAAAACATGAATTCTATGGTTTAGAGTTACTGATTTGATTCTCCAAAGAATCGTCGATTGCTCGCGCCTTCTCCACGATGATCTTCAATACTAGACCACGGATCTTCTGACTGGTTCCCGAACTGTATCTCGATATCAGGGTGGGCTGATCTTATCAAAATACTAGGACTCGAATAAAGAGATAGAACTTTCTCACAGAGGAGGAGCTGAAAAACTCACGGGGGAGAAAATTAGAAAATTTCGTCCTCCTTTAAAAAGAGAAGGGACGAAAAATTCATCTTTAAAAATTGTGCTTTCTGTCTCATTTATTCTCCTATTTATATTAAGTTCATATTGGGCCAAGTCAGGAATCTATGGAAGGTTTAGGAATATTGGGCCAAGTCAGGAATCTATGGGTTCATATTCTCCCAATTAGCTTTTTACTAATTAAATTGAACCCACAATTTAATACAAGCTTATATTGGAATATTACGGCTAGCCACTACAGAAGTAATATTGACCTCCCCATCCAAATCCGAAATTACAAGTAATCCGGGTTTCCATTTTGTTTATTATTTATTTTCCGCGCTTAAGATATAAATGTTCATTAATTAATTAAAGTCTACTATGGACTTAATTAATTAACATCTTATCAATTCCAAGAGTGGACTTAGCAAGAAACACTTATTTATTATTCATGGAATAATTAAATTCCAACTGAGCAGTTTCCGAATAATAAAACCTTGTTCAAGCTCCTCTTGAGGACATTATCAAACGAGACTCACCTCGCGCACGATTCAACATAATAGCAATCCTAGCACCGCTAGATATTAATCACCACTACCCAATATATCAGGATTATTGGGTTGCGAAAAAGCCGCACCTTTTGATAAGTCAAAGTAGTGCATAATCAATACCGTGTGCTCAATGCTAACGTGTGTAGATTAAGAAATAGTATTTTATCAAGACCTAGTATTTCAGTAGATAGCATAAAGACATGTCTTGCTGTTAGATCCATTCAGTGTTATACCACACCAACGTCATCTTATTTCAATAAGGCTTAGAAATAATCGGACTAGCATTGCAACCTTTCGCGATAGGTAGCCAAAGCCTATCTAGGTTGTGAAATTTTTCGTTTTCTTTTGCAAAGCATTGCATAGAACCGACAGTAGTTATCTTAAAGTGGACGACGCCCACAAGCAGTCTACTAAGCAAAAGACTTAGGCTTTGTTTACTTCTTATGCATTTAAATGTTTATAAAACATCTTATAAACGCACAAGCAAACACAATGTAATAATATAATGATTCTATTCGTGCAAACTGCTCGAATAATATTGAATCGAATTAAAAGTGGATTGTAGAGTTTTCCGTATACAAGCAAGATTATATTCGCGCGAATTTGCTCGAAACATGCTTTTCAGTATACTAAACCTAACACTTCGGGGGGTTCCCGAGGGGATGAGTCTCAACAGCGACGAGCCTTCCACAGGGGATGCCGATGTCGTCGGGGATGGCCGAGAGGACTCCGACGAGTGAACTGGGGATGGCCACGTGTTCAAGATTTTAGATGGATTTTTTTATTATTTATTGTAGTAGACGTTTTTTTTCATTGTTGTATGTTTTTTTATGTTTATTGTATTGATTTTTGTTTGCACTTTCTCCATTTTTAGTCCAATTTAAATTTCTTATTTGTCAATTTATTTGCTAGGTTAGGGCATTAGCTAGGCTGTGGGAAGGACATGGTGTGGCAGGAAAAGTTTTATGCTAAGATATTGCTAGTCCAGAGTTATTGTGGATGCTCTATGGTCGAAGAAGTAGCTTTGTATTTTAAGGATTGATAGTTTTTTGGAATTTAAATTTTTTTATGACTTATAATTCTTAAATTTCTAGGATGTGTATTTATGAATGTTTTTTGAAATAATTTTGTTATACATATTGTTCTTTTATATATTTTGATGTCACAATCATTTGAAGTTAAAAACTATGAATAACGCAAATTAATATGATAAGCATGACTAGAGAGATAGGAAGAGGTAGTATAAAATTATGAGAGTTATGGCCATAGAGTATAATGGTTTATTTTTTCGATTCAGTTCAATTTAGGAATAAAAATTCAAACAAAAAATTGAACGATGACCCGTAAAAAGAGGTACTTATAAAATTGTGATGTGAAATTAAAGTGAATAATGGTATGATAAACGTGAAGTATGAAACTATGAATAAAGGGATGATAAGAGAGACAAATTTTAGGAATGATCTAATGATTCTAATTACGTCACTTTTCGCAATAAGGATCACCTACTATAACTCCAACTCCAACTCCAACTCCAACTCCAACTCCAACTCCTAATACACATCCACAAATATGATAAGTGATGGTCCCACCACCACTTATCATATTTGTGTGTGTATTAGAGCATCTCCAATAGCGGCGAGCGCACTGGCTAGCCGATTCTTGGCGCTCGCCGAACCATTGCAGCCAACGAGCACCAAATAGACGAGAAAAACGGCGAGCGCACGCCGATTCCCGAGCGCTCGGCGATGCGCTTGCCGATCTCCTGGCCTCCATTGCAGGCTCCAGATCGGCGAGAGGGATTTTTTATTTTATTTAATTTTCGAAATACTATATATACGCGATTTGGACGTCATTTTCATTTGCACCACTTGTTTTAACGATTTGGACGTCATTTTCATTTAATTTATGTAATTTGTTTTTGTTATTGTATTTTTTTTAATTAATGTACTTTTTAAATTTTTAATATTATTATTGAATTTTCCCGTATATGTGTCGTAAATTTAATTCCGTATTTTGTGTGATTGTTAATTATTTGTTTTTAATAATTTTGTTTATTGTGGCTGGGCTATTGCTTGTCCAGTTGTCTGTCCTGATGATGTGGCAGGAAGAGTTTTAGTGCTGATGACGTGGCAGGAGGAGTTTGTGGCTGGGCTATGATTGAGCTATGATTGGGCTATTCTGATTGGAGATGCTCTTAGGAGATGGAGTAGAAATGGTGATAAGTGATCCATTGTGTATTTTTCATAAACCGGTAAATTAGAAAATTGCGCTAATGACAAGTGTATTCGTTCGGCTTAAATTTGCATTGATAATTTAATAAACTTACACAATCATCACTTTTGATGACGTTTTGAGTAATTTTATTTCAGATTATTATTGGTTCCTGCTATGCTTTGGGAACAAGAACATAAAATATTGTGAATAATATTTGTGTCAGAAGAATTATTATCATTCTTTACTTTTTTCCTTTTTTCAACTTTTCCTTTTGGCGCTTGATTAGATAGAGGTCCCCGAACTTAAACGAACCGGCTGACCCAGCCCGGAACTGTCACCGGCGATTCCGAACCGAAATCGAAACCGCCGGTTCCCCCGGGCCAATTCAGGTTTCAATTTCATGCAAACCGTAACTGCCGGTTTCGTCGGAACCGCCGGTTCGGCGGTTCCCGATAACTTTTCAGGCTTATTTCCGACCTACACCCTAGCCTTTTCAGAAACCAGTTCAAAAACCGCTGGTTTTCGTCAGAAACCGTTGACGAAACCGGTAGTTCCGACCCAAAAACCGTCGGTTCCGGCGGTTCCGCCGGATTTTCAAAAATTTGAAATTTTGAAATTTTGTTTTTTATTTAATTTAATCACATTTTTTCCCCTATAAATACTCCCTTCATCTTCATTTCTACTCACCCCATTCTTGTGTTAACAAGTCTTTCTCTTATCAATCTCAATTTCTCTATTCTCAAGCCACCATTCTCTCTAATTGCTCAAGTTGTTTACGTTATTTGCGCTCATAATTTACTCACGTTGTTTACGTTATCATATTCACACAATCACACTACTCTCTAGTCTCTATTCTCCACTTTCAATTTCTATAAATATCATGTCTTCATCTCGTCGTGGTGGTGATCGGGGCAAGGGAATTGCCCAAGATCAAAGTGATACTCGTCGTCGACGTGCCCCTACTAGAGCACAAGTTGCGGAGGAGGTGGGAAGGCGAGCCGCTCTTCGAGCGCAAGTAAGTTCTAATATGTTTTTGTTTTTTTAATTCATTTGTATTAAATTCATAATTTCATTTTTTAACATTTATGTGTCTATGTGTTTTATTTTTGTTAGTATTTTTACTTAATTGTATACTTTTCGTAGGAGGAAGAAGATCGAAATGCGGCCTTGTTACTTGCCCTCGCCGACACCGACCAAGAAGGGGGGCATTCACATTCGGCATCGCATTTCGAATACGATGTGAATCTATCATCGGACGAAGGCGACGATGTATCGCATCAATTCCCCCCTTCTAGAGCCGGCCAAGTTGGTGAAAATGATGAGGAGGCCGATGCTCCTCCTCCTTTCAGGACGACAAAAGAAGAAGATGCCTCCAAAGTTGAAATCCGATATTTTCACCAAACATTACAAGAAGGTCCCGGTGGTAATTTCAAATCCTAATGATCCGACCACTACCATAGAGACAAGTGAGTTCAAAGCATATTGTAACTATTGCGAGAAAGTCTATCCATTTGAAACCGGTGGGGGATATGGTACTCTCCATCGCCATTTGAAGGTAAAACATCCCGTGGAGTATGGGCATACTAAGTCCCAAAGCCAAATAAACTTCCTTGTCTGCTCATCGTCTCAAACAGGTACGCCTCTATTTAAATATGATCCCAAAAATGTTACCGATGTTATGGTAAGATCGGCGGCAATGAAGCATTTGCCGTTTAATTTTTTTTAATGACAAAAAATATGAAGTTACTATGCAAACCGCATTTAATGTTGCTACAAAAAGAATTCCCCCCTCAACTGCTCAAAGATCTAACAATCGGCAGTTTTTTGATAAAAAAATAGAAGTAGGAAAATATTTATCTAACTTGGGATACAAAGTTAATATTTGCTCTAATGTGTGAGCGGATTCTTTCTAGAGAAATTCTTACATGAGAATTTCATGTCATTTTATAGATAATAGTTGGACTTTAAATAAACGTTTAATTGATTTTAGACAATTTCCTTCACCACACCCCGCACAAGAAATTGCATCTTTAATTATTCAAGTTTTGAATGATTATGATTTATGCAACAAAATATTTTCGGTTGGTTTTGATAACGCAACCGCTAACACTGCAAGTATACCCGAATTAATTGTGGTTTGCTCCCCAGTGATAAGTGGTAAGTATTTTCACCAACGATGTGTATGTCATATTTTAAATTTATGTGTACAAGATGCTTTGTCTTTATAGCAAAGACATATTCAACATATTACAACAACTGTATCCTTAATCCACTGGAAGCCTCATATTGGCAAGGCGTGGAAGAAGTATTGCCATTCAAAGAAAATAAGGTACACAACTTTTACTTTAGATGTGTCTACTAGATGGAACTCTACATATGATATGTTGCATTCTACATTAGATCATATATAATAATTGGTTGATTTTTATAGAACTTTCCCTGTAGATGATTTATATCTAACCTCTTCTTGTTGGGATCAAAGCATGAGTTTATTTAAATTATTCAAAGGTTTTAGAAATGCCACCGTTGAGTTATCGGGTGTGTATTATTGCACATCCGTTCGTGTTTTAGAACATTGCATGTATATATCACTTGGTTTTAAAACTGCAATGAAAAATTCCGCAAATAATCCTGAATTAATGTGTGTTTTATATTATATGGTTGAAAAATGGCTTAAGTATTTCAATGAGATCCCAACGGTTTTTTTGCTTGCAAAAGTTTTGGATCCAAAATGGAGACTAGTTGGTACTTTAAAAATTTTAGAATTTTATTACAACAATTTGGCTTCTATTGATCTTGAACCACTCTGAGCTTTGCAATCGAATGATAAGGACGACGACAACTACATAAACCTAGCCCAAACATTCCAAATAAACCTCCCCCACCTCCCAACCCTGCAAAGAAGTTTTGAGTTAGACTTGCGGGCTCTCTTTCACGATTACGAAGCCAAGTACAACAGTACTCACCAAGCGAGACCTAGACCCCCTCCCGGTCCAACACATAACTTTGGCTTCTTCCAAGTTGATGACCCCAGTGCCCAATCCCAATTGGCGGACCATACGGCTACATCAGCGGAGGAAGGACGGCAAATTCGGCAAGTGAGACGGCAAATTCGGCAAGTGAGTTAGATTTATATTTATAAATTTGCGCATCTCATCAATAAAAAAATAGATCTAAAAACCCTAATTTGATATGGTTATGATGTTCAAGGAGTGGATTTGTATATAATAGGACTCTCCATTAACATATGGTCCATAAATAATTAAATAATATCAAAATTATTATTGGAATAAAAAAATTTACCGATACATAAACATTTAAAGCCTTATTTATTTCTATTAACTGCTATGAAGAAAAAGTAATAATAAATCGA
Source organism: Salvia splendens (assembly GCF_004379255.2). Lineage (NCBI taxonomy): Eukaryota > Viridiplantae > Streptophyta > Magnoliopsida > Lamiales > Lamiaceae > Salvia > Salvia splendens. The sequence goes on along the minus strand of NC_056037.1, from coordinate 17,822,366 downwards.
GCTCAACTCCTTAATGCACTATAAATTTAGTGATTTCGACAATGATTTCTGATAATAATAATATATAATTTAAAAAGTATTGATACAGGGAGTATATTAATGTATACGTAATAATGAGAATAACAAAAATATAAAATAAGCCTAGAGTATTACCGACGAAAAAGAAAATCCAGATATGTAGAGTATGAAAAAGAGGAAAAGAGGGTAGTAAAAGTAGGTGGGGACAGAAGGGCAGCTGGCCATGTGCGTGAAAGATGTAGGAAATATTCCCTGCCAGCTCACCGCCAATCATCATCTTTCTATTTTACTTCTCAATTTAATTACATCAAAGTTTTTAATTTTGTTTTATTTTTGAGAGTATAAAAAATTATTTCATTTATAGAGGTATCACTTGAGTAGAGGATGAAAGAAATAATACCTCCATCGCTAAATAAAAGATGTGATTTATAAATGTGATATTTTAATTGGAATAAAATATGTATTTTCTGTCATTTTAGTCTGTCTAAAAAAATAGATTCTTTTAATTTATACTCCTTCCGTTTTAATTAAGTTAATATAAAAAAAATTTAGCATGAAAATTAAGAAATTGCGTTGAAAAGTAAGAGAGATTAATAAAATAGGAAAGAAAAAGGGAACGTAAAATAAGTGATGGAAAAAAGTAAGAGTAATTGGATATTTTATTTTTCTGTCATAAAAGGAAATTACTTAATTTAATTGTGACATCTCAAAAAAATATGACTCAACTTAGTTGAGACAGAGAGAGTCTTATCCCAAAAAAATGTTTAATTTTTTATTTTGATCTGTACCTCAAAATTAGAGTTACCTCTGTTTAAGGAAATTTTATTACCACTTTTTCTCTATTTTCCACACTTAATTAATTGTGCATTAATGCTTGTACTCCTTCCGTCCAATCACGAGTGATGGCTTTCTTTTGTGCACAAGATTTAAGAAAATGATATATATTGAGTTAAAATGAAAATAATAAAGTATGATAGAGGAAAAAGTAGGAGAGATAAAGAGAGAACAAAGTAAGAAATAGAGAATAAAGTAAGAGCGAGTTAAAGTTTTGTTTTTTGTTAAAAAATGGAATTGATCACTTGTGATGGGATAACTCAAAATGGAAAGTTGATCACTTATAGTGGAACAGATGGAGTATGATTTATGTATGTGATTAATTTTTATTGATGAATAGAGTATTAACTAATTTGACAATAGATTAGTACCATTAATATACTGTATTTAACTTATTCACTATTTTTATCACATAATTCTCTTATTTATTAACCAGCAATACACTTTTATTATTGTTAGAGGGAACATCTTTTTTGGTCCACGAACTTTGTCAAAATATCATTTTAGGTCTGTGAACTTTGAAAATATCATTTGAGATCCGTCAACTATGAGTTATTATCATTCGAAGTACTTTTTCACTATTTCAAAGTTTTTATGGACGAAAATACCCTCGATACCTTGAAGGATATATATTTTTAATTAATTTATCACATACTCATATTTTTTAACGAATTTTCTAAATATAATTTGGCCTTCAATATTATCACTTAATTTTGTAACATGCAAGAAATGTTCCTTATTCAACTTTTTATAATTAAAGAATTTCAAAATATTTTTAAGATATGTATACTCGTAAAACTAATGTCACAGTCAATAGACGATACTTGAATATTAATATATTATTTAAAAATAATATCAATATATCAGTATTCAAGTATCGTCTATTGACTGGAACATTAATTTTATGAGTATACATATCTTACAAATATTTTGAAATTCTTTAATTATAAGTTGAATAAGGAACATTTCTTGCCTGTAACAAAATTAAGTGATAATATTGAAGGTTCAATTATATTTAGAAATTCATAAAAAATATATAGTAAAGATATTTATAAAAAATATGAGTATATGATAAGTTTATTAAAAATATATACCCTTCAAGGTATTGAGGGTATTTTCGTCCAGAAAAACTTGGAAATAATAAAAATGTACTTAGAATGATATTAACTCATAGTTGGCGAACCTAGAATGATATTTTCAAAGTTCACATACCTAAAATGATACTTTGACAAAGTTTGTGGACCAAAAAAAATATTCCCTCTTATTGTTAACACTATTTTTCAGAATAGAGACAATATTCAAAACACTTTACTAAAATTAGGTGGCACCACTGGGGCATATCTTGGTTGGAAGGGAAGTACGTACTCTCTCCGGCCCCAAAGAATATGCACTTTGAGGACGACACTGGTTTTAATGTAAAATAGGTAAAGTAAGAGAGATGTAGAGAGAAAAAGGTAATTAAAGTATTGGTAGTGAAGAATGAGTCCCACCTTATTAGAGAGAAAAAAAGACTTTCTAAAATTAGAAAATGTATATTCCTGTGGGACGGACTAAAATGAAAGAGTGCATATTCTTGTGGGACGGTGAGGGTATTAAATATCGAAATGTTACTTAAGGAGTATTTTCGAGTGAGTATTATGCCCTAATTTATATTCAATAAATATCAATCATTATTTTTTAATATAATCATATATGCATTTAAATTTTAATTTTTAGGACAATTTTTGTCTTAAAAAATTATGCTTAATCGCTAGGTATTAAATTTTGAATCATCCCAAATTCTCAATGGCTCGTATCAAACTGACTCGGAAATTTTCATTTATTTTATTTGACAATTATGTGCTTATATTAATATATGCACGTCCTTGACCATCCCTCTATTTTAGAGATATTTTATAAGAATAAATAGTTAGTACTATTTTTTAATGAATGCGTTCTAAGTTAGAGTGTTATGGACAACACATGCATTTTGGTGAGGTCGTATTTATATGCAAATCAAATTAAATCCAAATCACAAGTTAATTAGAAGTGATATTAATAGTACTTATTTGTGAAAAAAAAATGAATTGAGTTGCCGAAACAACAAGAATATAGGTGGGGGATGAATGGGCCAATCATTTAATTAAATTAATTCAATGGAGTAATATTATTTCACATTCTTACTATTTACTGCAAAATAATAACTTTCATCAGAACACCTGAGGTGGTCCAATAGTATTATCTTTTTAGTATTTATCGTATAAAAGCTAACATCGCCAATGATAAATTATATCCTTCTTTAGCTCTATTGAAATAGTACAATAATACTGGAAAAAATATCCTATAAATTCTTTGTCATAACGTTTGATCTTCTATGAATTCATACAAAACATTCTCTACTAATATCAGCAATCCTAAATTACGTCATCGAAAAGTTCATGCCACATTAATTAAAGAAAATTAGTAGGCTCAAATAATTTAATAAAACATTAAATAATGTAACAAAATATGGTATTATCCAATCTTTTTGGGGAATGCATAATATTCCTATTTGTTAACAAATTTTAGCTAGTTTATTTTGTTTCTGATAAATAAAATAATTTACTTTAAATATAATATATGGGTGCAGAAGATTTTATGTTTTTTGTATTTTATTATATTGATGGATTTTATCCTCATATGAATAAAGACTATGAGTACTATGATATTTGGTGGATGATATTTTATCCAGGTCTCCTGTGGCCCAAATCCAGAAAATAAGCCCTATAAATATTTTTTTGATATATCAAAACGCTCATGCCAAAAACTGGCAAGCAAGCAAGCCCAATGTACAACACTTCCAAACAAAAGAAGCGTCAAACAACAACACTCAAAGCTACTCGACAGACCACCAACAAAACACGTCAACGGCCAAAAAGCTAGCAAACCCGCCCAAACAGCCAAAAAACTAAAAAAGAGCCCATAACCAAAAGCGCCCCACAAACAACATCAACGACAAAAGCACAACAAGCGGAGAGAAGAGATAACAAACAAACACCGCAAAGCTGCATATTCAACCTTAAAATTGTATAATTCCAGAATCCTAACTTTTTAACATTATTTCGTCTATAATTTTGGAAGATCAAAACTCTAACTTCTAATTATCATCTTCTCTAGAATTTGAATGACACTACATCAAATAGACCGCAACACGATAGGATTGACTCACTCGAAATTAACCTGGCCCAATAAGACCCAAAATGAGTTAATTATTGTTATTTACTTTTCAACTTCCATTGCTTTTATAAAACCTTCCAAAATTTAGTAAAATATTTATTTTTAAATGCACATAAAAATATAATTTTGATTCATTAAATGAAAGTTAATACTCATTAATTTTTTTTCACTATAACATTTATTATTAAAAACATATATGAAGTTTAGAAAATTATAGTAATTATTTAGGAAAAAGTATTCTTTTAGTTACATACTCGTACTATATTAGTTTCGAATTGAAATAATATTCATTTGTATATAATATCCGTTCATCATAGATATAATATTAGCAATAAAAATATAAAAAATTCTAAAAATTTTCGAGCCCGAACCAAGTTCGAACCTGAATGTTTTGGGTTAAGGTTGACAATTTATGACTCAATGTCTATAACCTAAATGACTCGTAGCCGAATAGTTGACAATCCGATAGAATAAACCTGAATCCGAGCAACATGGCTGATTAACATTGTTTATTTTGACAATAATCCCATTTAGTGTTTGAGCGAATCATCTCTCATTGTATATCAACATTATTTAGAAGTTGTAAGTGATTTGCAGTGTTTATGATTAGATGATACTTAAGCATTTATTTTCTGAACTTTTTAGTTCTAGGAAATATGATTAATGGAGAAAATTAAGTTTTAAGTTCTTTATTAATCGATCTCTTTCCAAATATTTGCATCGCAATTTTCAAAAAAGTAATCACATCGCTAAGACTAATTAAAAAGCATACATAATCATGTAGGGCATGTTGCAAGATGGGTGGATAAAAAAAATAATAAAAATTTAACCAAAAATAGAAAGTGGTAACCAATTACAAATTGAAATATCGATCCTTATATAAGCAATTGATCTCAACTATACCTTGGCAATTTGTCAAATTGAAATTTTCCATTTTTTTTAAATGAGCATTTTGTGAATTTATTGAAAATTACCGTGTTCACATGTAGGGCATATGCATATGAACACAGGGTGCTTGATGTATACGAAGTTAATGCAATTAACTAATTCAGGTCAATCGTAAATTCCATATTCTGTAACTACTTTACTTGGTGAACTAATAAATTTGCCAAAATAGAGTATCTACTCCCCCTGCCCACAATAAGAGTCTTATTTTGTCATTTTGACCCGTCCCATAATAAGAGTCGTATTTTACTTTTACCATAAATGGTAAGTATGTCTCACATTTAATCAACTTATTACACTCACATTTTATTGCTATATAACTACTTATATATAAGTGAAACTCTTCCACTAACTTATTCTACTCACTTTTCTTTACATTTCATAAAACTCGTGTCATAACTAAATGAAATCCTAATCCGGGACAGAGGGAGTATAACATAACTATGGTCCCTCGTTAAATGAGATAAGTATAAGTTTTCACTTGATGAAATTTAATGAAAAATTCTATCAGATAAAAAATATTCTTCTTAATATTATAGGTTTCAGATAAATTAAAAAGATAAAAATAGTTATGCCACAGAAGCTTGAATGATAACTGATACACTTGGATTTTGCATGGTTTTATAGGGTAGTTTTGTATTAATTTAATCATATTTTATTTATTATTAGGCGTGTTTATACCTACTTCTCTATTATGTTGGTGTTTTGACCATTTTATGAAGAATGTGTAGAAAAATGTACAAAATGTGTGGATGTGCAACAACTTTGGTTCGAGACAGTTTTTCTGGAGAATTCGAAGTTCAATCAATCCATAACGCATACCATTCTCTTCGACTTCGAAAGAGCTTCACGTGGACATCTTAAATGTCTCAATCGGAGGTAGGTAGAAGAAGTTATAGCCGTTTTACAAAGACTGCGTAGAGCAGTGACGTAGCTGGCGACCCGTCGGGTTCGCGTGCAAACGAACCTAGCGATCCGCCAGTAACGCACGAAAAACGCTGTAGGCAGCTGGGGACTCACTAGCTTCGATGCACAACCAACCTGGCGACTTGCCAGCTTCGACCGTCAGTTTATTTCGCGCCCAAAGGCAACCCTAGGTATATATATGCCTAGGAAACGCCTCCCAACACCATTCTACACGCCCCCACTCTCAAAATACCAGTTTTTCACCTAGAAAGAAGAGAAGAACGAGCAGACGACGAGTATTCATCGCAAGATTGAAGACGAGGCCTCCAATTCGCCCAATCCAATTCTAGGAGTTCATACTTTAGTTTATTCTTGTTCAAACAATGTTTTTTAATGTTTCTTTGACTTTTGTGAGGAACATGAGTAGCTAAATCTTCGGTAGAGTTCTACGGGAGAGATACAATGATCCTTATGTTTAATTGATTTCCGTTTTCTATGCCTTGGCTCATGTGGTTATTTTGATTTCTTCTGTGCTTATACATTTATTTGATTGATTACCTTATAAATGCATGTGGATTCTATTACAAGAACTGAGTAATTTAATTTGAAAGAGAAAAAATTGACGTCTTTGCCAATATAATCGAGAGATTTGAGCCTTTGAATGAAGCTAAACATCTTAGGAGCTATTAGGAGTTGTTGACTTAGTTCTAGGAAGGAGACTTCGGTTCTAGGTAGCAATCTACAAATTGTATGCTTCGAGAGAAGATATAGTTTTACCTTAGTGATATCTTAATAACCCTTGAGACCCTTTGTGTGGCATAGTCTGGAAATTAGTTGAGCATAGGATAGTTGAGCCTCATTCTTGATCTACGTCCATTACCTTTTATTTGCTTTTAGTTCTCTAAGTTATTCCCAATTGCTTTAATTATTGTATTTACTTTGTTTTCAAGTAGATTTAGAAAAACAAAACCTTCTGATTCATCTAGATAGTAGTTGAGGTTGGTTCGTGGTGCTTAGGTTGACACTCATTGTCTCCGTGGATACGATACTCTTGCTTACTGTTTGCTACATTAGCTTCGTACACTTGCAGATATACTTGTCTTAAAAATAAGTTGAGTCAATAACTAGTAGATATGTTGTTCCCTTTAGTCGGACTCGGTCCACTACAAAAAAACCGCTAGATAGTGACGACAGCTGCTAGCTTAACAACTAGTGACGGAAAAAGCGTCAGTCACGAAATAGTGACAGATAATTCCGTCACTAAAGCGAAGCAGCCATCTATATTTTCCGTCATTTGGTGGGATTAATACCTTTAGTGACGGACAAATCCGTCACTAATATTTTTTATTGACAAGTTTTTTAGTGACATAGTAAGTTTGACCGATCCGTCATTAAAAAACTTGTCAATAAAAAAATATTAGTGACGGATTTGTCCGTCACTATATCTATTAATCCCACCAAATGACCGAAAATATAGACAACTGCTCCGCTTTAGTGACGGAATATTCTGTCACTATTTAGCGACTGATGTTTTCAGTCATTTTCTGTCACTAATTGTTGAGCTAGCAGCCGCCGTCACTAATTTCCGTTACTATCCAACTTTTTTTTTGTAGTGGTCCATAAAAAATAACCTTTACTTTATAAGTAGCAGAGTAATTTTTCTTCATCTCTAACGAGGTGAATTTCATTTTTCGCTATAATATTTTACTAAGATTGCATTAAACAAGTGGTCGGTCCATTACTAAGATTATTGATAGCGGATGAAAGGAGTATAAGATATGATCATGGATGGAGTTACAAAGTTGAGGCGAACGCAAACGCAGTTTATCTTGTAAGTTTGTCCTCTCGATTGTTGATGTTTGTCCTCTCGATTGTTGATGTGCCACATATTTTTTCTCTTTGAACTATGTATGTTTCAGCTTTGTGAAAAACGAAAAAAGTGATGATTTTTTACCAGAAAATCTGTAGTATTTCATAGAAAGAGTGAAGTATGATACAAGAATTGTAAGCTTTGGGCACCACCACCTACATCTTCTAACAAACTAAAAATCCTGTGTCATCTTTCATCAACGGCCCAGAAGCTATATCGGTACAGCTCTCTTTGGATGTGGGGGCATCCATCACTCTTCGTCTTCATCGGATGGGAGGGTTGCACTCTTTGAACAAGTCTCTAGCTTGTGGAGTTCCAACATCTTCTTCTCAGGATTGCACAGCCCTATACACAGGAATCACGGCCATAAACAAGAATGCACGTGCTCGTAAGAGCAAGTAAAATGTGATGCATGATCAGCAAAACCATCAACAATCATAATAAGAAGCTCTAAAGCTGGGTAATTGAACTCAAGAGAAGGTAGCAAAATGTACACACCTGAACATTTGGGAATGTCCCATACCGCAATAGATGAGGCAGAGCACTCTGCCTGGCATAGTAGCTTACTGTCCTCATGATTGACATTCATTGCAAGCATCCACGAACCGATGGTCACATCCTCATTGCTAAACATTCGGAAACTGTAATCACATATAAATTTGTGTACGTCAACTTTTGTGGCATACAAGGATTAACTAAAGCAAATTAATATATGAACTCCACATATAAAAGACAAAGTAGGCTTCAATTGCTGGACTAAGACTCAGTGATTCAACTCAACACGGCTGATGTATAATAACCACTATAGTGAGACAAGACATGAAACAACATGGTAAATCCAAAAATGTACTGTAGTTGATAATCATCTAGTACCAACAATTTTAAGCAAATTTCCTTTTGATTATAAGTGAATTCTGTTATTCCAATACCCGTATCTCGCAAGCCACACTACACCACGTAACCATCCTTACGGCTACATGTAAAAGAGATGCTAGAAAGGAAAACATGGAAAATATTTTGACATTAAGGGGTGTGTTATATTGCTAACTCATCTTTAAATTGCTAACTACAACTAAATGATAGCCATTAGATTTTTAAATTAAAGGCCAAGATCATTCAACCTTGAATATCAATATCATGTACAAAAAAAATCAATTAGGGTATTAATGTCAATTAACAACAAATTAGTTATAACTAACTTTTGAAAAATATCCCAAAACTTTAAATGCATATAACTATCTCGATTTAAATTATTTTTCCGCATAACATATACCAAATTAAAGATAACTTTATAAGGATTCCAACGAAATCCAACATGCATATGTTTCGATGTCAAAATTTGATAAAATTTTCGGAAATATTCATAAATTTCGTTAACAGCTTTATATCAATACACACCACATAATATGTCAATACAATGCTTGTAATATGTCAATATGAAATTGTATTGACATTGTCATATCTTTGTGTTGACATATTTCATACACTGTATTGACATTGTGTTTCTAAACCTTAAATTTGATAGTTGCTATTATCTTTTTAATCTTAAAAAATGAAAAACGAAATTACACATGGCAAATTGTAAACCACAAGATTTCTAAAATCCTATGGTCTTAAATTAGTTGTAGTTAGCAATTAAATAATGAGTTAGCAATTGATCACTCCCCTTGACATTAATCACTAAATATTTAGAAGCTTATCTGAAAAAAAAAAGTATTAATGAAAATTAATTGGAAATGCACTAACCTGTCATTTCTTAATGCAACCAAGCTTGCAACAACATCTGCAGAAAGGGCATAAATTGGACCATAAGCATGAAGAAAGTACTCCCGCCCAAGCAAATGCCCGAGAGGTTCATACCTGTAAAACCAAAGAGATCAAACTAATCATATTGACAGTGAAAAAGTTATAATTATTTCCTTAAAACTATGTTACGAGTGTAGTGAAAAAAGTAAATCTGTCGTATAAATACAAATCCATTCGAGGTCCACAACAAAGGCATAGCGACTTTGGATGTGTAAATAATAGGAGTATTCCTTAGCAAAGTTCCATATCACTGACACACTGAGATTTTTTCAATGTTATTAAAAAGCGGAGATGGCGGCGCCGTGGCGGATGGCGGTGGCAGTTTCTAGGTTCAACGCCACCGCCACCATGTGATATGGCAGTTTACTCCCTTTTTTGAATGGCGGCCGCCATTCGCGAAGCGCCGTGGCAGGATATGGCTTTCATGGCGGTCGAGATGCCTTTTTGCCTTGTAAAACGACCCCACTTACCCCACTTACCCGGCCCACGTGACATGTAACCTAGCCCATTGGCCATTATAAACAGTCTATTTATAGGGTTTATGGGAGTTTCTGGCTTCAAAACCATAACCGTTGCTGTCAATCCAAGTTATCGTCTCTCCAGTCTCCACACGCACAAGGCTCCGGATTCTAGATTTTCATTCACGATTCAAGATAACTGAAAATTTTTATGTACTACTACTTGGACCATCCACAATAGCATCAGACTAGCATAGTCTAACCAAAAACTCTTCCTGCCACATCATCATGCCCTTCCTACAGCCTAGCCACTGTCCTAGCCAAGTAACAGCCTAGCAATAGGCTAACAATAGCCTAGCCAATGCCCTAGCCCAACAAATAAATTGACAAATACAATTTAATTCATTTTAATTATTGGTGTTTATCAAATATTAAAAAAATGAATTGGAATGAGTTGTAAATATAGAGTATAAATAAAAAAATATAAATAAATAAATAAATCAGGTAGCCTATTGCTTGCCGCAAACTAGGCGGCCAGCGATCGGCTAGCCGGTTAGTCCATGCCCAACCTCTCGTCCGCTCCGCGCTCGTCCTTACCGTTAGCCGATTGCAATAGTGGACTAGACGCCTGCCCTAGCCGCTAGCCTGTGGCTAGGGCGGGCACTAAACCACTATTGTGGATGCTCAGTTTGTATTAATTCCATTATTTAATTCTCTCTCTTTTCTTATAACTGGTCTACTCGATGCATGGATTAATTCCACTGTATAATTCTCTCTCTTTTCCTATAACTATTCTACTTGATGAAAGCGTCTCCATAATTATTGTCTTCCACCATTTAATTTTCTAATTTTCCTATAACTATTCTAATTTTTTTGCATCTTATGTTATGTATTATATTTTATTTATTTGTTAATTTATCGACCGCCATTTACGCCATAATACCGCCATGCCGACCGCCATATCCCTATGCCGGTTTTTTGACCGACCGCCATAAGCCGCCATACGCTATTAATAACACTGGATTTTTTCCTTCACCAGCCCTCATGCTTATTCTCTGACTTTTATGATTTACATGTAGCCAACCTCATTAAGATTTCAATTCATAGAGGAATATGTCTTTGTACTCAGAGGAAAGTCATACTAACAGGAAAACTTAATAATCACCACTGGAGTTAAAAAACACAAAAATAATGAAATACTATGTACTATTATTTATTATTAACTTCATAGGTAAAAGGGACACTTTAGCTAGAAGACTCAGAAATTGGGGGAACGGACATAACTGATATGGAGTGAAAGGCGGAAGTAAAACAAGAACTGGGATTCAATAAATATAAAAGAAGAACAATCCTCCAAAGAGGCAAAGATAATCCTCCGAAGAGGCCTACGGTTGATACCGTCCTAATACACTTTATTTTCCGAGATATCTAGCTTTTCTAAAGAGAAGCTATTTATAGGGATCAACCTATAGATAAACAATGAAATAAATCCTCAACATTTAAAGTAATCTTTCAACAATCTCCATAATAATGAAAATAATCTCAAGAGATAATGGAGATCATTAGCTTGATCTCTATCAATTGTAATCTTTCAACAATCTCCATAATAATGAAAATAATCTCAAGAGATAATGGAGATCATTAGCTTGATCTCTATCAATTGCCTCGCTGTCAAAACAGCCTTGCCCACAAGGCTGGAGTTGAAACATAAACACATTGCTTTGATCGGTGGAGGCTCGTACTCGTGCTTTCGAAAAGAATCCACATTGCCGAACAAGAGAAAATGACCAACAACATTAATGCATTGCTTGGGTATCCTTGTTGTTGGGCTTGCAAGTAACCATTCATACTCAAGATGTTTGGTAGTCATATGCATCACAAAGGTACACCAACAACTAGCTTCAATGAATTCACATGTGGAATTGGGAGAGGAAAACATGAGCGAAGAGAGATGGCCAGCCCCAACTAGATGTACAGTGAGGGGCGGAGAGAGTGCAAGCAGTTTTGATTGTGAAATGGAAGGTGAAAGTGCAACATTAGGTTGGGTGATGGGCAACTTATGGAGATGCTGATTTGCAGGGATGGATGGTGCATCCAAACATGGGAGAGTCACTGGTGGTATCTCCTGCACAAGGGGGCTGGTTGGGGGAGGATTAGGTGCAAGAGGAAGTAGGGGCGGCGTTGGCTCAGTGTTGAAGTTGTGGGACTTGGTATTGTTGGTGTGAGATAAAGGTTGATCATCTAAAGTGAATGCGATCTGTTGCCTGCGCTCCCGAATGAAGCCACGAGACTGCAGATCCTGCAAGAATGGTGCCAAGGCATCATTGATACAGTTAGAGATCCAGGCTTCGAATGTGCTCATTTGCACTTTGATGTTCGCGACCGCCTTCTCCAATCTGTCAAGACGTTCTTCAGTGCTCTGAGATATAAAAGAAGAACAATCCTCCAAAGAGGCCAAGATAATCCTCCGAAGAGGCCTACGGTTGATACCGTCCTAATACACTTTATTTTCCGAGATATCTAGCTCTTCTAAAGAGGAGCTATTTATAAGGATCAACCTATAGATAAACAAAGAAACAAATCCTCAACATTTAAAGTAACCTTTCAACAATCTCCACAATAATGAAAATAATCTCAAGAGATAATGGAGATCATTAGCTTGATCCCTATCAATTGTAATCTTCAACAATCTCCATAATAATGAAAATAATCTCAAGAGATAATGGAGATCATTAGCTTGATCTCTATCAATTGTCTCGCTGTCAAAACAGCCTTGCCCACAAGGCTGGAGTTGAAACATAAACACATTGCTTTGATCGGTGGAGGCTCGTACTCGTGCTTTCGAAGAGAATCCAGATTGCCAAACAATAGAGAACGACCAACAACATTAATGCATTGCTTGGATATCCTTGTTGTTGGGCTTGCAAGTAGCCATTCATACTCAAGATGTTTGGTTGTCATACGCCTACAACTAGCTTCACTGAATGCACATGTGGAATTGGGAGAGGAAAACATGAGTGAAGAGAGATGGCCAGCCCCAACTGGACGTACAGTGAAGAGCGGAGAGAGTGCAAGCAGTTTTGATTGTGAAATGGATGGTGAAAGTGCAACATTAGGTTGGGTGATGGGCAACTTATGGAGATGTTGATTTGCAGGGATGGATGGTGCATCCAAACGTGGGAGAGTCACTGGTTGCTGGACTGGTTGTATCTCCTGCACAAGGGGGCTGGTTGGGGGCGGATTAGGTGCAAGAGGAAGTAGGGACGGCGTTGGCTCAGTGTTGAAGTTGTGGGACTTGGTATTGTTGGTGTGAGATAAAGGTTGATCATCTAAAGTGAATGCGATCTATTGCCTGCGCTCCCGAATGAAGCCACGAGACTGCAGATCCTGCAAGAATGGTGCCAAGGCATCATTGATACAGTTAGAGATCCGGGCTTCGAATGTGCTCATTTGCACTTTGATGTTCGCAACCGCCTTCTCCAATCTGTTAAGACGTTCTTCAGTGCTCTGAGTGTTCACCATGATGCGATCCACGTTCACCGCACCAAATTGATATGGAGTGAAAGGCGGAAGTAAAACAATAACTGGGATTCAATAAATATAAAAGAAGAACAATCCTCCAAAGAGGCCAAGATAATCCTCCGAAGAGGCCTACAGTTGATACCGTCCTAATACACTATTTTCCGAGATATCTAGCTATTCTAAAGAGGAGCTATTTATAGGGATCAACCTATAGATAAACAATGAAACAAATCCTCAACATTTAAAGTAATCTTTCAACAATCTCCATAATAATGAAAATAATCTCAAGAGATAATGGAGATCATTAGCTTGATCTCTATCAATTGTAATCTTTCAACAATCTCCATAATAATGAAAATAATCTCAAGAGATAATGGAGATCATTAGCTTGATCTCTATCATAACACACCAACTTATTTACAACAATAGTTGTTAGTGAACATTCACATAGTGATACGCCACTTCAATAATCAATAGTTGTTCAACTTTCATATTCTTCTCTACGCAGCTTCATCAAATTTAACTATGATACTTAACCAAAGAACTAGGCTAGTATGGGCATTATATTCTGAATAACACAATACATTACTATTAGTAACAACGAAACAGTATTATAATACTATTAAGAAGAGCAGCATTCAGATCAAAAGAGCAACTGATAATAAAAATTTCATATTAATTCAAAAAAAGGAATATATAACAAACCATTTTAACTTTGGATCAGTAAACACAGGACCCTTCTTCATGCAACCGAGGTATGTTTGTGAATGGGACCGCTCTTTAGCTAGGAGCAAGGAAAGACGATCTGCGTGAAAAGCAAAAGCTATAGTTGAACTTGTCTACACCAAGTCAAGAGTTGAAATGTCTATCCCAGCTTCCTGAAACTACTCACCTGGTCGTAAATATATGTCATCGTCAGCCTTGACATAAAAATCAGAGTCATAAAGAGCATAAGCAGCTTTGAAGAAAGCCAAACTGTAAAAATAAAGACAAATCAGATCAATCATACAGTCGACCAGCTCAAAATTCATTGTAACAAGTCGGAACTAACGTTTTGTACGGGAGCTTACTGTACTCCTCTTCAATATCTATCAACAAGAAATCATCATACTTGGTCACCTCCTCCTTAAGTGCTGACATCCTCCCTCTATCATTGGTTCTACCAATAATAAATCTGAAAACCAAACCGGTGCTTTCTTCTAACCTACCATTAAATCCCAAGTGAGTAACAAAACAATCATTTTATACTTAAAATAAAGACAAACAACTCTCAATAGGAAAAATCAGAGTGTTCTCCACCAATGGCAATCCCAATTAGGGTTTATCAATCCCTAAAACAGAGTTGATTAGTCATCTTCCACCACATTTGCATAGAATTGGCTAAAAATTACTCAGATCCGATCTTCATGCATAAAAATTACTCAGATCCAATTAGGGTTTATCAATCCCTAAAACAGAGTTGATTAATATCTTCCACCACATTTGCATAGAATTGGCTAAAAATTACTCAGATCCGATCTTCATCCATAACACCAAGAATTCAATTGCAGAGGAAAAAATGCAAATCGAAGATAAAAACAGAAAGGAATGAGAGTCAATACCGTCGAAGCCCCTGGTGATTAGACGGAAACCAGGTCTGGCGCAGAGCCCGGCGCCGGCCCGCCGATCCGAAGCCGGTTTGAACACCGACGAATCCCATCACCTTGTGACGCTTTTGAGGTGGGGAGCTATCGGCGGAGGAAGATTTATCCCACGCCACAGAGACTGACAGTGGCTTAACATCGCCGCATCCACTGCTCCGGACCGATTGCATTATCCCGTAAATTCCGAAAACGGTGGAGAGGCCGAGAAGCAGACAGAGAACGATGACGAGCGTCGATCTGCGGGGGTTGGAAGACGGGCGCGCGTAGAATGCCTTGGGAGACGACGGCATTTTGGAGGTCGAAGGTGAAGCTAGTGAAGGGGAATTTGTGTGTGTTGGAGGTTTTGGGAGGGTTTTTGATGGTGGAATTTTGTTGATTGAGTTGCTGATTTCCCTGATCTGTGAATTGGGATCACAAACTCAGGGAAATGGCAAATTGCAGTGAAGTGAAGAGAAGAGAAGAGAAGACAAGACCGTTTTCAAAAGTTGAGCGACTTTAGATAAAACGTAAAAATCACATTCACTCAATAGCGACTTAAGATAAAACGTAAATATTTCGCAATAGACCGATTAATGAGGTAAATTACTCGAATCAAAAGCCAAATGGAATATTGGTTGTAAAAATCATATAAACTTTGGGCTAATTCCAAATAAAAAAAATTTTGGCAAATTTTGTTCTCACGTGACTAGCCGAGAAATCTATGTTATTATGCATGAATTGATGTCGTTTCGATGCTCTAATCCTTGAATTTGACGTTTCTAACATGATAAATATGTCTTGTACGTCTGTCTGATGGGAAATTGGCGCCAATCATAAAGTTTATACTCCTTCCGTTTCACCGAGGATGATCCACTTTCTTTTTTAATTTGTCTCATCTAAGATAATTCATTATTAAAAATAGAAACTTATTTATCTCTACTTTATTCCCTCCCGCTTAATTTATTCTCCCCACCCAACACACAAAATAAAATTATACTCCCTCCGTCCCCGAATAAGAGTCGCTAATTTCCATTTTGGGTCGTCCCCCAAGAGTCACTCTTCATTTTTACCATAAATGGTAGTAGGCCCCACATTCCACTAACTTTTTCAACCAACTTTTCTCTATATTTCTTAAAATTCGTGCCTGGTCAAAGAGCGACTCCTATTAGGGGACGGAGGGAGTATAAAATCTCGTGCCGTACTAAGAAGAGCTCATCTTCTTCCTTGGAAAGGATGGAAAGGAGAGTAATTTATAAGACCACTTTCAAACTTTATGGAAAGTAGTAACCAATATCAGATACGAAATTATTAGGTTTTGTAGCAATATACATGTATTTCCACGTCAGATCTAAGTGGATTTTCCGATTCCAAATGAAAATATGCAACAGAAATGTGATGCAGAACAGGAATTCGAGTGATTTGCCTCGACAAAGTATAAATCCAGGAAATTGACTGTTTGGAGATTCCATTTTTTAAAAAATTTAATACTCATAGGCTTTTTTTTGCTTTGATAACCTCTACTGCACTACTTTTTTTTACAAAAAGACAATATTTTGTCTAACTGAATGAATTCCCTCAGCTTCTGTCCCAAAACCTACATCTATTTTACCACCCGGCGGCACGGTCACCGGATCCTCAGCCGAAACTCTCAAAACTGGATTACCCAAAATGCTACTCGACGACAACTCATCAAGAAAAGCCACCGGCTTCTGCCTCCATCCAGAATTCGCATCTTCAGGGCATGAGTTGTGATCTGGTTGCTGCTGCTCATGACCCAGTTCATCGAGCCTCGAAGGTTGATTGGGCAAGATGCAGCGCTCTGTCTCCTGATTAGGTCCAGCCTCATCGCTGGTTCCTTCGACAAGAGAATTATGGCCCGGTGGCTTTGAATCTTGATGCTTGAAATAGAGTGGATTCTGCAGAATGTCTAGAATGTTTCCCTTGCAAAACTGCAAGGCCTCTGATGTGGTGTCGCAGTCTTCTATAGTAGCAAAGCTATCAACAGAAGGTTCTTGTTCTGCATTTGGTCCGCTTTCATGAGCTCCCACGTCGATGGAATCCAAATCATCGCATGATCCTGATTTGTATTAATGAGAAATCAAATTGCAGATGGGGATGTAATCAAACGCAAATTCTAAATATTGTACAAACACTAAACTATAATCTGGACAGTTAGAAAATATCAACAAAATAACAGCAACAAAAAATGTCAACGCAGTGTCAACGGTTGATGTTGTGTTGACATTTTTTGTAGCTGTAATTTGACATTTTCTAATGATCCAGATCATAGTTTGGAGTTTGTACAATATATAGAATTTGCATTTTAGCACTACCCGTAGCAAATGACAGATAAAATACTCTAGAGAACTTGATGAAGTATAACTCACCGTTTCTTTCATCCGTGCTGTGGTTGTCATACAACATCTTCTTCAGCCACACTGCTCCAGGAAACACCATAAGGTTGGTTTTACTGAGACTTTGCATCTCTTCCTCTTCCACACGCTCGAAGCCAAACCCCAGGGTCCAAGTATCCACCAAATCGGGGATAGCAGATATTACAAGCTTCTCAACCTTCAAAGATTTTAGCATCTAAATCCCAAAATTGAGTCCAGTTAGTCTATGTTTGTTCGAGTCAAGGTGCTAAATGAAGATTTTGGAGTGCACAAGGTGTGTTAACTCTGCTGAGTGCTGGGTATATAAGTCTGAGTTAGTGGGGGACTTCATTGAGAATAATGTGGAATACACCAACTTACCTCTTCAATAGCATTGATTAGGCGGCGGCACAATCCTTGTCGACGGTATCTGCTGCAAGTGGCAATTAGAGGCAGTTCTGCAACCTTCACCCCATGGATTCTACACCATGGTTGTCCAAGATAGCAATTGTGATCATAGTGTAAAAAACAAAATAGAACTATATTAATCAGTGCATGATTAGCAAAGTATCAAAGATGAGTTCTAAACAATATCAAAAATGGCATTATTTTCCCCCTTAATTGAGCAGACAATATATGGAAATGACTGTTTTATAACTCTGATAGCACAGGAGCCAAAGCGATGTCTACAACAGGAATGGTATGTTCTAGAGCATCCACTTTCTGAAAGAATTCAAATTGATCATGCAACGGTTGATCTTTTTTATTTGACGATGGGACAGAAAGGAAGAAGGTTTTAGATTCTCAAGATACTTTTACTAATTACATTTGCCATATATTTTAGGTGCTTGTATATATTGGTTTCACTTCGTCAGAATGGAAATAAGAATCGCACTGAAACACAACGTAAAAGTTGAAGTTCATCAATGTGTAAGCATTGCAATGGATTCATGTATAGGCAACTAACAGCAGCTGCTGTCTCAAAATACAGGAAGTTGACATAGTGATACGGAGTGAAAGATGGAAGCACCGAATGCGTTTGACTGAAACATATTGAACCATGGATACAGAAATTGATAAAGAAAAGAAGTGATGAACCCTAAACAAGAAAGGAACAAAATCCTAACTACGGCACTTGCCGGACAAAATAATGATCTCTTGGATACCTCTCTTTAATCCTCAAGGAGGTATTCATAGAGAATTACAAAGACTCCTAATATTACAAGAAGTTAAATCAAATCTACTAAAGATAAACATTAAGGGAAATAAAGATAAACATAAAATATCCTAAAGATAAAGATGGACAAATTTCCCAGGACCTAATATTTAATGTAAATACGATCGGTATCCCATAGTTTAACGTCAGTGGGAATGAGAAACGTAATTGAAATAGACTATGTTTCCAAAGGAGTAGCACATAATGGAATGATGACCGAGAAATAGATCATTTTTGCTGCTGCATGAATAACCATTGCCGAACAGTCTAAATTCCTAAAATACAGTCAAAATCACTCCAAGCTAAAATTTCAGGTGGGAAAATGCCAGAACCAAAGAAGTCAGAGAGTTTTACCTGATGGATGCTACACACAGGACAGCATCATCTTTCTCCAAAACCACAGTAAAGAAGCCGCTGTAGTTAAGACGTGCAAATTGTGATCTGAAAGAAGAAGTCATAGTTTTCAGTTTGAACTTCAATGATAATACTTCCTCCATCCCATCAACCTAGTCCCTGATTCTTTTTCGGCATGTCCACGTTAAAACTTGCTTTTACTGAAATGACCTTACTCATTGTTTATGAAAATGTTGTGTGGAATAGTAAATAAGGGGAAAATATAACAAACATATATAAATTACATTTTCAAAGAAAATTAAATACTACAGTTTTTAATCCATATGAAAATGGAAGGGGGACTAATTTTGTGGGACGAAGCAGAGGGAGTATATGTTTTTACTCAAGGAAGAGCACCACCCAAAGATGATATCTTTAAGGTCTGAGATTACCTAGAACAACCTAAAATAATGGTTACAGTGCATTATAGCATGACAGCCTGATCTAATTAGTTTAAGGATACAGATCTTAAATAGCACGTGCTACAAAATTTTGAGAACATCTCGTGATGTAATAGTAGCAGTGATGGACCAATAATAGTAACATAATTAAACTCATTTATCTTCACTCTTCAGTTCACTTGTAATATTATGAGATTCTCGAATCTAGTTATATACCAGAGGAGTGGCTAAGGCAGGTGCAGATAACTGGACAAAAAGCAAAACAAAATGTGTGATTGCAGATGATGGGTGCATGGCCATATTAGAGCTTACCCCCAGTTGTATATTACTTGAGGTATCATGTCAATCCCTGTTTTTATATCCACCATGGGGAGAAAGCATTCCTCCATGATCGTGATTGCAACAGCCAACTTTGAGTTGCATTCTGCCCTCAAAGCCATAACTTGCTGTGCAGAATGAACCTTTTGGTCACTGGGAATGCATCGCAGAAGCGTCCAAGAGAAGCCATCAGAGAGAAGATTTTCCAACCCAACACGTGACTGGAGACCATTGTAGACCTGCATTGAGCAATCAAAACAGGATTAGTGATGTACCATATAAAACTTTGCTTCTTTCTTTGGTAAACATAGTCTGAGCAAGCAGGGTCAGAGTTCAAGTACATTAAATACACTTTCAATTTCTTTACAAATGCTATACGATCTTACGCTAAAAATTATGATAACTTCAGCCAGAAATAAGGCATGGATATTTCAACAGGCTGTCAAAAAATGACACATATAGAATGCATTCATAGCTAACAATAATTAGTTTTTATTACAGCAATTCTGAAGAGATTTCCAAGTGAATGTTTAATGTTAATGGAATTGGAAAGTATGAGGAGGATGAAAATATACTTGGTTACAAAGAAACCATGTCTGATATGTCTACAGGCCATACGACCTAGTGGCTCCTTCATATAGTCTAGTTATTCTCAATTTGTTGTTCGTGAAGCAAAAAGTATCAATTATTATTACTAGCTTCACTCCAAACACAATGTCCACCCACCATCAGACTATGATTTAAATGAAGATATTTTTACCTGGCTACAGCCATCTCCACAAAACCAGTTGTCTGAGACCAATCCAATTTCAATACCGTTCCTCTTCATGCAAGTTTCATGATCTGTTTGGAAGCATTAAGCTATTATGTTCTCAGAATTGAACTGAAGTCGAATAGAAAAACAAAAGTACATATTGAAACAGATCAACCAAAAGACATGTGATAAAGAGGTAGAAACATTACGGTGAAAAAGTTTTTCGGTATTTTCATTAACTGATCAATGCACCTATATATACAAAAGAGTCCTACTAGGAAAGCCCATAAGTGTTATACAAATAACCATATATACAAACCTATTCCAACAAGCATATAATTGCAATCTCTTCCAAACCAAAGATCAAGAAATGCAAAAGAAAAAAAAAACAGGTGTCAGCAACTACAGCCGCCAATTTAAAGAAGTTCCAAATTTGTTTATGCTGAATGATGGATATCAACAACATCATTGAGTAAATCTGCATAGGCTAATCTATAAAGAAACAACCCACAAGATCCAACGAAAATTACATTTATCTTCACACTGAATGCAATTAAGATCCCCATGGAGTTGTGAAGATTCTTTATTTCTGACTACATCTGTACAAATTTGGCATCGACATTGGGGACAATACCAATTTCCTTCAGGCAGCTCCTGAAGAAATGCGCAGCAGTCAGCTTACTCATGTTTATATTGTAAGTTACATTAGCACAACAAGCACACAAAAGAAGGATAAATGAAGTTCCTTATGCAGAATGATGACAAATTATACAACCAAGAGGTATGCTTATAAAATGAGGGATAGAATTTGCATGACTGAAATATCTATGAACCAAAAAGAAAAACATCTCAGGAAATAAACAGCACGATGCATCATTTTGGCTTATTTCATCATCAATTGCCCAAATATTTATTGTATTTTTATAACGCTTAATCAACCCATTTTTCAATATTTTTTTATATCTTCCAAAGTTGGACAGTTAGGGCTAAAAGCAGGGTCATGTGAATCATAATTGGAGAATCAATTGTTATGGTTGATTGGAAGAAGATAGATACATTGGGCTTTGGGTGTTAGTTGATAATAAAGGCTGAAGGAATATCCATTTTCAAAATATATCTAGCAAGGAAAATAGAAAAAACAAGCCTAGAAGAATTTTAAGAATTAATTAGGAACTATTTCTTTTTGCCATTTATACGGATTTATGAGATGTCTATTCACCGCAGTGGGAAATCTAGTAGTTTTTCCAATTCTTGTATGATTCTTAGACATTTATCAATTTCTTGTATTTAATGTGTATCGATTATTCTATGGTTTTAAGTACCTGGTCAATATGTGATAGTCCTATTATATTTATAGCCAATTAAAGCTTGAAATATGCAATTGCCTGTTAGATTTCATGAAGTGGCAATTAACATAATTTCATCACCTCGTCAAATTATCTAATCCGCACCAAGATAATAGACAATCAATCTCAGATAACCCAATACGTAAAAGACTTGGATTTTTTGTTGTTTAGAGGCCGTTGGACAATAAAACCAATTCACATCAAATGAGTTATCTTTGCATCAACAATTGATTGACTGATCCGGGTGAAAACTTCCTTTAACCAGGGCATTTTTTAACTATTGAATTTGTGTATCCATTGTTTAGTCTTGGTTCGAAGTTTTTTCTCTTTTAAACTAAGTTGCATTTAAAAATTCTTGCTCATACACATTTTAATTTATGCGTGCAACGATCATAATAACAATAATCATTTTAAGAGTAGAAAGGTTATTTTGGCAGATTGACACCCATCACAACGTTGAGCTCTTCTAAGCCATCATATCGGGAGGAATTAAGAAGTACTAGTATATTACAAGGAGATAGTAATAAGAAGTTAAGCAGGTAAGAGAGAAAATCCTAAAGGTCATCGGTATAACACTTCTAAAGGACTCCTAAAGCATGCCAGTAATGCAAAGCTCTAGAGCTCCAACAATTTCAAAGATTGCATGCATCATTTGTTCTCAACAAATTTACATGACAATATGTTTACTTTTTAATACTAATTTTATTTTATAAGAGGCCAAATCCTGAATTCCATGGCTGGAAACCATGATGATATGAAAGTTCACGTTCCATTTCAATTCAAATGATAGCTAATTGAAGAGAAAAGTCAACAAAAAAATGTCAATGCAAAATATATGACCAAATATTCAAATAATGAAGGATCGAAATTGCATTCACGGCCTGGAAAAAAGAGATCTATATATATATGGAATTATATTACCTAAGATACTTGGCATTAAAGATGCTTGACAGTACCTAACCATTTAAGTTATGGAAGTACTTATGTTTGAGTTCCAAAAAACAACTGAAAATTTATTATCACTACTGAAATTGTACCTAATCATTTCAATTATGGAAGTACTTATGTTTTGAGTTCCAAAAAACAAATGAAATTTTATTATTACTACTGAAATAAAATATCGCACATTTTCACAGTCCGTAAGAAACAAAACATGACATTTATAGAAATTTAAAATAAATAAGACAATATTCATTGTATTAAGACATTGTCATTAAAAGCAAACAAACCTGTTCAAACAAGCATGCCTGATGGAATGCTGATGGACAGTTATCGCAACATATTAATTCACCAACATCACCACAGCGCCCACAGCTGTCATCATTTTGATCCAGCTCATCAACTTGCTCCGTTTGAGGAGCTACTTTTCTTGCCTTGTATTCAGCTGACCATGCCTCGAGCTGGCATAAGGTGAATGGCTTACCAGACTCCATGAAGAGATTGGCACAAGGGCGATTTGACCTGAAACCAGCATGAATCTTGAACTTTGAGATGGAAAACATCATGTCACAACATTTGCATAATATCCCATCCCTGGTAACTAGACCATCTTTTATCACGGTATCATCTTTTAGATTCCTGTACTGGATTATCTCATTTAATGAAACAACACCAGAGAAAATTAACCATGATAACACTGTTCTTGATCCAACAGCAGACCACTTTCCTTCTAGAATATGCTTTGCATCCTTCTTGAGGCTCCTTGGCAGCAATCTGCAGCTGCCTTTGCGGGTCTTGCGTTTCTTCAGAGGTTTAGACTTTCGCGTGGACCATTTGTTTGGGGTTCGACATAATTTAGTTTTCATAATGGCAGAAATTAGGAGATCATTGTCATTAAGGTGACAAGCTTTTGATTTCTTAGATCCACATCGGACACTATTTATTTCATCCGTAGGCTGACCTCTTAAGAGAGAACCATTCAGTTTCATTTCAGATAGTTTTCTAGATTTTTTGTGACTCTTTCTCACTTGGCGAAAAACAACTTCTTCCTTATCTATTATTTGGTCAAGCACTGGGGAACTTGCATTGCAATCTTGGTGAGGGAAAACAGTCTCAAACTCTTCAAGTGATTGAAGTTGTCCAGAACTTATTGGAACATCAAAGAGACCAACATCACTCTGATTACTCTCATCATAATCAAGAAGGGGCACTGGGTCAACACAACTTCTTTCTGATGTGGTGATTTTCCGGTATTTGGCAACGGACCCGGCATCTGATGCAATTACCGAACTTCTATTTGCTTTTACTGTAATTCCTTCTTTCAGCAAACGAATTGTCTTCTCAATGAAAACTACATTCGCAAAAGGATCCAGAAGGCACCACAAATGAGCCATAGCAGAAGTATCTTCTAAAATATTTAGTTTATCGTCAATTTGTTGTATTATACAAGATAAATCAGCCCACAACTCAGTCATATCAGCCCACTGAATACAATCACTTGTCTGAACACACGAATTGGCAACAGCCAATAGACTCTCGCCACACATATTCCAAGCTCTATGAAATTCACGAATCGGTCTCCCTCCTGGAGACTTATAGACGTATTCTCCAATCCCATTATATTTACTGTTCCTTCTACGCCTCCCAATCAGCCATCCTGCTGCTCTAAGCAAACGATAGATGTGATACCGAAGAAGGGGACGAGGATCATTTTTTATGTCCTTTGGCATAGCTAATTCATCTTCATCTAGTTGCAAAAAGCAGGCATCCTTCCATTTAGGCTTAGTAAATCGATGAGTACCAATTCTGATTGCAACAGATGTAGATGGATCGGTAGCTAGGAGCCTGCTTGCATAGCTCTCTTGAGAAATAGGAGAAGTAACAGTTCTATTTGCAGCTTCCTTCTGATCACTTTGATCTAAGCTAGATACCCTATTTTTACAGCTACCTCTACCACTAATTCCAAATACTTTGCTTTGATGGGGAAAAAGCTTCAGCTGATAACTACCAGATGTAACACCCTGACCAGATGATTCGACTACACTATATGTTGTGCCACGTGCAGAAATAGAGCTGTCTAGAGATATGCCTGAAACCACTCTTTCTGAGGGAGCTGGAGTGCACAATGTATCCCCCAAATCTCGTTTCACATATGGATGATCTTCAACGGATGATTTCACCTCATGGTTACTTTTCATTGATAATAAATCTTCCAAAGGACATTTTCCAGAAAATTCCTCTTCTGCATAATCATTATGACAGGTTAATGATGACTTTCCACTGTTTGAGCAAAGAGACATATCTGTTCCTTTAATACAGTCGCAATGTACGATAGTAGTCTCAGAAACCATATATTCTTTCTTCCTACTACCATCGCTTCCGAAGAAGATCTCACTGAAAATTTTTTGCTCATCTGTAGATCCATCAAAACCATCATCATGCAAATCCTCGAATTCTCTGCTGAATAACATTGTTGCGGAATCAACCATCATCTTGTCTATCATACTTATCTCCAGTAAATAGCTATTTGGAGATAAATAACTGCTGCTTAACTGCAAGATTACATTAACTCTCTTAACATTTAACCAAACTAAGAATGTTGAACAACACTGATAACTTCATAAAAAAATTGAATCTTTCTTGCTATATAGGAAAATTTTGAAAATATCAGAAAATGTGGAGGATGTGAACAGTCAGAGTAAAAAATTTATATAAAAAGAAAAGAAGACAGTACTATTTTCTTATTCATTGAGATTAGTTAAATCACAAAAGTGGAAAATTCTAAAACCTATCCATACAGACAGAAAAATTAAATCAGCATACGAAAGTAATTAGACGGACTGCTGCCAATGGGGAACCAACATAAATCCTCACAATCCCACTATACAACAGAGAACTTTATGACTCAAGAGAATCACTTTGCTACAAATCATAATCATTGTCTCCCCGAAGAGATCATGATACTTATTGGGTTTCTGTATCTGGTCGGTGTTTATATATGTCTAACTACCTGCTTAACTAATCTGCTAGAAATGAAAGCTTGAACCCGTGACAAACTTTCTAGCACTCGAAGGACCCTCGCATCAATGTACTGTACAATGTGCTTCGATTCTTATCCTAAAGTAACCAATCACCAATAAAATCATCATCACCACCGCAAATATTTCAAATATAAGATCATTTATTTAAAAAATTTAAAGAATTCAGGGAAGACAATCCAATTTACAACGGCAAAACTGAACTGCCAAAACATGAAATGCTTACCTTCTTAAGCTAATTAACACTAATTCCCCCCTTTTATCTTATAGGGAAAAAACAAGCGGCTTTCCATGCATACACTAGCGCAATCAACCATCAGATCAAACAAACAAAAACACAAAACGAAGATAATTTTAAGAAAAAACTACCAAAATGGCACCACATAAAGAAGGAAAAAACCAGTAAGTCTCACCTCAGGATTCCGACTTCCCTAATCAGAGCACACAAATGCAATCCCCCAAAACCATAAATAAACAAAGCTGGGAAAATTTCCAGCTCGTGTCGCGCTATAAATCAGCTCAAAACAAGAGAATTCACCTATGCATTTGCATCAGGCGCGGTGAAAATTAGGGTTCATCACCTCAGGATTCCGACTTCCCTAATCAGAGCACACAAATGCAATCCCCCAAGATCATAAATAAACACAGCCAAGCAAAATTCCAGCTCGCGGAGGCGCGTCGAGCTGAAAATCAGCTCAAAATAAGAAAATTCGCCACTGCATTTGCATCAGGCGCGGTGAAAATTAGGGTTCGTCCGAATCTGGACAGGTAGGAAAATGCTGTAGAATGAATCCACAATTTAAAATCGCGGAGGAAGAAATGGGTGGATTTAATTGGGTCGCCCACACTCTTTTCTCACACGCACATACATGCCAAAATAAGTGTAAGAGAAAGAATAAAGAAAAAGGGGGCTCAGGGATGGCGGGATAGTGCTGCAATAACATTTCACACAGTTGTCAAGCAATGAGATGAAACAGCACCCACAGCTGCAGCCCACACTCTCTAACCTCTTTTGTCCTTATTTTAATACTCTCTTTCTTTTTGTTTCGACCAAATTGAGTTTTTTTTTCATTTTTTTAATAAAAATATAAAATATATAAT
This sequence comes from Salvia splendens, assembly GCF_004379255.2. Classification (NCBI taxonomy): domain Eukaryota; kingdom Viridiplantae; phylum Streptophyta; class Magnoliopsida; order Lamiales; family Lamiaceae; genus Salvia; species Salvia splendens. The sequence continues at coordinate 17,795,312 of NC_056037.1, read as the reverse complement.
CACTTTTATTTTGTTCAATCACATGTTTTATTCTTTCTTTATCTTTTCAATTTTATTTTTCTCTTCTATTTTTAACACAGTTTCTTAATTTTCGTACCCAAAAGTTTTGACTCATTTAGTTCGGACGAAAAGTATGAATTTTCAATTTTTAATAAGGTGAGACTTATTCTCTATTATCAATATTTTAATTATTCTTTCTATATCTATCTCTATCTCTATCTCTATCTCTATCTCTATCTGGAGAGCTCGGAGGCCGTTACCTATCTCTATCTTATTTTACGAAATATATATTAAAACTCGTATCGAACTAAATGTTCATATTTTTCAGGAACGGGAGAGTAGTATTTTCTTTATGGGTAATATTACGCATTTCATATTCCCTTCGTCCCTCTGTAATGAAAGCGTTTTTTCAGTATGGAATTTAAAATTTGTGTTAAAAGTGAAAGGAACATAAAGTTAGAAAGAAAATACATAAAGATGAAGAGAGGATAAAGTAAGACATAATGAGTAAAAGAGAAAAAAATGAGTTGTTTTTTGCTTTAAAAAATGACATAAATATAATGAGACAGTTAAAAAAAGTACGACTCAACTATAAAGTGACGAACAGAGTAGTATATTATACTATTGAACTTTATACATTTATAGAATAAAGTGACGAACAGAGTAGTATATTATACTATTGAACTATATGTTAAGAAAGGAAAAGATATCAAAGAATAACACCAATTATACTCCACAATATTACACTAAGAATAGAATAGCAAGATTGATATTTGATTAATATCATACCATAATTATACATGTATCAACCCTATTTAAAGGGTAGTCTATGCAGTAATGAAAATCATCAAAGTATCAATTCTACAATCTCTCTTGTTCGTTCCCTATCCCTAATCTATGCCTAATACACCATTCAAGATGGTATTAGAGCATGGGTGAGACTCAGAGTAGTCTCATCACTGTCTCGGACCAATCTCAACCCTTTAGCCAAAACCCGGCAGATCCTGCAGAAACAAAAACATGTCAGACAACGACGACCCACCAAAACCAACGGAAACAGAGCAATTCGCTCGAATGTTTGCCGAGTTCATGCGTACAAGTATCGCGCAAAATCAAAACCAAATAATTACCACCAAGCCTCCAGAATCACCACCAGAAACCTACAGACTTGATTCCTCACCATTGGTTATTGCAGAGAAGCTAAATGGTGACAATTACCCCCCAATGGTCTATCCTCATGAAAGCGGCGAATGGCGGAAGGGGGATGATGTCTCACATCACTGGAGTCCCACCCCCCGGCCAAAACCGACCAAGCGTTCGGAAAATGGCAATAAGCCGACCATTGTGTGTTCACATGGTTAACCCAGAATGTGGAACCTACGGCCAGAGACATATTGGTGAGCATCGAGGTCACCTATGCCAGCGGGAGCGACAAAATTCAAGTATACGAACTGTATGCAAAGACAATCACATTAAAACAGAAGGAGGAATCACTAGAGGAGATCTGGACCAGATTAAACGACATATGGATCTCCATAGATCGGCGACATCCGAATCCAATGAAGTATGCAGAGGACATCGACATATACAACACAGAAAAGCAAGAACAGAGGCTATTTCAATTACTAGTAGCCCTAAACAGCAAATACGAGAACACCAAGAAGGAGATTCTCAGGACAGAACCACTTCCCTCAGCCGAGGCAGCCTATGCCATCCTCCGACGAGAAGACGTCCGGTCAAGCATTCTCCAGACAGAGGACTCCGGTACACAAGGAGTCGGGGCAGGCCTGGCAGTAACTCATCAATGGCAGCATCGAAGCCATCCTCAACGGAGCGGCGGCGGTAGTGGCGGTGGATGGAACAAACGGCCTGAAGAAGACAAATCAAGGCTCGTATGTTCACATTGTGGGAAGAAGAAACACAGCAGGGAAACATGCTTTGAAATCCACGGCTACCCAGAATGGTGGCAAGAAAAGAAAATCAAACCACCGCCACCAGCCTCATTTAGAGGAACCGGCCGAGCAGCGACGGCGATAGGCAAAGGTGAACCGGGCACCACCATCGGGAGCAACTCGGGAGCCGCTTACAACCGAGGCGGCAACCCAGAAACGGAGGAGATGACAACCGGCGTAGCAACCATCGCCAGAGGAGTCGCGAATTCGGGAACTGCCGAGAAAGAAATGGAGGCGGAACAATTACATGGTAAATTAGGGTTTGAGAATTTATTCTCAAACCCTTACCCTTTCCTTAAATCTTATCCTGACCCCCCAGATCCAGGTATATTGCAGATTAGACCCCGAAATTTGCAAGGAAACCCTAAAGTTCCCAGAAATTGCAAAATAGCCACCCCACTTCAGAAATTCCCAAATAAACCCCCGACAGTTGCTGAAAATTCTGAAATAGCCTCTATACTTTGTAAAAATCAGTTCCAAATACTTGACAGTTTACCCGAATCTTATGCCTTAAACGTCTCATCTGAAAAGAAAAATGATAAGTGGATTTTTGACTGCGGAGCCACTGACACTATTACCTATGACATCTCTGATATATCTAATATGCATAGGGCACCGAAAAGTCATATCCAAACAGCCAGTGGCGAGTTTACACCTGTTGAAGGAGCAGGAACAATCACAATTTCATCCGCTCTGACGTTATCTAACTGCTTATATGTTCCGTCCATGTCACATAAATTGTTGTCAATCAGTCATGTAACAAAGGAATTAAATTGTACTTTACTGATGCAACCGAACTTCTGTCTGTTACAGGATATCAGGACAGGGGAAATTATTGGACGTGGCACTGAACGGGACAGGCTGTATTACGTGGATGAAATTACACAACGAGGAACTGCTCTACTAACCCACGGGACTACTGATAGAGAGGCCTGGCTCTGGCATCGACGCTTGGGACATCCTTCTACGGGTTATTTAAAAATCCTCTTTCCTAAATTCAGTCAAGATATGTATTGTGAAACCCGTGCGTTGGCCAAGAGCCGTAGACATTCATATAAATCAAACAATACTCGTGTTGATTCCCTATTTTCACTAGTCCATTCTGATGTGTGGGGTCTGATGTGAATCAAATTTACATTGTTATTCTCATAACTTTACATGATTTATATAGTTTGATGCTTGCAAAAGTGTGTTTTATGGTGTAGGAAGAGGAGTAAATGGTGAAACAAAGAAGGAAGCTCGGAGGGTGAAAAGCCGTGCAGAAAGCTGTCAAAAGTGGCCACCCGGCCGGGTTAATTTCATGCCCAATAATTCACCCGGCCGGGTGATTTTTGCGAGGCATGGGAAGTCCAGGAGGGGTCGATTTCATGTCACCCGGCCGGGTAGTTCATTTTAACTGCAATATTGCAGTTTTGTGGCGGTTTGTAAACAGAGTAAAGGAAACGGATGGGACGTGACAAGAAAAGAAGGAGGAAAGGGGCAGATGAAAATGAAAATAAAGGGGGAGAGAGAGTGTGTGAGAGAGACGTTTTTTTAATAGAGAGAGGGGAAAGTGACGTTTTTTTGGGGGACGGTTCAAAGGAGAAAGTGAGGAGAAAAGGGGATTGGAGAGAGAGAGGGAGTGGACGGCTGGAAAGAGAAAGGAGAGAAAGAGAGGAGGAAGGTCCGGCCTACTCTCCGACGATCCGACTCCAAATCCCAACTCCACTCATCAAGAGCTTGAATCCTACGGTTTTAATTGCAAATTCACCATGTGTTTAGGCTAAGCTTCCTTTGTTGCTCCAAGTTGTAATCTAGGCTTGTATGGATGTTTTCACACCATTGAAATCATATGTTTGTGTCCATCAATGTGCTCAATATTTATTCACTATGTTTTTGGCTAATAACGTAGTGATGTTAATTCTTTTGCTATTGTCTCTTTAACATAGTTTAGGAGTGATTGATTGTTGGATTGCTATCGAATTAGAATTGTTCAGAGGATAATTTGATAGTGGATTAAGTAGGTGACTATAGTAGATGATCTTTTATTTCCGCGCTTTCGCAGGAATTTAATATCATTGAAAATTAATTCATGGAACAAGTGTTCAGCTGACTGTGAATTATACGTCGCAAACATGTTCAGTGCACGCGATTAGGTTGATGTTTTAATCCCTTCGTATGTTTCATTGTTAAAGGTGTAGAATAATACAAGCCTCGTGAGCAACTTGGAGTGACATCTTTCTCCATATTCGTACCTTAGTTGTAAATTTAGTTTATTAATTTTGTCAATTCTTGTTAAATAACCTACGCCTCCCTGTGGTTCGACACTCGAAGTACTACAGTCGACTCTGTACTCTTGCAGATAGATTGTAATATTAGAGCTACTTTATTAAACTTTTGTGTTCTTAATCCACTAATATAAAAGCTCGAAAATTACACATCAAGTTTTGCGCCGTTGCCGGGGAGGCAACTGGTTATTTAATTTAGGAGTCTTTTGTTTTTATTTTTGTATAGTTTTCTAACATTTTATTTTCTTGTTTCAGAGTTGTAGCTAGAAGGCTAAGTCGAGCCAACGACTTTAAACAAAGGCGCTAGTTGGGAGGCAACCCAATGAGTTTTTAGTTTATTTTTATTTTCTCTTAATAAATCGAGGGTTTTGTTTACTCAATTCTTTCCTTCAATGTATTTTATGAATTGAGTATTATTTTTTTATGTTTTATTTTTTTTTGTTTTCTGTGTAGGAGCAACATGGAGATAACAATTACATTGGAGCTTCTGAAAGAGTACACCTACAAAGGAATATACACCCACCCTCCCACCCGAATGCACTATGGATATCATGCCAAGTTTGGGGGAGTCCTCTATCCCTTTACTTTTTATGTTCTTCTTTGCATGCATTGAGGACAATGAAGCATTTAAGTTTGGGGGGGTTGTTTGAGTTTCAATGATTTTTATTCATGTTTCCTGGGTGTATTATATGCTAACGTGTTTTGAATCATGTAATTGACGGGTGCACGCTTTATCTTCGGCTTTCTGGTTAAGAAATCTTGCTTGATCTTACTTGATCTTTGAAGCTTAGGATGGATGGAATTTGTGCATGATTTATTTGAAAGAGCATGTTGTGATTATAATCGATTTCTTGAGTTGAGGAGAGTATGAAAATTACATGTCTTGTGGAGATTATCTTGGATTGATTTGCTTTATCGAGTGAACCGCTTGTATTCATTTGTGTCAATGATATGGGAGGATAAGGCACTAGGATGAACTCTATGGCCAAATGATCACATGCCTAGTCCTACACATGATCCCCTAGAAGCCACTTTGAGCTTAATTCCCTATTATTTGTGTAAACGCTTAGTCAATCACTTAGTCACTTAAATAAGCCTCATTTTAGCCTCATCAATGGACCTCGCTACTATTTGGGTGCTAAAAACAAGTTTGAGCTTTGGTGATTTGAGTTTTGAGTGTTGGGTGGTGAATTGTAAAGTGTAGACATTTTTAGACTTGATGTAATGTATAGGTGAAAAGAATGAAGTTCTTAGAGAAAAAAAAAGAAACAAAAAGAAAGAAAAAGACGACCTCCAAATTTGCAAGAGTCGAGGTCTTATTTAGAAAAGAAAAAAAGGGAAATGAAAGAAAAAAAAAGTTGTGAAATAAAGTAAGAGCTTCTATTTGTGTAATATGTAATCTTGTCTAGATTTGATCTCAAGTTTGGGGGAGTGAGAATTTGGTTGTAATATTTTGTTGTTTGATCTTTGGAAGGAAGTTGTAGGAGGGAAGAATTTGGCACTCAAATGTGTAGCTTTTGAGCTCACTATCCATATTTATCCTACCTCATCCCTAACCCCATTACAACCTTTAATAAAGACCTTGGACCTTATTGTTGATGCACTGTGGATGTTTTGTAAATAGCCTGGTAGAGTTAAAGAAGTTTGATTTGAAATCCGCGAGTCTATGTGATAAGTAATGCTTGATGAGTCAATGATGACGGTTTGAGTTGTATGATCCTATGCTTGGACTTACTTTGACATGCACCTTGACTTGAAGTTCTAGGTTGATGAGTGATGGTTCATGACAGTGGGAAATCTTGATTGGAATTGTTGGAGGTTTAGATTTTGTCATTCATGTCTCTATGTGATTCACTCTTTTGAAAAAACTTTTGTGAGTTGAGCTTCAAAGTGTTGTATTTTATATGATCTTGCCCGAGGACGAGCAAGTAAATAAGTTTGGGGGTATTTGATGTGAATCAAATTTACATTGTTATTCCCATAACTTTACATGATTTATATAGTTTGATGCTTGCAAAAGTGTGTTTTATGGTGTAGGAAGAGGAGTAAATGGTGAAACAAAGAAGGAAGCTCGGAGGGTGAAAAGCCGTGCAGAAAGCTGTCAAAAGTGGCCACCCGACCGGGTTAATTTCATGCCCAATAATTCACCCGGCCGGGTGATTTTTGCGAGGCATGGGAAGTCCAGGAGGGGTCGATTTCATGTCACCCGGCCGGGTGATTTTTCAGTTGAAAAATACCACCCGGCCGGGTAGTTCATTTTAACTGCAATATTGCAGTTTTGTGGCGGTTTGTAAACAGAGTAAAGGAAACGGATGGGACGTGACAAGAAAAGAAGGAGGAAAGGGGCAGAGGAGAATGAAAATAAAGGGGGAGAGAGAGTGTGTGAGAGAGACGTTTTTTTAATAGAGAGAGGGGAAAGTGACGTTTTTTTGGGGGACGGTTCAAAGGAGAAAGTGAGGAGAAAAGGGGATTGGAGAGAGAGAGAGGGAGTGGACGGATGGAAAGAGAAAGGAGAGAAAGAGAGGAGGAAGGTCCGGCCTACTCTCCGACGATCCGACTCCAAATCCCAACTCCACTCATCAAGAGCTTGAATCCTACGGTTTTAATTGCAAATTCACCATGTGTTTAGGCTAAGCTTCCTTTGTTGCTCCAAGTTGTAATCTAGGCTTGTATGGATGTTTTCACACCATTGAAATCATATGTTTGTGTCCATCAATGTGCTCAATATTTATTCACTATGTTTTTGGCTAATAACGTAGTGATGTTAATTCCTTTGCTATTGTCTCTTTAACATAGTTTAGGAGTGATTGATTGTTGGATTGCTATCGAATTAGAATTGTTCAGAGGATAATTTTATAGTGGATTAAGTAGGTGACTATAGTAGATGATCTTTTATTCCCGCGCTTCCGCAGGAATTTAATATCATTGAAAATTAATTCATGGAACAAGTGTTCAGCTGACTGTGAATTATACGTCGCAAACATGTTCAGTGCACGCGATTAGGTTGATGTTTTAATCCCTTCGTATGTTTCATTGTTAAAGGTGTAGAATAATACAAGCCTCGTGAGCAACTTGGAGTGACATCTTTCTCCATCTTCGTACCTTAGTTGTAAATTTAGTTTATTAATTTTGTCAATTCTTGTTAAATAACATACGCCTCCCTGTGGTTCGACACTCGAAGTACTACAGTCGACTCTGTACTCTTGCAGATAGATTGTAATATTAGAGCTACTTTATTAAACTTTTGTGTTCTTAATCCACTAATATAAAAGCTCGAAAATTACACATCAGGGTCCTTCTCCGACTGTGGGGGGACAAGGATTCAAATACTTTCTCCTCTTTATAGACGATTGCACTCGTATGACCTGGGTCTATTTTATGAAACAAAAGAATGAGGTTTTTGAACATTTTAGTCACTTCCATGCACTAGTTAAAACCCAATTTCAGAAAAACATAAAAGTCCTTCGTTCCGACAATGGGGGAGAATTTGTCAATTCACAGATGAAAACCTTTTGCCATAAAAATGGTCTTGTTCACCAAACCACATGCCCATATACACCAGAACAAAATGGCGTATCAGAAAGAAAGAACCGTACTCTTTTAGAAATGGCTCGAGCCATGCTCATTAAGTCTAAAACCCCCAGACACTTCTGGCCTGAAGCTGTCGTCGCATCTGTCTATCTAACAAACCGCTTACCCTCCAGGACTCTGGACCTTTAAACCCCACTAGAGGTCCTCTCGACCCTAGCCCACATACCGTTACCTCTAACCTTACAGCCTCGAGTATTCAGATGCTCAGTTTTTGTTCACATTCCCAAACAAGAGCGAAATAAGCTCTCTCCATGTGCTATCAAATGCGTCTTCGTGGGTTATGGGAACTCACAAAAGGGATATAGGTGCTTCGACCCTAAAACTAATCGCTTATTCACCACCATGAATTGCGACTTCCTTGAAACCGACTATTTCTTTAGCCAGCTTAGTGGACAGGGGGAGAGCCATAGTGATCCACTAAGCCAGACACCAACCTATGAAATCCCAACAAACCTTCTCTAACAAAGCCCAACAGAAGATGAAAAAGAAATACAACCCGCACCAAACAGTGACACTATCCAAGACGATCCCCTATTGGAATCTCCTGTAAGTGTCTCTGAAACTCCGCCTAGTATTGATAATTTGGCTATACTTGGTGAAACTAACCCAGAGACAGATAATGAGCCCGAAGCAGACTCGCAGAATGATCCAGAAATTTGTGATTTGTTGGAAGAACAAATTAGTGAAGAACTTGGAGGATACAAACTTCCACCAAGAGCCAATAGAGGAGTTCCGCCAAAACGATATAGCCCCGAATTCATCGGCAAGAAAGCCAAATACTCCGTCGTGAACCTGGCGAGGGGACACCTCTCAGAGATGGCGCACGCATTCGAGGCCGCCCTATATGAAGAAGAGGAGATCCCGTGTACTGTGGAAGAGGCTTGTAGATACAAACACTGGCGAGAGGCAATGATGAAAGAGATGGGAGCCTTAGAAAGAAACGGTACATGGGAGAAATGCAAAATCCCAGACGGAAAAAAAGTAGTTGGATGCAAGTGGGTGTTCACTATCAAACGAAGGCCAGATGGTTCTATAGAGAGGTACAAGGTGCGATTAGTCGCCAAGGGCTACACTCAGACTTACGGAGTTGACTACGATGAGACGTTCTCACCTGTAGCAAAATTGAATACCATTCGAGTGCTACTCTCAGTTGCTACCAACAGGAACTGGCCACTTCACCAATTTGATGTAACAAACGCATTTCTACATGGGGAGCTGAAAAGAGAAGTGTACATGGAAGCACCCCCGGGATTCTCGGAAGGATTTGCAAAAGGGGAAGGATGCCGCCTAAAGAAAACACTCTATGGGCTCAAACAATCTCCGAGGGTTTGGTTTGGAAGATTCAAAGAAGCCATGACCAAGTACGGATTTTGGCAGAGCAACTCCGATCATACCTTGTTCGTGAAAAGGCGAGATGACAAAATCACATGCCTGATTATCTATGTAGATGATATGATTATCACGGGAGACGATACAGAAGAGATATAGAGGCTAAGAGGAGCTTATTCCAATAATTCGAAATGAAAGACTTGGGAAACCTTAAATACTTCTTGGGAATAGAAGTACTGCGGTCTGAAGGCGGAATCTTCTTACGACAGAAGAAATACACCCTCGACATTCTAGCGGAGACAGGCTTGATTGATTGCAAACCAGCCGATACACCAATCTTAGTGAACCACGGGCTACAGATCTCTGATGAAACTGAATTAGCAGACCAAGGAAAGTACCAGCGACTGGTAGGGAAACTCATTTATCTCTCTCACACTAGACCAGACATTGCATATGCAGTAGGAGTAGTAAGTCAATTCATGCACCGACCACAAAAAGACCACTATGAAGCTGCGTTGAGGATCGTGCGGTACCTCAAAGGAACAGTTGGACATGGAATAATGTTCAGAAAGAATGAACACTGAGGAATTTATGGGTTTACTGATGCCGATTGGGCAAGTAATCCAATTGATCGGAAGTCAACCGCAGGGTACTTCACATTTGTAGAAGGAAATCTGGTAACATGGAGGAGCAAGAAACAAAAAGTGGTGGCATTATCAAGCGCGGAAGCTGAGTTCTGAGGAATAAGAAGTGGGTTGATGGAGATCTTATGGCTTAGGAGGTTGATGGACGAGATTGGACTCACACAAGACAAGAGTCAACTATACTGCGACAACAAGGCAACAATCTGCATTTCCGAGAATCCAGTACAGCATGATAGAACCAAGCACGTGGAAGTCGACAGACACTTCATCAAAGAAAAATTGGAAAGTGGAATTGTGGAACTACCATTTGTCCGGTCCGAAGAACAGTTAGCCGACATCCTCACCAAAGCCGTCAATTCAAGAAGCCTCGTGACCATACTTGGCAAGTTGAGCTTTGGAGATCCCACCACTCAACTTGAGGGGGAGTGTTAAGAAAGGAAAAGATATCAAAGAATAACACCAATTATGCTCCACAATATTACACCAAGAATAGAATAGCAAGACTGATATTTGATTGATATCATACCATAATTTACATGTATCAACCCTATTTAAAGGGTAGTCTATGCAGTAATGAAAATCATCAAAGTATCAATTCTACAATCTCTCGTGTTCGTTCTCTATCCCTAATCTATGCCTAATACACCATTCAAGACTTTATACATTTATAGAATAATATTACAAAACTTTAGTAGCGTGTGTGGTGTTGTATTATTCATTTCTTTTTAACTTATTTTGGCTCCTATATTGGGAGGCCAATTTTGGTTTTAACTCTTACAAGTATACTAGTAGAAAGAAAAAAACATGGATGAACAGGAGTATTTGTTTGGTGGGAAGTAGGGGTGGGTAAACGGTTTTCGATTATTCGATTAACTGAGAATCAAATCGGAACCGGTCGGTTATCGGTTAATCGATAACTAAAATTAACGGTGTTCGGGTCGGTTCCGGTTAGACATTTTGTTGTAAGTCGGTTATTGGTTATAACCGATATTAAATTTAATTTGAATTTGAATTATATTTTTAATTAATACTAGAAACATTGTAATTTGCTTTCAAACTTTGTAACAATAGAAGAAATTGTAATTTACTTCCAAATTTTGTCAAAGTCTCTATTAGTTGTACTTATAATATCTCAAAGTCCATAAAGTGTCTAAAGTCTAAACATTATTTTAAAAATAAGATCTCTCAAAGTAAATAATGTTTTATTGCTTAAGCATTACTACAATTTAAAAATAGAATAACTCTTCACTTATTATTAGAGAAAAGTTTTAAAATTTTAGATCAGTTAAAGTCTTAAGTCTTTTAAAGTGCCTTAACAATTTATGTATTACTTGTAAATAGAAGTATAATAATAATAATAATAATAATAATAATAATAAGTAGATGAAAAGTTAAAAATTAATACTATAAATAATTTTAATTTCAATTATATTTTTAATTAATAATAGAAGTAATTGTAATTTACTTTCAAACTTTGTCACAATAGTAGAAATTTTAATTTACTTACAAATTTTGTCAAAGTCTCATATTGCAATGTCAAAAAAGTCTATTTTAATTTGTATCAGTATCAGTTACACTTATAATATCTCAAAGTTTATAAAGTTTCTAAATATTATTTTATAAATAAGATCTCTCAAAGTCAATACAGTGCTTAAGCATTACTACTATTTTAAAAATAGGATCCCTTTACTTATTATTGGAGAAAAGCTTATAAATTGTAGATCATTTAAAGTTAAGTCTTTTAAAGTGCCTAAACAATTTATGTATTCCATGTAAATAGAAATATAATAATAATAATAATAATAAGTTGATGAAAAGTTAAAACCATAAACAATTTTAATTTCAATTCGGTTAGTTCGGTTATAACCGATAACCGACCGGTTCTAACCGAGTCAGTTAATTAAGTAACCGAATTTGAGATCGGGTCGGTTTCGGTTAGTTCGGTTATAACCACCCCTAGTGGGAAGTATAGTTTTTGAACATATGATTTACGAGATAGTCTATTTATCATCTATTTATAAATATTAAGAATTTTTTTTTGAACTTTGATTGATTAAATTTAATTAACTAATAAATATTAAAAATAAATTTTATATGCATTATTTTTTGAATAATTAAATCACTATTTCCTTAAATTAAATTATTAATCAATAATAATAATAATATGCAAACACAACATTTAGGGCGTGTTCGAGTATAAATTAATAGCTAGAAATAGCCTCAAATCGAGCCATTAATGGTTGTTCAGTGTGTGTACTTCATTATAGAGGACCCTTGAATGAGTAAAAATTTGATGGTCCTTCCATACCAAGTGGCATGATGATTTGGTATACCTCACTTATAATTCCTTGACAAATGGATATAAAAAATGGTCCACATCCCACATCTATTTAACATCAATTCACTAATCTAATGGTTTTATTAATCAATTTATGGAAAGTAGTATAATACTATTAAATATGGAATTATCATACCATAGAATTAGAGTGAAATATACTCCAATATCTCTCTTATAAAATAAAATATTTTTAAGACGGTTCGAACTCGTCACCTCATACAAATAATGTCTAACCTTATTGTCGCTAGGACAAAGGCTATGGACAATATAAGTTCTTTGTTTCTATTGGCTGATTTTGCCATTTTCCTTTCGTTATTTTTTTGATGGATCGACTTTTGTCTTGCTTTGATTCTTTATTTGGTCTATGACAAGAATTCACATAAGTTGGTATTACGAGCCATTAGTTCTTGTTGTTGTAAGTAATTGGCTAAATTCTTGTAAATGATTGTCAAAAATTTTCCTTGTTTAATAGCTATTATTGTGGGCTTGAGCTTAAATTTTACACATTATTAGATATATTGGTTTGGTCTGTATAAAATTCCAGTCAAAACTTCATTTACTTGAGTGGTCAATTGTGAATTATAAATTTGTTTGTTATGATGGATTTGAGAAAAGCTCAAAATTGAAGGTCAAATCAAAATGTGTTTAACTAAGGCAAAATATCCAAATTTTGCAAAGTCTTTTAAATTTTCAACTCTTTATATGTCTTTCATGATGTTATTATTTGTCTTTTGGCCTATCACTCACTTTCACATACATACTTGGTTCTTTTGGCTAGTTTTCATTTGCTTGGGTTGTATATTTCTTTGGGTTAATTAGTGACACACTAATACCATTATGAATGAAATATCTGTAGGAAAAACATGTAACATGTGGGAAATTAGAAAGGTCTCAAAACCTTTCATTTCCTAAGTCTTTTGGCTTTTCAACGTCCATGTGTTTATGAGGTGCCTTAAACCCGAGACCTCTCGTGTGGCCACTCCTAGCCTATAAATAGGCTTGTTTTGAGAGATGGAAGACAGACAACACAACCTACAATCCTTTTCTCTTCTCTCGTAGCTCAAGCACTCTAGTTCGCATCTTAGGAGCATCGCATTGCTCGGTTCTCGCCTCCAATTCAAGTTCGCCGGAGCCTACGAGTTTGAGGTGCTTCAACTCGATAGGAGGAAAGTCGTTTCATCTTTGGGGACATTACGCCAATCCGTGAGCACTAGCCGGGGCGTATTTCGTCTTGCGGAGAGAGGGATACCTCGACTGGACTTGAAGAATACTATAGTTTGCATCTCTTTACTTTCGTTGTAATTTATATTATTATATTTACCTTCCAGTTTTGTTCTTTTGTAATAGCAAGAGTTTTCCCGTGTAAAGGCTACAATATTTCCAACAATCGCAAGACGAAATATTGTACTCTTGTTGAAATCATGTCGACCGAAGCTGGAGGAAACATGAAATTCAAAGCTGGAATAAAGCAACAAACTGTCGCAATGTGGTTGCGTTATGGAGTGGTTAATTCCTTGAGATCTATTCTCTTGAGAATGATGTTTATCGTTTGTCATTTGACAAGCAAGACCAATTTAGATTTGGTAGTAGTAATTGGGATGCATGGGTTGATGAATATACCAATGCACATTTGGTTCAATATAATTGTGTACTTATTGTTGGAAACAATACTGTACAAATTATTTGAACGTGTTGTTATAAACAACAAAGATCACGAGGTGATCGCAGTGGTCTCCGACGTGGACCATGGTAATAATCCAAATGAATGGTTTGTTGATACAGGTGCCACATGTCATGTGTGCTCCGAGAGAAGCGTTTTTTCTACTTACAAATCTGTTGGAGGTAGAAAAGTACGTATGGGAAACCAAGCCTCTTCCGAGGTGGTTGGTGTGGGTAATGTGTTTCTAAAATTAGGATCCGGAAAGGTTCTTACCCTCAAGGATGTGCTGCATGTCCCAGACATCCGAAATAATTTGGTGTCAGGCTCTCTTCTAGTAAATCATGGATTTTCACTAGAATTTGAGTGTGAAAAGGTTATATTGACCAAGTATGAAAAGTTCATAGGTGAAGGTCACCTAGTGAATGGGTTTTTTGAGCTGAATGTTACGGTCATTCACCGTGGTAAAGGATTAAGAAATAAGGAAGATGATGCATCCTCCTATTTGCTTGAGTGCTCTGATTTATGGCATAAAAGATTGGGACATGTAAATCTAAATGCTATAAAAAGATTAGTAAATCTTAATTTACTAAAAGTAGATAAGTTTAACTCACAAGAAAAATGTGAAGTCTGTGTTGAAGCAAAAATGACCAAGCTACCGTTTCGCTCGGTAGAACGGAGCACAAAACCTCTAGAGTTAATCCATACAGACGTATGTGATTTAAAATTTGTGCAAACTAGAGGTGGTAAAAAGTACTTCATCACATTTATAGATGATTGCACAAGGTATTGTTACCTTTACTTATTAAGAAGTAAAGATGAGGCAATTGAAGCGTTTAAAGACTTCAAAAATGAAGCCGAAAATCAACTTAATTGTCGGATTAAGTGTGTTCGAAGTGATAGAGGTGGTGAGTATGTAGCCCCGTTTGCAGAATTATGCCATGCAAGTGGTATAATTCACCAAACAACGGCTCCATATTCTCCCCAGTCAAATGGAGTTGCTGAACGAAAAAATCGAACACTTAAAGAGATGATGAATGCTCTGTTGATTAATTCTGGTTTATCCCAGAACATGTGGGGGGAGGCTGTGTTAACAGCGAATCATATCCTGAATAAAATTCCACTAAAAAATAGGGATGTGACTCCTTATGAGTTGTGGAAAGGGAAGAAACCTTCATATTCATACCTCAAAGTGTGGGGGTGTTTAGCGAAGGTAGAAGTGCCACCTCCGAAACAAGTTGCAATAGGCCATAAAACAATCGATTGCATCTTTATTGGTCATGCACTTAATAGTAGTGCCTATCGTTTCCTAGTCCATAAGTCAGCTGTGCCTGGCGTGGCTGAAGGAACAACGATTGAGTCAAGGAATGCTATATTCTTTGAGAATGTATACCCTTGCAAGAGGCAAGAGGATTGTTCTAGTGAAAGAATGATGGATGAATCCACTAGTTCTGATCCTCCAAAAAGGACGAGGTCAAGTCCTGAGGATGTTGAACCAAGACGTGGTAAAAGAGTTAAAGTTGCTAAAACATTTGGTCCTGACTTCATAACTTTTATGTTGGATGACGAACCAAAGTCATTGGCGGAAGCTCTGTCTGGCCCAGACGCGGCGTGGTGGCAAGAAGCTATCAACAGTGAAATTGAATCCATCATGAGAAATAACACTTGGGTGTTAGTAGACTTGCCTGAAGGCTGTAAGCCTTTAGGGTGCAAGTGGATTCTGAAAAGGAAATATAA
The DNA here is from genome assembly GCF_004379255.2 of Salvia splendens. NCBI lineage: Eukaryota > Viridiplantae > Streptophyta > Magnoliopsida > Lamiales > Lamiaceae > Salvia > Salvia splendens. The sequence goes on along the minus strand of NC_056037.1, from coordinate 17,779,797 downwards.
GCCCGATGGTACTATAGATAAGTACAAAGCTCGCCTAGTTGTCCTAGGCTTTAAGCAGAAAGAAGGGCATGACTTTTTTGATACCTATTCACCTGTTACGAGAATCACTTCCATTCGGGTGCTTCTTGCGATTGCTGCTTTGCACAATCTTGAGATTCACCAAATGGATGTGAAAACTGCGTTTCTGAATGGTGATCTAGAAGAAGAAATATATATGGAACAACCCGAAGGGTTTGTTGTGCCTGGGCAAGAGCGTAAAGTATGCAAACTGGTAAAATCATTATATGGGTTGAAGCAAGCACCATTACAATGGCATTTGAAATTTGACAACGTGATGTTGGCAAATGGATTCACTATCAATGAGTGTGATAAGTGTGTTTACATTAAGAACACAGATAACGGGTTTGTTATTGTGTGTCTGTAAGTTGATGATATGTTGATAATGGGCAGCGATAGTGCCATTATTAACGAGACAAAAAACATGTTGAAAAGAAATTTCGATATGAAAGATATGGGTCTAGCTGATGTGATTCTCGGAATCAAAATATTGAGGACTAATGAGGGAATTGCCTTAACGCAATCTCATTATGTTGAGAAGATGCTTAAGAAATTCAACTCATTTGATTGTAAGCCAGCAAAGACTCCTTTGGAGCTCAATGTCCATCTAAGCAAGAATATGGGTGATTCCGTTGCTCAAGAAGAGTATGCAAAGGTCATAGGAAGTTTGATGTTTATCACAAACTGTACTCGACCTGATCTTGCTTGTCCTGTAAACATGTTGAGCCGATTTACGAGCAACCCAAGCAAGGAACATTGGAAAGCTCTGTGTAGAGTTTTGAGATACTTGAAGTATACTATTAACTTTGGGTTGCATTACACAAGATATCCCCAAGTACTTGAAGGGTACTGTGACGCAAATTGGATCTCTGATTCAAAAGACTCATTTTCGACAAGTGGGTATGTGTTCACTGTGGGGGGTGGTGTTGTCTCGTGGAAATCAACGAAACAGACGTGTATTGCTCGTTCCACCATGGAATCTGAGTTTATCGCTTTGGATAAAGCAGGGGAAGAAGCCGAGTGGCTTAGAAACTTCCTAGAAGATATTCCATGTTGGAAGAAGCCAGTGCCCGCAGTATTGATACACTGTGATAGCAAAGCAGCTATAGGTAGAGCACAAAGTGGCTTTTATAATGGTAAGTCTCGACATATTCGTCGACGACATAATACCGTAAGGCAGTTGATCACAAGTGGCATTATCTTAGTTGACAATGTAAAGTCAGTGGATAACTTAGCGGATCCGTTAACAAAAGGTTTAAACCGTGATCAAATGCAAAAATTGCTAAAAGGAATGGGACTGAAAACCACATCTTAAAAGATGAGTATAGTGGTAACCCAACCATACGATTGGAGATCCCATGGGATTGGTTCAATGGGAAAACGAAGCTATACAAATCTAGCTGTAACACTCAGAAGATTTTAATCTTCGCCCATTCTTTAGAAAGCATTGAGTGTTGTAACCTGCACGTGGTAAGAGGCTAAGTCTTTTGACTTTTAATGATTCTTGAAATCTCAAGGAGATGCAGTATGGCGGGATACTCATGAAAGAATCACCTATATAAGTGAGAAGTGAGGCCGCTTCGTGAGAGTAAGTCACTTATGAATTCCAAAGAGGTGTTCCACTGCCGAAACGGACACAAACGTGAGAACTGATGGAGTTGAGACTATATTGTGTTGATACTATTGACTAGGCATACACTAAGGAGGAATAGTTCAAGGCATCGCGTCCACTAGCCCGCCGGTATGTCCGATAGTATTGACTATGGAAGGTTCAAAACCACAAGTTACCTCTCCAAATACAGTATTGTTTCTCGAGAACTGAGCAAAGAGTCTGCATACATGCATTTGTGTCTGGTGTTGGTTTGAGCTTGCAGCGCTCTAACCAATGTGGGGGATTGTAGGAAAAACATGTAACATGTGGGAAATTAGAAAGGTCTCAAAACCTTTCATTTCCTAAGTCTTTTGGCTTTTCAACGTCCATGTGTTTATGAGGTGCCTTAAACCCGAGACCTCTCGTGTGGCCACTCCTAGCCTATAAATAGGCTTGTTTTGAGAGATGGAAGACAGACAACACAACCTACAATCCTTTTCTCTTCTCTCGTAGCTCAAGCACTCTAGTTCGCATCTTAGGAGCATCGCATTGCTCGGTTCTCGCCTCCAATTCAAGTTCGCCGGAGCCTACGAGTTTGAGGTGCTTCAACTCGATAGGAGGAAAGTCGTTTCATCTTTGGGGACATTACGCCAATCCGTGAGCACTAGCCGGGGCGTATTTCGTCTTGCGGAGAGAGGGATACCTCGACTGGACTTGAAGAATACTATAGTTTGCATCTCTTTACTTTCGTTGTAATTTATATTATTATATTTACCTTCCAGTTTTGTTCTTTTGTAATAGCAAGAGTTTTCCCGTGTAAAGGCTACAATATTTCCAACAATATCATAAAGGAGAAGTTGGCCACTCTACCGGATAGAGGCGATGGAGTACAAAAGGGCTTTATCAGAGTACAAGACGACTTCACAACCTTACACGAAGTGGTGTCCATGTTAAGAGAGGAAAAACCACACAGATTTTCTACACCACCTCAGCATAGGCATGCACAAGGGTCATGAACCGCCGGTTCCGGTTCATGAACCGGCGGTTCAAGGTTCAAGAAATACTTGAACCTGAACCGGCCCACCTAGCTCCCTGCAGTTCCGGTTCAGGTTCAAAAAACCGCCGGTTCATGAGGCGGTTCAAAACCGCCGGTTTTTTGCCTGAACCGCCGGTTCCGGTTCATGAACCAGCGGTTCAACCGAAATTTAAAAAAAAAATTATTTATAAAAATTGATTTTTATATTTAAAAACAATTTTTACAAATAAATGAATACTAGAAATTCATAATTGCCCATATATATTTGATGGGCTTACGAATTTATGAAACCATTCTTGGTTGTTTCTCTTTTATAGAGACATCCTAGAATGTTTTATGTTTCACTTTCGATGTGGGACAAAATCATTCTTGGTTGTTTCTCTTTTATAGAGACATCCTTGAATGTTTTATGTTTCACTTTCGATGTGGGACAAAATCATTCTTGGTTGTTTCTCTTTTATAGAGACAACCTTGAATGTTTTATGTTTCACTTTCAATGTGGGACAAAATATGTTGAAGTATTTTCTTTTATAACTACATGTTTAGAGCATTCATTCATCTTTTTCCAATGTGGGATACACAACTTTCTTTTGTCTTCTACTTTCTTCATGTTTTGTGTGATGTATATAAACAAAATTATTATTCAAATATATTCTTGATTGATAAAAATAAAGAATTATTGAGAAATATGATTTGTACATAGAAAATATTTATTTGTATAATAATTATTGTTAGGTTTATACAATTTGTATAAGAATTATTCTTTCAATGTATAATATTATTTATTAGTTAACATATACATAAATTTATAAACATAAGCAAATCATTAATGATAAAGAACTAATGAATAATAGTTTATGAAATAATATTTGTTGTTAAGTTATAATAATAGAAGATAGAGTTATAGACGAAAAATGATGGACGATCTATTATAAACTTACAAATAATGACTTTTATTCCACATTGAAAGAAAGAGTAACACATCCAAGAATGTGTAACTATAAAAGAGAATAATACAATATACTATCTTCCAAATTAAATCAAATCCAATATACTCTCATCCAAGTATTGACATTTAAAAATCAAATCCAACTTTAAGTATGGAGTATTTTTTTTGTCTTTTTAGTCTTTATTATGTATAAAATGTGCTTAAACAAATTTCAAACAATAAGGTGAAAAATTACAATTTTATTGATAATAAATTTGAATAAGACTAAAAATTACAACGTATAATGAATATATTTTATTTATAAAAATTAATACACACTACTTAAAGTTAAACCTTTTGATTTTTAAAATATCAATACTTAATATTGGACTTGAGCATTTAAATTGGAGGAGAGTGTATTGGATTATTCTTTTTTATAGTTACACATTCTTGGATGTGTTACTCTTTCTTTCAATGTGGAATAAAAGTCATTATTTATAAGTATATGATAGATCGTCCATCATTTTTCGTCTATATTAATACTCTATCATCTATTATTATAAATTAATAACAAATATTATTACATAAACTATTATTCATTAGTTATTTATCATTAATGATTTGCTTATGTTTATAAATTTATGTATATGTTAACTAATAAATAATATTATACACATTAAAAGAATAATTCTTATACAAATTGTATAAACCTAACAATAATTATTATACAAATAAATATTTTCTATGTACAAATCATATTTCTCAATAATTCTTTATTTTTATCAATCAAGAATATATTTGAATAATAATTTTGTTTATATACATCACACAAAACATGAAGAAAATAGAAGACAAAAGAAAGTTGTGTATCCCACATTGGAAAAAGATGAATGAATGCTCTAAACATGTAGTTATAAAGAAAATACTTCAACATATTTTGTCCCACATCGAAAGTGAAACATAAAACATTCAAGGATGTCTCTATAAAAGAGAAACAACCAAGAATGATTTTGTCTCACATCGAAAGTGAAACATAAAACATTCAAGGATGTCTCTATAAAAGAGAAACAACCAAGAATGATTTTGTCCCACATCGAAAGTGAAACATAAAACATTCTAGGATGTCTCTATAAAAGAGAAACAACCAAGAATAGTTTCATAAATTCGTAAGCCCATCAAATATATATGGGCAATTATGAATTTCTAGTATTCATTTATTTGTTAAAATTGTTTTTAAATATAAAAACAATTTTTATAAATAATATTTTTTTTAAATTCGGTTGAACCGGCGGTTCAAACCGGCGAACCGCCGGTTTTGAACCGCCGGTTCACGGTTCAAAAAGGCCCTGACCCTGAACCGGCCCGTTGGAACCGGCAACCCGCCGGACGGTTCAAACCGCCGGTTCCGGTTCCGGTTCCGGTTCATGAACCGGCGGGCCCGAACCGGCGGTTAACTGCCGGGCCGGTTCAGTTTGTGCACACCTACCTCAGCACATTCGAGAAGTACAGGTCATGGCATGACGAAAAACTTTTAAAACACTAACAAACAGTTGGTAAAATATAAATTCTAATTTCTAGTAACAATCTGTTATTTCCTTAACTCTTTTTAAGTTTTATGTTGGTCTTTTTACTCTCTTTTATAAACAGTATGGCCCTTCAATATGATAAATTAAATAAAATTAACTATCGAGTTACTTGAAATGTTAATATTTATCGAGAGAGACGAAGATGGAAATGACTTTATACCCTTTAAATTTAGAAGAATAAAAAAACATCATGATATTTTTCATTTTTGAAAATATATAATGATATGAGTAATTTTTTATAATTTGGGGAAGTAAATTTAATAGGAAAATATATATTCCTATCTCTCGAGTCGGTGGGTTTTATTATCTACTGCGAGCAGACATAAAATGGTGGCACTAAGCTCGCGCCACCTCACCCCTCTCGCCCTTCATTTATCACTCCCTTCCAGACTCTTCCTCGGCTCCTCACACTCCCTTCCGCGCAGAAAAATTCGCTCATCGCCTTCAATCATGGCTTCCGCTGCTAAAAAGGTACTCTACTAAATTATCCACACTGATTGTCGAAAAACTACCTGAAATTTTGCAATTTATAGGTTTTGGTTCCGGTCGCCAACGGCACGGAGCCACTGGAGGCGACTGTTACGATTGATTTGCTGCGCAGAGCCGGCGCCGATGTTACGGTAGCGTCCGTCGAGAAGCAGCTCCGCGTTGACGCCGCTCATGGCATCAAAATCCTCGCTGATTCGCTTATTTCCGACTGCGAACGTTCCGATTTTGATCTTATCTCTCTTCCGGTAGGATGTTTTATTTTTTTGTGAATGTTTTAGGTTTTGGTGACGACAAATGGCATCTAAGTTTGCTAGGATTACTAGTTTTCTGCTGGATTTTTTTTACTGATGATGCTTTTTTATCCATCCCTGTCATCGTTGCAATGTTTTGATTTTTGTTGTATATGGAATTTGGATTTTAGTATGCCACAACGACACTATGGTTTAAGCTACGACGTGTTTCAGTGAATCATTTGGTTTTGTGGTTAGATTTTAATGGAACGACAAATTATGATCCTAGTACCATACTATTACTATATGTGGCTGTTCGGTTTGTTAGACAAAATAAGCATGAGATGTAGCCTAGGATTAAGTTGTGAGATTATTTTAGTTGGAGGGGGTGGCTATGACTAATTATCACATGATTATCCATGTAGGATTGATTTGTGAGATTCAATCTCATGAACCAACCACGATACATATTGTATTTATCCCGAGATATAATCTTGCAAACCGAATAGCCCCTAAATATATTGATCCATATTGTGTTTGTCGAGGGAGGAATGCCGGGTTCAACCACACTCAGGGATTGCAAAACGTTGGAGAGCATTGTGAGAAAGCAAGCTGCTGAAGGCCGGCCATATGCTGCGATCTGTGCAGCTCCTGCTGTGGCACTCGGGTCATGGGGACTGCTGAAGGGGTTGAAGGTGGGAACGAAAATTAGCTTAATATGTTTATTGACATATGGCATTTACTTATATGGATTTAACAGCACAAATTGTCTTGGCATTGAAGTTGCAACTTGTAATGACATGACACATATTGATCCTTTTACAGGCAACTTGCTACCCATCTTTCATGGAGCAGTTGTCATCCACTGCATCTGCTGTTGAATCTAGGGTGCAGAAGGATGGCAAAGTAGTGACGAGTCGTGGACCTGGTACAACAATGGAGTATGCTGTTTCGCTGATTGAGATATTGTACGGAAAAGAAAGGACTGATGAAGTTTCTGGTCCCTTGGTATTTCTCTTGCTTTACATGAAAGATATGCTACACCATTTATCTATACGTTTAGTTTTGTATTTAAATAAGTATGTCACATCTGAATGCTATTTGTGGACTGTGGAGAATATCTTAAGTTTCTATGCTGAGTCTAGTAGATTACTGTAATGAACTATGAGCAATGTGGTGTTGACAAATGAGAACATTGTCTGGATTAGAGAATCATAGATTGAATGATTAGAAATGTCGTACAGGTCCTGGGTGTTTCCTCATGCTGGTCCTTGTGTGATTATCCATTGTTTTCTTTCCTTCAGTCCCACCAACTTTGGAGCTTGTCCAATCCAGCAATTCATTTTGTTCAAAGTAAAAACCAAGAAAGTTTCCTGGGCCCTGGTTTGCCACCACTAATTCCTTCTAATCTGAGCGTTCTCTTTGGCTTTGAGAGCAGTCTTTGGCTATGTTCCAAATCCATTTGAGCCAGGGGTTATTTAGCTAGAGAATACAAGCACAAGGTGGGCCCCTCCTGAAATAAACCTTGCTCTCCTTATCCCCTCCAACTCAATATTGCCTCCAGTCCAGCATATTTAGCTCCGGCCCCAGCTCAGCTTGCTACCGTGCAACTAGAGTTTTACCAACTTATTTCTTCTCTACATATTCGTCGTATCTGACATAAAGTAACAGATTATTAATTTATGATATGCTGATAAGGATCTGCACACACTTATTTGCAGTTCTATTCCCTCCATTTTTTCCGTTTTTTAATCCTTGTCTCTGTTTCCAGGTCTTGCGATCAAATTATGGGGATGTGCACACTTTTGCGGAGCTAAACCCTATCCAATGGACGTGTGGTGATATTCCCAAGGTTTACTTTGAATGTCTTTCTTCTTGTTTGATCTTCCATCAGTTATTATGCCTATTTTATTAAAAATATTATTGGCACTTGCAGAACATGTTTAATTGGTTTTGGTTTATATATGTGTAGTTTAGCTTATTGTGGACTGATGTGTCTTGTGAAGATTCCAAATAGTAATCAGTGACATTACAATGTGGTTCTTGTCAATCTTGAATGAGTTGACATATTAGACTGTCAGCTTCCTCCAATTTATTGCTATTAAAAGTAACGAACCATACACTGTCAGCCACTGCTAATCTAATTTCCAACTTTGCTTGTTGCCAGATTCTTGTGCCTATTGCTAATGGGAGTGAGGAGATGGAAGCTGTTATCATCATTGATGTACTCCGACGAGCAAAAGCTGAAGTGGTAGTGGCGTCTGTTGGGGAGAAACTCGAAATTGAGGCTTCTAGGAATGTTAAACTAGTAGCTGATGTTCTCCTAGATGACGTCATCAACAATTCATTTGACCTCATTGTCTTACCGGTAAGAGATGGTCCTCTGCTGTAGGTATCTTCTAATATGCAATGGCATGTTTTATCTGGTGCTTAACATTCTGTGCATAAAGGGTGGACTTGGTGGAGCTCAAGCGTTCACAGAGTCAGAGAAGCTGGTAAATCTGCTGAAGAAACAAAGAGAGTCAAATAAACTATACGGAGCAATATGTGCATCTCCAGCTTTGGTCCTCGAGCCCCATGGTTTGCTCAAGGTATGCTTTATGCATTATTTCAAATTTGAAATATTGGATTCAAAACTTTAAAATGGCTTGCATTTTGGCGACAACATAAATTTTATGCAAATTACATATTATTGCTTTTGTGGTACTGTGTATATAATCGAACAAAAATGGAAGGAAATTGATTTGATATAAGGGAATTCGAACACAATAAAATACTCAGGATTTGCCAGAATCCTCGAGTCCGCAAACCTACTACATTCACAATGAACTAAGCTAATTTTACTAGTATTTATTTGATGCCTTCCTATTTAAGATTGAGCTGTTTTGGATATAACCGCATCTAACTACTCCCATGTGATGTGGCTGCTGACTCATCGGTACCCAACTAATTCTTCTGTTAAGTCGAAGCACGTCTTTCCATTTCTGTGATTACATTTTCTTCCTCTTTCCTCAGTGCATGTGTAATACTTCCAGTTCCCAGCTAGCTCTAGCTTATTATTGTAACAATACCCTCACCTTAAGCATCATTGTCCACAAGGAAGAAAGGAAGATGACGTACACCAATTTTCTTCATAGAGATCGAATCCACTTCTGTCAAGCCATTTGATATTCCTTGTTCTTCCCTCCAGAGGCCTTAGAATAGAATTCCTCATGGCCAACTTGACCTCAATCTCCAATGGAAGCCTTCTCAGCCAACCCGACTTCTGCCCAAATTGCACACAGGGACTCACATGATCCTATTCAAATTCCCATTACTATACTACTGGCTCAGTTGCCTCACCTCTGCGCTCTCCAACTCAAGAGCCAATTGCTTCCCAAGATTCCCACCAATGGTCTTAGTAAACCAAACCGACAACCACTTCAATGCAAGATAGTTACTGAGCTTGCATTTTCTGAAGCTAATAACCAACCCAATTCTTTAAACTCACTGAAATTGTACTCCGATTGATCGACATCACTACCTTTTGCAATAACCTCCCACGGACAACTATATCTATAACCATTGCAAACATTTTAATATGATCAAACAAAGAATTAACTTCCTCAATTAGACCCGAATTAGCTGTGCAACTCATAAATATCCAAAAGCGCCAATGTTGTATAAAATGCTGACTTAGACAAAACTACATCAAGCTTTCTCAATGGGGCATTTATCGAGGTGTTGATAGGATTTCACCCTTCCTAAGCATCTTTCATATCAGAAAATCCCCATGCTCTGAAAATCAAAACCCCCAATTTCCTCCAACTCCTGGATATAGTCCTTTGATTCTTGAGAGGAACTCAAAACAACATATGGTTCCGAATCAACGCCATTCACCTTCACTTTCTCTTGATTCCATAGTGATTGATCGTCTATCGATTACATCCCATCGCCAGCGAATTCGGGAAGCTCCAAGCGAGTAGTTTTTCACCAACTCTTCCAGATTTCTCCCACAGTTAAACTACTACCTTTTGTTATCAATACCAATTACATTAGAGGAAGGGTTTGTCTCCTGAACTCAATTATCTTTTCACCAAGAAGGTTGGATGATTCCATGGAACCATCGAACCCATTGCTAAACCCTCCAACCTTTAAATTCTTAATCAATTTCTCATACCTTCCATAAAAAACTCTACCCATCATTCTCATACACTGCAGTAATTCGCCTGTCAATGTAAATTCCTCGAGCTTAGAGAGAGCATAAGCATTGGCTAAGGATTTGGGTTTAAACATTCGGACCGCAGCATCTGTAGTTCATCTACTAACCCCAATAAAAACTAACTCAATGTACCATCGACTCCATTACCAGTCCTAGAGTGTACCTCATCATTATAATTTCGAATAGTTGATACCTGTTTGAGATTCTGCAATTTGGCAAATGGATCCTCTTTACCCACGTGATTCACGGCTGCCGGAGTCTGTGTCCACTGTCGTTCTTCTTCCCTGGTTTGCGAAGCTAATATCTTGGATCAGTCGTGCTAATTCCCCTAAACACTGTTGAGGTGCGTTTGGTACCATGAAATTGACTCGGAATTGGAATTGGACTTGGAATTGGAATTGGAATTGGAATTGGAATTGGAATTGGAGGCTCCAATTCCAAATCCATTGTTCGGTATCACAAAAATATTTGGATTTGGAATTGAATTGCAATTCCAAAATTTTCAATTCCACAATTTGAATTCCATATCAAAAGTAGAAAATTGTAATTCCAAAATCCAAATAATCATAAAATTTCACTATATATCCACAAAACACACCACACACACTACACACACTAAACACATTTCACACACTAAACACATTTCACTCACTACACACATTTCACACGCTACACATAATTCACACACTACAAACACACATTTCACACGCTACACATAATTCACACACTACAAAAACTGCTCACATTTCACACATTTCAAGCATCCTATTTTTGAATTTTTTTTTCAGCTTATAGATATTTTTTTCGATCCAAACTGAACCGAATCGAAAAGCTAAAATTTTTCAAAAGTTTAAACTGAATCAAACTGAAAAATTGAACTAAACTTGAAATTTTATTTTTCGATCCAAACTGAACCGAATCGAAAAGCTAAAATTTTTCAAAAGTTTAAACTGAATCAAATTGAAAAATTGAACTAAACTTGAAATTTTATTTTGTGTGAAGTGTGTGATTTCATATAAAATTTGTAAGTGTGTGTAATGTGTGTGTAATGTGTGTACAATGTGTATAGTGTATATAGTGTGTTTATTTTGTGTGCAATGTATGTATTTTGAGTGTATGGTGTGTATAGTGTGTGAAGTGCATGAGGGGTGTGAAGTGTGTGAGGGGTGTGAAGTGTGTGAGGGGTGTGAAATGTGTGTAGTGTGTGAAATGTGTGTAGTGTGTGAAATGTGTGAAATGCGTGCAGTGTATGTAATATGTAAAGTGTGTGCACTGTGTGTATATTTACCAAACATGTCAATTCAATTTCATGTCAATTCTTCATTTTACCAAATGATTTGGAATTGAATTATAATTCAATTCCACAGAATTTCAATTCCAATTATGTGTACCAAACGGACCTTGAATAGTTTGTAGTTAGTAAATTTATTGGGGTCCTGATCTTTATCTTGCAGGGTAAGAAGGCCACTGCTTTTCCAGCCTTGTGCAACAAATTGTCCGACCCAAGTGAAGTAGAAAACCGAGTGGTGGTGGATGGGAATCTCGTCACGAGTCGAGGACCGGGAACCACCATGGAGTTTGCATTGGTGATAGTTGAGAAGTTTTTTGGACGGGAGAAAGCCCTGGAGCTTGGAAAGGGCATGATTTTCGTGCATTAGTAGAGATATTATGAGGTATAAATGAAGTCTTACTGGAATCCCATGAAGTGCTTTGCGTAAATGATGTTGTAAACACTGCTGCTGGTTGGTTGTCTTTGTTATTAATAGGCCTGTCAAATCGGGTAACCATGGATATCCGATCCGAAATTTTTGGGTACGTGATCCCGAAATCCCCAATACCCAATACCCAATACCTGACTCGGGTATCCAGTCCTGAAAAATGGGGTATCCAATCCTAATTGTGATTTTGATTTTTTTAGAAAATTAACTACTACGTATAATTTTTTAAGTTTATTTAATACTATTTAGTTCGAATTAAATACGAAGTTGAAGTAATATTCAAGGGAAAATAACTATAAATTTTTAGAAATACAAAATTCTTGTAGTAGTTCGAATTTAAGAGAAAATAATTATAAATTTTTAGAAATACAAAATTCTTATAATAGATTGAATTGTAGAAAAAAATAACTATAAACTTTAAGATATACAAAATTCATAAATAAATGAAATTATATTAAGAAAATAAATTACATATTAATATCTTTTATTCATCCACATGTAATTAAGAAATTAAATTATTTTTTCATCTTTCATCCCTCTAAAATAAGAAATTAAATTAAGAAATTAAATTAAATTGCATATTTCGTTTCATTCATCCACAATAAAAAATTAATACATATTAACATCTTTCATCCATGCACATATAAATAAAAAATTAAATTACATTTAATTATAATAAAAAATATGGCGAGAAACCTAATTTGTGTACTAAATAAGCCCTAATGGATTTGATAATTATCTACCATGTTGTAAATGATCTTCCAACGCATTCAATATTCCGTAGGAGTTGTTGTACATGTAATTTTATATAAGATGGTTAGATTAGATCAAGTGTAGACAAACATACCCTCTGAAATATGAACTCTCACATCCCAACACAAGCAACGTTTTTCTACAATGGAAAATGGATTCAAGAGATGGATTCGCTGCTCCTCACAACTCTCATCGAGAAGAAAAATTGGCGTGGTTGGGTCGATGCATGTGTTCCAAAATACGTGCTTCGTCAGGTTGTTAAGTTGATAAACTCTCGTTTCGGATCTGATCTAATCTACGGTGACATAATGAGATCCCCATCGAGTATCACCTGGTCTCTTCAAAGAAGTTTCTTGATTTTGGCCTCTACCAGTACCGATTTCCCCATTCTCTATCATTTCAACTAGTCTATCGTGCTCAATTTGTCGAATCATATCAGCCCTTTTGCAAGAAGAACCACATGTTGTGACAATCGAGATAAGATAACTGAAAAAATCACAAACATATTGATTTGTCTTGCACACGGCCACACATACCAATTGAAGTTGGTGGGCAAAACAATGGACATACCAAGCAGATGGATTTTCCTTTAAAATTAGTGCTTTCAATCCATTGCATTCACCTCGCATGTTTGATGTTCCATCGTATCCTTGGCCTCTCAATCTTGACAAAGATAACTTAAACTTAGCAAATACGGAGTCAATTGCCTCTTTCAAACAAACTGATGTAGTTTTTTTGACATGAACCAAAGCTAAAAACCTTTCAATTATCTGACCATCCTTGTTCACAAATCTTATGACAATTGCCATTTGCTCCTTTGTTGAGCAATCACGTGACTCATCAACTAGGATTGAAAAGTGTCTGTCTCCAAGTTCTCCCAATATATCAAGTGTGGTTTCCACCGCACAAGCATTAGCCATATCTTTTTGGACTGATGGAGAAGTCATTTGGTTATTTCCAGGGGCATTTTTCAAAATCACTTTACCAACTTCATCATTCCTCCAACCATACCATTAACTCAAGAAAATTACCTTTGTTCAAAGACGTAGATGACTCGTCATGTCCCCTAAAAGGCAAACCTTGAATCAAAAGAAAACGAACTATATCAACAGTTGCAGTCAATCGAATTCGATATTCCTTTTCTTTTGTTGTCATACCTCTACTTACAACATAAGTCACACTTTGTCTTTGATTGACAAAATTTTCATATTCTATCCTTGCTTTGTTGTGTGCACTACTTTTATCCCCAACATGCGCCTTGAATCTTTCTAGTGCTTTTTTCCAATTAGAAAACCCACAACTAGTGAAGGCTTCATCTCCCGGTGCCACATAACCATGCTTGAAAAGAAAACAGTAAAAGCAATATGCGGCATGTTTCGCTTCACTATATTCTAGTCAATCATAATCTTTGTACCAAGCGTCTCTAAAACTCCTATTATCTTTTCCTTGACGCGTTTTTTTGAAAAATATTACCCTTTGGTTGACAAGGGCCTTTTGCTACATATTCTCTACGAATACGATCCCGGATATTCACACCATATTCTGTAATTGGTTTTTGCAAACCAGGATCAGCCTTGATTTCACTTTCATTTATATCATCATTCTCCATCAAATTTTCTTCAGCATTCTGTGCTTCTAGTTCTGGACAAGAATCCAAAATTCTTGGTCTTTTTCCAAAATATTTCTTCATACCTAATGAAACAAAAAAAGGTATAATTATAAAATATTCCCAGAATATTATCGAGGATCAATACTCTTAGGAATAGTTAGGATGGAGAATATTACACCATGGGATTTATTATTTCAAAAACCAAAATATCAACAGAAAATGCCAGAAAAAGCAACACTTTAAGAACTCAAAATACACATACGAAAAACATGAAGAAAAAAAAAGTATCCAACACTCCAAACCATTCTTCAAAGAAATGGTAAATGAGAGTTTAATAACGAGGAAATACCTAAAAATTTCACGGTATGAGTTGCTTCACTGAATACAGGGGAGGAATGGTGGAATAGGGCATGGGGAATTGGGGATGCAACAGCCTCGCTGAAGAAGATTACAGAGGAGAGGAAACGGCGTCGTAGCATCCTTCATTGTTCTACTAGGCTTATCAAACTATTGGGCTTTCTTATTGGGCCTTCTATAATTATGTAAGTTGTGCATTGAGTGATCTTCCTATAAATATTTAAAACAACTTCCAAAAAAATAAGGGCAGACATAATCAATGCTGCTTTTTCGTAAGGATATTTTGATTTAATATTACAATTAATATTTTTTAATTGGGCTTGAGTTGAATTTTAAAATTTTATTTCAATTGAGCTTGGGAGATAATGGTTATTTTTTTTCGGTCAACGGGGCGACGTCGGAGACAACGGAGGGGGCGGATATGGAAAATATACATCCGAGATAAGGGAAAATTAGTCGCACGGTGGGGGCGACCGCCCACACCTGCCCCCTGGATCCGTCACTGCTTGGAGCCCCCTCCCAACTTGTCGTCGATCCAATTTGTAGTCTTTAGCATTATGAATGGTGTAATTTTCGTTTAGATGTGCACATGTGATGCACTTTAGGAAGTTCTATCGTATATGGCATTTCCTATGTTCTTATGCTTTGATAATGGGTAGCTTAAGTAGTGATCGACAAGTATGTATGTCATCGATGTATTAGTATTTTGGGGGTACACTTTTTTTAGTGTATTTGTTTGTAAGAAAAATGATGTAGTTGCTAGTATTTTGGGGGTACACTTTTTTTAGTGTATTTGTTTGTAAGAAAAATGATGTAGTAGCCATTGCAATTGTGCACTTACTAATCGTAATCCCTGATCTACGATATAGCTTCGATATTGATATGAAGATTCTTCGAGTTTGACAATATTTTGGAATGCAAAATTAAAAGAAGCAATTGATTGAGTAAATGGACCCTATTTATAATTCTATTCGATTTAAGAGCTTATAAGGATTATTAAAAAAAAATGAATTACCGCATTTACTTAAGACTCTATTATCATCTAGAACGTTTAATCATGATACTATCCACAACAAATATAGTAACTAAATTGGTGTTGATATGCAGTAGTATCACAAACTCTAGAGTGATGGTAATTAACCAAATTACACAACTTGTCCATGCTTCACATATTGCATGCGCAAAAAAAATACCAGTTGGCATACTACATAGTTCACTGCCACTATTTAGATACATGGATTGGATCATTGTTTAAACCATGTTGTATAACAAAATACACACAAAGACATGGACTCCACCACTATCAAATCATTCCATCGGTCTCCAGAAGATCGATAACAAATGTCGGTAGAGCAAATTCATCCTATCCCCTAAACAGATCCATAAGCTCAGGCTCCTTCACCAACTTTTTTGCAACATAAAATTGTTGTTTAATGGACAGTCCGAGCATACCTTTCAGTTGATTGATGACCTCAGTCCTCTTCGTACTAAGATCGAACTCATAACCAATTCGGGTAGAAATGTCCTTCAGGCACTCATTTGTGTCTTCATGGATGCGAGTCATCAGAGTAAGGACATTATCCATCTTGTCCTCAACCTTCCTCTTCTTCGTTACTTTGTTTGGCACCCTCGGAGTAACTCTCACAGGTGCCGAATTGCTCTCATCTACCATCTCTGGTAGAACACCGTTAGGAAAAACTTCGTCAGTGAAGAGTTCCTCTAAAGTCATTGGAGATGACCTTTGCAGAATTTTCATTCAAATCAACGTTAGAGCCATAAATTTTGCCAACCGCATCCCCTGTGTCCATAACCTTAGCCCCTTCCGCACGGTCCTTGCCGAAAATCTCTTTCCAGTCACCGAACATTGGCTAAGACTTGTTCCTCATATATTTGGCATTGTTATCTCTCTGTCAAAGATATTAACCAAAGAACACAAATTACAAATGTATTAACAAATAAAGTATGCATATGGTATTAAGTATGTAACCAACTTGACTCAACAACAAGAATTTGCATCAGTGGCATTGAACTGGAATCACCAAACTAACATAATCAAACAAACTAAGATAAACTAAGATAATCAAACAACATATTCACCAATTCATTCCATCGGTCTCCACCACTTTTCCTCAGCCAACATCACAACACCCTCTAACATCAACAAAGCAATCGTGGAAGACAATTTCCAGATTTTTGTAGTCGACTAAGCAAACAATAACATGTTTTCTTATAAACAATGTTATGGCACCCGAAACAAGGGAAAACATGTCAACATGATTGCCCCTACACCTAATTCAACTTTCCCATTGTGATCAATATTACCGGACAACTTGTGCCAATTGTTCATCATCGATATCTATCTTGTAATCACCATCAGCATTGAAACCAACATAACTACGGTCAAGTATTTGCAACAGCGAATAGTAGTAATTCTTTTTCCAGGCAGTGATCTTCGACTTGATGTGAGGGTGAACACAAATATCAGTTTTTGGAAATTCACGTTTGAGTGCCTCCAGTGCACGGGTGAGATAACCTGCACGAAAACCATTATCCGACCTCCATCCGGTTGCCGCCAACTCCTTCATGGTTGACAAAAGGATCGACTCCTCGCGTTGTGTCCAGCAACGTCTAGACCTATCTGCTATTACCCCTCTGTAGGTATGCATATCCGGGCTACCTGCAAAAAAGTATATTGTCATATGCCCTCTGGTGTTATCACGGGGAAGAAACTACGAAGAGTAAAAGCTCTTAAATGAAGCATTACCCTCTGGTAATGGACTGCCGTCGGTGTCATTACCACTCTGTTGTTGGGATGCCATGCGGGCAAAGTTGAATTGATAAGAAGAAAATATAACCACTACGGCCAAAAAAAGAAAGAGCAATTACGCTCTAATCAATGAACTATTATGAATTCTATGTGACTGAAATAAACTAAGACAGGCTAAACATAAGGGTGGCCACAAAGCGAAGATGAATTGACTGAAATAAACCAATTGCCCAACTTGAAACCATGAATGAGCGTCAACAAGTTCATAAAATGCAAACTATACAAGCATTCTTATGCAATTCAATTGAAGTCCAATTGTATAAAATCACGAAATGAGAGTGTCGAGTGTCAGAAGTAATATTCTACGGCTATAATCGTCGAATAAATATGAAAATAGATACCCACATCTACGAAAAACATACGAACTGATTAGATTAATCGTCAGCTCAGATGATAGCGTCCATCATTGTGAGTTTCGCCGTCTGATAGAGAGGGCTATATCTATATTTGGAGGAGACGTTGAAATGGGGGGCGGGAATTAGGGTTGATGTGAAAATTTGGGTTCACCTCCAAAAATAGGTGAATGGGGTCAATATCGGAAATATGAAATTTAATGAAGGATAAATTTGGGAATCCATGTATGTATCTAGCTTTTGGATACACCTCATACCAAACATAAAAAATTACAAACAAACAGATTAATTTGATTGCTATCACTAACTTAAAACATGATGTTTGAGTTTAATGTATATTGTAACATATGTTGGGCCAACATGAAAAACAAATGAGCCCTAAAAGAATTATGCTAGGATTAGGATTTGAATATAGGTCTCCAAGAAACTATCCCCTGCCTCGAAATCAACTGAAAAGTATGCAAAAATGATGTAAAGCATATGGAGTGATAAAAATATCATTTCATTCATTCTTAGTCAAAATATCATTTTATTTATTCATAGTCAAAAATATCATTTCTGCTATATACAGGTAGTATTATTGTTGATGGTTTGTTGTAGTGTCATTTATCCTTATTAATACTAGATTTTAATGAACACTTTGCTTGTTCGATTTAATTTGATACTAGTAAATTGCCCAACAAATCAGTTATGAGTTTTATTAAATGGCAATATATAGTTTGATTTGAATAACAATCAAACAACACTGCAACAACGTTTTATTTTTCATTCGAAGTGTATCATTTTCAATCAGCAAAATTATCATTTCTTACCACTAAAAATGTCACTTTTTATTTAAACAACCAATCAACACTGCAACACAATATCATTATTCATTCAAACTATATCATTTTCAATCATTTAACAAAATTACCATTTCTGATTAAAATACGCTTCCAATATATTTTAGACGGAAATGATAATTTTCCGGAATCAATATGGACCACCAATTTTCAAATTTTATACAATGTGTGTTAATAAATTTGATTAACTTTTTTGGTACCAAACTAATATTTTTATGACATATCTGCAGTTTTATTACTAAAAGAGTATATCCCTACCCACACCTCAGGTGCAGCAACTTCATTCAAGCCAAATTACAACAATTTATACCTAAAAATGGATACAAATCCGTCACATATTCGGGCTATATCGCAGGGGATGACGACGATGCAGGATTCGTTGCAGCCAGCGCCTGCGCGGCTCCGGAGGCAAGCAGACGAAGCACTCTCTTTCTCCAGCATCCTGCAAAATCTCGAAAGCATCCAAGTACATCTCGCTCGACTGAGGGATATCCTCCATCTCGTTCAATGATTTGAGAGCAGCGGAGATCGAGTGATCTGGAGCACAAATTGCCAATGGCTGAGGCGATAGCACTGGAACCTTCCCGCTGTTCAGCTCCACGAGCTTAGCTACACACGTCCTGAATTCGTTCATCCATGCGTCTCCTCTTGGCAGAGACTTCCCTGCAGGTTGCTGGGGGAGTTTACTCCGTAACGGCACAGGAGTTCCATAGTCATCTTCGGCTGTCTTGAACGACTGAAGTTCAAGATTACCAAGCCTCTCCGGTGGTAGCAGTTCGGCCTCAACATCCAAGCATTGCTGGGTGGAGGTTTCGTATTTCCATGGAATAGGGCCGTTTCTCTGATCCATGCTGCACCCTCTGGGATAGCTCGATATTGTCACCGTCTTATCCTTGTCTTTCTTATAGACGGGGCAGATCCGGGCGTCTATGTGGCGTTTCAGATGAGTCGTCCCACTTCTGCTCGAGCAAGTGAACAGCTTCCGGCAGTGATTACACTGGCATTTCTCACATGTTCCGTCCTCCAGGATAACCTTCGTGAAATGCAGCCAAACTTCGGATCTCAACTTCCCATCTCGCTTCCGCTTGTCCCCAATGCTTGCTTCGGAATTGTAGTTTGTCTCCAGATCAGTTTCATTATTCGCATCTTCTATCTACACACAAGAACAGAAATCAACCTAAGCAGATATCAAATGCCAATCATATTAACCTAGCAACATAAGATACGTTAGCCTTAACTTCAGCTCGCGCCAATGCACCTTGCAAATCACACGTTACAAAGATTGTTCTTTATTATATCACCAATTATGACCAGTCTCATTGATTTAGCAAAAATAAGATACAATAGCCTTAACTTTAACTCATATCACGGCAACTTACAAGTTACAAAGATTACAATTCGATACATCACCAATTATGACAAGTAGCATAAAATTCTGTACAAACCGATCTCAGTCTCAGCAACGTAGCAACATAAGAAACCATATCCATATCTTTAAATCGAGCCAATGCACCTTACATATTACAAGTTACAAAAATTGTTCTTCAATCGATCACTAGTTAGACTAACTATCTCATAATTCAACACAATATTTTGAACTCGAATGTTGTTTACTTCTGCTCATATGTTCAATCATGATTTTACAAACTACAAGTTTGGTCTTCGATATGCCAAAAACTATGACTAGTATGTTTTGAGCCAAGTCATTCTCAGTGATTTTAGCTATTATTCTTCTGCAATTACAATAGTTTTGAGCTCTAATAATTTTCACTTATGTGCATACATTCAAGCAAGATATTACTATTTCCATTTCTATTTGATTCAGAAAAAAACCACCAGATTTCTGCAAGTCACAAAACTAAGTACAGGAAAAAAAAATTCAAGAATACAATCGCCAGCAAAAAAAAATCAGATTAGCATGAGATAAATCAATCAGTTGGAGAAAATTTCAAAAATCTTACTTCAGTCATCCCAATCTTCATGATTTCTTGGCCATGATTTCCGTCCTAAAAATAAAAACAACTAATTCTGATTAAATTCTCAACAGTATAACATTATTCATTGAAACAAAAGCTTGATTCAGTTCAACTCTGTCAAATCCAACACTGAACAAAATAATCAGGTAAAACTACTTTCGAAAAAAAAAATCAGTTTCCTAACTACGATCACTAACAAAATCGCTGAAATTCAATCACACCGCATAATTCTGAATCACACACAAATTAGTTGGAACAGAATTCCACGAAAAGAGAGTGAAATTACCATGATGCGGAGTGCTACGAAGCAATAATCGGAAATCGAATCGGAGAAATGCAATAAGAACCCTAGTTGGATTTGCTTCGGGCCAATATGGCAGTGCGGTAATGGGCCTGAATAAGAATTCGGGCCCGGCTCGGCCCAATTTACTGCCCTCCATTCATCCACCAGTTTTCTTCTTCTTCTTTTTAACAGCTATATATATATATATATATATATATATATATATATATATATATAAACAGTCCATTTTCATCCCTCCAAGTTTCAAACACATCTAAATCTAATGAAGAAGAAGAAGAAGAGCAGGAGGAAATCTCGAACGGAAGAAAGAGCGGCTAAGAGCTTCTATCAAATGTCTATTATGATTATTAGTACTAACTTTATTTTTATTTTTTGAGTTAGTTAATTTTACTAAATCATATACTTTGTCCATGATTAACAATATGGGACAAATTTGGGACAAATTTGGGAGTGGATAAACGGATGTAGTCTAATTTTTATACTCCATATTATTTTTATAATAAAATATGCAAATGAGTTAATAAAATTGCAATTTAATAAAAGTGATGAATATAGGCTTCTAAATGCGAACAGATCGAAATGGTAAATTAGGTCTAACATCTTATACTAATCTTTTACAAAAATGACTCTTAATTACAAGATTTTAATATCAAAAAGAACACGAGGCAGCCAATTTTGTCCTAAATTATTTAGCGGCTATATGTCATGAACCTGAAGTTTAGTTATGATTATCTCAACCGGATAGTGATATATATACATAATTGTATATATATAATCAAACTTTTCTTAATATTTTATATTAAAAATAGACTTATAAACATTAATTAATTTGAAATAAATTTCATACTAATCATTTTGCAATACTTCAAAAAAAATTAAAATTTTAACTTAAATATTTGTATATTTAAAAAAAAAATCTTTCTAAATACAGTATAATTAATTCGAATCAAGCTCGAAATCATGTTACGATTTGACCTAAAATTTCTATATCACTTCTTACTCATTACTACATATAATACAATAAATAACAAAATTAATTTTTAATTAAATTCAATTAAATTAAAAAATTTAAGGATATTATGTACATGTACAATTTACGTACATTTATCTTTTCTCATTCCGAAATTCGCATTGTTCATACATTATTGATATAGTGCCTAGTTACCAAATAGTCATACTTCTTTTTATTTTGATTCATCCATAAACTTAGTTTTCTTATATAGTAGTATTAGATAAATTTTCTTTCCTATTAAGTGAGTCTCATTCATCAATAAAAATAATCCAATTATTTGTTTCTTTTTATCTCTCTCCAAATTTTACATTAAAATTCATATCGTCCCCAAAGCTCCTATTTACGAGACGAAGGAAGTACAATACTTATATCATACCAACACATTTTATCCATACAAAACAAAAAAATTTAATTCATTAGTTCATTAGGTTCTTATACTAAAACATTTTATTTCATTGGGTCATTTTACAATTTTTTGTTTCATTAGGAGTCGTTTGGTTACTAAGGCGGTAATGTTTATAAACCGGGTATCTTTGGGTGTATAATCTGTGGAAGTCGTGACTACTCACAATGCGGCCGTTTGGTTGAATATAGGTCCAATTACAAACAAGGCCAATTCCCTCATTTGGTTGACCGTATTCAAAGAGATTGTATACTTGTGATCCCTTTTTTGCCCCTAGGGTTGCAGAGGAATTTCAGGATTGCAGTCTAATAAAACCGCGAACCCCTTTTGGATGATAAATGATACTTTTGCATCATAGAATGATAGTTTGAGGGGATAAAATGATTGTTTCAAATGATAAAATGATACTTTTGTTTTAAAATGATAGTTTAGATTTTTTTGGATGATAAAATGATACTTTTGCATCATAAAATGATAGTTTGAGGGGATAAAATGATAGTTTCAAATGATAAAATGATACTTTTGTTTTAAAATGATAGTTTAGATTTTTTGGATGATAAAATGATACTTTTGCATTATAAAATGATAGTTTGAAGGGATAAAATGATAGTTTCAAATGGTAAAATGATACTTTTGTTTAATAATGATAGTTTTAGATTTTTTGGATGAGTTGGTTAACGTCCAATCCAACCCCCTCAACCCTCTCCAATGCTAGCTATATAGATTATCGAATAGTAGTAATTATTTTATTGATGAAATTTTGAATAAGTTTACAATATTTGCAAAATTAATTTAACATTCGGCAGTATTATGAAGATCATATATCTAATTCAATTCAAAATTAAGGCCATAAGCTATTTTTCATTAATTAGTTTGTGTAGTTGTTGACCTAATAACCACTAATACGACGTATTTAGACGTTTAACACATCACTATATTACTGTATTCCGTATTAGATTATCATTTTATAAGGTAAAAGTATCATTTTATTAAACAAAAATATCATTTTATACACCAAAAATACCTATCATTCTATCGGCTGAAAGTATCATTCTATCGGCTGAAAGTATCATTCTATCGGGAAAAGGTATCATTTTATCAGTTTTATGTCATTTTGTCACGTTAAAGTATCATTTTATCAGCTTATATGCAATTTCTCCAGCTAAACTATCATTTTTATAACCTAACTGTCATTTTATCCGCTTAGATTATCATTTTATAAGGTAAAAGTATCATTTTATTAAACAAAAATATCATTTTATACACCAAAAATACATATCATTCTATCGGCTGAAAGTATCATTCTATCGGCTGAAAGTATCATTCTATCGGGAAAAGGTATCATTTTATCAGTTTTATGTCATTTTGTCACGTTAAAGTATCATTTATCAGCTTATATGCAATTTCTCCAGCTAAACTATCATTTTTATAAGCTAACTGTCATTTTATCCGCTTAGATTATCATTTTATAAGGTAAAAGTATCATTTTATTAAACAAAAATATCATTTTATACACCAAAAATACCTATCATTCTATCGGCTGAAAGTATCATTCTATCGGCTGAAAGTATCATTCTATCGGGAAAAGGTATCATTTTATCAGTTTTATGTCATTTTGTCACGTTAAAGTATCATTTATCAGCTTATATGCAATTTCTCCAGCTAAACTATCATTTTTATAAGCTAACTGTCATTTTATCCGCTTAGATTATCATTTTATAAGGTAAAAGTATCATTTTATTAAACAAAAATATCATTTTATACACCAAAAATACCTATCATTCTATCGGTTGAAAGTACCATTCTATCGGCTGAAAGTATCATTCTATAGGCTGAAAGTATCATTCTATCGGGAAAAAGTACCATTTTATCAGTTTTATGTCATTTTGTCACGTTAAAGTATCATTTTCAGCTTATATGCAATTTCTCCAGCTAAACTATCATTTTTATAAGCTAACTGTCATTTTATCCGCTTAGATTATCATTTTATAAGGTAAAAGTATCATTTTATTAAACAAAAATGTCATTTTATACACCAAAAATACCTATCATTCTATAGGCTGAAAGTATCATTCTACCGTCTGAAAGTATCATTCTATAGGCTGAAAGTATCCGACATAAAATAACGAGGATGAGCAATTGGGGAAAGATCCAACAAAAACGTCAAAGATTTGTTTGAAGGTAGTCGACGGAGAACGGAATTACCTTGAGCAGACTAAATCAGACCTTTGTGCATTAGCTCCCGTCTCCGGGTGGTGAGGAGTAGCACTTTCTTCCCGTTTTCAAAAAGGGGTTTTTCAATTTGAGCTGCGAGATTTCAAATTCGATTTGAAATGGGGATGGACAATTGAGGAAAAAGGGTGTTAAACAGGCACGCCGTTCGATGTCAACTAATAAACTGCCGAAAAAATCCCGATTCCAACCAGTCGAATATTACATGAATAGTGCGGGCCTCAGAAGTTAAAAACGGGCCATGAACAATGTTGCTCAAGTAACCAAACAACGAGTATATTGCAGATAAAGATTATAATCTAGCTGAAACCTTACAACCAAACGACTCCTTAGGCTCTTATACTAATGCATTTTACTTAAATGTTTTTTTTGGATCTATTTAACAAATTTTACGATTTAATTATTTTTTTGTGTTAATTAAATTTATTTATTTTTCTTTTTCCCTTATTTATTTTGAAATTAATTCAGTTGCAATATTGATTCAAGAATTATTGAAAAATGAAAATTTGATTTATTAATAATGGGTAATATCAATACTTTTTAGCAAAATGTAATTAATTTACTCTTTCTACTTTATGCTTCCTCTTAATTTATTCTCATTCCATCTCTTTTATTTTATTCTCTCCCCACTTTATTTTCTCCACTTAATGTATTAAACATCTCCTCTTCATGCCAAAAAGAAACTCCTTTATTACAAGAAACAGAGAGAATATTTTTGTAGAAAACTTAAGATTAAAATAAGCATGAAACCATAACTAAAATTAAAAACAAAGCAACTAACAATATAAACACAAAAAAACCTTTGAACTAATGTCCAAAAAAAACGAACTAATCAAACAAAGAAACTAAACTAAAGCAAGCACATTACCAAAAGCAAAAATAATTCCGAATCCTAGAAATGAACTTAGAACTTAAGATAAAAACGATAAAATTAGTCATTCTTTTTATTTTAGTCTTAGAGCAAATTCAGTCAAAAATGACGAATTCAGAAGTCATGATTGTAATTACTCTTATTCATAACCATTCATTACTTAGCTATATTCATAACTTGACTTGAATTATTCTATTTTATGGTTCTGCGTAAATTAACCACCACCACACCTTTGACATCTGAATTACAAACTCAATTAACTAAAGAAAATAAATTATACAAAACCAGTAACTAATTCCATTCCAAAAATGCAATTCGAAATTTGTTCAAATTGACATATTTGAAGAAGACTGAAATACACTATTATCACTGAAATACAAAGATTTTCACAAAAAGAGCTCAACCAAAAATTGCCATATCAATAAATATATTCCAAACATTGTCTCAACTTAATTACTTCGATCATATATTGAACTGAAAGTCATGGTCCCATGAGACACACCTGTGGCTTCTAATGGAGAAGACCCATCTTGTGTTCCCCAGCCCGACGATGATCCGTGTGGTTCGTAGCTCGAACTCGTCAGACCCAGCAGCTGTGTCACCAGGGCCGGCTTCGTGATGTTCTCATCGTCCACATCTATCTCGCCTTTCAACATTTTCGCGACCACAGACATGGCGGGGCGCGTTTTGGGCATCACTTGGGTGCATAAAAACCCGATCTTGAGATATTTGCAAGCCTCGTCAATGTTGGAGTCCCCCTCCACCGATGAATCAACCAACTCGGACAGCAGGCCCTTCTCGTATAGAGTCCACGCCTGAAACGAGGAACTGATATTTCAAATGAAATCCAAACTGAAATAACCGTAACATTTTCGTACCAAGACGTTACGGTTTAAACAATCCAGTGTATATACTTGATCATAGTCTTCAAAAAATCGAATCATCACGAGCAATACAAACAACCAAGACTCTAATTGAAACACCGAATCAAAAAGTTCAAACCATTTCAAGGAGATTTTGTGCTCCGGCTGGTAATCTCTTGTCTCTGTGGCTCCTTCCGCAGACGATTTCCATTAGGAGAACGCCAAAGCTATACACGTCTGCTTTCCGTGTCAGCTTTCCACGAATCGCGTATTCTGGGGCTAAATAACCACTGCGCACAACGACTACTAGTTAGAACCGTATTCAAAATCACATGGTGATAAAATGAAGCATACAGAATAGAATATGAACAAACTTCTAACATCATCTAAGATGATTCATTTCCACTCGTTATCAAGATTAGATGGCGATGGTCAAGAAGCCCGCATTCTATGAAGGCGGCAGAAAAGGCGTCGTAAAATGATTTTGTATGTGGGGTTAGCTTCAATTTTGTTGGAAAGTGAAATAAGGACAAAATACAAACAAAACCACTATCAGAGTAAAGTTCGGGTATTTTAAACGAGTAAAGGTCAATTTTGGTCCTAAACATATGATCAAAATACGAATTTAGTCCAAAACATTCACTTTTTGAAAAACAGGTACAAATGAAATCCTTGTCGGAGTGGTCCTTTTTTGACGGTTCCGTCAAAAATCTAACGGTCATGCCGCTGTGCAATTAGCGTTGACCGTTAGTTTTTTGACGGAACCGTCAAAAAAAGGACTACTTCGTCGACATTTTCATTTGTTATGGACCAGCTTTTCAAAAAGTGAACGTTTGACCAAATTCGTATTTTGGTCATATATTTAGGACCAAAATTGACATTTACTCTATTTTAAACCAATTACTGAAAAATGCAGACATGTGAAGATCTCTAATGAATTAGACACCGTTAAACATTGCATTATCATCCACTTTACTACTCATATAACAGAGAAAACACAATTATACATCCAATTCCAAAAATAAGGAAATAAAAATGGGATAGGAATTCACCAACTTACTGTGTCCCAGCAACACGCGTGCTGATGTGAGTCGCGTTGGTCGGGAAAAGCTTCGCCAAACCGAAATCTGAAATCTTAGCCTTGAAATCTTTGTCAAGGAGTACATTGCTTGCTTTTATATCTCTGTGAATAATATGAGGCCGGACTTCCTCGTGAAGGAAGGCGAGTCCTTGTGCCACCCCTATGCAGATCTGAGACCGTATTTTCCACCTGAACTGAGCATGGCCGACTCGTCCTCCTACATTACAAGTTAATAAGCATTCCCTCGAATTACAGTAGCAAATCAAACGTGCACGACACATGGGAAAGGTCACCTAGAAGAGTTCGAGCAAGGCTATTATTTTCGAGATAGCCATATACCAAGATTCTGTGGCCCCCTTCCGTGCAGCAACCGTACAACTTGACGAGGTTTTCATGTTCGACTCCTGATATCGAAACTATCTCATTCAAGAATTCCTTCACGCCTTGCTCTGACTGGGCAGAGAGAACCTTTATAGCTACTAAAGAGCCGTCTTTTAGCCTTCCCTACTAGTTCGAACGAGTATTTAGTTGATCCAGCAGGATGACAAAACAATTTGCAGCATCAGATGATTCAGCAAGGAATTGTGCGCGTACCTTGTAGACCGAACCAAAGCCGCCTTCGCCAATCTTGTTAGACACGTTAAAATTTTGAGTAGCTATTTGTAATTCTCTGTAACTGTACAGCTTAGCATCTTCAACACTTGAAAAAATTTCTGCATTTGATTTCAAATTCCATTAGAAATATGCATCGATTCGTCCATGTTGTGACCAAATTGCTTTATGGATTATCCCACTCTCCAGTTTGAACAGTATGGATATGAGATATCTACCTTCGTTTATATCTGTCGTTCGCTTCTTAGGGGGAGATATTTTTTGCCCACAGCAAATGGTGAAGCAACTCATCCCACCAATCTCTATATGTCCATTAAAAAGTGCAATTTACATATGCATTTGTAACTAATGTTAACATACTTTACAAAATTCATTTCTTAGATAAAGCAAAAGGAAATGCTGATATTCTGAGTCATTACAAGGTACTACTAAATTCACACTTTACATTAACAAAAAGAGGAACTATGCATCAAATTCAAGAAAATCTAGGAAACTATGTAAAATATTGCTCCACAAAATTCAATCTCTCAGTTCCAAATTAAGTCCTAAAGAAAAGGGTAAGGCCTTACAATCTTCATTTACTTCATAGTTCATACAGCAATGCAAAAGCAAAATTCCAAGTAATTATGATATAGAAAAATGTCATCACACATTTCTCTAAAAAACTATGGTTTTATCCTGATACAGAGCGAAAGGCGGGTGGACCTTATATTCTTAAAAATATGTTGCCATAAGTAGATAATAATTTCCTTGACAGAAAGCCATCTTTCCTTCAAGAAAAGCCTCAGGCGCAAATTGTCGTTCAATACTACATTCAATGATGTGTCCCTTTCACTTACGCTTGCGGGCTTGAGTGAAAGGGCATAACAAAAGAATACCACAACGATCACGAAAGAACACTCCCTAAGGGTGCATTTACCATTGAGGATGAGGAATAGCCTAGACAGGCAAAACTAGCAAAGGTTAATCAATTGTTTACTAACATGGATTGGAAGTTTGAAGATATCCTGAAGGCTCTTGCTAATTCATAATTTGAGCTATCTAGCTTGATATTGACAAGGGGTAAATTGGACAGATTCAATCAATTCATGTGTATGATCAAGTAAACTCCTCCTAAAATAACAGAAAAACGGTTGAATACAATACAGGCAGGGGGAAAAGCCCTTCAATAATTTCAAGTAAAAGATTACAGAATGAGAGCAATATAAGTAAAGATGGAAACTTTCCACGCAACTCTAAATCCCATAACTAAAAAGGGAAGACAGCTCAGAAAGGGAAACATATTTCTTGAATAAACTAAACTAGTCCTACTGATTTGGGGGAAAGAATTTGGAATCGGAGAGAAGATTTCTGACCGTATCGGTGGAGGATGGAAGAGCACAAATCGGAAATCACGCAATTATGCAATTGCAATTGCAATTAAAATTTTATTTTGAGAGCAACTTAGTTGCTTCGCAGCAATGCCGGCCCACTCTATATTGCTTCCAAGGTCAAATCACGCCATCTCAGAGTCAGACTTTTCTTCTTTCGCTCCATTTCTTTCTTCCCATCCAATTTCACAGTAGTAAAATTTTAGGGTATCCACAGTGGTGATAGCCCAGCAATAGCCCATCCATAGCCCAACCACAAACTCCTCTTGCCATATCATCAATACTAAAAATCCTCCTGCCACATCAGAAATAGCCCAGCCATAGCCTAGCCATATCATAAATAGCCCAGCCACATCAATAGTCACATCACTAATAACACAATATACGGAATTTAATTTACGAGACATATACGGGAAACATTAATAATATTATTTTAATTTTAAAAAAAGTACAATAAATTTAAAAAGTACAATAAATTTAAAAAAGTACTAAAATTTTAAAAAGTACATTAATAATAAAAATTACATTAAAAAAAAGTACATTACTTAAAAAAAATCACTCGGTGGCTCCCTCGATTCCGTCGTCGCCGTCGCCGTCGCCACCGTCGCCACCGTCACCGCCGTCTCCGTCGCCTCCGTCGCCACTGTCACCGCCGCCTCCGCTGCCACCGCCGCTGCCGCCTCCACGCAGATCGTCATTCATGCTCTCGAGCAATGTGAAGAGAAATCTCTTCTCCTGGGGGTCCGTCGCCGCTCGCCATTCGGCTAACGTCTTCACCATCATCTGGCGCGTTTGTTGACGCGAGAAGTACTTGAGATCCTCTGTAGACTGGCGGTCAAAGGGGGATGCCGACTGGACCTCCTGGGAACCCCCGGCGACCCCCCTCGCCGCCCGTTGCGCCCGCTTTTGCCCAACGGGGCGAGGTCGGCGGCCGAACGAACGAGGGTTGGGGAGCACCTGGTCCGTCTCGGGGAGGTCGTGGGAACCACCGCTGCTGCCGCTGAAATCCCCGGTATAGTTCAATCGTTGCTGTTTCGGCCAGCCAGCATCGACACCTACTCGGAATTTCTCAGAGTCGTTCAGCACAAGATAGCAGTTCCAGTAGGTGAAGTCCCTATACAACTCGGGCTGGGGGAAGGCTTTCTCCGCTATCCACCTGCAGTCGTCCTCCATTTGGCCACTACTCTGCATGCGGAGGGCGTTGGCGTCCACTACTCCACGCCTTCCGGCAATCCTCCCCGTTGTGTGGCCTCCCCTCTGGGCAAAATCGCTGGTAGGTTGCTGCTACTTTGCCCCACATGTTGACGATCCTCTGGTTATTAGAAACAAGAGGATCGTCGCAAACACTCACCCACGCCCTTGACAGGGCAACGTTCTCCTCGTCCGTCCACCTTCTCCGTGCCGTGGGGTCATCCCCACCCGGCTGCGACGACTCCCCGACCTTCTTTCCCTTGCCCTTCTTCTTTGGGGCGCCACTACCCTGCACTGCTCCCCCCGTTTGAACGAGAGTTTCCGGAACTCCGAGACTATCAAACCCCAAATCCGCCAACGAAAATTCATCAAAACCGCTCGGCGTGAACTGCGCATCCGTTGGGGTCGATGTGTGCGACGAAGCAGTGCTGAAATCAAAACTGGCGCGATAGACGTTCCCCTGCGTCACCTGCGTCGCCGGTACTCCCCCCCGGCGTCCCCTGCGTCGCAGGTACTCCCCCCGGCGTCCTCTGCGTCGCCGAACCTCCCCCGGGCATCATCTGCATATTGGGTGCCCACCCCGACATCATCTGCATATTGGGTCCCCAACCCGGCATCGCCGGGAACCCCCCCGGCGGACTCCCTCCGGTCGGCATCCCGGGTAGCATCTGCTGCCACGGGTACATGTTGTAGTACCCGGGCATCTGATTCCATCCGCCTCCAACGGGGATTGGGGGAGTTTGAGAACCACTCGTCCCTGAACTAGGCTCGTTGTTTAGATCCATTTCTCGGTGTTGATCTTGTATAGAAATTAAGATAGAGTGAGTACTCGTTAATACAAGTGGTGCGAATGAAAATGAAGTGCAAATCGCGTATATATAGTGTCTCGAAAATTTAAAAAAAAAAACAAAAAAAACCGCTGGGCGATGCGCTGGGCGATCCCGACGTTGCAATGGCGCCGAGCGGATCGCCCAGCGCCCGTCGACCGCCTAGCGCTAGGCGATTTTTAATTCCGAAAAACCGCTCGGCGGTTTTCGGAAGCTGCAATGGTTCGCCTATCGATCGCCTAGCGCCGGCGCTCGGCTAGGCGGTGCGCTAGGCGCCATTGTGGATAGCCTTAAAAAAGTCAAAACCTATCAAACTAGTACTAGGAGTATTAAATTTTAATTTATTTTAAAATAATACTATTAGTCTTATTTTCACATAATAAACTTTTTCTATTAAACATATTTATATCACATCATAAGAGCATTTACAGTCGAGGTTAAGAAATTTCGAAATATAGAATTAAATTGGATGATCTTTTCATTTCAATTGTTCTTTTTCCTCTTTCTAGACAAGAGAGAAGAGGGTCACTTCTTGAGGGAGAGAGAGCAACATAGAGAAGATGAAAAGAACAATAGAGAGACAGGTAGAGGAAAAGAGGAAATAAGAAAAAAATGCAAAAAAACCCTAAAATCATCCAATTTGATCCTAAAAACTGAAAACTCATCCAAATTGATCTCAATCTAATACAAAGACTATATATGGATTAATATATGAATGTAGATAATGATGGTTGAAACTTAGCATTGTTATGATGATCAGTAGAGTAGATTGAAGTACACAATTTGTTGGTTGCCCACAAGCATCTAGGTGTCCCTCTAGTATCTAGTCTTCAGCTCCTAAAGCATATATGATAAAGTCCTGACACAAGATCTCAACTCTCTCATTTATATTGCTCAAAGTGTTAATTAAGATTTCGTTAGAATATTCATAAAATTATCTCTAACTTAATTCTCTATGATATTTGGTATATGAAAAATGTAATTTAAATTGAAAAAACTCATACCAATTTTAAGTTTTTGGAAATATTTAAGAGTTGCCGATTATAATTGATACTCCATCCATTTCACAAGAATGTACACTTTTAGTTGGGCACATGTTTTAATTAAGGTATTGTTAATGGAGAATGGATCTCATCTTATTAGAAAAGAGTTTCCAAATTTAGAAAGTGCATATTCTTATAGGATAAACTTAAAAGGAAAGTGTGCATATTTTTGTGTGGCGAAGGGAATATATGACATATAAACATATGACATGATAACTCATTTTTAAAATGATAGTAGTAACAAATAACTTGATACAGATAAATGGTGTTAGTCTTCATCAAGAATGATTTTAGCCAAAAATTGAATGATCCAAAGTTATATCTTGATTCTTTCTTTTACTTTATTTTTTCTTCACTTTAACTATTTATTATCAATTTTAAAACGAGGGTAAAAAAAGTGACTCAACTAAGAGGGAAAGAAGGGAGCATATCATTGAATGATAAGTAATTTATATTGCACTTGCTTCGTTCCATTAGTGTTGGCACATTTTATTTTCGTACTCGTTTTGAAAAAATTATAGTAGGAGTAATAAATAGTTAAAGTGGAGAGAGAGTAAAATAAGAGAAATAATAATGTAGAGAACAACCTTCACTGCATTCTTATCTTATATCTTTTTTACTCTATTATCTCTCCACTTTAACTATTTATCATCATCTTGCAAAACGAGTGTGAAAAAGAAATGTGCCAACACTAATGGAACATAGGGAGTGATATATAGTTCACCCGCTCAAATATGAAACATTTACTTTTTAGCAAGAGATTTATATAATGTTGTTTTATAAGTTAATGAAGAGAAAATAAAGTAAGAAGTGATACAGTATTATTTCTATTTTAAAAAGCGTTTTATTTTAAATGTGGAAAAAAATGATGTTGGTCATCTACATTGATTTTAGTCTAATAACCATTACCAGGAAATAGAGAATCCAACTATAGGAGTATCTTGTATTATCATTTTTCGTGTAGCTAATATATCATTGAGCGATGCAACTTTGTAATTCTATTAGTCTGAGTGAATACAATATTCATATTAACTATACTTAATAATATACTATTCACCCTCATTTTTTTTAATACTAACAAAAATTACATCAAATTAATTAAAAAATAATTAGAATACGAAAAGATGATTATTTGGTAAACTGAGAACACTAATTTCATACTTTCCTCTTATTCGTTTGATAGTTATTTTTACCACAAATGAAATTTACAAACGCTTATTAGCATGTTTTATCCACACTACTTTCAACCGGTAGTTAAATTACTACTATTAATTAGGTGTAAATTTTGAGTATGTGTAAAAGTGCAGGCTTCAAAACCTCATTAAAGATTTATTAATAACTAGGCCTGTCAAAATGGATATCGGGTATTGGATACCCAATATCCAAACCCGAAAAAGTCGGGTAATTGGATACCCGAAACCCGATTTTTCGGGTATCGGATCGGGATTGGGTAGTGAGAATTTTGGATGATCGGATATCGGATTACCGGTTACCCGATCGGGGTATACCCATATTATCCGATTTGTTTTTAAAATTAATAAATTCGTAGATTGCTATTACCTTTGCGACAATGCTTACGCAAACAGCGAGGGCATCATCACACCATATAAAGGTGTTCACTACCATTTGAAGGAGTGGGGTCCTGGAACCCAAGCACCGCAAAATCTCGATGAACTGTTCAACTTGAAACACACTAAAGCTAGGAATGTCATCGAGCGTTCTTTTGCAGTGCTTAAGATGCGTTGGGGAATCCTTCGCAGCCCGAGCTTCTATCATATCGAGGTTCGAATAGGGTTGATCATTGCTTGTTTCTTCCTTCACAATTTTAAACGTACTCAAATGGAGGTGGATCCGTATGAGGAATTGGTAGGCAGTCAACATGAAGACGGGTATGGGAGTGAGAACGATGACCCGATAGTGCCTACAACCACTACTATCTCTCCAACACCTGAATGGATGAAGAAGAGGGACGATCTAGCTGCTGCAATGTGGGCTCAGAGGACAAACGAGTGATCGATGTGGTTGAGTTTTATGTGTTAAAACTTTTAAAACTTGTCTATTATAAGTTGCATAAGTCATATATATGATTTGCATGTAATTCTATATGTGGAAAAGTATAATTACATGCAAATCATATATATGACTTATGCAACTTATAATATTAAATTAAATAATTTGGATAAGTTTTGATTATATAACTTGTACTCCGTCCCAAGATAAGTGACTCGCTTTTTTTGGGCACAAGAATTTAGGTAGTGTTGTTTCGTGGTGTAAAAGAGGCTGCTAAGAGCACCCGCAACGCTGTGCCGTTGCGGTGCCTATGCCGTTCCGGAGGAACGGTTCCGCGGCGGCACGCGTGGCAGGCTCTCATTCGACGCGTGACGCCCACTCTCTGCCCGGCGAGTGGGTTTCGTCACAGTGACGCAATAATTCATTTTTTTTTTAAAAAATTAGAAATTAATAAAAAAAATTTTGCAACGGTATTGTTACCGTTTTTTGTATCCGTTTTTTATTTTTTTTAATTTATTTACTCTATAAATACTTCTATTTTATACTCATTTCACTCACAAACACACATCTATTCCTCTCAAATCCTCTCTATTTCCACCTCAATTTTCATCTCAAATCAAGTCTGTTTTTCTTCTCCCAAATTTAATCAAACTAATGGATCCTTTTGAATAAATGCGTCAAATATTGGAACAATCACTTGAAGAAGATCGACGATGGGAGGCGGAAGAAGCCGCGCCGCCCCAACGACGCTCCCGTACGTACATCCATCGTAACCGGGAGGAAGCCGCCGCAAGGTTAGTACGCGACTACTTCTGCGATAACCCGGTTTGGGGAGATACGTACTTCCGTCGCCGTTTCCGCATGGGGAAACCGTTATTTCTCCACATCGCGAATACTTTTGCAGCCCGGGAAGAGTTCTTCCAGGAAGGGTTCGACGCGGTCGGCCGTCCCAGCCACACGACGCTGCAGAAATGTACTGCAGCAATCCGCCAGCTTGCGACTGGACAAACGGCCGACATGTTCGACGAATACCTCCACATCGGAGACAACACTGGGCGAATGTGCTTGCTCAAATTCTGCAAAAGCGTACGGGCAGCCTTCACCGACGAATTTCTCCAGAGGCCAAGCACGACCGATTGTCAGTTCCTGCTCGACCTTCACAAAACAGTGCACGGATTCCCCGGGATGCTCGGCAGCGTCGATTGCATGCACTGGCAATGGAAGAATTACCCGGTGGCATGGAAGGGGTCCTACACGAGCGGCCACAAAGGCACCCACCCAACCGTTATACTCGAGGCCGTTGCCGACTACCGCCTTTGGATCTGGCACGCGTACTTCGGGGTCCCCGGGTCGAACACTGACGTAAACGTGCTCCACCAGTCCGACCTCTTGACCGAAGTTTTGGATGGTAAAGCGCCGGCCATCAACTTCGTCTCCAACAACCAGCTTTATAAAATGGGGTACTATCTCGCCGATGGCATCTACCCGAAGTGGCCTACCTTCGTGAAGACGTGCAGTGGGTCTGCGAACCCAAAGCAGACTCTTTTTGCGCAGAAGCAGGAGGCAGCTCGCAAGGATGTGGATAGGGCGTTCGGGGTTCTCCAAGCGCGCTTCAACATCATCAAAGCCCCGGCTCGTACGTGGTTCATGGAGAACATGGTCGACATCATGTATACGTGCATAATCTTGCACAACATGATTGTCCAAGACGAAGGACCCGAGGCGGGAAATTGGTTCGACCCTGAATCCCCCGGAAGCTCAACCGCAAGTAGTCCGCCTCGAAGTGGAGCGCATCCGTATATACAAGAATGGTTATCTATTCGTGCAAGGACACACGACTCTAGCGCCCACACCCAACTCCAACAGGATCTAATTGAGCACATTTGGGCAAACTTTGACGGATGAAATTATTAAATTGTGTACTTTTATTTTTTAGGAAATTATTAAATTATGTTTTTTTACGAATTTTATGTTGTAAGTTTATTTTATTTAATAAAGTGTGTTTGTTTTAATTGAATTGGGTTGGAAATAAAAATAAGGAATGAAATTGAATGAATAGTAATTTAAGGAACGGATAAGAAACGGAGGGTTGCAGGTTCCGTTCCTTAGTTAAGGAATGGAGTAAAAAAGTACAGTGGGGCCCGCAAATAGTAGTTTAAGGAACGGTTTAGGAACGGTATAGGAACCGCGTTGTGGATGGCCTAATAAAGTAGAGTAAGTGATGTGATGTATTTTTATTTTTGAATTTAAAATGGATAGAATAATTGATTGTTTTTAACATTATTTATTTACCTCTACTGATAAGGATCCATGTAGTTTTAGACCCATAAACCCAAGATTTATACCCTTGATGATGTTTGACCTAGCAATTAAACACAAAACACAAAGTAATAACAAAAAGGATAGTGTGGATCTAGCCTTCAAAAACTAAATCCAAAATGATTTGATGGAAGACAAGAGATGAAGAAGTGTGAATTTGATATTAGCTAAATCCATTGATGTAGAAAACAACTCTAAGCAATCTTCAACTAATGGCTCCACTACTCAAAGGAATTCACAATCCTTTGATGCATATCTATACTTGACCATACTTGATTGAATCAATTGATGATCAAGCAACCTAGGAATCTAGGAATTGGAAGGAAATCCTCAAAGAGGAAACAAATCTCACAAGTTTCTAGGTTAATTCAATTCTAATTGCAAAAAGGGCAAAATTACTATTTATAGTAAAGGCCCAGATTCTACAAAATGGAAGTATCGGGTAATTCACTAGGTCGGGCGAAATAAGGGGTGCGAAACGCCCTGCCGGGTCTTCTCTCTGGGCTCCATCGCCATTTCGCCCGGTCGGGCGTTCTCACTGGACTCCGCTGCTGTTTCGCCCGGTCGGGTGATTTTCAGGTGCAAAACGCCCGACCAAGGTTTTTTTTTCTGCCTCGACGCTCCTTGATCCCCCCGGTTGGCCTTTATTCTTCAACATGATCCTCATCTCCGGCTCCTTCGCCTTCAAGGACTTTTCCCGCGTGGCCTATTGGATGAAAGTGGAAAGGCCCTCTCGAAGCCGCCTTGCCATGGACCTCGTCATGGGTCCTCCACGTGCGGTCGTATCATGTACTTATTTTAAGTTGTACATATTTCTAATTAGCTGTACTGACATTAAAATAATCAAACCAAATGTAAATTAAAATTTGAAATTGTTGATTCACCTCAAACATTGGCACCACACTTTCCAAGCCGCCATACAAAATTTTCATTCAAATTCATCAAAAAGTTGACATTAAAATAATCAAACCCAAAGTAGATTGAAATTTGAAAATTTTGATTCACATTAAAAGTTGGCGCCACACTTCTCGAGCTGCCATTCAAAATTTTCATTCAAATTCACCAAAAAGTAGCGCCATTTAGTTCACTATATATACATTGACTGACTTGATTTTACATTTACAACACAAAAACTCAAAATACAGCCGTCCATAAACTTTTCGTCAGGGCATCAACAAAAGGTTGTGCAGTTCATCATAGAAAGATGCGTAAACGGTAAACCACCACGAGGCACGATGAAGGAAGCTCGGGAGAAGTTTAACATATCAGCTTCTACCTGCACAAGGTATTGGTCAGAAGCTAAAAAATGACCAAAAGGAAAAACAATGCATGTAGTTAATCGTAGGAAGGATAGAACATATAGCAAACGTATTCATCTTTGCACTACACCAAAAGAGGAAGTATCAGGACATTGGTTGTTGGATTAGGATGCTCTAAGAGAACAATAGGAAGATGGGTGAAATCAAGGCTTATTAGATCTCATACATCAGCTATTAGGCCTGATTTAATAGGCCTCAACAAATTGTTGAGGATGAGATTCACATTAGAGGCCTTAGAATTGGATAGGATTTTGAAGATAATCAAGTTCAAATATATGCACAACACAATCCACATAGATGAAAAGTGGTTCTATATCACGAAAGGTACGCATAGGTTCTATTTAGCACTGGGAGAGGATGAGCCACATAGATCATGCCAAAATAAGAAGTTTATATCGAAAATCATGTTTATGTGCGCTGTTGCAAGACCATTATTTGGAAGAAATGGAGAGGTTTTGTTTGATGGTAATATAGGTATATTTCCATTCATAAAGGGGGTTCCAGCAAAGAGGAATAGCAAACACAAGGGCGGGAACAATAGAAACTAATCCAATCGAAAGCATCACAAAGGGGATGATAAAGGAATGTGTGATAAATAAGGTATGGTCTTCTAAACAACATTTAATATCTGCAGTGTTGTAATGCATTACAGTGATAACAAATCATTTAGTGCATCACCGAAACACATACTGCCAATGTTTTGTTGCATGCATTGAATGAAGTGCTTACAGTTCATATTTATTTTATGCATGGTTTTAATGTATGCATTCAAGTTATACATTCAATTTATGCTGAAAGTTGAGTGCATACAATGCAATTAATGCAAGACTTGAATGCAAACACGGATTATTCCAGCCATCATGTCAAAATGGCCGGAGGGAGCAAGTAAGCAAATCATCATACAACAAGATAATGCAAAGCCACACATTATGAGTAGAGATTTGGATTTTATTGCTGCTGCAAATCAGAATGGATTCAATATGAATCTAGTGCAACAACCCCCTAACTCACCCGATACTAATGTGAATGACTTGGGGTGGTTTCGAGCAATACAATCACTTCAAGTACAAACTGCATGCAATACATTGGATGATCTATTTAATGTTGTGGACAAATCATTTCATGACCTATGTCCTATAACCTTGGACAATATTTTCATGTCTTTACAGGGATGCATGATTGAGATCATGAAGTTCAAAGGGCACAACAAGTACAAGATTCCCCATATAGGAAAAGGTGCTCTTAGAAGATCAGACCAGCTACCTTAGAACTTAGAAGTTCCAATGGAGCTAGTTGTTGCTTGCATTGCTTATTTGGAAGCACAAGGGTATAATGAAGGAATTGAAAGGATTGTGAAAGATTTGGGATTGGAACCTACTGTGCGAGGAGCAACATTTGTGCATCTTTTGGGAATATGAGAATCTTTTGGCCAGAAATGTTTTGGTAAGATGTGAATCTTTTGGGAAGAAATATTTTGTAGAGATGTTGAGCAACATGTGATTTGTGTAAGCTTGTTGTAGCAACATGTCAATCTTTTGTAAAAGTGCTATAGTAGCATGTGTATCTTTTGAAAAAAAAAACTAATGTAAAGAAAGCTTTTGATGCAAAATGAAGGAATGTGTTTATGCATTACAGCCACACACAATTCACATAGATTCAAAATCAATTCACAACCTCCAACAATTCACATGGCTTTAACATAATTTACAGACAGTCCAGAGCCTTTGTCCTAGCAGCAAGGAGCTTAGACATTATTGCATGAGGTGCCGAGTTCGAGCCCTCTTGACATCAGTTGTAATTTCCTCCTATCTATAGTATAGAAGTTTATTTGTAATTTCCTCCCTTATATAGGAGTTAATTTAAAAAAAACATCAATTTACAGACACCAAGGATTCAAAATCACCAACTATTCACATAGAATCAGCATCCAATTCACAAGTCACCAACAATACACATAGATTCAACAAATAATTAGTAAACAACAACACATATATGCCACAAACTAACAATAATTAACAATAGCCAAGTTGAGATGAACCATAACAGATCTCACCAATATTACACTTTCTCAATCTCCTTAGAGGAATTAACTCATCATCATCAGGGCTGTTGAAACCAAAAAACCCTTCATCCTTCCTCTGTCGTACAGCCTCTGCCTTGCAAGCCTCCCAACTTTCACTAGTCATCTTCCAAGGAAAATATAAAGGTGCATATACATCAGATTCGGTGTCTGCTTCGGCAGCGGCAGCATCCCGGTCTAATACTAGTTGGAACCGATCTTTGAGATCTTGTAGTGTAACGCAACCGGAGAGCCCATCGCTCCTTAGCTTCTTTGCGGCGGGTGTCGCATCAGGACATGAAGCTTCTCCATCGGAATATTCGATCGGCACAATGAGGGGGCTGGAGGGGGAGGGTGAGAAACTTCTTGCTTTCCTTTTTCCTTGCATCACGGTGAGAGATTCTCCATCACCACCGCCTCCGACAGCGGACTTATAGCATCCAGGTACATATGACAAAATATGGCGAGTGAGGGGGCGTCAGGGGTTAACCCACCCGTCGTCGGATGGGTTAGGTTCCCCACTACTAGTAGATTCGTCGGAAGCCATTGATTGAGTGAAAAATGTTAGATCTAGGGTTTTTTTTGCAAGAGGCGAGAAATGAGAGATTGAGTGGGAAGAAGAAGAGACGTAAAATGTGAGTGACTTTGGAATTGGAGTGTTGGGTACCGAAAATTTTAGAATACATTATTTTAATGCTAATTGTAATAAGGGAATTGATTAAACTTAACCTAAATCATGTTTAAAATTCATAATTTTTACTATAAATAGAAATGACTCATGTATGTTGGGACACTCCAAAGTGGAATGTGAGTCGCTTATCTTGGGACGGAGAGAGTACGTGGCAATGTAACAATTTTTATGCTTAAATCAAGGCAAAGTTAAAAATGAAAATTGAGTTCATTTACCAATGCTAAGGTATGCTTAGTCATCGTACTTTTTTATAATTCATTACTTATGAACTTTGATATAATTTTAGGCAGTAAATAATATATTTCCAAATCATACATAGTTTGATTCATATAACAACCAAATTATAAAAGATCTTGACCTTACAAACGATCATACGAACCCATTGACCAAGCATAACAAGGGAAAAAGCAAAATTTGTCATGATCTAATGGGAATACAAACACCATATAACACTCATGCATACATTAGGAGATTTATAACCTTAGTGTTGCCTATAACTACTTGCATAATTCCACCATCTCTACGGACGCTCAAACCACACAAAGAATTGGACATCATCTGCATCAACGAGCTTGAAATGGCAGCACACTCCTTCAACCAGATGGTTATCAGTTTTGAATCGACCCCACCCGTGGTTCACCCATATCTTTCATGCACTGTGGTTGAGAGTAACCCGCCATGTCTCCCCTTCAGCCAACAAACATACATGGGCTTGAAGTGCTCCCATTCGGATATGGCGTAGCCAAAAGTGGCAGGGAATCTCAATGGTGCACTTGATGTTTGTCTTCATGAGAGTTATTACGAAAGTGGGATAGCTGTCGGCATCTAGGGCACCACTGTCGTCCTCGTAGTCATCATCTTGTGATTAATTAGTTTTTGACTCCGATGGATAATAGTCATTAGAAGTATCGACATCCGGGGAGTAGCTTCCTTCTAGGTTGTCATCTTCAACAACTAATAGGTAATGTCAATGACTCCATTAGGAATGCTCGGCCAAGTAACGTAAACTACGTAAAGTGGGTATAATTCCAACAAAAAAAACTTACGATCGATGTCACCCTGCGGGGGGGGTGGGGGAGGGGGCAGTGGGTGCCCATGTCATACCTCTTCACGTTGAACGTTCCAGCATCCACCAAGGTGAAGGTAAGGTAGTCACCATGTTCGATGCCATTAGCACGTATAAACTCTGGCCATCCGGTGGAGAAGTAGAACCCTTTAGCAAGCTTCAGTAGTCGCACAACATATCGTATTCCTTTCGGCCAAACAAGCCTACAATCAAACGGAAGGTCCCCTCCGTGGATCCCAACAAATTCCGAAGGAAGCCGCTACAAATACATAAGTTGAAGTAAAATGTTGATAACAATTTCGTACATAGATTGTTATCTAAATTGAAATAGATGATATCATACCAGTTCCTCCGTGTGTCGTTCTAGGCGGAACACCTTCACAAATAAA
Source organism: Salvia splendens (assembly GCF_004379255.2). NCBI lineage: Eukaryota > Viridiplantae > Streptophyta > Magnoliopsida > Lamiales > Lamiaceae > Salvia > Salvia splendens. Next base: position 17,737,582 of record NC_056037.1, on the reverse strand, counting down.
GGGAGTCTGTGGTACTCGCCATGGTCGTTCGGGGGGTAGTTTGAACCTTAGCCTCCCATGTGAACTTTATCGAAACGTACTTATGGAAGTTGATTGATTGAGGGTTGTATATTGGGTCACAGAAGCAATAACTTATACACCATTCCTTGTACTGGTGATGATATGATCGGCCATAAAAGAGAAGTGGTGGAGAAGGTGGGATGAATTTATGAAACCTGAATGGTGGGTGTGCAATTAAACTTGCGTGTTAATTCCTACATACATTGCTTCTCGCTATTCCTGATTCGATTGTTGAGAATTGATTGCTTTTGAGAACGAGCTCAGTTAATGGGTTAAATTATATAGGAAACATATTGCTATTTTACGGGATGAAATTGTCTCTAATAAAATACTCCCTTCGTCCATGATATATTGTCCAAGTTTTACTTGGCACGAGTTTTAAGAAATATAAAGAAAAGTGAGTTGAAAATGGTAGTGGAATGAGGGTCCCATATGTATATTTTAGTTTGATAATAGAATGTGATTGTAAAGAGTTGGTGGAAGGTGGGGACCATTTACCAAAAATAGAAAAAAACAAAGTGGACAACATTTCACGGGGGGAGGGAGTAATAATGAAGATATTCATTAAATCACCTCTTAAAAATATTATACAACAACTCCTAAGAAATATTGAATGCGTTGGAAGAGCAATTACAACACGGTAGATTTAATAAATATTTTTATTATTAATCTTTAAATAACCTTCTAGCCACTGTGTTCGGTTTGTTTGATGTAAAGGTTGAGGAGTCCACCGAGGTCATAACCCTATCCGACAATATCGAGATCATAGTCTTAAATGACTCCGTCGAGCCAAATCACACGGTTCGTAGGAACGCACATGCCTTGTCCCAGAGAAGAAGGTGTTAGGATCTTCACTGAAAGGTTCATCATGTGCTTCATGGAGCCCCCTCCCAACTTCCCGTAAAATAGCCTTATAAAGAGGTTTTTCGTCGATCCCATTGGTTGTCCTTAGCATTATGAATGTTGTAATTTTTGTTTTGTTGTGCACATTTGATGCGCTTTAGGAAGTACAATCGGGTATGGCTTTTTCTATGTTCTCATGCTTAGATAATGGGTAGCTTAAGTAGTGATCCAAGGGTATGTATGTCATCGGTGTATTAGTATTTTGGGAGTGCACTTGTTTTTTAGTGTATTTGTTTGTAAGAAAAATTGTGTAGTAGCCATTGCAATTGTGCACTTATTAATCGTAATCCGTGATCTATGATATAGCTTCGATATTGGTATGATGTCTTAAAGATGGTAATCGAGAGAAGCGAGAGTGGTATTGAGAGACCTTGTAAACAAGCGTATGAGAGAATTGGTTTTGATTTCAATGTATTTTTCATATATAATACATCCTAATTTATAAGAGAGGAATACAACGTGAATATGGAAGAATATAATCCTATTTTCAGCCATACCAAGTACATATTAATGCTCCAATCTTTTCCTCATATTCAGTGATTTGCCTCCTTCATTTACAGTAAATGATTTCCTTGATTATCTCTTGACACTTCCCCTCAAGTTAAGTAACGGCATCTCCGATACTTAACTTGTTCAGAACTTCCTTGAAGACTTTTGTGTTTACTGCTTTAGTCAGTATATCGGCAAACTGCTTCTCGGATCGCACAAATGGAAGTTCAATAATTCATCCATCAATCTTTTCCTTGATAAAGTGGCGGTCGACTTCCACATGCTTGGTCCTATCGTGTTGGACTGGGTTCTCTGATATACTGATTGCAGCCTTGTTGTCACAAAAAAGTCGACTTCCCTTTGTAGGAGGAAAACCGATTTATGTGAGTAACCTCCTTAGCCACATGATTTCGGTTATCCCACTTTTTACCCCTCTGAATTCTGCCTCCACGCTTGAAAGTGCCACTACCTTCTGCTTTTTACTCCTCCATGTGACCAAATTTCCCCCAACGAAAGTGAAGTAGCCGGCCGTGAACTTCCTATCATTTGGATTACTTGCCCAATCGGCATCAGTATACCCATGAACTTCTAGATGTTCCCCCTTTTTAAGCATTACAACATACCCAGTAGTCCCTTTTAAATATCGCACAATTCTCAAGGCTGCCTCCATATGATCTTTTTGAGGCTTATGCATGAACTGACTCACCACCCCTACAGCATAGGTGATATCCGGTCATGTATGGGAAAGATAGATAAGTTTCCCAACAAGGTGCTGATACTTCTCTCGGTCTGCCAAATCTGCTCCATCAACAATCTTTAGTCCATGATTTAACATCATTGGTGTTTCAGCTGGCTTACACTCTAGTAGCCCTGTTTCTGCCAGTAAGTCAAGGATATACTTCTTTTGCCTCAAAAAAATGCCCTTTTGTGATCTTAGTATCTCAATCCCAAGGAAGTACTTTAGAGCTCCAAGTTCTTTCATCTCGAATTCTTGGAACAAGCTTTTCTTCAGGCTCTCGATTTCCTCAACATCATCTCCTGTGATAATCATGTCATCGACATAAATAATTAAACATGTTACCTTTCCACCTTTCCTCTTTAGAAATAATGTATGATCTGCATTGCTCTGCATCGACATAAATAATTAAACATGTTACCTTTCCACCTTTCTCCCCCTGACTCCCAAGCTGGTGGAAAAAATATTCTGTCTCCACAAAGTCGCAATTCATGGTAGTGTGGAGGTGATTAGCCTTTGGATCATAACATCTATATCCCTTCTGGTTTTTTCCGTATCCCAAGAACACGCACTTTACGGCATTTGGTGAGAATTTTGAACGGTTTTGTTTTGGGATATGAACATAGACTGTACATCCAAAAACTTTGGGTTCAAGGGTAAGGGATGAAGGAATATCAGAGTGAGTGGCTAAAAATTCGAGTGGTGGTTTGAAGTTTAAAATGTGTGTAGGAAGTCGGTTTATTAGGTAGACAGATGTGGCTACAGCTTCAGGCCAAAAAGATTTCGGAATATGTGAGTCAATGATGAGGGCTCGAGTCATTTCTAGGACAATCCTATTTTTCCGTTCAGCTACTCCGTTCTGTTCGGGAGTGTAGGGACAAGAGGTTTGGTGGATGAGACATTTTTCGGTGAAGAATTCTTCCATTTTGGAGTTCATATACTCCCCCCCATTGTCGGATCTAAGGATTTGGATATTTTGTTTGTATTGTGTTTGGACTAGGCTATAAAATTGGGTGAATTTCTCAAAAACTTCAGATTTAGATTTTAAAAAATATACCCATGTCATTCTAGAACAATCATCGACAAACAATAAAAAATACCGAAACCAATTTTCACTAGTAACAGGAGCAGGACCCCAAACGTCGGTGTGAATTAAAGATTCACACGAGTATTATTGAGTTTAAATGAGTGGCGATGGCTTTTGGCCAAAAAACATGTCTCACAATTTAGAGGATGTGGGGAAACTGAGTTTGGATAAAGTAACCGTAGATATCCTATGGATGGATGTCCCAACCGCCGATGCCAAAGCCATGTCTGGTCCTCCGTAAGTCCTTGAGTCAGCATTGCAGTACCTTGATTAGTCATCCCATCCACATAGTACATTCCTTGATGTTCAGTGCCACGCCCAACTATCTTCCCCGTCTTCGTATCCTGTAAAATGTAGAAGCCAGGCTGCATTAGTAAGTTACAACGAAGTTCCCTCGTTACATGACTAACTGAGACCAATTTATGAGACAGAGATGGGACGTATAAACAGTTTGAGAGACTTAATTCCGGTGACAATTTAATAGTTCCAGCCCCTTGTACATAAGCTAAATTTCCACTGGCTGTTTTTATGTATTTTTTCGGAGTATGAACAATTTCCAAAAAATTCGAGACATCAAAGGACATAGTATCTGTAGCTCCACAATCAAAAATCCAATTATGATCTTTATCTCATGTTTCAGAGTTCGTGGAAGATAATGCCAAGGCCTGAAATGAATTTCTACATGATATATTGGGCTCGAAAAACTGTTTTTTATTGTCTGGATCTTCTTTTCCAAATTCTGGTAAATTTAGGGGTTCAATGTGCAATTTTGGGGCAGCATGGGGGATTTGATGAGATAAATAGTTTGGGTGGGGTTTCTGGTGTAATTTATGAGAGTCTAGGGGTTCTATTTCGGATATACAGGTAATTGAGGGTATAAAACATGATATAATACATTGTGAGGGGCTAAAATGATTTAACCCCCCGTTACCTCAAAGACCCTAGCCGCCAATGCTCCACTCTTCTCCTATTCGTCGCGATTCTGCTGCGGCACCGGTGGACTGACGCTGCCCGCCATAGTGTTGGTGTTAGCAGCCCGATTCTTGCCGCCTTTCCACTCTCCACCGGTTGTCACTACTTGTCCACCCTGAGTCCACGCCGGATTTCCTCCCCCAACTGTCGTCACCAAATTTCCACTGTGATTCCATGTTGGGTTTCCACTGCTGACCGCTACCGCCGCCTGTCCACTTCGGTTCCATGGCTGATTTTTGCCTCTAGAAGCAGCTCTCGCCTTCTTCATTTCGTCCCACCACTCGGGAAATCCTATGAGTAGAAAGCAGCCCTCGTTGGTATGTTTCTTTCCTCCACAATGTGAGCACACGAGTTTGCTCTTATCTTCTTCTCCTTTTCGATTGTTCCAGGCTTGATTTCTGTGTGGTGGTGAGCGGTTTGACGGTGGTGGTGTTCGGTTGTGGTTGACAACAGCAAGGCCTGACCCAATTCCTGTGGTCAGCGGTTCTGAGGGCTTGAGGATGCCCTCGTTTGTTGCCTGCCTTTGCACTAGTCCGTATGCCTTCCGGACAGTTGGTAGTGGGTCTTTATCCATAATCCCCCTCTTGATGTTTGCGTACTTGTCATCTAGTGCGCTCAGAAACTGATACAGGCGGTGGCGTTCTTCCTTCTTCTGGTAGCCCTCTATATCTGTCGGGCTTGGATCTCGGGTGTCAATCGAGATCCACAGGTCTTGCATTTTGGTCCACAACCCTTCTAGAGTCATGGCTTCTTGTTTTACTATCATGGCTTGTCGATGCAATTCGTATATCTGGAATGGATCAGATCCACTTCCATAGGTGATCGCCAGACCCTCCCACAAGTCCGCGGCTGTCGCGTAATGAGATACCTCATTCACAAGTCCGGTTTCGAGGTTGTTGACTACCCAGTTGAAAACACAGTTGTCACGTTGCTCCCATCTCGTGTAGCCGGGATCGTCAATTGAGGGGGGTTTTGAAACTCTATTAATATGAGACGACAATCCCTTTCCCACAATTGCGCGTTTCATGAGGTTAACCCATAAGGGGTAGTTTTCCCCGTTGAGTTTCGCCTTGATGGTGACTTCTCCAAATGATTCTGGCTGGTCTGGTTTTGTTGGTGATTTAGGGGCAGATGATGATTCTGGTTTATCAGGAATTTTGAGGCTTTGTTTGAGAAATTCTGCAAATTGTGCAACAAATTCTGTTGCGAAATTCATGGAGTTTGGCTGAGATTTTGGGGTGTTGTTGGAAGTTTCTGTATCAGAATTTTTGGAGTCAGACATGGCTTGGTTTCTGTTTATGCAGATTTGCAGGTTGTGAGATTTTGCAGAGTTGCAGGTTTCTGCTTCTGTTTCTGCAGATTTGCAGATTTTAAAGGGAATAATGAGGAACTCGGATTCGAATCCTCATTTGGTTGTTTGCCTGCTCTGATACCATCTTAAAGATGGTAATCGAGAGAAGCGAGATTGGTATTGAGAGACATTGTAAACAAGCGTATGAGAGAATTGGTTTTGATTTCAATGTATTTTTCATATATAATACATCCTAATTTATAAGAGAGGAATACAACGTGAATATGGAAGAATATAATCCTATTTTTAGCCATACCAATTACATATTAATGCTCCGATCTTTTCCTCATATTCAGTGATTTGCCTCCTTCATTTACAGTAAATGATTTCCTTGATTATCTCTTGACATGATGATGCTTCGAGTTTGACATTATTTTGGAATGCAAAATCAAAAGAAGTAATTGATTGAGTAAAAGGACCCTATTTATAATTTTATTCGATTTTCTTCAAAACTTTCCCAGTTGCCGATCTTCCCCAATGATTCAAAAAGTGAATTACAGCATTGAGTTAGGCTCTATTATCATCTGGACTGTATAATTATGATAGTATCTACAACAAATAGCAAATAAATTGGTGTTGATATGCAATAGTATCACAAATACTAGAGTGATAATATTAATTAGCCAAAATACACAACTTGTCCATGCTTCACATATTACATTTGCAAAAAATACCAGTTCGCATACTACATAATACTGCACTGACACTATTTAGATACATGGATCATTGTTTAAACCATGTTATATAACAAATACTAACAAACACATAGACTCCACCACGTTCAAATCATTCCACCGGTCTCCAAAAGATCGAGAACAAATGTCAGTCGAACAAATTAATCCAATCCCCTAAGCAGATCCATAAGCTCAGGCTCCTTCACTAACTTTTCTGTAGCATAAAATTGTTGTTTAATGGTCAGCCCGGGTATACCTTTCAGTTGATTGAAGACCTCGATCCTCTTCGTACTAAGATCGAACTCATAACCAATTCGGGTAGAAATGTCCTTCAGGCGCTCATCCGTGTCTTCATGGATGCGAGTCATCAAAAGTAAGGACACTTCATATCTTGTCATTAGTCTTCCTCTTCTTCGTTACTTTGTTTGGCACCCTCGGAGTAACTCTCACAGGAGCCGAAGTGCTCTCATCTACCATCTTTGGCAGAACATCGTTAGGAAAAACTTCGTCAGGGAAGAGCTCCTCTAAAGTCATTGGAGATGACTTCGCTGAATTTTCATTCAAATCAACCTTAGTACCATAAATTTTGCTAACCGCATCCCCTGTGTCCATAACCTTAGACCCCTTCGCATGGTCCTTGCCGAAAATTTCTTTTTTCCAGTCATCGAATATTGGCCAAGACTTGTTTCTCATATACTTGGCATTGCTATCTTTCTTTCAAAGATATTAATCAAAAACACAAATTACAAATATTATAACAAATAAAGTATGCATATGGTGATAAATATATAACCGACTAGACTTAACAACCATAATTTGCATCAGTGTCCTTGAACTGGAATCACCAAACTAATATAATCAAACAAACGAAGATAAATTAAGATAATCAAATAACATAATCACCAAATCATTCCATCGGTCTCCACCAGTTTTCCTCAGCCAACATCACAATCAACAAAGCAATCTTGGAAGCTAAAACAAAAGCTAAGCAATTTTCCAGATTTTTGTAGTTGACAAGACTAACATTAACATGTTTGCTCATAAACAATGTTATGGCACCAAAAACAAGGGAAAATATATTAACATGTTTGCCCCTATACCTAATTCAACTTTCCCATTGTGAACGATATTACATGCACAACTTGTTCCCATTGTTCATCATCGATATCTATCTTGTAATCACCATCAACATTGAAACCAACACCACTACGGTCAACTATTTGCAACAATGAATAGTTATTATTTTTCCAGACAGTGATCATCGACTTGATATGAGGGTAAACACAAATATCAGTTTTTGGAAATTCACATTTCAGTGGCTCCAGTGCACGAATGAGATAACCTGCACGGAAACCGTTATCCACCTCCATCTGGTTGCCGCCAACTCCTTCATGGTTTGACAAAAGGATCGACTCCTCACATTGTGTCCAACAACGTCTAGACCTATCTGCTATTACCCCTCTGTCGTTATGCATATCCGGGCTACTGCAAAAAGTATATTGTTATCTGCCCTCTGGTGTTATCACGGGGATAGTACTACGAAGAGTAAAAGCTCATAAATGAAGGCATTACCCTCTGGTAATGGACTGTCGTCGGTGTCATTACCACTCTGTTGTTGGGAGGCTATGCAGGCAAAGTTGAAGTGATGAGAAGAGAATAGAACAACTATGGCCAAAGAAAATAAAACAATTACGCTCTAATCAATGAACTATTATGAATTCTATGTGACTGAAATATACTAAAACAAAAGCTAAACATAAGGTTGGCCACAAAGCGAAGATGAATTGACTGAAATAAACCAATTGCACAACTTGAAATCATGAATGAGCTTCAACAAGTTCATCAAATACAAACTATAAAATTAATAGATACATGCATTCTTATGCAATTCAATTGAAGTCCAATTGTATAAAATTCCGAATTGAGAGAGACGATTATCAGAAATAATCTTCGACTATATCCTCGAATACATATGAAAATAGATACCCTCATCTACTACAAACATACGACTTTACATTACCAGGTGGATTTAACTTCAGGCGAAGATCGTCAATTCAGTTGATAGCGTCCGTCGTTGTAAGTTTCGTCGTCTGATAAGGAGGGCTATCTAATTTGGAGGAGATGATGAAATGGTGGGCGGGAATTATGGTTGATGTGAAAATTTTCGTTCAACGCAAAAAATGGGTGAATGAGGACAATCTCGGAAATATGAAAAATTAATGAGGATAAATTTGTGAATTCATGCATGTATCTAGCGTTTAGATACCTTATACCAATCAGAGTATTTACAAACGTGTGATAAATGTCTGTACAAACAAACAGATGAATGTGGTTACTATCAAAAACTGAAAAACATAATATTTTAGTTTTATACTCCCTCCGTCCCATGTTACTCGCACTTTTCATTTTAGGCCGTAAATTTAGGATTGATTTTTTAGTATAATTAAATTAGAATTTTAAGTGTAATGAGACATAACTTAATAAAGGGACTCTTAACTAAATCTAACATATTAATTAAATACATTAATTATAACTTAAACTAGAAATAATGTAAGTAGTTTGAGACGGACCGAAAAGCCATAATGCAAGTAACATGGGACGGAGGGAGTATATTGTAACATATGTTAGGCAACATGGAAAACAAACTAGCCCTAAGTACATAATAACAATGATGTACGTGAACCATGCCGAAGCAAAATACAATCAAGAATATAGCAAGAATAATACTACCTCCGTCCACCATTTAAAGAACCTTTTTGCCATTTTAATTTGTCCACGATTTATAGAACCATTTGCTTTATTCCACTTTAGTATGGGAACCACACAACCCACCAACTTTTTACACTCACAATCCAATATAAAACTAATACTTTAAATAGGTCATACATTTCACTCACTTTCTCCATTTAGTTTTCTTCACAAAGTCAAACAATTTCTTAAAATCCATGCCGAGTCAAAATGACTCTTTAAATGGTGGACGGAGGGATTATATTTCTATATTCATGTTTTATCTCAAGGGTATGAATTTAACATAAAACCAAACAAATACTCCCCCGTCCGCGGCTTTTTCATTTTAGTCCTAGTTCATTTTTACCATAAATGGTAATAAGGTCCCACATTCCACTAACTCAATCCACTCACATCTCATTTAAAACTAATATATACAAGTGCCCATATTCGATTAATTTCTTCCATCCAATTTTCTTAATATTTCTTAAAATCCGTGCCGCCAAGAAATGAGACTCCTAATGGTGAATAAATTGATTAGTAAAACCCAAATCCATTCAATCTCAACCGAGTCTCCGGTTAACCCAAATCCGGTGGGGCCCAGCCCAACTAGATGAAGTCGTCGGCTAAAAGATCAAATCTTCACCAAAATTAGGGTTTTTGCACTCTGCAATCAAATCCTCGCTACAATGGAAACAGTCAAGAAGCGCAAAATCGACGAAACCGGTGCCGACGGTGACCTTCTCATGCTAACCGCCGACGACGCCCGCCGCATTCTCGACTCGCTCACCCCCGACCAGCTCCTCGAAATCGTCCAAAACGCCCTACTCCGCCACCCCGATGTCCTCGACGCCGTCCGATCGCTTGCCGACCGCGACACAGCGCAGAGGAAGCTCTTCATCCGCGGATTGGGCTGGGAGACCACCACGGAGAAGCTCCGCGCCCTGACGAGGCGGTTGTCATCCTCGATAAGGTCACCGGGAACTCCAAGTGCTACGGATTCATCACTTTCAAGCACATTGATGGCGCGATATTGGCATTGAAGGATCCGAGTAAGAAAATCGACGCAGGATGACTGTCACGCAGCTTGCCTCCGCTGGGATTTCGGGAGGCGGGGGCCCTACCGAGGCTAGGGTGAATAATCCGGTGGACGTGTCGATGAGGAAGATTTATGTGGCCAATGTGCCGTACGATATGGCGGCGGAGAGGCTTCTGCAGCATTTCTCCATGTATGGGGAGATTGAGGAGTGGCCGTTGGGTTTTGATAAGGCGACTGGGAAGTCGAAGGGGTTTGCGTTGTTTGTTTATAAAACCGCGGAGGCTGCTGGGGCCCCGTTAGTGGATCCGGTGAAGAATATTGATGGCCACCAATTGAACTGTAAACTGGCAATTGATGGGAAAAGAGGGAAGCCTCCTGGTGTACAAGGGGGTAATGTGGGGAATGGGGATGGGGTTGGGCATTACGGTGGGCCCGGTTGAGTAGGCGGGCAGTATGGTGGGTTTTCTGGTGGTTTAGGCACTGGTGTAGGAAGTCAAGCCGCAGGGTCCAATCCTGGGGATAATTGTGGGTATGGTTCTGCAATGGGAGGCCATATGGTGGTGGTTCTCATATCAGTGGGAATGTTGGAACTGGATATGGTGGGTTGGGTGGAGCTGGGAGTGGAGTGGGCTCTGCAGCAGGATTAGGTGGTGTTCCTGGTGGTGGATTTCCTGGTCATGGAGCTGGGATGGGTGGTGGTGGTGGTGGGACTGGTGGTGGAATCGGTGCTGCAGGTAGAGGGTCATCTTTTTACGGTTTGCCTCCTAGCTCAGTTGGAATGGCGTCTGAAGATTACCGGCAGAGCTCACATTACCACTTTTCATCTGGAAGCTATCAAGGGCAGCATAATCAAATCCCAGGAGCATTGTCAACACCTAGAATCCCACCTGGAGGAGCCTACCAGTGGATGCTCCCTTATTACTGAGGTACTCTGACTTATTCTCTTATGCATCGGTTCATTATTCTTGTGATTGGGTGCCAGTGATTTTTGTTTATATGTGCCACTATAATTTGTTCTTGTGTAAGGGCAATATGTGCTTGGTGTTTTGGTGCATCATGGTTAAGATTTTCTTGATATTCCTTTTGAGCATCTGTTTGATTGACTAAGCTATATTTGACTGGTTATTGGTTCAGTTCTCATCATTTACATGCAATTGTTTGTCTTTTCTTTTCAATAACTTGGGGTTGGTACTTGATAGTCGACTTTTCTATGTGAGACGAACACCTATTATTCATTTGTGTGCATCATATGTTTTATTGGATTGTTACTTGCTAAATGCCGTGTTTTATGAAGATGTGTTAGCTTTTAGCTATTGATGGACTTTCTGAACATCTAGATTTGTGGAGAAGAGTTGAAATTCTATGTTATTGTTTGGGAGATTTGAATATTTGATGGCCAGCTGCAACGCATACTTGCACATAACTTACTATTTTTGCTTTTGCTAGCGACCACATACAGTTAGTATCATGAGTTATTACTTTATAGTTGATTTTATTTTGGTACAAATTCTGATGTGATGCATTAAATTAGGGACTGCGGTAAGAAAAGGCAGTTCTTATGTGTGGATTGCTATCAATCTATGTGTGAAGAGAAATTCATTATTAATGGACCAATAGTCTAAAATTATAATAAAGTTATATTTAAGCTGAACTTACTTTCGGGTGTTTTTGTTTGCATTGCTGAATATCCTACCTTTAAGATTCTTGATTTCATTTGGCTGATTGAACCATGAGAAGCATTCTTTGATGCATAATGTTTTGCTGGTGAACTTCTTTTTTCTTGGAGCTACTGGATTTGCTCTTGCTTTCTGTATTGATTGCTTGTTGGTGTAGATTTTGTATTTTTCTTGATATTTTTGGGCACACTTTTTTCCCCCATAGTGTTTATAGTTCCTAGTACTGTTGTGTAGTGAATGTTTGTTGGCTAGTGATTTAAAATGTGGCTGCTAATTACTATTTATGTGCCGTAATTGTAAAGATGCAATAATGGACTTCTCTGTTTTCCCTCTTCTAATATTTGTGACTTGATTTATTCATCGTGACTTGTGAGTGGTTGGCAGTTGTGCATGCTTGGAAGATTCTTTTTCTTGTTATCCTCCTGAATTCTTGCCAGTTGGTGATGGTCATGCATATGTGATAATGTGATATGCAAGATGTGAATGTTTTGTATCCTTTCATGAAATATGAAAAACCAGTTACGTGTTTCATGCTAATGTACCATCATTTGTTGTCTCAGCTCTTCTGATAATTTGCTTTAAGTAATTTTCTTGTTTGAGAGTTCATTTACGAACATCTTTCATTGTATGAAAATTTTCCTTTGTCGTTTGACACTGATTTGTATTGCTTTATTTCTAGCAATTGACCGTGCCGGAGACATTTCTTAATGTAATTTACATGACTCTTCTTATTTGGTTGGATTTATTCTCTTGGTGTTTCTTGTGCACTTTTTGCGTCACACTTATAATGAACTGGCTGCTCTTCCAATAAAATAAGCAAGTTTGCCACTTTGCTTAGTGCTTACATTTTTTTTTCTTTCCTCTATTATTTGTTTAGCTGTTTGTTTTGGTTGTATATTATCTTATTCTGAATCATTTTTGTTGGCTGTGTGTGGATTGATGTATTGAGTTGTGAATGAATATTGATTCAGGTTTACGACCAGCTTGTTGGTGCTAGCTTTAGTGGTTCTGGTGATTTTGCAGGCAATGGCTTCATGATATTGATTTGCTGTGTTATATGGCTTCTTCTTCACTCCACCTATGACTTATGATGTGGTCTTCTGTGATTGCTCATAGTTTTAAGAGAGTTTAGGCCTCTGTTCTGGAAATTCAGGGGAGTGTGGATATAGATGACCAAAAGAGGAGCACCAGACTAGGCTATATTTTCATGAGGAGCTTGCATGCCCCTCAGTTGTCTCATGTATGAAAGAATTTTTTTTGTTTGGTTCTAACTTTCTATAATGGGTTGTTTTGACAACTTGTATTTCTTTTTTGGTAGTAGATGCTAGTTAGCTTTCTTGGCTTTGACTAACCCCCCACACCCAAAAAAAAAAATGAAAATGCTTTGGCAAATGCATGTTTAATAAGTTTCCAAAATATGATACCGATTTGACGTCTGGAGTTCTATGTTCTGACAGTTTCTGGTCATGTTTGATGGGGAGCTTCAGCTTGTGTTCACTTGAATAGGCTAATTTACTAGATGTCTGACATCATGGTTGCAACACTGGCCTGCATGGTGGATGCTTTAGGACAGATCTAAATTTTAATTTGTGTATTTATTTTTTATTTAATCTGATGTGCCTGCTTCAATATTTTGAAATGGATGACGTTGCTGATTTTCTATGATTATTGAGTGCGATGTGCTCTAAGAATAATATAGTATTTACCAATTAAACTTGCCATTCTGACTTGTATGCTGTTCAACTAGTTAACTGGTCCAGGAAAGATCCTTTCCTATCTGTCTTTTAGAAATATGAGTGCTAGAGCTTTTTTGCCTATTTATTTTCCTAATTCAAATTAGTTTTGGGTTCGACCAAATTAGTATATTAGTGACCAACCTTCCTTGCAATAACCAGAAGCCTTGGTTATTTCTGATCAAATGCGAGCTGTTGATAATGCTACCTCTGTTTTTCTGTATGCCATTTGACAATGCTCACGAGGATTGAAAAAGTAGATTGAAAATTAGTTGGATGCATGTGTATTGAGAGATATTATGATGTTATCTGTGTCTTAGAATGCTTGTCCAGTGAAGAAATCTGTTTTGGGGGTTTTCTTGCCTCTCAGGGATGGTCAATGATCATTGTATGTTGGAAAGGAATGCTCTTGCATTTTAAAGCTTGTTTTTGCATTATTGATGAGCAGCCAACAAACTAATATGCAACCAAACGTTGGACTTTTGGTTTGGTATGTGAGTAGTAAATTGATTTTGTCTGTGCTATCTATCAATTTAAGAAATTACCTAGCCCTAGAATCTAGAATTCATCAAATCTGGCTTCTCTGCATGAAATATATATACTACATTTTCTCACTGATTTTCTTTCTTTGCTGTACTTGAGTTAAATTTATGTATCTTTTATATTCTTTGTTAAATTTGTGAGGCCAATCCTGAGAACTTAAATCGATAACGATGGCTATTTTGTGAGAGCTTTGGGTGAAAGAATATTCTTTAATATGAGTAGATTGGTGTTTAGCTGACGATTTGTGATGTTTGTAATTTACATGAATTTTTATTGTAATACCGAATTATGTTTGTTTCTGAATAATGGTATATCACTGCAAATCTTTGGTTGAGAGGGATTGTGGAATGCATTTTTTGTCCCAATTATCTTCTTCCTGTTGCCTTGATCTTTTCACTAAAGCTTTTTCCAACAGCATGTTGCTGTTCAAAGCTGTTGGATGTTCTATATGCATTCTTGAGCCTTAATGCATTTTCAGTGTCTCTTAAGTAGTGTTTTAAGTTTATTGATTTGTAGGACCTGTCAAGAGGTGGATGCATCATTAGGTGATATAATGACTAATTATCATATGATACTCTATCTAGGATTGAGTTGTGAGATTATTTTAATTGTACGAGATGACTTTGACTAATTTTCACATGATTATCCATCTAGAATTAACTTTTGAGATTCAATCTTATGAATCAAACACACTATATATTTAATCTCGATATCTAATCTTGCAAATCGAACAACTTGTATTGGTGAAATATTTCAATGTGCTTGGATGGCTCAGACGGTGTGAAAGAGCTTGGAGTTTTTGTAGATAGCTACTAATTTTATATTTCCACTTATCTTTTCCATTTGTAATAGAACATCTCATTTGGTTTGTAAACTTTCATAAACTGCAATGTAAGCACCAAGAAGCACAGAATTTAGGAAATAATTTCATATAATTACTCGATCTTTGTACTCTTTTATTGAAATGGATGTTTCATTAAATAGAAAAGGGAAAATAGTCACTAATATTACTGACTATATTTTAGTCTTAGGACTATTTTTTAGTGTTTCCCGTGAACTAAAAAAATAGTCAATGAAATAACAAACTTTTGAGTTTTGTGCAATTTTCCATGAATTTCTGACTTGTTTGTTGGAAAATTAGCTGAGGGGGAGAATCTATAGGAAGAACAGAGAAGGAAATGCGGAGTAAGTGTAGCTAGACCGAGTTAGTTTTTTTGAGGAAGAAAGACTTTTCTATTTTTATTTCGGACATGATATTAGAGAAATTGAAGTGTAAAGGTTAAGTGAAAGAGAATGTAGTATTTATGAATGAAAAAAAATTAGAGGCAGAAAGAGAAAGAGAAAGAAAAAGAAAAAGAAAAGGAGTGGAGAAATCAAAGTTTTAGGAAACAAAGAAATCGAACAAATAGTTTTAGACAACTCAAAATGAAACATGGAGCAAGTAACTTGGGACAAAGAGTACTCCCTCCGTTTCATTGTAGTGAAGGTATTTCTTTTGGTACGTGATTTAAGAAAAATTGTGTTAAGTGAATTAAGTAAATAAAGAATAAAGTAGGAAATGAAAAAGGTAGAAAGATGAAGAAAAAATAAAGTAAGAGAGAATAAAGTAAGTGAGAAGAAATGTGTTGATTTTTACTAAAAACAGAAATGACTTCACTGCTATGGAACGTACCAAAATGACAAAATGACTTTACTACTATAGAACGGAGGGAGTATAAAAGGGTGATTTATATCTTATTATTTTGTGATATTAGTGCATAATATCATGTAACTTTTCAAAATTTGTTTTTTACTCATAAAACTTTTAACTTGGTATACAAAATCACGAACCGCCTAACTTTACTCTCTCATTTAGTCATATCATTTCTCTTTCTTGCGATTAGGGTTTTGACCCTCTTGTTTCTCTCTAGACCTTCTCTCTCTACTTCTCTGATCATCTTTTCCGGTCATTCTCTTGTGTTTTTCTATGAGTTTTGACCAGTGCTCTAGCATAAGCAACTCCTTCGGTTGCTTTGCGAAAGTCCGACGCTAAATCGAACCCTACGACTTGATTTGTTAAGTCGGAGAAGATTCCTTCGGTGTTCCGTTGAGATCTGAGAGTTTTCTGTGTTTTGGTAGTCTTGTGAGAGTTTCATGTTTGTTTAAGGTGTTCCTTATGTTGAGAAGGTTGTGGGCGGAGGTAGGCGATGAAACTTAGGGTCTATGGCTCTGAATGTTCGTTGGTGCTCTTCTTATGACTTTTGGTTGAGATTAGGGATGTCCTTGGCCCAGTGCAGTCGCTATTGTGGCCCGAACCACATTCCAATCTTCCTACTTTCTTTAGTCCTTTCTATTTCTTAGATCCTACAAACTTTTGCTGTTGCTGCTGTTGTTGTTGTTGTACTAATCCAAGTAATTGAATGTGCATGTGATACAATAGGTGAACAACTGAGTTTCAGGATCAGTCAAGCGTCCTGAATAGTGCTAGGATTCTTATATAGCATTTGTACTCTTTGTGGATTATGTACTCGGTTTGTTGCTTGAGAAATTGCCCATCTCTCAATCCTAAATAAAAGAGGCATCGGTAAATAATGAATTCACTGGTGATTTGATCCCTACACCCGATTCTTTATCACTATATGGCTTTTTGATTGCAACAAACTTCTTTGTACAACTCCTCCAACTTTTTTGGACATGTATGTTATTTATTTTTAAAACAAACCGATTCATTTCCTGATCTGATACTATATTAAAAATATAATATAGAAAATAAAATATTAATGCTGAAAATAAAAAATGGAAGAACTGCAAAAGACTATTTATTTTGCTTGCGGTGCATACAATGTATCATGTGCCCTTTATATGGGGAGATCCTGATCCTAATCCTAATCCTAATCCTATTCGATATCTATAAAGGATATGATATAGATGTCTGCATGGTGTAGTCATTAATCTAAATAAACATTCTTATGGTTTGTGAATATCTTACGACAAATTGAGGGTCTTAGATTATCACTTAAAAACAACAACATTAATTTTCGTTTTCTAATTTACATCAACCAAACAAAATTCTAACTGTGTATCATACTTAACTAATGCAATATTAAATCTCAATAAACTCTTATTATACCTACCAATCTTCAGCCTCTAATAAATCAACAATTTTCAAAAATAGCAAACTTAAATCAAATTATTGCGCTGAATCACGATTGAAAATCCTAAATTTTGATGAATGATCAACCAAATAAACAAAAAAGGAAAAGAAAATGATAGTTAAAGTAGAAAAATAATAAATTATTCAAGTAAAGAAATAATTAAGTGAAGAGGAAATAATGACTGAAAAAAAGAAGTGTGTCAAGTAACGTGGGACAAATGAAATACGAATGGAGACAATCAAAAGAATTCAGATAATATTTGAAATGAATTGCAAATTGAAACAAGAGCGAAGTGAGAGAAAAATGAAAGACTAGTCCTAGAATAAATAGAATAGGAGTAGAAAAGACACAGAAACTATTTCGTATCTTTCTCTCCATAATGTTTAAAATTACAAAACCAATTGGACTGTGGATTCAGAATATAGAATTTTTAGGAATATGATAATTTTCATTGTATTTTTATTATTGCACGTGACAATAAAAATTTAATGAATGTGAATCAAATTACTTTTCTAAGCCAGAATCCTTGTTAAACAAACATGGCCTAAGTGAAAACTACGCAACGACTCATTTGGTCCCAGTTCTATTATTTTCTTTTCATTGTTGAATCTTGATAGAATTTCATGAGTTCCCTCCTAAAATTAATTGGTGATAGGAGTAATCTATGAGACTTATATTGTATTTTCAGATATCTCTTGACACCAAGGTGTGATAGTTATATGTTAATGTATTTTTTAGTTTCAATTCCGGTCAAACCTTTATTGAACAAGCCTATATGGACCTTGTCAGAGTGAGAGAGTTACTGCAGATCGTTGATTAGCTTTACTGTTACTTGTGATGTGTCATCTTGTAAGTTTTAGAATGCTATGCATCCTTAATAACGAAACTAGTAACAAATCGAATAGGTGATTAGAGTGTCCACTATAATACCAGTGCGGCTATAGCCCCGGCGGGGGCGGACTATAGTGCATGGGACGTCCGCCCCGCGGCGGACGAAAAAAACGGGCCGGATGGTCATTTGGCGAGAAATGTGCGAGGACGCCCCGGTCGGCCATCGCCGCGCCGGCGATAGGCGCGCCGGGCACCCCCTTCCGATTCTTTATTTATTTTTTATTTTTTTCCAAAAATTAACCCTATAAATACCACTCCTCCGCTACCCATTTTACACCCTTTTCACACACTCTCCATTCATTCACTATATACACTTTCACTCTCTAAAAATGCACTGTGGAGACGACGAATCACCAGGCTCGCACGAATAGGGATATGGCGGCAATCCTTTACAGCCGTTGGGATATGGTGGCTATCCTTCACAGCCGTCGGGATATGGCGGCTATCCTTCTCAGCCGTCGGGATATGGTGGCTCTCCGTCCCATCCGTGGAGTTGGAGTCAATCTCCCCCGCCGTGGGCATCGAGTCCAACTCCTCCTCCATCTCAGCCGTGGAGGTCTTCTCCCACGCCCCAACATTTTCAGTGGAATCTGAGTCGCTCGGCGTTTGGAGATTACAGACCCAACCTCGACGCGCTTAACCAGCCGCATCCGGAGACCCCTTTCCAATCCAGCTAATCTCCTTTCACCGAAGTAGATCAAGACGCACTGGATACCATGATGGGTCTGCTCAGTTTCGGCGTACCGGATACTGCGGGTGGAAGCAGTGGCGGTGGCGGCGGCGGAAGAGGCAGTCGCGGTGGCAGCGGAGGCGGCTCGGGCAGCGGTGGCGACGGCTCGGGTAGCCGCGTCGGCAGTGGCAGCGGCGAGGGCAGCGAGGCAGCGGCGTCGGATGCCGGCTACAAACGGGGTGTCCACTACACTAAAGCGGAGTCCATTGCTGTGGCGAGGGCGTGGGATGCCGTCACATCGGACCCCATAGTGGGCACCGATCAGACCGAGGGGAGCTTTTGGAAGCGCGTCCTGTTGGCATACAATGAGTTCAAACCTCCAGGAGCCAGACCGCGTGACGGAGAACAGCTTCGCAAAAAGTGGTCTAGGATTCTGCCGGCCACCAAGCGGTTTGCGGGCATATACCAGAACAACCTGCTCAATATTGAGAGTGGCCGAAGGGAAGCCGACGTGAAGGCACTGTCCATGGGCCAATACAACAAGGAGGGCTGGCCCAAGTTCACAATGTGGGAGGAGTATCAAGTTCTCGAGCACTATCCGAAATTCAAGGCCATCTGTGCGCAAGAGCAGGCTGGAGCTCCTGGGCCGAAGTGTACTAGACACAACATTGCCGGGGACTGCAGCAGCGGCATCGGCTCGCAATCATTCGACCTGAACGACGAGCAAGCGAAAGAGCCCTCCGCTACACACTCTAGGCGCGCACGCCCTCCGGGACAACATTCCTCTATCCGACGCGCTAGAGAAGCTGGAATTTCCTCCCGCCGATCGTCGGCCGCGTCTGGATCGCGTACCCCGCAGCCCGCCCCTATACCGCCGCCCAGGGTCGCTGTTGCCAGCGAGGTCTTGAGGGAGAACCTAGATGTGCAGTTGATGCAACAACTGCATGAAGTCTGCAGCAAATACGAGGCCGCAACGGACCCGTTCATCAAGGATATATACTTGAAACTCATACGTCGGATGCAGCGCCGTCAACGCTTGGATGATGAGGCTCCTGAGGCAGGGGCGGCCTGAAGGGGTTGGCAGCGGAAGCGTGCATGTTCTAACGGATCACATAATTTGATCTATTTAGCAGATTATCTAGACAAAATCTATTCTCGTAGTTATCACATGTATCATGCTCATAACTTGAATTAAAATATGCTTTAGCATATAAAATCCCTAAAACATGCTTACTACGGAATTAACCAATTTACCTCGTTGATTCAATCAAGAATTGATGATGGCTTGCTCCGTCTCCTCGTGAAGATCTTCTGTACTCGACCTCGGATCTTCTGACTGGTGTCCCGGACTGTATACTGATATTTGTGTGGGCAAATCTCACCAGAATACTAGGACTCGAATAATAAAGACAGAACTCAGCCCACGGAAGAAGTAATTTTCGAACTCTCTCTCTTTAGAGGGGGGACGGAAATTGGGAGCAATAATAATTGTTGTTTCTGTTTACTTTATTCTCCTATTTATATTAAGTCACATATTGGGCCCAGTCAGGGATCTAAGGAAGAATTTGGACATGGCCTCACCCAATTAGCTTTTTACTAATTAAATTGAACCCACAATTTAATATAAGCTTATATTGGAATATTACAAGCAGCCACTACAGAAGTAATATTGCACTGCCTTTCCAAATCTGAAATTACAAGTATTCCGGGTTTCCTTTTATTTATTTAATTCATTTCTCGCGCTGAAGATAGAAACATCCATTAATTAATTAATGTCTGCTATGCACTTAATTAATTAACATATTTTATTCTCCAAGAGTGGACTTAGCAAGAAACTCTTATTTATTATTCATAGAGTAATTAAACTCCAACTAGCTAGGTTCCGAATAATAAAACCTTGTTTCGAGCTCCTCTTGTGGATGTTATCAAACGAGACTCTCCTCGCGCACGATTCAACATAATAGCAATCCTAGCACCGCTAGATAATGATCACCACTACCCAATATACCTGGATCGTTGGGTGACGAAAAATCCGCACCTTTGGTAAGTCAAAGTAGTAGATACTCAATATCGTATGCTCAATGCTAACGTACATTGATTAAGAAATTAATTATCAAGACCTCGTCTTTCAGTAGATAGCATAAAGACTCGTCTTGCTGTTAGATCCATTCAGTGCTATACCACACCAACGTCATCATATTTCAATAAGGCTTAGAAATAATCGGACTGACATTGCAACCTTTCACGATAGGTAGTCTAGGTCTATCTGGTTGTGAAATTCTTATTTTTCTTTGTTCAGAACTGACCGCATACCTTAAATTGAGCGCAGCCCACAACCGGTCTACTAGAACAAAGACTTAGATTTATGTTATGTTCGCTTATACATTTAAATATGCAATAAACATCCATTAAATGTAATACATAACAACATTATGACAAAAATAATCTGTTGCATTCATTGGAAAATAATTATTAGAGTTTTACAGTATTCAATCACTCGAAAGGTGATTTCTAGTATACAAACCCTAACACGGCCGGCGGCAGCGAGGGAGACGGAGAAGAAGAGGAGGAATCCGACTCCTCCACCGATTAGACGGTGGCGGCGTTTTTATTTGTATTTTGTTTTAAATGTTCGTTGTATAATTTTACCGTTTCCAATACAACGAATATCCGGTCCCAATTACCTCGTTTTATAATTATTTAAATTCCGATGATTTTAAAACTAAAGGAAAAAATTAAAATAAAAATTGGTTATAAAATTTCGGGGCTATTGGAAGTGTCCGCCTATAGTGGCGGAAACCTTTTTTTTGGGCGCGGACAAAAAAATTGGGGCTGTAGACAAAAAGGGGGCGGGGCTATTGGGGACGTCCGCCTTATAGTGGACACTCTTACAAACATGTTCCGCTCAAATATACTGACACCAGCCATGCTTTATTTCACAAGTACTTTTTTTATGAGACAAAAATGCTCAAACCATTGAAGAATGATGAACTGAACAACAACAACGAACCACAAGGAGCACACAAAAACCTGCCCTAAACGAGGTGCTCGAGACAACACAGCATACTCAAATAGAATGAAACAAAAATAAAAAAGACAACCAAGGCATACATGGGTACAACACAACACAATACCCAAAAAAACAAGAAGAAAGGGGGCAGCCATTGTAATGATAACTAGACAGATTCCATAGTACAAGACCAACATGTAGTTATGTATTTCTAACTGGTACTAAGACGAGCTAACCAACAAAACGGGTAGTAAGAAAGGTAGCGTAATATCCTACTCCTTCAAGTGTGCGTACCGCAGAGTGGAAGGAGGAGTAGAACCATAATCGCGATGAAAGAGATTGTAGTGCTGAGCCACTTAAGTTTGCTAACAATCACGAATATCCCCGCTGTGAAAGCCATAGACATCATGGTAAGAGCGATCCCGAGCAAAGGAACAGCCAGCGTGAGAGCAGTAAGGGTGAATTTGAGATCATCTAACTGAGCCCAAATGAGAACCGAGGCAACAACAATTGAACTATACATGGCTAAAGTATCGCAGAAAACAAACACGTGGAATGCTTTATCTCTCAACATCGTTGCCATGCCTGAATTAGTGCCAACTTCAGGCATGGTGAAACCTGCTGCAAAAGTTATTGTGGCTACCAGAGTTGCCATAATTAATAGAGTGTTCACTCTATCCTTATAGCTACCTGATATCTTACTTCTACTTGAAGCCTTTTTTTTAGAGCAATTTCGTGGAACGCCAGCAGCCTTCAATGCAGCCCAAGTCAAGCTCTACAAACGCACACAAAGATATCAGTGCATTAGAGTCAACTGGTTCTAATAGTTATAAAGTAGTAGCATGCACACATACATATACATACATACCTGTCTAAATTCATATAATACTCAGCAACATCAAGAGCTGTCTGTTGGTTGTTATTAACGACGTCTATTTTAACTTTCGAGTTCCATGTCAAGGTATTGACTATCTTAGGGTGAAAATACATGTGTTTCCAGATTTGTCTTGCATGTTTATGAGGTAGTTGAGATGATGATTACTGAGAACAAAACTGAACACATTATATCTTCGGCTCTTTGCGGCAACATGTAAGATATTACAACCATCCCCATCGAGCAACTCATCTGGAGCAAAAGGCGAATGATTTCAACAACATGGAATGCTAGCTAGATGAATAGGTAGTATACCATTTTTGTCTCGTGTACATACATGCATATCGTAACGCGCTTCTTCAAGGTGGCCCAAAGATGCAGCAAAGTGAAGGGGATTTCTACCTTTGCCGTCTCTCACTTTGATTAGTCTGGGATCATCATCTTCAGTGGTTCTGCGAGGAGAGGAGATTGGCTCTTTTTCTTCTCTTTTTCCTTGGGTTCAAAGGAACCGCCAATTCCACTGTGGCGTCTTTCATAGGCGTTAGCGTTATCATGTTCAATCATTATATCCAAGTCTACCCATATCTTTCAAATTGCAAACACTTGTATATTTCATAACTGCATCTGCAAAATTTTAAACTACTAGTGGGCGTATGATAGACCATTGATATATCGGATTAGAGCACCAACGATTTATAGTGAGACGAAAAAGAAGATAAACCCTAGTTGGAGTTCTAGGGGTGATTTCTGTCGGAACCAAGAATGAAAATAATTTGTTTATTACTTCTCAATAAATAAAAGATTACATAGACCTCCAGTATATAGAATACTAACTAGACTCAATAAAAATAAAGATTGCATAAAAATAGCTAACTAAAATAAAAGCTATGTTAAATAAAATAATAATAAAGGATATGGAGAAACTTGGGGGACAAAGCATAGCGAATCTTGTTGGACAAGGAATGAGCCCCTATCAACTCCCCCGCGATAAAAATTCACCTTGTCCTTGATGCACTATTTTTTAGTACTACAATTAATTCCAAGTATGACAAGGAAAGAATAGTATAGCTAAAGGTAAGCACATGATTGTCAAACTCAGTGAGTGCTATCACAGATTGCCTAATACTTGACTTCTTTCACTATTTGGAAACACAGTTGGTGTTTGATTAAACTAAGAAAACTACAAATAAAACAATTAAAGAAAACAATTAAAACAGTTGCAGATTGAATACTTGAGGAAAACAAATGAGAATGTGGGAATTCCAGGGATATGTGCTTTCACAGTCATGGTGTATGCAAGACACAATTAGAATATCCTAGCACAATTCATACTAGACTAGAACGAGTCACATAAGTATTGCTCATACGGTACAAAGTAGATTACACACCCAGGTCGTCAATCTCAAATTAGTAACTTCAAACAGTTCAATTAGACTATCAAGATGTCCTCACTTTTAATTAACAATACAATGAACTAATTGTACTGTTAACTAAGTCCATCTAACATGCAAATCCTCTCTCGATTACTTTGAACAACTTAGAAAAAAACAAGCATGAACAAAATAGTTATCAATAAATAGGAATTGTATAAATCAAAGTCGTTACTAACACATCCCTAGAACTCTACAGATTTAGCTACTCATAGACAAATAAACTAAACCCATAGTTTGTAAGGAAAACATAGAAAACAAAAAACTAATAAGTTAAAACACAAGGGAAGAATCTTGTAGTCTTGATCTTCTCTCGAATCCAAGCTTCAAACTTCAAGTATGGGGAAAGATGATCATTAATGGAAAGGGACTCTAAACCTTGTATCTCAGAATAGAATACAACAAAAGGTTCATTTGATGAAGTTTTAAGGGGTATTTATAGCCTTCAAGTCGTGCTCCTCAATATGGAAAATCACCACCATTTTGTCTTCTCAGTGCAACTTTCAGCGGATCGCTGCGCACGTCCCAGCGGTCGTTGAGCGTATTTTTCTCTGTATGCACAATTTCCGAGGTGGAACGTTTTAACCCTGACAGTCGATGGGCTCTGATGGCCGCTGGCCGGCTTAATGCTCTAGACTTCTGAATTCGACTTTTTGCTATTTTTTTAGGATCTATTTTGCACATTTCTCACAAAACAAGTCAAAATATCAAAATTAAAAAAAATGTATAAATAATGGACAGGTAGTGCAACTTGACATTCAAAACGATCCAAATAATGACCTTAAAACAATACAGAATCCAAGCGTACCAGCCCTCAAGGTGGGTAATCTATACATATATAAAAGTTGAGTTTTGGGAGGTTTTGAATAACTATTTTATGCATAGGGTGTAAATGCAATAAACAAAAATGATAGGAATTTATTTGGACGGTTATGCTGATAGGAATTAAATTGGTTAATTGATTACAATCATAATCATATACTCCTATATATTTGGACGGTTATTGTGATGGGAATTTATTTCTCTAAGAATGCATAATTTCCTTCATCTTCCTTGGAATTTTTAGTGTTTCGGCAGTTATGGTCATTAGAAGTAACGTATCAATTAAAAGTAACGTAACAATAATTATGACATGCCCAAATTGCAATATATACACCAATGCTATACAAAAACGTGCGGCATTTATTACTTTATATTTTTTACCTATAAATATGTCTCATTTGCTATGTTTCTTTTTCACAACTTCATTAGCTTCTCCGGTTACATTATTGAATTTTTCTCCAACAAGATAAAATGTTTTATGGAATTCACATTCCTTAATTCCTTAATGAGTTGCCGCCTAACAATATTGCATATGTCATCAAAGTAAGGTTTGTATGTGTTTTTCAGATGAATGTGAAATTACGCTATCACATTTAAATCTGATTTTGAGGATCATTCTCTGTTTGAGTTATGTTAGTTCACATTTAAACTTTTTCTTAATGTTAATTTATTTTATTTTATTGTTAACTTTGTTTTAATTTCTTCTGCTTGAGCTAAAATAGTTCTTTTTTTACAAAAAAAAAGTCATAGAATCTGATTGTCTATAATATTTTGAAGCTAATGTTTTGCACATTCGTTGTCAACTTCATCACTTTCATGTTTTTGGTGCAAAAAAACACAGCCAAAGTCAATGATTGGCAAAAGGAAGCAAAGAAGACGAATCACATTGTTCTTGCACACATGCATAAATCTTCAATTTGGAGATTAAATAGACTGGAGGAGAAAATGGGGTAGAAAACAGTAGGAGAGAGAAGTTGTGGCGCTATGATGGTGTATATTTGGTTGAGTTCGTGCTTTACTATTTCTTTTTCTTTATTTTACTATTCCTATTATTGTATAGTTAATGTTGTTTACTTAATGTTGTTAATGAAGTATTTTTTTATTGTTCTAATGTTAAGTTTTATTCGTATTTCTATGTGTGTCTTTTATTTGTTTTGTGATTTATCATTTATCTTTTTATTGCAATATCATTGCCCACTTAACATTTTTAGGGTTTAGAGCCCATCTCAAATCAGTAGTATTGCACCCAAAAAGTCCCAAACTGAGAAAAATGGCAACTAAAAGCCTTCCATATGAACTGATGTTAATATGCAAAAATGATCATCTCAAATCAGTAGTATAGCACCCAACGTCCCAATGTTATTATGCAAGAATAAAAACCTTATTAAATAGGATGTTTTAAATACTAATATTTCATCAACGCAGTACCCTAGCATTAATTCATTTCCAGTAAACCATAATTGTTCTTACACGCCGGAGACAAAAAGGTCGCGATAGTGAGAATGAGAGTTTGAGGGAGGAGCCTCCCTTCTCAATAATCTAACAATGTTAGTAGTAGTTGGGTCAAGTTGCAATTACTTCTGTGGGTGTTATTAACAAAAATTTGGATGTATTGTCATAATACTAACAAAATTAAATATAGATTATTTATTTTGCTAAATTCACTAATCAACAATTTTGTGTGCATATTTTTTTTAATAGAAGTGAGAAAGTTTATGAAAATTAATACTAATACATATCTCCATGTAATTGAGATGAAGGTAACGGTTACATCCAGGGTTCAATGTTTAGCATTTAGGATTTATGATTGATGGTTTAGAGTTCAAGTGTATCGAGCCATTCTAATTGATCTCAAATCTAGAAGCTAATAGGGTTTTTTTAAGCTAATAGGGTTTAGGGTTTAGTATTTATGTTTAAGAGTTCATAGTTTAGTGTTTATGGTTTATGATTTAAATGTATCGATCGAGCCACTCTTATTGATCCAAAACTCTCTTTTATATATGTATAGATTTGCACAATTTTAAAAAAAAAACAGAATGTCATCATGTTTTTTTAAATTAAAATTGCAATTTCTTGATATGAGCATATAATCAGATTTACAACCAAGATTCAGGTAAAAAAACCTGCTATCAGTAAGGATTATCAAGTAGGCCGACCCAGTGTAAGATATCGAATATAGATCTAAAACCCTCAAAATAGAATAAGTGATCAACAAAGTAAAATTGAACTGGGACGGATGGAGAATTTTATTGATATTTGGCTCATTTGTTGGTCATGATGAGTATATTTTAAAGTTAAGGGTTTAGGATTTAGGTTTCAAGGTTTGGGTTTTTAGTGTATAGGGGCACTATATTGCAATGAAATGAAGCTCGACTAGGAAGTGTCTCACCAGTGCAATCTTAAATTATTGCAACGTAAACTTGCTCCTGCAGTTATAACTCAACTGTTAATTCATATTTTCACAGAATTAAAATGCTTTTTAATTTTAAGTCTGATATTTAAATGTCAAGACAATTTATTAAAATGTCAACACAAATATGTACTGAAATTTTAATGTGATTGTATTGACATTTTAAAGAAAAGTTAGCATTTACACACACTCTTGTGGCCATGTGGGGTTAATGTGATTGAAAAAGTATAATCCAAAGTAAGAGGATGTCGAATATTCTTTTGTTTATCATTTCACTAATTTTATTTCGCATAATGAAATAAATACGAAGAAATTAAAATGACTCGTGCATCGCACGGGTGTGATACTAGTTAAATAAAAGCATGACTGGCTCGTCCTCAAGGTGAAAGTACTCTTAAAAATGTCCTTGATAAAAAATACACACTCCTTTCTTCTCACCAAACCGAAGAATTTCACACCTCTCTCGTGTTGAAGCGGAGGGAGTACGATAATTAAAATCAGGTGACATATTTTAATTTATTCTACTACAAAAACAATCATTTCTAATAGATCCAAAAGAATCTAAATCTGCAAGATAAAACAAACATATTTGAATAATTATTTTTCTTTTAAAATTATTGTACCTAAAAAATCGTGCAGGCAATTAAGATTTGGTGACAGATTTATTGTACTGCATAGATAATTATTTCTAATATATCCAAAGAATCTAAATCTGCATAACAGAACAAACATGTTTGAATAATTATGTTTCTATTAAAAATCTTTTTTCTAAAAATCGTGCAGCCAGTCAAAATTTGGTGAAATATTTTTATTTATTTTACTACATATATAATTATTTCTAATGTATCTAAAGAATCTAAATCTGCAGATCAAAATTCAAAACAAACATATTTGAATGGCTTCAATTTGTCTAAAAAATACTACGCATACACAAATCGGTTTGCATCTCCCATTACTTGAAATTTTCTTTTCTTTTATTTGCTGTTCCAATTTAATATAACTCTTAGTTTTACTTTTTTTTAATAATTCGATCTTTAGAACAGTTTAGTAGGAATGATATTTAAACAAAACATAATAAGAAACGCACATTTTAAGTCATTTAGTCAATATAAATGAGTTATGAATCATACAAACAACTCCTTGGATTTAAGCTTAACTTTTACTACCTGAAAGAGTTTGTACAGGTGTCGCGTCAAGCAAATGATATGTCCTACTGATCAGGATGGACGTCCCAGCTAAGCCTGAACCTGGTATTAATAATTCCTCAACACACTTCTACTGACTAGTATAGTGGATGTAAGGGTCGAATCCCACAGAGATGAATGCGCTTTGGTAATTGTGGTGATATTCTGGAAATGTTGGTTAGCTACCACTCTTTGGGTTGAGATTCTAACTAGACTGAAAATTAAGGTGGTACTCTACTGACTAGGAGGTGTGAAAGAAGATTGATAAGCACCTGTGTACGTGAGAGTGGGGGAACATTATGTTTCAGAAAATATGTGGAAGGTACGGGGTTACTATAAAAGGCTAAACGGAATATCAGAGAATAAGTGGTAGTTAGGTGACTAGACTGACAGGTCTGTAGGTACCAGCAGAAAAGGTAGATAAAAGTAAGGACAAAAGCAAAAAGTAACTAAAAAGCAAAAGTGGTCTCAAACTTAGATGTGGATGTTTTTTTTTTATAAATTAACTTCATATATTTATATCATATATATGAAGGAGAAATTACAAATCAACTCCTATAACAAGGAGGAAAGACAAATTACGCCACCCAGGGTTCGAACTCGAGACCTCCAAGATGGACGCGGTATCCAGCACCCTTTTACCGCTAGGCCAAGGGGCTTGGATAACTTAGATGTGGATGTTATCTTCTCCAACATGAATAAACTCAGATCAACAAATCGAGAATTCATCAACGAGAGTTTCAGATTAACAACTCACGAAAACAGATCTAACAATTAAAACTCCAAATCAAAAGATTAAACTAGCGAAACTGAAATTACGCGCACTGGGTAGCATGCAAGGTGGCAGAATCTGAACCTGGAATTCACACTTAACCATTTCGGATCTAAATCTAGCATCAAACTCAATTCACAAACTCAGAACGATCAACTTAAAAATGAAAACATGCATTCAACACTTGGAAATTACAGTAGCAATTAGATCTACACTATCTAGGCAGAAAGAAACTGAATCAAACAGAAAACGATGCACAAAGACAACTTCATAGCATTAAAACGTCTGGATCTCAACCAAAGTACTTCAAAATCAGCAAGTATTGAAAATGCAACAGATCCAACGTAGGAAAAACAACAAAGATTAACTACGAAAGCAATTAAAGATTGTTTTGCCACTCCGGGCGATGAAACGACTATCACTACGCGACGAACTGGCTGGAAGGAGATAATGCGGAACTCCGGTGAACTAGTGAACTTCAGGTGACCATGGCTGTGGCGAGGAATGAGAAGATGTAGGACAATGCTGAAAGGAATGATCTACCGAGAGAGAATTCTAACTAAGTGTAGAGCTCCTAAAGTTGATGATCATTACTCTTCAAGTGGCGTCTATTTATATGTAGGCCTGCCCTTGATTTTTAGGGTAGACTTTCTTCATGTAATGACTCTTTTTCCCTTGTTGTGGTTGATCTTCCCAGCAATCCTTCTTCTCCATCTCGAGCCTTTTTGGCATGCATACTGGTCAGTATAGCAACATTCTGATGCCCTTTTCACCTAAGTTGTCCGACTCTTACCATACTGACTAGAACTCTTTCCCTGCACACTTTAGCAACTGTTTTGCAGATATAATCCAATTATGCACGTTATACTGACCAGTAACCAAGGCCTAGAATATGACTTATCAAACTGCTCATACTTACCACATGCTTGTCCTGAAGCGTGAAGAACAAACAAAAAGAAATAGGTCTAATTCTAGCTTGGTTACACCCCTGACCGACTCTGTCCTAAACTATACTCTAAACTAGACGCAAATAAAAAAACACATAAACACACAAAACACTTAAACACATTAATCGGGCTATATTTTCAACCATCCCTCCCCTTGTGATCAGGTGCAATCCGGCCTTAGACAGCCTTGAATTTCTGCCGCCCCCTTTTCCTTCCCAGTCAGTACATCTGCTCGTCAAGATCACCCATCCTCGCGGCCAAACATTAGATTCGCTCAGTCACTCATTCCTCACCAGGGATGTTAGGACTGTATTCTTTCATAATGCTGAACCACAGATGCTTCGAACTCAGATCTCATGTGCAGCTCCTGAAGGTCTTTAAGGCTTGTAACGGGGCTATTGGTTTGTAGCGTTTGGGGTGGATGTTCCTAAGGCTCTAAGGCTCAAAACTACTACTTATTTTGATGTGGGAGAACTATGCGCATTTGAGCTTTCGGCTGCTACTTCTCTCTATTGGACATTTTCTGATACTGGTCTCCAACTGGTCAGTAGCGTCTTGTGGCTCGCCACCCTTATTCCTTCTTTTCTCTTTCTTTTTTTTTGTGTGGTCAAGTATTTTCGACCATTTTCTTCAGCATTCTTTATGTGGCTTCTCCAACCTTATTCCTTCTTATCTTTTTTGGGCATGGAATTTTTTCCTGGTCAGTTTTCTCCTTGCTTCTCGATTTCTTTCTCCAGTTGATTTCTTTCTTGTATGTCCTTCTGGCCAGTTGCCTTCTTGCCTTATGCCTCGCACACACACAGTCCCAGTGGCTAGGGGGTTATATATGGGTGTAGATATGGCTTAGAAAAAAGGTTCTAAAGGTGGTTTTTTTTGGGAGGGGGGTTCCTACTGCCTTCAGGTCTTGCTACACACGGCCACCTTACCCTAGGCATCATGTGGCCGCCACTATTTTCTTTTCTAGTTTGGTGGAAAGTGGGTCCACTTAAGGCTTTTAACTCACATTTTAAGAGGGCTTGTGTTTGGCTCTAAGGATGGGTTTTTCTCTCATTCATGCATCATCTGTACTGACTAGGAGATACTATGGGGGGTGGTTTAGATTGTCCAGCATGTCCTATCTCCCTCAATTCCCCTCACCGTCAGCTCGAGACAGTTGAGTTTTAAGCTCAATCAACACGTATAAGAAAAAAAAAACTAGACCTAGAAAAACACTACCCAAACACTAAACACAGACTACACGTATACACATATGTCATACTGGCCATTGCATCCCCCCTCCCACTTCACAAGTGTCTGCCCTCAGATAAGGCTGTGAAGTGGAAAAGGTAATGGCTAGTATGGCTGACACACAGACATACCAAAACAGAACGACACATGCTGATACTAAAAACTTGTCACACTTAGACTATGCAATAGGCTAAGTGGGAGAGTTTTAAACCTAAACAGAGCTCAACAAAAACAAACACATATATACATAAACTCCTCACACTTAGGCTACGCAGTAGGCTAAGTGTGAGTTAACATGCACACGAAAAGAAAACAACATAAACACAAACAGATGCGTCAAAGTAGTAAACCTCGTACTTCTCACACTTAGACTATTGAATAGTCTAAGTGTTATGAATAGGGTTTACACTCACATGCTACACAAATTTACTCTACCTAAAAACAACAAAAATAACAAATAAAAACTTCAAATTAAAAAGAAAAGAAAACATACTAGTCAGTGGGGTGGTCATATATTTCTCCTGCTCCTCCGTGGGGCAGGGGTTGGTGCAGGTGGTTCTTCGAACTCCTCTCTCTCGGATTCGGATTCACTTCTCTCAGATTCTGCCGGTTCCTCGGTACTTTTTTCCTCTCTCGCTTCCACTTCTGTCTCGGTTACTTCTTTCTCGGTTACTCTTGGTTCATCAGTCTGGCCTCCGTGGCCACTCGGTCCAACTCCTCGGATTGTCTTCCCTTGCGCTAACTCCCTTAGAATTTTTTCCATTACATTGGTCAAGCGGGTCAACTCCGCTTTGGCCTGCCTATTCTCCTCTGCTAGCTCTGCCACTGCTCTCGCCAATCTCTCTTGCCTCTGCACTTGAGCTTTTGTTCCCTGGCCTGCTGCAGCTCTTCCAACCAGGATAGCTTCTTCTCCCATAGCGTAGAAACGCGATACTCCCCGCCTCATGTAAACAGTATTCGTTCGGACGAAGAAAGGTGTATCAAACAGACCAGAAGGGTCGACCATGATTAGGGGGGATAAGCCTTCATCCTGCGAGGTAATGATATTGTTCTTTACGAATGCTCCCAAGATATGACAGAGGGAGAGATTTCTCGCGGGATGGGTGGCAATGAGATGACACTGATAAGCTGTCCAGAAACCCAGATGTAATTTCCTCCCGCGCTTGGCGCACCAAATGAGGTATAGTTCTGTCATCGATGTTCGGACAGCTGAATTCGACTGCCCCAGCAAGTTGAAATCCAAGTAGAGTTGTACCAGGCGTAAGATCGGGTTGTTGAAGTGGATCGAGCGAGAGATAGTGGAAGCAAACTGCCCAGCGTCCGGGTGAGTTAATTCCCCCCATGCCTCCTGGGGCTCAAAGTCTAAGTGCCTACGGGGAATCCCCCGTTCCCTGCTTGTCCACTCCGGCCCTATGGCCTCCTCTAAACTACACATCCCTAAACGGACTGTCCACTCAATCAAACTCATGCTTATCTCTCCTCCAAACAACCTAAAGCTTATTGACTCCTCGTCCAAGTCTGAGGTGACCATAAATCTGAATGTAGTGAAAAACTCCTTCGCTAGCCTAATAGGGATATTCAGATCCCTATTCTCCAATAACCAATCAAATTCTAACGCACGCACATAAGATAGAAAAGGTTCACGGGCATCCAACTCATCGAGGGAAGGGAAATGGAGTACCTTTGTACCAGTTCCCGATGGTTCAGTGGAAGCTGTTGTTCACCATACTCTTCATCCTCCAGGGAGATGTCGCTGTCGGATCCCGACTCTTCACTAGCAGCATAGTCGCTGTCGTTTGTCTCCTGACGGTGCGGTGGGGTTCTCTGAGCTGGGTCTGTGATGACGATGCCTATGTTCACTGTGCGTTGCTTCTTGATGCTTGGCTTTCTCTTAACAGGGGCCTATGTTCCCTTTTCTCTTTCTCTCCTCGCGGTACCTGCTTTTATCTCTGTCTTCATCCTCTTCCGGTTTCTTCTCTTCTTGTGTTGAAGGCTTGTCCTGGGCAGTAAGGCAGGTCTCCACGCGGGTATGTGTACTATCATCTCTTGGCTCGACGTGACCTACTGACTCAGATGCGAGGTCCAGACCCTCAGCCATCTACTCAGCCTCATCCCTCTGGTCACTCGGCGTTGTGGAGACCACTTCAGTTGCCGTCGATGCATCTTCCAAGTTAGTAGCTGGAAAGGATTCCTCCCCAGGTTTTGTGGGAGTCACCCTTTCTTCGTCACTTAAAACTTCAACTGGATCTGCTGCTGTGTTCGCCTTCATCTTGCTGGATGCCCATTTTCCTAGGCATCTCTGCGATACTCTCTTCGGTTTTGGTCGTACTGCCTTGGGATCGTCCCTCAACACCAATTTCCTTTTGACCACTTTCGGTTTCAACACTGGAGGTGCCACTGATCCTGGTACCTCTGTTCTTGCTACTGTCTCCTCCTGATCAATATGCGCATCACTCTCCCCTGCGTCTGGCTGGGGAGTCACTGACTGTGGTACTCGTCCTCCGGTTTGCCTCTCTTCCACCTCTTCTTCTGGCTGATGAGCTGGGCCTTCTGGGTCGTTCCTTGTACTAGCTTCTTCACCCTCTCTTACTGCCTCCGATGCATCTTCTTCTTCCTCACAGGTTACCTCCTTCAACAGCGCCTCAAACTCCTCATCTGTCATAAGGCCTTGCTTTCTGGCCGTTTCATTCAGATCTATCTCTTCCCTCGCCATCTCTTGAGGGGTGGACTCCGCTGTCGGCGTTCTATCTGGTTCATCTCCCCCTTCCAGGCTCGTCGGATCCTCGCTCTTTTTTCTCCCACCTTCTCCTGGGTCAGAGTCGTAATAGGCGGAGATGGGGTCAATATCCATTGATTCGATTTCTTGGCAAGTCGGGGAGGGTTTCGAAGGTTCCGATGGTGCGGTTGTCGAGGGAGATTCCCATTCTGGTAGAGTTGTTGAGGAAGTCGGAACAGAAGTGGGTGGTTGTGTTGTGGGTTGCACAATCGGTTCTGATGCAGGTACTGTCGGGGTTTCTCCGGTCATGCTCCATTTGCCCCCGATTCGGCTAAAACTGGCCAACTCGGCCGCCCAATCTCGATTCGGGTCCTGCTGTCTGAGGAACTCCGTCATTACGTCCAAAGAAACCATTGCCGAACTTGAGGAATCGGCTCCTGTGGTTGTGGGTTCGGAGGCCGTTCTTCCGTTGGTGGTTGCAATTCTGGGTTTTCTTCCTGACGGATTGAAGGGGGTTTCTCACCGGTTTGTTTCTTTACCCATTTCATCTTCCCCATGGCTTGAGTTGGTGGTTTCTGGTGGTAATGTGGTGTTGGTTTCTGGTGAATGTTGGGAATTTTCGGAAGAGAGAAATTGCAGGCGAGGGTTTGTGAGATGAAGGGGGAAATGGTTTGGATATGAGAGTAGAATGGGTAGTTGAGAGTCTGTAACCGGCTATGAGCGGTTTCCAGGTTTGCGTCGATTCGTGTGGGAGACGGTTGAGAGCGCTGCCTCCTGATTGGACGTCGTCTGTCATTCTCTGCACACGCGCCCTCCCAGTCGCTGTCCGCCTGCAAAGCTGCAACAATCCCAATTCAAATTTCGTCCCTCAATGATTTCCCCCTATATTTTCCCAGATTAGTAATAAAGTAAAAAGGACACTTAAATAAAATTGAGAGTTTCACCAAAATGGCATTCTGGTGGTCAGTACGTACTCCAAATTAAATTTAAGGACCGAAAAATATTTTTGGATTTTAATTTTAATTGCATGCAGAGATTTAATTAACTACCACATATTTACAATATTTACATTTCCCTTAGGAAATTTGGAATTCTACTTGGCCAGTATGTGCAAACTTCGCTCAAAAGAGACTAGCCCAGTGGAACTCCAAATCCCTATACTTCCGGTCAGTATGCAACCTTAGTATGTGGTTGCAGTGGGATCTCATCCACTACACCCACATCACTATTCTCCCTAAACACTTTCAGCCTATGTCCATTTACGATAAAAGGTTCCGAGTTAGGAATACTCCCTGAAATCTCCACTGCTCCATTAGAATGGAGTGCGGTTATGACATAGGGTCCTGTCCACTTTGACTTGAGCTTCCCAGGCATTATCTTCAATCTCGACTGGAAGAGTAGTACTTTCTGGCCAACATGGAGGTCTTTGGTCCGTAGATTTCTATCGTGCCATAATTTAGTTCTCTCCTTACACCACATGGCGGAATCAAACGATTCCAATATAAGTTCTTCTAACTCCTGTAGTTGCAGCTTCCTTTCCTCTTCACAGGCCCTAGCATCCATATTAACTTTCTGTACTGCCCAGTATGCTCGGTGCTCGATCCCCGCTGGTAAGTGGCACATCTTTCCAAAAACGATTCAGTACGGGGACATTCCTATGGGAGTTTTGTAGGCTGTCCGCTACGCCCACAGAGCATCCTCTAACCTCACACTCCAGTCCTTCCTAGAAGGATTGACGGTTTTTTCTAGAATCTTCTTTATCTCTCGGTTAGAGATCTCTGCTTGACAGTTCGCTTGCGGGTGGTAGGGGCTAGATAATTTGTGGTACACGCCGTACTTCTTCATCAAGGCTTCGATTGTGCGGTTACAGAAGTGAGTTCCCTGATCGGATATGATGGCTCTTGGTACTCCGAATCGACTGAAAATATTGCTCTTGAGAAACTTGGCCACCTCCTTCGCCTCACACGTGCTTGTGGCCTTGGCTTCTACCCACTTAGATACGTAGTCAACTGCGACTAAGACATACAAGTTCCCATAAGACGAGGGAAAAGGACCCATGAAGTCCATCCCCCATATGTCAAACAACTCACAAACAATGACCGGGACTTGTTGCATTTCATCTCGTGCAGAGATCCCACCGGTCAGTTGACAACGCTCACAACCTCTACAGAATTCATAGGCATCTTTGTTGAGAGTTGGCCAATAAAATCCTCTATCCAAGATCTTCCTTGCCGTTTTCTTGGGACCGAAGTGTCCTCCACAGGCCAAGGAGTGGCAATGTATTAGTACGTCCATTTGCTCCCAATCAGGAACGCATCTTCTTATCACTTGATCTGCTCCTACTTTCCAAAGATATGGGTCGTCCCAAAAGTAGTATTTTGCTTCACTCTTGATCTTCATTCTTTGAGCTTTGGTGATGTTTGGCACTTCTGGAAGCTCTCCCGAAACTAGGTAGTTGGCTAGGTTCGCATACCATGGCTCCTGCCATACTTTTTCTTTCCCTTTTTCTGTCACATTCTGGCCAGTAAGCTTCATCACTTCCTCCCAATCAATTTTTCTAATGACAAAAATCACTTCACATAGGTGTTCTTCCGGAAATCGGTCGTGTACCTCCTCACTGCTCCCATCGTGCACTATCCTGCTCAAATGATCTGCGACTTTATTCTCGACCTCTTTCTTGTCTTCCACCTCCCAATCGAACTCTTGTAACAGAAGAACCCAACGGATCAAGCGTGGTTTGGATTCTTTCTTGGTAATCAGGTACTTAATGGCTACATGGTCAGTATAGACGATGACTTTGGATCCCAACAAGTACTGCCGAAACTTCTCGAACGAATGCACCACGGCCAGCATCTCCTTCTCAGTGGTGTCATAATTCCTTTGAGCTTGATTTAAAGTTTTAGACGCATAAAAGATCACATACCTTTTTCCCTCGATTTTCTAGCCAGAACAGCTCCCACTGCATAGTCGCTGGCATCACACATCACTTCGAACGGATGATCCCAGTCAGGAGCCCGGATAATTGGTGCAGACACCAGCTTTTCTTTGAGGAGGTTGAAAGCAGCCTTGCACTGTTCATCAAAATTGAATTCCACCTCATTTTGAAGAAGTCTGGTAAGGGGTTGGGCTATTTTGGCGAAGTCCTTAATAAATCGTCGATAAAATCCTACATGCCTCAGAAAACCCCTTATTCCCTTCTGGTCAGTAGGGAATGTCAGTTTGGAAATGACGTCCACTTTGGCTTGATCCACCTGTATACCTCTCTCTGACACCACGTGTCCTAGGACGATCCCTTCTGTGACCATGAAATGACACTTCTCAAAATTCAAGACCAGGCTCTTTGCTTGACACCTCCCCAAAACTATGTCCAAGTGATGAAGGCATGAGTCGAACGAGTCCCCGTAGACTGTAAAGTCATCCATGAATATCTCTATGCACTCCTCAATCAGATCGGAAAATATGCTCATCATGCATCGTTAGAATGTTTCTGGAGCGTTGCAAAGACCGAATGGCATGCGTCTGTACGCGTAAGTTCCAAATGGGCAAGTAAAGGTGGTTTTGTCCTGGTCTTCAGGGTCCACGTAGATTTGAAAATACCCGCTGTACCCATCTAAAAAATAGAAGTATTTCTTCCCAGCCAGACGCTCCAACATCAAGTCGATGAACAGTAGGGGGAAGTGGTCTTTCCTGGTTGCGGCATTCAGTTTGCGGTAGTCTATGCACATCCGCCAACCAGTAACTAGCCTTGTTGGTATTGGCTCATTCTTCTCATTCTGAACCACTTGAATCCCTGACTTCTTGGGGACCATGTGGACAAGGCTGACCCACTCGCTATCGGGTACCGAATAGATAATTCCCAATGACAGCAACTTCAAGATTTCTTTCAATATTTCCTCCCGCATGTTGGGGTTCACCTTCCTCTGCGAATCTCGATGTGCTTTCGCTCCTTCTTCTAGCCTGATATGATGCATACAGACATTGGGGCTTATCCCTACCAGATCTGTAAGGCTCCATCCAATTGTTTTTTTGTTCCTGCCTAGAATGGTCAGTAGCCTTGCCTCTTGTTCTTTCGTCAGACTGCTGCTGATAATCACTGGGTATGAGTTTTCCTCCCCTAAGAAAGCATACTTCAGGGTTGCTGGTAGTTTTTTCAATTCAACTTGTGGGAGAAGTATGTCAGCTGCTAGAATGCTCCTCGCAGCATCCCTCTCTTTTCCTAACTCTTCATCTGAAATTTCCTCTGTACTGACTGGTAGCTGAGCCCCTGCGGCTCCAATAAATTCCGATTTCTTACGGAAATCCTTATTTGCTCATTCTATCTCTTCGTCAGTTAACCCTTGGCTACTGATCAGATCGCACCATGCAGCCGCTTCTACGTCAGGCTGCTCATACACATCCAATGCTTGGAGTTTTTCCTGTAATAATTCAGTCTCAAGAAAATCTTGGACTAGGGGGTCAATTACATCAACGTACCATAGATTCTCAGAATCGATAAGCTTTTTCATTGCCTCATTGATATCAAATGTGAATTTCTACCAATGAAAATCAATACAAATTGTCCCTTCAGCCATGTCCACGATTGTCTTAACTGTTCTTAAAAACGGTCTCCCTAGCAAAATACCACTAGACTCCCTAGCTTCAAACTCACTCATCTTGATCACATAAAAGTCAGCAGGATAAGTAAAATTATGCACTCTCACCAACACATTTTCTAACACACCCTCAGGATTTATGCATGACCTATCAGCCAGTTGGATTAATACCCTAGTGCTCGATAATGTTACTCCATTCAGCCGATTATAAACTGACATTGGCATAACATTTATAGAAGCTCCCAGATAACACATTGCATGCTCGATTTTTACATCTTCTATAGTTATAGGCAAAGTGAACATACCTGGATCGGCTCTCTTGGGCGGTAGCTTTTCCTGCACAATCACTGACGCTATCCCTTCCACCATGATCTTTCCATCATTCTAGGCCTTCCCGGCTATGAACTCCTTGATAAATTTTCCAAGTG
Source organism: Salvia splendens (assembly GCF_004379255.2). NCBI lineage: Eukaryota > Viridiplantae > Streptophyta > Magnoliopsida > Lamiales > Lamiaceae > Salvia > Salvia splendens. The sequence continues at coordinate 17,698,485 of NC_056037.1, read as the reverse complement.
GGGGCAGCTTCACGGCTTGGAGGAATGGTATGGTGACATCCAGCTTCCCAAAAATTGACAAGTAATCCACTGGGTTTTCCTTCTTCCACTTGGTCACGAAACGGTAAGGGAATGGTTTTTTTCCTTTCTCCTCTTCAAGCGGTTCTTCAACATCCTTTCCAGAGTCTCTCTGGGGCACATTCGGGGTTGGAGTCTCCTTCGTGGGTTCCGTTTCCTTTAGAGAGTCTCTCATGGGCAGTACGCCTTTTGTTTCACCCTTTTCCAATGGCGCTTCATCCAAAAAGAATGGATCCTGTATCTGAGGTAGAGGTCTGTTGAGCTCTCCTTCCGAGACGACATCCTTCAGTATATTCGTCCCACTAGGCTCTTTGTTGGACTTCTTCGGTTGGGGCCCCTCATAGGCAGTACCGGACCACAATGTGACCTTGCTCACATTTTCCTTTTCAGGAACATGGACTGTGGATGGGAGTTTTCCTGAATTCCCCTTCATTTCACCCATTGAACTCGCCAGCTGAGCCAATTGCCTATTCATCATGTCTATGTTCGCCATATGCTCCTTCTGGGCATTCTGCATCCCCTGCACTACTTCATTATTGGACTGCAACTCACCCTTGATACTTTGCTGCGAAGCGAGCAATTCTCCCATCATGTCCTCCATAGATCTCCTTGACCTGTTAGGATATTGGGACTGATTTGGCCCTTGGTGCTGGTTATACTGGGGGTTTTGGTTGGGTGGGTAATTTTGGAAGTTTTGCTGGTTCTGGTTAGGTGGGTAGTGGTTATACTGGCTAAGAGGGTTGTACTGGTCTTGGTGATGTTGATTCTGGTTCTGGTTCTGGACTTGGAAATGGTTTTGGTTTTGGAACTGGTTTTGGTTCTGCTGATGTTGGGAACCTTGATTATGCTGACTCTGGTAATTTTGAAAGTTTCTCTGGTGGGGTTGTACATAGACAGAGTTTGAGTTTTGGTTCTGTGGGTTCTGGTTATGGGGTTGTTAGTTCCTTCCTGACCAGTTGGATTGGTGGTCGGGATTTGCTGGGCCATGGTTGGAATTCTGGTTCGGGTGGGGGTTGTATTGGTTCTGACCTTGACCTTGGTTCTGATTTTGGTTCCCATCTGCCCATCGAAAATTTGGATGGTCCCTCCATGGTGCGTCCCGCTATCTCCCTTGGATCCAACTCCCACTAGAGTTATAGTACCCTGCAGCATTGACTTGCTCCATGTTGACGAAGTCATTCGGCTGATCGTAGGCTGTCCCTTGATTCCCCTGCTCTGCATCCTTATAGCTCCTAGTTGGGGAAGGTGGTGGTGCGTTCTTCTCGATTGCGCTCAGGAGTGTCTTTTTCAGCTCTTCCATTTTCAAATCCATCTTCTGCTCTATCTTCCGCTCCTGTTCAGTAGACGAGGCACTCACAATTCTTTCTCTGCTGTAGCCATCCCTTGAATTGTCGTACTCCTTCTTTGCGGTCAAAAGCTTCCCTAGGACCTTTCGCTTCACTGACCCTTAGTTGTGTGAAGCTTCCTCCTGACGACGATTTTTCCAAGTCTTTTGTTGTCTTGTTCATCCCCTCATAAAAGGTATGATGTATCTCTATATCGGCCATACGATGGTTCAGACATGCATCCAAAAGACTCATATACTTCGCCCAATAATCACTCAAGGGTTCATCGTAACCTTGCTTCACACTGGTTATCTCTCTCTTCAGCGTACTCGTCTTAGATGACGGAAAAAATTCACCTAAGAAGGCTGACTTGAAATCGGCCCAACTCTCATTGGAGTCGGGTGGCAGGCGCATGAACCATGTGTTGGCCTCCCCTTTTAGGACGAACGACAAAGCTTTCAATCTGTAGTCATCCTCGGTTGCCCCCGCTGGCCTTGTCTGTGCCCTACAAATTTTACAGAACTCATGAAGGAATTCGTAACGGCATTCATAGCTTTTCCCACAGTGTGTGGGTAGGATTGCAATAACATGGGGCTTCACATCACAAGCCTTCTGTCCTAGAGTGACAACTATAGCTTGAGGCGGTTCTCCTTCGGTATGCGCGTTCAGCTTCCCTATCTCCGGGTCTTCATCTATATGGGTAGCCATTATCCTTGGGTTACCCTCCAACTGTAGCACCTGTTCTGGTATTCCTCCTTCTATGGTGTCTTGCTCTTCGTTACTACTCGTGCCTAGGTCAGACAGGGCTGTCGATAGGCCAGAACGAGTGGTCACGAGTATAGTCCCTCGTTGAAGTATCTTCGGTCTCCAATGGTCAGGAGCCGAACTGCTTCTCATAAACTGAAAGAAAAAGAAAAGTTATACACAATATGTACGCCAAAGTATCACACAAAAGAACAGTAAATAACGCCATTCATCCCCGGCAGCGGCGCCATTTGAAAGAGCAGGTTTGTGCAGGTATCGCGTCAAGCAAAGGATGTGTCCTACTGATCAGGATGGACGTCCCAGCTAAGCCTGAACCTGGTATCAATAATTCCTCAACCCACTTCTACTGACTAGTATAGTGGATATAAGGGTCGAATCCCACAGAGATGAATACGCTTTGGTAATTGTGGTGATATTCTGGAAAGGTTGGTTAGCTACTACGCTTTGGGTTGAGATTATAACTAGACTGGAAATTAAGGTGGTACTCTACTGACTAGGAGGTGTGAAAGATGATTGATAAGCAGTTGTGTACGTGAGAGTGGGGGAACATTATGTTTCAGAAAATATGTGGAAGGTACGGGGTTACTGTAAAAGGCTAAACGGAATATCAGAGAATAAGTGGTAGTTAGGTTACTAGACTGACAGGTCTGTAGGGTACCAGCAGAAAAGGTAGATAAAAGTAAGGACAAAAGCAAAAAGTAACTAAAAAGCAAAAGTGGTCCCAAACTTAGATGTGGATGTTATCTTCTCCAACATGAATAAACTCAGATCAACAAACCCAGAATTCATCACCGAGAGTTTCAGATTAACAACTCACGATAACAGATCTAACAATTAAAACTCCAAATCAAAAGATTAAACTAGCGAAACTGAAATTACGCGCACTGGGTAGCATGCAAGGTGGCAGAATCTGAACCTGGAATTCATACTTAACCATTTCGGATCTAAATCTAGCATCAAACTCAATTCACAAACTCAGAACAATCAACATAAAAATGAAAACATGCATTCAACACTTGGAAATTAAAGTAGCAACTAGATATGCACTATCTAGGCAGAAAGAAATTGAATCAAACAGAAAACGATGCACAAAGACAACTTCATAGCATTAAAACGTCTGGATCTCAACCAAAGTACTTCAAAATCAGCAAGTATTGAAAATGCAACAGATCTAACGTAGGAAAAACAAGTAAGATTAACTACGGAAGCAATTAAAGATTGTTTTGCCACTTCGGGCGATGAAACGACTATCACTACTCGACGAACTGGCTGGAACGAGATAATGCGGAACTCCGGCGAACTGGTGAACTTCAGGTGACCATGGCTGTGGCGAGGAATGAGAAGATGTAGGACAATGCTAAAAGGAATGATCTACCGAGAGAGAATTCTAACTAAGTGTAGAGCTCCTAAAGTTGATGATCATTCTCTCTTCAAGTGGCGTCTATTTATATGGAGGCCTGCCCTTGATTTTTAGGGTAGATTTTCTTAATGTAATGACTCTTTTGCCCTTGTTGTGGTTGATCTTCCCAGCAATCCTTCTTCTCCATCTTGAGCCTTTTTGGCATGCATACTGGTCAGTATAGCAACATTCTGATGCCCTTTTCACCTGAGTTGTCCGACTCTTACCATACTGACTAGAACTCTTTCCCTGCACACTTTAGCAACTGTTTTGCAGATATAATCCAATTATGCACACACACACACACACACATATATATATATATATATATATATATATATATATGGATGTATTCATTTCTTTTTTGTATCTTTTGTTCTATTATTCTTTTTAATCTCAACCCTACGATTTTGTCATCCGACGGTTAGATTGATGCCACGTGTCATTTAATAATGCAGATTTTTAGTTGAATAATGCACGCCGACTAATAATACACCATTATAGTGTAATAATGCAGATTTTCAGTTGAATAATGCACACCGACTAATAATGCACCATTATAGTGTAATAATGCAGATCATCACAACCATCCAATTCAAGGATCCAAGGGTCGTGATTAAAAAGAATCTTGGACTGAAAAGCTGTGAAGAACCTTAACACACCCCTATATATATATATGTATATATATATATATATATAGTAGTGATCTATGGCAAGTGCTCATTAAGCACATAACTAGAGAACAAATCACAGCCACAAGATTAAGAAAATCAAGGGCTAGTAATTAATACATTTGATTTTTGAATTTAAAGGAAAAATTAGTTCCATCTATCTCAAATTTACTTTACAATAACAAGGCGGGGGTATAATGGTCATTGCACAGAAAAAATTAGATTACCGCCACTGTCAAAAAATGGATAGCAGTAGCAGTAACACACGATGACGGAGATCTACACACGATAGAAGTAAAATCATTATAATAGTGATGCGTTTTGTTAACAACAGTGAAGTAAAATCATTCTAATAGTGATGTGTTTTGTAAACAACAGTGAAGTAAAATCACGCTAATAGTGATGTGTTTTGTAAACAACAGTGAAGTAAAATCCCGCTAATAGTGATGTGTTTTGTTAACAACAGTGAAGTAAAATCACGCTAATAGTGAAGTGTTTTGTAAACAACAGTGAAGTAAAATCATGCTAAGAGTGATGTGTTTTGTAAACAACAGTGAAGTAAAATCATGCTAAGAGTGATGTGTTTTGTAAACAACAGTGAAGTAAAATAATGCTAAGAGTGATGTGTATGTTTTGTAAACAACAGTGAAGTAAAATCATGCTAAGAGTGATGTGTTTTGTAAACAACAGTGAAGTAAAATAATGCTAAGGGTGATGTGTTTTGTAAACAATAGTGAAGTAAAATCATGCTAAGAGTGATGTGTTTTGTAAACAACAGTGAAGTAAAATCATGCTAAGAGTGATGTGTTTTGTAAACAACAGTGAAGTAAAATAATGCTAAGGGTGATGTGTTTTGTAAACAACAGTGAAGTAAAATAATGCTAAGGGTGATGTGTTTTGTAAACAACAGTGAAGTAAAATCATGCTAAGAGTGATGTGTTTTGTAAACAACAGTGAAGTAAAATCATGCTAAGAGTGATGTGTTTTGTAAACAACAGTGAAGTAAAATCATGCTAAGAGTGATGTATTTTGTAAACAACAGTGAAGTAAAATAATGCTAAGAGTGAGGTGTTTTGTATACAACAGTGAAATAAAATCATGCTAAGAGTGATGTGTTCCAATGTTATAGTGATGTTTCTTTTATTCTTTTTCCTAATTAGACGTAATGACTAATTACTTAATGAGCCCATTAATGCTAACTAACCAAAATCATAGTAGTATGTCACCGCATACGACACACTCATAAAAATCAAAAACACTTTCCATTTCAAAAATCATGATGAAAATTTACAGATCCAAACATCACCAACAAATATACACACACACGCACGTAAATACTCTCATGTTCACAAGCATAAAAATCATAAAATAAAATAAAAAACACTATTCCATTTCAAAAATCACGACGACCAAACAAACACAAATATACAGATTCAAACATCACCAACAAATACACACACACACGTAAATTTCCAGAGGTGATACATTTTTATTTTTATTTTTTGAGTTCATACAATTTCAAAAAATCCACAGAGTTTATACATGCTCCATGACTATGAATTGAAGCACAAGGTGATGAATTAATCATAAATTTTCAGAGCGTATTAAACATGCCATAGAGTGGATCATAACGTGTTAAGCTGCGGAGGCTAGCCTCAACTGTCGACTTCGCCATGACATCATCGTTAGCAAACCTCACCTTCTTCACTGTCGTCTTCTTCTTTAGGCCATCTTTCAAGGCCCCTAAAGTTAATGCAAAATAATAAAGGGAAAAAAACCCTTAGTTAAGATGGTGTATGTTTCAATTCCGGAACAGGGCATGTAAATTCTTCTCCTATTGTTGAAGTTGCTTCGCCATATACCATATTCCTATCAAAACCCGCTGCCGGAAGTTCTTCTTGACGGAACTCGGCGCTTTAGCCGCCGTCTGAAATCTGCTGTTGCCGCTGCTATCTCCACCATCGCGCTTCACAATGGATCTCCGCCTAATGCATCACGCTGGAGATGAAGACGAAGCGGTAGGAGGTTGAAGGGGAGCAGGAAGAGACGGAGCGCAGCAAGTGGGCCATAGAGATGACCGGGAGAAGCAGCTGCGAGAGGCAGCCGGTGGAGGAGGGCGTCACCTAAGAGGAGGTTGATTTGTGCTCCTCCACCTCCTTCGTAGAGATAGAGAGTATGCACGAATGTGGTGTGTATGTCAAAATATGGAACAATGTATTTCCCAAAATACCCCCATGCAATTTTTATTAATAGAAAATGAATACTTAATTTAGTCATTAGATTAAGATAATGAGTGGCTGAGATTTGTTCTCTAGTTATACACTTAATATTAGTTATACTTTGATCACCCCCCTATATATATAGGGTCTTCATCTACCAAAATAATTCCTTAAGTATAGAAATACAGACTATATCTATACCGTCGGATCTGGAGATTAATGGCTAAGATTTGGAGTGACTCCTCGTTTTTTATGGGTCATAATAAGACCGATCTGTGTCATGTGCGGGGTAATTTAGGAATCGAAAATATTAGGAACCGTCGTTCCGTTTTTTAGGCGCTGATTAATTGGGATTTGGGAGTAATTACTGCACACGCTTAAGTTGGTGCTTGGATTCCCACGCCATTCAATTTCACTCTCATTAAACAAAAACTCTCCAATTTCCCTCAAATCTTCTTCTTCTACCGCCAAATCAACAAAAAATCCTCCAACAAAAAATCATCGCGGCTCAAAATCGACGTCTCGTCCACAAATTCGTCGTCTCCTCCACAAAAACATCGCCTCTTCCAGAAAATCGTTTCCTCTACAAAAACCCTATTCCTACTTCAGAAAATCGACGAAGAAGGGGAACCAAATACCTAATTCAACAATGGTCAACACTCGAGCAACTGGATCTGCTAGTCATGACGGAAAAGGTTAGTAAGTTTTTGTTACCTTGACATACATTTGACAAAATCAGGCCAAACTTTAACTTCAGTTCGTTGTTCGACACATAGTGTATCAGAGAACGAACGCGAAGAAGAAGATACCGCGGATCCCAAAAGCACCGAATGGTAAGTCGATTTCACATTCTGGGATTTGGATGCATGTAGTTTTGTTTCGATTTTGGAACTTTGGTATTTAATTGTGGTTTTTTGTTTCATAAGCAAAACGACAAACTTCCACAAAACCCTCAACTGAAGTGATTCCTGCTAGCCATGACATAAATCAAGGATAAAGTTATATATTTGAACACTGTTGTGTATGAGAATTATGTAATTTGTAATGGTGCAGTGACAATGTGGAACCCAGGGCCAACTTATTTTGCACGATGTGTAACCATATATTTCCATGACCCAAATATTCGTTTAGTATGACCCAAAAGCATAGCTGATGGTTTTTGGTTATTGTTAGTGTATTCTCCGGTCGTATGACCTAGGGCCTGCTTATTATGGCCCAAGTTAACCATATGTTTCATGACTCGAATATTCGTTTAGTATGACCCAAAAGTCGTTGTTGATATTTTTCGTTATTGTTAGCGTATGCTTTGGTCGTATGACCCAGTTCCAGCTTGTTATGACCCGATTTAACCATATGTTTCCATGACTCAAATATTCGATTAGTATGACCCAAAATCATATTTTATGTTTGTGGTTATTGTTAGTGTATTCTTCGGTCGTACTAATATTTGGAACCCATGACCAGCTTATCTGATATATTTCATATAATTGCTCTTTTAGTTTGATGTTTGATACCATTATCCAAAGTATTCGGTTCGACAAACATAGTGAATTGCAGGGTGGTCTCGCAAGAAGAATCAGTGTGAAACAAGGAAACAAAACTAACATAAATGAATTACAAAATTGTGTTGTTACACCACAGGCTGGAGTAAACAAGGTAATTCTTGTGTAATAATTCTTTACGTTTATTGATTAATGCTATAAATAGGGTTCTATAATGGTATTATCGTACGATATGTAGAAATTATTATTGCAGATCTATGACATGCGTAAACAGATCTAACACATTGCATGTTTTATAGAGGACGTTCTTTTGTAAGTGTTTAGCAATGATTGGTTGTCACAATCAATGCAAATCAGTGATCAACGTACCTATTCAGAGGTTGAAGACGAGTTGGAGAATGACAAACAATGTTGATGAAACGGGGTTTGTTTGCCTAGACACCTTGAAGTCTACATGAGTGAAAGAGAGGGTCAATGGAATTGTGGACTATCGACTAAAAACAAAGGTGTGCTTCAGTATTTAAGAGCTAAATACAACCGTGTGTTGATGGTGGCATGAAATAATCATAGCGCGTTACTGAATAAAGAGGCGGCATCTAAACATTATGCAAAGGAGAATAAGAAAAAAAAGATCAACATAGAAAATATGATAGCTAACTATGGATCTCGCCAAATGTTTATGTCGTACCTTAAATTAGTGAAACATTTTGTTCATTTCTTTAAAGATAGTATTTCTCTTGTTTTTGAATCATGTTTATACGGCGGCTGGATGCCATTGGTACTATATACTGTTTCATCTATAAGATGAGAAAAAATTCCATTACAATGACCTTTGAATGCTTTCCTCTTATTTCTTGTAGACGATAGCCCATGCGATGAACATTACTCGATACACTGGGTCATAATAAATGAATATGTGTGTCATAGAATTGTTAGGTTAATTTGTGTCATAATGTACCAATAGTCGAGGCATGGCGTAAAACTACTGAATACCAGAATGCCTCATACAATTTGATAGATATGTTTGCATGAAACAAACTGATTAGTAGTACGAACGAAGAATATTCTCGTGTTTTGAACATATTAAAAAACCAAATATGGGATTCTACTCATGTTTTAAACATATTAATAAAGCTAGTATGATTGAAGCATGCAAAAACAATTATTAAAAACAACAGTTATGCTTTTGGGTCATACTAAACGATTTTATGTGTCATAAAAGTATGTGGGTATATTGGGTTATAATAATGCAATATTAGAGTCATGACGTAAAACTACTGTTTTATATGCCAAAAACTTAATCTATTCTTTTGGTTCATACTAGATGAATATATGGGTCATGAAAACTTAATGGTAAACTGAGTCATAATAATCCAATGTTCCAGTCATGACATAAAACAACTAAGAAACAGAATGCCTAATACAAATATGAATGAACTCAGTAATTTCTAACAACGTGACATTGCAAATAAAATGGTCTCCAAAAAAAACTTAAACTGACGTTAGTTTTTTGAAGTAACGTCAGTTTAAGTTTTTTCAAAAAACCCTAAACCCTAAACCTTAACCCTATCAAACTTCAGAGTCCAGAGCCTTTGTCCTAGCGGCAAGGAGCTTAGACATTATTGCATGAGGTGCCGAGTTCGAGCCCTCTTGACATCAGTTGTAATTTCCTCCTATCTATAGTATAGGAGTTTATTTGTAATTTCCTCCCTTATATAGGAGTTAATTATTTTAAAAAAATAAAAAAAAAACCTATCAAACTTCAGAATTTCTTCTAGACCGCCGCTTTTCGTTCTCTTTGAATTTGTCGCAATTCCTTGAATCGTGGTAACCCCACTCCTAACATTTCTTGCATTGACGCAAAGGCTTCCTCTTAAGCTTCAAAGCCTTCTCCACTCTTGAGGGGAGTCTACTACCACATCCCTTCGTGCTGACGACTTCGGGTGGTTGAACATCTACTTCCCGGGGTGCCTCAGCCCCATTAAATTCCTAAATTAGTTTCTTCTATAGGGCATTCTGGTGTATTTAAATCCGTAATAATTCATAATCAGAAAACACCAAAAAACTAACGATTAAGAAAAGACAAGTTTCCATCTACTGGATGTAGAATGATAATAGGTCATAATATGAAGAAATCGTGGCATACAACTCATACAACTATCTTATACGAAAATGGGTCATACTATACACAAATCGAAGCATAGCGGACAAATCGATCAAATAATATAGTTGAAAAGATTCATACAACCGAAGACGATGACATACACAGATACAAATATGTGAATCGGAACATAACAAACAAATGAAAATAAAAAACATAACCATAACCTGTATTCCCAATAACGTCATCGGAGTGTGATTGATTATCTACGGGCGAAGTAGATTGTGTGTCGGATTCCATTTTTGGAGTTGCGATCTGCCAACGTGGATGATATAGAATTGAAAATGGAACAGATTAATCTGGAACACGATTGGAGTTGGGATCTTCCAACGACGATGATATAGAATTGAGAATAGAAAAGATTAATCTGGAACAATTGTAATGGAAGTTTGATGGTACAGTGGCTGAAGAAGATGAATATACGAAGGAGAAGAAGTTGAGTCAATTCAAATCATAATTGACGCATATGATTTGTTAGTGGAAAGAGAAATGTCAAAATTATAGGAGATGCCTTAACCAACGAGATGTAGCTAATGACTTAATTAATCTTATTGGATTTTTAGTGAATAAAATAATAAGATTTAAGGAATTAATTGAGCCATTAGATCTTTTAATATCAAGATGATCTTGCCAGATCCTAAGGCTGAAAGTTGGCCTGTATTACTTTGTTTAAAGCCATACTTGTTTTGATCAACATCCTATATATATATATATATATATATGGAGATGATCAAAATAAAAATGCATTTAAATCCAGAAATGCAGTCTAAATCTTAGCCCTAGGATTAGATGATCTAATGGTCAATAATTAACCAAAAATACGGAAGGTCATAATTAAGCAATTTTAGGTCATATTATAATATTTGGGTTTAATGTCATGCTAAGATCATTTTAGGTCATGTTTTGTTAGCATGACCTAAAAATTAACTAACTATGACCTAAAAGTGCCCTACGTATGATATTGTTCTGCGTTTCTGTATTTAAACCTAGTTTTGCATATATCAATGGAGACCATATTTCTATACTTAGGGACTTCTTTTGATAGATTTAAATCCAAATCATAGCGCATTATTGAATAAAGCGACAGCATCCAAACATTATGCAAAGGAGAGCAAGAAAACAAAGATCAACGTAGAAAAGATGATAGCAAACTACGGATCTTAATCAATGGTTATGTCATACCTAAAACTACTGAAACTTTTTTTCATTTCTTTATAGTATACCACTATTTTAAGTAAATGATGTTTAGACCTTGTAATTCTCGATTTTTGAACCATGTTTTATAAATGTCAGATGGATATTATTGTTACTTCACTATATATATTATTTCATCTGTATTTATTTTGGAGTCTCTATGTACTAGTAATCCACTATAATTTACCAATTAATAAAAATACAGAGCAATCAAAGCTCTTCATCTGTCAAATTATTCTGCTGTTATTGACAAATTTAAAAATTAGGTCATATTATTATGACCAAAAAATACAATAAAAAAGACCAAACAACACCTATTCTTTTCCATCCAACAATATTAATATGACTGAAAACTGCACTTACAATGACCTAAATTGCCATATTGAATAATACATTAGTTGTTTGAGTAAAAATAGAATCGGTTAAGGGTACTGCAATCCTCTTTTTTCTTGTAGTCGAAATACCATATGATGATAATTACTTCATACATTGGGTCATAATAAATGAATATTTGGGTCATGTCAGAGTATGAGTAATTTATGTCATAATAATCCAATATTCGAGTCATTATATAACACTACAGAGTACCAGAATGTGTCATACAAATCTGATCGAAATGTTCGAATCAAACAAACGGAAGTAAAATAAACGATAACACAAACATCTTTCAGTTTTTTGGGTCATACTAAATGAATATTTGGGTCATAATAATCAAATAATCGAGTCATTACATAAAACTACGGAGTACCAGAATGCGTCATACAAATCTGATTGAAATGTTCATATCAAACTATATGTATGGGATGGATCTGGCAACAACGACGATGGAACAAATTGATACAAAAGTATATGATGAACGATGGTATAGGATTGAAAATGAAACGCAAATGGAACAGATTGATGCAACGACGAAATCTAGAAACTAATTGATCTAGAATAATAAATCTCCATGGAAATAAGTATAATGGAAGATCGTCTGATGAATATGGAAGATATGAAGGATTTGAAGTTATGGAATGTTAATTCATCACTCACGCAGATGATTTGTTTGTGATAGGCAACATTATAGGATTTTCTATAACAGACGATTACATAATAGGACATAAGTAACCTTATAGGATTAATAATGATTAAAATAATAATATTTCAGAAATTAATATAGCCATTAGATATTTTAATCTTAAGATGATCTCGAGTAATCCTAAGGACCACATTTGGCCTCTATTTCTTTATTTAAACTCATTCTTGTTTTGATCAAAATCCTATATATATATATATATATATATATATATATATATATATATAGGGTCCTGTTAGGTTGAGATTATTTAGCTAAATTGAGAAATGAGATGCAATATCAGCCACTAATCCACAAGATTAACTAAATGTCAACAGCTATCACATTATGTCAACACGTGGGTATAAGTGTCATTTCATTTCAATAGTCAGAATATCAAATGTCAACAGCTCGTATTAAAATGTCAACAACTAAAAGATAACACTTACAATTCACATATCAATACCGAGAATATCAAATGTCAACAACTCGTATTAAAATGTCAACAACTAAAAAATAACACATACAATTCACATTTGAATACCGAGAATATCAAATGTCAACAACTCGTATTAAAATGTCAACAACTAAAAAATAACACTTACAATTCACATATCAATACCGAGAATATCAAATGTCAATAACTCGTATTAAAATATCAACAACTAAAAAATAACACTTATAATTCACATTTGAATACCGAGAATATCAAATGTGAAAAACTAAAAAATAACACTTACAATTTACATTTGAATACAGAGAATATCAAATGTCAACAACTCGTATTAAAATATCAACAACTAAAAATAACACTTATAATTCACATATCAATTACGAGAATATCAAATGTCAACAACTCGTATTAAAATGTCAACAACTAAAAAATAACACTTATAAGGATTCACCGAATGCTTCGATCTGATCCACACAAGCAACAACGTCACCAAATGCTTCGATCTGATCCACACAAGCAACAACGCTCTTGCGGAGCTTCAATTCCAAATCTATTTTAATTTCTTACAATTCAATTACCATTCCCAAACGTATGATAAAATTTCTCAATTTTAAAATTACCAATTCAAATTTGTTTATCTTTAATAAACAGCAGCTTTTGTTTATAGCACAGTGCAAAACAAATTTTTCGGCAGTGGGAATTGAAATAGAAAATTCAGCTCAATTGAATCACAAATTCAGATTATGAACTGCATCTACTCATCTATTTCCAAATTCAGACGAAATCGACCAGAAATCAAAATTCATTTACCGCACAAAATTAGTCGATCGAAATTTCCTCTGCATCGCGCTAAAATGGAGATCTTCGCGCCGGCCTCCTCGAGCTGCTTCTTCGCCTCCTCCGCCTCCTCCTTCGTCACTCTTTCCTTGAATTTCTTCGGCAATCCTTCAATCAATTTCTTCGCCTCCTTCAGCGCCAGGCTCGTCAGAGCCCTAACCACCTTAATCGTCGCGATCCTTGAGTTGCTTGGCACGTCGTCGATCACCACGTCGAAGGGGGCGAAGGAGGCGGCGGAGACGCCGAGCTTGTCCTGGAGGTACTCGACGAGCTTCTGAGTGTCGGCGAGGGTGAGGTTCGAGATCTGGTCGCCGAGCTCGACGACTTTCTCCGGAGCATCGACGGCGGCGAAGGGTGGAGGTGTGTGGTGCGGCGGCGGAGGGGGAAGGTTTTGAGGGGAAATTCGATGGTGTGGCAGGGAATGTGGGGTGGGTGAGTGGTAATCTAAAAAAAATATAGAATTACTATTCTGCCCTTTCACAATTAATTAATGTAAAAATATTTTCTATGTGGCAAATTCTTGACCACTCATTTAATAAAAATGAGTGGTTGAGATTGCATCTCATTTCTCAATTAGCTTAAAAAATCTCAATTGATCATGAACCTATATATATATATATATATATATATATATATATATATATATATATAGGGTTTTAATCTATGTAAAACTAGATTTAAATACAGAAACACATAACAATATCATGCGTATGGCATATTTAGGTCATTGTTAGTTTATGTTTAGGTCATACTGACAAAGCATGACCTAAAATGATCTTAACATGACATTAAACTCAAATCTTATAATATGACCTAAAACTGCTTAATTATGACCTTCCGTGTTTTTGGTTAATTATTTACCATTAGATCATCTAATCCTAGGGCCAAGATTTGGGCTGCATTTCTGGATTTAAACACATACTTGTTTTGATCATCTCCCTATATATATATATATATATATATATATATATATATATATATAGGAAAATGATCAATACAAAACTTGATCTCAATACAAAATCCAGACCAAGTCCTGACCATGAGATTTGACAATCCAATGGTCAATAATTAAACAAAAACACGGAGGGTCATTGTAAAGCAGTTTTAGATCATATTATAAACTTTGGGTTTGAGGTCATGTTAAGATCATTTTATGTCATCCTTACTATAATGACGTAAAAATAAGCTTACAATGACCTAAAAATGACTTTTGTATGCTTGGTTCTGCATTTTTGTATTAAGAATGGTTTTGCATGGATCAAAACCCTATATATAAATATATATATATATATATATATATATATATAGGGTAGTGTTAAACTCCTTTTCTCCCCTTAGATTTAAGTTCCTTCTCAATTTGGAGCGTTAGATTTGGACGATGGACGATCCGGATTACATTCCTAGATAATCATCCCATAATTCATTATTTAGTGTATTTCGTGCATTATGAGGGTCAATTAGTAATTTTATATACTCAAAACTGACGAAAACGTATTGGGCGAAATTTAAGCGGGATATACCCACTACTTTCCATCTACTCAACACCTCATTCATCGTCAAACGAATTAACTCCTATTCTCTCTCCCGCTTCTCTCTCCAGATTCGTCTACTCAATTTCCAACCCTTTCAAAACCCTAGCCGCCACCTCTAAAGAGCTCGCTGTTTTCTCAAAAATTCAACCGATGTTTCCTTCGATTTCCAATTATCCTTCCAGTTTTGAACCAGATTTCACTGCGTTCTAAGAAGAGGTAGGTTTTCCGAATGGTATTTTATTGGTTTACGTTATGAGTTCCCACAAGCGGTTCCCAACTTTCGCCCTTAACACATTACCCACACAACGGTACTCCCGATTACCATCAACCGCGAGTATTTGGTAATACAATCTTATAGGGTATTGTTTGATTGGTGTTCTGCGCAGTTGTCAAAATGACGAAAAGAGGACAATCATCAAATTCACAACAATCTCAGAAAGACGGTGAGTTTCTGTTTTTAGTTGCATTTCGAATACCTGGACTGCTGCTCTGATTCTGTGCTTGATGTATTTGAATTTTAATCCCACGTGTTTTAATCGAGTTTGTACATTATTTTCATCATTGTGCGAATTAATTTAACTTATGTATCCATTATCCGTATGCTGGTGAACATTATTTTATAAAATAATTCAATGGTACTGTGTTCTTTAATGTACTGGATCTGCACATTTTAGGCCTATATAAATACATTGTAACTGTATAACATTCAAGAAACTGCCGTTGGTCATTGTTGAAATAGCGGATGCAGAAGTTTTATGCTCATTAAGTAAATGATTTTGTTCATTAATTTTTATATTTGTATTCATTATATGACATGTATCATGCATCATGTCACTGTTGTTTTTATATTGTCAAGGAGTTGATCGAATATTTGTTAGTTCATTACTAGGTATAAGCTCTTCATTATTAGCCGATGTGCTTACATTATTTGCCTATGTGCATGCATTATGTTCATTTCTGTTTTTAATTGTCAACAGCCAAATGAAATATTTGTTTATTCATAACCTCATATAATCTCTGCATTACGTTCATATGTTAATGAATTATTTTCCTATATGCATGAATTGTCGTTGGTCATTGTTGATATAGCGGAGACAGAAGTTTTATGCTCATTAAGTAAATTATTTTGTTCATTATTTTGTATATTTGTATTCATTATATCTCATGTATCATGCATCATGTCATTTTTTTTTATATTGTCAAGGAGTTGATCGAATATTTGTTTGTTCATTACTTGGTATAAGCTGTTCATTATTAGGCGATGTGCTTACATTATTTGCCTATGTGCATGCATTATGTTCATTTCTATTTTTAATTGTCAACAGCCAAATGGAATATTTGTTTATTCATTACCTCATATAATCTCTGCATTACGTTCATATGTTAATGAATTATTTTCCTATATGCATGAATTGTTTTTTCTTTTGTTTTATATAGTCAAAGTGTAAAGGTATCAATTGTTACATTGTTTGTATTATAACTATATATAACTGCATTATTTACCTGCATTGTTCATTGTATTCATCAATTGTTACATTGTTCATGTTGCTGCTGCTGGACAGGGACAAAACAACTTAGGATAGACATAGAAGATGCAGTAGATGATGTACTGCCTGTTGGAATAGCCCAAAAATTCCGCGAAAGATTAACGGAAGCAACAACAAGTAGTGCACAAACTAAGGTTTATGACAAAAAGAATAAAGGCAGAAAGGATGACTATTTGTACTGTCGGCGTACACCTGCCGAGTTCTTGTCATGCTTAAAAAGTGTAACGCCGCATCAAAAAGAAGTCTATTTGTACTGGATCTGCACATTTTAGGCCTATATAAATACATTGTATTCAACTGTATAACATTGAAGAAACTGCCATTGGTCATTGTTGAAATAGCAAAGGCAGAAGTTTTATGCTCATTAAGTAAATGATTTTGTTCATTAATTTGTATATTTGTATTCATTATATGACATGTATCATGCATCATGTCCATGTTGTTTTTGTATTGTCAAGGAGTTGATTGAATATTTGTTTGTTCATTACTAGGTATAAGCTCTTCATTATTAGCCGATGTGCTTACATTATTTGCCTATGTGCATGCATTATGTTCATTTCTATTTTTAATTGTCAACAGCCAAATGGAATATTTGTTTATTGATTACCTCATATAATCTCTGCATTACGTTCATATGTTAATGAATTATTTTCCTATATGCATGAATTGCCGTTGGTCAATGTTGAAATAGCGGAGGCAGAAGTTTTATGCTCATTAAGTAAATGATATTGTTCATTATTTTGTATATTTGTATTCATTATATCTCATGTATCATGCATCATGTCACCTTTTTTTTATATTGTCAAGGAGTTGATCGAATATTTGTTTGTTCATTACTTGGTATAAGCTGTTCATTATTAGGCGATGTGATTACATTATTTGCCTATGTGCATGCATTATGTTCATTTCTTTTTTTAATTGCAACAGCCAAATGGAATATTTGTTTATTCATTACCTCATATAATCTCTGCATTACGTTCATATGTTAATGAATTGTTTTCCTATATGCATGAATTGCCGTTGGTCATTGTTGAAATAGCAGAGGCAGAAGTTTTATGCTCATTAAGTAAATGATTTTGTTCATTAATTTATATATTTGTATTCATTATATGCTATGTATCATGTATCATGTCAAAGTTTTTTTTATATTGTCAACGAGTTGATCGAATATTTGTTTGTTCATTACTTGGTATAAGCTCTTCATTATTAGCCGGTGTGCTTACATTATTTGCCTATGTGCATGCATTATGTTCATTTATGTTTTTAATTGTCACCAGCCAAATGGAATATTTGTTTATTCATTACCTCATATAATCTCTGCATTACGTTCATATGTTAATGAATTATTTTCCTATATGCATGAATTGTTTTTTCTTTGGTTTTATATAGTCAAAGTGTAAAGGTATCAATTGTTACATTGTTTGTATTATAACTATATATAACTGCATTATATGAAGTATACTATACATTACCAAACACAAAGAATGCATTATATAATCATCCTTACACATTACATTTATAATTTCGTCCAACTATTAATTCAATATTAAACCAGACACTATACGAATGGCTCCAATTCGCGGACATACATACATGTTTTGAATCTCATAGTATACGACACTCCTAGGCCCAGAAATCGGGAACCCTATGGGAAGGATTGAACGCCTATTTCGATAACAAACCTAGAAGGATGGACGCACCGTACCCATCACATAACCATAAAACGTCAATCATATTTCGATAAAACAGTAAAGAGGCACACCAAAATTAAACATGAATTTCACGATCTACACGGATTATGCGACTGAATTACAAATAAAAATTGACAGCATCCAAATCAATAAACATGGGCGTCAATTGTTGTATTACTTTCTTCCATTGATAATCGAAATACCGTGGAAAAACCGTATGCGTTCGATTTAGATTCTATAAAGCTGTTAACCACCAATTAATCGGCGTGTTGCAGAATGCTGATAAAACGCGGACAGAAGGAGAAAGAATTAAACTAAATCTGGAACAAATTTTGATGAGAAACTGTAAAAATCCTCCACGGAGCAAATCATGGTGCATTCCATAACTAACTAGAATAGAGATTCTCTATTTTACCCTTCTCACGTTAAACAATCATGAAATCTGATAATTCCATCCAAATATTTAGTCCATTGGACCAGCCTAAATACACGGTGGAGATTAAGAAGGAGATTGGATTAATAAGGGGAAAAGGATTTGAATACAATCATATATATATATATATATATATATATATATATATATATATATATACTCCCTCCGTCCCACATTACTTGATGTGTTTTTTTCGGCACGGGATTTAAGAAAGTTGTGTTTAGTGAGTTAAATAAAATAGAGGAGGGAATCAAGTAAGAGAAAGAAGAGAGGGTAAAGTAAAAGAGAGAATAAAGTATGTGTGATTAGATGTATTTTTTTTAGCCAAAAAGAGAAATGACTCAAGTAACTTGGGACAACCCAAAAAGGAATACGACTCAAGTAACTTGGACGGAGGGAGTATTTTTTTATAGTAAAAAGCAGGAACAATCCGAAAATCTTAAAAAAATAAAAATTACCGTTAATAGGAGACACTAAGTCTGTCGTGCAGGAGCCAAATACCAATGCCTGGCGGAGAGGTATCCAGAACATGGACACCCCGATAAAACGTGTATGCATAGTGTAATAAGTAGTCAGCAACAAAGTTACCTCCTCGATGCACATGGCATACCACAATTAAATCAAAGCCCGAAAACTGATCACAAATTCACTTCACAATATGGTGACAGTTGATAGAGAGTTCAAACTACCAAAAAATTATCACTTTCTACCTCTAGCATACCAATGCCAAGTCTCTCTGCCACCATATCTCAGCTAGCAAAATGGAGCAAACGCCTATATTGACCACAAAACCATGCTTCCAAATCCCTGCACTATCTCGAATCAAGCCGCCACCAAAAGCACGACCCGTCCCTCACTCTAAAGAAGCATATGTACTCAGCTTTAAACGTGGTGGTAAAGGTGGTTTCCAGCCCACCAAGATAATAACAAATAAATAGAAATTCGCAAAGGCTCCTTGTGGGATCTACCTTTTGTACTATATTGCACGTTTGTATACTTACAGTAGTAGTATTTTTAGGGATTTATTACTAATTTTGTGAATTAAATTTACAGCTAAAAAAACACAACAATTCACATTATTCATGTCATAAGCAACATGTACCGATCACATATTGTATCATCTCCTGCTGCATCGGGACAAGCCCCTCACCGCCGCTTTCGTGCAACTGCTCGATCGAGGTCCCGCCACTACTGCCGTGGTCATCTCCGGAGCTGCCGTTGTCCGTCTTCTCCAGTCGGCACGTTGCTTAGAGTGTTGGAGTAGTTATCCCTCTTTGGAACTTGAACACCCTTCGAGTCCTAAATGGACCTAAGCTAAGTTTTCATTTTTCTTTTGACAATTGCTTGAAATGTTAAAAATGGCGAATCAAATTGACATAGAAAAACTCTATTGAAAGAGGAAGAAGAAACGACAATGAAAATGCAGAAACCGTTTGAGAGAGAGAGGAGAGAAAAGACTAGAATTTTCTTTATTTGACTACATTTTAGAAAGGTTGCATACAAATACAATAAAATGCCTCATATAGGCTTGGAAAAGTGTTAAAGACTAACTAATAAAATGCTAACTACACACATTTTATTTTTCGATTTCAACATGAAACAATGTTTGGAGAGAATTATGTGTGTAGGGTGTTGCTTATTATTGGCAGATGTAGGATGTACTATTATATAAAATTGATGGTAATTAAAGGAGAATAATTGTGATTAAATCGTGCAAATTAAACTCGCAGGTAGTGTGGGAAGCGTTTCTAACTGCAGATTTGTGAAGAAGGAGAATCTACTTGAAGAATAAGGCTGTCAAATCGGGTACTCGCGGGTACCCGACCTGAAATTTTCGGGTACCCGATCCCGAAAATCCCAATTTTTGCTACCCGATCCGAAAATAATTTCGGGTACCCGGATACCCGATTCGGATATCCAGTCCCGAAAAATCGGGTACCACATTAAAATCATAACAATCTACTCCATCCCTCCCACAATAATTGCCACTCTTATTGTGGGCATGGGTTTTAAGAAATATAAATTAAAGTTGGTTGTAAAAGTTAGTAGAATGTGAGACCCATTTTTTTATATTGGTTTATAATAAAATGTAAGTAAAGTGAGTTAGTGGAATGTGAGAACTACTTACCATTTATGATAAAAAAATATAGTGTGATAATTATTGTGGGCAGCCGAAATTGAAAGAAGGAGTAACGAATTCTCTAAATATCCAATTCCACAAAACAATCTTTTAGTGTTTCAGAATATTCGAAATACAAAAAAGAAGAAATTAGGAAATGAGAAAGTTTTCGTGAATATTCGAAATATAAAGAAGAAATTGGGAAAGTGGGCGTATATAAGCATGCACAATCCAAACTGGCCCGACGGTTAACCGGCGTTTCCGAACCGCCGGTTCATTAACCTGAACCGGCACCGACGGTTTCGCGGTTCAAGCGGGCCGGTTCAGGTTCGCGAAAATCATGAACCGTGAACCGGCGGTTCGGCGGTTTGAACCGTCCGTTCAACGGTCCCAACTGGCAGATTCCGGTTAGGGGCGTAGGGTTGCAGGCGAGGGTTGCAGAAAAATCGGTGGTTTCTGACGAAAACCACCGGTTTCCGACCGTTCCGGTGCTTTTTCAGGTGGCAGAGCGTAGGGTGCAGTGTATAAGCCTGAAAACCGGTCAGAAACCGTCGGATTTTGGCCAGAAATCGGCGGTTTCCGTCAGAAACCGTGGACTAAACCGCCGGTTTTGGTCCGAACCGCCGGTTTAGGCGGTAAACTGGCCGAATTTGAAAAAAAAAATTTCTTCCAATTTTACTCCTATAAATACCCCACTTCCCCCCTCATTTTTACTCACCCCATTCTTGTGTTAACAAGGATTTCATTCTCAAACCCTTTTCTCTCCTCATTCTCTCTAATTGCTCAAGTTGTTTACTAGTTACTACTTACTACTATATTTGTTGTTGTGTTCGTAATTTACCATTTATTCCATACTCCATACATATTCCATCCATACTACTTTCATTTATCACTATGTCTTCTTCTCGTGGTGGACCGGGACGTGGTGATCGGAGCAAAGGAATTTTTCAATATCAAAGTAGTCGTCCCTCAAAATCAAGGCGACCTAGTCGTCGAGAAGTTATGGAAGAGGTTTCCCGAGTGGCGGCTGAACGCCTGCAAGTAAGTTCTAAAAAATAAAATTATTTTTACAATTCATAATTTCATAAGATTGAGTTTTTTAATTTTGTTTGTGTTCCTAATTAAACTTCAACTTATATTATATTTATAGATATAAGAAGATCATAGGATGGTCATGCTACTCGCTGAAATGCATCAAGGTGGGGCGGGGCTGGTGGTTCCCAACAAAATGACGAGTACGGCGTGTCTATATCGTCGGACTCGGACAACAATGATGATAGATCTCATTCTCGTATTCCGTCTAGCACCGTCGGAAATGAGGAGATGCCTCCTCCCCCTCCACCCACTAACACTACAAAAGCTTTGAAATCTGATATTTTTGTTAAACACTACAAGAAGGTCCCGGTGGTGATTCCAAGTCCTCATGATCCGCACTCTCAAGAAGAGACATCGCCGTTTCATGCGTATTGTAACTATTGTGATAAAGTCTACAAATTTGCGAGTGGTGGGGGATATGGCACCCTCCGTCGTCATTTGGTGACAAAGCATCCGGTAGAATGTGGCACTAACTCTACCCAAACCCAACTAAACTTCCAACCTGGTGGCTCAAGTTCGTCAGGTACGCCTCTTTTAAAATATGATCAATTTTTTTTTTCCTGACGTTATGACTAGATGAGCTGCAATGAAGCATTTTCCTTTTAATGTTTATGATAGACAAAAAATTTGAGGTTACTATGCAAAGTGGTTTAAACGTAGCTATAAAAAGAATAAGTCGAATGACCGTTCAACGATCTACCGTTAGACAATGTTTAGAGAAAAAGGTTGAATTATCACGTTATTTAGTTAACTTGGGCCACAAAGTGAACATTTGCTCAGATGTATGGACTGATTGTTTTAACCAGCATTCATACATGGGCATTACAGTTCACTTTGTGGACAATAGTTGGACTTTGAACAAGCGTTTAATTGGTTTTAGAGCATCTCCAATGGTAATAGGCCAGCCATAGGCTAGGCACAAACTCCTCCTGCCACATCATCAGCACTAAAAACTCCTCCGGCCACATCATTAGGACAAGCAACTGGACAAGTAATAGGCTAGCCACAATAAACAAAATTATAAGAAACAAATAATTAACAATCACACAAAATACTAAATTAAATTTACGACACAGATACGGGAAAATTTAATAATAATATTTAAATTAAAAAAAGTACATTAATTAAAAAAAATTACATTAATTAAAAAATCTAACGACGTGCAGTCCTCCGCGCCCACAACTCTTCAATTAAATCCTTTTGGAGTCGAATATGAGCATCCACTTAGCGCATGTCGGCATGTGCCTTGAGGCGGCCGACTTCATCGTAAGGTACCCCCATTTGTATCAACTGGTTTATCTCGCGGGACGTATAGGCCTCCAACTCTTTGTTCATTTGCCGTTCTCCTCAGCATCACCACCGCTACTACCTCTACTACCACCCGCGTTACTCATTTAACGTTGTTGCTCTTGTACAGAAATTAAAATGGAGAGAAAACTCGTTAAAACAAGTGGTGCGAATGAAAATGACGTGCAAATCGCGTATACATAGTGTTTTGAAAAATTAGAAAAAATTGAGCTGGTCGATCGCTCGCCGATCGGGAGCCTGCAATGGCGGCCAGCGCCCGAAAATCGGCGTCGGGTCGCCGATTTTTTCATAGAAAATGGCGCTCGCCGGTTCCAATGGTTCGGCGAGCGGACCGGCCAGCGCCGGGAATCGGCTAGCCTGTCTGCTCACCGCCATTGGAGATGCTCTTAGAGAATTTGAGACACCACGCACTGCACCTGAAATTGCTTCTTTAAGTATTCAAGTTTTGAATGAGTTTCAATTATGCAATAAGATATTTTCTATTGGTTTTGATAATGCAACTGCCAACACCGCAAGTATTAGTGATTTGATTGCGGCTTGTGCTCCGGTTATTGGAGGTAAGTATTTTCATCAAAGATGCATATGTCATATTTTAAATTTATGTGTACAAGATGATGCGCTTGAATTATGGCAAAAGCATGTTAATCCTATTAGAACTGCAGTTAGATTAATCCATTAAAAGCTAGCTATTGGCAAAGCTTGGAAGAAATATTGCCATCAAAAGAATGTAAGATATACGAATTTTACTATGGATGTGTCTCATAGATGGAATTCGACATATGATTGTCTGAATTCTACTTTGACGCATAATGATTATTTATGTGATTTTTTTAGAACCTATCACGTTCATGATTTATATCTTTCGCATAGTTGTTGGGAAACATAGTGTGGCTTTATTCCAGCTGGTGTGCCGAGAAAGCCCGGCATGACCCGTGATGACCTCTTCAAGATCAATGCCGGCATTGTCAAATCACTTTGTGAGGCAATTTCCAAATATTGCCCCAATGTAACATCCCTAACTTTTGCTTCATAATCATTCGTTGCTACTGAATTTAGCTTGTTACGATTGTAAATTGGTCTGTGTTGTGTGTTTTTTTTTTTTATAAATTCAGGCTCTTGTGAATATGATAAGCAACCCCGTGAATTCAACGGTACCAATTGCTGCTGAAGTCTTCAAGAAGAAGGGAGTATATGATGAGAGGAGACTCTTTGGTGTAACCACTCTTGATGTTGTTAGAGCCAAAACGTTCTACGCTGGCAAGGCCAATGTCAATGTTGCTGGTATGATTGTTTTTCTTCATTGTTATTTGATCTGTATTTCTATTTGTGCAATGCCTAAACCACACCCTATTTGCAGATGTTAATATACCTGTTATTGGTGGCCATGCTGGAATTACTATTCTCCCCTTGTTTTCACAAGTACTGCATCTATTTTCCCATTTCAATCTTGCAATTGTAGCTTACTATTCTTCTGTTGGTCTCCTCACTACCCAATGAATCATGCAGGTATATTTGCCGATGCTTGCTTTAAAGGACTTAATGGAGTCCCTGATGTGGTGGAATGTTCGTTTGTGCAATCAACTGTGACAGAGCTACCTTTCTTTGCGTCAAAGGTGTGTTGCTTTATTTTTATCTACGCTAATCTTGGCATATTCTTACCGCCCATTTATCTAACCTAATGCATAGTGCACATTTTTTCTTGGGACACTTATCAAGTCAATACTATTTGTATTCAAAACTTGGTACTCGTACTCCCCCCAACCTCAAATGGATTATAGAATATTTTGTATATGTTATCTCCAATTTGCATTTTGTGCCTATGCTATAACAATCTCTGGTGGGTGAGACTTGGGAAGAATGGTGTGGAAGAAGTTTTGGGTGTGGGCCCTATGACTGATTTTGAGAAACAAGGACTGGAAGCTCTAAAGCCTGAGTTGAAGAGTTCGCTGGAGAAGGGAATTGCTTTTGCCATTGCCAATGCCAATTAAGAAAGCCATACTAACTCAGTTTTGGAAATGTTGTGGTGTTTGACGCCACATGAGAAGTAGAGTCCCTGCCCACATTGCATCAATAAGGGGAGGAGTGTATTACCTGCAAACAATCTCATCTTTCTTTCAACCAATTCTACTTCAATTTTTCTGGGATAATGTTATCCAGCTGGACTTGGTGTCAATCTCAAGCCCCCCTTTAATTTGAGTGTATTTAATCTTTATAACTGTTTAATAAATATGCAGGCTTCGGACTCCTAATTCCAAACCTACTGAATTTATAGAAATAGCACATTAGATCATTAAAATTATTTGTTTGATGAGTTTTAAGAAATACTCCCTCCGTCCGCCATTAAGTGTCTCATTTCTTGCCGGCACGAGTTTTAAGAAATGTTAAGAAAAATGAGTGGAAAAAAGTTAGTGGAATAAGGGTCACACTTGTATATATTAGTTTTAAATGAAATGCGAGTGGAATGAGTTAGTTGAAGGTGAGACCTAATTACCATTTATGGTAAAAGTGAACCGGGACTCCTATTCGCGGACGGACTAAAATGAAAAAACGGGATTTCTATTCACAAACGGAGGGAGTAGTGAATTGAATCAGGGATATTGGCGCCTAATATCACAAAAATTTCAAGATTTTATCTTTCCCCATAAACTTTGATCTTGGCATATAAATATCACGTACTCCCTCCTTCCACGAAAAATAGGACACATTGCGAATGACACGAGTTTTAATATGAAATTGGTAAAGTAAAAGAAAAGGATAAGAAATAAGAGAGAAGTAGTGTTAGTGGAATGTGGGGTCTATATTATTAGTAAGAGAGAAGGGAAAAAAGTAGGAGATAAGTTGTTGAAAACTTTACTTTTTTAATTGTGCTCTATTTTTCATAGACAACCAAACATGTGAATTAATTATCTTTTGTATGAGGAGCTTGATGCGCAGGATGTTGACCGAACAACAAGATACATTTATAACATATGTTTGAAGATGATTCCTCATGACAAATTTTCTTTTGCAAAGATTTGGTTGATGGCTTGATTGGCTTCACTATTTGAAATACGCCACTTAAATATTGATCGAGGCCCGAAAATATTGGGGTCAGCAATTGGCATTGCTTCCAAAGATAAGATCTTTAAAACTACATTGACATAGAGGGGTACAAGAAACTTCACGAAAAATACTTGGAATGGTCTCAAGAGAACTTGTAGGGATCAGACTTAGATTGGATTCACTATTTACCAAGACCTCTTTGATCTTCATTAGGGAGCTCAGTCAAACTCCAACCATGCGACTGATATTACAATCAAAGTAACAAATAATCTTGAATACAGAATAGACCTATCTATTACACAAGATTACAGTTCACTCCAAACTCCAGCTTCTTCAACCCTGCACACTTGACAAACGAATTAGTACTACAAAGATCAGATCCTTTCAGATCTGAAGCAGTTACACGTATGAACACAAGATGCAATGAAAGAAAACACAAAAGAAAAACTGCTTTGGCTCAGACACTCGCCGATAGCACAAGTCTATTCTCAAGAACACAGATCCAAAAGGAGCACAGCAGAATCAACCGGTGATTAACCTCACCCTCCAGATTCCAGCTCAAACAGACTCCTACACCCCAGATCTACACCGTCTGAGAACACCTCACACCGAAACCCTCAAAGACAGAAACCCTAGTTCTCAACCAACACCGGCAACCGAAGTAGTTGCCCTTACTGCTACTGTAGCAAGGTCTACAGCCCTTTCAACCGAGAGAGAACTCACAGAAACCGCCGGAGAACCGTCGGAGAAGAGAGTAGAAGAGAGAGAGAGACAGAGAGAGTTTCAGAGAGCTTCGAGAAGGAGAGAGAGTGAATATCAAAGAATGAATAGAAGTGACTCACCTCTCACATAACAAGCACACACCACAATCCAACGGCTGAAAGCCTTGATTCGGGTGAGAGAACACGTGGCTGCATCTGGAGAGTGAGAATTAGTTTTGGGCCAAGCCCAACACAGCATTGTCTGGGCCAAGGAAAAAACCAGCCCAAATGAAGGTCCACCAATTTATTCAACATAATCCACATTGGACTTCATTCTGAGAAACCAACTTGTGCTATAAGCTAAAGTGAAACAATCATCACAGCCTGCAAGGTAATTCCCCCTTAGCCTTAAAGAACAAAAATAGTTCACTGGCACTCAGGAGAACCACCACACTGCCTCCAGACACCAGAGGGATAGACCCATTAGTCTAGGAGGACTTCCTGCCTCAAGTCATATACCAGCTGTACCAAGGCAAGTAAGATGACTAAGGACTTTTTCCCCGGGACATGCAAACTAACCTAAATCAAAATGCAAAAACCTTATGCAGAAAATAAGTTTTTCAACAGGTAAGCTTTTGGTGCCCATATCAGCAGGATTTTTGTCAGTGTGCACCTTTTGAAGAAACACTTCACCTTTTTCTACAATGTCCCTAATGTAATGAAACCTAACATCAATGTGTTTTGTTCTGTCATGGAAAACAGGGTTCTTGCATAACTGAATTGCAGACTGAGAATCAGAAAACACAGTAGGAGATAACTTCACAAATTTGAGTTCAGAGAGTACTCCCTTCAACCAGATTGCCTCTTTCATTGCCTCTGTAATAGCAATATATTCTGACTCAGTAGTGGATAAGGCCACTATATGCTGTAATTGGGACTTCCAACTAACACAAGACCTGCAGACAGTAAACACATAGGAGGTAGTTGACTTCCTCTTATCCCTGTCATTAGCATAGTTAGAGTCCACAAAGCCAGTTAAGTTAACACCTTCATCACATTTAGAGTAACACAACCCATACTTAGCAGTATGCTTAAGATATCTAAGGAGCCATTTCAAGGCCTCCCAATGCACAGATCCAGGATTTGACATATATCTACTAAGGCATGAAACTGCATAGGCAATATCAGGCCTAGTGCTTACCATCAAATACATCACAGAACCAATAGCATTTGCATAAGGGACCTTCTTCATAGCATCTATATCAGACTTAGTTTGAGGGCATTGATCTTTACTCAACACAAAATGGGCAGCCAAGGGAACTGAAGTAGATTTTGCATCAATCATGTTAAATTTTCTAAGTACTTTGTTCACATAAGGTTCTTGATGCAACACAAGGGTAAAACTCTTTCTATCTCTGAAAATATTTATCCCTAAGATTTTTTGAGCATCACCAAGATCCTTCATATCAAAATTTTCACTTAGAGCAGACTGTACAGACTTGATGGTCTTCAAACAGGGACCCATAATGAGCATGTCATCAACATATAATAGTAAGAAAACAGGCACAGGAGTTTCAAGGTTCTTAACATACAAGCATGCATCAAAAGTACTTCTTACAAAACCTAAGTTGTGCATGCAACTATTAAACTTGATGTTCCACTGCCTTGGTGACTGTTTCAGCCCATACAAGGCCTTTTTTAGCAAGCAAACATGATTGGGAAACTTAGGATCAACAAAACCTTCAGACTGCTTCATGTAGATAGGCTTATCTAAATCACCATGCAAGAAAGCAGTTTTGACATCCATTTGCTTCAATTCCCAATTAAAGTGAGCACATAAGGCAAGCATTAATCTGACAGTAGTAAATTTAACCACAGGAGCAAAAATTTCAGTGTAGTCTACCCCCTCTTGTTGAGTAAACCCTTTTGCAACTAGTCTAGCCTTGTACCTAAGGCCCTCCACCTCAGTTTTTAACTTGTATAACCATCTGCAATCAACCACAGAGGCACCAGGGGGCAAAAGGACCAAAATCCAGGTAGAGTTTACTTTGAGAGAATGCATCTCTTCTAACATGGCTTTATGCCACTGATTCCAAAACTTAGACTTGGTGGCCTGCTTATAAGACTGGGGTTCATCCCCATCAGATTCATGTACATTAAAAGCAAGGTTAATAAGAGCAATTAAACCAACAAATCTGTTAGGTTTTGGCACATTTTGTCTCCTAGTCCTATCCCTAGCAAGCACATAATCACTCAAGTCAGTTACAGCAGTAGCATCTTGCACACTAGAGGGACTATGTGTAGTATTCTGAACAGGAGAAGTTTGCCTAATAGGACTAGCATGCACATCAGTGTCATTCACATTATGGGGGACATCAACAATCAAATCTCCTTCATTGGGTGTGTCATCAGATGTAAGAGCTGGATAAGTCTGCCAGAAAGGCTGCTCCACCTCACTTGGAGTATCATCTTGATTCTCCACATCAGTGAGTGGGATTGAGGACTCTTCCTCCATAAGAGGTTCACTATCCTCAGGTGGTAGAGATGAGTCAGAGGTCAGTCTCAGGCAAGGGAATTCAGTCTCATTAAAGACAACATCCCTGCTTATAATGACCTTAAACCCTGGTTCATCTCTCAGCCAAACTCTGTAACCCTTAACACCCTCAGGATATCCAAGAAAAACACCTTTCCTAGACCTAGGCTCAAGCTTATCAGACTTAGTGTGCACAAAAGCAGTACAGCCAAAAACCCTTAGGTGAGAAAGAGTCAGATTTTTTTCAGTGAACACATGCTCAGGACACTGACCATTTAAAGGCACAGAAGGAGACATATTGATCAGATAAGCAGCAGTTAATAGAGCTTCACCCCAGAATCTTTTTGACAAACCAGATTTTGCAAGCATACACCTCACTTTTTCAAGTAAAGTCCTATTCATCCTCTCAGCCACCCCATTTTGTTGAGGTGTGTAAGGGACAGTCTTATGTCTCTTAATACCATTAGCAGCACATAAGTCATCAATATGTTTGTTACAGAATTCAAGGCCATTATCAGTTCTGATAGCTTTTATCTTCTTACTTGTCTGAGCTTCTATCAATAATTTCCAGGTTTTAAATCTCTCAAAGACTTCATATTTGTGTTTCATGAGAAAGCACCAAACCTTCCTAGAGTAATCATCAATTATAGATAGAAAATAAACAGCACCAGAGTGAGAAGATACTGAGGCAGGGCCCCACACATCCATATGCAAGTACTCAAGAACACATTTGCTCATATTGACAGGCACAGGAGAGGGAAAAGAAACCCTGTGCTGTTTACCCAGCACACAGGTATCACAAAAAGGCAGGCTGCCTTGCACATCAGAATCAGTCAGCATAGCATGTTTTTTCAGTATATTTAAGCCTTTTTCACTCATGTGTCCTAATCTCTCATGCCACAACATAGTTTTATCACTTTTAACAACATTAGCATAAGCATTTGCACATGACAGAGGCACAGCACTACAAACATACAAGCCACATTTCTTCCTAGCCTTGAAGAGACACATGGATCCTTTGCAAATTTTCATGCATCCATCCCCCCACTTTCCCCCAATACCAGCAGCCTCTAAAGCAGTGCAGGACATCAAATTATAGCATAAATCAGGTACATATCTGACATTTTTCAAACTGAGCACAAAGCCATTATCAAATTTTAAGCAGACAGTGCCTATACCATGTATTTCACACTTTTTATCATCAGCCATAGACACATAGGTGTTAATAACAAGCTTTAGTTCAGAGAAAACTTCTTTAAAAGGGCTGACATGATATGTACATCCTGAATCACAGAGCCAATCATTTGAATTGAAAGGACATGTAGGGGAAGCATTAGTAAGCAGCAAATCATGCACCATGAACACACATTCATTTCCAGCTTCATATTTAGCCACATTGACAAGATTTTCCAGCTGAGTGTCATTATTGGGGTTTTTCTTCTTCTTGGGCTTAGTGCATTCCTTTTTATAGTGCCCAACCTCCCCACAATTATAGCACTTCCTGAAAGATTTAGGATCCCTGCTATTAGACCTAGATCTATTCTTTTTCTTGAAATTAGAGCTGGTTCCTGAAGCATTATAAGAGTCCTTACCCCCTCTTGTTTGAGATCTACCTCTCACATTAAGGGCCCTATTAAAAACACTCTTATCAGCTGCCATTTCCCTTAGTTCAAGTTCTTTAGACTTTAGGGAGCTAATAATTAGGTCCAGAGGGGCAGTGTCTCTGCCATATTTAATGGCAGATTTAACATCACTATAGGAATCAGGTATGGCATTCATTAGAGCTATACTTGTGTATTCATCTATAGTTTTATCACCAGATCTCTTAATATCTTGCACAAGCTTCTGAAATCTATCAATGTTGTCCTCAATGTCTCTAGTTAAATCAAGCTTAAATTTGAACAGTTTTTCAAGCAGATACATTCTAGAGGACATAGAAGTCTCTGTATATAGAGAATCAAGTTTTTTCCACATTTCAGAGGCAGATTCAATATGATCAACTTTCCTAATCACAGAATCAGACAGATTTAACACAATAGTGGCTCTAGCCAACTCATTCATCTCATCAACTTTATCTTGAGCAGTATCATCAGGTAAAGAACCATCCACAACCTTAAACACTTTTTGTTGAATCAAAACACATTTCAATTTCTGTTTCCAGATCATAAAATCATTTTTTCCATTGAAAGGGACCAAACCCACAGGCTGAGTCATTTTTGCAAGAATCTTAACACAAGCACAGGCAGCAAGACAAACAAGAGAGCCTTACAGACCTTAGAGCACACAGACATGGAGCAAGAAAAACACAGAACACACTTTCTCACAGACAAACAACCTCAATTCCCTGACTGTCACGAGCACACTGGCAAAGGCTATCCCAGCTCGCAATCACTCACTCTTGGAGGGCGCAGGGGGTCACTTTGGCAGTATCAGTGCTTGGTGGCCAAGTGAGGTGAGGTCAGATGCACAAAGCAGCACAGAGCAACAGCAGTAGCAACAACAAAACACAAGAAAGCATAAAAGCCCTAAGTTCTTGCCAAGAACTATCTACCAGCAGCAATAACCCAAGCCTAAAGTGGCACTACAACAGAAAACAGTAAAACAAGCGGATCAAAGCCAATTTACCAGAGTGAATCCCCACTCGAAGGAGGATTCCACTTGCCCACCTCCTTACGCGACCTGGCGTGCCAATCTAGTCCCCCCGTGGCTCTGATACCACTGTAGGGATCATACTTAGATTGGATTCACTATTTACCAAGACCTCTTTGATCTTCATTAGGGAGCTCAGTCAAACTCCAACCATGCGACTGATATTATAATCAAAGTAACAAATAATCTTGAATACAGAATAGACCTATCTATTACACAAGATTACAGTTCACTCCAAACTCCAGCTTCTTCAACCCTGTACACTTGACAAACGAATTAGTACTACAAAGATCAGATCCTTTCAGATCTGAAGCAGTTACACGTATGAACACAAGATGCAATGAAAGAAAACACAGAAGAAAAACTGTTTTGGCTCAGACACTCGCCGATAGCACAAGTATATTCTCAAGAACACAGATCCAAAAGGAGCACAGCAGAATCAACCGGTGATTAACCTCACCCTCCAGATTCCAGCTCAAACAGACTCCTACACCCCAGATCTACACCGTCTGAGAACACCTCACACCGAAACCCTCAAAGACAGAAACCCTAGTTCTCAACCAACACCGACAACCGAAGTAGTTGCCCTTACTGCTACTGTAGCAAGGTCTACAGCCCTTTCAACCGAGAGAGAACTCACAGAAACCGCCGGAGAACCGTCGGAGAAGAGAGCAGAAGAGAGAGAGAGACAGAGAGAGTTTCAGAGAGCTTCGAGAAGGAGAGAGAGTGAATATCAAAGAATGAATAGAAGTGAATGGACTCACCTCTCACATAACAAGCACACACCACAATCCAACGGCTGAAAGCCTTGATCCGGGTGAGAGAACACGTGGCTGCATCTGGAGAGTGAGAATTAGTTTTGGGCCAAGCCCAACACAGCATTGTCTGGGCCAAGGAAAAAACCAGCCCAAATGAAGGTCCACCAATTTATTCAACAGAACTGTTATGCATGGAGCAATGTGCCGCGCTGCAGGAAGAACCGATGGCAGAATGGCCCGAGAGAAGCTCGCCATGACCGGCAGAAACTGTCAGAAAAGCTGAAGATAGCTGTTATGATATGTGGCTGAGCATAGCAGCAGGAGTCCATGCAAACTCGGCCGTGAGGAAGCATGCAGCGGATCAAGAAAGAAGTTTGAAAATTTGTTGAGAAGCTAGCCGTTAGAGGCAGTTTCACACTTAGTTGTCACAGATTTTGTGAAGCTCTCATTCACTCAATCTATAGTAAAAATAAATACTAGATTATTTGTTACTTGTTTAAAGTAGAGTTTCAGTTGTAAACACTTCAAGAAATAGTCGAATAAAATCTTTCTTTTTCGCTCAATTCTGAGTTCATCTTCTTCACCTCAAACCATCTTTTCTGATCGATCTATTATTGAATAACTTCAACAATAGCTCCTAGATATGAGCAAAAACTATAAGAGAAATTGAAGTTAGACTCCTATACGAGCAAAAACTTTCTAGATTAGCTCCTCGACATGAGTCAAAACTGTCTGAATTTGCTTCTCGATGCAAGTCAAAACTCTCAACAGAAACTGTCATCATAAAATGAAGAGCTCATTGATACAAGCCTAAATTTCACTGATATTAAAGAACGCCTTAAAACAAGCCTAAAAAACTTTCTAAGATGAATGAAGAGCTTTTTGAAATGAGCCTAGATTATTTATTAAATTGAAGATTGTGTAAATGTTCAATAGTTAACTTGAGGGGAGTGTTGGAAGATATACACAAATCACCAGAAAGATGGATTAGATTTATGTAGATTAATCACTACACCATATAGATATCCATAATGTATAATATCTAATAAAATTAGGATTGGGATTATAATTTCTATATATAAATGGCACATGAATACATTGTATGAGCCCCCAAGCATAATACAATGTACAGTTCTTCCCTCTTTTATTGTTTGCATTATATTTTCTACCACGATTTCTATCTTTATACTCCATTCGTTCCATAGTAGTTGAGTCATTTTGGTATGTTCCATAGTAGTGGAGTCATTTTCTCTTTTTAGTAAAAGTCAACACTTTACTCTCTCTTACTTTACTCTCTCTTACTTTTTGCTTCTATATCTCTTTACCTTTTTCATTTCCTACTTTATTCTTCTTTTACTTGACTCACTTAATACAATTTTTCTTAATCTCTATGCCGGAAAGAAATGCTCCACTACTATGGAATGAAGGGAGTACCTAATTGGTTATGTGTTCTTAATCTAACAATTAAGACACTTACCACATGACAATAATTAATTATAATTTCTAACCATACTAATGTGAAAATGGCACAATTATCTATTAAAGCAAAGGTAATTTTGGAAGATAAATCGTCAATACATATAAAAATATTGTGTGTGAAAAAATTGATATTGTGTGTGACATAAACTAATATTACGGGAGTGTTCGGTTTGCAAGATTGTATCGGAGATTAAATTTGTTGTGTGTTTGGTTCATGAGATTCAACCCCACAACTCAATCCTAGATGGATAATCATGGGATAATTAGTCATAGCTAACCCCCTATGACTAAAATAACCTCACAACTCAATCGTAGATTATATCTTGGTATTATTTTATCTTGCAAACCGAACACCACCTACATGTATAATATCAGTATACTGACACGGAAATTTGATATTGTGTGTGATAATCAGTATACTGGACAGTATATATTAGTTTGATATATTCTTTTTGAAAAAATAATTTAAATTGAGAGATTTATGCAAATTAAAAAATTTAAATCTACACTATCTATTTAATATTGATCCGCGATCTCATTTTAAGAATGAGTTTTCAAAAGGTATCATGCATTTGCTATGCACTATATATGCTATCAGGTTATTATATCAAAAAGCACCTCCTACGTAGATACTTAAACCCCACAATATGCAAAATAGAAGAAAGATTATGAGATTACATCATAAAATTAGCAGACGATCCGAATAATTAAAACAATTTTAATTAATTAAAAGAAAGAAAAGTAAATTGAGACAAAGAATGGAAGAAAACATTATTTTATTGCACAAATTAAGCTGCATGACCACATTAATACATGGATTTTCGTCCAACCAGATTAACTGCCATTGAGATTTATCATAGCCAAAATTTAAAGATAGCAATTTAAACTTCATCAACTTATGAGTGTGTTGGTGTTTTAGAATGGTGTTGAGGATCTGGCCCTCCGGGCGCAACTCTAGTTGGCCCTGCATCCAACGCTATCTTCATTCTTCGATAGTATTCCAATTCGCGTCTCATGAGATGAGCCGACTCTGACTTGTCGGTCATAATTCTAGGCCCGATACGTGCACCTGAACTCATCATAAACAACAATGATAGCATAAACATAGACAATAACACAACTCTAGCATTGACATTAGACATTTTGATTTGCTATTCAACAATAAGAGAAAGGAAGAATTGGAAGGGATGTTAGGATAATTTTCATGGATTTAATAGACCCTTTATATAGGGATTAATAGAAAGATTAATACAATTATTAAACGTTACATATTGGAATATCGTCTAGGCACTGTCGATCATACAATAGATGGTTTTGTCTTCTTACGAATACATTCACGCATTTGTAATCTAGAAACTTTTAATATTTCTCATTTTCAATATTTTTTCTAGTTATTTTATATAAGGTGTACCATGTAATTTAAATAATGTTGGTGCCTCAATCTTTTGTCTAACCAACTGTCAGTACGGCTGTTGCTTTTAGTTAATAACCTAGTCATTATTTTGTTCTTTAGTCCAAATTAAAAAGAAAAAAATGGCATTTGGCCATAAAAAGCAAGAAGGAAATGAAGCACAAAATACATATACGACAAACAACACTTTACTACATCAATTAATTAATGTGCGGCCTAATCAATTCCATATAAATTAAATTTTGAGGAAGAGGGGAGGGGGTTATATGATAAATAATTAAATTTTGTGGAAGAGAGGGGGTTTTATGATAACTATATAAAGAAATCGAGGATATGATGATCAAGATTCAAAATCACTTATTGCTTACACCAAATAAAATAGTTAAATTATTTCTATTTGTTCCGATAGATGTGGAAAACTATCCATCGTTAAATTAAACTGTCATAGGACTCTCGAAATCTCAAACTCAAAATTTAGATAATTATAGATTTTATAGAGGGATGTCAATTCAACTAGAAATATATGAGTTGCCCTGAATAACTTGATATTTTTTTATAAAATTATAAATGAAAGTTATAACCCGACAAAAGTGCATCCTGAATGATACTAAATCGAATAGCTTGTAACCCAATAAGATTGACCCAAAATTTGACCTGAGTCTCCAGGGTTGGCCCATCATGAGATAATTCTTAGTATTTAATTTTCAATTTTTAATATTTTTTTCGAAGTTTTAAAGTTAGTCAAATAATATTTTTCTGAAATATTCTTAAATCAACATATGTTGATTCATTATTTCCAAGTTATACCTCATTATTTTATTTTAAACTTATCAAAAAATATATAAATTATTTAGAAAAAAATGTATTCCTGTGTTATTATTTAAAAACACTTAAAATTCTTTAAAGAAAACTATGAGATCATTTCTCATTCATTTCATTGTTCGAGGAGCCATTCGGTTAATATTTTCTATTTGATTGGTTTTTTATTGTATTTTGTATGCTTTTTATAATTTTCTTTAGTACTGAAGCTTCACAATTTTCCTTCTAAATAAAAGAAAACAAAAAAAACCTTTAGATGGGTTTTTTTTCATGAAACAATATCCAAATAATGTAAACTACAATCTCACGATGAAGACAAAAATCAACCTTTACTTAACAATAAATTACTATATAAACATCAGTAAAAGAAAAAAACATTACATGACCGTTTATTATTTACAAATATATCAATGATAAAGTATATCCAATCCAAATATATTATATTCAAAATTGAAAGGTATTGTATATATATCTCCTATTCTTTGAATTGACCTTTTTGTGAAAAGCTTGTAAATTTTTACGTATGAGCGACTTTTCCTACGTGGTTTTTGTCTTTTTTCAATAGTTGGTAGTATGGCGCCATTTGTCGTTTCCGTTTTAACGCTTCTGGATTAGCATTTAATGACATGTGATTGTGTATGAAATAATCTACATTATTGTGAATATATTAATCTTTTAAAAATAATGAAATTGCTATTTGGAAGAAATTAAAGATTTGCATTTGTTTGTTATGGATGCACTTGTAATCGACTCACTAATGTCATGTATGATTTGTCGACGGAAGAAAGCAATGAGGAAGTGAGTAATAATATTACAAATGAAACATTTTATAAATAAAAAATATAAAAAACATATTTGAAAATCTACCAATTAACATGAATTTATATTGAACTAGTGTTACACCCGTGCGATGTATAGATATTTAATTTATGTTATATTTAATTTCTTGTGCATTTGAAATGACACGAGAATTAACGCACAAATGGTAAAGTAAGAAAGAGAAGGAGAATATCAGATAAATTAGTGTTAGTCAGTGTTTTAAACACCGGACCGGCCCGATCGGTTCGGCCGCAAACCGGTAGGTTCTCCGGTCCGGTTTGGTCATTTAAACTGTCAGTTAGTTAAGCCGTTTTAGATCGGACAAACCGGTCGGTAGGGCCGGAAACCGGTGGCCTGTTGAACCATTTTTTTGGAATATTTCTGCAAATCGTTGAGAATATCCGGTGCAGCTACTATGAGATTCACTTGCCCACTGCATTGTTTCTTCCCCTTCTCCAATAGATAAAAAAATATGCAGATCTAAAGCAGTGAACCTCACAAGATTGAGTGACAAAATAAGAGAATTGAAAAAGACTTGGCACCCAAGAGGAATATCTCAAACTAAGAAGGAAGTGAGGGGTTTCAAAATGGAGATTGGGGGGAGGGAGGTGGGCGATTTTCTGAGAGGCGACGGCTGGGGATTGAAAATAGGGTGGGTGGGAAGCATTTAATTTATATTCTATTTTATTAAAATTATACTAGAGGTGGGTGGGAAGCATTTAATTTATATTCTATTTTATTAAAATTATACTAGAGGCATGCTTTTATATTCAATTAGTAGTATTACATAGGGATTACGCTAAGATAAGTATTTGAATTCTTTATTTTGAGTTCTATTTTGTATAAAAATACATTATATATATTTTTATGTAATAAATATATTATTGCTACAGTATTCCGGTTCAACCAGTGGTTCTACCGGTCCGACAAGTTGAACCGTGAACCTATAGCTTCACCGGTTCGCTTGTCGGTCCGGTTTTTAAAACATTGGTGTTAGTGGACAGTGGAACTCACACTATAATTAGAACTTTTAGTGAGGTGTAATATGGGTCAAATCGGTATATTGTAAATGAATTGGTGTATATGAGTAATGACAGACCCATACAAATCAATTTATTTACAACTTATACTGGTATGACCACATTGTATTTATATTTGTTTCTATTAACTTTTATATGTATATTTGTTTCAATTAATGTGTCATGTTCGCCAATGTAATTTTGAGAGTGATCCATTCGAAAATACATGCAGTTTTAATAGTGATCCACTCGAGGACACATATCTAATCGGAGAAGGTTCCAACACATCATCTACAAAAATGAAGTTTTTATTTTTATTGCCCCACGCAAAAAAGGGCTCAAGTAAGTGTATATGAACCCCAAATCTACGTAAATGGAATTTGGAATACAAACAAAAAACATCAGCTCGAGAGATAAAATTAAAGCTTTATTGAGTTGGATGAAAAGAATACGATCAAAAGCAACAGTTAGGGTATAGCAAGAAATATGATTAAAAAGCATGCACATACAGTTAGGGTATACATACCTTTTGTTGATCGGACATGAAAACAAATCGAGATGAATTGGCGGACATTTCTAGATCTTCTTGAAGGTACTCAAGGAACCATTTCCAATGCGCATAGCTTTCTGTTTCTGCAACAGCCCATGCGATCGGCCACCACCCGTTGTTGGGATCAATACCGATTGCAGTGAATAGTTGTCCTTTGTACATCACCCTTAGAAAGCATGCGTCCAGAAATATAATAGGTCTACAGAAGATCTTCCAACCTTTCTTCAAAGGCCCGAGGCAGCAATAGAACCTCAGAAATCTTGGACCCGTACTCCCTTCATCCCTATTACTCTCATATATTATCTCAATTGTTGAGTCAGGGTGTGTCCTTAGAAGTTCTTGTTTGTAATCGAAAAGTCTGTCGTACTGCCGACCCGTCTTACCATATATGTCTTCTAGTGATGTTTCTCGAGCCCGATAAGCTGTCATCCTATTTAGCAGTACACTGAACTGCTCATCAACCCATTGGCGTATCGCTTATATTGGAATGTGTGAATTCGCTTTGATCTTCTCCATGAACTGCTGACCCAACCACTTTGCACTAATCCACTTATTTTTTTGCACCTCAATGCATGTATGAGCAAGCTCTTTGACAAATAAACTAACCATTTACATCCATTTCCATTGCATCTAGCCCTCAATTTAGTCTTCTCATTCCTGTGCATTTCCACTGGTCTCCTTGTCATAACCGCATACTGGCAGAGCACATCGCGGAAGAAGTTTCGGCTTTTAAATATATCCCCTACATTTCAGGTAGGATATACTTCAGTGAACATGAATGTAGAGTATAATGCTAAGTTCACATCTCATTCATCATCAGATGCTGAGTTATCCCGTAGTAGGCAATGCAAATAATCTAGCAGAAGTTCTACCTCATAAGGATCATTAGTTTGCCTCGTCTTTGCTGGCCTTCTTCCTTGTTTCTTTTGTTTCTGTTTTCGGACTGTATCCTCGCAATCTTGAGTGGCGGATGTCCCTTCTTGATTACCTCCACCTCTCTCTTGGAGATCATGGACTTCTTCACTATCACGAACTTCATTTTAACAACTTCATGAATCGATTCCCCTTCTAGATTACCTTCACACGCTTCATTCACAGACCCCCAACCACCAAATCCACTTGGAAATTGAATTTTTTGCTGAAAAAATATCCTCAAAGTATGAAGAGAACAACAACTCATCGCAACACATCTCATCCAAAGAAATAAATTCATCCACTTCATCATCGCCGCTGTCATTGCGTAAAGGGCAGTCTGTAAGAAGTTCATCCAGACATGATACATAGACATCCTCTTGTGGAACAACTTTTCTTTCCCCGAATCGCATGGTGCTAGACATGCTCGAGCATCTGTAGTCTGCACATATCATCAATGACAATGTAAGTTCAACAAAATAGAAACAATTGTAAAAATCATCCTAAGTAGAAATAGCATCATTATCATGTCTGCATATATGTTAGCTTTACCTCATTATCATGCTCTATACCCATTGTGCTACCTCTGTCACCTTGTACAGCATCACCATGTACAACATCACCATCCATAATAGTTTGTACAAATCATCCATCACACATCACATGTCAAAGTACACAAAATATCTCAATTAAAGTACACAAACTATGTAAATATCAAAACAGATTACCTCATTATCATAACGCATGTCCACTGAAATACCTTCATCAATCTCAACCGCAACAATTTTTGAAGCTTCGGCGTCCTCTCTGTTGGTTTTTTGCTTTATAGTATGCAAGACTCTTCGTCATGTACTCTACAAATTCAATATCCCTTTCATACCAACCAAGCAACAACCTTTCTTTGTTTCTAGGGTTACTTTGCTTTTGAGAATTGAGTTTTGGCTTACGGATCACAAGCTCGGGCTCTTCTAACTCTTCAATTACTATAGTAGAAGCTGGCACCTTCAACAACTTATCAAACTGACGCTCTTCATCCAACTTCTTCCGCATAACTGCATCAGTTATAGTCACCTCTATTGCATACACATGTACCATTTTCCTATATGTTTTTTCCACGGAAAAGAACCTTGCCAAATGCATATCATCGGTTATAAGACACAAATGGAGTCTCATGTCAGTCCCCTTACACTGGTCCTCATTTTTTGGATCACAATACACAAAGGCACAAATGAGCTCCCTTCCGTGGCCCAAATCGATCACCATACACGATATGTCTAACACTTTAAAAGTATCTACATTGCAGTAATCCATGTAATTCGGATGGCCACCAATATACAAATTATCCTCTCCGTGGAAAGCACCCCCATGATGTAAGGGAATGGCCTGGGACAGATTGCAAGCACATTGACGAAGTTGATGTGCATCTGACACTAGGTCTTCCTTAAGGAAGACTTCCTATTGAACAGAGACCAAGGCAGAGTGACGTGTCATGGATGGAATCCATTGCCAAATCTCTTAACAAACGGTGAAAAAATTCGAATATTGATGACATCGCCATTCTTATGTTAGGAGAGGTAGATGGTGGTGACCAGTTCAAAAGATTATTCTTAGTATTGATGGAGTACTGCTTTATAGAGACCCCTGGATATGGATCTGACATCCCAAAGATTCTGCATTTCTTGGATGATTGACAAAATCATCCATGACTACGATTGCTGTGGATACGTCATTAATGTTCTGTTAGACATGCACAACATATGACTGGAGTCTACTAGCAGATACTACACTGGTCCAATCATTTTCCTTGTGGCAAGTGTAAATGTCTTACAGTTTTTTTTAAATACATATACTAAGAGCATCCACAATGGCTTTCGCCCAGCCATAGCCCAGCCACAAACTCCTCCTGCCACATCATCAGCACAAAAAATCCTCCTGCCGCACATCATCAGGACAAGCAAATAGCCCAGCAATAGCCTAGCCACATCACTCCTAATTATATAAAACAAATAATTGACAATCACACAAAATACGGAATTAAATTTACGACACAGATACGGGAAAATTCAATAATATTATTTAAATTAAAAAAGTACATTAATTTAAAAAAAATTACATTAAAAAAATACATTAAATTAAAAAAAATACATTATTTAAAAAAAACCCGACCTCCGCCTCACTCCTCGTCTCCGTCGCCCCGTCGCCGCCGCCGGTACCCCCCGTGTCCTCCCGGTCTTCAAATCGTCACGCATGCTCACGAGTAATGCGTGAAGAAAGCTCTTCTCCTCGGGGTCCTCTGCCGCCTTCCAATCGGCTAAGATCTTGACCGTCTGAGCACGCGTTTGTTGACGCGCGAAGAATTTGAGATCCTTTGTCGACTGGCCAAGGGGGGATGCCGACTGGACCTCCTAGGACCCCCCGGCTCCCCCCCTCGGGGAGGTCGTGGGAACCACCGTTGCTGCCGCTGTAATCATCGGTATAGTTCAGTCGTTGCTTCTTCGGTCAGCCAGCGTCGACACCTGCCCGGAACTTCTCGGAGTCGTTCAGCACCTCATAGCAGTTCCAGTAGGTGAACTCCTTAAACAACCCGGGCTGGGGGAAGGCTTTCTCCGCTATCCTCCTGCAGTCATCCTCCGTTTGGCCGCATGCAGGGCGTTGGCGTACAAGCCCGAAAATCAGGAGACCCCAGCCCTGATTCGGTCCCACGCCTTCCGGCACTCCTCCCCGTTGCGCGGCCTCCCCTCCGGGCAAAATGCCTTGTAGGCTGCTGCTATTTTGGCCCACATGTTGACGATCCTCTGATTGTTCGAAGTGAGGGGATCATCGCAAACACTCACCCACGCCTTGGACAGCGCGACGTTCTCCGCATCGGTCCACCTCAAAAATTAAAAAAAATTCGCTCGTCGATCGCTCGCCGGTCCGGAGCCTGCAATGGCGGCGAGCGGACCAGCGAGCGCATCGCCCAGCGCTCGCGAATCGGCGTGCGCTCACCGATTTTTTCACCGAAATGGCGCTCGCCGGTTACAATGGTTCGGCGAGCGAACCGGCGAGTGCCGGAGATCGGCTAGTCGGTCCGCTCGCCGCCATTGTGGATGCTCTAAAGTTTATTTTGTTGTATGTCAGGGATGTTCTGTGGACATAATGATTGTGGGAAGACGAACAATTGAACGGCGTCTTCCAACAATTAGCATGTGAGAGTTGGAGTCGTTGAAGACTATAGAAGAACAAGAAATCAGGGCTGGTGGATTTGGGCTAGGTTACTTCGATGACCGTATGCCACATCAAGATATTGATA
Organism: Salvia splendens; assembly: GCF_004379255.2. Taxonomy (NCBI): domain Eukaryota; kingdom Viridiplantae; phylum Streptophyta; class Magnoliopsida; order Lamiales; family Lamiaceae; genus Salvia; species Salvia splendens. The sequence continues at coordinate 17,655,135 of NC_056037.1, read as the reverse complement.
ATGACAAAGAGTTTATCAAAGAGCAAGAGCAACAAATCATGGATGAGTTGAATGAGATGAATGGTCCTTCAACAAATCATTGATGAGTTAATATTATTTATGGGTCCTGTCATCTATGACACAATTTCAATTATTTCTTCTTCTCTTCTTTTACTTTACCAATGACGCATTGAAACACGTGTCAATTCTAAATGGCCTATTTTGTGCTGCCACTTTTCTTAGATGTTAAGCAAAACATGAAACTAATGGTGAGTCATATCGGTATAAGTTGTAAAGTATTTCTTGTGCATATGAAATGACATGAGAATTAATGTACAAATGGTAAAGTAAGAGAGAGAAGGAGAATACTAGATAAATTAATGTTATTGGATAGTGAAACCCACATTATTATTAGAGTTTTTAGTGAGTTGTAATGTGTGTCAAATCGGTATAAGTTGTAAATGAATTGATGTATATGAGTAATGAGATATTCATATAAATCAATTTATTTACAATTTATACACCACATTGTATTTATATTTGTTTCTATTAACTTTTATATGTTTATTTATTTCAATCCATGTGTCATGTTCGCCAATGTAATTTTGAGAGTGATCCATTTGAAAATACATGCAGATTTAATATTGATCCATTCGAGGACACCTCTCTAATCGGAGAAGGTTCCAACACATCATCTATAAAAATGAAGTTTTTATTTTTATTGCCCCATGCGAAAATGGGTCAAGTAAATGTATATAAACCTCAAATCTACGTAAATGAAATTTGAAATATAAAAAAAACATCATCTCGATAGATAAAATTAAACCTTTAAAATTTGAGTTGAATAAAAATTCTTGCTGCAAATAAGCCCTAAATAAGAATATTATAATGGGTGTACAGCCGATTCTATGGATAAATTAGTGTAACTAATTGAAAATTATTTTTCACAAAACTCCGTGATTCAAATTGTAACTGCCACATTAAAGAATTGAATTAATCTTGATAGGCTAATCAAAATTATTTTCCCACCCCATATTAGAAATTATTGCACCGCACTGTTTAATCCAAATTCATTTTAGAAAATGACTAAAATTCGACTTTTATATAATGATATATTAGATTTATAAACTATAGCAAACTTTTAGAAACGGTGAAAAAAAATTGTTTAAAAGAATAGGTTTGCTTGGAAATATGATTCGAACATAATGCATTATTTTTATTTTTTAAGAGATGCATATAATTCATTACTCCCCTGGATTATTAAAATGCATTTCGTCTGTTGGAAATGTATAACCCATTTGAATAAGCAAAAAATATATTTTAGGAGTAAATAAATAAAAGTTGCATCGCTTTTGACTCTGACTATTTAATGATAATAATGGTGCGTAGATAGTGCTATTTAGTTATAATACTTTAGCTTAATTGTCAAATGATGCAAAAGTTGTACTATTAGATATGGGCCGTAAATTGCGCAGCTTTTGATTGCTATATAGTGTACTTCTTCTGTTCCCCAAATTTTTCCCTCCGTCATTAAATTTTGTAAGATCACGGATTTTACAAAATGTAATAAAAAGTAATTGAAAAATTAGTAGGATCCTACTTTTAAAGTATTAGTTTTATAATAAAATGAGTATGTGAATAAGTTAGTGGAATGTAGGGTTCACTATAAAAAATGATAAAAAAGTGAAATATGACAAATTTTGTGGAACGTACAAAAATAGAAAAATGTGACAAAATTTCAAGGACGAATGGAGTAATTAATAACGATCCAACCTATTAAGTTCAAGCTTAAATATAATATGTTAAAAAAATTTAATCTGAACATGAATCTGACCTACTATATTAAAACTTGAAATGATATAAATCTGGTAGCAACTATATCATATTCGTGTTGACAATTAATTTGCAAGATGTATCATTTGTGGATAGGTCCTTTGCTCAAAACTGCGATTATATTGTAGTATGAACAAATTGGGGATTGTTTAAGTATCCACCCTTGTATTGTTTGTTTTAAAAAAACTGATACGAAAGCCACATGAAGCATATTATAGATAGGATATGACTGACCCAACGCGGCGTGGTGGTGGAGGTTGTGGCAATAGAGTGCGAAAATAACAATTTAATTTAAGCTTTAATAAAGTAATTACAAAATAAGGAATTAAAATAATACTACTAATAAATGTTAATGGATTACCTAAATCCGACTTGAACCCAGCCTGAAATTATGATATCCTGATCACGTCGTCCCTATAAAGATATGAACACATTAAAACTTGACGCTAATCCTTTAATTTTATATATGTTCGTATTGTATAAAAAATTGACATCTTTAGTATTAGATCATCCACGATGCACACCTATTATTTGTCTCTTATCGTCCTTTAATTATGCCTACACACACTTTACCGCATCCATTCCTAAAAAGATACTCACAAGACCACAACTCATCATTCATTCCCATATACTCTTATTAATGAGTTTCACATTTTGATGTTTTATTCGTGTTTTCTTTTGTTTATCCATTATATATTCTAAATGAATTGAATTTTTATTTAAATCAAAATATGAAAGAATAAATATATCAATATATAAAAAAAATTTATTTAAATCAAAATATGAAAGAATAAATCTATCAATATATAAAAAGACGAGTTTTGAGAATACCATTGTAATTTATAATACCATATTTATAATAACACATATTAAATATATCAAAAGAAAATCAATTCTCATATTTATTAGAATTTAATTATACAAAACTCTTTTTATTAAGAATTAAATCATTAGCCCAATATCTTTAAGAGAAATGTTTTTGAGATATAATGGCAATGCCATAACGAGGTTAAAATAGTAATTATATATTAAATTTTATTTTTAATTAAATTTATAGTTTGCATTTATACCTTTTTTGCCCCTACATCAAAAAAATCGGCTATGTGCAAATAATGAAGTATTAATTGTGATCTTAAATAAGGATGGCTTAATTTATGAAATATATGTATATAGAAGATATGAATTGAAATTCAAATATATTCCTAAAGAAGTTAGAATATTAGAGAAGCAGGACCCACATTTTGTCCCACACTTTTATAACCTTTTTAACATATTTCACTTAAAATTTTTGTAATGTGTTTGAAAAATAAAAAAGAAAAGTATAAGAAAAATGTAACAATTTCACCTATTTTTCATATAAAATATTAAAAATCAAATGCTTTAATAATTTTATAAAAAAAATACTCCTCTTTTGGTCACGTTCATTTTGGTCCGTCCACTGAAATTAGTAGTCGTTGTTATCATTTTGGTCCGTTCATAATTTTTTTTCTCTTTCTCTCTTATACTTTATTTATTAATTTTGGAACATTACGTTAAATCTCGATAAAAAAATATATAATCGCATGTTTTTGACCCGTCTATTGAATATTTTAAAGCTATAAAGTTAATGTTTTTTCTTATTCTTTTTAAATATTTTTTTTCTTTTTTTAAAGAGGATCAGCAATAGTTCCCCATCTACCCCGGTGGTGACTCGAACCCCCTGCCTATTGGTTGGGGGGAATGTCTTATCAATTGAATTGAGCTTTGTTGTCTTCTTTCTAAATATTAGTGTTCTCAGCTCAATTTACTACAACATGCAACAAACTAAAAATTTGATATATGATATATTAATACTAATTGAGTTTATGGCTTTGATTTAAAAGTTTTCACAATTTTAATTTTAATTCTTTACCTTTCAAAATACTCCAAACAATTCTATAATTCTTAAATTTTTGGTTTAGTACAGTCAAACAATAAAAAGTAATAACAAGCTCTTAACTCATTGATTTAATATTTTCTTTTATATTTATAAAATATTAGAATTTCTAAAATTTAATCATTCTTTGATTTCCAAAATTTTAATTTATTTAAATTCTTAATTTTTTAAACTTTACATCAAATTTTGATAAAAAAAAAATAAATTATTCCCACGTTTTTAACTTGTCAGATTAATATATAAAGTTAATATTTTTCTTTTCCATTCTAAAATATTAGAGTTCTCTCCTAAATTCAATATAACATGCAATAAATTAAAATTTGATAAACTAATATAATTGAGTCTTCAGTTTTGATTTTAAGAATTTTATAATTTTGATTTTAATTCTTTTTTTTTCAAAACTAATTTTTTTTAACATCCTAGAACGTTACGTCAAACATTGATAAAAAAAATCACAAAAACATATATTGTACTCCATAATTTAAACTACAAATCAAAATTGTTATTTATTGATTCTTAGTTTTAGAAATTTTAGCTCAATTCATTTTACAGTGAAACAAATTAAAATTTTACATATGTTGTGTCATATATTAATACAAATTGAGTTTCTGGTTATGATTTTAATGTTTTTGAATTCATAAATTTTGTGGAATGTTATTGCTAAACATCGATAAAAAAATAATCACATGTTCTTAAATGATCTCATTTGTTTAAAATTTTATAGCTATATATAGTTAATATTTTTTTTTCTTTATAGAATATTAAAGTTCTTAGCTGAATCACTATAATATAAAACAAATTGAAATTTGGTAGTATAAGATGTATAAATAATAATTGATTTTATAATTTTGATTCAGATTCTTTATTTAAAAAAGTTAATTGCTATAAATTTTAAAATTTTAGAACATTACAGTTGAACCTTTATAAAATATAATCACATGTCCTTATCTTATATATTTAATATTTTAAAACTACATATATAATATTTAATATTTTTAGAATATAATATCATCTCTCTCTATATATATATCATAACATTTAAAATATTACTATAAATTAGGATAAAATAAAATAAAATGCAAACTACCCATTGGTATCTTAAAAATATAAAAATTTTTAAAAAAAATCAAAATCATACAAAATCTATTAAGAATAGAATTAAGCAGCTAGCTGCCCAAAATGGAGTTGGGGTGTTGAGTATATGATAGGATATGGTGGAATTGAGGACATAATAGGCAAAATATAAACTATAGTTAGGGTAAAAAAAACACATGTCTCTAAATCACTGCCCTATCTTTAAATATAACTCCAACCCAAACAACTATTTATCCATATTGCTTGAACCAAATCCTGAGGCCCAATATATTAAATAGAACAAATGAAGCACACTCACATCTCATTTTCTCATTACTTGAATTCCAAATATGGGATTTGAAAATGTCCATTTCCTTCCTCTATCAACCAATTCCGTCTGCCTTCACAGTCGCCGTTCCTCCAGGCCGGGAATACCGCCTCCTCTGCTTCGCTGCTGTCCGTTATTTCCGGCCCAGCCTGATCATGGGCTTCTCCAAGAATGGGTCTTTCAACATAAGTAGAATTTGGTTTAGGCCCAAGTATTAATCTTATTTGTAAAATTTGAGACTTGGTACAAAGTACTAAAATTCAAATTCCTTTTTATCGTCAATAAAACACATTCTTTTCTTGATTCCATTTGCATCTTTCCAAATGATCACGTAATCGAGTCCTTCAAACGTAAAAAGAACTTGAGCTATTGAATAAAAATTGAATAAAAATTTTGGCTGCAATCGACGTTCTTTCAAGAACAGCTAAGAAGAAAATAGGAAAAAGTTGGGGTGTTATAGTTTTATTAGTTGGATTATTTTCCTTGTTTAACCAAATTTATTACTTGTTATTTTATTGTATATTAAATTGTTGTTATCTGTATGTATTCATTTTTATAGTTATTGATTAGTTTTTATAAATTTGAATTATTATAAATTAATTTAAAAATTTGTGTATCGCACATGTGTTATATTAGTTGAAGAAGTAAAAATTGAGAAATATTTGGATTAAAATTGTGTTTGATTTAAATGACTTGAATTAATTAAAATTAAAATTGAATGAAAGTTAGCAAAACATTAGAAATTATTGAATTTCTTTCACTTTATTAAAAGATTCAACTACATTTCTCTCATCATCTAGATACAATGAGCAACATCTCCTACAATTTTGTTTCTTTCACAGAAGTGAGATATTTTCATCCTGATGGATTAAGTGTAATTTAGTGTTAATCAATAATCATAACTTTTGTGTATCACAATCGTTGTGATGACATAGTTAATGGATAACAATAATAGTAATAAACATTGAAGTGCATTTCAATGCATAAAATTATACATACATTAAAGAGGATATTTGAAAAAATAACATAAATATCGTTATGAATATTAATTATAATAAAAATAAAATAGCCTGTAGCTGGGCCAGTAACCCAAAATTTTGCAAAGGTTTATATCTCAAAAAATAAGATTACGTTATTCCATACCCTTTTTTATGTTTTCTTGTTTTCTTTTAATCTCTTATTTCTAATTTACGGGCTCGTGGCAGTGAAAAGCCCACAGTTATTGAGCCCATCCATTATATAGCATTACAGGCCCAATAGTGATAGGGCCCGTCGCATTTGAAATTATTTTCCTTTTTTAAATCAAATTTATTTATCATATATTTTTGATATTATATAACTTCTAGCATAGTGTTTATTTTGGGCCTAAAGTTTCATTTGACTTCGTCTCGATTATGCATAGTTTCAATTTTTCAGGTTCTTATAACTATATTTACCCGAACTCCTCTCAAATTGTTTGTATAAATGAAGCCAAACAAGTCAAGGCCTATTTAGTTTAAGTAAAATATTTTGAATTTGTTCGATTAAAAACCTTTTAAAATTATAATGTCGTGCTATATAAATATCTCTCGATGCGTTAGGGGCTCATTAATTTCTTTTTGTATATAGTCTATGCAATAATGATTAATGAAGAAGCGAGCGATGTAGTAATATCAATGTTTAATGAAGTTTTAATAAACATCGCCTTTTCGAGTCCCATTTTGACTTGACACGAGTTTTAAATTGTTTAACTTTGTGAAGAAAAATGAAAATATGAGTTAGTGGAATATGAACTCCACTTTTATATATTAATTTTATAATAAAATGTGAGTGTAATGAATTAGGTGCAGGGTAGGATCCATTTAATAAGAATAGAAAAAGATAAATGAAACTTTAAATCATGAACGTCCAAAAATGATAAAAAAATGATCTATTATTTCGAGGGATTAATTGATAAGGATAAAGAATATATTATAATGATCTCTATATCAAATGGGTTTCAATTGTGAACCTATAACATGTTCGCATCCAATTGGATGGCATAATAATATATAAAGGGTTGAGAATAATTTGGAAAATTCATTTCAATCAGTGAGTGGGAAGTGGGAACACAAATGCACATTTCACAATATCTGGAAACAGCCAATCATGATTGGAAATAGCCATATTAAACTGTCAGCATCGAATATTTTCAATTTATCAAATCTGGAAGGATTGAGTTTGATGTTAAAATCAAGGTTGTTTGGGTAAGCACTGACCTCATCTATTTTTTGCCCCCATAAAGATATTTTATTTATCATATAGTCATATGTATTGAGTAGATAATACTTAGGAAGTCAATTTTGTAGTAATAATTAAATCAATCAGAAAATTTTGGTCAAATTTTGGGCCATCTTCTATGCTGGGCATAAATGCCTCACTTATTTTGGATTGAGGCCTATTAAACTAGTTTAGAATTTGATTGAAAACCCTAACAATTGTATGTTAGTGACAAATATATTATAAAAAAATAAAAAAAGGAAAAATAAAATAAAAATTCACATTAAGAAAGGTTGCACGAGCAGGTTTAATTTGGACCTTATATAATCCCTACTATCAAACAAGTTGAGCGACTCTTTTTTATTTTATTTTACAAAGTTGTTGGGTCTATTTCAAGTTATAATCGAAGGTATGTTTCTTAATTAATGTGATAGGTACTTAAATATATATGGGGTACATAGGTTGAACTATTTAATTATTGATCAAATAATTGATATAAGACTACTGACCAAAACAGTCAAAGGAAACTTGTCTAGATCGTCGAATCGAAATCTCTTGATCATGCGTGAAAAGTCATGTAATCTATCTCTATCTATGACTATGGATGGGTTCATTCATGTAAAATTTATAATATTCCTATTTCTTTCAACAATAATTTAGTACTCCACTACACCTAGTTTAAAATTGTGTCTTTGTGTTGTTGTTGAACTATTGCCTGTTTAATATTCTCTTGTCACACTTCATGAGCTTCTAATTTTATTCTTCCTTTGATAACATCTAAAATTTAGAAGTGCTTTATTTATTTATATTTTATTTATGATAACTAAATGAATTTAAATTTATAGGATGCACTATGGATGACTCGAATCTGAGGCCAAAGTTACAATTCTATCACTAGACCAACTCATACACACGAAGTGCTGTATTCAATTCATTCCTCGACCAACTTGTCGTAAAAGGTTATACTCCAATATATATTTGACAAATGTAAATTCACTTTTGGTATCTCTAAGTAATAATAAGTTCAAGAAAAGATTAGTTAGGCACATCATACAATTACTAGAACTGAAACTATACCAATCATCATGCATGACATGTACAAATAAAAAACTTTATACAATATGTGGAACAAATGGTTTCTTAAATTAGTTCAAATTAGTAAAAAAAAAACCCCAATTAGTAAAATAATTTGTTATACTTATGACCTTTAGGCGTGAGACGAAAAAATGGCCAAACCTACCTAAGACTTGAAATTCCGATATGGAAGATCGGAAGTGGACAATGCAAGGAAGGGCCCGACCGCAAATGACACCCTAGATGGGGTGGCAAATCGGGCGTGAGGTTCGGTCCGATATAACGCATTGCTCACAAATAGGACCAGATAATGAATATTAATGATTATGAAATCGGAGAATAATTTGAAAAAAAATTTGAGTTGTGACTTAATTGGGGGTACTGAATAATTGAAGGTACTGTGATATGATTAGAGTTCGAATCAAATGTTAACGTGGCAACTGAAATAATACATTCTTGTTAGTAATAGGCCAATATGATATTCTCCATATCTTCTTCCTAACGGCCGACCAAGAGTATTAGACCAAACTCTCTTTGTTGATGATTGAGATGAACTAATTAAGGAGAATGGTAGAGAAGCAATGGGATGCATCATGTATGCGTTGGAAGGCATGATGTATGATGTCATTATCAAACAAATGACAAGGACAGAAAAGGAGGGGCCAAAGCCAAAGCCAAAGCCAATCCCATCACATTCACATATACACACATGCATGAAGATGACTACTCACAAGCATGCCCTTCTAATACAAGCACTCATCAAACTCCAAAAGCTTTTTTCTATTATTGCATGCCTACATGCTTTCACATGAACCCTTCTCATATATCTCCCTTCTCTTTACCTACTTCTAAACCTTAATTGAAATAGATTTTTAAAAATTCAAAATAAAATATAATCATATGGTTATTAAAAATAATCTATTTTTGACTTCATAAAGCAAACTTTTTATTATATAATCCAATCATTGCATCATGCCTAAGAAATTAAACAGATGATGCGATTGAGTTGGGTAATTGGATTTGTATTTTTGCGGTTCCTAATGAAATTTATTAGAGTTGGACATAGATATATAATCACATTTTCGATCATATATTGTGTTGTCATTTTTCATCAGTTAATTCACAAAATTAAATCTAATTTAGAATCCAGTTAGACAGACAATGGATCAAATAAAAGAATCTCAAGCATATTTCTATAGATAAAAAATTACCTTTTATGCAAATCAAGAATTAAATCTGTTTTAGAAGACAAGGTTATAAACTTGAATGATTATTAGGTGGTATCATATATACACTTGTGATACAAAGTGAAAAGTTGTTTTATGAATAAAAATCTAAAGAATAAGACAACTTTTTCAAAGAAGAAAATACAAGGCTAAATAAAAGAAGAAGAAAAATTGTGGAAAATAAAAAAGTGTAATGATGAAAATGTTAAAAAGAAGACATGTTTGCTTTGTTATGTTGAAAAATATCAAGCTTGGGAGTGGTTAATCTCTGAAAATTTCTTGCTTTATTATGAAGTTGTGAGAGATTGTTTATGGGATTTGCTAGTATTTTTTATTTGATTGATTTCTAATATTTATCCCATGTTATCCAAAAAGTCTCATTACAACCAAATAACCTTTTTGATTTGTGCATTGATTTTGGTATTTTGCTGAGGAATTTTGCTTAATTTGTTTTTGGAAAGGATTAAAAAGCAAGAATAGTCGAATGAATTTTTCTCTTTGATTTAGCAACGATTTTTTGAGACACTAGGATCATTTGAATTAAACATGCTTGTACTTGATTGTTTATCTTGCTTGAGGGTGAGCAAGTCCTATGTTTGGGAATCACATTTTCATGATCTTCCCCCCCCCCAAGTTTTATGCGCTTTTAAGTGTTTTTTAGATTAACTATGTTGTAAGTTTGATCCTATACGTAGTAACTCAAGATAAAATAGACAACGGGAGTCAGAAAGTAAACAATAATGAGCCTACAAAGATAATTTTGAAATGTTCTTGGAACATCACCAATGTCTTCATCTTCGAAACAACTTCTCATAGATATGCATGCCTTATTTGGAGTCCGTTACAGAAAGTTATGGTCGTCTTACGAAGACTATGCAGGGCTCAAACTAGCGTGCCAGACTACACACTTTGATGATACTTTTTCCATTCGTTTTATTCACTTTTAAGAGTTTTGTAGACTAATTATGTTCTAAGTTTGATCCTATAGGTAGTAACTCAAAAATAAAAATAAAAAATAGACAAAGGAAGAAAGTCAAAGTGTAAATAGTAGTCGACCTACAAAAATTATTTTCAAAAGATGTTTGAAGACCACAATTGTCTTCAATTTCAACTTCAAAAGGGCCTCACATGGGTACTTTGCAAACCTCATTCGGATTTCGGTAGAGAAAGTTATGGCTCAAAGCAGTGTGCCCAAACTGCATCCAGGCGATCTCGACCCAGCGACCCACGTGATTTTTAGCCCTTTTTAAGTCTGTTTCATTCCCCACATCAGATATAGTTAACATTAAAAAAACTATCAGATCTCAACATTCTCTACACTATAAAAAGAACTCTTAGGCTCATGGTTCATATCTTTTTATCTGATCTTTTCTATCATATTTTCTTTTATTTTTACACAATGTTTTACTCCATCAGACAGAAAATCAAGGAACCAATAAGAGAGGATTAATGACATTCTTTATCATATAATACAATTGAAGATTCATCCACCTTGCTATTTGTATTAAGAATATATCAAGCCATTTTTAACTAATTTTATATAGAGTGAACTACACTAATAGTCCCTGATCTTGTCGATAAATGGAATATGGTCCCTAAAAATATTTTATAACCTTTTTGGTCCCTAAAAATTACATTTTTTATACCTGGCGGTCTTTTATACCCCTCTGCATTTGAAAAATCTCCTAATTGACATGGAGGGCATTTTTGGTATCTGAAAATTACAATTTTGGTACCTCTTTAATCATGCAATTTTTTTGGACATACACAAAAGCACCTATTAAACTTTATAATGAAAAAATTACAATAGTTTATTTTAATATTTTTAGTAAAAAATGTTACCTGCAAGAGTTCACTTTAAATTACGCTAGATATAATTCACTTAAATTTTAATTATTATACTTAAAAAAATATTTTTCACTATACTATATTTTAATTAACGCAATTAAAATATTTATTTTTCAGTTAAGTATAGGGAGTAACATTTAAAAATTTGAGTAACATTTTTTAAATAAAAAATTATTATAGTTCACTATAATATTTTTTTCTTTTCAAATTTAAAACTTTTAAGTTGAATTTTTTATAGTCCACTTTAATATTTTTATTAAAAATTGTTACTATTAGATTTAATTTTTTTCTTCGCAAATATACTGATTGATTGAGTTGTATAATAAATAATATTTAATAATAAAAATAAATAAATCATAATTTAAACATTTGGTTTCTTATTTAAATTTTTGCAATTATAAAGCGTCAAATATTATCTAAATGAGGGTTTAATTGAGAATTTAAAAGAAAATTATTATGAAAGAAAAAAGAAAAAAAAAATTAAGGGAGAGTAGAAAGGTCCAAAATAGCCCTAAACATTAAATATTTACACTAATGGTGCCTAGGGTTACTTTAGTCTTATCGTACCAAAAATGATTTTTAGGGACCATTGGTGTATTTTTCGACCAGTTCAGAGACTATTAGTGTAGTTCACTCTTTTATATATTACTCCTAGTTTTTAGTAGGAATTCTTTTGTTATTTATTGAATGATTAGGTTTTCTTTTATTGAAATTTTCAGAATACTTTTTAGTTTCTTTTAATGAATTTTTCATTTAAACTGTGTCCTTGTGATTACTATTTCTAACGTTGTTCTTTTACGGTTTAAGAATATTTTTATTATATTTATTATTACTTGTTTGTGATTATATATTCTTATATTTTATATCTAACGAATCACAACAACATCCATATACGTGTAAATAAATAAAAAATTGAGGCCATGTCAGGAAAATGACATTCTTGTTTTGAACTAATCTATTATTTATGTGTGACAACGAAATCTGAACTTACAAACAGTAGACTCTGTGAAGGATGACAAAGAAAGATTTGATTGAAGATTATGTATAAACGTCCAGATCTGGTAGATTAATTAATTATTGCATATCATTAGATTACCAACAAAAGCAATTAGTATTTATTAAATAATGTACTTTCTGAAGCTAATAAAATATTATTTTCTCTCAAGGCGTAACCAAAGAATACTAAACTATTTCCACCATTTTGCGGCTCTTGTCATTTTCAAACGGATCATTTTAATTTCAAAATTGTCGGTTATTAAATAGGACATTACTCGAAACACTTAAGTTTAATTTAGTTTTTTAGGAAAGTTTTATTTAATTATGAATTATGATACCCCATCACCTAATTGAATGGGCTCGGAATCACACGGTTATGCGACGTGAAAAATCAGAAAATGATTCACTTTAAATGGCGAATAAATTCCTTTTCTTTACTTTGTTTTATGAAATGTCTACGTCTATGTTTATCTGCTTACATATTTTATTTTTTTTCATTTGTTTTGAAATAATTCGGGGAACATCAAGGTCAACATCACAAATTGTACATCAATTTTTTAGAAACACGAATTATAAATAACCACCAAAGCCTTGCAGAATGGAATATTTGGTATGTGTAATTTTGTCCACGGATATCATTAATTGTATATGTTAATGCAACAATAATTAATTCCAAATGCTGCAATAAAGAGTTCTATATTCGATGGCCAACTCTGGTGTGCTATTTGATTTTATGGATTTCAAGTAGTACGTGTCGGTCTCATTTAAAAGATCATATTTTAAATGGCATATAATTTTAAATATAATTATTGAATATATTAAAATAAAAAAATATAGCTAAATATTTTAAAAAGATAAGCTGTATTTTCTATTTACCTTTTTGGGATATTAACTATAGTGTTATCAATCATATTTAATATATGGATTGTCTCGATTTCCACATGCTATTTAATTATGCATTTGCTGGTTTTTAAGCAATCAAAAGTATTATATAGAATTGAATAAAGTAAATGAAGTGTTGGATATAAAAAACTGAATTTATATCAACGTAAAGAGTTAGTCTCAAATCTCTAGAATTCGTACAAGGTAGCTACTTATAGACAAAATAGCACAGATCACAATTAAAAAACAAGAAAAAATAAAAACAACTAGATAAAATCTGGGATTAAATATTGAAATATTAAGTCTTCTTTTACTTGATCATAACTTCAAGGTAGATGATGAAAAATATGAATTATAAATAATACTGTATTATAGTATGAAACTAAAGTTGAACGGTTGGATCTAAAGTTGAACGGTTAGATCTAAAGTTGGACATTTTTTTTATTTGACCTCAGGTATACTGAACCCGTGACCTCAAGGTCACCACAACTCCACGCTGCCAACTGCGCTACGACCCATTGGTTTGGAAATCTTTAATGATGCATGTTTGGGAGTAATTAAGATTTGAAGGTTCATTCTCTGATTTGGTAACAAATGCAGCTACAAAAGGTAAAAAAAATGGCTCGAATTAGGGCTAATTAGGTCGTCGCGTGGATCACTAAGTTGATGTCAGCGAGCTCGACAACCACTGAGCAGAGGCCTCATCCAAGCCACTAGCTCCTTATGGTTGATTGCTCAAATGATACAGATTGAATTCAATCATTTTTTATTTTTTTTCTAAGTTCCTTTTTCTATAATACTTTAAAAATATACAATATATTATACGATCATAATTCACATTTATATATTGCAATTAAAACGAGTCCATAATATAAAGTTCTTCTATAATGATTCGTAGAAATACTATATAATACATTCATTAGTTCTTCTAACATTCTACTTATTTAATCTTCAGTTCTTCTATAATGATCTGTACGGTGCTGAGCATGTTCCAAAAAGAGAAATAAAATAATTAAAATTCACAGAATGATTGTGGATCCAACTATAGTGCAATGCTCAAAAAACATGGAAAACCTCAATTTTTTAAGTTCGATGGCTGAAATATTGTAAATATTGTACGGATATAAAATTGATTAGGTAAAGCATGCAAATATGTAGGTTGATTGTCTCCTAAAACTCAAAATGGGAATAAAACTGGCTGCTATAATGGTAGACACATATGGTTATGGTGAAATACCCTTTTCACTCCCTTCATCACATTTAGAATGATTTACTTTTTTATTGTGGATATCCTATTTAAAATGGTACTACATTTTTTAAAATAAAAAAAAAATTTATTTCTACTTTATTTTCTTTCACTCAATTTATGAAATACATAAAATTTTATGTCAAAAAAAATTATGTTTCACTTTATGCGGACGGATGAAATAGTAGTGCTCCTATATGATTTCATTTTTTATGATCAATTTTTGAGGCCAAAGTTTTCAACATTTGACAATTTCAATGATGCTTTGGTACGAGACTGACCCCTAATTCATAGTGGCTGAAGTTGGTGGTTGTGTTTTCTATTCACGTGTGAGTTAAATGATGAGACAAACCTCAATTATTTTTATGATCAAAGAAATCTTTATTAGTATATACTCATATAGTTAATTGCCTCAAAATACACCAATGTGGTTTTGATTTTACATATGCTCACGAATAGGGATGTCAATCTAATTCGAAACTTACAGAACAGTAAAAAATAACCCGATAAAATTATAGGGTTGAGGCTATATTTTTGCCACCCGAATATAAAACGGACTATATGGCCAGCCTGAATGGGATGGCGGGTTAGGCGGGCTGACCCGATAGAGTTATAGGTCAGCCCGACAAGTTATGCTTTCTAATTAAAATAATAAAAGATTTAAAATTTGTTTCGAATATAGATCATGCTTTCATAATTTCATTAGTTCTTGCTTTCATAAAGTTTATGTATAATAACATTTCAATATAACTCTTTTAAAAATCATAATAAAGACAAAAGAGTTTAATTATATGCTAAACACTTTTGTTCACTGTAAATATATGATTATACTTTTTAGAATACATTAGTTTTAAATTATTCTTATCCAAAGGTCATGAGATTATATTTAAAATATTATTATTATTATGATTTTATACTCCCTTCATCACATGTTATTTTCTCTTCTTTTTCAATCCGTTCTAAACTATTTGCACTATTCTATTTTTATTTACTTATAGTATTAGATTTAATTAAGTGTCTCTTATTAAGTGCTCTCTTATTTCATTTAAATTATTAATTTAATTACGCTAATTACTCAATTCTACAATCCAAAAAGAAAAATATGCAAGTAGCATTGGACGGAAGGAGTACAATAATTGTATTGTTTACAAAATAAGGAAGATTAAATAGTTCAATTACTTTATTATGTGAAGTATTGGAAATGAATTCTAAGTTTTATTGAAACAAAAATTGGAAATGAAGTAATGTTGAATTTTCTTTGGCCCGATTAGTCCGGCGAGTTAGCCCGAAACCTAAAGGATTAGGGTTAGGATCGAAAAATTATAACTTGAAAAGTCCACCGAATAACCGACAACCGAACAGATTGGCCCGCATCTGAGTGGGTCGGTCTGATTGACACCCCTAGTTACAAATATTGTTTTCAAGCATTTGTTATACTAGTATTTTGTTATATTTTTTCATGTTTTCATTTTTTTTGGTAAAATCGAAGCAACTTAAAAATAAATGAATTAGTTTGAAACACAAAACTATGTAGTAATTTTGTATGCACGATGCCAAGATGGCGTGTACACGGCAATTCTAACTTTAAAATCAATATATTTAAAACAAAAGTATTAATATAGGGCAATACGAATTTGAAAATTCGTTCATTGCATGACTGATTTAGTTCATTATAAAAGTGTTTTAGTTTACAATACGAATTTGAAAACATGGAATGAACTAAAACTTCATTATAATGAACTAAATATTTCACGGAGTAAATACTTTACTGCAAATTATAGTGAATTAAATCGCTCTTATAACAAAATAAAATCATTCTTATAGTGAACTAAATTCGTGTTCTCTAGCAACACATTTAAGATTAGTTATACATTGGTTAATGTTATTTAAAAATCATGTAAATATCAAAATCGTAGCGAAGTTTGTATATGTCAAATCAACTGACTCAGTAATGAAAGTAGAAGGTGATGGTCAGGGCATGAAGCAATTTTTGAGAATTTGAAAGCGGTGTACCATAAATTGCAAGAAAAAGAAACCCTACAATAGCAAATAAATACTACTCCCTCCATTCTATAAGAATATGCACTCTTTCCTTTTTAGTTCATCTCACACGAATGTGCACTTTCTAATTTTAAAAAAAAATTCTCTCTAATGAGGTGAGACTCATTTTCCACGAACAATACTTTAATTAAATTTTCTTTCTAACTCTCTCTTACTTTACCAATTGTGCATTTAAATTTGTGCTCAACTAAAAGTGTATATCCTTGTGGAAAGGAAGGAGTATAATATATTGCGCCATTTGGCAATAACTAGGAAATCTAAAAGTAAGGTTGATTAATTAACTCATTTACGAGAGCGTAGAGATATTGTTATACTTGAGGCAAACTGGCTTGATGCAGGTTGAATAACGACAAAAAATTGAAGGTAAAGTGGATACAAGTTGAGCACAAACTAAGCTATCTAAGAGAACTCCAAACTTGAGAACTGAAAGCCTTAAAATAGAGCCTCCTAAAGCATGGTGATAACCTTTTTCTTCATCTTCATTTCTTCTTTTATAGTGCGGCTCCAATTCAATCCCTAGGGTCGATCTTCTCTGATTTGACATTTGTGCCCTTTTAGAAGCTCGTCCTTCCTCTTGGTTGCCCTCATACTCGTGTCTCCTTCAGGCCAGTTTGGGCCACTTTTCTCCATTTTCGCATGTTTTCCTCTTGACACCTCTTCATCATCGTTTCTTCTATTTTCTTGCACAATTAGCAACTTTTGGCGCATAATACCCGTGAAAGCACGTCAAACTGACCAGTAACCAATGCACGAAATATGGCTCATCACTTACCAAAAGTAGTAAAAAGTAGGTTTGACAAGTATTGTCGGACGAATCGAAAGTGAAACTAGTAATAAGTATTGACGGATGAAGGAGGTAAATTATTTTCACACCACAAGTTTAGAATCATCCCTCTCAAATATTCTTTCTCAGTTTTCCTTTATTCATTTAAAATGAATTCCTGTGTCAGAGGCCACTCAATCCAAATTCGGAGACGAATATTGTCGCATAAGCTCGTACTTTGAGTTAGGATCCAAGATTACAGTACTTGGAACGTGGCGCAAATGCAAATGGCACAATAGGCACACCGGATACTGGGTACGGAATACATGTAGATAGATGACTACAAAATTTTAAATAAGGTCACATCACCTCCAATGCAACCATCTTCTCCAAAGGTTGGATCTGCTTCAAAGGATTTGGATCCCCTATTGTGGCTCCAAGCACGGCAAGGGCTGCTGTTACACACAACATTTTGTTTAATAATAAATAATAATACTAAAATATTATATAAAATATTAATTTCTTTTTATTTAAAAAAACTGTTGTGTGTAACAGCAGCCCCTGCTGTACTTGGAGCCACAACAGGGGATCCAAACCCCTGCTTCGAAAGCGACGGAGATGGCAAGGGAAAAGTTCGATTCAAAGAACGAAAAATGTACGGTCAAAAAGAGACGAATGTGCTTATGATGTACTCATCGATGTTTCTGATGATCCGATGATAGGAAATCAGCAGAGCATCAGGGTATTTTTAGAGAAAATTGCTTCCATATACAATGCAAAAAAAAACTAAACTAAACTATGATTGGGAGCGTGATTGGGACCATCTTCACAAACATTGGGCTCGTGTCCAGACAGACGTTGCCAAATTCATTAGTATAGTCGATAATCTACAAAAGAATTGGTCGAGTGGTTCAAGTTAGGGACTATATATGTAGAAAGGCTCACACGATGTTCTCTACAAGGACACAAAGCCATATTTGCACCTGACCATAGTATAAATATTTAGGACATAAAAGTGAGGTGCTTTTAAAAAGACAATAGGAAAGCTCTAAAAATTTGAAAATTCGTTTACATTAGTAAAAATCAATTAGGAGTTCTTTTTAGGAAGAAATGTTGAAAGAAATTTATCGATCATAAGTACACTGGTTTTACTGAAAATGATTGTACTGTGACTGAAAAAAGCGGACATGCCTGTCCAAGATGCCAACAATAACTCCAACAATAATAAAAGTCAGATGCTATAGCCATCTGCAACGATCTCTTATCCGTCTCTTAACCGTCTCATCCCTTAACTATTCATGAGTCTCACTATATTTTTCACTCCATCTTTTAACCAAGAGACAGAACCTGCAACCCTCCATCTCTTATCCGTCCCTTATCTCATCCTTAACTATTCATTCAATTTCATTTTTTATTTTTATTTTCAACAAATTCAATTAATAAAAACGCACTTCATTAAATAAAATAAAATTACAATTTAAAATTCTTAAAAATTAAAAAAAAAACATAATTAAAAATCCTAAAAAATTTAAAAATACATAATTTAATTTCTTCCGCTCACTCTTTCTAAATTCAAAATCTCAAAGCGCAAAGAAGCAGAAGAAAGATCATGTGCGTCTACCGGTTGCAAAATTTTGCCCAAATGTGCTCCATTAGATCATCTTGGAGTTGGGCGTGGGCGGTAGAATCACGTGTCCTTACCCGAATAGACAACCGATCTTGCAAAGACGGATGCACTCCACTGCGAGGCGGACTACTTGCGGTAGAGCTTCCGAGAGTTTCTGGGTCGAACCAATTTCCCGCCTCGGGTCCTTCGTCGGCGACAATCATGTTGTCCAAGATTATGCACGTATACATGATGTCGACCATACTCTCCATGAACCACGTACGAGCCAGGGCTTTGATAATGTTGAAGCGCGCTTGGAGAACCCCGAACGCCCTCTCCACATCCTTGCGAGCAGCCTCCTGCTTCTAAGCAAAAAGAGCCTGCTTTTCGTTCACCGGCCTGTTGAACGTCTTCACGAAGGTTGGCCACTTTGGGTAGATACCGTCGGCAAGATAGTACCCCATTTTATACCGCCGGTTGTTAGCGATGAAGTTGATGGCCGGCGCTTTACCATCCAAAACTTCGGCGAAGAGGTCGGATTGGTTGAGCACGTTGACGTCGTTGTTCGATCCGGGGACCCCGAAGTACACATGCCAAATCCATAGCCGGTAGTCGGCAACGGCCTCGAGTATAACGGTGGGGTGGGTGCCTTTGTGGCCGCTCGTGTATGACCCCCTCCACGCCACAGGGCAATTCTTCCATTGCCAATGCATGCAATCGACGCTGCCAAGCATCCCGGGGAATCCGTGCACTTCTTCGTGAAGGTGGAACAGAAACTGACAATCTTCCGTGCTTAGCTTCCGGAGAAATTCGTCGGTGAAGGTTGCCCGGACGCCTTTGCAGAATTGCATCAAGCACATTCTCCCAGTGCTTTCTCCAATGTGGAGGTATTCGTCGAACATATCTGCCGTTTGTCCAGTCGCAAGCTGACGGATTGCTGCAGTACATTTTTGCAGCGTCGTGTGGCTGGGACGGCCGACGACGTCGAACCCTTCTTGGAAGAACTCTTCCCGAGCTGCCAATGTATTTGCGATTTGGAGAAATAGCGGTCGCCGCATGCGGAAACGGCGACGGAAGTAGGTATCTCCCCATACCGGGTTATCACAAAAGTAGTCACGTACTAACCTTGCGGCGGCTTCCTCCCGGTTACGATGGATGTAAGTCCGAAATCGTCTTTGGGGTGGCGCGGCTTCCTCCGCCTCCCTACGTCGATCTTCTTCAAGTGATTCTTCCATTATTCGACGCATTTGCTCAAATGGATCCATGAATGGATTAACTTTGGTAGAAGAATAAAAGAGATGATTTGAGATGAAAATTGGAGAGGAAAGAGAGATGATTTGAGAAGAATAGATGTGTGTTTGTGAGTGTGAAAAAGGAGTATTTATAGCATAAAAAAGAAAAAAATAATAATAATAAAATTTGAAAATTACCGTTGAACGGTCATATGTCCGTTTCAATTTTTTTTATTAGATTCAAATTTAAAAAAAAATTGATTTATTAAATTAGCGTGACGACGCCCACTCGTCGGCCGGCGAGTGGGCGACACGCATAGCGCCGGAGCAGGCCACGTCGCGCAAGCGCGTGACGAGACAGATCGCGCGCCGTCTCGGTGGGTCGAGCGTCTCGGCGGGCTGGGGACGATACGGTACACTGCAACGCGTCCCGCGGCCGTCTCATCCCGGGGGGACGAGATAAGGGACACCCGCGAAACGCGTTGCGGGTGCCCTAACACAACATAGCTCCACAAATTAATTCCATATCTAATTTATTTTCATGACTCCCCACACTCTACAAAAATTCAAAATCAACATATAACACTTTTTGAAATTAGTTCAATTTATAAATTGAAATTTATTGTTTTATTATCAATTACTCCCTCCGTGAAATAATGTCTCATGTTTTGCTATTTTCAAATATCTGCGATTTAAAATCTCATTTGTTTTTTTTTCATTTTAGTAAGCGAACTGCTAACCCACCATTCACCCAACTCATTATAGTCACATTCTATTATAAAATCAATACTACCACCATCTCGCAATAGGAGTCATATTTAGTTATGCGGGTTTAGTGTAAAGAATAGTTGATTGAATAAGTTAGTGGAATATGTGTTCCACTTATATATAGTATTCGTTTTATAATAAAATGTGAGTGAAATAAGTTGGTGGAATGTGAGACCTACTTACTATTTATAGTAAAAGTGAAATAGGACTCTTATTGTGGGATGAACCCATATGGCAAAACAAGACTCCTATTATGGGACGTAGGGAGTACGTAAAAGTGCGGTCCGCTTTCCACTAACTCATTTATTTCTCCATTTTTATTCACAAAATCAAATAATTTTTTAAAATGAGTACAGAGTACAATTGAGACGATAAATAAGAGTGTCCACTATGGAGTGGACGCGGCTATAGCCGCGAGGGTGGGCGGTCAGCGGGCGGACTATAGTGGCGAGGTTGTCCGCCCCAAGGGCGAACGCGGCGGACGTGGCGAGGGTGGGCGGACGGGCGATCGCCGGGTGCGGGGCAAGGACGCGGCGGGGGGACATAGCCGCGCCTATAGGCGCGGCGACTATAGTGCGGACATCCGCCGTGGCGCATGCGGCGCGATTTTAAATTTTTTTTATTTTTTTCCTCTATAAATACCACTCCCCACCACCTATTTTTCACCATTTTCACAAAATCCATCCACTCACTATCTACACAACCACTCTCTAAAAAATGCACCGAGGAGACGACGAATCACCCGACTATCAGGAATCGGGATATGGCAGCAATCCATCAAACCCCTCGACCTATCCTTCGCAGCCATCGGGTTTTGGCGGATATGCTTCTCAGCCGTCGGGCTTTGGCGAATATGCGCCTCCGTCCCAGCATTGGAGGTGGAATCAATCTCCCCCACCGTGGGCATCGAGTCCACCCCTTTCTCCATCTCAGTCGTGGAGGTCTTCTCCAACTCCGCCACCTTTACAGCGGAATCTGAGTCGTTCCGCATTTGGAGATTACAGACCCAACCTAGACGCGCTTCACCAGCCGCGTCCGGGTTCCCCTTTCCAAGCCAGCCAATCTCCGTTCACCGAAGCAGATCAAGACGCATTTGATACTATGATGGGTCTGCTCAGTTCTGGCATCCCAGATACGCCGACAGCACGGGTGGAAACGCCCGTTCCGACCCGGGGCGGAGGCGGCAGTCGTGGCACCGGCCACGTCGGTGGGCGCACGGGCAGCGGGGTCGGCATTCCGAGTGGCGAGGGCAGTGGCACTGGCGGTAGCGGTGGCTCTGGTTCTGGGTCCAACCGGGGCAAGCAATACACAAAAGATGAGAGCATTGTCGTGGCTAAGGCTTGGGATGCTATCACTTCGGACCCCATGGTAGGCACAGATCAGGCAGAGGGGAGCTTTTGGAGGCGCGTCATGTTTGCATACGAGGAGTTCAAACCCGACGGCGCCGAGAGGCGCGACCCAGAACAGCTCCGGAAAAAGTGGGGTAGGAATCTCCATGCGACCAAGCGGTTCGCGTCCATATACAAGAACAACCTTCGCCGCGCTGAGAGTGGCCGCAGCGCAGCAGATGTTAAGAACCTGTCTGAGGGCCAATACCACACGGAGGGCTGGCCGAAGTTCACCTTGTGGGAAGAGTATCTTGTCCTCGCGGATTGTCCGAAATTCAGGTCGATCGTGGCGTACGAGGTGGGAACAGCTCCTGGGCCAAAGCGCACAAGGCACAACCTTGCCGGCGACTACAGCAGTGGAAGCGGCTCACAAGAGTTCGAGCAGTCCGACGAACAAGTCGAAGAGCCAGCCGATACTCACACTAGGCGACGATGGCCCATGGGACAACAGGCCTCTATCCGCAGCGCCAGAGGGGGTAGAAGTGCCTCCCGCCTATCGGTCGGCGCGTCCGGATCGCGCATCCACCAGCCCGCCCCAATCCCACAGCCCACGGTGCAACCCCACGAGGTATTGGCCAATACCATAGACGTGCAGTTGATGCAACAACTGCAAGATGTATGCAGGTCATACGCAGGGGAAACTGACCCGTACGTCAGGAACGTCTACAAGAGGCTCATCACTCGGATTGAGAGTCGACTGGGGTTGGTTGATAATGCGCGTGGGGATACCGCGGCCGGCAGCAGCGAGAGAGGAGGAGGAGGAGAAGAAGAAGAAGAAGAAGAAGAAGAAGACGAAGACGAGGAAGCCGACTCCGACACCGAGTAGACGGTGGCGGAGTTTTGTAGTTGTATTTTATTTTAATTATTCGTTGTATAATTTTACAGGTTTGCAATACAACGAATATTCGGCCCTAATTACCTCGTTTTCTAGTTATTTACACTACGATTATTTAAATTACACTTGATTGAAACTAAAAATATTATAAAATGAAAATTGATTATAAAATTTGGGGGCATTTGGAGGTGTCCACTATAGTGGCAGAAATAGAATTTTGGGGCTGTGGACAACAAAATTGGGGCTATGGACAAAAACTGGGGCGGGGTTATTAGGCGTGTCTGCCTTATAGTGGACACCCTATGAGACTAAGAAAGTATAAAAAAGGTGGAAAAGGAAAAAGTGTGACCAAATTTAAAGAAGGATGCCAATATAGCTCTAGAAATGACAGTGTTGGAGGAAGAAATTTGAGGGAAATTTGTGCTGTTTCTTTTATGCGAAGCAAGAGAGAGAGAAAGGAAAAATTATAATGAAAACAAGTAACGCTGTAGTAAGGGTATCCACAGTTGTGATAGCCCAGCAATAGCCCAGCCACAGCCCAGCCACAAACTCCTCCTGCCACATCATCAATACTAAAAATCCTCTTGCCACATCAGAAATAGCCCAGCCATAGCCTAGCCATATCATAAATAGCCCAGCCACATCAATAGCCACATCACTAATAACACAATATACGGAATTTAATTTACGAGACATATACGGGAAACATTAATAATACTATTTTAATTTTAAAAAAAGTACAATAAATTAAAAAAGTACAATAAATTTAAAAAAGTACTAAAATTTTAAAAAATACATTAATAATAAAAATTACATTAAAAAAAGTACAATACTTAAAAAAAATCACTCGGTGGCAAATCGCGTACATATAGTGTCTCGAAAATTTAAAAAAAAAACAAAAAAACCGCTGGGCGATGCGCTGGGCGATCCCGACGCTGCAATGGCGCCGAGCGGATCGCCCAGCGTCCGTCGACCGCCTAGCGCTAGGCGATTTTTAATTCCGAAAAAACCGCTCGGCGATTTTCGAAAGCTGCAATGGTTCGCCTAGCGACCGCCTAGCGCCGGCGCTCGGCTAGGCGCCATTATGGATAGCCTAAGAGGTCGCTTTCGCGGGGGGTGGGGGGGGGGGGGGTTGTGGTGCCATTTTGGAGGGATCTAAATTCTAATCCAACCCTTCACACACACACACAAATTAAAAAATTAGGGCTCCAACCTAATTAAGTGAAAAAGGAAAAAGAGGAAAATCTTGGAAACCACCCAATGGTATGGGACAGAGTGCAATTGAGTGGGAAATTTTGAAACAAGTAGCCATGAATAATAATAATAATAATAATAATAATAATAATAATAATAATAATAATAATAATAATAATAATATATTTTATGTTTGTTAAGTTGGTATATGTGTTGTACAAAAACAGCAGTGTTAATATCGCAGAGATCTTTTAATCTCCTTTCTGACCCAAACACTGCCACCCTCTTCACTGCCATCTAGCCCTCTTATAGCATAATAGAGAGAGAGAAGGAAAGTTTTGATTTTTCTCAGATTCTTGAATAGTAAAGCTGTGAATTCATCAAAATTTGAAGATGGGTTAGGCTTTTGTGAAGCTGAGAGGAAAAACACAAGGCTCTGAGTCTGGATCCTCAGAGGAATCATCACCTTCATTTTTCCCCAATTCCAAATCCAAATCAAGAAGACCAAAACCACCACAATTATGTAGCGGAGCACTCCTCCAATGTGCAATTCCACCACCTCCTCTACGGCGGCGCCGCCCGGCTAGACTTCAACCCCCCGCCGCCGCCACCGAGGAAGCGGCCGCCGGAGGAGGAGGAGGAGGAGCATGCGAGGTTGCGGGAGAGCAGCAGCAGCAGCCGCCGCCAGCAGCAGCAGCAGAGGGCGGTAGGGGAGGTGGTGGAGGTGCAGGGCGGCCACATTGTCCGCGCCACCGGCCGGAAAGACCGCCACAGCAAAGTCTGCACCGCAAAAGGCCCCAGGGACCGGCGGGTCCGCCTTGCCGCCCACACGGCCATCCAATTCTACGACGTCCAAGACCGCCTGGGCTACGACCGCCCCAGCAAGGCGGTGGATTGGCTCATCAAGAAGGCGAAATCCTCCATCGACGAGCTCGACCACCTCCCCTCCTGGCACCCCACCGCCGCCGCCCCCACCTCCCAAGACTCCGACTTTAAGCAACACCACCCCGATTCCACCGCGCCTACCTCGTCAATTAAGCCGCCCACCTCCTCCCAGAATCAAATTTCCAGCTTCCTCCCTCCCTCCCTCGACTCCGACGCCATCGCCGACACCATCAAGTCCTTCTTCCCTGCCGGCGGCGAGCCCAGCCACGCCCAGGACCTCCGCCTCTCGCTGCAATCGCTCCAAGATCCAATCTTGCACCAGGCCCAGGCGGCGCCGCCGCGCCAGATCCTATTTAGCGGCGCCCCATTTGGATTCGAAGGCGGCGGCGGCAGCGTGAATTGGGTTGACCAGGCGGCGGATCTCAGCCGGCTCCAGCGATTCGCCGACGCGGGATACTTCTTCAACAACGCGGCGCCACCGCCGCTGCCGCCGCAGATGCTTGGCCACAGCCAATTGGTTTCAATTTCACAGAGGGGACCCCTTCAGTCCAGTAACACGCCTTCAATCCGTGCTTGGATCGACCCGACCGTCGACCACCACCCGCCTTTCTTCTCCGGGTTCCACATCCCTGCGCGGATTCAAGGTGAAGAGGAGGAGCACGACGGCTACTCCGACAAGCCGTCGTCCGCATCCTCCGATTCCCGCCACTGACCTCCTCTCAATACTCACCACACCAAAGCCCCTTTCCATGTCTTGGAAGAGTGAGCTCACTTTCACTTTCACTTTCACTCATTTTTATTGTGATTGATTAATTAGGCATTCAATTTGATGATATTAAATGGCATTTGATGTGTGTAGGTGATGGTGGAGGGAGTTTGAGGAGGGCTCGGTGGCGAGGCAAGCGCGGCCGTGAGGCGAGGAACGAGCCAGGTTTCTCGTTGTTTCCGGTTCGCTACTACTTGAATTATTAGTACTATTGTGTGTTGTTGTTGTTATGTACCATGCCTGAATGAGCCACCTGAGCTCCTCACCAGATTGCTTCGCTTTGTTTTGTTTTCCCTTTGCTTTGTGTTGATGGATTGACTCCACCGTGTTTGTGTGTTTCAAGATGTTGTTTAATGATGTTTTCACATTGCTAGTTAGATTAGTGTCGAATAGTGGGATCGTGCGATAAGCACTATGCACATGACGTGTAGTGATGAAGTGAAACCCAACCCAATATTCGAAAGGGAAGGAGGAGGAAGAGCCTTTGGATCTACCAAAAATTGGGCATCATGAATATTGATGTTGGTCCCCTCCTCTCCTCTCCTCTCCTCTCCTACAAATGCCTCTGCTTCTTAACAATTCCCAGTCTAGCTGGAAAATATTCTTCTACATAACCCACAGATGCAATAAAAGGAAATACACCACCAAACCATTTAATCCAAGATGTTGACAACTGCTTCACGGTTGTTGCTGCTTATTTATGGCTCAACCCCAACCATTTCCACCTTTTTACCACCATTCTTTTTCAAACACTTAGGGTAAATTTGATTTGAAATAACATCCAAGCCAACAACTAAAAGACAAAACATACATTGATTGATAGTAGTAGGCTTTGTTCTTTGTTAATTTGTTATAGTACTAGTTGGGATGTCCAACAAGGAAGAATGTCCACTTCTTCTCTATTAAGTTAGTGAGAAAATGAGTTCATTATTCAAACTTTCATTTTCAGATTAAGTAGAGATTGTGATCTTTCTGGAGAATAGAAACAAACTGCAATAAATCCAAGCAACATATTATACAAAAATGCAATATTTCATCATATTATTAGCTTCCCTCATGCCTCCTCTTGGGAGACTTTGGACGATTTTCTCGCGTGGGTCAGGGCCGCCTTAACGTTGCCCGTCTTCTGTTTGGTCTCGGCTTTCTTGATAGGGCTCGTCTGGCACGGCTTCTCCCATGGCCGGACAGCCACCCATCGCTCCTTCCAGCTCCAGCCCCAGCTCTCTTTGCTCAGATCATAGTAAGACTGCCCGAAATACTGATTCGTATTCGCCCTCCACTGCCAAAAAACATACCCGATGAGCAAACAGAAACAACTTAAGGGCCGAAAAATATCTATAACCACGTGCCTGGTGGGAGAAAGCATACGCCATCGTTCGTTCTCGTTTAGCTGATGCTGCCTCTCTCTGCTGTATTCTGTTGAGGGTATCGTCCATGGTTTCCGGGCCGCTGCTCCATTCCACCTGCATAATCAACCAAACGAAACCAGCTGTCGATCCAAACTAAACGTCTCTCACAGTTTCACATTCAATATCAAGATACCTCTAGTTCATGGAGCTTAGCATCTAGTTTGAGCTGGTTATCGAGCTTTTTCTGACGCTGGCGGCTCTCAACCACCATGCCAAGCCATCGAGCTCGGATCTCCCCTTGAATCCTGCTCCAGAAATGGATGTGATTCAGAGCTGACACGGCTTGATTCCCAACACAAAAATGGCCTCGTGCAAATCCTTTAAATCTATCAACGCCTTTTAGGCCACGCAGCGCCTTCCTCGACTACACAAAAACCAGATTCGACGGTGAAAATTCCCAACTCGGTGATCAAGATTCTAACTCTAACGGTCTAACCTTGTATGCTCGAAAAGCAGTCTGAATTCGTGTAGCTGCAGAGTCTCGTGTTAGCTCCCGGAAGTTGCCTTTCTTCCGAGAATCGCCATTTGCGAGAATGCTGCCTTCCTTGATGGAATTGTTGATTCTCCTCCCATTTAACTTCAAAACCAGATTTTGCATTATTATTACCAAAGATTTATGTTCAAAGATTTGGTTAAATTTAGTCTACCTTTCGCCTCTTTAGGCTAAATATGTTCTTGAAGCAACCCATCTCTGCTGCAGTTTAAGGATTCAATCAAAATGAATGTTATATAATGGAATGTGTAATTACTAGAAAATATTAGTAGTATCTAAATAATTAAGTCTCAGAAACCAATCAAGACTCAATTTTTCAGTGCCCAATAAATGCAAGTAGAGAAACAAAAGATTTCAGAGAGACCAAATTGAAAGCTTTAATTTTGGCAACATAAATATGCATTGAGAAAAGGGCCCATTATCACAATTGATACCAATATACATGAGCTGCAATATATAGTCACAATTAATTCAGAGGAAAATTGGGAAAAAAAATTGGTTACCTGATGAGGCTAGGGAAGAGAATAATGCATGAACCTTCAAATCTGAGATTGGTGTAAGAATATGCAATTGACAAAGCAACAGAAGAGAAGGTGAGGTGGTGGGAGTGTGATATTTGATCAAACCATCAAACACAAGATGGGATTTAACCATCAATCTCCAATTCATCATAACTTTATAATTAAGCTAATTCTTTCTTTTTTGTTTAAATTCCCCAAGAATAGTGATTGTGTAACTATAAATGAAATCAATTTGGCTAAATAAAAATAAAATGAATAAGAAAGTGGACAATTTGGTCTCTGTTGGGCTCAAACCGGCGACCTTCGGCTCAGAAGACAAACGCTCTAACCAACTAAGCTACGGGACCATTTCCGCCTATCATAATTCCATAGTAAAGACTACATTTCATAAAATATTTTATAACCATATATGACTTTAGAAATGTCATATTTACAACATGATCCTTATGCAATTATAATACTCCCAATATCTTTGTCGACGTGGACGTGGACATGGACATTGACGTGGAAACATACCATTATATGAGATTAGGAGTGGCAAATCATGAGGGTTGGGTCGTTATAGGGTTAACTTGATAATATCCCAACCCAATAAAGCTTAACGTGAATATGATCTGTTAAGGAAATTATCAACTCGAACACAAACCCGACCTGATACCTTCAAACTCGAATACGACCAGCACCCCGACACGAACCTATTAATGACATGGTATAATACGAATTGACACGTCACGATAACAACAGAAACCTGATTCTACATGGTGAAAACCATATATTACATTATTAAAACCTGATTGTACACGATTAAATGTAATTTTTTAACCTAATTTACATGACAAAAACTCAATCTACATAAACATAGAGAATAAAATTGATGTATAATATATTGTAAAAAAAATAATAAAAATAAATAAAAAAATTTAGCAGGTTCCCAATAAGGCTTGAGTGAATCAAATCCATTAAATTCGTGTGTATTCATATAGGTTTTGCATGTCGTGTCGAAAATTATCAATCATAAATGGGATTACCATAACATTGTACATCATCCGCCAACCGTAACGAAAAACATTTCTTTTAAGCATAAAATATAAGAAAATTGTGTTTAGTGACTCATCTATGATGCTATGATAGTCCAAAAAAATTACAACTCTAAGGAAGTACATATATTTTTTAATTTACACATGAATAATAGTTGTGAATGTAAGATTGGGGAAATTGATCAAATTGATATAGTTTGGTGGATTTATGACTATAATTTAGGAGTAATATTTTTGTAAGTAGTACTCCCTCCGTTTCTCCATAGTTGAGTCATTTTTCCATTTTAGGAAGTTCACTCATAGTTGAGTCATTTCACTATATAGTAACTTTTTTCTATTTCTTACTTTACTCTCTCTTACTTTATTCTCTCTACTTTATTCTCACTACTTTATTCCCTCTCTTACTTTTTTATTTATTTATTTAACACATTCAACATCCCTTTCTTAAACTCCGTGCCGAAAAGTTTTACCTCAACTATGAAGAAACGGAGGGAGTATCTAGTAAAGGTGAAAAAATGGATGGCGTCATGGTGGGCCCATCGTCCTTGCGGTGTTGATAGGGTTTTATTAGAGAGTTAGAGCAAAAGTGGACCCAATCTTGAAAGCCAAATCCATTAGAGCATCCACAGTGGGACGGATGTCCCGGCGGACATCCCGACGGACTTCCCAAAAACACCTCCTGCCACGTCATAAGGACATCTCACTGCACTGCCACGTCAGAAGGACTTCCCACTACACAATGACGGACATCCCCGAGGACATCCCGACGGACATCCACAATAATAAAAATTCACAAATTCACCAAATTAAACAATGTACGGAATTAAAATTTCGACACGAATACGGAGAAAATGCTACTACTTTATTTAAAACAAAAAAACATACATAATTATTAAAAAAAATACATAGTTAAAAAACAACCTAAAGCTCCGACAAATGCTGCCCCGTCTCACTCCTCGTCCTCCCCGCCGCCAGTCCCGTCGTCACTCACGGGCATGGGTGGCATCCCGAAATCGCATCGCATACTGTCGATGACATCCTTCAGCATCAACTTGTATAAGGGGTCAGTCGCTGCAACCCACTTCTCCACGGCAATTAAAAGTGAATCATGCTACTGTATGCGGGCGAGTGAGGGGAGTGCGGGATCGATCTGGGAAAGAGCTGCCGATTGGACCTCGGGTCCGGACCCGCTGGCGCTTCCCCTAGCCATCTGCATCGCGCTCTTTTGCCCAACCGAGCGATGGCGGCGGGAAGACGATTGAGGGGTCGGGAACTCTGCCTCGGCCTCAGGGAGTTCGTGGGAACCGGCACTGCTGCTGTACTCCCCGGAGGCGTTGATCTTCGTCCGCTTCGGCCAGCCAGCTTCAACACCCAAACTAAACGTGGCGGAAGTCTGCACCACAAGATATACCTCCCAATATTTGAATTCCCCGAAACCCAATTCACTGTCGGGGAACTGCTGGTGAGACAGAAGCTTCATATCATCGGCGGACATGTCGTTGGTTGCTGTGCGGAGGTTGTTTTGGTAGATGCCGGCAAATCGACTGAGCTGCCTCCTCAGCCGCTCCCACTGTTTCCTGCATTGCTCTCCATCGTGAGGCTTCCCACTTGGCGGTTTGAATTGGAGGTAGCTTCGGCTAATGCGCCACCACATTCTGTCGATATGCTGGTTAGCCCCGACGTAGGGATCCTCGACTACACTGATCCAGGCCTTCGCCAGCCCGACGCACTCCCCTATGCTCCAGATGGTCCTCTTTTTTCCCGCCGGCTTCCTCACCCTCCCCATCGGTCCCCGCACGCGCGGACGAGGTAGTGCCCTTGCCCTTCCCTCTCCCTTGCCTCTGCGTCCTCTCTGCCGCCGATGGCATCTCAGTTGGAGACTCCCTGACCGGAGATAGCTCCAACTCCTCAAACGAGAAAGTCTCAATGCCGGTGAACTGAGTCTCCAGATGAGTACTCTAGGGGGAATCAATAGACCATAAATCCATGTAGGGGCGATAGACATTATCCCCAGGTGATTGGGGGACCCCCTGCCTGCTCCCCCCCGCAGCGACAGACATACCCTCCATCATCCCGGGCATTTGGGGCATCATCCCGGGCATTTGGGGCATCATCCCGGGCATCGCGACACTCATCCCGGGAATTTGGGGCATCATCCCACACCAAGGGGGGTATTGTAGTACCCGGGCATCATCCCCGCCATTTGGGGTTGGGGCATTATCGGCGCCATTCTGGGCATCATCCCGGACATCGGTGCACTTCCGCCGGCATTTCCCCCAACTCTAACGGAAATAGTCGGCATTTGTGACTAGCTCGTGGCGGGGGAATCACTATCGAAGTGCTCCATTTATCTTCAAAAGAAATGAAAGTAGAGAGAGAAACTCGTTAAAACAAGTGGTGTGAATGAAATGAAGTTCAACGAGCCGTATATATAGAGTTTTATAAAAAAATGAAAAATCGGGACGTCCGTCGTGTCACCGCAATGGCGGACATCACAACGGACGTCGCCGGAATGCCGCAGAACTCCGATGTACCGCATGGCGAGGCTCAGAGGCTCCAAGCATTTATTAGTATGCACTAGGAACAAGCCCATATTAGACTCTAGTACGATATTATTGAAGAGATATGGGCACATAGGATTACACATAACCATTGATATCATTTGTATTTTATTTGAAAGTTTGTTTATCGTTGTATTGTTTTCCAAAATTATAATACAACGAAGATTTTTTATGTTTGACTGTGTTTACGTGTTTTCTATGGTTTTTTTTTACTCCAATTGATTTTGTTTTTGTTGTTTGAATATTTGATAAGAGCATTCACAATAGGGGCATCGTCCCACCGCAGTGCGGACGACGCCTATTGCGTGGGAGGAGGTGTGGGACGGCGGTCGGCAAGCTCTCATTGTGAATGCTCTGATAGACTGAGAGTGCTGTGAGATAACTATGAGGTTTGCTGATAATGTGGCAAGAGAAATTTTTGAGAAGGCGCTCTCCCTATAGTGAGTGTTCTAACCACCAATAATTAAAATAAATTAAATTGAAGGGCTGTTGGGAGGGCTATGAGACCATGTTTATCAGCAACCATCCAACCCAACCCAACCATCCACTTTTTTAATATTTAATTCATTTCTATCTCCTCCAAATCATCTTCCACATCATTAATATTCATCCAACCCAATCATATCCATTTTCATGGTTTATCAATGACCACCCAACCACACTATTAAATATTTTGTTTTCTATTATTTTTTAATAATAATATTATTAAACGAATAGTATTTATTACTGCATAATAAAATTTATAAAAAAACAAAATAAATGACAAACTAAAAATTATAAAGACAAACTTAAAAAACATAAATTACAATAATTGAAATACGAAATTAAAAATACATAATTGGTGCTCATACATAAGATGAAAACTAGACATTCAATTGCAATTGTCGAATTTTGCCCATATATGCTCAATCAAATTGTTTAGCAGAGCTTTGTGAGCTTCTCTGTTCAGAAGTTGGGCTTTATTTCATGTAAGAAGCTAGACTCGAAATCCTATTCGTAGAATATATGAAATCATTATTCTCATCTCCATTTTCATTATCACAACTACTTTGTCCAAGTCGATCTTGAATAAATTCTGCAGGATAACAATAGTTCGAATACGTGCTTCTTTCGTCTTCCACTATCATATTGTGCAAGATTATTCAAGCAATCATTATTTTCCCCATAATATCACGATCCCAAATAAGAGATGGATATTTGATAAAAGCAAAACGAGCTTGCAAAACACCAAAAGCTCGCTCAACATCTTTTTGCGCGGACTCTTGATGTTTTTTATTTTAAAATTAACTCCTATATAAGGGAGAAAATTACAAATAAACTCCTATACTATAGATAGGAGGAAATTACAACTGATGTCAAGAGGGCTCGAACTCGGCACCTCATGCAATAATGTCTAAGCTCCTTGCCGCTAGGACAAAGGCTCTGGACATGCGGACTCTTGATGTTGAGCAAACAACTTGTGCTTCATCGTTTGTGGACCTGGAACAGATTTGACAAATGCTGCCCATTGAGGATATATGCCATCAGTAAGATAATACCCCATATTTTTTTCGTGGCCATTTACTATGTAATTGACCTTCGGTGCTTGACCTTCCAGAATATCATAAAAAACAGGAGATTGATCAAGCACATTAATATCATTTCTCGAACCTGGAGTTCCAAAAAAAGCATGCCAGATCCACAGATCTTGAGATGCTACTGCTTCCAAGATGATTGTCGGACTCCCGCTACTTCCGGCATATTGTCCAGCCCATGAAGTGGGACAATTTTTCCATTCCCAATGCATGCAGTCAATACTACCCAACATGCCTGGAAACCCACGTTGTTCTCCAATATGCAGAAGTCTTGCCAAGTCTTCTTCGGTGGGCTTTCGCAAGTACTCATTGCCGAAGTTAGAAATTACACCTTCAACGAACTTGATGAGAGATTTGCCAATGAGTTGTGCGCTCATTCTCCAATATTTCGCAAGTCAGCCTCCGCCCCGTAGGCCAACATCCTCATCGCTATTGTACATTTCTGAATTGCAGACATACCAAGCCGACCAGTAGCATCACGCTTTTGCACAAAAAAGTTGTCGGTCTCGATGAGTTTGTTCATTATTTTTTCGAACAAAGGTTTTCGCATGCGATACCTTGTTCGAAAAAAATGTGGAGGATTGATTGGATCTTCAGAAAAGTACTGCTCGAAAATAGTATCATGACCCTCCTCGCGTTTTCTTTCAATGTATCTCCTTCTAGCTCTAACCGTCTGGGTTGTAGGTTTTGAAGACAGGGTTGTTGGCCAAATAGCTATATCCTCGATTAGTTGATCGAGTTGCTGATTTTGTTCAACAATTTTTTCTTCCCATTCATTGTCTTCAAGAAGATTGGAAGCTTCAAAATTAGAACTTGACGACATTTTTTAGGGAGAGTTGGCTCAATACTTGTGAGAGGATTTGTGTGTAATTTTCATGAAGCATATATGTAAATATATAGAAGTTATTTGTTGAGCATAGGATTCCACCACTATCACATGGGATGTCATTGGATTCCACCACCACTTGTGATAGAGAGTGACTTGTAATCTACTCAAACTTTGGTTTTTGTGATCACATGAGATGTCATTGGATTCCACCACCACTTGTGATAGAGAGTGACTTGCAATCTAGTCAAACTTTGGTTTTTGTGATCACATGGGATGTCATGGGATTCCACCACCTCTTGAGATAGAGGGTGAGTTGTCATCTAGTCAAACTTTGATTTTCGTGATCACATGAGATGTTATTGGACTCCACCACCACTTGTGATAGAGTGTGAGTTGTCATCTAGTCAAACTTTGATTTTTGTGATCACATGGGATGTCATTGGATTCAACCACCACTAGTGATAGATGGTGATTTGTCATCTAGTCAAACTTTGATTTTCGTGATCACATGAGATGTCATTGGATTCCTCCATGACTTGTGAGCACATTTCATCTATTCATGCTTTGATTGAAGGGCTTATCACATAAACTGGAAGTTACATAAGCAACAGAAAATAAAGGTTACATACTAAGCAACGAAAATTGAAGATTACATACTAAGCAACAGAAGTTGAAAGTTACATACTAAGAAACATACATTGAAAACAGATAAACTACGATCACTTCCCAAACAATTCTGCTATTATATCGCGTTTCACATCTTCTTCTTCTGGAGTTAAGTCCCTCCTAGCTATCAGCGGAGTAAGGATAGCTGCCTTGATGTTTCGTTCCTGAATATCACTAGCTGCCTTGATCTTCTGTTCCTGAATATCACATTCCCTTTCACGTGTGACTCTCATTTCACGTAGTGCTGCAGTGAAATCATTAGGAACTGTACATGATGGTGTTGCAACTTCTTTGTCTTTTCCTTTTAGCCTTAGCCTTAGCTTTATCTCTTCCAATAGGACGTTGTAATGTTGAAGAAACACTCACAGGTGTGGAGTTGATTTGAGGTCCTCCCTCCTAACTAGTCCTCTGCCTTTATGAGTTTCTACGACTTTCTTCAAGGCTGTCGTCATCTGGCTGGAATCGCGATGAACCGGTGCTATTCAACTTCAATTTCCACTTGGGATTGTGTCGCATCACGCTCTCAAACACCTTATGGTGAGTAAACTTACTCTTACCATAGATTTGTTGAGCGGCTTTCTCCATGTCCTCATTAGATTGGCCGCTCATAGCTCGATCGTGCGCATGCTTGTATGCACCAATCCACTTGGAGACATTTGTGTTGAGTCGTCTGTAGCGCTGTCTCAATGACTCCAAACTCTTTTGTTCGCCCATTGTTGGATTTTCTTTTCTTGTTTTTTCATATTGATCAAGAATATTTTCCCATAGATTCACACTAGTTCGGTTGGTGCCAACAACTGCATTTATGCTGATGAAACACCAAGCAGACATTAGTGCGATGTCTTCTTGCTCACTCCAACCATGTGGAGCGTTTGAAGCATTCATGTTAGTTTGAAATTGGCTAGAATTTGGAAAATCATCAAAGCTAAGGAAATAATCTTGGGAAGGATTGAAAGTTTGGGAAGGATTGAAATTTGTGTTGAACAAATGTGTTATAGATGATGAAAAATTATAAATTTTGGTTTAATTTTTTTAATTTTTTAATATAATATATAAAAGATATATCATTTTTTTTTAAATATCAACCAATGAAATTGTGCCATGTGGCACAATATCATTGGCTGATTCATGAATTCATTTGGGAGACCATTCGGTCGCTGGTTGCCAACCAGCCGACCATGGTTGAGGAGAGAGGCACACCATTATTTTAATTCTTTTTTTTAATTGTAAATGTGACATGGAGGTCGACCAAACTGACCGATAAACGTGGTCTGAGAGACTGAGAGGGCTGTGAGAGGAATGTGAGGTTTGCTGATGATGTGGCAGAAGGAATTTTTGGAATGACCGAGAGCTCTCTCTATTATGAATCCTCTAAAAAGCAATAAAGGAAGTCCAAATGAAGTAACATTTGTGAAAATAAATATTTATCTATTTTTACTATATTGTTTTGTGTACGACTAATTATATTTTAATCTATTTTACTAATTTAATCAATTATTTCTTTAATTCTTAATAAATATAGATTATCATTTTATTACATATTACTATCCATTAATGAAAAATTAAATATGAATAGAGTTTAATCAAATACTCCCTCCGTCCCACAATAAGAAAATTAAAATGAAGGCCCAATATGCCAATTAAAAAATGAAAGCCCAATATACGAAGAATTAAACACTAGATTAATGTGAATCAATGAGGCATTTCAATCGTAAGAAAATAGAATACCACTTTCAAATGATCCATTACCATAACAATAAAACGTACACGGTCGTCTAGTGTATAAAACAGTGATAAAGTATTTGTTTCTTATACACACCTCTACGGTTTTGAACACGTGGCTTTGTTGCTTGCCGTTAACTATGAAACAAATATATTATTTCAATCAGTGAAACAAAAATCAAGTATTGTGATTCCGAAAAGATTTAAGCCACATAAAAAATCTAATAAATTTTTTACTATCATTAATCAATCCGCTCAGATTCAAGAAATCGAATTTGGACTAAATTAAAATCACAAAGTCCAGGTTTAGAAATTACTAGCATTCAAAGTGCGGGACGATCTCACCGTTGGTCGATGAGCGGTTTGATCGTCCCCAATTGCAGTACAACCGCCGATCAAGGCGCTTCGTCCATGCCTGACATGTTGTCCGCGGCGGCGTGACCGATCTCACGTGTTTTTCATTTTTTTATTTTACATTTTACTTTTCAACCTCTATTTATATATACACTCCATTTTTACCATATTCTATTCACTTATCACCATTCTATTTCGCTTATATTTTTCTCATGTTTTTATTTTTATTTTTGACTTTCTTTTCTGTTGTAGCTGTTTTTTTACGATTAAGTACATTTGTTTTTTGTCATCAATATAATTTATTTTGTTATTTTACTTTAATTGCAAAATTTTCTAAATATATAAAAATCGAGTTCAAATACCTTGAAATTAAGGTCATCCGCAACGCTGTCTCTTAACCGTCTCAACCCTTAACTATTCATGGGTCCCACTGTACTTTTCACTTCATCTCTTAACTAACAGACAGAACCTGCAACCCTCCATCTCTTATCCGTCTCTTAACCATCTCTTAACTTACTATTCATTCAATTTCATTTTTTATTTTTTTTCCTACAAATTCAATTAATAAAAAACACACTTCATTAAATAAAATAAAAATACAACTTAAAATCCTAAAAAATACATAATTAAATTCGTGGCAAAATAAATAAAAATATATAATTTAAAATACAATTTTATAGAAATTAAAAAAACTACTCCGCCGGTGAATCATCTCCTGAAGGCGGTGGCGGTGCACTCAAGCTACCTGGAGGCGGAATACCAATTTGTCTTGACATATACTCAATTCCGGCAAGATGGGCTTGGTATTGTGGAGGCGTCATGCGGGAAGTGTCCGCCATTGTGGCGGTCAAGTACATGGACAATAGGGTGTTCGAGCCCGAGCCCGCCTGGCTAGATTCGCCTCGGCCCTTCCTTCCTCTAGCCGCCTTCGCCGCCTTGGTCCCTTGCGGCCGACGGTGCACACGGGAGGACCCCTCGGCATCGTCTGTCGTGCCCTCAACCTCCTGCGAGGCAGCCTCTTGTGCGGCGCTGCCCGAACCGCCCCCACTAGACGAGTATTGGCCACCCGCCGTGTGCTTCGTGCGCTTTGAGGTCGAGCCCGAGCTGGACCGCACACCGCCGGCCCACCTTTCCTCGTCTTTGACGGCCTCCCAGACATCGACATGTCTGAATTCTTTGTCGGTGTCGTCGAAGTAGACTCGCAAAGCCGATCTCAGAATGTCGGCTCCCGTGGCTCCGCTTTGGTAATGAGCCTCTTCGTTCTTATAGATGCCGCAAAATTTTTTGACCTCTCTGTCGACTCGGTCAAAGTGAGCGCGGAGCATCTTCAATGTGCGGCGGCGGGACCCTCTTGGTTTGATCTCGCTGTAGGCCTCGGTGACCTTTTCCCAGAAGCATTTCCTGGATTGTTGATTTCCGATGATGGGATCGTACGAGACGCTGATCCAGACGTTGTACACCGCCATCGTGTCCTTGCGGTTGTACGGATGCCGGCCTACATCCTCATCCTCCTCGGCCGCCTCCGTCTCTTCCTCCACGGCGTCGAATGCCCTGGAGCTTCCACTTCCTCGTCCTCCTTCCGGATGGGGTTCATCAGGATAATCCTCCCGAATTTGGGATAATCCCTGCGAATACCTTGGGGCGGAGGGTCGAGTGTATGCATCCACATCAAAATGGGGTGGTTGGTACCCCGGCGTCGACGAGCCCTGGGTGCCCGGCGTAGACAAACCGGAACCGGAACCACCCAACACGTTGTACATGCCCCTCAGTCGCCAAACGCGTTGATGTCAAACCCGCCGGAGCCGCCACCGCCAGAGTTTCCGTCGCCGGACATTTTGTGATGAGAGGTTAGATGAAAATTGGAGAGGAAATGGAGATGATTTGGAGGATTTGATGTGTATTTGTGTGTGAAATGAGAATGAAATAGAAGTATTTATAGAGTAGAAAAAAATTTTAAAAATTAAAAAAAGGAAAACAGTCGAAAAACAGTAATTACCGTTTTTGATTTTTTATTTATTTATTTATTTCATTAAATTTGATTTTTTTAAAAAAATGATTTATTGCGTCTGCGTGACGAAGCCTACTGGTGGGCCGACGAGTGGGCTTCACGCATGGTGCCGGAGCGCGCCACGTCGCGCAAGCACGTGGCGAGACAGCCCGCGAGGTGTCTCGGTGGGACGGGCGTCTCGGCGAGACCGGGACGAGACGGGGCGCTGCAACGCGTCTCGCCGCCGTCTAGTCTCGACAGGACGAGATACGAGCCACCCGCGAGACGCGTTGCGGGTGGGCTAAAGGTGTTGCAAATGTCATCATATAGTTAGACATCCAAGAATCAATAATCATAAAGTGGGGATTTAAGGATTCTTATTTTTTTCATAAATGTTAATTGTTGATTAATTTATGAGAGCTAATTTTGGTCAGTGCAAAGTTGAATTTGTGACTATACATAAATAAATAAATAAATAAAATAAATGTAATCTAAATTTAGCAGAGAATTTGATATGTAAACACATGGATGTCGTTCGGTTGTCATGACTAATATCATGAGACTATCCATCTAAGA
The DNA here is from genome assembly GCF_004379255.2 of Salvia splendens. Lineage (NCBI taxonomy): Eukaryota > Viridiplantae > Streptophyta > Magnoliopsida > Lamiales > Lamiaceae > Salvia > Salvia splendens. The sequence continues at coordinate 17,615,269 of NC_056037.1, read as the reverse complement.
TTAAGTTGTGGAATTATTTTAGTTGGAGGGGAGGCTATGACTAATTATCATAAGACTATCCATTTAGGATTAAATTAAAGAGTTCAATCTTATGAACCAAACAAAATACATATTTAATCATGAGATTTAATCTTGTCAATCAAACCCCTGTAGACTATTAGTACGGCGCTTTTAGTTTCTAGTTTGAGAAGTCGCGAAACGGACAACGTTTTTAACAAAACAAGAGATTCACAAACCCAACAAAAGCCCATTTCCCTCTCTCTCTCTCTCGCTCGCTCGCTCGATCTCTCTGGTTTCGGAGAAACCAACAATGGCATCATCAGCTTCAATCTCTTCCTCTTCATCCACTCTCTTCAAATCGCGAACCTCTCACCTCCACTCCTCGTCTTCCTTCCTCACCTTCAAATCCAAAATCCCTATTAAAATGCCGCTTCTGATAAAACCCCTGCGAGCAGTCAGAGCAGAATTCGACATGTCCTTTTTCGCAACCGATTTAGGCGCACCGCCGCCGATCGAGGGGTTCGCCGATCTGGACAGCAAGGAGGAGCCGGAGTGCCCGCCCGGCCTCCGCCAGTACGAGACCATGGCTATATTACGCCCTAACATTTCCGAGGACGAGCGCCTCGCCTTCATTGACAAGTACCAACAGGTAACAATTTCTTCTTCATTCGCCTCAAAATTTGTGTATTTCTGTTGCTGCTGCTTGGATTTTTTTAAATTATTGAGAATGTTGTGTGCTTGTTGGGAATTTGGAGAGAAATTGAGCATCGTTTGTTTATTAATTGATGATTAAAGCTAGTTTTGAAGGAGATGTAGATGGGAAAAATTCATCGGCCTAATTAGGGTTTATCGATAACACCGTAGATTGTATTTTAATGAGGAAGAAGATGGATTGTGGTGTAGGCAGTGTCCGTGAGTTGGTCTAGTGGTAAATTGGTAATGTCCGATGCCAAAGGTCCCGGGTTTCTATTCATTTACCGATAAAAGAAAGATGGAACGTGGTGGGCAGTAATCAAGTTGTGTAAGTTTCAACATATCCAACAGTCTTCCAAACTTTAATCCTCCAAACTTAGCGATGGATTTGCCCATACTACTTTTATCTATCCCAACTACTCCCTCCGTTTCCTAAAATTAGGAACTTTGGAAATGGCACGAGTTTGAATGCAAAATTGATTGAGTAAGAGAGAGGAAGGGAAAACGTAGGGGAACTAGTGTTAGTGGGTTGCGGGGTCCGTTTCCTAAAATGGAGAGTTTCTATTTGTAGGAAACATACTAAAAAGGAAAGAATTCTTATTTTTAGGAAACGGGGGGAGTATAAGCTGAAGTGCTTAGTGGGTTCAATACGACTCTTAATGTACAGGATAGAAAATTGAGGGGCAGCTTCCGAAAGTAAACGAGATAGAGAAAATTGTGTGCCAGTGATCAGCAATCGATTTGAGGCAGCTGAGTGAATTTAGCTTAAACTGGAACGAAATAATGGATCCACTCCTGCGAGTTGGTGTTGTTGAATGTGCAGATCAAAGCAGAGAATCTGTTAGAAAGGAACTGAATTGCTCTGTGATTTCTCTAGGATGTTAGATCGAATTATTTTGTGTATTGGATTCTCACTCTGCTTTTGCGCAGTTGCTCTCTGCAGGTGGCGCTATGCATGTGGAGTTTTTGAACAAAGGGGTGCGCCCACTTGCTTACAGCATCAAGAAGAAAAACAAAGCTGGAGAGACCAACATTTACTTGGACAGTATTCAGATTCTCGTCACTTTCTTCACCAAGCCTGACTCAGTCTCGATTATCGGGGAAACCCTACAAAGAGACGATGATGTTATCCGGTCATCCACTTTCAAGATAAGGAAGAGGAAGTATTAGGGATCAAGCCAAGTATGCTAGGTTTTGATGTGAAAGGCTTCGTTTTTGCTCTCGTCTTGTGAAAGGTTTATTTGTTTTTTTTCTCGAATCTCCACACTAGTTTGAGTTTGGCTGGATATAGAATTAAATCTTGGGAATTCGTTTTTTTATGAATGCATGTGGATGAAGGTGCAAGTAAAACTCAATTAGTCTAAGATAAAACTTTTATAAATTCGTTTTATAGTGACAAACTCAATTGTCTGTGCAACTTTTATAAACTCGGTTGTCTATAATAGAATGTTATTAAGATTAAAAAATAAAATTGAAAAAATGCTCTACTTTACAGAGATAAAATTTATATATTTATTTCTAGGCATATTAAATATTGGGATATTGGCACCTAATATCATGAAATTTTTAAAAAGTTGGATTTTTCTCACGAACTTTGAAATTAGCAAATAATATCACGAACTTTAGCTTGAGTTATTTCCCACCAATAATTTCGGGTGATATTAATAGATTGAAGAACAAATTTGGAGGGTGTGCTTCAAAAAAAATTATTCTAAAAAATTTAAAAACTTAAGCTCTCGAAGTTATTGTCGAGAAATTACGAAAAAAAACAAATCCGTATCATGATATTACTAGCCGGAATTTTTTCATTAGTAAGAAATAACAAACTCATAGTAAAGTTTATGGTATTATTTACCAATTTCAAAGTTCGTGGAAAAAACACAATATTTTGAAAGTTCCATGATATTAGGTGCCAATATCCCTTAAATATTTCACTATAATAAACCAATTTCTGTATACATGCACATCAAACTCACTTTTTTTCTGTATATATGCACATCAAACTCACTTTGTTACTTCCAATACAAGACCATTTTATCATAGCTTGTATTGCATTAGTACTTCCGTATTTAAGTTAGTTGATTATCAAAGGAAGTAAATATGAATGGTTTCATGTGAAAATAACAAGCGCCTGAGAAATGAGGCACAAGACTTATTAATAAACAACAATTACTACACATCCACCCCAGATGAATTTTAAATAAAGGTGTAAATTATATGGGAAAAATGGTGGTGGAAGCATCATCATAATAATCTACGACCACCCGAAGACGAAGTCGAGAACATATACAAGTGCGAGGGAGATTGGATAGAGCGCGAATGCTACCAGAGATGTCCACAATGGGAAAGTGGTGCGGGTGCTCGCAAACACCCCCATCACGATGCACACCAACAGGATCACCAGAACCTCCGACGAGAAGTTCCACTCCAACCCTCTCACGTAAACCAGAGCCAAGAACACCGACAGGCACAGTACGTTGTTCATTGTCACTGCTCCATATAACTGGAACAAAACCAACAATCTATCCATGTCAGGAACAAACCACAGTACACAGATACATTGATCAGGCTGTCTTTTACCATATACTCCTTCCGCCCCGTCCCTTAAAAATAGAAATTCTTTCCTTTTTGGTTCATCCCCTAAAAATAGAAACTTTTCTTACTTCACCAATTTTGCATTAAAACTCATGTCGTTTCAAATGTTTCTATTTATAGGGGACGGAGGGAGTACTAGTTTTACATAATGGGTGCTGGATATCTTTATCAAGGACATTGATTCTCAAAGCAAACGAGTTAGTATTTAGCTTATCGTAAGTATCTATCGCACATTTAGCAAACAAGACCCGCCTCACATAACACACAATGCTGCGGAGAATGAGAACTCAACATACCTCTGAGAATGTCAAAGAGGCAGATCTTAGCTTCTTTCTGCTAGCAAATATAATTGCAGACACCGCCTCACTTGAGTTGGTAGCCAACGGCAGCGCAATAAATGAGATGAAAAAGGTTGGGATGCTTGTGGCTGCAGAAAAACTGTTTACGGCGTCCACCAGAGGGTCGGCAAATGAAGCTGCAATAAGAGTTCCCAGAAGTAACAGAAGTGCAGCTTTAATCGATATCCATCGAGCATTCTCTACGGCCTCACCACTCTCGTCATCTTGGTTTCCCAAAAGAGCATGTTCTCTCCTTGTTTCCTGCCAAAGATGAAAGCCTATCATGAGATAACAACAGACTATATCGGGAATCTAGATTAAATGACACCATACTTCGTGAAAATCGTCTATTGAATTTCTGGCCTCTTGCAGCCATTTCTCAACTCCAGCGACGAACTCGTTGAAATCAATTTTTGAGTCGAGAGAAGTATCAAAATCCTTGAGCACTTTGTCCACTATTTCATTCTCGTCAAAAGTTATCTCATTAAAATGGATTCCAATAATTAGAGCTTTTAGCTCTACACGTGATAGGATTCCATCACTGTCATCGTCAATCCTTGTGAAGATCCTACAATACCATATCATATATCAATCAAGGGGAAGAAGCAAAATGCTAAACCACAAGTGCTGAAAGAGATAGCCAGCACAACATGTGACAGTCCCAAACTTACTTCTTCAATACAACTTTATTAGGTGTTCCATCTGCATTGCAAAGCTTTCCCAAAGGATCCGAATCAAAATGCTTTAGGATTCCTGCCATGACATGCTTATGCTTTACATAAGAAAGCTTGCGCTTCTGAATCCAGGGCTGGAATACCTGCAAAACAGGTTCAGATGAACGTTAGCTGATTTTCAAACAAGCATTCAATCATTTAGCAAATTAACCCTTATAAGTTTCAACAGTTAGTTGCCATGTTATGCAGTTTTCAGCTCACTAGCATCTAAAGGCTCCACAGCATACGTGCAATACAGTGGCTCCCAGAGAACTTAAAATAGTGTTGTTTTGGGATCCAGAGGTAGAAATTCACAATGAACTTATAGATTGAACTCTGGCAAACATTCTTCAAAATAGTGTTATTACTTGACTTCCCTAATTGAAAATACACCAACTGATCTTTTGCTATGCTTTCAATAACAGTAAGATGTCACAGGAAGCCTATTCATTCACATTTGGGTTGAAGTAAAATATAGAACATGATGGTTCTGAAATTCAATAAGTTCTTGGAAGTTCCATCAATCAGAATTCAGTTAATCACCTCAATGAAAATAAAGAAGAACAAGAATTTTGGAAGTTTCCCCTAGGATTTTGAAGCATGGCCCTGAATCCAGACTAAGCCCTTGCTACAATGAATGCCAAATTCGAAACTAGTATAATATGCTATGAAGATGCAATGAGAAAAATACCTGGTAAAGGCAATAGGAAAGTAGTAGCCCAACAGAAACAATAAGGGCAATCAAAACAACCAAATGCCTTCCAGAGTTAATGTTCAAAACTTGCGGCAGTTGGACAACTACAAAGGGGATAACAGATATAGCCATGATAATCCCTGCGTAGCTTGTCCATATATCCGTGCAAACGCCAGATCCTGTATGGACCAATCCATCATTGTATGATGCATGTGTTCACGAAATTGCCCACAAATGACACAAATGCTTATATCACAACTTTCGTGTTGATCAGCATATTTTATTTATAGGATTGAAAGTATAGTTCTTTTTCTTTCTAGTCAAAGTACATTCTCCATATCCTTTGACTTTTATTTCACAGTTCAGTTTAAAAAACATGTGTATTTCTTCGTTCAGAAGGTGGGTGGAATGTCCTGACGATGATAGTGGATGACAAAGCACCTGAATGGTTCGCAAAAGATAAAATCCCCTGATTGTTTTTTCTTATTAGAAGAAAAGAGACACTTGAGTGAGTGTGTGTGTGTGTGCGCGCACACACAAACTTGAAAGGCTGAGAGAACTAGAGCAGAAAACAGTTGCAACAGATGCACAAAACAAGCATGACATGTCAACTGGAAACAAGAAAGTGTGTGCATGAACATAATTGTTGATTTCCGGTTGAAGTTTATGGTTTTTCATTTCAGGGCAGGGCATGCACACTACTGTGAAATGTGGGAGCCACAAAAGAAAGACAGAAACCAACCAGTTAAGCTGAAGCCTTTCGTGTCTGTGGAGTCAATGGTCATAGAATTCTCTAAATCGCACTTTCCAACAATTATACAGGTACCCCAAGCTAGAGTAAGAAGCATGACGGTTGAGCCAGCTAGCAATCCCATTCCAACCGATACCTGGCTTTGAGCGATTTCAGGGGTTCCAGAAAGCCCAGAGACTGGATAAGCAACAGTATTATGAGTAGTCAGAAAATGTAACCACGCTAATCATATATGACTGATCTGTAAAAGTGCAAAGTCTGCATAAAGCTGGTATGCAAACAAAGTTTATCAATCTTAATTAGGATTTGATGATCATTTAATACCAATTTCAGCCTGGCTAAATCTGAGTTCCTGTTCCTCAAACAAAGGGGAAACAAACACATAGAATCACTCAGTACTTGCACGCACATGCTATCTCTTCAGTTATTTTTCCTCAAAAAGGCATACTAGAAGTTGGTACCAGTTCACCCCTCACATGTTCAGTTTTTTCGTAGTCAGTATCATAGCATAAATTACTTTCCCTTGAAGTTTTCTCAAACAGCGTCATCCAAATGATTTCATATCCATGAAATGAGAGCGAAAAATTATCTACACATCCAAGCTTCTCCAAAATGCTAAAATAATGTCATATCTGCAGGTGGTGAACCTTTGAATTATTGTAGCATTAGTCTTCGTTTTTGTCTTGATAATTTATTTCAAGTTATAATTCTTTTCACGTCTTCGCTTGCAAAAAATATCTATCACAGCTACATACTTATAATAGAGTACGAAATTAAAGTAAAAAGGTTAAAAAGGATAGGACAATAAGAACACGAGCCCTAGTGGTATGATGTAAACATCCGGAGAAAAAGTAGACACGCACACAATGCATAATGTTTTTGTATTTATATCATCGTCGATTCAGCATAGAGATGTGATATTTCGAAGTAGATCTGCTCCGATTTTCTTTGCGACAAGTGGCTGCGGTTTTCGCATCAGAGAAAACCGGCCCCTCCACCTTGCAGAAGAGGACAGGTCCATGATTTGTGGACCGGTCGGTCATTAAATTCGAGAAAATAATTTATATTTTAAATCTATAACGATCAGAACGCATGTTAATTACGATTAGTTCAGTAAAAAATTCACACTCACCAAACCAAATTTCACGAATCGGCTTTGTAAAATTGAAGCTCAACATAAACAGTAAAAAATTGAAGTTACCGAGAATAAGCAGTGCATCAGGAAGCGCTCCGAGGATCGGAAGGAAGAGGCCGCCGACGATTCCAGGTCCGAGCAGCTCGAGCAAGAGCTCACTGCCGGCGGAGAGATAGGTCGCGGCGAGGAACATGAGGTATCCGTAGACCAGAATGAGGAACAAGCTTCCGATCCCGGAGGTGGTGCAGGGCATGAAGCCGTAGGTCTGCTCGCAGGCCTCATCGGCGGCGTGGAGGCGGAGGAACGGGGCGGAGGAGACGCCGTCGGAGATGAGATCCGATGGATCGGAGATGAGGCGAGCGTAGGCGCAGCCGCAGAGGAGTAGGAACGCGAGGAAGGTGGTGAGGAGGTTCGGCTTGGGTCGGAGCTTGAGAGCAGCGGCCATGGCGGTTAGATCGGAGTGTGTGAGTTTGAGTGTGTGTCAGTGTGCGTTGGTAGAGCTGATAAGAATGATGGATATAGCGTTTTTGCCGTGTTGTTGAATTTAGTAAAGGCGTTTACTTAAAAAATTCAAGATTTGGACGCGCGTAAATCATCTAACCGAATTCCATAATTAGTTAATTCAGCTGCCACATGGCATGGGATTACTCTACTTGAACTATCTAGTAACTATCAAATTTCAATATTGAGCAAATAAAATAAAATATCTTCCCACCTATAAAATCAACAATAATGTCGATTCATTGTTGATTTTATTTCAATATACACGCTACTATTTTAATGATTATATCCTAAAAATAATGTGCCACCATCCAAACTACACAACAGTTTTAGATTTTACTATCCATTTCCTTGTCTTCGGATGTCTTCATTTCCATGCATTTGTCAATATAGTAGAGGTTTAGTTCCCTACCGTGCCCATTGATTGATGCACGAACACATTCCTATAGCGCGTGTACGTAAAGCGTGCACTATTCAGTCGGGTAGCACCAGTGGCGTATGCAGACTTTTTGGATTGGGGGTGCGAATTTTATGTAAAATACTACATCCGTTCAATAATAGATGGCACACTTAAGTAATGGTACGAGTTTTTAGATGATGTTATTTTATGTGTTAAGTAGAGAGAGAAAATAGTATATTCATATTAACGTGAGAATGAACTTTTCTTAAAAAATGAAATGTGACATTTTTGTGGGATAAACTAAAAATAAAAGTATGACATCTATTATGGAACAGAGAGAGTACAACATATTTAAAATAAAATATTATTTAAAATAGCATCTTACAATAATATTCAATTTTTAAAGTCATTTTATAGCATAACTAAACTTAGAGTTAATATAACCATAGAACAAAAAAATAAAAAGTGTAACTAGCTGAATTTCTAATTTCATACTAAAGAAGTAAAATGTTCATTATAAATAAATAAAATGAAACTACCAATATCTAAAATAAAAAATAGAAAAAAAAATCATACACATACATTAAAAATATAAATGAGAGATAAAAAATAATCAAATATAATAGTACTACCTAATATTTATAAATCCTACCTAAAATATGCAAACATAAGAACAAAGTACTTGTACCTAAATTATATAATAAAAGAAAAAAACTATACTACTACTACTTTAACAAAAGGGCAGGAAAAAGACCATAAGAACACTTAACATTTTTGAAACCTGTGCGAAAGTGCTTCAGCAACCACTAGAACACTTAACATTTTTGAAACCTCAATATAAATATTACTATAAGAACACATTATCTTGGGGGTATAGTTGTCCCCCCTTGTTCTTAGCTGCATACGCCACTGGGTAGCACCAGTGGCGGACGCAGAAAAAAATTGTGATAGAGGCTGAATTGTATATACTTTATTGTTCGCGAATAATTATCTCATACGAGTATTTTCTTATAGTCCATCATCGAAGAATAGTTATATCTATATCATCTTAGAGCATCCACAGTGGTGCGGATGCTCCCAAAAACACCTTCTGTCATGTCATAAGGACCTCCCACTGCACTGCCACGTCATAAGGACATCCCACTGCACAACGGCGGACATCCCCAAGGACATCCCAGCAGACATCCACAATAATAAAATTTACAAATTCACCAAATTAAACAATTTACGGAATTAAACAAGTGGTGCGAATGAAATGAAATTCAACGAGCCGTATATATTGAGTTTGTTTTAAAAAAAATTAAAAATCGGGACGTCCGCCGGGACGTCGGTCGTGGCACCGCAATGGCGGACGTCACGATGGACGTCCTGACGGATGTCGTCGGAAAGCCGCGGAACTCCGGTGTCCGCAATCGACGTCCGCGTCCGCGTCCGCGGGTCGCACGCCGGTCCAATGTCCGTCGGGACTCCCGCCCTGCGGATGCTCTTATTCTTTTGGTAATTCAGCTCCACATTTCATTAACTTCCATAACTCAAATTTTATGTAAATTAATATATAAAGTAGGAGTATTACACAAATTTCATGAATTTTTTCCACTCATATTTCTCTATAATTCTTAAAACTCAGAACATAAATATAATAAAAAAATTAAAATAATATATCATGGACTGAGAATATTTTTAAAGTAATATATAGCATATATATGTGAAAAAAATGTATGTATTAAACAAAAATATTAAAATTTCAATTAAAACACCTCAAAATCTAATTATAGAATTACAAACTCTAACCATGACATCTTAAACTTAAATCATGTCAAGATCAATTAATTACAAATCCTATACGAAATAAATTACACATTCAATCCATGATATTTTTTTTAAATTTCATTTTTAATTTTTACACCAATAAAGTAAATATTAAAAATTCTTCTAAACTAAATATTTACATAATTGAATTGAAAAGAAAATGAATAAAAAGTTTAATTTATCATTAAACTTAATTACAAAATAGAAGTATGTACCAATTTAAAAATGTGAGACACGCACAACTCTAATTTGTAAAACTAAAATAATACTAATTAAAAATATCATTTATTAGTATTCACTTTGGGAATTGAGTCATCTTCTTCCCCAAAACTATATTAGTCATTTTTATTTAACTTAAGTTCAGATCCTCACAAACACACACAACGGCCATTTTAAAAGTTCAGCTCTTCCTATCATTCAATTTTCAGAGATTTATTCTTCATTGGCATTAATTTGGTGTGGGCTGATATGAGTACTTGAAAATTTTGAAATTTTTGAGAGTATAAAAAAATATAAAAAATTACTTCTTAGGAGGGGCTTAAGCCCTTCGCCCTCCCTTACTGCGTCCGCCAATGAGGTAAAATAGGTGACCATAAGGTCACTCAATTGGGTAATGTCTGTTGTCTCCCATAACCTTCCACACGGTCGGGTGGTTTGCTTGGCGTGGTGCCACTCAATTGGGTGACATCCTCTGACTTGCAATGTCCTTACTTTCGAGCATATATCAATCTATGATACTCGAATGTTGCATTTCTCTCGGCATTGATCGAACAAATTTGCATCAATTTATATTATCGTAATTGCGAAATTTTAATTGAATATGTAAAGGAACTATTTTGAAATTTATAAGCATAATGTATCGAGAGGTTAGCAGCAAAATTAAATCTATAGATAGAATGCTGAGGAATTGGTTCAATTTTGAGAAGACGGGGGTTGAATTGATAATGTATAGTACTTATAATGATTAAATAAATTACTAGATCATCGTAAATAAAGAAAATAAATAAGTCATGTGTCTATGCAAATCATAAAATTGAGAATTCAAACTAAATTCCACTTTTTTAATACACAAAAGTTGCCATTGGATTATAAATATTCATTTCTTTTAACTTCCCAAAAAAGGTAAGTTTGACTTATGCCTAGTTTATTCACATACAAATTGTGTTTCGACTGAAATTGATAGTAATATTTATAGTTGTAATTTTTTTCTAAGTAGCTTAAAACCTTAAATACTCAATAAAGAAAAAAAGAATGCTGATGTAGATAATTTCATTTTTGCTTTTTACCTGCTACGATTTCTTTTGTCAGCGAGCTTTATAAATTCTTCCAAATAACTTTTAGAAAAACTGGAAAGTTCATAATCTCCGTTAATATAAATATTATATTAGAAATAAATTTTCGCAAATTATATATTCCATTTTGGAGAGAAGGAATTCATAATTTTAAATTGCTTTGTTTAAGTTATAGCTTTTCAAATCTGGAAGAGCCAGCTAAGTCGTATTATAAGTTTTCTCGCACATGATTTTTTTTTTGTATTTTTCCGAATTCATATTGATTGATTAGGCCTACATTTTTTTCATGAAATGGCCTGCTTTATCACTCTCATTTTTTATTCTTCCTGCTTTCATTTTTTATTTAAACAGCACTTAGTTCTATTTAATTTTTATAATTGAATAATGTATTTGGTCGTTGTTTTGAATACGAAATAGATTAGTAATAATATTTTTACTGTACAAAAATAATACATTTCATTTTGTAAAATGATATGCTGTTTCTATCATATGAAAACAATATCATTGTTCTTATTTTATAAATATCAATTTTCCAGCTTGTGATATAAATTCATGTAATTGGGATTTCGTTAGAATCGCTATAGGAACCGCAACGGCATGTGCCATGTCTTGTTTACAGACCGCATCCTCAGCATCACCAATACTGTTATCAAGGTTTTGCTAAATCAATGGCGGAATTAGGGTTTTAGGATTTTAGCACTGCCGCTCAAAATTAGAGAAATCTACTATGGAGTCAGCCGCTTCAGTGCTCTGTTACAAGGTCACCCCTTTCGCCTCCACTTTCTCGCAAAATTCTCACTTGATTTCTCTCAGACCTTTCAACAAGCAGGTTCCGCGCAATAATTTCTCTCTGAAAACCTCACTGAGATGCTCTCTTCCATTTCCCCCCAATTTCCCCAATCTATCGCCCTCCAAATCCACTTCTAATTCCAAAATCCGCTCGCTCAAATGCTCGTATTCGACCTCGCCGCCGCTAGATTCAGATTGGCTGAAGCCGCTGAAAAATTTCTCCTTTGAATCCCTAAAATCATCCCTCGCCCAATTGACCCCCCTCGACGTCTGCAAATGGTGCCTAGCGCTCTCCGCCGCGATCGCAGCGTCGAAATCGGCGGCGAATCTGCTCCTCAGCCCGTTCTTCTGGATGTACTTCAGCTGGACCTGGGTGTTCTGGCCGTGGGCGGCGGCAATCGCGATCGGCGCGTACGGCCTCTACAGCCTGGCAAAACACCTGAAGGGGGAAGCCACGGTGGCGGAGCAGCTCGGCATCGTGACATCGGCGTTCACGTGGCTGACGCTGGTTCCGCCGGCGCATTTCAACGGATTCCTCGAGGGCTGGCCTTTCGTCTTCTTCTTCGTCTACCACTACTTCTTCTTCCTCCACGTCAGCGTGCGCAAGCGCCTCTACGGCGACTACTACGCTCGAGATCACGACGCGAAATGGGACATCGCGCTGCCGAGGTGGCAGCGCCTCCTGTTCTGCGGCGGCGTGACGGCGGCGCACTGGGCAGCGGCGTTTGAAGGGGTGGAGCTGCATTTGGTCCCCGGGGGGTGGAGCAATGTGGGGATTTGGGGGATGATTTGTTTGGCTGTGTTTATGCAATACCATTCGACCTTGTATTTGGCTAATTATTCGGAGAAGGTGGTGGTGCCGACCGCGGTGGTGCAGTTTGGGCCTTGTAGGGTCGTCCGGCACCCCATTTACGCGTCCACGATGGTGCTGTTTGTGGCTTATTTCGCGGCGCTGAGGGCTCCGGTGAGTGCTGTCTTGGTCGTGGCGGTGTGCGTGTTGTATTATGGGCGGAAGGCGGAGGCGGAGGAGGCGGTGATGGTGGAGGCGTTTGGGGAGAGGTATACGGAGTATGTGTCTAAGGTTCCTTACAAGTTGATTCCTTTTCTTTATTAGTTGTGTTGAAGGAACTCAAGATTGATCATATTTTGGCTTTGTTTATTTTAGATGATGTTGTAAAAGATCAATATGTTTTTGCAATTTCATCCCAACTCATACACCATTCATCCTGGTTTGTATTTCATATTTGGGCGCCACTGCAGTTGGGCAGACGACCCTCCGCGGACTATGAGCAGGAGGATGCATCATTGGCCTATCGTCCGCCTATCGTCCGCCCCATTGCCGGCGTCCGGACGATAGGTCAGACGATGCGCGTTTTTCATTTTTTTATTTTTAACACCAATCTTTCTTAGTAAATATACCGCCCTTGAAATTGTAGTTTTTTTAGTATTTCTTATTGCACTCTCTCAACTTTTTATTTACTTTTTAAATAAAATGAAGTTTTCCAAATTAAGTTTTCCAAATTATAGTCTTAAATTAATGTATATTTTGCAATTTTATTAGATTCAAATTAATATATAGTCCCTCTATCCATTAAAATGAAACGTTTTCAAATGGAAACATTACTCTCTCTACTTTTTTCTCACAAAACAACACTGCATAAAATCGCATGTCAAAAATCAAATGTTTCATATTTAATTGAACTGGGGGAGTACTACATAAAATTATTTCGTGTTAACTCTCAAATATTTCATATTTAAATAGTATAATTGTTAAAAAGATTGGACGGAAAGATTGGACGGTGAACAAATGGGACTATAGGGCGGGCTATATGAATGCTCTTATCAAAGCTTACGTTATTTCTCACTTTAATCCTTCTCTTATTTTATTTTATTTTATCTCATTTTAATTTACTAAATCCAACTTACTTAAATCTCGTGCTGAAAAAAACTTCCTCAACTAACGAGAAAGAGGGAGTTTAGGTTTAGCACTTAGCACATTATTTCTGTATGCAGAAAGGATTCAACTTTATAGCTGCATCATCATATCAAGTCGTAGCCATTCTGTTACATCACACTAATGGCACTGATTTTTTTGAAAGAATTAAGTCAACACGATCATATTCATAACAATATTAAAGCTCTGACAAATGCCATAGAACTAGAAGACTAGCTAGTAATTAAGCACTACATGTCCTAGGTAAACTTCCACGGTATGCAACAGTGTGGTGCTTGTTAATAATAGCCTCTCCCTCGACCGCGCCCCCTCCAGCCTCCTCTACCTCTTCCACCGCCTCTCCCCTCGTTCAAACCCTTGAAAGCTCGGTTAACGAGTTGGTTTTGCACACCTCCAGCTCCTCGGGCCTTCTTCATTGCATTCATGCCAGATCCGTTACCAGCATTAGCGGATCTCTTTTGACTGCAATGACAAATGGTTAGCTTAAACCATCAAAATCAAGTATAGCACAAGTGAAGATGAACGTTTTTTCGCTATACCCTCCAGCACCAGCAGTCGTTGCAACTTTAGTCACTTCTTTCCATGAAAAGCTGATCTTCTGGTCCCCAATAAATGAAGGTGCTTTCGAATGCAAAGGCTATACCAAACAGCATCATTTTGTTTTAGTATAGCGTAAGATTATGTATAGGAAAGAAGAAAACAAGTCTACTAAACCCAGATTAATTATTTACCTCTGAAATTATATCACTCATGTATTTCTTTTTATCCATGTGATTTCAGAGAGTTCTATAATCAAGTCAAGTTGGGTACAATTACTCACCTGTGTCATTGCTAGTATATTGTTGCACGTTCGAAGCCCAGCTGTAGCATTCTGCTTCTGTTTCTTCTGTGGGATATCCAGAAAAAAAAAAGAAAAAAAAGAGCAAAGTTAACCCACCTAAACGGAAGGCTTCAAAGATAACATCCTCGCAGCTAAATCCTACAACATTTTAAGTGGATTAGAAAAACGCACAATTGTTTCTTTTTCTTCTTCTGTTTTTGCAGCTGCCATTGCTTTATTATGCTCCGCCATGCCCTGTGTCAGCTTCTTATTCATTGCCTTGGCTAATTCCTCAGTAGTGGTTAATCTATTTCACCAAAACAACAAGTCAACTTTATGAAATTCCACAGTGAAACCAGGTTTGAATGAACATGAACAGTGTACTGAATTGCAATATTATTTAGTCATGAATTACCTCTCAGTAAAATCTTTATATTGTTCTGTGAAATCTTCCCCAAGCCTATCTGAAGGTTGTCCGGTAACAATCTTGTAGCCACAAAGACTATTCGTGGTATTGGGAGTCTGCAGAATCCAAATATAAAAGGTACCTGGTTGTAAGATATCAAATATATAGACAGAACAAGAAGTCTATGATTCTTACCTTGTGAGCTAAATGGTGAAATGCATACAACAAGCACTCAATACTTGTAAAATCAATCTCTTCAATCTTTCTCCGGACCATGTATTTCTGTGACATGTAAAGAGAGCATCCATAAGATCACTGAATAAAATATCATAGATCAAGTTGCCAAATCCAAAGTTCAAAATCTGTCGGTGGACATACAAGTACATTCGTATTATGAAAATATTAGTTCACACCCATCCAAATTTATTTAATAATCAGTACGGAAAACTGATAGTCAATTATAAAGCAGGATTGACTGCTAATAAGCAATGTTATTAGAAGATGGTGTCTATGACAACAGGCACTTACAGTTTACCAATCCATAGGATGAAAAGTGAAGATAATAGGACGAAAATCAATACAAGAATCATGTCAGGAAAAAAAAAGGATAAAGGCATCCATCTCAGTAGCCAAGAAGACAAAAACCATATAGCACTACCAACAAGGAACAACAGGAGAAGGATATAGCAAAACTTAACAGGAGCACGCATCTTCTTACCTACTTCAAACAGAAAGCATACCTTTAAAAGTTGCACTACTGATGGAAGAAGCTGCCTTGCCTCTTGTGGTCTAGCATACAATGAACATTCAGCAAGATTCTTTAGCAAGTCCAACTTTCTTTCGTCAGGAAGCTGAAAGCGACATAAAAAGATACAAGAAAATCCTCAATCAGATTCCAAACACAAGAGATCGGGAATTCGAAATTATAAAATAACAATATACTAAGAAATGCAACTAGTTCATAACCACCCTCTTGTTAGTAAAGTAACTACTACAGTTCATTATTATGTTAAAACAGAGAGCTGAAACAAACATCAAAAAATTATGAATGACAATTGATGGCACAAAAGGGCTAGACATTCATATAATAAGAAATCTTCTTACCAATCATGATATTTGTAGCACATAAACCAGAATGCAATAAAAATTGCAAAAATGGAAATAAGAAAGGGCGGATCGTTCTATCTAAAACAAAAACCAGGGATTCCAAAGCCAAGGAAAATTTGGATTGGACATGGACATGCACTCGTGAAACATAAAAGATGACAAAATCGGCACTGCTAGCTAATTATTTTGAGAGACTCAATTTTAAGAATGGTAGATAGTAATTTAGTTTGAGCGTATTACCTTGTCAAAAACAGGGATGATTTGCTTAGTTAAATAATTGAAGAACTTGCTACTTGAAGCACCCCTCTGAAATCACATATATGTTAATGACAACATATGCTAATAGAATCTACAGTTCTTCAAATATCAGATTTGTTAGTACCATAAAAAAAGGAAGGGCCATTTGTATGCAGGATATGAATCGATGAATGTGATCACTGTCTGAAACCTGCAGACAACCATGGAAAAGTAACATAAATTATTGGAATATACTTTCCCAGTAATAATTCTACAATAATATGGATCACCATTTACATGAAGACAATAATAACTATGAAGTAGAAAGGTGTTTGTATGGGATGTGGCAACAAATTTGACAAGCAACCAGATTGGTATTCTAGATACAGAAGTTGAGATACTATATGAACTTGAGGAGCAGTAAACGTCAGAACTTTTAAGGGAGTGGTGGTGGTGGCCATGGCCATGCCGCGGGTCACACTATCATTTAATTCTTATTTTTCTACTTTTGTAATTAAATAACCTTTTATGGAATGGTCACTATAACCTACAAACGTGACTTAAACATTCACATCAAAACATAACAAAACAAAGGGGCTCAAAATCTAGACTAGGCTCTATAATATCAGATAGACAGATACAAACAAGTGCCTAAATGATGTGACTTAAACATTCACATCAAAACATAACAAAACAAAGGGGCTCAAAATCTAGACTAGGCTCTATAATATCAGATAGACAGATACAAACAAGTGCCTAAATCTATATTTATTATGATTGTACTCAACATTTAAAGCCATGCTCCTCAACCAAATTGTGTATGTCGGTCGTTATCATGTCGACACTCTAACACAACACAACACGATAAGGACAAACCCGAACACGAATACACGATAAGGAAACCATCGGCACTAGCACGGAGTGACTCACACAGACATGGACACGACACAATAGCAACACAATTTAATTCATTCTGATAATGACCAAACAACAACACGACATGATAGCCATACAAATTCTAAATTCTCTCTGTTTAAAAACTAATACACAAATAAACCATAACTAGTAAACTAAGAATAAAAAATACTAATGATAATGGGTTACACGAAATTACCATGTCCTTGTCGTGTGTATACAAAATTACCATGTCCTTATCGTGTCGACACGACAAGGCTTGAATTAACCCATTAATTTTTATTTTTATGTTTTGTGTGTGTGTGTCTCGTATCCAAAATTTCCAGGCCTAATTCTCTTCAACCAAATAGACCAATATCATTGGCAATAAGAATCAACAAAAAACAGAATTTATGTTTTAACATACATTAAACTGAGCATCAAGATCAGCTTGGCCTTCAATAATCTCAACAAGTTCTTGAACATGCTCCACGGGAGCATCCTTTCCAAACAAGGTCAAGCTTTTCAAGAAGTCAATGAACAATTTAAATTCGGCAGCTGTTACATCTTGCATATTCTGAAAAAGGAAGACATCAGAATTACATTCAACTGAAAGCATCAGGCATTATAAATGGAATTTTAGATATAGAGGTAGCCACCATGAAGAAGGAAAAGGTCTCAACACTAATGACATTTGAAAAATTTTGATCAGATGCCAGATGATATGAATGTAATACCTGCTTTACCAAATTAGTTATATGTCTCTCCATTTCATCTTTAGGCTTCAACAACTCTTCTTTAAGGGAGAACACCTGAAAAATGTACACTCCTATAATGTAGGACAACTTATCCATAACTTGTTTAGGCTGAAAATTTATTTCATTCATAAAATTAGAAATACCTTACCTTATCCCTAATAAAGCAAAGAACCTTCTCACGTATGCTCTCACAAGCAGTGAGATCCTCTGCACTTCGATCATCAGTGCTACCAATGTGCTTAAACAAAGCTGTTAAAGATGCTGCACCAAACATAATCAACAACAGTTTCAGAATTTACAGTCTGTGAGTGCACAGTGTACTAAATGCAGCCATGATTTAGGTGTCTAGTTTATTAAATATGCACAAAGAGATAAGCAATGAAGCATACCAGGGAAACTTTTAAAATGACTTATGCTGATGAAGGAAAATATGAGGTCAATGCAGATTAGTGGAATCCTCACAAGACGGTGACAATATATCCCCTTCTGACAGATTAAAAACTATTTTCCTAATCCTTTCCAATTCATTACCAAAACATTCTGAGATGTGATGCATAAGGCATAAAGGAAGTTTCAAACAGAGAGATATTCCTGGGAATCACCAGGAATAAAGGAATTATAAAAGAATTATGATTCCTATCTGAAACCTATGTACATAGAACACATCTCAGCATCATCTCTTTTGTCCATGAACCCGTCCTACTATTTGAAATTCATCTTCATTGAAACATGATTTTAAGGTCCATATAAGAATAATAAGTGACTACACGTGTTTAGAACTGACATCACATAGTTTCAGCAAAGCATAGGAATCTCGAGCCACCTACAGAAATTTGATAAGAGATTCCTACCACTTGCCACCTAATAACTAGCTTGTCTCGCAAAGTTCTGCTCAACTTCCTCCGGTGCTTTTTCCACTGGAAAACCCTATTTGACTAAAAAACTAAACTTCATAAGAGACTGTAACACAGCAGCTATAAGTTTTCTGATAATGGCCCTCAGCCACAGACAAACTAATCATTTTCATCAGATTCTATCAATGGTTCATGTCCCAAGATGCTCCACGCCATCCTAGTTTTTCTTAACTCAAGAAATGACGGCAACAGGAGAAAGAAGCAATTTTATATAATTGTAATGGCAAAGGGTAAACCACCAATCCATTTATTCAGATACAACTGAAGTCTTTTCTATTATATGAAAATCCTGTAGGGAGACTATCTGAAAAGGAAAAGATGCAGCTCTAAGAACAAACATATCCACAAAGTTATGCATATAGCTTTCCTTCGCAAAAATGGAAACAATTTCACTTCATCATCTAAGTATCAGAGTGCAGTTAGACATCTAAGTATAAAGCTCCAATTTCACTTCATCGTTTTTTAACTAGCTCCCAAACGTCACAAAATCTCAAAATACCAGCGAACTGAAAAATATTCACTCAATCTAATGGTTAAAGGTACAAAATTTAAGGTTTTCCAAGGAATACTCCCTATAAATGTCACTATCATCAAGCTTAGATGATTCAGCCAAAAGAGAATGGAAGAACTGAATGTACAATTTATTTCAAAATAGTGACTTATAAGGCTTACTCTTAACATCCTGTCGCAACAGGGACATAATGGCTTTGTGTACTGCATCACGCTCCACGTTATCTCCTAATCATAACCAACAAAAACACTTTATTAAAATTAAAAATTAAAGAGGTGAAAAAATCTGCCAAATATGCATCAAAGACCTAAATTACCAGCAATAAGAAGTTGGGCGAGGATGTCAACAATTTTTGTCAGATGTTCAGGAGTATCCTTGCAGAATAGAGGAAGCCCACGAATAGCTTGTACACGCACCTTCAGCAATTAAACAAAGAAAATACCTCAGAGTCACCCAAATGTGTGTAACCCAAAATCTCTTAAATGTGTGTCTAATGTCTTGAGGATGTATAACATCTGCCTAATGAAACTCAGCATGTGCAATATATGTAAAGCACAATACAATTAATCATATGAAAAATTGATGTTTCAACGTGACAGTGGCAAGGCAACCATGAAAATAAAAAGGAGAGAGAGAAATCAAATGCATGGTGTTCCATTCTGATCTCAAGTATTTTTAATACCAATTACCATACCAAAAATCCTCTTTTATGGTGAAAATTTAGCACAGAAAGGCATCTTAATCTTATAATTCACTTGAAGAACTACTACATGTTGATATTCCCCCATGAAACCCTCTAGAGAAAACAAAAGGATTTGATATACAATACAACTCATAAAGCACCGACATTGTGATGCTGTTTGCTCGAACATGACATAAAAATACAACTCAAGGCCTTCCAATTCGTATGAATTCCAATAAGTGCCACAAATGCAAGTGCGAGCTCCTTCCGGAAAACCGTAAAATTAACTTACACCAAGCTCCTCGTCCTCGCACAAATACAGATGCTGGTCCAGAGCTTGCTCGGCGAGCTCAGGGAAAAACTTGAAGAACTTAGGTATCATTTGTGCCGACAGCTGCTTCGCTTTCACACTGCCATTCGCAGCAGCAAGTATCCCCTCGTAATCCTTCCTATTCTGCTCGCGTAATCCAAACATAAATAGAGAAAGTTGAGAATGTCCCCAATTCTACCTCCAGAACAACTAACCGTGGAAAAGTTGAAATGCACCGACTAACCTGGGACTTATCTTTGGCTTCATTCAGTCTCTCGCCGTACTCGTAGAGCTTCTCGATGTCGCCGACATCTACGGTCGCTTCCGCCATGATTTTGATTCGAAGGCTGCAAAACCGAGAATTTGTGGGTGTGGTGTTGAGGAAATTGGATTAGGGTTTTGATGTTGAAGGAGGGAAGGGGACTTCTCAATTTGATTTTAGATTTGATGAGGATTAGAAATTTCGTCTGCCTTTTCAAAATATACTCGATCCCATTTAAATAACACTAATAAATATTTTATCATTCACAACTCTTTTGCTCCATGATTTAGAGTTTCAAGTCCCACATTTGGAGACTAGATCCATTCCTTTTTGTTCTTCGATCTCAGTTCACCGTTCACCTAAAGACTTCGGTCTAGGACTGGAAATTTTTGATCCGACACGAATCCACACGAAGTTAGCCCGACACGAACACACACGTTTAGGATTTTGGTCCTTATAGGTCGAGGACCGAATACGAACCCGAAAATTTTGGGTTGGGTTGGGTCGGGTTGGGTTATCCATTAAAAAAATAATTATTTTTATTAATTAAATAATATATTAAACTTTAATTTTAATTATATTGATTAATTAAAAAAAATATTATACTTTAATTTTATTAGTAAAAACATGATTAATACTTTTATTAATTATTTTCCATTATAAAAAAAATATTATTCTATACTTAAATATTATTACAAAAATTATTATTTTAACTTTATTAATTATATTTAATTAAATTTATACTTTACTTTTATTATTTGGATTTAAAATTAATTATTTTAATATACTTAATTTTCACTTTACTTTTATTATCTGTAATATCAATTTTTAATTGTATAATATCATGTTTCGGTTGTTATCGTGTAGCATCAAGCTATATTTGGATGACACGAAATCCGCACGAATCTGACACGAATCTGTTGGGTTGGGACCCGATAAGAACATGATGATTTCGGGTTGGGTTAGGTTTTACCTTATTGGGTTGGGTCGATATTGGGTTGACCTGATAGCGACTCAATCCGCACGATTTGTCAGTCCTGGTTCGTATGTATGTGGTGTATACTTGTATGTATTATGTGTGTAACATTGGGTGTTTAATGTACATATTGGGTGTTTAATGTTATTGTGTATTTTTTTTACATGTGTCGGGTGTGTAGTGTATGTTTAAGAGGTATCCAATCTTATGATTATTTTGAATTTTAAATATTTAAAATTTAGTTACTAAATCGAATTTATTTTTGCAGTATCACTATCAGAAATATAGTATAATTTGGATTTGAATGCTACAAATTTTACAATTCCTTATTCAAATCTAGAATTCTATGTCCAATTTGCTAAATTTGACTACACTCTAGCCACCCTGAAGGATATGTCTGGCAACAATCCATGACGTGTTGCCGCTCTTACTCAAGTTAAGATGTTCTTTGTTGCCTTACTAAACGAATCACTCAGGCAAATTTCTCCAACAATGCGCTGCTGAATGTGGTAATAGACAAGTTCTTCATCTTTTGATCTCAACTACTTCCAATCTTCCTCTCATTATCCAACCACGGCTTAAAAATTTGTTTTCAATTGGTGTTCCTCGTATTGCTCCGGGTGCTAATCCCTTTGGAGGTGACAATGGCTGCTTACTTCTATCTACAGTGATTAAATACGACTATTATGGTGAGTAATTACATTATCATCTATATTATAGGGCGGACAATTTTTTATCTAACACGAAAATCCGACACGAATCCGTACGAAATTAACCCGACACGAACACGCGCGTTTAGGATTTGGGTCCTTATAGGGTCGACCCAATAAGAACCCGAAAATTTTGGGTTGGGTTGAGTCGGACTTGGGTCGGGTTGGGTTATCCGTTAAGAAAAAAAATAATTATTTTGATTATTTTTATTAATTAAAATAATATTATACTTTAATTTTATTATTAAAAATATGATTAATACTATTATTAATTACTTGTCATAATAAAAAATATTATTCAATTCTTAAATTTTATTAAAAAATAATTATTTTAACTTTATTATTTAGATTTAATTTTAATATACTTTACTTTTATTA
The DNA here is from genome assembly GCF_004379255.2 of Salvia splendens. Taxonomy (NCBI): domain Eukaryota; kingdom Viridiplantae; phylum Streptophyta; class Magnoliopsida; order Lamiales; family Lamiaceae; genus Salvia; species Salvia splendens. Next base: position 17,592,640 of record NC_056037.1, on the reverse strand, counting down.
TTTGGAATTAAAATTAATTAGTTTAATACACTTTAATTTTTACTTTACTTTTATTATCGTGTAATATCACATTTTAATTATATAATATCATGTTTCGGTCGTTATCGTGTAGCATCAAGCTATATTTGGATGACACGAAATCTGCACGAATTCGACAAGAACCTGTTGGGTTGGGACCCGATAAGAACACGATGATTTCGTGTTGGGTTAGGTTTTACCTTATTGGGTTGGGTCGATATTGGGTTGACCCGATAGTGACCCAATCCGCACGATTTGTCAGCCTTGCTTCGGTCATCCGTCGAAGGGGAGTCGTCGTTGTGGTTCTAGTCAGCTACCGTAGCCATAGTTCTACAGTTTCATCGCTTTGAAGCAAAACAATCTTTATCGCTTTCTTACTCAAGTTTTATGTACTTCTAAACATATTTTCCTTTGAATTCCGACGTGGATCATGTTTCCTTATCTTGTTTGAACATCGTGTGTTTTTTATCTAGTCTAAATGAAGTTGATGTTCGTTTGATTCGCATTTCTGTCATCGTTGATTTCTTTTCTGCCTAGTTAGCCAGATCTGGAATTTCTCCTTCTAGTAGATTAGATCTGGTTTTTGTTGAACTTTTGCAAGTTTCTAGTCGGTCAAAACTTGAAGAAAATGCATGAAATTCGTAGTTGCTTAGTTTTGTCACCTTGCATGTTAGTCAGTTTGCGTGATTTAGGATTAGCGCCTTTAATTGTCTTGGTTTAGAGTTTAATTTCAGATCTTAATTGTGACAAGCGTTGATTCAAGATGTTGTTCATGGAGTTTTTTTTTATCTCTCTGCAATTTTCGCATACTTGTTGAGGAAGACAACATCCCAATCTGATTTGGGACCACTTTATGCTTTTTAGCCACCTTTTACCTTTTTTCCTTTCGTTTTTTCAGCTTTTCTGCAGATCTGGCAGTTGGTTAGCCAGTTCGGTCGGATATTCGTTTATGTCTTTGTCTGTCCATTTTTAGTAACCTTTCACCTTTCACATGCACTCAAGCAGTCCAACCCCGAATTTCATGTACACCATCTCATTCTGATATGATACCATCTTACCAGTCAGGATAGTATAGGCCCCCCTTCAGTTTCATGTCTAGATAAAACTCAACCGAAGCGTGGTAGCAAACCAACCTTCTAAAATGTCATCTCAATCATATCTCGCATACATCCATCTGTTGGTTTTGCAGCGGAAAACTATTTAGTTTGATTGAAAGACTTACACCTGAACATGTTTTTTCATATTGTAAACAAATAAACACGTTCATAAGCATATAATCACAGATCATACTGAATATATATGCAATTAAATACAACGATTTACCGTACAAATTCAAATAATTGAATTCGAACTCCTTCTTCAATTGTTCTCTACCACGGATCTTCTGATTTGTTCCCTTTAACTCGGAATTGACTTTTGTGTGAGCAAAGCTTGTCAAATCCTCAAAAGCTGGAGAAGAATTTGAAGACAGAAATCCGGAACGTACTTATCGATTTTTTTTCTCTCTCAAAATGCAGAGATCGAAATTTTATGAATTAATTACGTCTGTCTTCTCTTCTTCTCCCTTTTATATTAAGTTAATTATTTTGGGCCAGACTAGGATCTGTGGAGGATTGGATTGGGCCACAGTTCAGGCTTTCACTAATTAAATTAAAATTAATTTAATTCAAGCCCAAACTTAAATATTATTATAATCTACTGTATAATATTGACTGCCCGTCCAAACCGAAATTACGAGTATTCCGGGACTTCCTCTTTAATTAAATCATTTCCCATGTTAAATATATAAATATCCATTAATTAATATCAAGTCTGCTATCTGACTTTTATTAATTAATTTCTTTTTCCAAGAGTGGTCTAGTTCAGAAACATTATTGATTATTCATGGAATAAATTCCAACTAGCCAGTTTTCTGATTAATAAAACCTTTTTCTGAACACCTCTTGAGGATATTATCATACTGGACTCTCCCAGCACACGATTCATTGCAATAACAATACTAGCACCACTTAGACATTAATGATCATTACCCAATCTATCAGGATTCTTGGGCAACGAAATACCCTCACCATTTGATAAGTCAAAGTAGTTTTCAATTAATATCGTATGCTCAATGTTATGTCAACAATAATTAAGAGATGACAATCATTGAGACCTCGTCTTTCAGTAAATAGCCAAGAAAGACTTATCTCACTGTTTGATCCTTTCAGTGCTATACCTAGGGCTGGGTAGGTACGATATACCTGACCGAAACCACCATACCGTATACCTTACCGTAAATTCGGTATGCGAAAAAATCATACATTTACCTTATCAAAATTTCCGATATACCGAACTTCGGTATACCTTATTTTCGGTATGACGAATTTCCATACTGATACGGTACCTTATTTTCAATATACCTTACCGAAGTTCAGTATGCCATACTTTTGCGGTATACCTCACTTTCAACATCAATGAAAATAGAATATTTGAGTTTTTAGAATATTATTTATATTTTATAATTTTAAAAAATATATTAAATATATTTTATTCATAATTAAATTTATATTTCTCAATATATTGTATAATTTAAACATATATAAATATATTTTATATATAATTATTATATTTTACGGTATATACCGGATTTCGATATGCTGCGATATACCCCGGTATATGAAAATTCATACCGTTACCTTACCGAAATCTTTCAGTAAGGTATCATACCGTACCGAAAATCACGGTATACTAAAAAATTGATATTTTCGATATTTTTTCGATACGATAAGACCGGTATTTCGGTATTTTTTCCCAGCCCTAGCTATACCACACCGACGTCGTTCATTTCCTTAGGTAAGGAAACTTTCGGACTGACGTTGCAACCTTTCGCGATAGGTGGTCAAAGCCTATCTAGATTGTGAAACAATTTTCCTTCTGCAAGAACCGACAAGTTACCTACTGTGAACGCCGCTCACAACTTGTCTACTGTGCAGAAGACTTAGACTCATTTTGCTTAAACTATGTATTTAAATGGAAAACACATTTCAATTTCTCATAAATACATAAGTAATACATAAGCAAAACATATTGTAACAAAATATTCTTTCTCATTAAATGGTAAAAATGGATAAAAGAGTTATTACATATGCAAGCATTCGAAAGATGCTTTTAGTATACTAAACTCTAACACCATCTCTGTGGGATTCGGCCATTTACTCTATTATACTAGCCAGTAGAAGTGGGTTGGTGGGTTGAGGTTTTGATAACAGGTTTTAGGTCATCGTGCCAGCGACACGACTAGGTCTGGGTTCCCCCTATCAGTTGATTACACGACCCTGCACAAACCTGCTCTTTCAATCGAGGAAGTATATACATTGTTTGGTTAAAATACAGTTTCGTCCACAACCAATAGTCAAACGTATTTTTCTAGTAGTGTTTATAAAAAATGTTTCGTTTTTGTTTTTACTAATAAATTTCTAAGTAATTATGTGACCCTCATTATCTATTAGGGATTTTCTTTATCTCCTAAAAATAGAAACTTTTCAAATATTACAAGTTTTAATTTGAAATTGGTAAACTATGAGAGAAAAAAAAATGAAAGTCTTTATTTAATAGTATAATGTGTGGTGAAAAGATTTTAAACAATAGAAAATGGGGTAATTTTGCGAGATGGGGAGAGGTTTAGGGTGATAACCATATTAATCATATAAAAATTATACTTATAATCAATAAAATGATAGTCATTAAATGATGTTTGCACTCATTAAAATTATATTCTTCCACATGTATAAAATCAATAAAATTAATATTCTATTTGTATAAAATGATATATTTCGTCCATAAAATAATACTATATCCGTCTCATAAGAATATGCACTATTTCTTTTTTTAGTCCATCTCACAAGAATATGCACTTTCTAATTTTGAAAATTCATTTCTCTCTAAGAGGTGGGACCCGTGACTAATAATACTTTAAATACTTCTTCTCTCTACCTCTCTCCTACTTTCCCTATTTTGCATTAAACTCGTAACGAACCCAAAGTGCATATTCTTTGGGGGCGGAGGGAGTAGCTTCAAGATGATATAAATTTAGTATTCAATGGTATTTTAGCGAAAATGATATATTTCATCCATAAAATATTAGTTTCAAGATGATATAAATTCAACTCAAAATAATATTTTAGCGAAAATAATATGTTTCGTCCATAAAATGATAGTTTTGGAAGACTTATAGGTTAGGGTTTAGGGTTTAAGGTTTAAGGTCCTTTTAGGTTGCTAACGATACCATAAATTGATAGCTACAACCAAATCTAGTCCATTCGATCTGAAAATAAAAGGCCAATGTCAATTTTCACGCGATATCAACTAGTTGTTACAACAATGTTAACCAGAGAATACACGATGTCAACTAGCTGTTTAATAATGCCAATCACGAGTATTAATGAAAACTGAGTTTTGTTAGTTATAACTACCTTTTTAAAAATATCTCAAAGCTTCAAAAAAATAAAACTATCTCGATTTAACTTTTTTCACAAAATATATATCAAAATAAATGTATAAAGGTGATTTTGTAATGATTCTAATAGGATCCTAATTGCATATGTTTTGATGATAAAATTTGATAATTTTATTTGAATTTTTAATATTTTCGATTTTCAGACTCATGTCAACATGTAGTATATTGATGCACTATTTTTTAGCACTACAACTATTTGCAAGTATACAAGACAGAAGTAGTATATCTAAAGGTCAGTACCGGGATATCGAACTCAGGGAATAGAATTGCAACTAGGGGTGTCGAAACGAGTAGCGGGTAACGGGTAATCCCGAACCCGACCCGATACCCGTTGGGTATCAGGTACCCGTTACCCGACGGAATCGGGAAACGAGGCGTGGTCGGGTATAATAATTTTGGATTTTTCGGGTATCGGGATACCCGATACCCGACCGGGTAATCCCGATAGTCCAGAAAATACCCGATATACAGGTGGTATTTGAATTAGCTCATATGATTATTTAAAGCAGATATTTCAAAAAAATAAAATAAAATATAAGTTCTCAATTATTCTTAAAATTTATTCAAATGAGCATTTGTGCAGCTCATATGATTATTTAATCATCTAATTCCTTATTTATTCTTGAATTTAGATGTATAAGTGTAACAATATAAAAGATCAAGAATTTTAACTTAAAAATTAGAAATAGACGAAGACAAAGAATCAAAGATTACATGGCTTGATCACAATTCTCAACAAAATTAAATAATAATAAAAAGTTTCAAGTGAGACTATTGCATTCAGCAAGTAGTATTTTTTAAAAAGCATCTAAAATATACAAATAATATTTTAAAAAAGAAGATTTCAAAAAAAAAATGTTTCGGGTCGGGTACCCGCTGTGTCGGGTGCGGGATACCCGACTCGGGTATCGGGTAATACCCAACTAACTGCGGGACGGGTATCGGGACTAACTTTTGGGCCAAAATCAGGTGCGGGTACCCGCGGATACCCGTTTTGACACCCCTAATTGTAACTGGCTATCATGTACTAAGCGTCATATTCTATCTAGAGAAACAGAGTTTTGGGTTGGAAAATATGAAACTAAACAAAAACAAAGTAAAAGAAACAAAGCATATGAATAAAAAAGATAGACATAGGCAATTAGAGGAATTTCAAGGATAAAGATTTCAACTCTTTAGTTATTCTAATTAGTTCTACGTTTATCCGACTCAAGTTTTACCACGATTTCTCATTATCATGCATCAATACTCATGTCACAATTATTGTATGAACACATAAAGATAAACCAATCAAAGCTATCACCGATCAGAGATTGACAATAGTCAAGGTAACGGCCAATTAGTCGAACAATAGGTCAAGAAAAATCAAGTGCAACGAGTTCTGTACATCAAACATAAAAAGAACTACATAAAAGTCAATTACTATCAAACCTCAAAATTCTATTGTTTAGCAATCCATAGACATATGAACTAAAACAATAATTAAAGTACGAGACATGTAATAAACAAACAAAACCCAAGGTAATCTTGAAGTCTTCATGCTCCTCTTGTCTTGCTTCAATCTCCAAGAAATGATGGAATAATTAAAATATGGAGTAGAGAGGGAGGAGCTTTGGAGGCTCCCCAAAGGGAGGCTATGAATGGGTCAAGATTGGTTAATAATATGAATAAGGTTATGGAGTATTTATAGGCTTGAAAAAGGTTTAAACTTGGTAAAAAAGTGTCCTCCAAGTTGGAAATTTCGTGCTCCATATGATAAGGAAAATATTCGACTTCACAAGGTAATAGTTTCTTTCCTTCCTTGAATTTCCGCCTAAATTCAGTACTTGATAGCATTATGCGACATACGTATTATGTCCATAACTTTCTTTACAAAACTCCGATTGAGATGTTCAAGGTACCATCGCGAAGATCTTTCAAAGATGAAGAGAGTGGCATGTATAACACTCTGATCAGACTACAGAATCACTAGAAAAATGGGTTTGAACCAGGACCGGTGCGTACAAACAGCCTAGAGGCCGCTGGACAGCTTCCGAGCTCTCTGGATTGGTTTTCAGCGAACGCTGGCATGCGCCAGCGACCCGCTGGGTTGCGCTTCAGCTCCAGCTCCATCTCACATTTATCACAAAACACGTCAAAATACCAAAATGGATAAAATATGCAAATAATGGACATGTAATGCAACTTTGACACTCAAAACGGACCAAATATGCAAATTATGGACATGTAATGCAACTTTGCGTTGATATTTGTTTTGATCTAAAGTTCCTTATCTAACACTCCTAATTTTATACATGAACAATAATAAAATTCTAAGTCAAGTAATACATATAATCCCCTCTTTCTAATCTTAGGAGTTTTCTAAGTACACATCTTCTCTCTTAAGGTCTTGCCCATGATCTCTAATATAACTTCATTTCTCTAGCTTTAGTTACATATTAAAATCGAGAAATACACAAAAACAACATATTGTTAGTTGTAGACCATAAAATAAGTCGAAGTCAAAGAATTACCTCAATTTAGCAGAGAATACTCAATTGCCTGTGCAATTTACAGTAAACGTAGCTACAAATTGAAGAAGATATTTGGAGAATTTGCAGAGGAAATGGCCGATAACTTTTTAAAAGTTGGGGAAAAAATAATAAATTATTAATAATGCTCATGTCTATCCCCCTTCCAAATAAATTGGTAATCTGTATATATATAAATATATCTCTTTTTATTCTGATTGGATTGGAATTAGAATGGAGCTCGAAAGAGTTGTCAAGTGGGTTGGGGCCGCCTATATTGAGGCCCAGCCCGACTCAGGCCCATGTCTGAGGCGGGTTGGGCTTTTAAAATTTTGCTTAGCCTGGCCCGGCCCAAGCCCACTTGCCATGTGGACCTGGGCTGTGTTGGGCTTGGCTTTATTTGAATTTTTTGTTTATGTATTTTAAAGATATCGTAAATGTATTATATGCAAAAATAAAACATATAACTTGTATTTATATCTCATTAACTAAATCTAAATTTAAATAATGTGTTTAAGTTTATTTTATTGACTTTGTATTAACAATATTTTTCATGTTCTTTATTCTATTTAAAGAAAGTGTATAACTAAAGGAATAACCAATATTGTTGGTTTTGTTAGTAGATGATGACACATGAGTTGATTGCACTTTTTAAAACTACAAGTATATGAACTAACTAACAAATTTAAAGAATTCTATAATTATTCATCAAATATCAAGGTTTGAATACATAATATTCTTGAAGTTAAACTTCAGAACCATCTTTTTTACCTCTTAGATAAAAAAAATATAAGAAAAAAATTAGATGTAGTCAAAATTGAATGTTACAGTCATGATATGGTTGGAAACTTATGTTGATATTAAACTATTACTGTTTGAATCCATTCGGAGACACTAGAAAAATTGGAATAATAGACAAAATTAACATGTTTCGTGCACAAGATGACATGCATAAATAGGGAAATATACTATTATTAGTTATTAATCACCTAATTATATTAAAAAAACTAATTATAGAAGGTGGGGCTCTAATGGGCTCGGGCCTGGGCTGGTCCTGGGCCGGGCTTGGGCCTGGGCTGGGCTTCAGATGGTCCTAGGCATGGGTCGGGCCTGGGTTTACAAAACGACCCAATTGGAGCCCATCTCAACTAATGAGCCCAGCCCAGGTCCGTTTCGTTTCAGTTGACAACTCTAGGCTCCATTTAATTTGTAAAAGTCCAACAGGTTTTGCCCAAGTCCAACCTCCATAGATCCCTAATCTGGCCCATCATATCTCTATATAAAAGGAGATTAGAGGAGATTAAATGTGATTTTAACACAAAATTTTCGTGCTTCCTCTGGGAGTTGACTAAAAAATCAGTTTTTGACAGAATTGATATTCTGCCCTCTTTCTAGTCAAGCCATTTTTAATTCTGACAAGCTTTGCCCACCTAAAGGTCATTATTCTAACAAGCTTTGTCCATCTAAAGGTCATTATCTGAGTTTGGGATACATATTAGAAGGTTTGTGGTTGAGTATGAAGAACATCACGTGGAGAAGGCGCAAGCAATCGTTGATTCTTCGGAGAATCTGTTCAGTAATCCTAAATCGTAGAATATCATGAATTAGGGTTTTAATTCCTTAATCATGATTTATATGCGTTCTTGTATGCGATTGATTTTTTAACATGTGATTAGTTGATCTCATAATCAGTCAAATAAATCTATATGTATGATTTATTTGTTTATGCATGCCTTCCGCTGTGCAGGGGGCATCAAATCCCAACACAATGGTGTAATCAATTTTGCTTCCAAAGATTCACATTTGCTACCAGATGACGACGACTACCCAAATAACATGAAGAACAAAATATGGAAATGGCTAAACAGGAAATAGGAGAAGCACTTACTCAAGGGTTTATAGGCACTTGCAATTTTCTCTCTAGTTTGTTGAAGGCTCCCGCTTATAATTTTGACTGCTAGGGCTTCAAAGGTTATAAGTGTCATTTCCTGAATTGACGGGGGATAAATTCGTCATATTTCCTGAATTGACGGAGGACAAATTCGTTATCGTAGTCATTTATCAGTTATTAAATATGTCGAGCCAAACATGTGGTACATTAATACATAATTTGTTTCATGGAAACCAAACAGCTGACCCAGAAAATGAATCTATATTCTGGACAACTACTTTTATGCCCATTGTCTTAACTTATGATTGGGTTTCACCAAAAGTCCAAAACCAAACGACTCCTCATGATAAAAGTGAAATAAGACTCTAATTGTAGGACGAACAAAAATAGCAAAATATGACTCTATTGTGGGACAGAGAGAGTAGGTCACAACTCTCACGATGCTACCGATCTCTAGTCAATCATCTCCAATTAAATTGCACTTTTAAGTATTCTAACTTCAACTTAGTATAAATTTGAAAACTTATAACAATAGTAATTAATAATTTTTATTAAAAATAAAAAATTTAAACTTGGAATTTGGAAATCTAAAAATTTATAAATTGATACAAAGATACAAATATATAAATTAAATTTTTTTAAAAAATATTTCAATATTAGAATACATTTGTACGTGTCCAATTCTTTCATAAAGTTGAGTTTTTCTCACGAATTATAAACTTTACCCTGAGCTTGTTATTTACCATCGACAAAAAAATTCTGGCTATATTAATGGATAAAGAGCAATTTTGGAGGGTGTACTTCAAGAAAAACTATTATCAAATATTGAAAAACTTGAAGCTCTTGAAGTTGTTGTCGAAAAATTAGGGGAAAAATCCGTATCATGATATTATTTGCCATAATTTTTTCGCCGGTGGGAAATAACAATCTCGGATAAAGTTCGTGATATTATTTGTCAATTTTAAAGTTCGTGAGAAAAAGCAAATTTTTTAAAGTTTCATAATATTAGGGACTTATCCCTTAATATAATACTCCCTTCGTCCCATAGTATATGTCACACTTGGAAGATGGCACGAGATTTTAGGAGATGTTATTTTTTGTGTTAAGTGGTGAGAGAAAATATAATTTTATAATTGATGCGAGAAGAAAATTTTTTCAAAAGAGGAAATGTGACATCTTTTGAGAAACAAACTAAAAAGGAAAGTGTGACATTTACTATGGGATGGATGAAGTAATAGATAAATAAATTAGAAACTTCAAATTCATTACAAAAATATTTAAATTTCCAAACATAGCTTTAAAATTTTTGGAAATATGTTTATGTTTTATTTTATTTTATACAAATTATAAATTAGTATGTGCTCAGGTTTGAGTTTAAGCATATATCTCATATTTTTCATAATTAAATATTTTACATCCTATAAATATAACTAATTTTCATAATTATATATTGGATTGATCATATCTTAATTTTATCGGTAGTAACCGGATTAGTCTGGTGGGCGAGCCCGAAACCCGAACCTTTAGAGTTAGGACTGAACGTTTATACCCAATTCAAATTACAATACAATTAGTCTGCACCTAATTAACCCACAACTTGAATATGATTGGCCCGAAACTCGCTGAATTAACCGAATTGGCATCTCTAGGCGTTATAAGGCCACCCGCAACGCGTCACGTGGGTGGCCCGGAACCCGTCACGTAGGGACGGGACGGCAGTGCGACGCGTTGCGGCACCCCGTCTCGTCCCCTGCCTGTCACCATCTCGTCATGAAACTTGTTCCGCTGGGACGTAACGCGAGACAACTCGCCACGCGCCGCAGCGACGTGGCGCGCTCCCAGGCCATGTGTGACGCCCACTCGCCGGCCCGCGAGTGGGCATCGTCACGCTGACGCAATAAATAATATTTTTTTAAAAAAAATCGAATTAAATAAAATAAATTTAAAAAGTGAAACGGTAATGTTACCGTTTAAAAGAGCCGTTTTCAATTTTTTTTTTATTTTTTTTACTCTATAAATACTCCTAATTCATCCTCATTTCACACACAACTACACATCTATTCTTCCAAATTCATCTCCATTTCCTCTCCAATTTTCATCTAACATCTAATCACAAAATGTCTGGCGAAGGAAACTACAGCGGTGGCGGCTCCGGCGCGTGGGATCTTAACGCGTTCGGCGACTGGGGGAGCATGTACAACACATTGGGTGGTTCCGGTTCGTCGACGCCGGGCACCCAGGGTTCGGGCACGCCGGGGGGTACCAACCACCCAATTTTGATGTTGATGCATACGCCCGTCCCTCAGCCCCGCAGTATTCGCAGGGATTATCCCAGATTCAGGAGGATTATCCGGTTCAACCCACTCCAGAAGAAGGCCGAGGCGGGGGAGGCTCCAGGGCGGAGGCTGAGGAGGAGGAGGATCTAGGCCGGCATCCGTACGGCCCCAAAGAAACGCTGGCGGTGTACAACGCCTCGATCAGCGTCTCGTACGATCCCATCGTCGGGAATTAACAACCCCGGAAGTGCTTCTGGGAAAAGGTCACCGAGGCCTACCACGAGATTAAGCCGAAAAAGACCCGCCGCCGCACATATAAGATGCTCCGTGCTCACTCTGACCAAGTCGACAGAGAGGTCAAACGATTCTGCGGCATCTACAAGAATGAAGCGGCTCAGTACCAAAGCGGAGCCACGGGAGCCGACATTCTGAGGTCGGCTTTGCGAGTCTACTACGAAGACACCGGCAAACAATTCAAATATGCCGATGTTTGGGAGGTCGTCAGGGACGAGGAAAGGTGGGCCGACGATGTGCGGTCTAGCTCGGGCTCGACCTCGAAGCGCACGAAGCACACGGCGAGTGGCCAATACTCGTCTGGTGAGGGCGGTTCGGGCATCGGGCCACAAGAGTTTGCCTCGCAGGAGAAGGAGACCCCGACAGACGATGCCGGGGGGGTCCTCCCGAGGGCGCCGTCGGCCTCAAGGGAGAAATGCGACGAAGGTAGCTAGAGGGAGGAGGGGCCGAGCCGAATCAAGCCAGGCGGGCTCGGGGGGACCCTCGAACCCCCTTATGTCCATGTACATGACCGCCACAATGGCGGACACTTCTCGCTTTACGCCCACCCAATACGAAGTCTGGCTTAACGGAGTCCTGTTTATGGCGGCACAACTTGGTATCCCGCCTCCAAGTGGCCTCAGGGTACCTCCACCGTCTTCGGGGGATGATTCGCCGGCGGAGTAGTTTTTTTATTTTCTATAAAATTGTATTTTAAATTATGTCATTTTTATTTTTTTAGAATTTTAATTATGTCTTTTTTTTATTTTTTTGAATTTTAAGTTGTATTTTTATTTTATGTTGTAATGTTATTTTATTTTTAATGAAGTGTGTTTTTAATTAATTGAATTTGGTGGAAAAAAATAAAAAAAATGAAATTGAATGAATAGTAATTTAAGGGACGGAGGGTTGTAGGTTTCGTTCCTTAGTTAAGGGATGGAGTAAAAAAGTATAGTAGATCCGGAACTAGTATTTTAAGGGACGGTATAGTGACAGCGCTATGGATGGCTTAATGGGGAGCGTGTCTCCTTTCTCCTTTGTAGGGGCCCGTAAGAAAACAATTTTACAAATAAATCAGACTTATCAAAAGCTAGACATGAATAGCTGTCTCTGGTGTTTTTTTCTCTTTTCTTTCGAAGGGCAATTTTTTTTTATATGTTATGTAGACTTTAATTAAATAAGGTTCACACTAATATATACAGTAGTAAAACAGTATTGATCGTGCATCCAACGTTTATGAGAATTGAACTACAAAATCTTAATAGATTTAGCCTAAAATAGCATGATAAATGACAAACAGCCTAGATTTTAATATAAAAACAAAAATATTTAATTAGATAGATTTTATTAAAAGAACATGGATATCATATATTTTCGTATTCAACACATACGTAGAACGATAGATTCCACAAATAAAAACTCGAGATATTAAGAATTAATCAGTTATTAAATAAAATTTTTTGAAATTTAATAAGCAAATTTAAATGAAATCAAACTTTAATTAGAGATTTAGAGATAAGCACTCGGTAGCTGGATATATCGCGACCATATTAGTCACCGCCTTTTCTCCCTTTCTTCTCTCATTTTCTGCCTCACACCGCCGCCGCCGCGGCCGCCGCAAAACTATCTTCCCCGCCTCTCCACGCTTGTTGACGGTGCAGAAGCGTTGAGAATCTCACTCGGATCAGGCGCCTAGGCCTCACATTCGCACAGTTCCATTTCCGAGCTGCGATGGCCGGGGGATATAGGGCGGACGACGACTACGATTATCTCTTCAAGCTGGTGCTGATCGGCGATTCCGGCGTCGGTAAATCGAATCTGCTGTCCCGATTTACGCGGAACGAGTTCAACCTCGAGTCAAAGTCCACCATAGGCGTCGAATTCGCCACGCGGAGCATTCGCGTCGACGATAAGATTATCAAGGCTCAGATTTGGGATACCGCTGGCCAGGAACGGTAATATTCTGTCTTTTGTTTGAATTTTTATTTGAAATTTTGCTTTTTTTTCCTTTCGCAAGTGCGATTTGAATGTGTTGTGTGTTTAAAGTTGAAATTAGGTTAAAACTTGTAAAGTCATGACTCCTCAGATCAATTTATTCAGCGCATTAGAAATTCGAGGCATTTGAAGTAAATCTGAGGCATTTTTGGCTAGAATTTCGATGCAGTTTTGTTGAATTCTTTGATCTGGATATGCTTGCTGCTGTGATTCATCAAGTGTTAACGCAGTGGACTAATTTGTTATAGGATAATCATGTTAGATTAAGAGGCTTAAATCTATGCATTTCTGTGTGAGATCATTTCCTTGGTATGACTGGCAATTGATTGAATGTTAGTAGCATCAACAATGTTTAGGAAACAAGAAGATCCATGTTGAAATAGTTGCTTGGAATCCGTCGTTTCTGTGTTAAAAGCTTTATGGTGTTTGAATTTCTTTGACGATTTAGATACCGTGCAATCACGAGTGCCTACTACCGGGGGGCTGTTGGGGCGTTGCTTGTCTATGACGTCACTCGGCACATCACGTTTGAGAATGTTGAGAGATGGTTGAAGGAGCTTCGTGATCACACGGACCAGAACATCGTGATCATGCTCGTGGGAAACAAGGCAGATCTGCGCCACCTGCGCGCTGTCTCCACTGAGGACGCCACTGCCTTTGCCGAGAGGGAAAATACCTATTTCATGGAGACGTCCGCCCTCGAGTCTCTGAATGTTGAGAACGCTTTCACAGAGGCGCTAACCCAAATATACCATGTAGTTAGTCGCAAAGCACTTGATATCGGGGACGATCCTTCCGCTTTGCCCAAGGGACAAACCATAAACATTGGGGACGACGTCTCAGCCGTGAAAAAGGTAGGTTGTTGCTCGATATGACTGCAAACTGGTATATGGCTCGATCTGAATCTGGAAACTCACTGCTTTGTTATTTGTTCGTTGGTTGGTAGTCGTCGCCTTTCCGGTGACCGAGCTTGGCGATTTCAATGCCAGTTCTAGTAGTCTTAGTGTTTCTATATTGTATTATGCTGCATTATACAACATGACTTCTGCTATATTGCTGTTAACCAAGATTGTTATTTCATTGGATTTTGCCTGCTTATTCTGTTATGATTTACATGTTTCATCAATTTGTTACTATAAATTTCTGAAGGGCTGAGACAGAAATTTATTTCCATAGACAGCGATATGATTTAAAGGAGGAATATAGTGTGAAACTACAGAGGTAGAGAGTAGAAGAGCCATCATCAAATACAGCCAACACATTATGGTCAATTCGAGAGTTCGAAAGAGGGTGATGGCGCAGGCGTTCATCCAATTTTTACAAGAGAACAAACAAATCAAAGAGTCTGTACAGTTTAAGATGGCGAATGAGGTATATACATAAATATGATACACGAAGAGAAACGGTTTTTGTTTCTTATGAAATAATCTGTGTTATTAGGGTAAGCGTTCCGGGTTCAAGGCCGTTGATTTGCAGACGGGACAAGTGTTCTTCGTGAGCAGCCACTTTTTTATGCACTCTCTGTGGTATTCATGTCCACAGTCCACACCTCCGATTTCCTCCCCATCCTCGTATTCCGTCTACATAAATTCTTACTGTCATTCGATATTAGGGAGCTAATTGAACACACAGGTTTAAAAATGATTATGTACCTGGCATATGACACACAAATTAATTTGTTGATCCTGGCATGCTGCTTCTTCAAGGTTGATGCCGGAAGAAAATTTTCTTAGCTTCAAATGATTTCCGAGGAACTCCACAGACACTCCGGTGCCCACACTGCCGATCTGCTCTCCCAACGCAAGAAGCTCCTGTCGTGCAAAGTTAACAAGAAGCTTTCATATCTAGAAAATTAAACACTCTACTGCAAAGCTACCATATAATATATACGTATATCGTGATTACCTCATACGACATGTGATCTATGTCCAAACGCATATGAGCAAGCGCATCACTTGCTTCGTGGATACCTAGCATGGCGACTTCCTACACAGCAGCAGTCCAATCACTATTACTAACTGGTCCGACTCAAAAGTTTTAAATCAGTGACAGGATATTGGATTGGGGATCGAGTTAGAAATGTTACATCCTCGGGAAGAACTCTCATGTGAGGAAGAGCTTGGTGTCGTGCGCTTGCGTCAAGCATGATTTCCCTCCGTGGTGGGACGGGCGCCACGAAAAATGACCTGGCATCCTGGAAATGAGTGATTCCTGTATTTGGAGCGCTAATCATCGAGATTTGATGGGCAGACGCAGCCACTTGTGATGGGAGGTTAACATTGTATCCTCGGATGCCTTGCATAGATGGCGGTGGGACTTGAACACCTTGAGGCCATGCTTAACATCAAAATAACGAAAAGAAAAAGACGAAGCTCCATCAAATAATAGAAAGAAATCCACATTCAAGAAACCTCCAAAACAGTATAAATTCAACACAACAATTACCATGCGTGTAGTGTAAAGGAGCATGAGCCCATGTAAAAGTGCCAACATCACCGTTGTTTGCGCCATAATGTATGTCCAACCAAGGATTTCCGGCCGGAGCAGCGAAATTGCCTTGAATCAAATGGCCACCATTATGTGCCACAACAGACTCGTGGCCAACCATGCGGAACCTGTTCCTCGCACTTCTTTGAGAGCCACTTTCAACAGCTAACGTCGGGTCATTACTGCCATAATTAGGCACAAGGAAAGAAGTTGGGTCTATTAAGGTAATATCAGATTCCACAACCATAGGAGCCCCAGCTGCAACCGAAGAACTAGGACCTGCAGAAGCATTGTGATAATGGTAACTACCGGAAGCCCCCTCCGCATTTTTCCTCTTAAATGACGCTCTCATGCTGTCCACGTACGGTATGCTACTGCTGTAGGTGTCTGTAGGTATACCAACGACCTGCGAAAGTGACAACTGATCGTGCGTCCCATGATTGACTTGGACAGGGAAATCTCTAATACCAGATGGGGGAGCCATATACGGATGATAATGGCCGGATGGCGCAGCGATAGCTAAATCGAGATTCGGGGCTGGATGCTGACGCTGGGGACCGTTTAACTGTGGCATTCCATAGAACAAGGTACTGTCATGACGTTCTGGAATATGGGGGAAGTTGAAATTACCAGGGTTTCCTGGTGCGGGGACCATTGAGTGAAAGCTATGATGAGGAAAGTTCGCTATACTCCCATAAAAGATGCAAGGTTCAGGATCATGACCTTGTTGATCGGTTTCCATATCAGTTATATGACCAGTGAACTGAGTATTTCGGTGTCCCATGTTCAATGAGCTGCCTGCATCATATGTTCGTACACACAAATTAAGTATGCTGATGTTAAAATTAAGAGAAAATTGAAGACATTACTAATAAATACTCCAAAATAAAGACAATCATGGGACATTGTCATTCCCTTCAAATCTTCAATTAAATCTGCATACTGGAAACTTGTTGTCTGGCTAATTTCCATTTTCCAATTAAAGAAACACTTTTTATTTCAGCATTTACATATCTATGAATTGCAGAAGCAATCCGAAGGCTGAGAATATAGCAATGAATTCCTTCATTTGACAGAATAAACTCTAAACTTCCAGAGGGGTCACCCAAGTCCAAAGGAGCATCTCCAAATAACCATTTACTCAACTAAATGAATCATTCACCAGTATTTTCCTTCAACGATACTCCAGTTAAGGAGAACAGTACTAGACACGTGGATATAACTACCTAATAGACCTCGAACGAAAGCTAATCACTCCTATTCCATATAAGTTGGGCGTTCTCAGGCGTGTCCTAACTATCCTAACCTAAAATATTTTATGTCGTGCTCTGTTTAGTAGTAATCAAGGCATATCTTCACAATGTAAAAATGCTAAAAATGAAGTTATATGCATCTTATTCTTGAAACCAATTCTTTTTCGTTTTATAGTACTTTTATTCGTGTCAGAAGAATTTGAAATGTAAAAACAGAGAAGTGTCTTTTTTGCCCAAAATGTTTCGAAACCAAGTTACCAACTTACAATAAAACAAACTAATTACAAACTATTACAGCATGAATGAAGCTAGAGATAGATTTAATCTAGGACTTATCTCCCCATAAATATTCAAAATTTCAACCAAAACAAGAAGTGAGACTATCTTGAGTTTTCCTCCATTTCTTACACCAAGCAAGCTACGACAGGAATAATGGTGTAATAATGCAACGAGCTTGCACTATATATCACCATTTGGACAAATTACAGGCAATAGAAGGTAGCCACTTCACTTAACAATAAAGTGTCGCTTTTCCTTTCGCAACGAGCATGGGACTGTAACGAGATTTCTGCTAATATGTTTCTAAACCCAAAATACTAATCTAGGACTACAATGTTAAAATTCTTCAAGCACCCATTGTTCAAGATGACATTATACGCTGCATGCTGAAAAGAATAAGTAAATTCACTTGCTACCACATGGAAGGAACCAATGTCTGAATTGAACTGATAAAATACCAAATAGAGTCTCAATGCAAATTAAAATACAGTGAATCACACATTCAAGACAAGCATCAGTTAAACAAATTCCAAACAAGAAAAACTCGAAAGGCATATAACGACAAACAGACCACACGAGAATCACATTGACAAAGTAATTAAAGCAGAAAATCTCTACATCTACAAACACAACATGGAAACAAATATCATCCCACTTGGTGGACGTGGCGGCATCCAACATACCAACTGAAATTGGGACCCACCCACCAGATCAAATTTTCAATTAACGAAGAGCTCTACTTACGCCCTCGTAAACTAAAGCTGATTTTAGTAACTCCAAGACTACATTCATGCAATTATGTTAGAAAATCACATTAGATTCTGACAGACTCTAAACAATCAAAGCCTCAAAACCAAAATACCTTTCACACAGACAAAACTGAAAATGATCTCTTTAAGCAAATAAATGATCTCATAGAAAGAAAAATTGAATACTAACCTATCAGTTTCCATAAAAGATACTACAGTTCTATCATTTTCCCAGTTTTATCATAACAAAAATAATTTGTAACATTAAATTAAGTAAGCACATATCTTCCCCAAAAACAAGCCATAAAACCCATCAAGCCAAACAAAAATTGGATAGACATGCAATTGACACAGGCAATCATTTCAAACAAAAGCAAAAGTCCCAACCTTTTTAACATGAAAATGTTTCAAGCTTTAGCAAGATTCCACCTTTGATAATCACCAGCTACAAATTCCGCGGAATTACTTGCAACTCCTGCAAAAAGCAACATAAAAAAAATGGGGCAAAAACCCTAAGCTTCAGAAGTGTATCAAAAGTGATCAATGATGATCAGAACTTCAATCAAATCAAAAACCCACAAAACTGATCCTATCAAAAGGCAAATGTATGCATTGCATGTTGAATTTTCAAAATTCCAAGCCTAATTAACATCATAATCTAGGTAAAGGCAATTCAAGAAGTGATTTTTCCCCAATAAGAAAACTGCAAAAACTTATTGAATTATCCTGGAAAACTAACCAAATTAAAGAATGGTGAAAATACAAAGGCCGAGAGATCCGAATGAAGATGAACAGGGAATAATTCCCTAGCAATTTTTAGAGAGAGAAAAAAATAATTTTTATGGGGAAATCACCTATTAATGTTCTCTCCCAATTTCTTGTATTGATGTAATTTTTCATAACCATTTATATTGAAAACTACGTGGCTAACGTTATTATCTTTTTATCCCTACTTTTATTCACTGAATTTACATATATACCCTTCTCTAGGTCATATACTCGAGGTTATTTCCGTCCAAATGCAATTAAAAAATATCACTTCTTTTAATTTTTAATTTCCTTTAATTGCTTTTTGCTAAGCATTAGCTGTTAAAATGCACTGAACAGCTCAGGGGCGGAGCCAAGATTTCAATTCGACGGGGCAAAAATATATCTAAGAATAAATTTTAAAAGTTTGAGTTGGGGCATTATAAAGGAAATAAAAATTACTCCATGAAATAATACTACATGAAATATATTGAGGAGGGACAAATACCCCTTATCCCCTCCTAGTAGATCCGCCCCTGAACCTCTATTATTAATCACATGTTAATATGCACTAATCACATGTTAATATGCATATGTTAATATGCACTAATCACATGTTAATATGCACAAGAAACTGAGATATTTCATTGTTAAAATAGTTTATTGTAACTCACATTATTTTAGCATATGATTATAGAATTATATCAAATGAGTCATATAACCTCATATAATAAGTAAATTAATATTCAATATGTCAATTAATCTGAGGTGATTAGTGTTACAAAATGTTACTATTGTATTTGGAATTTATTAATTTATTAAGTTTTGGGGTCCATTACTTTGTGGCTGCTTGTTTCCTCAACCTTATACAGAATATTCCTAGTATGAACCATTAACAGAAATACTATTCATCCATGTTTCCCCGTCAACTCCTTTGTTTCATTCATAAATATATCAATATGATTTTAACTTCAAATATAATCGATTGAGCTATACTAGTAAAGCTCCATATATAAATAATATTTTTAAAAGGGTATGTTGCCATAAAAATCATTAAGTTTAGTTAATTCCGATCATTCTCGTAATTTTTTTAAAAAAAGTGCATTATATTTTTGGTACCTATACTTTGGAATGAAATCAAGTGTGATACTCAAGTTTTAAAAATATCACCACAGTCCTTAGACATTGTTTTAATATTATCGGAGGGACTTTTGTACTTTTTAAACTCTTTTTATCCAAAATAATCCCGAGTGTTTATTAAGTGACATTTTAGTCTATTTCTGATGAGAAAAAGTGCCACCATTTCCCATTTTGAATTTGCAGATAAATAGAAAAAAAAATTGTGTGCAATAAATCAATCCTATAATATCAAGATACTTTAATCTACTTCAAATTTTATTTCAAAAATTCAAAATATATTTAAATAAAAAAATTATTTGAATTTATTTCACGAACAATAGACAAAAATGTTCTACTAGGGTTGGATGGTATTTTGGACCCAAAAATATACTCCCTCCGTCCTACAATAGGAGTCCTATTTGATTATGACACGAGTTTTAATTAAGAAATGTAAAGAATAGTGAGTTGAATACGTTAGTGGAATATGAGTTTCACACACACACACACACACACACACATATATATATATATATATATATATATATATATATATATATATATATATATATATATATATATATATATATATATATAGGGTTTTGATCTATGCAAAACTAGATTTAAATACAGAAACGCAGAACAATATCATAATTAGGTCACTTTTAGGTCATAATTAGGTAATTTTTAGGTCATGCTAACAAAGCATGACCTAAAACGATCTTAGCATGACATTAAACCCAAATATTATAATATGACCTAAAATTGCTTAATTATGACCTTCCGTGTTTTTGGTTAATTATTGACCATTAGATCATCTAATCCTAGGGCCAAGATTTGGTCTGTATTTCTGGATTTAAACACATACTTATTTTGATCATCTCCCTATATATATATATATATATATATATATAGATGTATTCATATCCTTTTTCTATATTTTGTTCTATTGTCCTTCTTAATCCCGACCATTCAATTTCAAGATCTTATGGCCCAAAATAATGCCTCATGAATTTAATTAAATTGTTTAAAAAAATCGAAAAGGTTAAAATTGGGATACACAAATTAGTTTGTTATGGTAACTTCCCTAATTATCTCTATCAAAGATCTCAGCGGTTATTCTCCATGATTTCACGCTACAATCTTTTTTCTCTTCCTAAACTTTCAGCGTCACTTCTCCATTGAAGACATTCTCCAAACAACAAAACTAGTTTGCCTCATCTCCTAACCAAGCACAAAAACCAAACGCCAATCTGCAACGGGAAAATCCAAACGAATCCACTCCCTCCTTCCACCAACTAGCAAAGAGTCATCTTCCCAAATACATTGATCTGAGAAGACGTGAAAGAAAACAGAGTGGGGATTCATTCATGTCATGAAAGAATCCATCAATATCTTCCAGAAAAATCGAGAACAGGCTGTGATCCTCTGCATTGCATATCTCTTCAACCTCGACCTTCATTCTCCGAGCCCCTTTAAACAATTTTGATGAGTAATTTAACATTGGCAGTGTTTGGTTGTGTCATACAATTTTGATGAGTAGTTTATACAATTTTCATGTATTCCCCAAGGGTTTAGCAATCCTTGGGGCTAGGGTATAGTATGTTGTAAATAACAAAAACCGTCGCCAAAGTCCACGAGTTTCAGTCATTCATCTAGGGTTTAGATATCATCTCGGCTAGGGAGTAGTTTTAACTGATAAACATAATGTACATATATTACTCTGTAATGGTTTTTTTACTCATTAATGGACGATTTATGATCTGTAATGTATATGTTTGCTGAGCCGTTTTTTTGTGATTGGCCGTGTTTGATTGTTCGGCGCACGTTTCACGTATTCCCCAAGGGTTTAGCAATCCTTGGGGCTAGAGTGTTGTATGTAGTAAGTAACAAAACCGTCGCCAATGTCCACGAGTTTCAGTCATTCATCTAGGGTTTAGATATCATCTCAGGTAGGGAGTAGTTTTAATTGATAAACATAATGTTAGGGCTGGCAATTTTTGACACGACACGATAACACGACACGAACCGGCACGAAAATAATGGGTTTGGGTCAGAGCTTATTGGGTTCGTGTCCTTATCGGGTCGACCCGTTAAGGACACGAAAATTTCGTGTCGTGTCCGTGTCGGGTTCGTGTTATCCGTTAACAATACGTGTCCGTGTCGTGTTCGTGTCGTGTTCGTGTTATCCGTTAACAAATAATATTTTAATATTATTAATTCTTATTATTTTTATTTTTAATAGGTTTAACCGTTATCAGGTCGTGTTGTTATCGAGTCGTTATCGTGTCATCTCATGTACGTGTTGTTATCGTGTCGTGTTGACTTGAATTGGTTCGTGTCGTTAATGGGTTCGTGTCATGTTCGTGTCGTGTTCGTGTCTGAGGGTTTCGTGTCGTGTTCGTGTTCGTGTTTGAGGTTTTCTTAACGGGTCGTGTTCGTGTTTGTTGTTATCGTGTTCGTGTCGTTATCGTGTCGACACGATAACGACCCGACACGCACGATTTGCCACCCCTACATAATGTACATATATTACCCTGTAATGGTTTTTTTGACTCAGTAATGGACGATTTATGATTTGTAATGTATATGTTTGTTGAGCAGTCTATATTAAGATTGGCCGTGTTTGATTGTTCGTCGCAGGTTTCATGTATTCCCCAAGGGTTTAGCAATTCTTGGGGCTAGGGTGTAGTATGTATTACGTAACAAAACCGTCGCCAAAGTCCACGAGTTTCAGTCATTCATCTAGGGTTTAGATATCATCTTGGCTAGAGAGTAGTTTTTACAGATACACATAATGTACATACATTACTCTATAATGGCTTTTTTATTTTCAGTAATGGACGATTTTTGAGCTGTAATGTAAATATTTGCTGAGCAGTTTATATTAAGATTGGCCGTGTTTGATTCGTCGGCGCACGTTTCACGTATTCCCCAAGGGTTTAGCAATCCTTGGGGCTAGAGTGTAGTATGTATTACGTAACAAAACCTTCGCCAAAGTCCACGAGTTTCAGCCATTCATCTAGGTTTTGATATCATATCGGCTAGGGAATAGTTTTTACTGATACACATAATGTACATATATTACTCTATAATGGTTGTTTTAGTTTCAGTAATGAACGATTTTTTATTTGTAATGTATATGTTTGCCGAGCCGTTTTTTTGCGCTTTTATACAGTGGTGGTTGTACCTGAATGTTCTCTAGAATTAAAGCCAGTCGTCGGTCAGAAATTCCAATCACTAGCTTTCTATATAGGGGAGACGTACATTATTACTCTACACAATTTATTAAACTGTATAGGGGAGACGTACCACCTAACTTACTCTACACAATTTATTCGAGTGTAGTTCATTATTACACACATTCTGTACATTATACATAATAAAATTGCATTATTAAACTGTTAACGTACATTACTATTCACAAGGACTTAACTTACTGTACATTATTAATCCTGTACAGTTCATTAATAAGCACATTCTGTACATTTTTCGGTTAATTACGTCCATTATACAATTTCTATTCATTTTGTTGTACATTAATATTAAAACTCAGTTAACTTGTTCTACATTATTTTCTTCCCTTTTTGCACTATTAAGCAGTAACGTGACATTATTCGGTACTTTACATCCATTATATGTTTTGTGTTAATGACATCATTCACTAGTACCAAAATATGATTCTGTTTGCAAGAAGTTCAGCACACTAGATATTGTTCAAAACAGACCAAGCCACAAGTCGGCTATTTTCCCTTCCAACATGAGTTATTAAAAACATCATCCACAACAAGTCGGTTATGTATCCCGGAATCTCCTTTATGTTGAAATGGGGGACAGCTCTGAAACCCAGTTCATGAACGGCTTCCTTCTGCTGTGGAGATAGGCTTTTTAAACAGTTCAGGAACTCGGTTGGGGTCCGTCGACAGTAGAGATGGTCGACTTTCTTCCCCATCGGCTTCCTTTTCTCTGCATCTTCATCAGAGGTACTCGTCTCAGCCCTTTGATCAGTCAATCTCTCCCTGAACTTTTGCGCAATCGCAATTGGAAGAACATCATCCACCGCTTCGTCAATCTCCAACCTAGGCTGCTTCGCTGCTGTCCAAAAATCAATAATGTATCGCATTAATATTATATAATGCACACTACTAATTGTATAATGTATAAAAGGAAGCAATTAATGCACGAATAAATATAACATTATCTCAACCATTGACCTTTTACGAAACCGATTGATGTAACTTAAAACAAAAAACATAATGTACACTACTCCCTACAATAATGTACACATGCGAGCAAATAATGCACAAATAAATATAACATTCACTCAATTGCATGCATTTTATGAAACCGATTGATGTAACTTCAAACAAAAAACATAATGTACACCAATCCCCACAATAATGTACAAATACCCCTTTCGTCATGCTAGATCTGTGAGACGAACCAAAAATCAAAACCCAATAAAATTTCCTCTACAAAATCGCCCAATACACAATTGTAAACCGGTAATTAACTACAAACTTCAATAATTGATAGAACCCAAACAAAAATGCACACGATTTCATGATTTACGGAAAAGATCGACCAAAACGTCTGTGAAAACTGTGATATTGTTTGGGAGAAAACAGTGAATCGTCGACTAGGTGGTGTTTTGACGGTGCAAATCAGCGATTAAAAGAGGGTATTACCCAAAAATTGAAACTTTTAAGCCCTACCTTATTGTCGACTAGAAATTGATGGTCGCACGCGAAGGGAGTGAGGTTTCTACTCTGAAACGGCGCTGGAGGTTGATATAACGGCGAAAATCGACGCTTTTGTTGATTTCCGGTGGCTTGTAGTGGCGGCTAGGGTTTGGAAATTGGGGGAATTAGGGGAGACGATTTTCAGTCGTGGAATGAGGGTGAGACTGTTGGAGTGATAGAGAGAGTCAGTACATGGAAGGTCTTTGAAAAATCCAGCTGAAATCGCGGTCCTTCCGTTTTGAGCGGTTGTTGATTCACTGCTGTTTTACTATTTTACCCATATAATGCACAAATTAGGCCTAATAATGCAACACGGGATCATTTATCAAGTTGTCATCCGGTCCATCCATCCATCTAATCTAACGGTCCTAGTTAAGTAATAGGAGATTAATGTACCCATATATATATATATATATATATATATATATATATATATATATATATATATATATATATATATATATATGGGGTGTGATAAAATACAAACTCTCTAAAATACAAACTATACAAACTTTAATCATACTCACTTAATACAATTAATCAACGGTTAATATAAGAGATTTTTCTAATGTCAACATTTTGACATCGAAAAATCAGAATTTGGACACCCCCGTCGACAGAATTTGTACACTCCGTACATCCCCCCGGTGACATAATTTGTACATTCTGTTGACATCGACCCCCGGTGACAGAATTTGTACAGTCCGTTGACAGAATTTGTACACTCCGGTGACAGAATTTGTACACTCCGGTGACATAGTTTGTATAGTTTGTATTTTAGAGAGTTTGTATTTGATCACACCTATATATATATTAGTTTTATAATAAAATGTGAGTAGAATAAGTTGGTGGAATGTGAGATCTACTTACCATTTATGGTAAAAGTGAAATGTGAGTATGTGACTCTTAATTGTGGACGGAAGGAGTACAAAAAAGCGCAAAAGTTGCTTCAGTGATATTAAAACAAAGTCTATGGATATATGGTGATATTTTAAAAGTTTGAGTACCTCGTTTAATATCAATCCAAAGTTTAGGTACCAAAAATGTGTAGTTCACTTGTAGTCAATTAATATATCATAACTTTGACATTTTCTCAATTATCTTTTGATTTACATTAGGAGATAAATTCTGTATAATTTGAAACAAAAATACTTTAGTTTAATATTAGTGTTCTGTATTTTTCATACTAAAGTTAATATTTTTTGTGAGTTGTACACAAATTTGCAAAAAAAAAAAAACACTAATTTTGACTTCCAAACTATACATAATTAATTATTGTTCTCCAAATCTAAAGTAGCAGGTCAACTGAGAAAAATAGCACTTCTTCGAATTCATAATAAAGGTCACATTTGAGTGATGACACATAATTTTAGAATATAGTGCTTGTTTTGTGTGTTAAGTAGAAAAAGAAAAATATTTTGATAGAGAACTTTTTCCCGAAAAAAAAAAGAAAATATGACACTTTGGTAGGAAAACTAAAAATAAAATTATGACATTTACTTTATGAAAAAATAAGTATCAAAATTATGATATAATTGACTTCTTTTAAAAGTAACATCATTAACTAAAATTTAATCAAATTTAATAATTTTTCTAGTCATTTAACAATTTTAAAATATCTAATGAACTCTCTAGTAGGTTATTTTATGTTAGAATAAAGCTGCGGGATAAAATAAATATTTTTTTCGCAAAAAGTTAAAGACTAGTTAAATTAGTTAAAATTGGCGTAATAATATATACTGTGTAGGATGGACCGAAATACATAAATATAATTTTTAAATTTAAATATACTAGTAGTTAAGATTGAATACATTATTCTTCCACTACATGTTATAGATGCCAAGATGGCATCATTGAAATAAAATGTTTCTTTCATACTTATGTTGTTTGCCTATGCTTTTATTAGTTTGATTAAGTTAATCATGAAAACAAAAATGAGATATTCAAACTTAAAGGTGACGAGTGGGCTAGACTGGGCCAGGCTAGGGCCCAGTGAGTTCCGATGACATTTAGGCCAAGCCTGACCTAGGCCAATATCTGTAACGGTCGAAGGTGGGCCTAGTTTTTGGTATACAAAATGGGCCAAGCCCGAGTCGGCCCCAGATGGTATGTGGGTTGGGCTGGGTTGGGCTGAGCTGAGTCCGAACTTGAGTCAAGATTCGAGAAGTATAAATGTTCGATTTATTGTCCTAATTAAAAGTTATACTGAATAGTATAGTACTATAATGAACCATAAATATATATTCCCGCAAAATACGGAATCAACATCATACAATTTTATATACTCTCACAAAATTTGTGTATTACTCCCTCCGCCCGCCAGTAGAAATCTCATTTTTGGCCGTATGAATTTTAAGAAATATTAAGAAAAATGGGTGAAAAAAATTAGTGGAATATGAGTTTGTATATATTAGTTTTAAATGAAATGTGAGTGGAATGAGTTACTGGAATGTGAGACTCTATTGTCATTTATGGTAAAAATGAACCGGGACTCATATTCGCGGACGGACTAAAATGGAAAAATAGGACTCCTATCTACGGACATAGGGAGTATATATTTACGCACGCATATATACGCGAATAAATGTAATTAATCCCACAAAATCAGGAATCATGATATACTATAATTATGGAATTAATATTGATAGAGATAAATCAATTAATAACTAATATCTATAATTACGCAACACAATTGGAATTTTGAGAAGAAAAAACTGATATGGAGACATGGAACGTGAATGAAAGGATGGTGCCCAAATTTCCCATTATCACCAGAACACCTCACTATTGCGCGACGTTAGAGACTCGTCAGACTGAACAAGTACACAAAGAGGTTGATCACGTTTGATCTCTTGGGTTTCTCTGGTCCTCGGCTTGTTCCATTGTTGGCTCTTTGCGACATGTCTTCGCTCGTTTCTTTCTTGCTCAGGTGGCTGCTCTTTGCTCTTTCTCCTTCTCGTTTGGACTTTTGTTGGGCTTAGCTCATTTTTGTCTTGGCTTTGGTTGTTTTTCTAGGTTTTTGTTGATGCTTTTGTCTTGCTGTGTTGTGTTTGACTTTGTTTTGAATTCCAAACTCTCTTGTTGCATCTCGCTTCTTTCATAGGGTTTGAGCACTTTGTCTTTTGTTATAAAAAAATCTATATAATTATGCAAATCAATTAACAATGAATATCTATAATTATGAAAATTAAATACTTAACTATGGAAATCAAATTTGTTATTTTGAGTTTTAATTTAGAGTGCCAATACTACATAATAAAATAATTTATAAAAGATTTAGATTAATAGAAAATATTGATTGTGTTTATATGGTTTGATGTATTTTAAGGCTGTGTTTGGTATTCTGACAGGTTAGATGACCTGTAGTTAGTTAATTATACATATTGCACTATTCCCTCATGTCAAAATTATCCGCAGCAAATCGAGATGTTAAAAATTGGGGTGGAACAGTGGTTTTTGGACGGAACGGAGCTCTATCTGAGTCCGTTATGGGTTTCCTAATTTTGTACCAAACGAAGAGAAGAGCATAGATAAAATGGCTTAACCATGCTCCTAGCTACTACCAAACAAGCCTAAGAAAAAGAAATACAGATATTTCTATCTTTTTCATTAGATAGATAAATTTTATTTATGTTATTATAGAAATTTTATTAAATAAATCTTTTCAAATTTGATTTGTTTAGTTAGATAACTATCTATTTATCTAATCGAAAGATTTAAAATGTAACTCATAGCACATAATTTATCTGTTTTAATAATCTATCCATCTAAAGAGAGAAATTTATGATAAAACATTAAAATATCTATCTAATGACATAAGAAGGATCTCAATTTCCGAAACGAATACGGAAAAGCCATCAGCTTCGAAACCACGCATATATATACTGTATACACATAGCTATCCCTCGTTCTGGATAATATTTAACTGATCAATTCCAAGGTACAGTTCGCAATTTCTATGGCGTTCGATTTTTTTTTTTGGTATTAGCGCTTAGGGTTTCGTTTTCGCAAATCCTTTTCTTGTTTCCGGTTACTCGTATGCTGTGGATTATGTTTGTTTCTTTTGCCCCAATTTAAGTTCATATGTGTGCTGGAAGGAAGAATCGATTTGGATTTGTTCCACCCTACTCTTCATGTTATTGAGAACGTAGATTGAACGACGCCGCTCTATCTAGGGTTTCTGCAATTCGATTTCCTGCGGTTTGATTTTGTGATTATATTTTTTTTTCTAGGGTTCTAATTTTATTTTTTGTTTGCGTAGGGAAGGTTTTAATGTTTCATGTATGGTCAATTAATTTTTTTCGTTTAAATTTTATGAGTTGCAGATGATTTACACTGTATTATGCCCTCTCTGAAATTATGTATGAATTCGTAGAATTCTGAAAATAAGAAATATGATTCGGAAATTACTTGTTTTGGGATCCTCTTGCACTTCATGATTTATGCATTCAGTTCACCGAATTGAGTATATGGATGTTGTTTTATTTGATAATATTTGCTCTTGGTAGTAAGCCATTGTGTCCAGCTTTGATAAACGGAATTCTGTTGAACTTTTTTGGAAAACTATAACTACTTATCCCGTTATCCGAATTAGCACTTTGCTATCTATCTTTTTTTTGTCATAATGACCTTCCAAACTCTGTAATTATTTAGGAACACTATTGAAAACTGTGTTTTCTGCCCAATATTTTCTCAAGAGTCAGAAATTTGTTTCTGTAAACATATTTTTCTAGTGGAATTGAATGGTAATTCAGCATAAATTTACCCTGCTTATGCACCAATTGTAGCAGATTGAAGAAAAAGAAACTTACAGTTTGGATGATAAATTTTAATGCCTCTTTATATTTCGCAACTAAGATGCGCGTTCTGCTATAGCCTACTGCATGATCCAGTTATAGACGTTAGACAACTGAATGTATGCAGTGGTATCATGATTTGCAGTATTTATTAAAGAAATGCTGTTGGAATGCCTTTGTATAGTGGATACTTTTATTATATTGCGCACACACTAAACTATTGGAATGATTGTTAGAGCATCCACAACCGTGCTCTTGCCAGCGGCACGGTTGTGGGCCCGGGCGGTACTATTCATTCCTGCTCTCTGGCAAGAGCACAACACCCACAACTGTGCTCTTCCGCAAGGACGAGCACAATTAATTTAAAATTCAATTAAACAATAACATTTCCATAATATTAAAATTCATTTAAAAACCACAATAAATATTACAAATGACAAATAAAATTAAACATTACATAATTAAAATCCTAAAAATGAAAAATTACATAATTAAAATCCTAAAAATTAAAAATTACATAATTAAAATCCTAAAAATTAAAAAAACCACTACTCGTTGCCGAATTTCGCCCACATGTGGTTGATTAGGTCTTCTTGTAGTTGATTGTGGATTCGAGTATCGCGCATTGTGTGTCTTGTCTCGATCCTCTGGCCAACCGTCGTATGCTCGCCACGGCGTGGGGGAGACCTCGCTGTTGAGCTTCCGGCTTCGTCCTCGTCGTAGAAGCTAGCCGCCCTCGGCCCTTCGTCGGCTATAATCATGTTGTGTAATATAATACACGTGAACATGATGTCGGCGATATTATTCACGTACCACAGCCGAGCCGGGGCCTTCATAATGTTGAATCGAGCTTGAAGGACCCCAAAGGCTCTTTCGACGTCCTTCCGCGCTGACTCTTGACGCTGCGCAAAAAGAACCCGTCTCGGGTCGTGCGGGTTGTGGAGCGTCTTCACGAACGTCGACCACCTTGGGTAGATACCATCGGCGAGATAGTAACCCATGCGGTATGTATTTCCGTTGATGGTGAAGTCGATCGCCGGTGCTACACCATTCATCACATCATTGAAGAGTGGTGAAGAATAGAGCACGTTCAAGTCGTTGTTGGATCCGGCAACGCCGAAATATGCATGCCAAATCCATAGGCGATAGTCGGCGACCGCCTCAAGGATAAGTGTTGGGCCGCCGCCTTTGTGACCGCTTAAGTGTTGCCCCCTCCAAGCAGTCGGGTAATTCTTCCTCCTCCAATGCATGCAGTCAATGCTGCCAAGCATTCCGGGAAAGCCATGGACTGATTCGTGAAGACGAAGCAACCGTTGGCAATCATCGGTGGTGGGTGCCCGAAGGAATTCATCCCCAAAAGCAGAACGAACGCCCTCGCAAAAATTCTTTAAACAAAGGATTCCAGTGGACTCACCGATATGCAAATACTCGTCGAAGATGTCGGCCGTTTGCCCAGTAGCGAGTTGTCGGATGGAACACGTACACTTCTGCAACGCCGTGATACTTTGCCGGCCGGCTGCATCTACACCTGTTTGAAAGTATTCAACACGTGCGGACAATGTGTTGACAATTCGCATGAACAAGCGCTTTGACATGCGAAAACGGCGCCTGAAATAATCTGCCGGAAACCACGGATGGTCGGCAAAGTAGTCGGCAACGAGCCTTTCGTGGGCTCCCTCCCGGTCACGATGGATGTAGCGGCGATTTGATCTAGTGCGTTGAGGAGGATGAGCGGGGGTATTCGCCGCGACATATGCTTCGTAAGCGGCACGATGTTGTTCGTAGTATTCTTGTTCTTCGCGCTCCGCTTCCGCCATGAGATGAGTAAAATCCATTTGTTGTTTTGAGTGAAGGTTGAATGTGTTGATAGTTTGTATAAGAATTATGAATGAGAGATGAATTGATGTGATAAATGAGTGATGAGTGTGTGTATTTATAGATGATTTTGGGAAAAAAAAATAAAAAAAAAATCAAAAAATTCAGAAAAAACGGGGAAAAAATGGCCATATTTTTGGGATTTGGAAAATATTTTTTTTTATTTTTTAGCATTATTTATAATTAAATACCGATTTTTTTTAAAAAAAAAGTTTGAATGCAACGGCTACGCCGTTGCCCAATCCCGTGCCGCCACGTGTGCGTCCGCTGGCACGGACGTGCTCGATACATCGAGCAGCGCCGTGCCAGCGGCGCGGACGGCGGTGGCGACGGATGCCACCGCTGCGCATGCTCTTAATCAATCGTAGCATTGATACGTTGAGGACTTATTCTGTTGTATAGCTGCCATGTATGTCTAATTGGTCTAGCAACTGAACCATATTCTCCAGATGTTTATTCCTTGAGCAGAAGTTTAACATATGGTTATCATTCTATCTTGGATGCAGTTCATACAATCAACTGCATTCATACTATCAACTGAATTATGGGTAAGAGGAAGTCTAGTGCGAAGCCACCCCCAAGGAAGAGGATGGACAAACTCGACACTGTCTTCAGCTGTCCCTTCTGTAACCATGGCACCAGTGTGGAATGTCGCATGTGAGCGTTTTCTCTTTCAAGTTCTTCTATTGTCATGTTATGTCATTATAAGAAACCATATATTTATATAAATATATTTGTGTAAGATGTGCCAAGTATGCATAATACTATCTGATAGAATAATGGACTAATGATAAAGTTTCAATTTTATGTTGTTTTCTTGCGAATGAAGAAGTCTTGTTACTTGTTGAACATGACCCTTTCAGTTGACTCTGTCAATCTTGTATGCATTTGGTTTTTGGGATTTATGTTGTAGATGAGATGATCTTGTATTCCTACTGTAATAGCTACTAGCCTAGGCGTTGATTCTTTAGTCTCACTTGTTCTGTTTCCGGAGTAGTTTATTTCTTTTATTCTTCACCGACACACATGCCAAATGCTATACCATCTTTCTGTGTCAGTGATATGAAAAACCTGATTGGCGAGGCTTCTTGCCGGATTTGTGAAGAGAGCTTCAGCACCACCATAACAGGTTTACATTTTGCCCCTCTCGCTGAGAAGTTTGGTTAGCTCTGCGTTCATGTTTATTTTCTGCAAACTTACTTAACCCGGTCTTACTTTTATGCAGCTCTAACAGAGGCCATTGACATGTGAGTTAATCAAGAAAGCATTTTATGTACTCTTTCGAGCAATTTTTACTCCAGTTTGATCACTGTCAAGTTGTTCCGTGTTGTGCAGATACAGCGAATGGATTGACGAGTGCGAACGCGTCAACACTGTGGAAGACGAAGATGATGGATAGTTTCTCCTGACTTCAGTTTGTTTGGGACGTTCTTAGCTAATCTTATATGTGCCTGAAGTCAATTGGGAGCTTTTAATGGTGGAGTCTGCTGTATCGTAGACACTATATCTATTGTGCGCATAGTTTGCAGAAGTGATGCCACCTAATATTAATATCATGTTTTTAATTTGTACCAAAATAAATATAACCCAATAGTTTACTATGTGATCGAAAAATGACGCTGTGCTTAGAAAATCAAAATGAAAATCTCGAATTTTGACCTTAGTCATTTTATGCTATATACAAATAATTCATCAATTTAAAATATGATTATGTTCAATTAGGTGCTCAATAAAAAAAGGAATGCACGCACGCATGCAATTATTAATAATTTACTTTTAGTGATGGGTCATACCAATAATCCTTTAAACTTGATAAATCTAATTGTCATTTGTCAAATTGATAAAGAGCGGAGCTCCGTGCAGCAGGAGCGGCGAACCGTGGTGAACAGTGGCGGGGTGAGAGAGAGAGGAGGCGTCATCGTCTTTGGCTTGACTGTTTACTGACGAACGGTGAAGGTCAGTAGTACCGGTGACTGTGCTACAAATTGGAGGTGGAGAGAGAGGGCATCAGCCGAGCGAATGAGGCAAGATGGGGAGGAGGGCGGTGATCTCGCCTGGTTAAAAAAACAGAATTGAGAAATAATAAGAAAAAAAATTAAGGCGGGTAGTTTGGTCAATTGATAAATGTTGGGAGGGAAATAATAAGAAAAAAGAAAGATTTTTTTAATAAAAAACAAAAATCCATTATTTCGAAAAATTTGCATTTATCGAACCCATATTCTAAAAGGTTATCGAATTTAATCCTAAATCTCGAAAGGCCAACGAATTGAGACACATATTCCAAAATCTCTCAGTTTTGACAAGTTTAAATGCTTTATAGTTTTCGTCCCTCCCCCTAGGGTTGGACGATTTTTCATTTTGTCTTAGAACTGGAATTATGTCTTTTTTCCTAGTCGAATGTCCATTTGGTTTTGATAAGTTTAGCCCACACAAAGATTATAGCATGAGTTTGAGTGATTGAGTACGGAGAACTTCACGTGGGGACGTAGCAAGCAGTCGACGGTTTTTTAGAGAATCAGTTCGATAATTTAAATCGTAGGAATTCTTGAATTAAGATTAATTCCTTGAGTATAAATTATACGTGTTCTAACATGCAATTATGTATTTAAAATGTGAATCAATTAATCTCATAATCGATCAAGTAGACTTGTTCCTCTAGTTGTTCCTCTAGTTTATTAGTATATGCATATCTTCCGTTGTAAAAGCCTACAAAGGTCACCAAAGCCCTAACATCTATCATCACTAAGTTTTAAGGCGGTGAACAGTGGCGGCGTGAGAGAGAGAGAGGAGGCGTCATCGTCTTTGGCTTGACTGTTTACTGACGGAAGGTGAAGGTCAGTAGTACCGGTGATTGCGCTACAAATTGGAGGTGGGGAGAGAGGGCAGCAGCCGAGCGAATGAGGCAAGATGGGGAGGAGGGCGGTGATCTCGCCTGATTAATTATATGGTGTTATCTGTATATCTAACAGTAAGAAAAAAGAATTGAGAAATAATAAGAAAAAAATTAAGGCGGGTAGTTTAGTCAATTGATAAATGTTGGGAGGAAAATAATAAGGAAAAAAATAATTAATTAAAAACAAAAAACTCTTATTTTGAAAAATTCGCATTCTTCAAACCCATATTCTAAAAGGTTGAGACACATATTCCAAAATCTCTCAGTTTTGACAAGTTTAAATGCTTTATAGTTTTCGTCCCTCACCCCCTAGGGTTGGATGATTTTTCAGTCCGTCTTAGAACTGGAATCATGTCTTTTTTCCTAGTCGAATGTCCTTTTGGTTTTCATAAGTTTAGCCCACACAAAGATTATAGCATGAGTTTGAGTGATTGAGTACGGAGAACTTCACGTGGGGACGTAGCAAGCAATCGACGGTTTTTTGGAGAATCAGTTCGATAATTCTAAATCGTAGGAATTCTTGAATTAAGATTAATTCCTTGAGTATAAATTATACGTGTTCTAGCATGCAATTATGTATTTAACATGTGAATCAATTAATCTCATAATCGATCAAGTAGACTTGTTCTTCTAGTTTATTTGTATATGCATATCTTGTGTTGTAAAAGCCTACAAAGGCCACCAAAACCCTAACATCTATCATCACTAAGTTTTAAATGAAAGAAACTATATTTACTCATGCTAAATGAAAGAAACTACATTTTTCCCCCTTGTTTTACATCTTCTCCCTTTATGTCGACAAATATTAAGGCCACCCGCAACGCGTCACGCAGGTGGCCCGTGTTTCGTTCCGCAGTGACGGAACCGGGGCGGGACGTGTTGCAGTGTCTCGTCCCGTCACCAACCCGTCCCCAGCCCGTCACGCAACCCGTCCCGCCGCGACGAAACGCGGGACGGCTCGCCACGCGCCGAGGCGACGTGACGCGCTCCCAGGCCATGCGTGACGCCCACTCGCCGTCCCGCGAGTGGGCATCGTCACGCTGACGCAATAATTCATTTTTTAAAATTCGGATTAAATAAAAATAATAATAAATAAATGTTAAACGGTAATATTACCGTTAATAGAGCCGTTTTTCCTTTTTTCCTTTTTTTTATTTTTTTTACTCTATAAATACTCCTATATCATCCTCATTTCACACACAACTAAACATCTATTCTTCCCAATTCATCTCCATTTTCTCTCCAATTTTCATCTAACATCTCATCAAAAATTGTCCGGCGACGGAAACTACGGCGGTGGCGGCTCCGGCGCATGGGATCTCAACGCGTTCGGCGACCGGGGGAGCATGTACAACACATTGGGTGGTTCCGGTTCGTTGACGCCGGGCACCCATGGTTCGTCGACGCCGGGGGTTACCAACCACCCAAATTTGATGTTGATGCATACGCCCGTCCCTCCGCCCCACGGTATTCGCAGGGATTATCCCAGATTCGGGAGGATTATCCGATTCAACCCACTCCGGAAGAAGGCCGATGCGGGGGAGGAGGCCGAGGCGGGGGAGGCTCCAGGGCGGAGACGGACGCGGAGGAGGAGGAGGATCTAGGCCGGCATCCGTACGGCCCCAAAGAAACGCTGGCGGTGTACAACGCCTGGATCAGCGTCTCGTACGATCCCATCGTCGGGAATCAACAACCCCGGAAGTGCTTCTGGGAAAAGGTCACCGAGGCCTACCACGAGATTAAGCCGAAAAAGACCCGCCAGCGCACATATAAGATGCTCCGCGCTCACTTTGACCGAGTCGACAGAGAGGTCAAACGATTCTGCGCCATCTACAAGAATGAAGGGGCGCAGTACCAAAGCGGAGCCACGGGAGCCGACATTATGAGGTCGGCTTTGCGGGTCTACTTCGAAGACACCGGCAAACAATTCAAATATGCCGATGTTTGGGAGCTCGTCAGGGACGAGGAAAGGTGGGCCGGCGGTGTGCGGTCTAGCTTGGGCTCGACCTCGAAGCGCACGAAGCACACGGCGAGTGGCCAATACTCGTCTGGTGAGGGCGGTTCGGGCAGCGGGGCACAAGAGTTTACCTCGCAGGAGGAGGAAACCCCGGCAGACGATGCCGGGGGGTCCTCCCGTGGGTGCCGTCGGCCGCAAGGTCGAAATGCGGCGAAGGCGGCTAGAGGGAGGAGTGGCCGAGTCGAATCAAGCCAGACAGACTCGGGCTCGGGCTTGGGGGGACCCCCCAACTCCCTTATGGCCATGTACATGACCGCCACAATGACAGACACTTCCCGTTTTACGCCCGCCCAATACCAAGCCTGGCTTAACGGAGTTGCGTTTATGGCGGCACAACTTGGCATTCCGCCTCCTCACGGCTTCAGTGCACCTCCACCGCCTCCTCCGGGGGATGATTCGCCAGCGGAGTAGTTTTTTTTTTAATTTTCTATAAAATTGTATTTTAAATTATGTCATTTTTATTTTTTTAGGATTTTAATTTTGTGTGTTTTTTATTTTTTTAAATTTTAAGTTGTATTTTTATTTTATGTTGTAATGTTATTTTATTTTTAATGAAGTGTGTTTTTTATTAATTGAATTTGTTGAAAAAAATAAAAAAATAAAATTGAATAAATACTAATTTAAGGGACGGTTAAGAGACGTAGAGTTGTAGGTTCCGTCCCTTAGCTAAGGGATGGAGTAAAAAAACATAGTGGGGGACGGTAAATGGACGGTATAGTGACAGCGTCCTGGATGACCTAATTCCCTAGTCACATAAACCAGGCTGGTTAGGAGCGCTGGTTTGGACACTCGGCGTTCTGATTCTCCTTCTAACTCCTCTAATTCGACGGTAAAACTTTGAATTGATTGGCGGCGGAATTCGATGGGTCGACCTCCGAGTAACGGCGGTCCCTCCTTCCGGTTCAATCCGGTCGAGGTTTCTCGCTAAACCCTCATTCTCTCTAACAATCGATGTCCAATTTGTTCCTTTCTCCCTTTCTTTTCCAGCTACTGATTTCATATCACTATTTTGTTGGGATTTTCTTTCAATTTTATCTCAAGCTTTACCAATATTGCCTCACTGCTTCCTATCGTAGACAATTTTAAACACTTAATATAAACAATTCTGTATTCTGGTGGATATATGGTTTGTGTTTGCCCAATTTTTGAGGTGTGCTTTCTTAATTGGATCATTTATAGCAGTTTTTGGGTAAATTTAGTTATTCATAATGCTCAGGTTTCTACATTGATATCGTGCGCCACGATTTTCTTGAGAGACGTCTGTTTAGCTGAGAAAGAAGACTAATTTGTGGAATGTGTGCTTCATTGAAAATGCATAGAATGTATCTAGCATGGCTTGTTGCAATGGTTTTAGGGATATGAAAGACAAATGGTGTTTTTTTTGGGGCTTCATTTATGTGACCTAATTGTTTTTATGTCAAAAGGTTGGAGAAATGGAGGCTATTTTGCAAGCACACAATTATACAGTGCCTTCGCGTGAGATACTTGAGGCTCTTGCTCAACGGTTCAGGTGAGCAGATGCTACATCTCTGAGTGCTGAGATTAATTAATTGATGCTGTCTGCTTTAGTGTCTATTAGTCTAAAAGCTGTGTCGTTTTATTTTAGTAACTCTGCTGATAGAGCTGGTAAGGTTGAAGTTTCAGGAAAACAGGTAATTTGAATTTTCCCCTTGTGTGCACTCACCTAATATCTCTAAGAACCTTTAAGTT
Source organism: Salvia splendens (assembly GCF_004379255.2). Lineage (NCBI taxonomy): Eukaryota > Viridiplantae > Streptophyta > Magnoliopsida > Lamiales > Lamiaceae > Salvia > Salvia splendens. The sequence continues at coordinate 17,554,515 of NC_056037.1, read as the reverse complement.
ACTGTGATTAATTCTATGCAACAGGTTTGGAATTGGTTCCAAAATAGGAGATATGCTCTGAGAGCAAGGGCCGCTAGGACTTCTGTTCCTGGGGAAGGGAACATGGGGGGTGTGCCTCGGGATGACCAATCTGTAGTAAGAAATGTGCCGCAGGCTCCTCAACCTCAGGTCTCTCTGCCTCCGCCTGCTCCCACAAGTAATATCCAGTTCATATCGTTTTCAATATGTGATTTTAGTAGATTAACTTTTCAAGCATTTTTCGTTTATCTCCTTGTAAATGCTGCTAATTGGTATCGTGTTTCTTTCCAGATATGGCAAGAAGTATGCCTCAGTTTCCTCAACCTCTTCCTGCTCAATCAGGTAAATTGCAAAGTTTTGAGTTGCTCCTCTCGTTCTTTCTCAGCATTTCTGACATGTTAGCGTCCTCGGTTCCTCACTTTGAATATTAGCATTATAGGTATCAATCGCAGCTTTCTGAAAGTTCCGGGTAATTATTAATTAATTTCCAGAGTTGAGAACTTGACGATGTTTAGATGTTTTCACTCCCATTGACCAGTGTCCATTTTGTAAGGTGCTTTAACACTGACACATATGCATGCGTGTGTTTGTGTGTTATTCCCTCATACTTTTCTCTCCTGTCTTCATTAAGAGTTCTCAGTAGAATTTTTGGACATATGAATGCAAATACTTGCACTCATAACTTTCTCTGGAGATATCAAGTTTGTGTATGTTTCTGTGGGTACCTGATTAGTATACGTACACATTAGGATGCTTTGGTGCTCAAGAGATTGTCAGTTACTTTATGTGGTTTTCTAATTTCTTTTTGCATTTAGACTAGTATTATTTGTTCACATAGATCTACTGCATGCGGATTATCTAAACTAATTTAGTTTTGTTATGAAATGAAAATAGAATGATATGAAATCAGCAGTATACAGTTGTAAAATCATTTATCAATTCGAAAGGGATTCCTGGAGCCCGCACACGACATTATCTTAGTGAAGTGCTCTGAAGTTCTTCAAAAGTCGGAGAAGATTCGTATTTCATGTCCCTTTTTCTCTGTTCTTTCCTTTTTCGGGCACCAATATTGAATATTTCATGTTGAACATGTCTGCAATTTAGCACAAAATGCCAGCAGGAGTGTGTCAGAGAATTCTTTGATGGAGTTTGAAGCTAAATCTGCGAGAGATGGCGCATGGTTAGACTTTTGAAGCATTGCCTACTAAAATACTAAAATTTCTATTTTTGAAGAGTGATACATACTGGTTCCTGTTAATGAACCACAGATGTATGCTACATCTTGCAGGTATGATGTTGCATCTTTCTTATCACACAGATCATTAGAGAGTGGAGATCCGGTAATTGTTTAAGCTTATCACTTTTTTTGAGTTTTATTTTCGATTTTTAGTTAGTTGTTACTGGAATTATGGCTATTCTTTATCAGTTATAGCTTGCTCTGTAATTGATATTTTGAACTGTTTTTTTATCCTTCCTTTAGGGAATATTCTCTTGTCAGCATTTGGATGCTCGGTAACACAGTTTCTGTCTTCTGAGCCCCTCCTTTTCCCATTCCCCCACCCCAGCAAAGCGCTTCGCTTCTGTCTTAAATGGATCCCACAGTCGAAACCAACTACTCCATCAACATTTTTCGCCTCAACCATGATTAGCAATCTGTGCTGCGTTGTCCGAGACAAATACTTTCACCACTGACATGGATGAATCCATTATCCTTCAAATTTTAGGGCTGTAATCAGAATATCAAATTTTTTCATAAAAGTAAGGCCTAGTATGAAATTAAACAAATCTCTAAGCCAAAATCTTCACCACAGTCATGCTTGTGTTCATTTTTTGGGTGTGGGTTGTTGGTGTCTTTGACCTTTGGCTCTGCTTGATGTGCTCTGAATTCTTAGTAAGCTTGGATTGATAATGGACCTGCGAGGGCATGAGACATTAGTAGTCATGTCAGCACTTTTGATTATGATTAATTAAGTTGTCCATCTCAGGAAGCTATGGTTCGTTTTGCTGGTTTCGGACCAGAAGAGGATGAGTGGGTCAATATTCGCAAGCACATCAGACAACGGTCACTTCCGTGTGAATCATTAGAATGTGTAGCAGTTCTTCCGGGAGATTTGATACTGTGCTTTCAGGTGCTTCTTATTGGCTGTAGCAGCAATTAATCGAGACCGGAGAGAGCTAGGAGATTGATCTGTTCGTATCTTCTTCATTTTCAGGAAGGCAAGGAGCAGGCCCTATATTTTGATGCTCACGTTCTAGATGCGCAAAGGCGGAGGCATGACGTAAGAGGCTGTCGTTGCAGGTTTCTGGTGCGATATGATCACGACCAATCTGAGGTACAATCTCTTACCCGCCCTTGTTGAAATTCGCAGGCAGATCATATTGAGTCTTGCCCCAACTTCCGTTTTCCGCAGGAAATAGTCCCCCTCAGGAAGATATGCCGTCGGCCTGAAACAGATCACAGGCTGCAGCAACTTCATGCAATGCCATTAAATGTGAATCAACAGAAAACTGCTATCGAAGCTCAAGCAGGGAATGCTTTGAAGCCCGATGCTGCTGACGGTGCGTTGCAGAAACAGCAACCCAAGCAGGATGAGCACGCCAATGCTTCATTGTCAGCGGTGACACCTACTACTACCGTTCCTCCCCCCACCGAGTCTAAGTTACCGCCGTCTAAAGCTACCAGTGCTGGAAATGCAACTCCTGCTGCAAATACTGTTGCAGTGAGCACAGCCGGTGGTGGTGGTGGTGCGGTACCGGGTTTGCCGCAGGTGTAGAATATTGATATGATTGGGGGTTTCTTTGTCATTATCAAGTTGGCATTTATGTCGTCGTTTGAGTTTCTCTGTTGTAGTAATGTGAATGATGGTAACTACATCTATTATTTCTGGTGTTATATTACCAGTAGACTTGCTCATATTCTTATTCCACGACTTTTTTTTGGATGTTATACGGAAAAAATGATAGTTTAATTTAGAGTAATGGTCAATTTGGTCAAACTACGACTTTTTGGAAAAACGGCCGCATAACATATGAATTTCTTGTCGATTCAGACCTTTTCTGACGGTCAGTCATAGATTAGCGAATTTTGACCCGATTAGCAGATTTTCATTATAGCAGAAAACATACAACATAATAAACGTTAAACTAGTCCATCGTATTCATAATCAAGATGAAATAGGTCCTGAACATTCTATTATTAAATTCAAGGCCAGCGTCGATTTAAAAAAAATTGAATGACGGAGCTCGACGGTCACGGTCTGAAAAACTATGGTTTGTCGTCGTCCTCCTTGCCTCGTCTTCATCTTGGGAGACTTCGCCTTCGGGCTCGACTTTTGGAATTGGAGAAAGCTCGACTTTCGCGTCGGAACTAGGGTTCGTCGATGGAACATCTTCCATTTGCTTAGGAGGAGGAGAACGGTTTCCGTCAAAATCGGGCTCCAACCGTCCACTTTCACTTTGTTTTCAGGTGGATGGAGGTTGAGCTTCCTCTTCCTCGAATATGCCGCTTTGACGTTGACAAGTCAGCCGTTGGAGCAGAAGTAAGGATTCGACGACTCCCAACTCATGACCAACAAGAGATAATCGGCGGCACTCGATCGGAATCGGAATTAGGGTTTGTGGGGATTGTATGGAGAACGCCGAGAAGATAGAGAGAAGAGAGAGTTGGGGAGTTGATTGGTTTCTAATTTTGGAGTGTGGAATGATCGTGCCTATTTTGATGTTGTTAGGAATGAAAAAAGAATTAGAAAAGATATAGAAAACAATTTAATTAGCAAATTATTAGAAAATAATTAGGTGACTAATAATTCTAGGTTAAGCCTAATTGGGATAAAAATTCGCTAATTGACAGTTGACCGTACAAAATTGATGATATCATTAAAAAAGGAACGAATTGACAAGGATTTAATTTGTTATGAAGTCGTTTTCAAAAAGTGAATGATTTGGACTAAATTCATATTTTGGCAATATGTTTAGGAGTAAAATTGACATTTATTCTTTAATTCATGACAACCGATTTCTGTTTAGATAAATTGATGTAGTATATGAAAAACTAAAAGAAAGATCGATATTTTGGGATCCTTCCTTTCTTGAAACGGAAGGAACATAGATAGAAATAGACAAATTCTTAAAATGCCTTTCTGGATATTTCTCAATGTCCAAGCTATTCACGGAATCTGAGAAGCAGATGATTAATAGTATTAGTAATTTATCATATGATTGTCCAACTAAAAATGAGCCTTGAGATTCAATTTTATAAAATAAATATTATACATATTTAATTTCGATATTGTATAATCAAACTAAACTGACTGTAACGATACTCAAACTATACATCTCACAAAAGCCAAATAATTGAATGAGATAGCCAAAACTATCCTCATAATTGAAGGAGATAGCCGAACTTGATTACATTAATCCGAAATTTAAATTTGATTTAAATGACATTTAAGTCGCCGCTCCATATAATAATCATTTTATTTTATTTGAGAGGATGGTGAAGAATAAGAAGCCACAGTTTCGATAATTTTGCGGTTAAAATGGCGTCTACGATGCTATAAAATGCAAAACCCTTCTTCCGATCACAAGCTATCGCATTTCATTTCCCCAAAGTTGGTAACGAAATCTCGTTAATATCTATCACCGAATCCCTAAAATTGATGTGAAAATTAGCGTTCTGCCTAGACATGTCTACTCCTAATCTGTAATCAGAGTCGCATTCGAGTAAAATCAATCATGCGGTGGCTATTGCGGCGGAGCAGCGACGTTGCGCTGATCGGCGGAGCGTCAAAATTAGGGTTTAATGAGTTCCGAAGAACGGTGGTTTCGACCTGTAGAGCGGTGCTGGTGCCGCGGTTCGGCGGGGCGGAGGTGCTGGAGCTCCGCGAGGATGTGATAGTTCCTGATCTCAAGCCGAATGAGGTCCTCGTCCGCGCTCGCGCAGTTTCCGTCAATCCGCTCGACTGTAGAGTTAGTTCTCCACATTCCTTGCTATTTGCATGCAAATTTTATGCAATGCTTTCTGTTTTGTTTGTGTATTTCGTGGTGAAAATCAATGTGCTCTGATAAATTGGAATGTTCATCGGGAGGGTGGAGATCTGTTAATTATAAATAATTAGTAAGTAATTAGCTCGATTGCTGAACCGCGTTAAGGAATGTAGTTTTTGATTAATTGCATTCTATATACATGTATTGAATGTCATTTTTTTAGGTAAAAGAGAACAGTTCGTGAAATGATTCTGTATGAAAAAACAGGAACGGTCTAAGGCTACGCACCAGACATGAGTGAAATATTGCTCAAAGTATTTCACAATAACTGTTGAGGAAATTGAGAAAGTTTATCCCCAAATTAGCCGTTTAATGAGGTTCTTTTCTAATAAAGTAATCTTGGAGATGTGAGGACTTCTCGTCAAATATCTCTGAAGTTATAAAAGCACCAAGTAGATTCATCTCATTGGACTTGAACATATAATGTCAGAGAAACTAGGAACATAATTTTATCACATGGATAAAATAAACTATGTTCTAATAGTTTCATATACTGATCAGTTTTTGCCCTTTTCATTTAGTTAAAAACGTACTTATTAGACTGTGACTAAAATTTGGTCCATTATTTAATTTTGATTTTGGAATCTGTTTTCTCATAACTATAAGCTGTAGCTAAGCATTTGAACTTAATGCTTTTCAGATTCGTGCAGGCTATGGCCGTTCACTGTATGAACCACTTCTTCCTCTGATAATAGGCCGTGATGTTAGTGGTGAGGTTGCAGCTGTTGGCAATTCGGTACGGTCACTCAGTGTTGGGCAGGAAGTGTTTGGTGCTCTTCATCCTACGGCAGTGAGGGGAACTTATACTGATTATGCAATTCTTGCAGAAGATGAACTTACCCCAAAGCCAGAAACAATTTCACATGCGGTAGGTATATATCATGCAGCTTCGGAACTATCAATTGTGAAAATTGCCTATCTTTCTCTCTGTCACTTTCATCGCAGATACTCAAATTCTTGGAATCATAGTAGAAGAAAGTTCATAACATATTATAAGATCTTCTCTTGTAAAAGTTCTTTATATTTATGCTGCTTGTGAGGCCAGCACTACATTTTCTCTTTCTATCTGCTGCTGAGTTTTTTCCTTTTAATTCCTGGTTGGCCCTTAGTACTCAGTCTTGAAATTTCCATGAGGTAAACAATACTAAAACTCTTAATGTTCTTTTAATTGACAGGAAGCTAGTGCTATCCCTTTTGCTGCTCTGACTGCTTGGCGTGCACTGAGAAGTATAGCAAGAATAAAGAAGGGGTATGTTATTGCTTATACTGTTCTAGATTTTCTGCTTCCACAATTCATTCAATTTGTGTTCTATATGGTTGTTAATGATTTTAACAAGCATCAGAAAAAGCTTGTAGTTCAGCTTGGCATGGTTTTACATTATGGCTCAATCAATTTTATGTTTCAGAATGGGTATAGAATTGATGTTATTGCCACTTTAAGAATGTCTTGTATTTAGTTTAGTCTAATTCCTGGAATGGGTTTGCACTATCACAATCTCTTAAATCACAACTGAAGTCTTTCATGCTAGTTTGTTTAAGTATAATGATAATGTACTTGTTATGCTCTGCTTTGTAGTAGTACTATTTAATAAGAAACTTTGAACTTTGCTTTCATAAATGATCTTGTGGTGTGCGGCGTGATCATGTTGAGCAATTGTTAGTAGGAAAGTTAGTGTGGATCTGAATATGAAGATGAACATGGTATTATGCCCAGTAATATAGTTCATATTAGTCCTCTTTTCACTATCTTAGTTACTTTGTTGCAGGCAAAGAGTGTTAGTGGTGGGCGGAGGTGGAGCTGTGGGCTTTTCTGCAATTCAGCTAGCAGTGGCTGCAGGATGTCATGTTTCCACAACTTGTGGAGGGGAAAGTATAGAGCATATATTGGCTGCTGGTGCTGAGCAAGCTGTTGATTTTACAACTGAGGTGATGGGCTTGATCTTTCTACGTAGTCTAAGACATCTAGGGAATTGCTGGTTAGGTTTTCTATCTTGAATAATGATCCCTTATTGATTTATCATATGCTTTAAATTTCCAGGGCCATGAACAATCAATAAAGGGTTATTTTGATGCTGTACTGGACACAGTTGGCATACCCGAGACAGAAAAAATGGGTATTAACCTTTTGAAGAGAGGAGGGCATTACATGACATTGCAGGTACGAGATGCTAACCATCTTTCCTGAAAGGAGTGCTGATCCTTTGTTTTTTAAATGAAATGATAAATAGGTTTGGCTATTTTTGATAGGGAGAGGCTGCGTCTTATGCTGATGCCTACGGACTAACAGTGGGCCTTGCTATGGCGACAACAGTTTTAATGAAGAAGCAAATCCAGTGTCGCATTTCTCATGGAATAGGTGTGACAATCACTACTTCTCTCTATTTGACTTGTTAATACTACTATAAATTAAAAAAATGCATTTCCCAGTGTAATTACTCTTGCTATTGAATAGCTTATGTCTCTGCTTGGTTTTAGTTGCTGCATTTGACTGAGTGAGATTCAAATGCATCCTAAGGACAAAGGTGACTGTGGCTTTTGAAAATTTTAGGCAAATTCTGTTTGAGAAACTTAATTATTGGCCAAAGTAATATTAGCCAATAAATTAAATTTGCATCAAGAATATATAACTATTTATTTGGCCAAATTAAATTGATACTCACACATACATGTATTGCAAATTTCAAGCATGGTGTCTGCCAACTTCCCAACTTGTCTTGAATCTTCACATGCTTATTGCTGGTTCTTATCTCTTTTCATTAGCATTGTTGCTGATGTCCATCTAAACTTTATATGTCTGATCATCACTGCACATAATAATAGTATTAAATTCTTGTAGATATTTTTATTGCCATCCATATATAGGATATGATAGGATAATCTAATATATAGAAGGTCTGAACTTGGCTTTACTAAATATTAACTAAAAGAATCTTGTATGATATCCCACTAATACCTGCTTATATATGTTGCAGACTATCAATGGGCCTATATGAGAGCTGATGCTGAAGGTTTAGATGAAATTAGGCGGCTATCTGCAAGTGGTAAGCTGAAGGTACCGGTAGAAAAGACGTATCCATTCACACAGGTGAGAGAGGCCCATGAGGGAAAGGATAAGCGGATCGTTACTGGTAAAGTTGTTCTAGAACTCAATTAGCTGAGACATAACGTGCCAACAAGCCTGATATTCCCTTCCTTGACGTGGTGGGCAATCTATTATTCATCAGTTGCACAAAGATTACAGGAAGTTGGAAATCTTAATCTGTACATCTCTCAGCTGTAGCTTTCGTGTTTGATCGTAGAGAATGAATAAAATGCAATATGAGTGGTAAACAAGTATGGTTTTTACAAGTGCAGTTTGAGTATAATAGTCACATAGTGAGAATAAAGTGATAGACAAGTGTCTCTTAAAATGTTTTTGATGCTCAAATTTGAGAATGGGAGTGGCAGGCATGCTTTCATTAGGCAATTTTGGCCCTGATACATTCTGGCACAGAGGTCATTTGTTCTGGTGTTGTCGTTGATCAGAGAAGGGAGATCGAGAACTATAGTATCGTGTGTGTGATATGAATCCTTGCGCATAGACTGGCAAATGCTTCCCGAGACTTGTTCTTGAATGATATATCAAAGGACCAAAACTTATAACCCACAAAAAGTTCAGCACTGGATAGAAAAAGATATGAGAAAGTGTAGTGAAAGGAGAACTCTTTGGAACCTTGGACCTTCCCATTAGCTACTTCAACTAAAGCAACTCACCTACAATGACTCTACTTACCTAGCAAGCACACCTTTACTCAAGTAACAACAATCAAGACCTCTTCATTCTAAAGTAGAGGGAACACTTAGCAGCAAGTTTCAAAGAAAAACTTGAGTCAATATTTAAAATAAAAATTAGTAAGTTTCAAAGAAACACTTGAGCCAATATTTTAAATAAAATTAAATCATGAATTGATAGCTTTGTTGATTGATTTACTGATCCAGTTTCTAAAACATGAGTCAACATCATAATTATTAATTAGTCTCTATAAAATGGGATTTGTACCTTTTAGAAATAGAGTGAAATACATAAATAACCTGACGTTTCCATTTGTTTCACTCCAGACCCCTGACTAAAAAAAATATCGCCACATACCTCTGACCTTTAACATAATCACAAATGAGGTTTTTTCGGACTAAAAGGCCCTTCAGCTCTAAAAGGGCATTATTGTCATACACCATGCGTTTGCAGTGGCGGCCCTGCATGCTGCCTGCCAACCTGCGTGATTTGACGGGCCGCACGTCAGCTGTGGCAGTTATGATGGTGCTACAGCGGCGGTTCAGACGACCATTCTACACGAATACGCCACGTATCGAGGACTCCCTGCGTGAATTATCAAATAAGTTTCAAAAATTTCACATGCCTTATTTTCGGCCTTCTCTCCTCTACCCCACCTAAAATTCTACCAAAAATACCTTGTTATCCCACCCCGCCTATAATTCTAACCATTGCGAAACATTGTTTTCACTCAACATTGCGAAACATTGTTTTCACTCTTCATTCTATCTGCACCCCCCCTGTGAAAAACTATCTTGCATGAATGGCGACTAAACGGAAGCGCTGTGGATCCTCAGGCGCATCGTCATCACGCCGTAAAAGGAAACCAACACCCCCGCCATCGCCACCACACTGCCGACCACCACCAAGACATGCACCAGTGGTCATAGATGTGGAAGAAGAAACCTGGGATATCCGAGATCCTGAACTGGATTTTTTCATCCCAGAGGATAAATATGGTAAGTTAACTTTTAATCCTCGGTTTGTGATTTAGGATTTTTGATCATCCGGATATTGATTTTGTGATTCAGACTCCAAAAATTGATTTAGTTGTGAATTTTTTTTACTGTTTTGGTTTGATTTTTTATTGTGCGTTTATTGTCCTCCTTAATAGGGGATGCACCTGGAAAGTTTTCAGTTGCTTTCCATCATGGAGGTTCATTCTTCTCTATGAAAGATGCGAAAAAGTATGTTGGTGGCCATTTGACATACTTTGATTTCTGTAACATAGAAAAATTCCAACTCATAGACCTCTCGAGCATGGTATTAAAGCTGAAGTATGATAGGAAGATGATATATGAGTTCTATTACTGTGATCCAAAGTACAGTCATGACTGCGCATGGGTTTTAATCGGAGGCCCGTTGTTGCCCATTGTTGAGGAAACACATCTGAAGGATTTCCTCAAAGTGGTGTCTACAACGACAAAGTTAGTTCACATCTACGTTGTGGAGATAACCCGGGCTCAAGCCATACTGAAAAAAATGAAGGATGAAGCGCAAGAGCTTCTTAGTTTCAGGTCGTCTAAACCCCCAGGAGTAGTTATTGAAGAGATTGAAGAAGCCACACCGAATGTGCCAAGGCAAAAGCCTAGACCGAAGAGGAGGCAACGGTGTGAGTTTTAAGGGCAACGACATGAGCCTTTAATGATTGGCTGGTATGATAGGGATGTAGAGTTCGAGGAATATCTTACGAAAAGTTTAGAAGATGATCATGCTCAGAGGAAGAGGGACGCAGAGGTAGCCAGGCAAAATTTGGCGAAAGCATTTGAAGCCGTATCCCCTGAAGCTTCGGTCTGTGAGATTGGAGAAGTATCAATACCTGACGTGGAATTTATAGCAGAAATATGTGTAGTAGACTATGTTGGAGAAGCAGAAGCTGGAGGTGGAGACTCCCATGCACACGTACAAGAGGTAATGACTTGTGTGATTTACATATTGATTTAGTACCTCATTCGTGATTTAGTTCTCGTTTGTAATTTAGTCCTGCATTTGTGATATTGCACTTTGCAGGATGTAGTTAGATCTTCATTAGTTGACGATTCCAATCCGATTGTCGATGTCGCAGAACCTGCGACTGAGTCTGAATCTGTAGTTCACCAACCAGATTCGGTCGGGCCAGGAGCATTTGCAGATGAAGATGTGTACCGACCGGTATTGGACGGTGGTAGTCAGCCACAACCAGACATATGGGTAGACAATGATTTCTTTCCAATCATTGAGGACATTACCCATGAATTGTTCATGGCCGCCGCTGACACCGACACCCAAGTGCAAGAGTCAGCTCCAGCTTGTGAAGAACCCGTACCAGTGGTAGGAGATGAACCCCATCAGGTGGCGGAAGATGTTTATTGTCCGTCGTTCGATTATGTTCCCGATGTATGTCATCTTCATAACGAGGGAAGTAATGACGATGATGATGGTGATGAGGTTGGCCATTTTATCTCGTTGGCCAACATGTGTCGTGATGAACAAATGTTTACCTCATACTACGATTCGTTATGTCAGCAACAACACCCGGAAGGGGTGGGACAACAAGGGAGTGCGGAGCCAGACACCGAAGCACAAGGGTCTGGCCAGCAGCCCGGTGAAGGCAGCGATGGGTCCAACAAAAAGCGAAAGTTCTCCCCTGTTGTTGAGAAAGGGAACTTGTCATATACAAACCCCCTATATGAGTCAGATGCAGTTGATGAGCTACAAGATCTCCAATATCTAGAGGATTTGGAAGGCTTGCGTAAAAAGGGTATCAAGTACACCCCCCTTCAAGCTGACAAATGAGCTGCCAAATCGGAAGCCTGGTGATTTCTTTAAGGATCGAGATTTCTTCTATCAGGTCATTCGCCAATACGCGATAATGACCAGACGCAGTGTACATGTAGCCAAGAATGATGGCAAAAGGCTTCGTGCCATTTGTAAGGGAAAGTCATGTGAGTGGTATGTTTATGCAAGGAAGATCGAAGCCCACAACAATACTGATTTTGTGGTAGTGAATATGCAGAGAGACCATGCTCACACATGTTCTCAAGTGTTGGATCAGAGATGGCTGACGTCCAAGTAGCTAGCCGAGCGTTACATGGAGAAAATCAAAGCGAATCCCCACATCCCGTTGGCAGCTATACGGCAGTGCGTTGATGAGGAGTTCGGACTCAAAGTTGGTAGGATGAAGGCGTACCGCGCAAGAGACAGTGCATTAGAAGGTATTTTTGGCAAGCAGGACTACAGTATCGGAGACTATTCGACTACAAAGCTGAATTGGAACGGACACACGATGACTCTAGTGTGCATATACACTACTAGAACTTCTGGGATCCTGAAGTTGTGGGTCCGAGATTCTTGAGATTTTATAGTTGTCTCGGGCCGTTGAAAAAATTTTGGATATGTTTTTGCCGTCTGATTATATTCTTAGATGCCTGTTTCTTGCGAGGTATGTACAGAGGCCAACTTATGATGGCCATGAGAATTGATCCAAACAACGGTTGGTGGCCTATTGCGTGGGCGGTGACGGAGGCTGAGAGCTACGAACAGTGGATATGGTTCCTCGGCTATCTGGCAGATGACCTCCACATACATGAGAATGCCCCAAGATTTGTCTTCATGTCTGACCAGCAAAAGGTACGAGTAATGTGATTTCAGTAAAATGTGTATACTTCAACTGTGATTTTTGAAGTAATAATACTATAGTTGTGATTTGGCCTATAGAGTAGTAGTTTGAGTGTGATTATAGATTTTCTGTCTGTGTTATGGCTTATACTTGTACTAATTTGTGGGAAACCACATTTGGTAGGGTCTTGCAAAAGCCATCCTCGAGGATTTCCCACAGAGCGAGCATCGCTTATGTGTGCAGCACATATACAACAACTTCAAGAAGGGATTCATCGGGGAGAATTTTAAGGAGATGTTGTAGGAGCTTGCGTCGAGTACAACCCCCGAACAGTATGTGGAGCGAATGGATGCAGTGCGGATTATATATCCCCAAGCACATCAATACCTACTCGGTGTTGCTCCTAAAGAAAAATGGGTGAAGGCTTATTTCTCGCCGCATGTTTGTTGTGATGTTATCCTCAACAATATATGCGAGACCTTTAATTCGAAGATAGCAATTGCTCGCGAGTTGGCCATTGTCACCATATTGGAGGAGATCCGGACAAGTCAGATGGAGATGATACAGATTAGAGGCCAATGGATCAAGACATACGATCACACACTGCCGCCCGTTATCAAAGAGATCGTGGATAAGTATTTGACGAGGGCTTCTTCTTGGAGATCAACATGGAACGGAGAGGATTCGTACCAAGTGTCGGGACCGTCAGGCCAGTATGTAGTGAACATGCGTGACTTTACTTGCTCTTGCAGATTATGGCAGCTGACTGGGATCCCATGCACTCACGCCATCGCTACAATCAACAAGAATGAGAAGGATGTAGCAGATTATGTATTCCGCTATTATTTGTGGTCCACAATGATGCTCCTGTACGAGAATGTCCTCTACCCAATAAATGGGATGGATAATTGGCGGAAGACTTCTGACGTTGGATTTGAACTGGCACCCTCGAGGACAAAGCGACAGCGTGGACGGCCAAAGAAACAGAGGCGTGAAGAACCCCAGGTTCGTCACCATGCGAATGGATCAGAGTCTCTGCGACGAACCTTTGTACTCAGGTGTCGTCGGTGCGGACAAGATGGGCATAACCGAAGAACATGCACTAATGATCCCCGCGTAGATGCCCGAACCGAAGTTGGACAGAGTTCACAGCCCAGTGAGACCAGTGCGCCACCCTCAACGGACGGTAGTGACAGGTCTGCGCCGTCCAACGTGTTTCAAAATGAAGAGGTATTGTTATTATTAATCACGATTATATGATTTCCCAACCCGATAATTGTGTTTTTTAATGGTTTGTTTGTTACAGACCACTCTACCTCGGCGAGAACGACCTAGCACAAGTCGGTCTCCGCAGTCAAACCAGGAGGTAGTAGTCAAGATCTCTTTTCATTTCATAAACATTGCAAGTCAATTTGACTGGTTTGTTGTTTGTTGTAGACCAATCCTACAGCTACAAGGCCCAACACACGTCGGTCTACCCGGTCAAGTCAGGAGGTAATATTCAAGATTAAGCTTTCACTTTTCATTTCCTAAAAATCCACCCAATTTGACCGGGTTGTTGTTTGTTGTAGACCAATACCACTGTTCCAAGGCCTAGCACATGCCGGACCAGGACTCAACCGCAGCGCTGTGGCCGTCGAGGGGATCGGGATTGAATACGCGCTCTTGTCAAGTTTGGGAACCTTAAAAGCGGGGACAATGGTGTTGGTTTTTGTTTGTGTTTTTTAAACAATGGTGGCTTGAAGCCTTTTTGTCAAACATTATTCAGATATTACTTACGGTGATTGTTATGGATCATCGTGAGAAGGCACTTGTATTTACTATGCATGTTATGGATCTATGTTATGGATCCAACATTATGACGGATTTTTGGTATATGCTATATGAGAAGGCCCTTGTACTGCATATGTTAACTTTGTACGTATGGTGGTATTTCACAGAAAGTTTTGGACGTCATGTGTTATTCAACCAAAAGTTTTGTACGCATGGTGGTATATTCACTAGAAGATGCATGCGTACTTCATTCGTGATTATTAACTAAAACTAAAACTTCAAAGTGAACACTTTAATGAACCTATGCATGCGGGAACTCCATTCGGCTGTGTGAAACTTATTGTTGGGATATACTTACAGTGGAACTTCAATCCACTTCAAATGTTTAGTACCAAAATTCCCATCTTATTGCTTGAAGACAAAAAGTGTTACCATTACTTTAGGAAAATAATTACAAAGCATAAAAACAATATTATTATTTTCAGCATTCGGGACGTTTTTTTGGTTCAAAAAATTTCTAAATTAAGACCTGCACACTCCTCAGTCTTCATGCTCAATTTTCCCTTCAGATCTTCACATTCGTCACTTTCATGCGGAATTTGTCTTCAAGATCACCATGCACAATACTCTTGCATCGGAGTTGTTCTTCAAACCTGTCTCGTTCGAGCTTGATTCGTTGAAATTAAGTGTCTTGGCTTGGCGATAGACCCGCATCAAACCAACGGAAGAATCTGCAATCATCTTCCTTCCAGAATGGACACCGATAGTAACGTCGACCAGGATTAGCCGTCGTCCTAGACGTCACAAGCTCAACTGCGACTTCGTGACTACAGAGAACAATCGGTGGACGAGGCCAATCCCAATTGAAACTTGACCCGAACGATTGCGAACTTGTAGACGACATTGCAAGAGCGGCCTAAATTGGAAATTCAAACCCAAACATATTAAAGTTATATGTCATTATTTATGAAATTAATTTTCCAAAAACATTGCACCCCACAGCCGAACACACATAACCCCTAAATTGAATACAGTCAACTTCAACTACAAAATCCACCCCAATTCAGCAACAAAATCTACCCAAATGGATCGGAGTGCAACAAACATCGCGATCTCAAGCTCAGCTACAACGGAGATTGAATTGAAAAATGAATTGACAAATTAGTACGCGCATCAGACGAAAGAAAATGGGGGGATGGATGAATTGAGGTGAGAGAATAGAACATAGTTTCATATCCTTAAAATGTAGAGGGAATTACACCGATTAATTCGTACACAACTTTAATTTGAAATGAAATCCCAAAAACAAACCTCGACCCAGCCAAACAAACATAAACCTTACTTTGAATACAACCAAATTCCGCTGCGAATACGACCCAATAAAAATCCCCAAGCGACGGACGAATTTCAGTGCGAGAGAATAAATTACATAAATTGAGATCTTACAACAGAGTATACGGTAGAGTTCAAACGACGAATGAATTGAATGTTGAATTACAGTGAGAGAAGGAAGTGAAGTGAGAGAAGGAAGAAGAGAAATTAATTCAAACACTCTAACTATATAGGTATGAACACAGCAGTATGTGGAACATAAAATTTGAGTTGACAAAGGTGCAGCCTATTGTCTGCAAAAGTACAGCATCAGAGCAGAGTAGGCCAGCAACAGGCCGCAAATTGACTGAAATGCCCATCAAGGCATAAGGGCCTTTTAGTCCGAAAAATGACTACAAATATCTGATTTGTGATTATGTTAAAGGTCAGAGGCATGTGGCGATATTTTTTTTAATTAGGGGTCTGGAGTGA
Organism: Salvia splendens; assembly: GCF_004379255.2. NCBI lineage: Eukaryota > Viridiplantae > Streptophyta > Magnoliopsida > Lamiales > Lamiaceae > Salvia > Salvia splendens. The sequence goes on along the minus strand of NC_056037.1, from coordinate 17,538,466 downwards.
AACAAATGGAAACGTTAGGGGTCATTTTATGTAGTTCACTCTTAGGAATATGGAAAAAAGAAAAATCATGCCCGAGGTACCTTAGTTGACCATTTTGTGCATGAGACCTTGAAGGGTATCAAAGTCATTTTGCTCACTTTCTGATTCGGCCTTTTAATTTTTAATGCGGTTAATACTTGAGTTTTTATTTAGTACTACTAGAAATTATCATCTCAAGAAATTTTACCGAACTCCATGTAATACCATAGGGCGATGCAATCTTACATAATTACATTTATGTAGAAAAATACAAAGATTTAATAAACATTAAAAATGTATTATCTTAATTGGTAAGCTTTATTGGCATTATTTTGGATTTTGTTGTTCCATTAACAAATTAGTTATTATAATTCACCTTGTTGATTGACTATGAAGCTGGTATCATGTAGTACTAATATAGGGAGTACTACTAATATTACATGTTAAATTCACGCATATATAGTCATATAGTGCATGTGATGTTCATTTTTATTTTTTTTTGAAAGAAATTCTACAATGTTTTTCTTTAATAAAATGGAAATTCAATATTTTCTAAATAAAAGGGAATGGACTTGTTCTGACAGAGTTGTGATCAATGTCGAACCCTTCTTAAAGACCAAACTAGAGACCAAATTTGGACCATCCATTTTTCTTAATCTTGTGGTTGTGATTAATTTACAATTAATTTAATATTTTATTCAATAAATACTTTTTTTAATTTTAATTTTTTTAATTTTTTTTATTCAATAAAAATTATCGGAGTAAATGATGAACTATATTCACTAAATAATGAACTAAATGAAGTATGTTATAAGTAAGTTTGACATGTTATTGAAATACATTAATGATATAACAAATTTTAGTGTTAAATGTTAAGCGGTAGTAATGAACTATATTTAATAAATAATGAATCAAATGAACGTTAGTAATGAAGTAAATATGACATTTTATTGAAATACAATGTTAACTGTGTTAAACGTCAAGCAATAGTAATGAACTTACTCAATTCCATAGTAATAAAGTCATTTTGTCATTTTGGTACGTTCCATAGTAATAGAGTCATTTCATTTTTTAGTAAAAGTCAACACATTTCTCCACACCTACTTTACTCTCTCTTACTTTATTCTCTCTTCATCTCTCTACCTTTTTCATTTTCCACTTTATTCTCCCTTTACTTAACTCACCTAACACAAGTTTTCTTAATCTCCGTGCCGAAAAGAAACGCCTCAATTACTATGGAACGGAGGGAGTACTTCATTCAGTCATGCTATTACTACATTCCATTAGTTTATTACTTCATTCCGTTAGTTTAATACTTCATTCAGTCATGCTATTACTTCATTCCATTAGTTTATTACTTCATTCCATTAGTTTATTACTTTATAATATGTTATGACATAATTATCTTTCAGTTGAAGTAAATTGGGTATGTAATGAATGCGGAAAATTACTTCATAACATACGTTCATTTAGTTCATTAAGTAGTGAATATAGTTCATTATTTACTCCAGTAAGTTTTTATTGAATATAAAAAAATTTTAAAAAAATTTGAAAAAAAAATTTAAAAATTAAAAAATAAAATAAAAGTTTCTATTGAATAAAATATTAAATTAATTGTAAATTAATCCTAACCACAAGATTAAGAAAATAGAGGATCCTAATTTGGTCTCTAATTCGGTCTTTAAGATTGAATTTGTGAATATGAGACTGTGTTCTTATATACGCCATAGAATGAAAATATGCATAATTCTCATGGGGGATAAACTGGATTATGGTTATGAATACCCAATATTCGATCATTATGAGTATATGCGTGGTCAAAAGAAATAAGTTATCCTAATTAATGACTTTAATTTGTGTATTCAAATTGGGATATATAGTCAACAAACATAAAACATATTGTCGTTATGTTCCGTTTCAGTTCATAACGTTTTTGTCCTCTTAACGAACTGATTTATGACTGTATATATGGAGCCTTAATTGTTTCCATCAATACCATTTCCTTTTTTTTATATTTATGCACGCTGTTTTTTCTTCGAATTTAGAAAAAAGAAAATATACTATAGCTTAGCGATTTGTTTTGCTATTTATAACGAATTTCCTTCTAAATTGGATATATATTTGATTTGTTTTGGTATCCAAAAATTATACTACTACAACACTATATTTCTATAGGTTCGAAAACGACTTAACACACAAAATAACATCTCCTAAAATCTTATATTTTCCCTCTAACATCAATTATAAAATTATATTTTCTCTCACCACTTAACACACAAAATAACATCTCTTAAAATCTCGTGCCATCTCTCAAGTGTGACATCTACTATAGGACGGATGAAATATTGTTTTAGTTGGAAGGGTTGACTATAACTAATTATCACATAATTATAATCCGAATTGGAGTTGTAAGATTCAATCACATGCATCCAAAACACTACATACTTAATTTAAAATACAATCTCGTAAAACAAACAGCCCCATAGGGTCAAGAGAACATAGAAGATTATGAAAATATTGATCCCAAAAAAAGTCGGAATTTTATTGTAAGATATTCGTAGACAAATACTATATGAATAAAAACAAGAACCAAAATTTCAATCCAAACACAAAATAAAGACAGAATGCATAGAAAGCATAGTCTGAAAACTAAATTAAACTGAATCACAAACAAATCTTGGAAATAAAAATATCCCAAAATATTGTTCCTATGAAAACACCCTAAATATTTAAGAGCCCCAAACCCACACTTAAAACACATGACATGAAGAAAACAGAAGCAGTGCATGGTGGAGCCGCCAACGACCTCGGCGGCGGTTTAACGTGCGGCGGCGTCAGAGGGCCGTCAGGCGCTCCAGGTGCAGGAGCTTCTGGCGATGGCGATGGCGAAGGTAGGGATGGTGAGGTCCTGATGGCTAACACGACGACTATGAGCTTCTGCCCCTGATCGCAACGAGCCTTGTTTCCGGTGATGAAGTAGAACGGGCCCGACCGGTCCAATCTGAACTCGGAATCCCCGTCCTCCAGTTTCACCACCGGATTCGCGACGCTGCAGCTCTCGTAATCTTCCTTGTTCACTACTAACACAAAATCCGTTCCGCTCTTGTATTTGAACACTGCCACATAAACCAAACAGTTACAGTACTACTGTAGATAAAACATGATCATTATTAAGTCGATGTGTAGAAATGAGAGTTTTCAAAAATATATTTTATTGAATGTAAAATGCCTTATATTTGAACATTGTCATACCAAACAATTACAATACTGTACATAAGACATGATCATCACTAAGTCGATGTGTGACAAAAATAAGAATTTTCAAAAATATATTGTATTGAATGTAAAATGCCTTGTATTTGAACACTGCCATAAACCAAAAAATTACCGTACTACTATAGACAAGACATGATCATCTTGATGTGAGACAAAAATGAGTACTACTATAGACAAGACATGATCGTCATGATGTGTGACAAAAATGAGAGTTATCAATTGTATTTGAACACTGCCATAAACCAAACAATTAATTACAGTACTACTATAGACAAGACATGACCATTACTAAGTCGATATGTGACTAAAACGAGAGTTTTCAAAAAAATATTCTAAAAAAGAAGGACTGACGGAGGGTGTCATTGACTTGGAAGCGCAGGCGGGTGGCCCAGTGGTGGTAGCTTTCCGAAGGGTTGAGGACCCATCCATCTTTACCTCCGACCGACAACTGGTAAGAATGCGACGAATTTACTAAGAAACAAAGTAACACCGTATATGCAACCCAATTTCTCCGATCATAACCCATGCCGGATTTTGAAGAAGAAGAAGATGCACCCCAATTCCTCAATTTATATAAAGGGGGATTTATTGAGATATTGAGTCTTGGGTAGTAACGTTGATTTAATTCCGTATTTAATTATATGCTTTTATAGCATCAAATGGAATGGTGTGGATCCTCTGTTGTTCTATAAAATTCAAAACGACTGCATATTACTTATGCTAGTGTGTGACAAATTTATTTATTCTTGCTTTGCCTGTTTTAATCATTTTCTTTTGCTTCTTTTACCACTCTTTTTGCCTTTCTCTTTCTTTCTGTAGCTTCTGTATTATCTACACATCCAATCATATCTCGTCCCTCATCTCTTATTGACCAATATTGCTTTAAATAAAAATTTGTTTTACAACTTTTTTTCTCTCTGCATAAAGATAATCATTATTAATTGTCATATGTACAATCTCAGATTCTCATATTAATGTACGGTCGATGATCTTAACAATAATTTTATTATATTCAATAATTTGTGAACTTAATTTGTAAGATTTATCATCTCAGATGGAGTATTATAATGCGATTGAACAATTTAAAATATCTTGCAAAATAAATCCACCTTCAAATAGGGAGAAATACAATCATGGTAGAGAAGTATGTGCATGATAGCGCATGTAGTTTTCATTATTGTTTTAGATATGTATCACTTACATGAATATGATATTGTTTTTTTTTGGTATAAGAAATTTGAAATATACGGTTGAAAAACTTGAAATTGTTCACGTTTTTTTTTAATTTTTATATATGAGTTGTTTTTTTTAAATCAGTTTCGATTTCAGAAATAATTTGGTTTTAGGTTTGGGCCCGAAAATGAATGCTGATCCCTACACACATTATACATACTACACATACATATAATGTGTGTTTGTATGTGTGTGTGCAATGTGTATTACTCCCTCCGTCCCCAAAGAGTATGTACTTTGGGTTCGACAAGAGTTTTAATGCAAAATTGAAAAAGTAAGAGAGAGGTTGAGAGAAAAAGTAATTAAAGTATTGTTAATGGAGAATGAGCCTCACCTCATTAGAGTGAAAAGAGTTTCCAAAATTGGAAAGTGCATATTTTTGTGGGATGGGCTAATAAGAAAAGAGTGCATATTATTGTGGGACGGAGGGAGTGTGAGTGTGTGTGTTATGTGTATGTGCAATATGTGTTGTGTATGTGTGCATAAATTCTTAAAATTTAATTCTATATCAATAACTTTATTTATTTAAACATAGGATTTGGAACTGGATTAGAATTTAATTCAATTTCTTCCAATAGAATTCCAATTTCAATTTTGTGTACCAAACGGTTTACATTTTAGTCTGTTCACAATTAGGAATCCGGTTCACTTTTCCTATAAATAGTAGGAGGACTCATATTCCACTAACTCATCACATTCACATTTTATTAAAAAAACTAATATATAAAAATGAGTCTCACATTCCATTATATTTTGAATCTACTTTTCTTTATATTTCTTAAAATCTGTGCCAAACTCAAATAAGATTCCTAACGACGAACAAAAAGAATACTAAAAAATAAACTATCAATTTACATACACTAGTATCACGCCCGTGCGATGCACGAGTCATTTTAATTTCTTCATATTTATTTCATTATGCGAAATAAAATTTGTGAAATGATAAACAAAAGAATATTCAACGTCCTCTTACTTTGGATTATACTTTTTCAATCACATTAACCCCACATGGCCACAAGAGTGCGTTTAAATGCTAACTTTTCTTAAAAATGTCAATACGATCACATTAAAATTTCAACACATATTTGTGTTGATATTTTAATAAACTGTCTTGACATTTAAATATCAGACTTAAAATTAAAAAGCATTTTAATTATGTGAAAATATGAATTAACCGTTGAGTTATAACTGCAGGAGCAAGTGTACGTTGCAATAATTTAAGATTGCACTGGTGAGACACTTCCTAGTCGAGCTTCCTTTCATTGCAATATAGTGACCCTATACACTAAAAACCCAAACCTTGAAACCTAAATCATAAACCCTTAACTTTAAAATATACTCATCTTGACCAACAAATGAACCAAATATCAATAAAATTCTCCCTCCGCCCTAGTTCAATTTTACTTTATTGATCATTTATTCAAACTATACTCACCATGACCAACAAATGAGCCAAATATCAATAAAATTCTCCCTCCGTTCCAGTTCAATTGTACATTGTTGATCACTTATTCTATTTTGGGGGGTTTTAGATCTGTATTTGATATCTTACATTGGGTCGGCCTACTTGATAATCCTTACTGATAGTGGAGGTTTTTTTTACCTGAATCTTGTGTGTAAATTTGTTTATATGCTCATATCAAAAAAGTGCTTTCCAATAGGGCTATGTGAACGGTAATAAAAAAAAATCTTGCTTGCATTCATCCAAGCATTAAAAATGAAAAGGTTTTTAAATCAAATAACATAAATGGCTATTGAAATATCAAACGTTAAATATTAGAAGTGATAGTAAATTTATTTAAAAAATTTCATCAGTCACATAACTTGTGTAATTATTTATTTTAGAAATTATGAAAGAGAACGGTTGGAATTGAGAAGGTCGGGATGCCGTTTAAATGTAAAAAAAATCTGTGTGAATTAATTGTACATTTCATATGCTACTAAATTGGGGATTTTCAGTTTTTGGCTTGTCATTTTAATCAAATACTAATAATATTGTAACTGAAGAAATCTTTTAAATAAATTTACTATCACTTCTAATATTTAACATTTGATATTTCAATAACATTTATGTTATTTGATTTAAAAACCTTTTCATTTTAAAAATTCAAACCCTAAACCCTAAACTCTAAACATATATCATAACAATTGGAAAAACATTTGACTTTCCTCACTAAGACATAGCAGTATTTTATAGCAATTATATGCACGACCCAAATGTATTTCCTTCAAAATTATATTATGCAATTATTATGCGTAAAAGTCAGAATATAAAAAAAATCATTCATTAAATATAACCTATAAATAGTGACTAAAATATTTTTTTATATCTAATGCAAAAACTACAAACACAACAATATATAATCAAGAACACGTGTACTTCAATAGTGAAACAACGTTCATAAGAAATATGGGTCTCATTTATTTTTTTGGTACTAACCTCACATTATCGATTAATTTATTGAGGAATACGTTGGTATTAGCTATACCAACATATTGGGAGACCATGATAGTAGTAGAAGCTCTTCACATCACCATCTCTCAAACTACTCTATTTCAGTAACATTTATGTTATTTGATTTAAAAACCTTTTCATTTTAAAAATTCAAATCCTAAACCCTAAACTCTAAACATATATCATAACAATTGGAAAAACATTTGACTTTCCTCACTAAGACATAGCCGTATTTTATAGCAATTATATGCACGGCCCATTGTATTTCCTTCAGAATTATATTATGCAATTATTATGCGTAAAAGTCAGAATATAAAAAAAATCATTCATTAAATATAACCTATAAATAGTGACTAAAATATTTTTTATATCTAATGCCAAAACTACAAACACAACAATATATAATCAAGAACACGTATACTTCAATAGTGAAACAACTTTAATAAGAAATATGGGTCTCATTTATTTTTTTGGTACTAACTTCACATTATCGATTAATTTATTGAGGAATACGTTGGTATTAGCTATACCAACATATTGGGAGACCATGATAGTAGTAGAAGCTCTTCACATCACCGTCTCTCACACTACTCTCAATTACAATTAAAAACAATAAATTGGTCCAATAAATAAGTAAGAAAATTAGATTAAACAACAAAATTTAAAAAATTAAACACATAATCAAATTTATTTATTAACAAAATTAAAAGGTACTTATCTATTTAATAAAATAAGTGGACCAACAAATTAGAAATATTTTTAAAGTTCATTACAAATCAAGATTTGATATGATACATATTTATTAGGCTAAATAATAGTACTCCCGCCTCCATTTATCTATCTCCCTAGCTTCGCCCCATCCATCATTTTCTCTGTAAATCCCATTTCTTCCCATAGATGTCGCTGATCATCTCTCGTCGGAGAAAGAGAATGCCCCGCCCGTCAGCTCGGCAGCCTCTACATCTCTATACTTCTGTCTCTTCATCTTTCCGCTGTATTTCTTATGCAGCGGTGAGAAAACACCTTGGATTATCATCCTCGTTTGCGACTGTGACTTACTAACCATGTTAGGGATCTGCAGTGACCAAGCCAACATCGAAGAGAGAGATGCCGTTTCCCAATTATCGAGATCATCATCTCCAGCATTCACCACTGATTTGGACGTGGCTTATCCTCCCGTTTAAACGGCACGGACGCATGCGTCATGTTGAATTTTGGAATTTTGTTGGAAAAAATTGTTTTGTGAGAAGTATTTATAGAGATTTTGCTTTGTTCCATACCAAGAGTCTCTTTGATTCAATGACTCTTCACTATTCTTATTCCTATGTTAATTCATATGTTCATGAGTATTGATGGTAGAATTAAAAGAAAATTAAGTAGTATTATGTTAATTGTCAGTAACGACAGAATGAAGAGAGACAAATAATCTACTCTAGCTGTTATTCTAATTTTAACGGCATAAAAGGAATTAAATATTACCATAAAGTGATGAAACTTCCCATCAGGAAAGAAACTTCCGACATTTACTACCCTAAATTATTAATTTATTATAACAACAATAAAAACCAAACCAAAATTTTTAATTCTCAAAATGCCCCCAAAACTTAACTTTTATATATGTATAGATAGATTATCAACTATCAATTTGCTATAAATGTTTGTGTATGAAAAAATAAACTTTCCAAACATTTATGTCGACATAATTTCGCGATCAGAAGAAAGGTGAGGAGAGAGAATAGTATAAATTCTAGAAGTATATAATAGTAAATTGATAGTTGATAATGTATGTGAATGAGTTAAATGAAGAAAAAGAGAGAAGAAAGAGTATGGGAACAGCATACATGAACAGAATAAAACAATCGAGAAGGAAAAAAAAATTGGAACGGAATTAGGAATGGACAAAACTACCCTTCATAGGCTGAAGTGTGTTTTCGTCCTAAAAAATCTCATACGTGAATATTTTAAATGCTAGAGACTAACCATGCTATATTTTTTAGCCAGGGACTTGCAAAGTGAGATAAACCCTAGAAACTAAACGCTCCCTCCATCTCATAGAAATAGATCATATTTCTATTTTTATCCGACTCATCGAAATAGTCCATATCCATTTACGAAAATCTTTTTCTTGTTTTTGTCCTTGATCATTTGTGAGGCCCACAATTCACTACACAATTTCAACTACTTTTTCTCATTCTCTCTTACTTTATCAATTGTGCACATTAAAATCCTTGCCGATCCTAAATTGCCTATTTCTATGGGACGAAGGGAGTATCTAGATAGTTAACTCAAAAATCAGGGAGAAAAACTTTAGAAAATTGAGAAATGGAAAATGATGGAGTAGCTTACATGGCCTAGTTTCTATATATTATATAGTACTAAATTAACTGCCTATGTTTACTTTTAGAATTTCTTAACATCGCCTCTCTTCTTTCCCACTGCAATTCTGTATCACAGACACTCACATTCACATTTCCAGGGGTGTCCTCGGAGGATTACTGAATCCGGCGTTTCTGGCGATTTTGAAGGTACATCTTGTTGATGATGAACCTTTGGATATCGTAGGGAAAAGAAACTTGAATGTAGTATAACATCCAGTGGATCCATGATAAAGCCGAATGAGGTTAGACACATTCCCAAATTACAAATAATTGTCTTTAAGACTAAAGTCCAATTTTGGTCCTTTACATTTACCCTAAAATACTTTTTGGGTCTCATACATTAATCTTGTGACTTTGTTTGAGATCAAAATGTACCAAAACAATATGTTAGGGACCAAAAAGATCACAAACTTAATGTATGAGACCAAAGAGAATTTTAGAACAAATATAAGGGACCAAAAATGGACTTTAGTCTTGTTTTTAATTTGGGTCGTTTGGTGAAGAAGAATACATTGTGACGTTCCAATTAATGCAGCAATTTGAAGATTACCAAGGAAGCTAAGGCAAAGCCTGAAATTCAATTTAGCAGGGACAAAAATATTTATATGAAGAAATTCTATAAGTTTAGAGTGGGATATTTATAAAAAAATTAATTTTTCTTTTAAAATTAATTAACAACTTAGTATATATGGAAAATATTGAGGAGGGCAATTGCCCCTTACACTCCCTTAATAGATCCGCCCCTTGAAGCTATGTAGCAGCACTGAATAAGAAGAATGTAACACCTCCTTTATCCGATTATTTAATAATCAAATAAGTGATGTCACATTTTTGTACAAATATCGAATTAACAGAAAATCTAGATTCTTTATCTGTTTATAGATGAATTATTTTTCATTCGTGGCCAACGGAAAAGAAACTACATTATAACGTCTATATATATATATATATATATATATATATATATATATATATATAGGAAAATGATCAATACAAAACTTGATCTCAATACAAAATCCAGACCAAATCCTGACCATGAGATTTGACAATCCAATGGTCAATAATTAAATAAAAACACGGATGGTCATTGTAAAGCAGTTTTAGGTCATATTATAAACTTTGGGTTTGAGGTCATGTTAAGATCATTTCATGTCATCCTTACTATAATGACGTAAAAATAAGCTTACAATGACCTAAAAATGACTTTTGTATGCTTGGTTCTGCATTTTTGTATTAAGAATGGTTTGCATGGATCAAAACCCTATATATATATATATATATATATATATATATATATATATATATGGAGATGATCAAAATAAGTATGTGTTTAAATCCAGAAATGCAGCCCAAATCTCAGCCCTAGGATTAGATGATCTAATGATCAATAATTAACCAAAAACACGGAAGGTCATAATTAAGCAGTTTTAGGTCATATTATAAGATTCGAGTTTAATGTCATGTTAAGATCATTTTAGGTCATACTTGGTTAATATGACCTAAAAATACACTAACCATGACCTAAAAATGCCCTACGCATGATATTGTTCTGCGTTTCTGTATTTAAATCTAGTTTTCATAGATCAAAACCCTATATATATATATATATGTAGAGGGTCGTGATCAATTGAGATTTTTTAGCCTAATTGAGAATTGAGATGCATTATCAGCCACTCATTTTTATTAAATGAGATGTCTAGAATTTTCCACATGGAAATATTTTTAGATTCATTAATTATGAAAAGGCAGAAAGGTAATTTTATGGTAATTAAAATTCGAAGAGCAACTCCCATCTTTTGCTCTCTGCTTCTTGATCTCTCTCTCTCCATCTCTGAGGCATTCCTTCCATACACAAAATTGCACCTCGAATTCAAGCTCCCGCTCATCTCATGATTGTATTCCTCCATCAGAGATAGAATTGGAGATCAGAAAATACAGAAAATCGAGAAGAAGATGAAAATTAAAACCCTAGGTAGAATCTGAACGCCGTACAGACTGTGCAGCAGCTGCCTATCGAGATCGGTGAAATCGAATTTCCGACGAGTCTGGCGGCGGAGTAAAAATTTGAAGGCGTGGAGAGAGGATCGAAGTCTGATAAGCTCGATTCAGGCGGAATCGGAGGCGTGAGTGAATATTCGGCGCCGAAAATTGTCAGCGACGCTGATGATTCAATGTGTAATAAGGAGAACGAGTGCGTTGCGGTGGTGAAATCGATGTTGAGTGCTGCTAGATTAATGATGGAGCGAATTCTGTGAAGCCGCCGGCTTCTGCGAGGTTTAGTCACCGGAGAAATTTGAAAGCGAGCAACGAAGGTAATACTGTACAAATCATACAAATCATACAATCATGAGAGAGAAGGAATCGAAGCTCAGCGGCGATCGACGCTTGAATCGGAGGATTTACTCTCTAGCTTTCTCAGATCTGGTCAATCCGACGAGGAATTCGTCGTTGGCGTCGTGATCTGCTTCATCCTCATCCGCGAAAAGCAATATCACAAGTTGTTGACTAGCTGTTGACATTTTGCTATAAGTTTGTTGACATTTGATATGCAGGCTATTGACATAGGTTGTATGATCATGATGCCAGAACTTGTGTCAAATAAAAAATTAAGATAAAATAGTTGTTATTTTTTAATTACAAGAATTGTTTTTGAGTTGTTGACACTTTATATAAGTCGTTGACAAGCTGTTGACATTTTATATACATGCTATTGACATGCTGCTGACATTTTGCTATAAGTTGTTGACATTTGATGTGCATGCTATTGACAAGCTGTGAATTGTTTTTGTGTTGTTGACATTTCAATACAAGTTGTTGACATTTTCAACTTTTATTTTTCTACGATTACAGAAATGAAATGACGATAATACCCCCTAGTTAACATAATCTACTTGCAGTTGACATTTCGAAAATTTTGTGGATGAGTGGCTGAAAATGCATCTCAATTCTCAATTAAGCTAAAAAATCTCAACCTAAAAGGACCCTATATGTAGAAACCTGGATAACTATTTACAAGATATACGTGTTTAACAAAAATGTATGAAATAATTAAAATGTTTCAAAAACTTTATACTTTTTCTACGTGCCACAACAAAATGTTAGGAATTCTTGTATTCATCTAATGAGCGCAGCTGAAATTGCAGACAAGAATAACAGATCTAGATTCATAATTATATTGTAAGTTGAGCACGTAATACACAACGAAACTAAATCTTACTTGTTGTGTCGTTTTCTTCTAAGATTGTATCATGCAAGTTGAATACACTACTATCGAGGTCCACGTGTATTCTGATCCGATCCAGGAACAATTCCTCGATACAATCGTTCTACAGAGAAAGCTAGGAAATCTTTTGTGAACGTAGCGCCGTTTTTCTCTCTTCGAAAATTAGGTTTTCTGTATCTTATGTTCTCTACAATAGAGCATATATATAATAGAATAATTATAACATTGGACCAAGCCCAATAGAATTATTTCCTATTAATCTAATCTAGCCCATTAATATTTCAATCTCCCACTTGGACTAGCATTAGATATAATACACATCTCTAACATTGTACCCTTGAGCGGATCAAAATACACATATAGTGTGACCCTTTAGGCCCTCATTATCGACGAAGATCTAATCGAAGTCTGCACAAAACTCCTAGACTGCATTGACAGCATAGCTCGATATATGAAGGACGTTTACATGAATTCGGTAAACAAGCCTTTACACAAAGTTTATAGTAATATCCTTTCATTCACGAACCACCCGATTGAGCCTAAGATTTATTATGTGTCATCCAAATAGCTCAATCACTTTATCTCATCTTTATTACATGACCCATTTGATCATATTCAATTACTTTAATCGAATATATCTTTGCATTGGCCAATGACTTAGTGGTCAAGTAATATAGAGAATTTTAGTGTTCTCTCGAATTTCTTATCAAGGAATGAATCTCATTCTTGGCCTAACTACCATTTCCATTTATCTTATGATGTACCCAACACAAGTCCGTGTCTCAATCATCTGAGGGGAGGGAAAGCGTTGTACAAGGTCAAAGCACACCACTCAACAAACAAAATGTGCAATGACATCAGATCCAAGGACTATTACATACTTCATGTACTAATAAACTATAGGCACTCAACAAAACAGTTTAATAGTAGGGTATACCAATACTCTCCAAAGTATACCATGTGTCCATCACGAGTATCTAATATCTCATAGTCGTGAGAACAACTACATTCTCGAAGAATGTGATGCAAACCCCATGCTAACCTATAACATATCATCAATATCCCATTCTTGATGATCATTGGTTAGGGCTATTTTAGAATTATACTATATCATTAATGTCTCACACCATTAACGACAATCATAATTCAAGGGAACAAATATTTAGAATAAATACAAACATCTTAAACAATTATTCCAATAAGTGCACAAAACCCATAGGAAATAAAATTTTCATATAATGTGATCAAGTAATATTGTCTCAACATAAAATGTTTCTAAGACATATAAAACTGTAACTCCCACTGATTCAAAGCCATCTACCAACATGCTTAACACCTAAGCTCTCAAAGTGCTTGTTGTGTTTTGCTATACATAACGGTTTGGTGAAAGGATCAGTCAAAATATCATCAGTGGGTACTCTTTCTAATTTTATGTTGCCTCTTTCAATTATTTCTCTGATCAAATGATATCTTCTGGGAACATGTTTGTTCCTGTTCGTAGCTCTGGTTTCTTTTGCTTGCGCAACAGCACCAGTGTTGTCACAATACAAAGGTATTACATTATTGGCACTCGGAATGACACCCAGTTCTTTAACGAACTCTAACAAGGCAACAACTTCTTTGGCAACTTCAGATGCAACAATATACTCGGCTTCGGTGGTGGAATCGGCAGTTGTACCTTGCTTGGAACTATTCCAACTCACTGCTCCACCATTGAGGACAAAAACATATCCAGACTAAGACTTATAGTTGTCATGGTCAGTTTAGAAACTAGCATCAGTGTACCCAGTAACTGATAACTCTAGTTGTCCACTATAGACTAAGAAATATTCTTTAGTCCTCCTAAGGTACTTAAGAATAGTCTTAACGGTTTTCCAATGTTTCTCACTGGGATTTTGCTAAAATCTGCCTGTCATGCTAAGCGCATAGGCCACATCTGGCCTAGTATAAATCATGGCATACATAATAGATCCTATAGCCGAAGCATACGTGATCATTTTCATGTTTTCTCTTTCTTTATCATTAGAAGGACAATCCTTCTTTGACAATACAATGACATGTCCCATAGGAAGAAAACCTTTCTTAGAATTCTCCATTGAGAAGCGCCTTAGCAACTTGTCTATGTAAGTGGATTGTGATAATCCTAACATCCTATTTGGTATATCTCGATAGATCTTAATTCCAAGGATATAGGAAGCATCACCTAGATCTTTCATCATAAAAGAACTAGACAACCATTCTTTCACGGATTGCACTATGGAACGATCGCTTCCCATAATCAAGATGTCATCAACATATATGATAAGGAAGACAACGTTACCATTCTCGCGTTTACTATAAACACATGGGTCCTCTTTACTTCTGACAAAACCAAACGATTTGATTGTTCCGTCAAAACAAATATTCCAACTCCTGGAAGCTTGCTTAAGTCCATAGATGAACTTCTTTAGCTTGCACACTGCAATCGGCCTTTCTTTCGATACAAAACCTTCAGGTTGTGTCATATAGACATCACCTTCTAATTCTCCATTGAGAAATGTGGTTTTGACATCCATTTGCCAAATGTCAAAATTGTAGTATGCAACAATTACAAGTAATATCCTAATGGACTTGATCTTAGCAACTGGCTAAAAGGTTTAATCATAGTCAATGCCTTCGCGCTGACTATAACCCTTTGCCACTAACCTAGCCTTGTAGGTTTGTACTTTGCCATCTGCATCTCTCTTCTTTTTGAAGATCCATTTGCAACCTATGGGGTAAACCCCATCTGGCAAGTCAACTAGTTCCCAGACTAAGTTGAAGTACATCGAGTCCATTTCAGATATCAAGGCTTCAAGCCACTTCTCTCGATCGGTGTCTGACACCACCTCAGTATAGGTCTTAGGCTCATCATCATCTAAATCAACTTCATCATCTTGGTTCTCAACCATTAGATTTAGTCTCTCAGGTGCACGAAGAATCCTTCTAAGCCTATTGAGTTGGTTTTGCTCTGGTTCAGGCTGTTTATTCTGTATGTGAGAAGGTTCAGGAATATCACTATGATCTTCTTGAGGTAGAGGTGGTGCAACTATTGTATCATCTTGTCTTTGATGCATCTCATTGTCTTGAGGTGGTCCTTCGAGAGTCTCTCTAAGGTCATCTCTAAGAATAATTTCCCCTCTCAATAGATCATCAAAAACTCTCACTGAGTTATTGTCCAATCCAGTGGATAATACCTCATCCTCATTGTTAACTTGTGGTTCTTGAATTTCTTCAAGATCTACTGTATTTTGACCTTGTTCCTTGCAGACATAACTGTCTTCAAGGAACGTCACATTCCTTGATGTTATTACCTTGTGATTTTCAGGACAGTAGAAATCGTATCCTCTAGTTTGTTTAGGATATCCCACAAGGTAACACTTCTCACTTTTAGATTCCATCTTATCAGTCATTTGTTTCTTAACAAAAGCTGGACAACCCTAGGTCCGCATATAGTTAAGACAATGCTTTTTGCCATACCATAACTCATATGGTGTTTTCTCAACTGATTTAGATGGAACTCTATTCAGAATGTAAATAGCAGTCAATAAAGCATGACCCCAGAGAAATAAAGGAAGACTAGCTAAACTCATCATTGATCGAACCATATCTAATAATGTTCGGTTTCTCCTTTCAGATACTCCATTCATTTATGGTGTACCAGGAGGTGTCCAGTCCGACTGAATTCCATGCGATTTCAAGTAATCAAGAAATTCTCGGCTCAAGTATTCCACTCCTCGATCTGATCGAAGAGTTTTGATACTTTTCTCAAGTTGTTTCTCAACTCCACACTTAAACTCTTTAAATTTCTCAAAGGCCTCAGATTTGTGTTTCATAAGATACACATATCCATACCTTGTCAAATCATCAGTGAAAGTAATGGAGTACGAATAACCACCTTTAGCTTGAGTTGGAACGGTCCGCACACATCTGTGTGGATCAACTCTAGCACATCATTAGCACGCTCCCCTTTCCCAGAAAGTGGCTTATTAGTCATCTTTCCTTTGAGACAGAATTCACAAGCACCATATGATTCAAAATCAAATGAATTTAGATAGGGTAACTTTCTCAATCTCGCTATCCTTTTTCTCATTGATATGACCAAGTCTACAATGCCAAAGATAAGTAGCATTATCCGTATTACATAGTTTAAGTCTTTTATTTTGCATATTGAGAATATCCCGTTTGCATTCAAGCATATATAATCCATTCTCTAAAGAGCCAGTTCCATAACACAATCCACTATTAGCAAACGAGCATCTGCTGTTTGCAAACTGGAAGGAAAAACCTTCGATGTCCAACATCGGAATGGAAATAATATTCTTTGAAATAACTATAACAAAATAACAATTATGTAAATCTAGTCTATGTCCTGAGGGAAGATCTAATCTATAAGTTCCCACGCGTTCGGCAACAACTTTTGCTCCATTTCCAACACATAGGTCTACATCCCCAGGCCTCACTTTCCTGCTGTCAATTAAACCTTGCACATTATTACAAATGTGTGAACCACAATGGTATCCAATACCCAGGATTATGAGTTATTCATAGACATATTTATCTCAATAACAAACATAGCTGAGCTCCCACTCATTGCACCCTGTGCCTTGAGTTTTGGGCAGTCTCTCTGCCACTCCGTGAAATTTGACCTAGTCAATTTGTTTGTTTCCATCATACACTTATAAGATAAGTTTGACATATTATCTGAAAAGAAAATAAAACGAAAAGCAAATTAGAAAAGCATACAAAGATCACATTCGCGTCACTAATCAAACAAGGGTTTATCGTATTGATTAGCTCTGATAAGTCGTATTCTAGGCCTTGGTTACTGGTCAGTATGATGTGCATAATTGAATTATATCTGCAGAACAGTTGCTTAAGTGTGCAGGTTGAGTGTTCTAGCCAGTAGGCAAAGTTTCGGATACTTCAGGTGAAAAGGGCATCAGGATATTGCTATCCTGACCAGTATGCATGCCAAAAAGGCTCGAGATGGAGAAGAAGGATAGCTGGGAAGATCAGCCGCAAGCAAGGGGGCAAAAGAGTCATTTCATGTTTGAAGTCTACCCTAAAAATCAAGAGAGGCCTCCCTATAAAAGGAAGCCACTTGGAGAGAGAATCATCATCAATTTGTTAGTTAACTCCTACGCTTAGTTAGCAATCTCTCTTCGGTAGATCACTCCTTCAGCATTATCCTTCGTAATTCTCGTTCCTCGCCACAGCCATGGTCACTTGAAGATCATCAGTTCGCCGGAGTTCCATTCTCTCGTTCCAGTCAGCGTGTCTCACAGTGTCAACAGTTTCATCGCCCGGAGTGGTAAACAATCTTTATTGCTTTCTTAGTTAATCGCATTCTGTTTTCTTACGATTGGATTTGTTGCACTTTGAATATTTGCTTACTTTGAAGTCTTAGGTGTGATCCAAACGTTTTATTGAATATGAAGTTGTTTTCCAGCATCAGTTCATGTTTGTTTTCGCTTCTTTCTGCCTAGATAGCTTAGATCTAGCTGTTACGGTAATTTCCAGTGTGGAATCGCATGTTTTAACTTCTGTAGTTAATCTCTCTGAGTTTGCAAGTCTAGATAGCTGTTAGATTTTAGATCTGAATTAGTTAAGTGTGAAAACCCAGTTTACATGATTTCTGCCACCCTGCATGTTGGCCAGTAAGCATTACTGCAGTTTCAGTGTTCGATCTTTTGATTTGAAGTTTTAATTGTAGATCTGTGTTCTTGAAGTTGTTAATCTGTGTTTTTATGGTGATGAATCTGGTTTTGCTGATCTGATTTGATTTGTGTTGAAGAAGACAACATCTCCATCCAAGTTTGGGACCACTTTTACTTTTTAGTTACTTTTTGCTTTTGTCCTTTACTTTTTCTACCTTTTCAGGCGGTACCCTACAGATCTGTCCGTCTAGTCACCTAACTACCTCTTTTCCTCTAATATTCCGTTTAGCTTTTTATAGTAATCCCGTACCTTACACATTTTTTCAGAGACATAATGTCCCCTACTCTCACGTACACAGCTGCTTATCAAACGTCTCTCACACCTCCTAGTCAGTAGAGAACCACCTTAAATTCCAGCCTAGATAAGTCTCAACCCAAAGCGTGGTAGCTAACCAAACCTTTCCAGAACATCACCACAATTCCCAAAATGCATTCATCTCTGTGGGATTCGACCCTTACGTCCACTATACTAGCCAGTAGAAGTGGGTTGAGGATTATTGATATTCAGGTTCAGGATTAGCAGGGACTTCCATACTAATCAGTAGGATACACCCTTTGCTTGAAACGACACCTGCACAAACCTGCTCTTTCAAATGGCGCCGTTGCCGGGGATGAATGGCGTTATTAACTGTTATTGTGAGTGATACTTTGGCGTATATACTGTGCATAATTTTTCTCTTTTCCTTTCGTTTCAGTTTATGAGCAGCAGCTCGGCTCCTGACCATCGGGGACCGAAGATACTCCAGCGAGGGACTATACTCGTGACCACTCGTTCTGGCCTGTCAACAACTTTGTCTGACTTAGGTTCGAGTAGTGACGAGGAGCAATACACCATAGAAGGACCAATACCGGAAGAGATACCAAGGATAGAGGGAAACCCGAGAAGGATGGCCGCTCAAGCAGAAGAAGATCCTGAGATCGGGACGCTGAACGCGCATACCGAGGGAGAACCACCTCAAGCCATAGTTGTGACCCCAGGGCAAACTGCCTGTGATGTGAAGCCTCATGTGATCGCAATTCTGCCTACATACTGCGGGAAGAGTTACGAAGGGCCGTATGAGTTCCTTCATGAGTTTTGTAAAATTTGTAGGGCACAGAGAAGGCCAGCAGGAGCGACTGAGGATGATTATAGACTGAATTCCTTGCCGTTCGTACTGAAAGGGGAGGCTAACACCTGGTTCATGCGCCTGCCCCCCGACTCCATTGAGAGTTGGGCTGATTTCAAGTCAGTATCCCTAGGCGAGTTTTTCCCGTCATCCAAGACATGCGCGCTGAAAAGGGAAATAACTACTGTGAAGCAAGGGTACGATCAACCTTTGAGTGATTATTGGGCGAGGTATATGGGCCTTTTAGATGCATGTCCCAATCATCGTTTGGCGGACATTGAGATACATCATACCTTCGATGAGGGGACGAACATAACAACCAAGGACCTGGCCAATTCGTTGTCGGGTGGAAGCTTCACGCAGCTACGGGTCAGCGAAGCGAAGAGGGTCCTAAGGAAACTACTGAGTGCGAAGAAGGAGTATGACCATTCAAGAGATGGATACAACCGAGAAAGGGTTGCAAGTGCCTCGTCTACTGACCAGGAGTAGAAGCTTGAACAGAAGATGGATTTGAAGATGGATGAGCTGAAGAAGTCACTCTTGAGTGCAATCGAGAAGAATACACCGCCGACTTCCCCAGTTGGGAACTACAAGGGTGCAGAACAGGAAAACCAAGAACCGAGCTATGATCAGCCAAACAACTCGGTCAGTATGGAGCAGGCTAATGCTGCCGGGTATTTTAACTCAAATGGGAATTGGATCCAGGGGAGACAATGGGACGCACCATGGAGGGATCACCCAAATTTTCGATGGGGAGATGAGAACCAAAATCAAAACCAAGGTCAAGGTCAGAACCAATATAACCCCCACTCGAACCAAAACCCCAACTGTGGGCCAGCAAACCCGGACCACCAGTTCAACTGGTCAGGAAGGAACCCACAACACCAAAACCCAAACCCTGTCTACATACCACCACACCAGAGAAACTTCCAAAATTACCAAAATCAGCCGAATCAAGCATCCCAACACCATCAGAACCAAAATCATTTCCAAAACCAGAACCAGAACTAATATCACCAAGACCAGTATAATCAATACCCACCTAACCAGAACCAGCAAAACTTCCAAAATTTCCAGCCCAACCAAAGTTCCCAGTATGACCAACACCAAGGCCCAAATCAGTCACAATATTCCAACGGGACCAGACGATCCATGGAGAACATGATGGGAGAATTGCTCGCGTCGCAGCAAGGTATCAAGGGCGAGTTGCAATCCCACAACGAAGTAGTGCAGGGGATGCAAAATGCCCAGAAGGAACATAAAGCGAACATGAATATGATGAATAGGCAGTTGGCCCAGCTGGCCAGTTCGGTGGGTGATTTGAAAGGAAATGCAGGGAAACTCCCGTCTACAGTTCAAATACCCGAAAAGGCGAATGTGAGTAAGGTTACATTGAGGTCAGGAACTACTTATGATGGACCTCGACCGAAACAACCAAGTGGAGAGCCGAGTGGAACGAAGATAGGGGCGACACCATCTCAGTGGAAGAGCTTAATAGATCCATACCTCGGATACAAGACCCATTTTCTTTGGGGAGACGCCATGTGGAGGAGGTGAACCCGAGAACGTACAAGTCAGGAAGGAACCCCATCAAGAGGTAGAATCCAGAATGGAGGCTCAGTTCCAGAATTTTCCCAAGGAAGATTCCAAGGAGGTTAATGAGGGACCGGTAGGGGAGAGAAAGGGGGAGAAACCATTCCCTTTCCGCTTTGTTACAAAAAGAAAGAAGGAGAACCCGGTGGATTACTTGTCGATTTTTAGGAAATTAGATGTCACCATACCATTCCTCCAAGCCGTGAAGCTACCCCCTCTTGGGAAATTCATTAAGGAGTTCATAGCCGGGAAAGCCCAGGAGGATGGGAAGATCATGGTGGAAGGGATAGCGTCGGTGATTGTGCAGTAAAAACTACCACCCAAGAGAGCCGACCCAGGTATGTTCACTCTACCCATAATGTAGGAGATGTAAAAGTCGAGCATGCAATGTGTGACCTGGGGGCATCTATAAATGTTATGCCATTGTCAATCTATAACCGATTGAAGGGAGTTAGATTGTCGAGTACTAGGGTGTTGACTGATAGGTCATGCATAAGTCCTGAGGGTGTTTTATAGAATGTGTTGATTAGAGTGCATGATTTTACCTACCCTGCTGACTTTTATGTGATTAAAATGAGTGAGTCCGAGGCTAGGGAATCTAGTGGCATATTGTTAGGGAGACCATTTTTGAGAACGGCCAAGACAATAGTAGACATGGCTGAGGGGACAATTTGCATTGATTTCCATGGGGAAAAATTTACTTTTGATATCAATGAGGCCATGAAGAAGCCTATTGATTCTAAAAACTTATGCTATGTTGATGTGATTGACCCCTTAGTCCAAGATTTTCTTGAGACCGAACTATTGCAGGAGAAACTTCAAGCTTTAGATGTGTATGAGCAGGCTGACGTAGAAGCTGCTGCATGGTGTGATCTGATCAGTAGCCAAGGGTTGACTGATGAAGAAACAGAAGGAGCGATCAAGGAATTTTGCCAGAAATCAGAGTTCATTGGAGCCGCAGGGGCTCAGCTACCAGCTAGTATAGAGGAACCCCCAGGGGGGAATTAGAAAAAGAAGGAGAAGCTGAAAGAAACCCTCTACCCGAAGACACACTTCCACCCCAAGTCGAGCTGAAGAAACTGCCATCGAATCTGAAGTATGCTTTCCTCGGAGAGGAGAACTCATATCCAGTGATCATCAGTAGCAGCCTTACAAAGGAATAAGAGGCGAGGCTACTGACTGTGCTGAGCAAGAATAAGAAAGCGATTGGATGGAGTCTTACAGATTTGGTGGGGATAAGCCCCGACGTCTACATGCACCATATTAGGCTGGAGGAAGGAGCAAAAGCGCATCGAGATGCTCAAAGGAAGGTAAACCCTAACATGCGAGAAGAAATATTGAAGGAAATCTTGAAATTGTTGTCGCTAGGGATTATCTATTCAGTGCCGGACAGTGAGTGGGTCAGCCAGATCCACATGGTTCCAAAGAAGTCGGGAATCCAAGTCGTTCAAAATGAGAGGAATGAGCTGATCCCAACGAGGCTAGTCACGGGTTGGCGAATGTGCATCGATTACCGAAAGCTGAACAATGCAACGAGGAAGGACCATTTCCCTTTGCCTTTCATCGACCAAATGTTGGAGAGACTAGCTGGTAAGAAGTACTTTTTGCTTTTAGGATGGATACATCGGATATTTCCAAATTTACGTGGATCCTGAGGACCAGGACAAGACTACATTCACTTGCCCATTCGGAACCTATGCATACAGACGCATGCCTTTCGGCCTATGCAACGCTCCAGGTACGTTTCAAAGATGTATGATGAGCATATTCTCCGATCTAATTGAGGACTGTATAGAGATATTTATGGATGACTTTACGGTCTACGGAGATTCTTTTGACTCATGCCTCCATCACTTAGACATAGTTCTCGAAAGGTGTCAAGCAAAGAGTTTGGTTTTGAACTTTGAGAAGTGTCATTTTATGGTCACCGAGGGGATTGTTCTAGGACACGTGGTCTCAGAGAGAGGAATCCAGGTGGATCGAGCCAAGGTGGACATTATATCCAAATTGCCGTTTCCTACTGATCAGAAGGGGATAAGGGGCTTTCTGGGCCACGCCGGATTTTATCGAAGATTTATCAAGGATTTCTCCAAGATCGCCAACCCCTTACCCGACTTCTTCAGAATGAAGTGGAGTTCGTTTTTGATGAGCAATGCAAGGCTGCTTTCAACCTTCTCAAGGAAAAGCTGATATCCGCACCTATCATACGGGCTCCTGACTGGGACTATCCTTTCGAAGTAATGTGTGACGCCAGCCACTATGCAGTGGGAGCCGTACTGGGTCAGAAGATCGATGGGAAGAGATACGTAATTTTTTATGCATCTAAGACTCTGAATCAAGCCCAGCGGAATTACGATACCACTGAAAAGGAGATGCTGGCAGTGGCGTATTCTTTCGAGAAGTTCCGGCCATACTTGTTGGGATCCAAGGTCATCGTATATACTGACCATGCAGCGATTAAGTATCTGATTACCAAGAAAGAATCAAAACCCCGTTTGATCTGATGGGTACTCTTGTTACAAGAATTTGATTGGGAAGTGGAAGATAAGAAATGAGTCGAGAACAAGGTGGCGGACCATTTGAGTAGAATAGTGCAAGATGGAAACAGCGAAGAGGTGCACGACAAGTTTCTAGAGGAGCATTTATGTAAGGTGATTTTTGAGATCAGGAAAATTGACTAGGAAGAAGTGATGAAGCTTACTAGCCAGTACGATACAGCAAGAGGGAAAGAAAAGGTACGGCAAGAACCATGGTATGTAGACCTAGCCAACTACCTAGTGACTGGAGAGCTTCCAGAAGTGTCGAGAATTACCAAGGCCCAAAGAATGAAGATTAAGAGTGAAGCAAAATACTACTTTTGGGACGACCCCTATCTATGGAGAGTGGGATCCGATCAAGTGATAAGGAGGTGCATTCCTGACTGGGAGCAGCGGGATGTCTTGATCCATTGCCATTCGTTGGCATGTGGAGGACATTTTGGGTCCAAGAAGACGGCAAGGAAGATTCTGGATAGCGGTTTTTATTGGCCAACCCTCAACAAGGATGCATAAGAATTCTGTAGAAGCTGTGAACGTTGTCAACTGATCGGAGGAATATCTGCCCGGGATGAAATGTCGCAGGTACCCATCATCGTTTGTGAGCTGTTCGACATAAGGGGAATAGATTTCATGGGGCCTTTTCCTTCATCCTATGGCAATCTGTATATCCTAGTCGCGGTGGATTACGTTTCCAAATGGGTAGAAGCAAAGGCCACGAGCACGTGTGAAGCAAAGGAGGTGGCCAAGTTCTTAAAGAGTCAGATCTTCAGCAGGTTGGAGTTCCGAGGGCGATCATATCTGATCAAGGTACACACTTTTGTAACCGTACAATTGAAGTTGTTATGAAAAAGTACGGTGTGCACCATAGACTTTCGAGCCCCTATCATCCGCAAGCTAATGGTCAAGCGGAGATTTCTAACCGAGAGATAAAGAAGATTCTAGAGAAGACTGTAAATCCTTCTAGGAAGGATTGGAGTGTGAGGTTAGAGGATGCTCTATGGGCCTATCGTACAGCCTATAAGACCCCCATAGGAATGTCCCCGTACCGGATCGTTTTTGGGAAGATGTGCCATTTACCGGTTGGAATTGAACACCGAGCATAATGGGCAGTACAGAAAGTGAATATGGATGCTACAGCCTGTGAAGAGGAAAGGAAGCTGCAGCTGCAGGAGTTGGAGGAACTCAGATTGGAATCGTTTGACTCAGCCATGTGGTACAAGGAGCGAACCAAATTGTGGCACGACAGGAATCTGAGGACCAAGGATCTCCATGTTGGGCAGAAAGTACTACTTTTCCAGTCAAGACTGAAGCTCATGCCTGGGAAACTCAAGTCGAAATGGACAGGGCCATATGTCATCACCTCACTCCGTTCCAATGGAGCAGTAGGAATTTCAGGGAGTCCTTCTAACTCTGAACCTTTTATTGTGAATGGGCTTATGCTAAAAGTATTTAGGGACAATAGTGATGTGACGGTAGTGGATGAGATCCCACTGCAACCACATACTCAGGTTTCATACTGACCGGTAGGATGGGGATATGAATTCCACTAGGCTAGCTCCTTTAGCGTAATGTACATATGCTGGCAAAGTAGAATCCCAATTTTCCTAAGGAAGATGTAAATATGGTACATATGTGGTAGTTAATTAATTTGAACCTTTGCATGCTAGTTAGTTTTAAGAAAAACCAAAAATATTTTTCGGACCTCAAATATTAATTGGGAGTACGTACTGACCATCAGAATACCATTTTGGTGAAACTCTTATTTTATTTAAGTGTCCTTTTTACTTTATTTCTAATCTAGGAAATATAGGGGGAAATCATTAAGGGACGAATTTGAATTTGTGGACTTTTTCCAGCTTTTGCAGGGTGGCAGCGACTGGAAGGGGCGAGTGAGCAGAGAGACTGGACACGCCGACCAATCAGGACTCAGTATTCTCAACCGTCTCTCCCTCAAAATGACGCGATTTGGAACCGCCTATAACCGGTCGCAAACCCATAACTGCCATATTCCAACCCATAACCAGCCGTCTCCCCCATTTTTCACTTCACAATTTCACTCTTCATTTTTTTTCTCTCTGCAAAATTTCCACCGTCACTCCACAAACACCAAACCCCACATTATACCCGGAATTTCACAGATCTAAGCCATGGGAAAGAAAGCATGGGCAACAAAAATCAAACCCACTTCAAACCGCCGGGAAGAGGTCCCAGAAACACAACAGCCGCGAGAAGAACCACCGTCCACCCAACCACCGCCGAACCCACAACCATCAGAGCCGGCTCCGCAAGCACCAGCGATGATCTCTTTAGACGCAATGGCTGAGTTTCTTAGGCTGCAAGATTCGACCAGAAATTGGGCGGCGGAGTTGGCAAATTTCAGCCGAATTGGAGGACAGGGGAGCGTGACCGGAACAAGCCCGGCAGTAACCGCATCAGAGACAAGCGCGCAGCCCACGGCACAACCTCCACAAGAAGAGGAATCTCCCACTGAAGCCGCACCGTCAGAACCCTCGGAACCCTCTCCGAGCCACCAAGAGACATAGCCCATGAATGTTAATCCTATTGCGGCCTATTAAGATTCTGATCCAGAAGAAAGGAAGGAAAGGCTGAGGAAGGAGAAGTAAGGCCAAGAGGGAAGAAGTGCAGCTGAGAAGACGCCGGTTGCAGAAACCGTCCATCACGAAGTGGCTAGAGGGGAGATAGATCTGAATGAGACGGCCAAGAAGCAGGGCCTAATGACCGATGAGGAATTTCAGGCTATTTTAGATGATGTCAATCGGATGGAAGATGACATTGCCGCGGTGGCTGAGGGGAGAGTGGTGAGTATAAAGAGGCGGAAGAAACAGAAGCAACACCAGAGATACCAAAACCAGTAGCACCTCCGGTGACTAAACCGAAGGTAGTCAAGAGGAAGTTGGTGTTGAAGGGAGACCCTAGGGCAGAACAGATGATAAGTCGTATTCTAGGCCTTGGTTACTGATCAGTTTAATGTGCATAATTGGAATATATTCTGCAAAATAGTTGCTAAAGTGTGCAGGGAAGTGTTCTAGCCAGTACGGGAATGTTCGGAGAATTCAGGTGAAAAGGGCATCAGAATGTTGCTATACTGGCCATTATGCATGCCAAAAAGGCTCGAGATGGAGAAGAAGGATTGCTGGGAAGATCAGCCACAAGTAAGGGCAAAAGGGTCATTTCGCGAAGAGAGTCTACCCTAAAAATCAAGGGCAAGCCTCCCTATAAAAGGAAGCCACTTAGAGAGAGAAAGGATCATCAACTTTAGGAAAAACACTCTTAGTTAGAGTAGTTCTCTCTCGGCAGATCAGTCCTTCAGCCTAGTGTTTCATATTCTCGTTCCTCGCCACAACCATGGTCACCTGAAGTTCCAGAAGTCCGCCGGAGATTCGCCTTCCACCGTTCCTGCCAGTTTATTTCGTAGTCGTAGCAGTTTCATCGCCTGGAGTGGCAAAACAATCTTTATTCGCTTTCTTAGTTAACCTTTACTTGTTTTCTTTCGTTGGATCTGCTGCATTTTCAGTACTTATCATCCTTTGAAGTGTTTTGTTGATATCCAAACGTTTTATGCAATGAAGTTGTTTTTATGCATCTCTTTCTGTTCAAATCTATTTCATTCTGCCTAGGTAGCTTAGATCTAGTTGTTGCAGTAATTTCTAAGTGTTGGAAGCATGATTTCATTTGGAGTTGTTCGATCCGTGATTTGTTAGTTCAGTGGCTGTTTAGATTTATTTTCCAGAAGTGTCTTAGTGTGAAATTCGAGTTTACGTTATTCTGCCACCTTGCATGTTGCCCAGTAAGCGTAATTTCAGTTTCGTTAGTTTAATCTTTTGATTTGGAGTTTAGATTGTAGATCTGTTTTTTGTAAAGTTGTTAATCTGCATTTCTCGTTCATGGAACTTGAGTTGTTTGATTTGTGTTCAGACTTGTTGGAGAAGACAATGTCCACATCCAAATTTGGGACCACATTTACTTTTTAGTTACTTTTTGCTTTTGTCCTTTACTTTTCCTTACTTTTCAGCTGTTACTTTTCAGACCGGTAGGCCTAGTCATCTAACTACCTATTTTTCCTCTGATATTCTGTTTAACCTTTTATAGTAAACTAGTACTTTCCATATACTTCCTGAAAACCATGTTCCCCACTTTCCACGTACACAGCCGCCTGTCCAACACCTTTCCCACCTCCTAGTCAGAAGTGTACCACCTTAAATTCCATCCTAGATAAGTCTCAACCTAAAGTATGGTAGCTAACCAAGCCTTTCCAGAATATCACCACAATTCCAAAACGCATTCGTATCTGTGGGATTCGACCCTTACGTCCACTATACTAGCCAGTAGAAGTGGGTTGAGGATTATTGATACCAGGTTCAGGATTAGTAGGGACTTCCATACTGATCAGTAGGATACATCCTTGCTTTAATGACACCTGCACAAACCTGCTCTTTCAAATGGCGCCGTTGTCGGGGATGGATGGGGTTATTAGTAGCTATTGTGCGTGATACTTTGGCGTATATATTGTGGATAACTTTTTCTCTTTCTTTTTATTTCAGTTTATGAGAAGCAACTCGGCTCCTGACCAGTGGAGGCCGAAGATACTTCAGCGAGGATCTATACTCGTAACCACTCGATCCGGCTTGTCGACGGCTTTGTCTGACTTAGGTTCGAGTAGTGACGAGGAGCAATACACCATAGAAGGACCAATATCGGAAGAGATACCAAGGATAGAGGGAAACCCGAGAAGGATGGCCGCTCAAGCAGAAGAAGATCCTGAGATCGGGACGCTGAACGCACATACCGAGGGAGAACCACCTCAAGCCATAGTTGTGACCCCAGGGCAAACTGCCTGTGATGTGAAGCCTCATGTGATCGCAATTATGCCTACATACTGCGGGAAGAGTTACGAAGGGCCTTACGAGTTCCTTCATGAGTTTTGTAAGATTTGTAGGGCGCAGAGGAGGCCAGCAGGGGTGACCGAGGATGATTACAGATTGAAGGCTTTACCGTTCGTTTTGAAAGGGGAGGCAAACACCTGGTTCATGCGCCTGCCCCCCCGACTCCATTGAGAGTTGGGCCGATTTCAAGTCAATATTCCTAGGTGAGTTTTTCCCGTCATCCAAGACAAGCGCGCTAAAGAGGGAAATAACTAGTGTGAAGCAAGGGTACGATGAACCCTTGAGCGATTATTGGGCGAGGTATATGGGCCTTTTAGATGCATGTCCCAATCATCGCATGGCGGACATTGAGATACATCATACCTTCTATGAGGGGATGAACATAATAACCAAGGACCTAGCCAATTCGTCGTTGGGAGGAAGCTTCACGCAGCTACGGGTCAACGAAGCAAAGAGGGTCCTAAGGAAGCTACTGAGTGCGAAGAAGGAGTATGACCATTCAAGGGATGGATACAACCGAGAAAGGGTTGCAAGTGCCTCGTCTACTGACCAGGAGCAGAAGCTTGAACAGAAGATGGATTTGAAGATGGATGAGCTGAAGAAGTCACTCCTGAGCGCAATCGAGAAGAATACACCGCCGACTTCCCCAGTTAGGAACTACAAGGGTGCAGAACAGGGAAACCAAGGACCGAGCTATGATCAGCCAAACGATGTGGTCAGTATGGAGCAGGCTAATGCTACCGAGTATTTTAACTCAAATGGGAATTAGATCCAGGGGAGACAACGGGACGCACCATAGAGGGATCACCCAAATTTTCGATGGGGAGATGGGAACCAAAATCAAAACCAAGGTCAAGTTCAGAACCAATATAACCCCCACTCGAACCAAAACCCCAACCGTGGGCCAGCAAACCCGGACCACCAGTTCAACTGGTCAGGAAGGAACCCACAACACCAAAACCCAAACCCTGTCTACATACCACCCCACCAGAGAAACTTCCAAAATTACCAAAATCAGCCGAATCAAGCACCCCAACACCATCAGAACCAAAATCATTTCCAAAACCAGAACCAGAACCAATATCACCAAGACCAGTATAACCCTCCTGGCCAGTATAACCAATACCCACCTAACCAGAACCAGCAAAACTTCCAAAATTTCCAGCCCAACCAAAGTTCCCAGTATAACCAGCACCAAGGCCCAAATCAGTCACAATATTCCAACAGGACCAGACGATCTATGGAGGACATGATGGGAGAATTGCTCGCTTCGCTGCAAAGTATTAAGGGTGAGTTGTAATCCAACAATGAAGTGGTGCAGGGGATGCAGAGTGCCCAGAAGGAACATAAGGCGAATATTGATATGATGAATAGGCAGTTGGCCCAGCTGGCCAGCTCGGTTGGTGATTTGAAAGGAAATGCAGGGAAACTCCCGTCTACAGTCCAAATACCCAAAAAGGTGAATGTGAGTAAGGTTACATTGAGGTCAGGAACTACTTATGATGGACCTAGACCGAAACAACCAAGTGGAGAGCCGAGTGGAACGAAGATAGGGGCGACACCATCTCAGTGGAAGGGCTTAATAGATCCATACCTCGGATGCATGACCCATTTTTCTTGGGGGAGACGCCATGTGGAGGAGGTGAACCCGAGAACGTACTGGTCAGGAAGGAACCCCATCAAGAGGTAGAATCCAGAACGGAGGCTCAGTTCCAGAATTTGCCCAAGAAAGACTCCGGGAAGGCTGTTAAGGGACCGACGGAAGGAACTAAAGGGGAGAGGCCGTTCCCTTTCCGCTTTGTTACAAAAAGAAAGAAGGAGAACCCGGTGAATTACTTGTCGATTTTTGGGAAATTGGATGTCACCATACCATTCCTCCTAGCCGTGAAGCTACCCCCTCTTGGGAAATTCATTAAGGAGTTCATAGCCGGGAAAGCCCAGGAGGATGGGAAGATCATGGTGGAAGAGATAGCGTCAGCAATAGTGCAGGAGAAGCTACCGCCCAAGAGGGCCGATCCAGGTATGTTCACTCTACCCATAATTATAGGAGATGTAAAGGTGGAACATGCAATGTAGTATCTGGGAGCATCTATAAATGTCATGCCATTGTCAATCTATAACCGGTTGAAAGGAGTGAAGTTGACAAGCACTAGGGTATTAATCCAACTGGCTGATAGGTCATGCATAAATCCTGAGGGTGTGTTAGAAAACGTGTTGGTGAGAGTGCATGATTTTACTTATCCTACTGACTTTTATGTGATCAAGATGAGTGAGTCTGAAGCTAGGGAGTCTAGCGGTATATTGTTAGGGAGACCGTTTTTTAGGACAGCTAAGACAATCGTTGACGTGGCTGAGGGGACGATTTGTATAGATTTCCATGGGGAGAAATTTACTTTTGATATCAATGAGGCCATGAAGAAGCCTATCGATTCTGAAAATCTATGCTATGTTGATGTAATTGACCCCCTAGTCCAAGATTTTCTTGAGACCGAATTATTGCAGGAAAAACTCCAAGCGTTGGATGTGTATGGACAGACTGATGTAGAAGTAGCTGCATGGTGCGATCTGATCAGCAGCCAATGGTTGACTGATGAAGAGATAGAAAAAGCAATTATGAACTTTTGTCAGAAATCAGAATTTATTGGAGCCGCATGGGCTCAACTACCAGCCAGTACAGAGGAATTCTCAGATGGTGAATTAGAAAAAGAGGGGGATGCTGCAAAAAACCTTCTACCCGCAGACACACTTCCCCAACAAGTTGATTTAAAGAAAGCGGCCAACAACAAGCCTCGGTGAGACCCTTTTCAAGCCTCCGAGATGAAACCCCAGAAATACAACCACCGACTGAAGAGTGGCCGCCAAACCCGCAACCGCAACCACAAGAGCCGATTCCTCAGGCTCCGGCGATGATTCCCTTGAACGAACTGGCGGAGTTCCTCAGGCAGCAGGACCCAAATAAAGATTGGGCGGCTGTGTTGGCGAGTTTTAGCCAAATCGGAGGCGGATCAAGCATGACCGGAGGAACCCCGATAGTACCTACCCCAGAAACAAATGTTCAACCCACAGTGCACCCACCGACTTCCATTCCAACTTCCTCAACAATCCCACCAGAAAAGAAATCTCCCTTGACGACCGCACCATCAGAATCCTCAAAACCCTCCCCGACTCGCCAACAAATCGAACCAATGGATGTTGACCCTCTTTCTGCCTATTATGACTCTGACCTAGGGGAAGGCGAATGGAAAGCAAGCGGGGAGCAGAAGAGCCGGGAGGAAGAAGATGAATCGGAGAGAACACCGGTAGCGGAACTCGTTCCCCAAGAAATGGAAAGGGAGAGGATAGATCTGAACGAAACGGCCAGAAAGAAAGTCCTTATGACTGATGAGGAGTTTGAGGAGCTTTTGAACGAGGTAACCAGGATGGAAGATGGCACTGCCAAGATGGCTGAGGGTCTGGACCTCGCATCGGAGGCAGTAGGAGAGAGTGAAGAAGCTGGTACAAGGAACGACCCAGAAGGCCTAGCCCACCAGCCAGTAGACAAGGTGGAAGAGAAACAGACCGAAGAGGAAGAGCCGAAGTCGGTGACTCCCCAGCCAGAAGCAGGGGAGAGTGATACACAAATCGAGGAGAAGGATACCGAGGTACAACCAGTGGAACCAGAGCAGGTGGTACCACCAGTATTGAAACCAAAAACAGTTAAAAGAAAATTGGTGTTGAAAGGTGATCCAAAGGAAGAACGGCCGAAGCCAAAGAGAGTCTCGCAAAGATGCCTCGGGAAATGGACATCCAGCAAGGCAGGAGCAAACACGGCAGCAAGTTTGGAAATCTCTAGTGAAGACGACAGGGCTACTCCTACAAAACCTGGGGAGGAATCCTTGTCAGCTACCAACTTGAAAGATGCCTCGACAGCAACCGAGGTGGTTTCACCCACGCCGAGTGAACAGAGAGAAGAAACTGACACGATGGCTGAGGGTCTGGACCTCGCATCGGAGTCAGTAGGTCACCCAGAGCCAGGAGATGACAGTACCCATATCCGCTTGGAGACCCAGTCTACTACCCAGAAGGAGCCTTCAACACCAACAGAGGAGAGACCGGAGGAAAATGAAGACGGAGATGAGGATAGATACCGCAAGGAGAGGAAAAGGAAGGGGAAAGCCCCTGTTAAGAAGAAACCAAGCAGCAAGAAGCAGCAAGAAGCAGCGTACGGTCAACACCGGCATCGCCATCACAAAGTCAGATCAGAGAGCCCCACCGCGCCGAAATGAGCCGCGTGACAGTGAGTATACCGCAAGTGAAGAATCGGGGTCAGAAAGCGACGTCTCCCTAGAGGACGAGGAGTATGGCGAGAAGCAGCTCCCACACAACCATCGAGAGTTGATGCATCCTCCCGTGGAAAGATTGAAGTACCGGCATTGGAAGGTGGAGCTCACTGACAAGCTAATAGAAGACATGAAGCACTTCATCACTAAAAAGCTTCAGGATGCGTTTGATGACAAGGACGACGGCAGGAAGCAGATTAAGAGTGGGAAGGTACTCTGTTTCCCAGCACTTGATGAATTGAATTCCCGTGAGCCTCTCTTGTTGTATTTGCGTGCGTTGGGTTTTGATTGGTTGTTGGAGAATGGGGATCCGAGTATACCTATAAGGCTGGCAAATGAGTTTTTCACTACCTTTAGATTCAAGGTCACTACGGATCTGGACGAAGAGTCCATAACCTTTAGGGTATTCGGAAGAGAGGTGAGCATGAGCTTGATTGAGTGGACGGTCAGATTGGGAATGTGTAGTTTAGAAGAGGCCAGAATGGAGAAGTAAGGAGAGGGGAATTCCCCGGAGGCACATCGAATTTGAGCCCAGGAAGCCTGGGAGGAACTTACTCACCCTGACGCAGGGCAGTTCAAGTCCACGATTTCCCGCTCCGTCCCCTTCAACAACCCAATTTTGCGTCTGGTACAACTTTACTTGGATTTTAATTTGTTGGGGCAATCAAATTCCGCCGTCCGAACTGTACCTCCTCTTGTGTGCTAAGCGCGGGAGGACAGTGCACCTGGGCTTTTGGACCGCATACCAGTGTCACCTCATCGCCACCCACCCAGCGAGGAACCTCTCCCTCTGCCATATATTGAAAGTTTTTGTCAGGAACAACATAGCTATCTCGGAGGGAGAGGACTTATCCCCCTTGACGATGGTCGACCCTCCTGGCCTCTTTGATACAACATTGTTCATCCGAACGAACACCGTTTACATGAGGCAGGGCATACCACGTTTCTACGCGATGGGAGAAGAAGCTATACCAGCCGGGAGAGCGACGACAGCCCAGGGAACACCAGCGCAGGAGTAGAGGCAGGAGAGGTTGGAAAAAGCAGTGGCGGAGTTAGCCGATGAAAATAGGAAAGCAAGGGCGGAGTTGAACCGTTTGGTAACTGTGATGGAAGGAATCTTGAACGAGTTGGGAACCGGGAAGTTGGTCCGTGAATCTGTACCGAGTGGCCACAGAGGCCGAACTAATGAACCACGAGTATCAGAGGAAGTAATACCCGAGACGAAAGAAGCAGAGCAGAAAGAAGAAGCAGAACAAGAGGAAGGAGATGCCGAAGAGTCGGCAGAATCAGGGAACAAGCAGTCTGAGAATGAGGAGGAACAACCGGAAGAACCACCTGCACCACAACCTGCCCCGCGAAGGAGCAGGAGGAACAAGTGACCACCACCTCACCTGACCAGTTAGTTTTCTTTTTATTTTCATTTTTTAGTTTTTCGTATTTTAATTGTGTTTTGCTGTTTGTTTAGGTAGTATAATTTGTGTATGTGCGCAAACCCCATTCATAACACTTAGCCTATTCTATAGTCTAAGTGTGAGAAGTAAAGGGTTTGCTATTGTGACGCATGTTCTGTTGTTTTTATGTTTTCATAAGCAAGTTGACTCACACTTAGCCCACGACGTGGTCTAAGTGTGAGAAGTTTATGTATATATGTGTTTTGTAATTGTTGGATTCTGCTTAGGTTTTAAACTCTCCCACTTAGCCTATTTTATAGTCTAAGTGTGAGAAGTTTTAGTTTTTAGCATGTCGTTTTGTTTGTCATGTTTGTGTGTCCACCGTACTGGCCATTACCTTTTCCACTTCACAGCCTTATCTGAGGGCAGACACTTGTGAAGTGGGAGGAGGGACGAAATGGCCAGTATGTGTACATGCGTGGGTTGTGTTTGTGTTAGTGTTTTGTTAGGTCTAGTTTTTTTTCTTTGATGTGTTGATTGGGCTTAAAACTCAACTGTCTTGAGATAACGGTAAGGGGAATTGAGGGAGATACGACATGCTGGAAAACAGAAACCACCCCCTTTAGTACCTCCTAGCCAGGATAGATGATGCGAGTATGAAAGAAAAGCCCATCCCCAGAGCCAAACACGAAAGCCCTCTTAAAATGTGAGTTATAAGCTTAAAGTGGAACCACTTTCCATAATATCCAGAAAAGAAAAGAGTGGCTGCCACAGAATGATTAGGGCGAAGTGACCGCGTGTGGCAAACACTGAAGGTAGTAGGAAACCCCCCCTTTAAAAAAAAAGAAAAAAAACTACCAGTAGAACCCCTTTTCCTAACCATATATACCCAGATATACACCCCTAGCCACTGGGACTGTGTGTATGCAAGGCATGGAAAACAACTGGCCAGAAAGGTGTGCAAGAAAGAAGAATTAAACTGGAGGGAAGATTGGGAAGCTTGAGAAGAAAAAAATGGTCTGAAATACTTGACCACAAAAAAGAAGGAATAAGGGTGGCGAAGCCACAAAAGAGAAAAATAAAAGAGAAAGAAGAAGAAGAAAGAATATGAGGAAAAATGGTCAGAAATACTTGACCACAAAAAAGAGGGAATAAGGGTGGCGAAGCCACAAGGAGCTACTGACCAGTTGGAGGTTAATGTCAGAAACACAGACCGAAAGAAGCAACAACCAAGAGCCCGAGTACACACAGTTCCCACGCACCAAATAAAGTGGAAATTTTTGAACCTTAGAGCCTTAGGAACATCCACCCCAAACACTACAACCAATAGCTCCGTTACAAACCTTAAAGCCCTTCAGTAGCTGCACGTGAGATCTAAGTCCGAAGCATCTGTGGTCTAGCATTTAGAGAGAACAGTCCTAACATTCCCAGAGAGGTATGAGTGACTGAGTGAACCTAGTGTTTGGCCGAAAGTTTGGGCGATCTTGACGAGCGGATATACTGACTGGGAGAGAAAAGGGGGGCGGCGGAAGTTCAAGGCTGTCTAAGGCCGGATTACACCTGATCCCGAGGGGAGGGATGGTTGAAAATATAGCCCAATTACTGTGTTAATGTGTCTAAGTGTTTTAGTTTTCTTTTATGTGTTTTGTCTTTGTTATGTGTTTTCTTTGCGTCATACTTCTTTTTGTTTGTTCTTCACGCTTGAGGACAAGCATGTGTTAATTGTGAGCAGTTTGATAAGTCGTATTCTAGGCCTTGGTTACTGGTCAGTATAATGTGCATAATTGGAATATATTCTGCAAAACAGTTGCTTAAGTGTGCAGGGAAGTGTTCTAGCCAGTACGGGAATGTTCGGAGAATTCAGGTGAAAAGGGCATCAGAATGTTGCTATACTGGCCATTATGCATGCCAAAAAGGCCCGAGATGGAGAAGAAGGATTGCTGGGAAGATCAGCCACAAGTAAGGGCAAAAGGGTCATTTCGCGAAGAGAGTCTACCCTAAAAATCAAGGGCAAGCCTCCCTATAAAAGGAAGCCACTTAGAGAGAGAAAGGATCATCAACTTTAGGAAAAACACTCTTAGTTAGAGTAGTTCTCTCTCGGCAGATCAGTCCTTCAGCCTAGTGTTTCATATTCTCGTTCCTCGCCACAACAATGGTCACCTGAAGTTCCAGAAGTCCGCCGGAGATTCTCCTTCCACCGTTCCTACCAGTTTATTCCGTAGTCGTAGCAGTTTCATCGCCCGGAGTGGCAAAACAATCTTTATTCGCTTTCTTAGTTAACCTTTACTTGTTTTCTTTCGTTGGATCTGCTGCATTTTCAGTACTTATCATCCTTTGAAGTGTTTTGTTGATATCCAAGCGTTTTATGCAATGAAGTTGTTTTTATGCATCTCTTTCTGTTCAAATCTGTTTCATTCTGGCTAGGTAGCTTAGATCTAGTTGTTGCAGTAATTTCTAAGTGTTGGAAGCATGATTTCATTTGGAGTTGTTCGATCCGTGATTTGTTAGTTCAGTGGCTGTTTAGATTTATTTTCCAGAAGTGTCTTAGTGTGAAATCCGAGTTTACGTTATTCTGCCACCTTGCATGTTGCCCAGTAAGCGTAATTTCAGTTTCGTTAGTTTAATCTTTTGATTTGGAGTTTAGATTGTAGATCTGTTTTTTGTGAAGTTGTTAATCTGCATTTCTCGTTCATGGAACCTGAGTTGTTTGATTTGTGTTCAGACTTGTTGGAGAAGACAATGTCCACATCCAAATTTGGGACCACATTTACTTTTTAGTTACTTTTTGCTTTTGTCCTTTACTTTTCCTTACTTTTCAGCTGTTACTTTTCAGACCGGTAGGCCTAGTCACCTAACTACCTCTTTTTCCTCTGATATTCTGTTTAACCTTTTATAGTAAACTAGTAATTTCCATATACTTCCTGAAAACCATGTTCCCCACTTTCCACGTACACAGCCGCCTGTCCAACACCTTTCCCACCTCCTAGTCAGTAGAGTACCACCTTAAATTCCAGCCTAGATAAGTCTCAACCCAAAGCGTGGTAGCTAACCAAGCATTTCCAGAATATCACCACAATTCCCAAAACGCATTCATCTTTGTGGGATTCGACCCTTACGTCCACTATACTAGCCAGTAGAAGTGGGTTGAGGATTATTGATACCAGGTTCAGGATTAGCAGGGACTTCCAAACTGATCAGTAGGATACATCCTTGCTTTAACGACACCTGCACAAACCTGCTCTTTCAACAGCCAAAGCCGGAAAGGGTATCTCAACGATGCTTACGAAAGTGGGCAGCTAGTAGGGCGAAGCCGAACATGGAGGCAGATCCGGTGGAGATCTTGAGTGATGAGGAAAGGGCTACTCCCACAAAACCTGGGGAGGAGTTTTTGCCTACTACTGACTCGGAGGATACTGCAAGGGAAAACGAAGCGGTCTCTCCAACACTGAGTGGCCAAGGTGAAGAGGCCGACGGGATGGCTGAGGGTCTGGACCTCGCATCCAGGTCAGTAGGCCACAAGGGGACCAGTCCTACTGCCCAGGATCAATTTTCAACACAAGCTGAGAAGGAACCCGAAGAAGAGAAAGACGAGGATGACGGAGAGGAAGCTAGATATCAGGAAGAAAGAAAACGGAAGGGGAAGGCCCCTATGAAGAAGAAGCCCAACAACAAGAAGCCACGTACAGTGAACACTGGCATAGTCATTACTGAGTCAGTTCAGCGAGCCCAGGAACACCGGAGGGAACAAAGTGATAGCGAATACGCTGTCAGTGAAGAGTCAGAATCGGACAGCGATATTTCCCTGGGGGACGAGGAGTACAGTGAGCAACAGCTTCCGCACGATCATCGGGAGCTAGTACATCCCCCGGTAGAGAGATTGAGGTACCGGCGCTGGATAGTGGACCTTACTGATGATCTGGTGGAGGAGATGAAGCTTTTCGACTCGAAGGAGCTACAAAAAGTTTTTGATAGCAAGGATGAAGGGAGTAAGCAAGTGAAGAGCGGAAAGGTACTTCATTTTCCTTCTTTAGATGAGTTGGGTGCCCAAGAGCAGTTTCTCTCTTATTTGCACGCGTTAGGATTCAAATGGTTGTAGGAGAATGGTGATCCGAGTGTCCCGGTTAGATTAGCGAAGGAGTTTTTCACAACCTTTAGGTTTAAGGTCACCACTGATCTAGATGAGGAATGTATCAGTTTTAGGCAGTTTGGCGGAGAGATACGGATGAATCTGATTGAGTGGACCGTGCGTCTGGGACTGTGCAGTTTGGAGGAGGCCATAGGGCCAAAGTGGAGAAGTAGGGAGCGGGGAATTCCCCGCAGACATGTGGAATTTGAGCCCCAGGAGGCTTGGGAGGAGTTAACTCACCCAGCCTCTGGAGAATTTGCATCCACTCTCTCTCGCTCAATCCATTTCAATAACCCAATCCTATGCCTAGTCCAGCTTCACTTGGACTTCAATTTGTTAGGGCAGTCG
The DNA here is from genome assembly GCF_004379255.2 of Salvia splendens. Taxonomy (NCBI): domain Eukaryota; kingdom Viridiplantae; phylum Streptophyta; class Magnoliopsida; order Lamiales; family Lamiaceae; genus Salvia; species Salvia splendens. The sequence continues at coordinate 17,499,821 of NC_056037.1, read as the reverse complement.
AACTCCGCTGTCTGGACATCGATGACGGAGTTATACCTTCTCTGGTGCGCCAAGCACGGAAGGAAGTTACATCTGGGTTTTTGGACCGCCTACCAATGCCATCTAATTGCCACCCACCCAGCGAGAAATCTCACTCTATGCCATATCTTGGGAATGTTCAACATCATCATCACGGAGGCCGAGGACTTATCCGACCAGATCATGTTGGACCCTCCTGGTCTCTTTGATACACCTTTGTTCGTCCGAACGAACACCGTTTACATGAGGCAGGGCGTACCATGTTTCTATGAAATGGGAGAAGAAGCTATGCCTACAGGGCGTACCAGCGCAGGAGTAGAGGCATGAGAGGTTGGAAAAAACAATGGCAGAGATGGGAGAGGAAAACCGACAGATGCGATCAGAGTTGACCAGGATAGCGTCCGTGATGGAGGAAATACTGAGAGAGGTAACCAAGGGAAAACAGGAAAGAGGAACCGGAGCCAGGGGCCACGAAGGCCAGTATACTGAACCAAATAAGCAAGAGGAAACAAAATCAGGGAACAAGAGTGCCGAGGTGCCGACGGAAGCCGAGGAGCCGGCGAAGTTTGATGAGAACCAGTCTGAGGATGTAGAGGAACCACCGGAGAACCCACCTGCACCATAACCTGCCCCGCGAAGGAGCAGGAGGAACAAGTGACCACCACCCCTACTGACCAGTTAGTTTTCGTTTTAATTTTCTGTTTTTTTTTTTCCGTATTTTTGTTTGTGTTTTGGTGTTTGTTTAGGTAGTATAATTTGTGTATGTGCACAAACCCCATTCATAACACTTAGCCAATTTTATAGTCTAAGTGTGAGAAGTAAAGAGTTTGCTACTGTGACGCATGTTCTGTTGTTTTTATGTTTTCATAAGCATGTTGACTCACACTTAGCCCACTACGTGGTCTAAGTGTGAGAAGTTTATGTATATATGTGTTTTGTAATTGTTGGATTCTGCTTAGGTTTTAAACTCTCCCACTTAGCCTATTTTATAGTCTAAGTGTGAGAAGTTTTAGTTTTTAGCATGTCGTTTTGTTTGTCATGTTTGTGTGTCCACCGTACTGGCCATTACCTTTTCCACTTCACAGCCTTATCTGAGGGCAGACACTTGTGAAGTGGGAGGGGGACGCAATGGCCAGTATAACGTATGTGTACATGCGTGGGTTGTGTTTGTGTTAGTGTTTTGTTAGGTCTAGTTTTTTTTCTTTGATGTGTTGATTGGGCTTAAAACTCAACTGTCTTGAGCTGACGGTAAGGAGAATTGAGGGAGATACGACATGCTGGAAAACATAAACCACCCCCTTTAGTACCTCCTAGTCAGGATAGACGATGCAAGTATGAGAGAAAAGCCCATCCTTAGAGCCAAACACGAAAGCCCTCTTAAAATGTGAGTTATAAGCTTAAAGTGGAACCACTTTCCACAATATCCAGAAAAGAAAAGAGTGGCTGCCACAAAATGATTAGGGCGAAGTGACCGCGTGTGGCAAACACCGAAGGCAGTAGGAAAACCCCCCTTTAAAAAAAAGAAAAAAAACTACCAGTAGAACCCCTTTTCGTAACCATATATACCCAGATATACACCCCTAGCCACTAGGACTGTGTGTGTATGCAAGGCATGGAAAACAACTGGCCAGAAAGGTGTGCAAGAAAGAAGAATTCAACTGGAGGGAAGATTGGGAAGCTCGAGAAGAAAAGAATGGTCAGAAATACTTGACCACAAAAAAGAAGGAATAAGGGTGGCGTAGCCACAAAAGAGAAAAAAAAGAGAAAGAAGAAGAAAGAATATGAGGAAAAATGGTCAGAAATACTTGACCACAAAAAAAGAGGGAATAAGGGTGGCGAAGCCACAAGGAGCTACTGACCAGTTGGAGGTTAATGTCAGAAACACAGACCGAAAGAAGCAACAACCAAGAGCCCGAGTACACACAGTTCCCACGCACCAAATAAAGTGGAAATTTTTTGAACCTTAGAGCCTTAGTAACATCCACCCCAAACACTACAACCAATAGCCCCGTTACAAACCTTAAAGCCCTTCAGTAGCTGCACGTGAGATCTAAGTCCGAAGCATCTGTGGTCTAGCATTTAGAGAGAACAGTCCTAACATTCCCGGAGACGTACGAGTGACTAAGTGAAACTAGTGTTTGGCCGAAAGTTTGGGCGATCTTGACGAGCGGATATACTGACTGGGAGAGAAAAGGGGGGCGGCGGAAGTTTAAGGGTTTATGAATGGTTGAAAATATAGCCCGATCATTGTGTTTTAGTTCTCTTGTGTTTGTTTATGTGTTTTTGTGATCGTTTATGTTTTCTTTTCTTCCTTGAGTCGTAGCTTAGAGTCTAGTTTAGGATTGAGTCGGTCAGGAGAGTAACTAGGCTAGAATTCGACTTATTTCTTTTTGTTTGTTCTTCACGCTTGAGGACAAGCATGCGGTAAGTGTGAGCAGTTTGATAAGTCGTATTCTAGGCCTTGGTTACTGGTCAGTATGATGTGCATAATTAAATTATATCTGCAGAACAGTTGCTTAAGTGTGCTGGTTGAGTGTTCTAGCCAGTAGGCAAAGTTTCGGATACTTCAGGTGAAAAGGGCGTCAGGATGTTGCTATCCTGACCAGTATGCATGCCAAAAAGGCTCGAGATGGAGAAGAAGGATAGCTGGGAATATCAGCCGCAAGCAAGGGGGCAAAAGAGTCATTTCATGTTTGAAGTCAACCCTAAAAATCTAGGGAGGCCTCTCTATAAAAGGAAGCCACTTGGAGAGAGAATCATCATCAATTAGTTAGTTAACTCCTACGCTTAGTTAGCAATCTCTCTTCGGTAGATCACTCATTCAGCATTATCCTTCGTAATTCTCGTTCCTCGCCACAGCCATGGTCACTTGAAGATCATCAGTTCGCCGGAGTTCCATTCTCTCGTTCCAGTCAGCGTGTCTCGCAGTGTCAACAATTTCATCGCCCTGAGTGGCAAACAATCTTTATTGCTTTCTTAGTTAATCGCATTTTGTTTTCTTACGATTGGATTTGTTGCACTTTGAATATTTGCTTACTTTGAAGTCTTAGTTGTGATCCAAACGTTTTATTGAATATGAAGTTGTTTTCCAGCATCGGTTCATGTTTGTTTTCGCTTCTTTCTGCCTAGATAGCTTAGATCTAGCTGTTACGGTAATTTCCAGTGTGGAATCGCATGTTTTAACTTCTGTAGTTAATCTCTCTGAGTTTGCAAGTCTAGATAGCTGTTAGATTTTAGATCTGAATTAGTTAAGTGTGAAAACCTAGTTTACGTGATTTCTGCCACCCTGCATGTTGGCCAGTAAGCATAATTGCAGTTTCAGTGTTCGATCTTTTGATTTGAAGTTTTAATTGTAGATCTGTGTTCTTGAAGTTGTTAATCTGTGTTTTTATGGTGATGAATCTGGTTTTGCTGATCTGATTTGATTTGTGTTGAAGAAGACAACATCTCCATCCAAGTTTGGGACCACTTTTACTTTTTAGTTACTTTTTGCTTTTGTCCTTTACTTTTTCTACCTTTTCAGGCGGTACCCTACAGATCTGTCCGTCTAGTCACCTAACTACCTCTTTTCCTCTGATATTCCGTTTAGATTTTTATAGTAATCCCGTACCTTACACATTTTTTCCGAGACATTATGTCCCCTACTCTCACGTACACAGCTGCTTATCAAACGTCTCTCACACCTCCTAGTCAGTAGAGTACCACCTTAAATTCCAGCCTAGATGATATAAACGGGAAGTCCAAGGCCCGGGCTGACCCGACCACGACTCCCCTTAAGCTGCCCGGAAGGCCCGTCACGAGATCAATGAGACAAAGGCTTCGGGAAGGCGTTTCAAACTTCATTAGGAGGGGAATGGAGGAGGCAGATGGAATGCCCGGTCGGGCGAATCCACACCTCCAAAACGCCCGACCGGGCGTTTGTGCGCTGAGCACAGTCCAGAAAGTTCGCCCGACCGGGCGATTTCACCATCCCAGAACGCCCGACCGGGCGTTTGTGCGCTGAGCATCGTCCACAGTCCAGAAAGTTTGCCCGACCGGGCGATTTCACCATCCCAGAACGCCCGACCGGGCGTTTGAAGAAGCAGCGCCGAATCCAGAAAGTTCGCCCGACCGGGCGATTTCACTTTCCCAAAACGCCCGGCCGGGCGATTCAACTTTTACATCCGATTTTCCTTGTGTTTTTAGCCCTTTTCTTGGGTTTCCAACCCTAACTATAAATATCCTTTTTGTAAGACTTTAAGGGCAGACTTTGATGAATGTTATTATGAAGACTCCTTTGAGAGCATCTCCCATGTGAGATTTCTATCCAAATTCCTACATTGTAGGTTGCTTGTTTTATGTTCATTTGGCTAAATCAAGTATAGGTATGCATTTATGGTTGTGTAGTCATGAATGTGGAGCCAATGGAGTGTTTGCTTTGGGTGAAAGTAGCCTAGGGTTGCCCACATCTCTTTGTGGGAGGTCATAGGTCCTCAAAGAGGATTCCTCCTTCTTTACACTTTCTTCTCACCTTCTTTCTCTCCATCCAAAACCATTTTGAGTTTAGTTTTTGTGGCTAGCTCAACTTATCTTTACTTTATCTTTGAAAACACAAAAAAATTGAAATCAAACACCGCTTTGGGTATTTCTTGGGCACATGGAAGGTTTCCCTCACAAGGAACCTTTATCATTTGGTATCTAGAGCCTAGGTGCCTACCAAGTGTTTGATTTTAAACCTCTATGAAATTTCATTTTCCTTGTTTTTCCTTATTTCTTTTGTTTTAGCCTTTGCTTGTTTATTGGTCAATTGTTGTAGGATTGAGCTGATTTTTGGTGTGCATGAACCTTGATATATGAACTATTGTCCTGAAAAATCTTAGCCAAAAATTCTATCATTTGATAGGTCAAATTAATGTGTGAAGTTGCTGCCCTGTTTTGTGCCCTAGTTTGACAGATTTGGGGAAAACGTAAAATCGAGGGTCTTCTCGAAAACCTGCTATATTGGGGATATTTTTCCCTCTTTCTAAACCCTTTAATCTTGTTATCTACCAAGTTTCATCAATTTTGGGGTTGGGTAGCCATATCAAAAAATTTCCTAAAGATCAGCCAAGAGTTACATAAATTTTCAGCTCAACTAAGTTTGTTTGTTAGCTTCCTTAGGCATTGAACCTTACTTTCACATGCTTGATTGGCCTTACTTGCTTGGTTATATTGCCTATGTGTATACCTTGATTGATTTGTCTTAGCGCTTGCATTTTGGAAGTTGGATATTGAGAGTGAGTGAACCTAGCCCTCACTATATTCTAAGCCTTTTTCCGAGTGACATTGGTGAGTGAATTGGGGGTGGGATTACCAATTGGGAAGTGAGTTCTTACTAAAATCTCCCCTTCTTGTGTGTGTGAGTGTGGATTTTACTAACCCTTAGGACTAGATCCTAGTTTTTTTTTATTTCTTATTGTAGGTACCATTGTGAATGCCACCTCGTACTAGATCCACCACGATGGGGGATCCGCAACCGGGTGCGAGCACGAGTCTTAGTGTGGCGGGGGATGAGTTGAAAAACTTGATGGAAAAAATTATGACGGATTTGAGGGATCTAAAAGAAGGCCAAACCACAATGCATGTCACTCAAGATGCTATGTTCGGGGATTTGAAGGAACTCAAGGTGAACCAAGCATCCATCCATGAAAACCAAACTTTTCTCCACGACGAGCTCAACGCTTTGAAGGCCGTGCGACTATCAAGGTCAAACACCCCTAGGAGCAATCACACACATCATGATGCCTCCGAGGGGAGTAATGGAGAGGAAGAGCCATATGGTTGGTACGATCATGGGGGGCGCGGGGGACAAGGAGGAGGACGGAATGGGAATAGGAATGGTAGGTTCGGGAACATGATGGGCGGAAGAGGAAATGGAAACATGGGGCACCATGGGTGGAATGGTAGGCATGGAAGATATAGAAACTATGAGGAGGAGATGGAGCCGCGGTATGATGATCCCACCAAGTCTATCAAGCACACATTTCCCGAGTTCTACGGCAAGTTTGATCCCGAGGCCTACTTGGAATGGGAGTCACAAATGAGCAAAATTTTCTCACTCCATAACTTTTTGGAAGGTGATAAGGTGAAGGTGGCAATAGCCGAGTTTCGTGGCAATGCGGATACATGGTGGAATGATACGATGAGGAGGAGAAGGATGGTTAGGGGAGGGGAAGTGGGTTCGTGGGCGGAGTTGTGTGAGCTCATGAGGACTACCTTTGTACCAAAGTCCTATTTCCTCCGACTTCGAGGGGAGTTTCAAGATTTGAAGCAAGGGACGAAGAGCGTAATGGAGTACTACTATGAACTCCTATCATTGATGAGCAAGGTAGGGGTGGAGGAGCGAGAAGAGGCGACTCAAGATCGATTTATCCATGGCCTTAACATCAACTTGAAGCACAAGGTGCAAGTGGAGGCATTGAGGGGAATTTCCTTGGACGAGGTGATTGGGTTTGCCGACACTTTTGAGAGGCAAAGTAAGGAGTTGGTTTCTAGCCGGGCTAAATGGGCGTCTAGCCAAACCGGAGGGACGGGGACTAGCAAGTGGAGTGCTCCCGGCAAGAAGGTGGAAAGCATGGCCAATCCAAACACCCAAGGGAGGCCGATCGCGAAGGCTCTACCGGGTACTCAACCTATTAAAGCTATAGCCCCTATGGAAGACAAGAAGGTTCAATGTTTCAAGTGCAAGGGGTATGGCCATTATGCACGCGAGTGCCCAAACCAACGGGTAATGGTTATCGGGCAAGATGGTAGCGTGTATAGTGAGGAAGATGAAGAAGATGGGGAGGGTGTGGGCACTAAAGAAGTGAGCCCGGACACCGACATAGCTTTTTCTAGTGGCGAAGAAGAAGATACACCCTTAAGGGCTATGGTTGTACTCCGAATGCTCAATGTACAACCCAACCTTGAAGAGCATAAGGAGCAAAGGTGCAACATCTTTCATATGAAGTGTAAGGTGAAGTCCAAGACGTGCTTGGTCATCATAGATGGAGGGAGTTGTACAAATGTGGTGTGTGACCGGTTGGTGGCCAAGTTGGGATTGAAGGTACTTAAACACCCAAACCCCTACAAATTGCAATGGTTAGGGGACTCCGGAGAGTTGAGGGTGAAGGCTCAATGCAAAGTTCCATTGAAGATTGGAGAAGTTGAGGAAGACATCCTATGTGATATCATTCCTATGACGGCATGTCATGTTTTGCTAGGGAGGCCATGGGAGTTTGATAGAAGGGCCTACAAAAATGGCTTCACGAATGAGTATTTCTACATGCTCAACGGGTTGAAGGTTCGTTTGAAGCCATTGCTACCTAGTGCCGTGTTTGAGGCTAGCCAACATCTACAAAAGGAAAGAGAGAGAGATAGGGAAAAAAGGCTAGTAGAAGAATGTGAGCTAAAAAAGCCAAGTGAGAGTGGGGGTGGTGAGAGAAAAATAAAAGCGCCCAAAGGAGAGCACCCACAAACAAGAGGGGGAAAGGAATGTTTGATAGCTAGTAAAACCGACCTTGGGTGGGCACTAAACAATCACCCCTCCGTTCTCCTCGTGGTCCGTAAGGATTTGTGCTTAGCTACTAACCTTGACCCGTATCCTTTGATTGTCCAAAGTGTGTTGCAGGAATTTGAAGATGTATTCCCGGAAGAACTCCCGAGTGAACTCCCTCCCATGAGGGGGATCGAGCATCAAATTGACCTTTTGCCGGGATCATCACTCCCAAACCGGGCCGCATACAAGGCGAACCCCAAGGAGACACAAGAGCTACAAAGGCAAGTCGAGGAACTCCTTGCCAAAGGTCTAATTCGTGAATCTCTATCTCCTTGTGCCGTACCCGTCATTCTTGTACCTAAGAAGGACGGAAGTTGGAGGATGTGTGTAGATTGTAGGGCAATTAACAAAATCACCATCAAATATAGACACCCTATACCTAGGTTAGACGACATGTTAGAGGATCTTTGTGGCTCTATATGTTTTTCTAAAATTGATTTGGCTAGTGGATATCACCAAATTCGCATGAAAGAGGGAGATGAATGGAAAACCGCTTTCAAAACCAAATTTGGCTTATATGAATGGCTTGTGATGCCTTTTGGTTTGACTAATGCCCCTTCTACATTCATGCGTTTGATGAATCATGTACTTCGTCCTTTTATTGGGAAATTTGTGGTGGTATATTTTGATGATATCTTGATTTATAGTCGTAGTGTTGAAGAGCATGCTAGTCATCTTAGGAATGTGCTTGAAGTGTTGAGAATGCATACTTTATATGCCAAGTTGCCTAAATGCACTTTTTGTGTTGAGGAAGTTGTGTTTCTTGGTTTTGTTGTGGGAAAGGAAGGAGTGCGGGTAGATGAGGAAAAGGTGAAAGCCATTAGGGAATGGCCAACACCTAGGAATGTGAGTGAGGTTAGGTCCTTTCATGGCCTTGCTAGCTTCTATAGGAGGTTTGTTAGGGATTTTTCCACAAAAGCTTCACCCTTGAACCACCTTGTCAAAAAAAATGTTGAGTTTAAGTGGGGGGAGGAGCAAGAGAGAGCGTTTAGTACTTTGAAAAATGACCTCACGCATGCTCCCTTACTAGCACTCCCCAATTTTGATAAAACTTTTGAACTTGAGTGTGATGCAAGTGGTGTGGGGATCGGGGGAGTTCTCATGCAAGAGGGTAAGCCCATAGCTTACTTCTCGGAAAAACTAAATCAAGCCCAATTGAACTACCCCACATACGACAAGGAGTTGTATGCTATAGTCCGTTGCCTTGAGAATTGGCAACACTACTTGATGCACAAGGAGTTTGTGATACACACGGATCATGAGTCTATTAAGTTCTTAGGAGGTCAACATAAACTTGATAAAAGGCATGCTAAATGGAGTGTTTTCCTAGAGACTTTTCCCTATGTCATTAGGTACAAGAAGGGAAAGGACAATGTGGTTGCCGATGCTCTTTCTAGGAAGCCTTTTGAGACCTTGCATGATGGCACTTTACTTGTGAGTGATACCGTGTGTTTGAGAAAGCGTGTGCTTACTATGTGTGCCTCCAAATATGTTGGATTTGAGTTTATTAAAGACCTTTATGAGCATGATCATGACTTTTCTTCTATTTACGGAGCTTGTGAAAAAGGTGCTTTTGATAAATACTATAAGTTGGATGGCTATCTTTTTAGAGAGAATAGGTTGTGCATACCTTCATGCTCTTTGAGAAACTTGTTGATTAAGGAGGCTCACCTAGGGGGCCTAATGGGTCATTTTGGGTTGCTTAAAACTTTTGACATACTAAGTGAGCATTTCTTTTGGCCTTGCATGAAGAAGCATGTTGAAAAGTTTTGTAGTAGTTGCTTAGAGTGTAGGCAAGCCAAGTCTAAATCTAACAATTATGGTCTTTACACCCCTTTGCCTACTCCTACACATCCTTGGGTAGACTTGTCCATGGACTTTGTTCTAGGTCTCCCAATGTCTCCTCGGAAAAATGATAGCATCTTTGTGGTGGTGGATAGGTTTTCCAAAATGGCTCACTTCATTCCATGTCGGAAGACAAGTGATGCCAAATTCATTGCTAGTTTATTTTTCAAGGAGGTTGTAAGAATCCATGGGGTCCCGAGAACTATTGTAAGTGATAGAGACGTCAAATTTTTGAGTTTCTTTTGGAAAACGCTTTGGGGTAGGATGGGCACCAAACTTCTTTTCTCTACCACCGCACATCCCCAAACGGATGGTCAAACGGAAGTCGTAAACCGCTCATTGGGAACTCTTCTCCGTGCCTTGGTTTTTGAAAATAAAACTTCTTGGGAAGAATGTTTGCCTATAGCCGAATTTGCTTATAATAGGACCATACATTCCACCACCCAACAATCTCCTTTTGAGGTTGTCTATGGTTTCAATCCACTCACCCCGTTGGACTTGTCCACGGCCGATTTGCCTTTGTCTTATATGGTTGATGTAGGTGGGATGAAGAAGGCCAAGTTTGTACAAGACTTGCACACTCGAGTGCAAGAACGAATCCGCAAGATGGGGGAACAAGTAGCTCAAAGGGTGAACAAAGGGCGAAAGAAAATGTTGTTCAACCCCGGAGATTGGGTTTGGGTACACTTTCGGAAAATGCGTTTTCCCGACAAAGCAAAATCCAAGCTTGCCCCGCGAGGGGATGGCCCATTTATGGTCCTAGAGCGTGTGAACGACAATGCCTACATCATTGATCTTCCCGGTGAGTATAACGTGAGTTGTACTTTTAATGTGGCTGACTTGAGCCCGTTTGATTTTGTAGGGGACGACCCAGATTTGAGGACAAATCCTTCTCAAGAGGGAGAGGATGATATAAACGGGAAGTCCAAGGCCCGGGCTGACCCGACCACGACTCCCCTTAAGCTGCCCGGAAGGCCCGTCACGAGATCAATGAGACAAAGGCTTCGGGAAGGCGTTTCAAACTTCATTAGGAGGGGAATGGAGGAGGCAGATGGAATGCCCGGTCGGGCGAATCCACACCTCCAAAACGCCCGACCGGGCGTTTGTGCGCTGAGCACAGTCCAGAAAGTTCGCCCGACCGGGCGATTTCACCATCCCAGAACGCCCGACCGGGCGTTTGTGCGCTGAGCATCGTCCACAGTCCAGAAAGTTTGCCCGACCGGGCGATTTCACCATCCCAGAACGCCCGACCGGGCGTTTGAAGAAGCAGCGCCGAATCCAGAAAGTTCGCCCGACCGGGCGATTTCACTTTCCCAAAACGCCCGGCCGGGCGATTCAACTTTTACATCCGATTTTCCTTGTGTTTTTAGCCCTTTTCTTGGGTTTCCAACCCTAACTATAAATATCCTTTTTGTAAGACTTTAAGGGCAGACTTTGATGAATGTTATTATGAAGACTCCTTTGAGAGCATCTCCCATGTGAGATTTCTATCCAAATTCCTACATTGTAGGTTGCTTGTTTTATGTTCATTTGGCTAAATCAAGTATAGGTATGCATTTATGGTTGTGTAGTCATGAATGTGGAGCCAATGGAGTGTTTGCTTTGGGTGAAAGTAGCCTAGGGTTGCCCACATCTCTTTGTGGGAGGTCATAGGTCCTCAAAGAGGATTCCTCCTTCTTTACACTTTCTTCTCACCTTCTTTCTCTCCATCCAAAACCATTTTGAGTTTAGTTTTTGTGGCTAGCTCAACTTATCTTTACTTTATCTTTGAAAACACAAAAAAATTGAAATCAAACACCGCTTTGGGTATTTCTTGGGCACATGGAAGGTTTCCCTCACAAGGAACCTTTATCACTAGATAAGTCTCAACCCAAAGCGTGGTAGCTAACCAAACCTTTCCAGAACATCACCACAATTCCCAAAACGCATTCATCTCTGTGGGATTCAACCCTTACGTCCACTATACTAGCCAGTAGAAGTGGGTTGAGGATTATTGATATTCAGGTTCAGGATTAGCAGGGACTTCCATACTGATCAGTAGGATACACCCTTTGCTTGAAACGACACCTGCGCAAACCTGCTCTTTCAAGCTCCCGCTAATTTTAACATATATTATGCCCCCAAACATAAAATACGAATTTATATCAAATATAAATTTTAGTGGTCAAAGATCCAAGTCTATATAGTTGTAGCCTCTGCGAGGGCTGATGACTACAATAATATCACCAGGTAGGCCTCTAAGCCAATTGTAACAACAATTTTACAATTCTTGGTTCATTAATCTAATTAATTTGCATCCATAAATCATTTGGCTGCGAGGGCTACTCAAAATAATTTAAGCAAGTCAACCCCATCACACGATGCCAACTATGCATCTATGAATGAGCCTTAACCTTGTGGATTTAGAGTAAACGCGAGGGCGCAAAACTCGTGGTCAAAAAGGCTAGGAGCATCAACAATTGTGATGGACGACGCATTTGTTTCAAAACAAGACTTATATTTTGTGGGGAATAATTTTGTGATACTAATTGTCAATTTAATATCTAATATTAAAATCTTAAACAATTACTGGGCGCCGCCTACCCAGACATAGTATAACACGGACTACAAATACTGGGCGTCGCCTACCCAGACATAGTATAACACGGACTACACATACTGGGCGCCGCCTACCCAGATATAATATAACACGGTCTCTAGCTACTATAGTTAAGTAAAACAAGCATAAATCGAATAACATGCTTATCACATAGGATATCAAATAATGCTCAACAAATCAAATTTTATTCTCTAATTAAGTGTGGATTTAATTATATTAATTCTAAATTAATATAATTATACATATTTAATATTAATTCCAAATTAATATTGTGATGTGGAGTATATATTATCATTTCCAGATGATAACTATGTCCCAATTTTTTAATCTAATTAACGAAATTAATCCAATCTTTATTAATTCTAAATTAATAAATTTGTAAATCAAGTAGTAACTCCAAATCATCATCAACCACATATATTATTTATTATTCCAAAATAATAATATCAACAAATTATTGCTCATTAATCCAATTAATAAATTTATCATCTGATCTATATCAATTCCAAACTAATATAAACAGATATTTAATATTAATTCTAAAACAATATTAAAACACATTTACTATTATTATTCAAATAATGATAGTAAATAATTTATTGGCCTGATTAATATTATTAATTCTAAATTAATAATGTGATTTACAGTGACCCAAACCATGATTCGGATCCAACTCGGTTCTTCAAAACCCGCTAGGGTTCTCGGAAAAGAACAGACGCCCCCTCTGTGGCGCTGCCTTCACGCCGTATTCACTCCACCAACTCCGCCGTTCATCGCCACTCACTGCCGCCGCCATGGGCTCAAAGCCGAGGATCCTCGCCACAACCGCCGCTGGAAGGCTGAAGAGGAGGCTGCCTCCTGGTGCTGCACGTCCGACACTAGAGTGCCTAGACTGTCGGGCAGGTTCGGCACTACTGTCGAGTGACACCGTCGCTGCCCTTGCATTGTTGTGCCGCGTCACACAAACTGCCCAGCCCGTAGGCTCGGGCTGCCGGCGCAGCCTGCTCTTGATTTTCACGAGGACTCCCATCTTGCTCCGACGCCGGTTGCTCACAAAGGGACGCTGTCTTTCGACCCTGCGAACCGCCCCGAAGGGCTCCCACTCGGACCGCCATCGCTGCCGGTGTCGTTTCTGCGGCTGCTGCTATTTGTTTCCAATACTCCGACACTGCCGCGGAGTAAACTCCACAACGCCATTGCGATCATAGTAAGTAGAAATTACTTAGCCAATTGATTATTCCACTATGTGAAGCAAATCACGATTGGAGCAAATCACCACAAACAAGTATGCATATTGTTATTGCATGTATCGTTATGGGCGAATGGTGAAAGAATTTTGAAATCCAATTTCAGAATTTTGATTTCCAAAATCATCCACAAATTAATTAGGAAACAAAATTAATTATGAATCAAACCCCGGGCTCTGATACCACTGTTAGGAATTCTTGTATTCATCTAATAAGCGCAGCAGAAATTGCAGACAAGAATAACAGATCTAGATTCATAATTATATTGTAAGTTGAGCACGTAATACATAACGAAACTAAATCTTACTTGTTGTGTCGTTTTCTTCTACGATTGTATCCTGCAAGTTGAATCCACTACTATCAAGGTCCACGTGTATTCTGATCCGATGCAGGAACAATTCCTCGGTACAATCGTTCTATAGAGAAAGCTAGGAAATCTTTTGTGAACGTAGCACCGTTTTTCTCTCTTAGAAAATTAGGTTTTCTATATCTTATGTTCTCTACAATAGAGCATATATATAATAGAATAATTGTAACATTGGACCAAGCCCAATAGAATTATTTCCTATTAATCTAATCTAGCCCATTAATCTTTCACAAAAGAGATAGTTGACCCTCTAATCTCAAAATCCTAGACACTTTCACATATGAATCAACTCTCTAATCCCAAAATCCCCGACACTTTGACATACGAATCACTTTATTCCTGCTCCTTCTCTATGTCCTTGCTATCTCCCATTACACAAAGTGGAGTCAAGTCTTGTTTAAAGAAGCCGAAAATTGGCGATGACGTCGCCGGAAATCGTCGGGCAGAAGCAACGCAGAGAGGGAATGAGTCCGGCGTATGCTTGAGCAGCGAAGCGGGTTTGAGACAGAGAGAGAGAAGAAGAGTCAGCTAGGGCAGTCGTCGGAGGGAGGTGACGGCTCGTCGCTGAGTGTGTGTGTGTATGAAAATGGTTGTATGTCCATGGGTGTCAATGGTGTGAATGGCGGTGGTGTAGGTGTTGGAGAGTATAGAATGTTCTCGTAAGTGGGAGAGTGGAGATAAAAATCTCATTCCATTTTCCATTTTCCAATTTCTTTTTCTATTTCTTTAATTCTCTTTCTTTTTTGTATTAATCTTTAGTGCTAATTCTTTAGAGCATCAGCAGTGGCGCGGAATTTCTGGCGGAATTCCCCTCGTAATTCCTAAAAACACCTCCTGCCACGTCATACGGACTTCCCACTGCACTGCCACGTGATTTCCCACTGCACAGTGGCGGACATCCCGAAGGACTTCCCACAATTAAAAAAATTTAATGCAATAAACGGGAATTCCTTATCCGTGAGAGTCAACGCAATAGCAGACGTCCGCACGTCCGTCGCGATGGAATTCCGCGTGACTCCGCGGAACTGCGGTGTCCTCGACGGAATTCCGTATCCGTGCATACCATGCACAATGGCGGACGTCCGCCGCGGAATTCCGGCACGCCGGTCGGAATTCCGCAGGGACGGGCGCCATTGCTGATGCTCTTATTTACTCTTTTTTTTCTTTTACTTATGAAATCCAAAACCCTGCAACTTAGCTTTTGTATTCTAAAACTAATATAAACACATCTCTAATCAATTTATTTTCTATTAATCCGACAGATATATTTTTACTAACCGAAACCTCTCATTTCATTTAAGTATAGACTTCTATCGCATTTTAACTACTTTTCAATTTACGAAATTTCGGGTTATTACAACTCTTCCCTCTTAGAAAAAATTTTGTCCTCGAAATTTCATCTAAATCAATAAGTCGCAGTTTTCACTTCCATATCACTCCTCTAAGATATCTTAAAAACTCCTTTGCCCCAAAAGAAGTCATATTGAAGTTTCGCCACTTAAAAAAAAATTAACAGATCAAGTGACACATCGTTTTACCTCATCCCTTCGATGTTTCAAAGTGCCCCTACAATTAATCTTAACTTACTAATACAGTTCTCACAGTCAAAGATTGCAACATAAAAAGAAGATTGCAGCCTTATACCCAGGCAGATCGAAACATAATGATTCTAACAAACTTATCACGGGAGAGAAATAAATTATTGTAAAAAAATAAAATGGTGACGATACACTGTAAGTTTCAATAGATACTCCCCCGTTCCATCATAAGCGAGCCACTTCTTTTGGGCACGAGATTTAATGAATTGATTTTTAAAAGTTGAAGTGAAGATAGTAAGTATGAGACGGAAAAGTAGAGAAGTGAAAATAATAAAGTAGGTGGAAAAATAAAGTAAAAGATTTTTTTGCTTAAAATGGAAATAACTCACTTATGGTGAGACCTTCCAAAAAGGAAAGTGACTCGCTTATGGTGGAAAAAATGATCGGAATATGAGTCCATTTATAAATGTGAGTGGAATGAGTTAGTGAAATATAAAGGCCTATTATCATTTATAGTTAAAATGAACCGAAACTCTTATTAGCGGATAGACTCAAATGAAAAAAATGAGACTCCTATTCACGAACGGCGGGAGTAAAAAAGAAGGTGAAATAAAGGTAATCAAAGGTTGCTAACAAAATAAGGTGAGCCCGGTTAGGAATTTAGGCATGTGATGGAGCAGGGCCCATTAGTTAATATGGAGCAGGGCCCATTAGTTAATGTGGTCGGATTGGGTTGACAAGGCATGATATTGCGGCACGCAATTTGCGGAGGACGCATGTGATTTAAAGTCTCATTTATTTTTTTTCATTTTAGGTAAGTTGACTCATTATTACCTAATCTATTATAAAAGTGAAGTGCATTTTTCACTAACTCATTATTCTATTTTTCTTCATCAAGTCAAACAATTTTTTGAAACCTATGCCGAATCAATATGGGACTATAAATGACGGACAAAAAATTACTAGTTGTGTAGATTTGGTACATAAAAAGAGAGCCGCCTTGTTTCAATAATCATGCACCTTGTTTCAATAATTATGGATCTTGTACTATACTAATTATTTGCCGCAACAAAATCAATTGAGATGCATATATTTAAGCAATAAGTTGATTTTTGCAAACCACTCATTTTATTTATTGGAGTAAACTAATAAGGCACTGGAACACAGTGTGATTTATTGGTGACAGTATGATTTATTATACCGATGGTTGAACAATGTTGGAAGATGGACTTTGACAAAACTCTATCCTTGTCCATTTTGTGACATTGGAAAGCACCAAAAGACCCATCGTTTGGGCTGCCAAACCACATGCTAACCCAACCCATAATCCCTGCAATATTTGACCAAGTAGAGTGAAAAAATGGAGGCAGCGTGGAAATAATAGAGAAGTAGATATATACGGAGCATATGTAATCAAATGCAAATTCTAAATTGTGATCTGCACCTTTAGAAAATGTCAATAGATGACAAAATAACAGCACAAAAAAATGTCAACAGTTACGCTCTCAACACATTGTTGATATCAAAATCTTAAAATTTTTACATTGTGTTAATACTATATCGAGGAGTTTGAAGTTTGTGCAATATATAAAGTTTGAATTTTATTACTACCCAATGTTTAATTACCTTGGCATATAGTTTAAAGTAAAAAGCAAGGATGATAGCAAGAGGCATGCCAATCAAGTAGAAGCTCCCAATATTGATGAACACAACTAAGTGTTGCCATCCACATCCCCTTGCTACCCCTGCATTTGCAACCCACACAAAACACCATATCTAGTGTGATTGATATCTTCAACATATACTCTATAAAAAATATCAAATAGAGAGAGATAATGGAACCTGAGAAAATTCCTTGAAAAAAATCACACAAGACAGAAGCGACGAGGAGTGGAACCATGGAGGCGAAGGCGTTTAAGACGAGAGGGCTGTTGGTGAAGGCGGCTGCAAACACATTATAACCGAAACCAAGTGCCGACACAACACACACGGCAAGCACTAGCGTTAGCTTAAGGGCGACGCTCGTGGCTCGCCTTGCTCCCTCAGGATTCCCACCTCCCAACTCATTAGCCACCCTTGTGCTGCAAATGCAATAACCCAATATTCATTTCACCACTATTACTAGTAAAATATGCACAAATTAGATGATAGTTGATGATGATGAAGAGTTACCTAATTGCAGCACCAAGACCATAGCAGATCATGTAGCAAATCGTCTCTGCATTCACACTAACACACGCAACCTCATATTAGTTGTAGCAAATCAAAATCAAATATTTACCCTATCAAACAGCCTTACCACATTGCAACCTCATATTAGTAGCAAATCAAAATCAAATATTTACCCTACCAAACATAGTCTTACCACATTGCAATCAGCGAAGTAGTGAGCTGCGAATCCGGCATCAATCCAGCCAACAACACAAGAATCTCAAAAGCCCAATATTCCAAACTGCTTCAACAAAAAAAATTAAAGGTCTCAGATTCGAGTCTACCATGAAAAAAAAAGACTGACTTACCAGACCATAGCCGCAGAAGGCAGAGCGAGCTTCAAATAGGAAAACACATGCTTCAAGGCCTCCCAACTAAACCCCCGCCACGTCAGCCGGAACTTATCCGCCTTAACTACATAGAAACCCAGCATCACCACAGAAACCCACAGCGAAACCGACGCGGCCGCGGCCGCCCCTCTGAACCCCAGCGCCGTCCAGTGGACCAGCGCATAGGCCACACCGACGTGCAGCACCAGCGGCACGCCGGCACACAGCACCAGCGGCGCCACCACCGACTGCGCCTGCACAAATCTCAACATGTGCTGCAAAAATCCCTGGGCGAACAGCCCCGGGATGAGCCACCTCAGATACAAACCCGCCGATCCAGCAACGCCAGCGTCCTGCCCCAGCGAGGCCAAAATCGCCCCTGAATACCACCACAGAAGCGACACGGCTGCCGAGAAAGCCGCGGAGACAATGCAGGACGCCTGGAGATACACTCCAAGCATCCCGTACATTTTCCCGCCAAATCCCTGGCCGCACAGTGTCTCCAGCGCGCCGCTCAGTCCAACCTATAAATAAATAAAAGTGTAAATAGTCATCAAATCACCAAGTTTAAAATCTGCTAATTAAATTACAAAGTTTTAATTTTTTTAGTTTATCTCATAAATTAATTAATTACCATGAGGTCGAAGCCGGAGGCGGCGGCCCAGGAATTGGCGAGATTGGAGGAGGCGAGCTCGAGGTGGCCGAAGTGGCCGGCGAACATGACGGAGATAAGAGGGATGAAAAAATAGACGACATTGGTGAAGATCATAGGAAGGACCAGAGATATCTGCTTCTTGGCCTCAGCGAGGAATCCATCCTCCGCCGACTTAGTCTCTTCAATCAACGGATGCTTCAGCTTCACAGACTCTTTGCCGCGTCCAAAATCCATACTCTCTCGATATCAAAATAAGCAGTTGAGTTTGTATGAGTAACAAAAAGGAAAATTTGTTCACGCTTCATTCATCAGCATATTAATGAACAGTATTAGTTTGGACATATATGACAAAAATGCAAGTAAGCTATCATACATTTCGGACAAAATAGCAAACCTATACACACGAGAATGGTGAGGAGAGAGAGATGAATTGTTGGTGGATGTTCCCGGAGAGATATAACTGAAAGTTTATTATAGTGATACTAGCAACTTTGGTGAAAGATGAAGGTATTTTTTTTTTGGCATTTATAAACACTCAAAAATAGAATGAAATTCAATTTAAAATATAGAATTTCTAAAAGTGAAGGTATTTATATGATATCATTAATAAAATATTAATCATTAATAAGAAAGTAATTAATAAAGTAAACATATACAAAATCCAATTACGCAACAGTGTATTTTATACTGTTCGAATATTGGATTCCATTTTTGGATTGGGCTGATATTTAATGTTGGCTTAGCTGATATTATGTTAAGCCCATTGTGAGTTAAATGTAGGCCCAAAACTTGCTGAGGCCCGTTTACTTATTCACTTAATCTCTCTCACCGATGGCCGCCACGTGTGCATTCCATGCAAATCACGAACCTGGACCATTGGGGTGAAGGGTTGTGTTTGTTGGGAGTGATAAGTCTCTCCGCCTCCTTCACTCCATCTCATTCAAGTCTATTCTCTCTTTCTTGTGATATGCTCTGCCTTCTCTCTACACTCTCTCTCTCTTCTCACGGTGGTTGTAGCCGGTCATCTTCTCCGATCTTCCGTTTCCTTCGATGATTCTCGATTTTAGAGAGATTCATAGGTTAAGATCTTGAGTTAAGGACACTGCTTTGGTTGCCTCGAGACCTGGTGTTAGATCAATAGATCTGACTCAGAAGTTAGATCTGTGTGTGGTTGGTGATGTTCTTGAGAGTTCTTGTGTTATGAGGCTGAGATCTAAGAGGATCATGGTGATTTGCGTGTTGAGCAGGCCGTGGTGTGCGGTAGTCGGTGAGATCCAGGGTTACTGATTCCCGATGGTTTAATCCGTTAGATGGCGCTACCTTTGTGACAATCGGTTGAGATTTGGGGAGGTCCAAGACCTAGTGCAGTAACTGCTGTGACCTGAGCCTTATCTTCCAAATCTCTGATTTCTTCTTGTTTTTCCTTTTGGTTTTAGACTCTTCGGAGTCTTATCTTGTGGTTCTAACAATTCTTCTTAGTGTGCAGGTTTCAATCAGTGGTAAGGTTCAAGTTTGGCTGAGGACTTGAACGTAGCTAGGGCTCTGATTGCTATTTCTTGTACTTAGAACAATTGTTATCTTGTTTCCTTTGTATTCAGCTTGTTCCTTTTGAGATTAGTCATCTCAGTACGCAGTGTAATCTGATCCTACATATACTCTCTCGGTCCCATAAAAATATGTGCAATTTTCATTTTTGTTCGTCCATAAAAAATATGTGCATTCCATTTTTGGAAAGTTATTCCAACTTATTGTCCATATGCATCAATTTATTTACAACTTATACCACCATTAAACACTACTCCTACTTTAAGTGTCATTCTCTTCCTCTCTCTTACTTTACCAATTTTTTCTTAATTCTAGTGCCTATCAATTGCCCATATTTTTATAGGATGGAGGGAGTAGTTAGAAAGATAACAAATTCGAAAAATATGAAAAAAGAAAAAGAAAATAAGGTACTTCCTCCGTCCCATAAGAATATGCACTCTTTTCTTTTTAGTTCGTCCCACAAGAACATGCACTTTCTATTTTGGAAATTCTTTTCTCTCTAATGAGGTGGGACCTATTCTCACTAACAATACTATATTTACTTTTTCTCTTTACCTCTATATTACTTTGGCAATTTTGCATTAAAATTCGTCTCGAACCCACAAGTGTATATTCTTTAGGGACGGATGAAGTATTTCATAATTAGAAAGATTATAAATTTAAAAAATATGAATAAAAGAAAAGAAAATAATTTTTTTTTTGTTTCGATTTGGTTTCGATTTTCAAAATAATTTGGTTTTTAGGTTTGGGTAACAAAACCAAACCGAAAACTGAATGCTCAACCCAACACACACTGCACACATTACACATACTATACACACATATACTGTTGTGTGTGTGTAATGTGCATTATGAGTGTGTATTATGTGTATGTGCAAACTCAATAAATACCCCTACATATACATATACGGCTATGTGTCCAATTCTATATCAATAACTTCATTTTATTTAAACATAGGATATGGAACTGAATTAGAATTCAATTCATTTCCTTCCAATAGAATTCAATTTCTTCCAATAGAATTTCAGTTTCAATTATGTGTACCAAACAGACCTTTAGTGTTTATGCGAATAACTAGAGAACAAATCACAGCCACAAGATCAAGAAAATCATGAGCTATTATTAATACATGTAATTTTTTAATTTAAAGTAGAAATTAGTTCCATCTATCACTAATTTACTTCACAATAACAAGACGGGGGCATAATGATCATTGCACAGAAAAAAATAGGTTACATAAATTTTCATCATCCATGGCAGAAAGAAGAGAGCAAGAGAAGCCGCTCGCTCTGGCCATCCCCGCCAACTCCAAGCTCAGCCCTTTTCCACCAGAGTTCATATCACACCGCCGCCACCAGTGCCTCAAGTGTTGCGGCTGCTCCGCCGCGCTTCTCCTAATCCTAGCCGTCACAACACTCATCCTCATGCTCACGATCTTCCACGTGAAGCATCCAACTGCGGCGTCGTTCAAGTTCCACGAGGCGGCCACAAAGGTGTACTACGACGGCGCGCTCGTGGGAGAGGGTAGGGCGGCGCCGGGGGAGGCGGGGCACGGAGGGTGGATGTTTTGGTTGGTTTGGTGGCTGAGAGATTGGTGGGAGTGTCGAGATTTGAGAGTGATTTTGGGAGAGGGATTTCTACTATTTTTTATTTTAATCAACAATATTTTCGTGTAATGTGACTTATACAACCGAAGGTTCCGACTGTATACACCAAGTATTCTGTGGTTATAGTAATGTTTCTTTGATTTTATGTTATAGTGATGTATTTTGTTAACATAAGTGAAGTAAAAACATGCTTATAGTGATATGTTACAGGGTCAGAGTGATGTTTCTGTGATATTTTGCTATAGTGATGTATTTTGTTAACATTAGTGAAGTAAAAACATGGTTATAGTGATGTGTTCCAGGGTTAGAGTGATGTTTCTTTGAGTTTTTGCTATAGTAATGTATTTTGTTAACATCAATGACGTAAAAACATGGTTATAGTGATGTGTTCCAGGGTTAGAGTGATGTTTCTTTGAGTTTTTGCTATAGTGATGTAATTTGTTAACATTAGTGAAGTAAAAACATGGTTATAGTGATGTGTTCCAGGGTTATAGTGATGTTTCTTTGATTTTTTGCTATAGTGATGTATTTTGTTAACATCAGTGAAGTAAAAACATGGTTATAGTGATGTGTTCCAGGGTTAGAGTGATGTTTCTGTGATTTTTTGTTATAGTGATGTATTTTGTTAACATTGGTGAAGTAAAAACATGGTTAGAGTGCTGTGTTCCAAGGTTAGAGTCATGTTTCTTTGATTTTTTGCTATAGCGATGTATTTTGTTAACATCAGTTAAGTAAAAACATGGTTATAGTGATGTGTTCCAGGGTTAGAGTAATGTTTCTTTGAGTTTTTGCTATAGTGATGTATTTTGTTAACATCATTGAAGTAAAATCATGGTTATAGTGATGTGTTTCAGGGTAAGAGTGATGTTTCTTTGAGTGTTTGCTATAGTGATGTATTTTGTTAACATCAGTGAAATAAAAACATGGTTATAACATGGTTAGAGTGATGTGTTCCACGGTTAGAGTGATGTTTCTTTGATTTTTTGTTATAGTGATGTATTTTGTTAACATCGGTGAAGTAAAAACATGGTTAGAGTGATATGTTCTACGGTTAGAGTGATGTTTCCTTGATTTTTTGCTATAGTGATATATTTTGTTAATATCAGTGAAGTAAAAATATTGTTACAGTGATGTGTTCCACGGTTAGAGTGATGTTTATTTGATTTTTTTCTACAGTAATGTATTTTGTTAATATCAGTAAAGTAAAAACATGGTTATAGTGATGTGTTCCATGGTTAGAGTGATGTTTATTTGATTTTTTGCTATATTGATGTATTTTGTTAACATCAGCGAAGTAAAAATATGGTTATAGTGATGTGTTAGTGATGTTTCTTTGAGTTTTTGCTATAGTGATGTATTTTGTTAACATCAGTGAAGTAAAAACATGGTTATAGTGATCTGTTCCAGAGTTAGAGTGATGTTTCTTTGAGTTTTTGCTATAGTGATGTATTTTGTTAATATCATTGAAGTAAAAACATGGTTATAGTGATGTGTTCCAAGGTTAGAGTGATGTTTCTGTGATATTTTGCTATAGTGATATATTTTGTTAACGTTAGTGAAGTAAAAACATGGTTATAGTGATGTGTTTCAGGGTTATGAATTGGAAGGTATCGAAATCCATTTGCCTTTGCTGAATAATTAAGCTAGTTTTTGCCCGATTCCTCTGAATTTGTCCAATTTTTTTAGTTTCATCTTCTTAATATTGCGAATCTGCAATTCACAAGTGCTTAACAACGGCTAACACCAGTCGAGAGTCTTTGTCCTAGCGGCAAGGAGCTTACACATTATTGCATGAGGTGCCGAGTTCGAGCCCTCTTGACATCAGTTGTAATTTCATCCTATCTATAGTATAGGAGTTTATTTTTAATTTCCTCTCTTATATAGGAGTTAATTAAAAAAACAATGGCTAATGCCAATTTGCCAATTTTTTTTCGTGCTGACCTCAAATATATGGTTTTTATGCCGATTTTTCTCGATTTTGCAGTATTGTAAAATACTGAAATGCGTATACTTCATTCGTAGATCTGGTTGAGGTGAGTAGAAAATAATCTGAACCCATTTTATGTTCGAGGTGAGTATTTCTCTGTATTTGTCTGTGCTGTTCATTGCCGTCCCCGTCGCTGCGCCCATCGACCCAGGTAGTGCCCGCCCTCATCGACGCCGCCGTCGGCCTGCCGACCAATCCTAAGTTCACTTACGCACTCTTGAATCGAACCAATCTTCCCGATAATTGAATCGAGACTATGGACATTCTTAAGCAGGAATTGCTGAAGAAACGACAGAGTCTGGAGCAGGACGTCGGCGGAAAGAAGTTTTTCAAGCGTTTCGAAATCGAGCAGAACGACTCCAGCGGCTGCGCGAGGAGGAGAAGCGGGAATCTGAAGCCAAAGCCCTCCTCAAGAAGCAGCTGCAGCAAGATCACCAGAGTAAGGATACGAAATCTTCCTCATCAGACCCAAATTCGAACACCGACACCTCCAAATCCAAGCCCGAATCCACTTCGTCCAAATCCCTAGACGAGGAGCAGAACATCGACAATCTCAATCTGGAAGGAAATAAATCGCGTATGAGCTTATGAATTTCATAATGTGATTTCTAAAAATACCCTTGGCCTATTTTACATTATTAAAATAAATAATATTTATTGTATTTATTTGTGTGGCTGGGATTTATTCTCTAATTATACACTTAAAATTAGTTATACCTCGATCTATATTATATATATATATATATGGGTGCATTATAATGATAACCTATATTTATGTGATAACCCTATAACTAAATCTCCACCACACATTTTTAAAATATGTGGTCCAGATTTAATCTAATAAAACTATCATTTTATCAAATAAAACTATCATATTTCAGATATATTAAGGGTAAAATTGTCATTTCGACTACAACCTAACCAACACTGAGAGCGATTCACTGCACTCCAAATCCCTCTCTTCTTCTTCCTCCTCTCTCTCCGTCGTCTTTGATTTCGCGGCTAGCCGTCCCCGATGTCCAGCGCCGTCGGTCTCCGCTGCCAGTTCTCCTCCTCATCTCTGCCTCATTTCTCTCTCCACCTCCGCGCTGCCGCCTTCGCCTCCGCCAAATTCACGGCGGCTTCAGCGCCGTTGCCGGCATCCCATCACTACCCTCTGTTCGCCCTCTCCCTTGCTCTCGGTTCTCTATCTCTCCGTCTCTTCTCCTCTTGCCAGAAGTGAGCTCCGTCGCGGAATTAACAAAGTAGTATTTCGATTCCTGCGGCCGGCGAGCCACGTAAACAATGTAAAAAACGCATTTAGAATAATTTTTTTAAAAAAATTATGTAAAATACAAAATCAAAGCGAAATTTGTATATTTCAATTCAACTAATAGGTTAGGATATTTGCTGATCCAAATTATTTACTTATTAATTACCTTCTTTTTTTGTGGTCAGATCCACAAATACGTGTACTATTCTTTTTTAATTTAAGTTAGTTCTCACTTTCAATATTTAGAGCATTAGTACTATATTATTAGGCCGGATTACTATTTGTGAATATAGCTTTTCTATTAGATAAAAATGTTATAAAATGATGGTTTCAGGGGATAAAATGATAATTTCAGGGGATAAAATGATAGTTTCAGAAGGTAAAATGATAGTTGCACTTGATAAAATGATGGTTTCAGGGGATAAAATAATAGTTTCAGGGGATAAAATGATAGTTTCAGGTGGTAAAATGATAGTTGTACTTGATAAAATGATGGTTTCAGGGTATAAAATGATAGTTTCAGGGGATAATTGATTGGCAATTTTGGTTCGACATAGATAATTGATTGGATTGTTAATATCTATTCTTTTTTAGGGGATAAAAGTTTCAGGGGATAAAATGATAGTTTCAGTGAATAAAATGATAGTTTCAGTGAATAAAATGATAGTTTTAGTGGATAAAATGATCATTTCAGGAGATAAAATGATAGTTTCAGGGGATAAAATGATAGTTATTCTTTTGTACACATTTTAGATTTTGGAGTTATTCTTTTGTGGTCGATATTCTACACAACTAACCAAAAAATTGACGTTTCAAAATTCAAAAGATACTAGCTTATCTCAACTTTCATTTCACTGTATTTATTTCATTATTTTTGTTTGGTTGCTAAGAAATTACTGTAGCATTGGTAGGCAGGCAGCAGTGTCACGAAAATCTTTAGCTGTAGGCAGTGTGCAAATTAACCTGGCTCTTCTTGACCATAAATTTTTTTCATCAAACCTTAACTTTTTCGAATTAAATCACAACTTTTCCATATCTCGCAATTATCTCATGAAACTAATTTTGATGAATTTGGTGGCGACGTGGAAGCTGGATTTTTGGACATAGAAACGTTGTTGTCCATGTACACACTTGAAACAACTTCGTTTCCATCATTTCGATCAATTTTAGGGATTATTTTCTTAATTTGCAGCTCGCCGCAACGTGGAAGCTGAATTTGAGTTTGCAAATTCAAACAACGGGGATAAAATGATAGTTTCTGTGGATAAAATGATAGTTTCAAATAATAAAATGATACTTTTACATAAAATGATAAAATGATAGTTTCAAATGATAGTTTCAAATGATAAAATTATACTTTTGCATAAAATGATAAAATGATAGTTTCAAATGATAGTTTCAAATGATAAAAATGATAGAGATGGATGAGAGTAAAGTGCGTCTAGTTTTGTGTATTTTAAAGCAGTATGAATTGATAACGTAACCTCCTACTAATTAATTAAATAAAGCAGACTGCCATACATGCAGCTGTTGTCGTCGACTTTTGTATGATAAACACACACACATATTTTGGTATTATATGATAATGGGGAGGTGACATATCGCTGTCGTAAATGACATTTGGCAGCCAAGCTTGGAAATTGAATCATCTATCTCTATTATATTCAAATATTATGAATGTTTACGTGTAGAATGTGGGTGACATGACATGAATATTGAAGCAAGTTACAAAGTATTTTTGGATGACATGAAATTTGGGTGAGCAATTATTGAACAGCAAGAGATAAAATATGAACAGCAAGAGATCAAAATCAAAAGCGCTAACAATTTATCCAAAGGGAAAAGATAGTGACGCTTTTCTCTTTCTTCCTCGTGTGATCGTGATTCGTGGACGTAAAATGATAAAATGATGGTTTTATGGGATAAAATGATAGTTTCAGGAGATAAAATGATAGTTTTAGAGGGTAAAATGATAGTTTCAGAAGGTAAAATGATAGTTGCACTTGATAAAATGATAGTTTCAGAAGGTAAAATGATATAAAATGATAGTTTCAGGGGATAAAATGATAGTTTCAGAATGTAAAATGATAGTTTCAGAAGGTAAAATGATAGTTGCACTTGACAAAATGATAGTTTCAGGGGATAAAATGATAGTTTCAGTGGATAAAATGATGGTTTCAAATGATAAAATGATACTTTTGCATAAAATGATAAAATGATAGTTTCAGAAGATAAAATGATAGTTTCAGAAGGTAAAATGATAGTTTCAGGGGATAAAATGATAGTTTCAGAAGGTAAAATGATAGTTGCACTTGACAAAATGATAGTTTCAGGGGATAAAATGATAGTTTCAGTGGATAAAATGATGGTTTCAAATGATAAAATGATACTTTTGCATAAAATGATAAAATGATAGTTTCAAATGATAGTTTCAGTGGATAAAATGATAGTTTCAAATGATAAAATGATACTTTTACATAAAATGATACAATAAAAATGAATACTGTTAAAATTCACACTAACGTATCACAATCAATTCTCTTATACACGATGGCTTTGATTGATAAATATTTTAAGAAAAGTCTGTCATTTTTGTAATCGTTCAACCAGAAAAGTATGGTGACATGCATTTATATATTGTCATTATTGGGATCGATAAATTAAATAGTACTGTATTACTGACAAAAATGAAAAGTATTTATTTTTATCTCTTTTTTTTACATTAAGTTGAGATAATTACGAAAACTGAAATTATGAAATTTTAATTTCAATTATGAATACTAGTGCGAGAAGTTAATATAAATGTGCTCATAATATATTAGTATGTATGTATACCTTAATCATTTTTATTTATAACAGTTGTTGTATGCTTTATTAAATGTCGATATATAAATTTTGAAATTTGATTGTCGTTATTTAGAGGTAAATGATTTTTTGAGATATTTTGGGATAATTTTAAAAAGTTGAAAATTATGATTTTATATTACAGTTTCAAAAGTTGTTATCTTGCTATTGAAAAATCATCTTTAAAGTTATAATTTTCTATTGTGAAATTGACCCAAAGTAAACGAAAACCGACTAATAGTACATGAAAAATTGTAATTTAAATGACAATTTTTTTAAAATTATCTTGATGACTTTCCTTTATAGAGCAATTATGTCATTTTTCTCATAATTTTTTAATATGAGATGAAACTCTTTGTTTTATAGCTACACTCTACAAATAATTTGACTTATGTTTCAGTATGGAACAATAAAAAGAAAGTTGCATTCATACATATAAGAACACACTATCAAATGATAGTTTCAGGGGATAAAATGATAGTTTCAGGGGATAAAATGATAGTTTCAGAAGGTAAAATGATAGTTGCACTTGATAAAATGATGGTTTCAGGGGATAAAATGACAGTTTTACGGGATAAAATGATAGTTTCAGTGGATAAAATGATAGTTTCAGAATGTAAAATGATAATTGCACTTGATAAAATGATGGTTTCGGGGGATAAAATGATAGTTTCAGAAGGTAAAATGATAGTTACACTTGATAAAATGATGGTTTCATGAGATAAAATGATAGTTTCAGGGCATAAAATGATAGTTTCATGGAATAAAATGATAGTTGATATTTTATCCACATCACTGTCCAAAATGATATAATTTCTACACTAATTTCCGAAAATGCATTTCTACACTAATTTCTGTGGGGTTCACACAGCTTGGATGATTTGATCAGAAAATGCATTTCTACACTAATTTCTACACTAGTTTCATGGAATGATAGTTAACACTGCAGCAACTATACACATGCATGTCCCCTTACAATTGTTATTTCCATTTGTCAACAACAGTGCTACTTCTTATTACTATTGACAAACTATTGGGAAAGCATAAAAAACTTCTTCACACGACCCTGTTTTTATTTTCTGGTTTAAGTTTTGAATTCAAGTATGATATATTTTTTTCCCATGATTCTTGGTGATACGAGATTTTGATTAAAAAATTACATAACACAATGGGGATAATAATTTTGTTGGTTTGTTTCATTCAATTTGGCATTAGCAAATTCTTGGAGCGGCCAGAGGTTATGGGCCTAATGATTTTATCCCCTAATTTTTTAAATATAGTTTTAGGGATAAAATGATAGTTTTATGTGGTAAAATGATAGCTGCACTTAATAAAATGATAGTTTCAGGGGATAAAATGATATTTTCAAGGGATAAAATGATAGTTTTAGAAGGTAAAATGATAGTTACACTTCATAAAATGATAGTTTTATCAAGTGTAACTATGGGGTTTCGAAAATGGGATTGGAGACGGTATTTGAAATGTAGTTCATTGTTTTTATATGATACTTAAATTTTTAAGATGTGCCTATATAAATGTTGAAGATAATATACGCAAAAAATATTATGTAACCCACATTTTAGTAAACTGAGAAGCAAACCAATATACGAGGATTAAAATATGGAATTAATTAAGATTAGGAGATGTTTGCTTTGTAATAAACCCCCAGAAATGACTCTATTTCTATCCATTTCTATTTGTTCAATTTACTATATACATTTCACGTGAGTCTTGAATTGAATGATCATGCAAATTTCATATTTTTTAATCTGCAAGAACCACAGGTTATACCCATGTCGGCTGCAAGGAATTCGAATCCATCGGCACCACAAAACGGCAATTAATAGAAGAGGAAAAAACAAACCAAATATGTATTTCAATCACAATTCACAGAAGCACAATTCGTTCACTCTCTTTACAGAAGACAATCACAAATGATCACAATACAATCCTCTTCATTCTTCATCTTCTCTCTCAAGAAACTATCATTTTATCCTCTGAAACTATCATTTTATCCCATGAAACCATCATTTTATCAAGTGCAACTATCATTTTACCTTCTGAAACTATCATTTTATTAAGTGAAACTATCATTTTATTAAGTGAAACTATTATTTTATCCCCTGAGACTATCATTTTATCTCCTGAAACTATCATTTTATCCACTGATAGTTGCACTTGATAGTTTCAGAAGGTAAATGATAGTTGCACTTGATAAAATGATAGTTCAGGAGATAAAATGATAGTTTCAGTGGATAATAATAATAATAATAATAATAATAATAATAATAATAATAATAATAATAATAATTAATAACAGTAGTTGACAATTTAACATACGAATTTAGCACAAGAAAGTTTGATTGACAATGATGAACAAACAGGGCACCGTTTATTTATCAAACATCGATTGATTCCTTCCCTTTCCTGATCAGAGAGCTGCATCATAGTAGCGACCCACAGTGACCCGTGCTCTGCTTATCGGAACTCCACTCACCGCCGCAATCGCCCCTTTCACCTTCATTCTTCTCTGCAACAACCGACGGAGTGATAAACAGTCTTCACCGCAGAAAAAAAATTGCAAAAAAATTAATTTAATCCGCGCATCCTAACCTTGTCGTCTGTGTAAATCCGGAAACGGAGCTTGTGATTGCGGTGTGGATGTTTGTTGCTGAAGACGATGATGCAGAAAGTCGCCGCCGCCACTCCAGACGATGAGGGAAAGAATGGAGCGAAATTCACGAATTAAATGAGCGAAATGACATATTTACCCTCTGCGCATTTTTTATGAAGTAAATCTAAGTTTTAATTAGTAGACGAGCAATCCTTGTGACCGTCAATAATTCTACATTATCGATCTCAGGAGTGAAGGTCCCATTATCGATACTAGGAGCTGAGATTGATCGTGTATCTCCACAAGCAATTCGAAGCTGCCTTAAACGCAAAGCCTGAGGTGAAAAGCTGGACTCACTCTATTTCTTGATAAAAATGAAAGGAGCTAATGATTATGTATGTCCATATATTATGAATTGGTGCAGGTGGATAGATATTCGAGGGGTGTTCACATGGTGTGCACCAGAAAACGAGTTCCGCGATTGCCGTGGATCTGATGGCATTGTTGGAACCACTGTTTGAATTGCTTCCACGCGCACTTTGCCCACCGGAGTTGCCATTTTTATTTTTATTTTTGTTTTCAAGATGTTGTGGATGAATTTCAGTGGCAATAGCCTTATATATATAAGGTTGGATTGGTTTTTTTTTTTATGTAATTAAATCATATCGAGGTTTTATGTTTTTCAATTTTAAATTTGTTTTTTTACTTTAAATTATTTAGATGGCTAAGCTTTTTAAGAAAGGATACATTTTTATAAGATACCATTCTAGTTTTTGGACAATTAGATGGAAATTTGGATTGATCATCCATCAGTCCATAGAAGAAGAGGAAATGATGGAAATTAGCATGATTTTATTTCATTGTTGTTAATAAAACACATCACCATTAGCATGATTTTACTTCACTCTTGTTAACAAAACACATCACTATTAGCATGATTTTACTTTACTGTTGTTAACAAAACACACCATACTGTTGTTAACAAAACACACCACTATTAGCATGATTTTACTTCACTGTTGTTAATAAAACACATCACTATTAGCATGATTTTACTTCACTTTTATTTACAAAACACATCACTCTTGCCATGATTTTACTTTACTGTTGTTTACAAAACACATCACTCTTAACATGATTTTACTTCACTGTTGTTTACAAAACACATCACTCTTATTATGATTTTACTTCACTCTTGTTTTCAAAACACACCACTCTTATTATGATTTTACTTCACTGTTGTTTACAAAACACATCACTCTTAGTATGATTTTACTTCACTCTTGTTTACAAAACACATCACTCTAAGCATGATTTTACTTCACTCTTGTTTACGAAACACATCACTCTTAGCATGATTTTACTTCACTCTTGTTTACAAAACACATCACTCTTATTATGATTTTACTTCACTCTTGTTTACGAAACACATCACTCTTATTATGATTTTACTTCACTCTTGTTTACAAAACACATCACTCTTATTATGATTTTACTTTATTCTTGTTTACAAAACACATCACTCTTATCATGATTTTACTTCACTCTTTACAAAACACATCACTCTTAGCATGATTTTACTTTACTCTTGTTTACAAAATACATCACTCTTAGCGTGATTTTACTTCACTCTTGTTTACAAAACACATCACTCTTATTATGATTTTACTTCACTCTTGTTTACAAAACACATCACTCTTAGCATGATTTTACTTCACTCTTGTTTACAAAACACATCACTCGTAGCATGATTTTACTTGTTTACAAAACGCATCACTCTTAGCATGATTTTACTTCACTCTTGTTTACAAAACACATCACTCTTAGCATTATTTTACTCCAATGTTATTTACAAAACACATCACTCTTAATAAAAATTACACTTTAAATATGCTAAATAAAAAATGAGATAAAATTTCACGATTCATCTCTTAGAAGAAGCAATTACCAAACCAAATTCAAATTCCCCAATGTCTTCTACTGTTATTTCTATATCAAAATCACAATCAGAATCACTTCAAAACAATTGTTGAATTCTGTTCTACGCAGTTGAATGGATGTTGACGATGAGTGGGAGCTCATCTCCGATGAGGACTACCTCGAGATCAGCGACGAGGCTGTGCAGCCGATTTACTCGGTTGTCCACATGAACTACTTCATCTCCCAACCGTCTCCTCAATTTGTCGAAACTACTACCAATCAACTTCTTCACGCTCCTGATCATGATCAGCCGATTCGGAGTAAGATCGAATCCTTCAGCGCCGATCAGGACCCGATCTCACAGGATTTCTTCAACAAATTGAAGGAGGCTGAATCAGTCCACATGAAAGTGGAATCGCCCAAATATGAAGCGGGGGAAGATCCTCGCAAACTCAATTCAGAAATGGCATCGAGGATGACGACGCCAAAACGGAGTTTGAGCGGTCTCTGCTCGCAGCGACTTTCTGCATCGACAATCATGTAAAAATAACTAAGCCATAAGATTAATTCGAGTATTAAGATGTGTGGCTGAGATTTGTTCTCTAGTTATGTACTTAATGGGCACTTGCCCTAGATCACTACTATATATATATATATATATATATACATATATATATATATATATATATATATATATAGGATTGTGATTAATATCAAACCACTCATAAACCTTAAACGCCGAACAACATCATTATATGATAACCCGGAGTCCATTATAATGAACTAATAACAAACTTATAATGAACTTCAGATTTCTAAATTATGCATGATGATGTCATTGTTTTTAAATCTCAGAATTCCCTATAATGAACTACAAATAAAGTTGTAATGAACTCTGTGTTATTATATAATGATGTGTTTGGCGTTAGTGTTTTAAACTAGTTTGATATATAATACAACCCTATATATATATATATATATATATATATATATATATATATATATATATATATATATATATATATATAGTAGTGATCTATGGCAAATGCCCCTTAACCAAATAACTAGAGAACAAATCATAGCCACAAGATCAA
Source organism: Salvia splendens (assembly GCF_004379255.2). NCBI lineage: Eukaryota > Viridiplantae > Streptophyta > Magnoliopsida > Lamiales > Lamiaceae > Salvia > Salvia splendens. Next base: position 17,466,593 of record NC_056037.1, on the reverse strand, counting down.
GAAAATCAAGGGCTAGTATTAATTTTCGAATTTAAGGGGAAATTAGTTCCCTCAATCACAAATTTACTCCATAATAACAAGGCAGGGATATAATGGTCATTGCATATCCAAAAATATGATACGTCGGCAAATTAGAATTCATCTCCTCTTCTTCTCTTCTCCATCCTCATCACCGCCTTGTACCTGCCGTTGTCGCAGCGGCGGCAGGAGATTCAACCTCATTGTGCGATTCATCCTTTTCTTCTCTCTTCTGCAAAATTCGCGCGATTCAACCTTCTCGTCGATGTTGGCGTCGCCGTCGTCACGTTCTGCAGGAATCGGACGCTGAATTTGAGGGAAATGGCGTCGCTGATGGTGGAATTGGATGCTAGAGATGAGCGAATCCAGGTTTTGGAAAGGATTGTGGAGAAATTAGAATCGGAAGATTTGGCGGAGTAGGAAATGCATATGTGCTTTGATGAGAAGGAGATAGTGATTAGGGAGATCGGCGGTGGAAGGAGGTGGATGGTCACAGCCATTGCCACTGCTGCTGCTGTCATATTCTACTTCCATGCTCACAGAAATCATTAATTTTTGTTGATTAGAGTTTCAGTATTGGATAATTGTTGCTAAATAATGCACTTAATTTGCTTCAATTTTGTGTTTGCTGCACTGGCATATATTTTTTATCACTACTATTATGAGAATTTGATTTCTTGAATCTTGATGGTGCTTGAGTTTGGAATTAGATCACTTCACATTTATGTGTTGTTCTTTGTGTTTTGTAAACAAGAGTGAAGTAAAATAAGAATAAGAGTGATGTAATTTGTAAACAAGAGTGAAGTAAAATCAGAATAAGAGTGATGTGTTTTGTAAACAAGAGTGAAGTAAAATCACAATAAGAGTGACGTGTTTTGTAAACAAGAGTGAAGTAAATTAACAATAAGAGTGATGTGTTTTGTAAACAAGAGTGAAGTAAAAAAGTGATTTGTTTTGTAAATAAGAGTGAAGTAAAATCGGAATAAGAGTGATGTGTTTTGTAAACAAGAGTGAAGTGTTTTGTGAACAAGAGTGAAGTAAAATCAGAATAAGAGTGATGTGTTTTGTGAACAAGAGTGAAGTGTTTTCTGAACAAGAGTGAAGTGTTTTCTGAACAAGAGTGAAGTGTTTTGTGAACAAGAGTGAAGTAAAATCAGAATAAGAGTGATGTGTTTTGTAAACAAGAGTGAAGTAAAATCATGCTAAGAGTGATGTGTTTTGTAAACAAAAGTGAAGTAAAATCATGCTTAGAGTGATGTGTTTTGTAAATAACAATTATTAGTATTTCCTTCTTTACAATTAAAAAATAATAAACCAAGAAAGTCTACTAATTTAAGAGAATTGCAAAGTTCGGCCGATTGATTGCTAAACACTATTTTCCACAATTATAAATAATTTAAAAATGTTCGGCCTATTGATTGCTTAATAGACAATAGTTGTGGATTTAATATTTAAAGGAGAAAATAAGACCAGAACTTTGAAACTTCAGGTTGAAAACTAGGCATGTGGAAATAAATGATTTGCCCCTTGTTTTAACTTCTTGCCTTAGCATGATTGCAACGGCAGAATTAGAAGCGGAAAGCCTACAGAAAAATCACTAATCCCAAACTATAATCCGCCATTAAATCAGAAAATGTTGAAGACAGTCAGAATCAAGTCCCCATCCACATTACTCACTCTCTCACTACCAGCTTCGAATTCATAAATCAGACCCTGCTGAGCTAGCTCATTTTCTTCCACATGTCCTTCGTAGCTGGTTTGGTGATCGGATTGGTTGTCGGCTTAGCCCAATCGCAAACGCGCCGCGCTGGATCCTCAGAGATTTCCCGCCGACGCTGATCCCGGTGAGTCCGACGTAGAGGTACAGCCACCGACGGACGATGCATACAGCGCCGGAGCCGAAGAAGTCGACGAGATCACCACCGACGGCGGCGGTGCAGCCGCCGGAGCCGTCTAAGAAGGCGTCGGAGTGGGCGGAGCCTGCGGCAGCTCCGCCACAGAGACAGCTAGCGCGGCGCATGGATTTCACGATGATTATATGTTATTCATGAATTCACATTGATGTATTGAATTCCCAAAATGCCCTTGGACAAGTTTTTTTTTCATAAAAATCTGAAAGTTTATTTAAGCCATAGGATTAATTTGGAGTATTAAGATGTGTGGCTGAGATTTGTTCTCTAGTTATACACTTAAGATTAGTTATATCTTGATCACTAACATATATATATATATATATATATATAAAGGGGAGCGTTATTCTCCTATTCATCCCTTAGATCCTTTATTCTTCTTAATATGGGCCGTTAGATCTCATTCATCAACGGTCCAGATGATATGCATTATTACACTATAATATTGCATTATTAGTCGGTGTGCATTATGCAACTGAAAATCGGCATTATTACACTATAATGGTGCATTATTAGTCGGTGTGCATTATTCAACTAAAAATCTACATTATTAAATGACACGTGGCACCAATCTAACCGTCGGATGACAAAATCGTGGGGCTGAGATTAAAAAGAATAAAGAACAAAAGATACAAAAAAGAAATGAATACATCCCTATAAATAAATAAATATATATATATATATATATATATATAGGATTGTGATCAAGATAGAACCATTCTTAAGCGTAGAACCATTCTTAAACGTAGAACAAATGCCAAACGGAGGTCGTTAGATCTTTTAATCCAATGGTGTTGATTTGCACAGCAACTTCCCATTACAACCAAAACTATTATTAATGGGTGAATGCAGAGAAGTGAAAAAATAAAGCATGCATGGACTCTTCTTCGTTTCATTCATTCTTCCATCAACATGTGAGTTTTTTCACATGTTGAGTCCGGAATGTCGTGAAAACATAGTCTAATATGTATGATTTTTAATCTTGACCGTCATTTTTTCCTCATCCAATGAATAAAATATGTAGAGTTCTAGGTTCTACACTTAAGAATGGTTCTATCTTTAACGCAACCCTATATATATATATATATATATATATATATATATATAGAATTGATATGCTGAGGGATAGTCTGTGTTGTACTGGTGAGTGACATGTGATGTGTCATCAAACTTTCTCTTTATTTTTTTATCTAATTTCCTCTCTCATCTCTCCTTGTCACTAATTCTCTCCCTCTGTCCTCTCTCGTCTCCTCATCTGGGGTATCCACTATGGGGGCGGCGCGTCGGCCGCCCCCTTCCCGCCGCCGCCCCGCCGGATTATAGTAGGGAGGACGTCCGCCCCGAGGCGGACAAAATTTCAGGGGCGAAAGAGGCTTCGGCGTGTTTTGTGCGAGGACGCGCCGACCGCCCCTGCGTTTTTTTTTTTTTTAAATTTCGACATTTTTAGGGTTTAGAGGGATATTGGAGAAGGAAGAAGGAAGAAGAGAGAAAGAAACAGTTTCGAATTTTGTGTAATTAAAATCAAAATTGGTATAGAATTTCGGGGCTATTGGAAGTGTCCGCTTTATAGTGGCGGAAACCTATTTTTTTGGCGCGGACAAAAAAACTGGGGCCGTGGACAAAAAAGGGGGCGGGGCTATTGGGGACGTTCGCCTTACAGTGGATACTCTAAGAGCATCCACTATAGGGAGAAAGGGGGCGAACGGAAAAAGGGGGCGACGACGGGGCGGTCTATAGTGGGGGGACGTCCGCCCCGGGGCGGATAGAAAAAAGGGGGCGAGGGTGGGGCGGTAGAGGGGTCGACGACAAGGGGGCGAGGACGGGACGATGGTGGAGGGGGCGGGGCGAGTCCGGGGCGATTGCGGACGACGTATAGTGGGGCGACGGACGATGGACGTCCGCCCCATTTGCTTTATTTATTTATTTTGAAAATTACACCTATAAATACCACTCCTCCACCTCTCATTGTTTTCACACCATTCCACCTATTCACACACATATTTTCTCTCACTAGAATTTGTAAATTGAAATGGACGATTTATGGAACGACGCGTGAAATTATCTGATCCAAGAGGTGCAGTACGAGGCCGAGGAGGAAGAAGCGGCGCGAGCGGCGGAACGCACGGCGGAAGTGGCGGAGGGCGCGATCCCTCGTGCGATTAGTCGTCGGCGGACCATCCCACGAGACCATAGCGGAGTGCACCAACGTCTAATGGCTGATTACTTTGTGGATAACCCACGTTATCCACCCGTGATTTTTCACCGGCGATTCAGAATGTCGCAACCCCTTTTCAACCATATAGCGATGAAATTGGCGGAACGTTACCGGTGTTTCACCCTCCGGAGTGATTGCACTAGCCGGATCGGGCTGTCTACGCTTCAGAAGTGCACAACTGCAATCCGGCAGCTTGCGTACGACGGACCAGTTGATATGTTCGACGAATACCTACAGATGGGTGAGACGACTGGCCTCACGGTGCTTAGGCAGTTTGTAAGGGGATTCGGGAAATATTTGGTGGGGAGTTCCTACGAAAGCCCACCCCTGCTGAATGTCAAAGTCTGCTGGATATGCACGGTTCGATCCACGATTTCCCAGGAATGTTAGGAAGCATCGATTGCATGCATTGGGAGTGGAAGAACTGTCCGGTGGCGTGGAAAGGCCAGTTCACAACTGGATTCAAAAGCAAACATCCATCGATGATTCTGGAAGCTGTAGCAGACTACCGTTTGCGGATCTGGCATGCGTATTTCGGTGTTGCCGGTTCGAACAACGACATCAACGTTCTTCAGTCATCCCCGCTCTTCAAAGACGAGTGCCGGGGCGAGGGTCCAGAAATTAGCTTCGTAGCCAACGGCACGCAATACAGTAGGGGATACTATTTGGCAGATGGAATATATCCTCGTTGGCCCGTATTCGTCAAGACAATTCGCCAACCGGTAGGACCGAAGAAACAATACTTTGCGCGGAAACAAGAGGGTGCTAGGAAGGATGTTGAGCGAGCTTTTGGTGTCCTCCAAGCGCGATGGGCCATTATACGGTGCCCAGCACGAGTTTGGCACGAAGATGATGTCGCAAATATTATGTTAGCATGTATCATATTGCATAATATGATAATAGAAGATGAAGGATTTGGGGCAGAGCGCTGGGCACCGAAAGAGGGCGCAAGTACAAGTAACGGAGTCGCCTCCGCGCCGATCCAGATGGGCGTACCATGGAGCAATGAATATTTGATCCAACGTTTCAGTGATATGTGCAGGAGCACAGCACATACCACACTCCAGGCCGATTTGGTTTAAGAAGTTTGGGCACGTAGGGGAGGTGCCGGTGCAGTGTGAATACTATTATGATGTTTAATAGATTAATATTTCGTTGTATAATTTTACCCCCACTTTAATACAACGAAAATATAGTGTTTAATTTTAATTTCTTCACTTATAGCCGGTTTTTTATAATTACATATAGCCCGATAAATTTTAGTACTTATAATTGATTTAAAATTAAAATTAAAATTGGTTATTAAAATTTCGTGGCTATTGGAAGTGTCCACCTATAATAGGGCAATGAAGGAAAAAATTGGGGCTATGGACAAAAAATTTAGGTTGTAGACAAAAAAAAAGGGGCGAGGCTATTGAGGAAGGCCGCCTATAGATGCTCTAATTCCCTTCCTCCATTTCTTACTTCCTCTCTCATACTTCGCTCCCCTTCTCTCCAATACTTCGCTCCGCCTTCTCTCCTCGTGGACATTTATTTTTTTATTTGCATCAATTTTGTTATGAGTACAATTTTATCAGAAAAATCTTGGAACAATTTCGACTGTAAAATTTTATAAATGACTAACGGCCTAGGCAACGCCAGATGCACGCCTTTAGACGGCAGCGGTGCGTAACCACCGGCAGCAGGCGAGAGAGAGGGGCTGGGAACGAGGGTCCCGTCTCGGCGGTGATGGAGGATGGTCAATGGCTGCGCACAGGGGAGGCTCGAGTCATCGATTTAGAGATTGTGTTGAACGAAAGAGATAGACGACGAAGTAGTGACGTACAGGCGCTGGCTATCTCGCACCGGCGAAGAATATGCGGCGACTAGAGGAGAAATCGACTATGGAGATTCCAATTTAGGGGTGACGAATTGAGAACGAGAAGTGATGTAATTTGGGGAAGAAAGAATTAAGATAGAAAAGAGAGAATGGTGTGAGAGAGGAGTGAGGTGAAAGAGAGAGTTGATACAGATAGAAGGAGAACAGAAGCGTCAGTATTAGAGAGGATGAATTAGAGACAGAGAGGGAATTACAGAGGAGAGTGGGAGAGAAAATTAGAGACGATGAGATATGAGAGAGGAAATTAGAAAGGGGAGAGAGGAAATTGATTATGATGTTGCCACGTCACATATCGCTCACCAATCCCTCACCATATCAATTATATATATATATATATATAGGATATATTCATTTTCATTTTTTATCTTTTGTTCTTTTGTTCTTTTTAATCTAAGTCCCATGATTTTATCATCCGACGGTTAGATTGGTACTACGTGTTATTTAATAATGCAGATTTTCAGTTGAATAATGCACACTGACTAATAATGCACCATTATAGTGTAATAATGCAGATTTTCAGTTGTATAATGCACACCGACTAATAATGCACCATTATAGTGTAATAATGCAGATCATCTGGATCGTTGATGAATGAGATCTAACGGCCCATATTAAGAAGAATAAAGGATCTAAGGGATGAATAGGAGAATAACACTCCCATATATATATATATATGGGTTAGTGATCAAGATATAACTAATGTTAAGTGTATAACTAGAGAACAAATCTCAACTACACATCTTAATGGAACAAATATTATTTATTTTAATATGTAAAATAGGCCAAGGGTATTTTTGGAAATCATTTTATGAAATTCATAAGAGGCGATTCTGTAGGAGAACTCGCTTCTGCATGGCTGGCCTCTCCGCCGCCGCAGCACATGCGTCGGTTCTTCCCCTGACGGCGTCCTCCGTCGGGCTGTTCGTGGAGATGACGGCGGCGGTGAACAAGCTCCAACCCTCGCGCTGAAGAGCAGCGCAACGCCACCAGATTGTTCAAGCAACTGCACGAAGAGATCCAAACGACGTTGATAACCGATCTCATTACCGAAACCGACGTCGCAAGCGCGATGGAGAGAGTTCTAACTCTCGACATATATAAGTATAGCTATTTTCTCATGCTTGATATCGCAACTAGACTAGCTGGCTATCCCTTAAGGTTACGAAGGCATAATTGCAAACCAAACCCTGGTAAATAATCATACCCTCTCTAGTTACATTTTCAAACCAATTGGCCAAAATTTATCTGCATCGTTTCCTGCATATATCCAAGTAACTCCACCACTTTGCCTCATCTTCATTCTTTGAATTTGGGCTTCAAGTGTGATCTCTGATCTCTTTGTGTTCGTAAAGTCAGACTTCAATTTTGGCTGCCATTGCATGGTTTTCGATCAACTGATGGAGACTTCAGCATCATCGAAAAAGAAAAGAGATTGGCAATGAACAAATTGTTAATTAAATATTTCAGTTGTCATAATTGCAACAAGAGAAATTTGATACAGTGCTTTTATTGTAGTTAATGTAAATTTAATATTAATCAACGAATATACATGGACTACTATAATTTAAAACACATCACTCTTATTCTGATTTTACTTCACTCTTGTTCACAAAACACATCACTCTTATTCTGATTTTACTTCACTCTTGTTCACAAAACACATCACTCTTCTTCCGATTTTACTTCACTCTTGTTTACAAAACACATCACTCTTATTCTGATTTTACTTCACTCTTGTTTACAAAACACATCACACTTATTCTGATTTTACTTCACTCTTGTTCACAAAACACATCACTCTTACTCTGATTTTACTTCACTCTTGTTCACAAAACACATCACGCTTACTCTGATTTTACTTCACTCTTGTTCACAAAACACATCACTCTTATTCTGATTTTACTTCACTCTTATTCACAAAACACATCACTCTTACTCTTATTTTACTTCATTCTTGTTCACAAAACACATCACTCTTACTCTGATTTTACTTCACTCTTGTTCATAAAACACATCACTCTTACTCTGATTTTACTTCACTCTTGTTCACAAAACACATCACTCTTACTCTGATTTTACTTCACTCTTGTTCACAAAACACATCACTCTTATTCTGATTTTACTTCACTCTTGTTCTGATTTTACTTCACTCTTGCTCACAAAACACATCACTCTTATTCTGATTTTACTTCACTCTTGTTTACAAAACACATCACTCTTACTCTGATTTTGCTTCACTCTTGTTCACAAAAGATATCACTCTTATTTTGATTCTACTGTTCACAGTGAAGTAAAATCACAGCCATAAGTACCCTTCCTTATTCATTCTGCAAATTATTCAACTTGAATGTGTTATGATCATATTAGATGAATGTTGTACGTAAATTGGATTCTAATTCAGCCTTGTAGCTTTTCATCATTCTATTCCCCCCCCCCAAAGCTTCGTTTATCGCTCTAAATTTTGACTCAAATAAACAGAAATATATGCATATTCAAAATCTATACAAATAAATATAGTACAATTTATTTTGGAAAATAGATAAAATGACCCCTGGGGTATTGTTTGGGACGCCCTTAATTTTTGGTACCGATTCAAAAACTATAAAATAAAAGGATGTCGGTAAAGGCAGTTAAATTGGCCCACGACTCCCACCTTCAAAATTCCAGAAAAATCCCTTCTTTATCAGAGAAATGGGGCAATCATCGTCGACGGAGCAGGGAGCATCACCGGAGCTGCGCGAAGTGCAATCACTAGTTGCTTCAACTGGAGCTCTACCATCTCTCCAGAAATCATTTCCTCTTCTCTCTGATCCATAAACTCATCGATTCCTCTCCCATCTCTGCAGGTATGGCTTCTTCTCCGCCGCCTGCTTCCGCTTGCTCGGATTCTTGGAGCTCAACGAAGAATTCGTTCTCAAACGAATTGAATTTGTGAATTTGCCAATGACATTATTTTGGCTGCAATGACAATTATACCCCCACCTTGTTATTGTTGAGTAAATTTGTTTGTGAGGGAATTAATTTCTCCTTAAATTAGAAAATTACATGTATTAATACTAGCCCTTGATTTTCTTAATCTTGTGGCTATGATTTGTTCTCTAGTTATAGGTTTAAGAGGCTCTTTCCCTAGATCACTATATATATATATTATATATATATATATATATATATATATATATGGGGTTATTATTGATTTTTAGCCTAATTGTTAGATGTATTGTTGGTCACTAATATTTATTAAATAAGAGGTCCAGAATTTATCATATGAAAAATATTTTTAAATTAATTAATTATGAAAGGGTAGAATGATAATTTCTATTTTACCATTCTTGTAATCAAAAAATAACATCTATTTTATCTTAATTTTTTTATTTGACATAAGTTCTGACATAATGATCATATAACACAGGTCAATAGTCTGCATATCAAAGGTAAATGACTAATAAAAATGTCTAAAAGCTTGTATAATTATTTGTATATAGTGGCATTATAGAGTTTTCTTTCATCCAAATATTGAAACACGCCATTTTTTAACACTTGTACCACTCGCTTTCAAGATAGTACCACCATTTTATATAGAATTTCGAAATTCAACAGCAAAATTATCCAAGAATTAAATCACCCACCACCAGATGTTGCTTTCTCAGCGGCAGCTCCGCCTCTTCTCCTCCCCAATCCACCTCCTCCCCCCTTCCCATTCTCGCATTCCCTCAATTTCCCTCTGAAATCCACCAAACAATGCACTCGCTGCTCCGCCTGCAAATTATCGATTGCGCAGCTATCCGAAGAACCCACCACCAAGCTGTTGACACACCGCCGACGTGGTGTCTCTTCCGGCGAGGATGAAGCAGATCACGACGTCGACAACAAATTCCTCGTCGGATTGACCAGATCTGAGAAAGCTAAAGAGTAAATCCTCCGATTCAATAGCCGCCGCAGCTCCGATTCCTTCTCTCATAATTTTCTTAGAGAATTCAAAGAATTGACGATGCGGTCAGGGCTGATGAGAAGAGTGAGACGAAATCCTCCGGCACCAACAGATTCAGCCAATAATTCTCCCTAACCAGAGGCGGCGCCGGCGAATCGGCGATCGGGAAGAGCTGCAGTGCGCACCCGCCGATGCTGACGTCATCCTCGATCTCGATCACGTACTTGTCGAGGATTGAGAAACTGAGCATGGAGACGGATTTCTCGGGAGTCCAGGTGCTGCTGTCGACCTCGGCGGCGGAGGTGGTCGTGGAGGCGACGGAATCGGCGGTGGTGGCGGCGTTGTGGCAGCTGAGGTCGTCGTCGGAGAAGGCGGCGCCAACATTCAGATCCAACATTTCACTCTCCGGTGTGTGAAATAGTGTGGAAAGGATGGTAGTTGAAGATTATCATTCTGAAATTACCATTCTGCCATTTTATAATTAATTAATCTGAAAATATTTTCCTTGTGTTAAATTGTAGACCACTTATTTTTTTCACTCATTTAAAAAAAATAATTGTCTGATAATATATCTCAATTCTCAATTAGGTTAAAAAATGTCGATTACAATCATATATATATGGTTGTGATCAATTGAGATTTTTTAGCCTAATTGAGAATTGAGATCCATTATTAGCCACTCATTTTTATTAAATGAGTGGTCCAAAATTTACCACATGGAAAATATTTTTACATTAATTAATTGTGAAAGGGCAGAATGGTAATTTCATCATACATTTTCTTTAATAAATATTTTTTATTTTTTAAAAAAAATTAAATTTTTTTTTCGATTTTTTATTTTTTTTATTATTTTTATTTTTTTTTGTCAACTACATATACAATTCATGTCAACTACACACATATAATGTCAACTACATATACAATTCATGTCAACTGCACATATATAATGTCAACTACATATACGATTCATATCACCTATACACATATAATGTCAACTATAAGCTGTTGACATTTGATGTGCAGGTTATTGACATTTGATGTGCAGGGCTATTGACATTTGATGTGCAGGCTACACATCGTAGTTGACATCGCGTGAAAATTTAAAAAATTTAAAAAAATTTAAAAAAAATTTAAAAAAATTTTTAAAAAAAATAAAAAAATAAAAAAAATTTTTTTTTAGTTGTTAACATTTTAATACGAGTTGTTGACATTTGATATTCTGGCTATTGAAATGAAATGACGATAATACCCTTAGTTGATATAATCTACTTGTAGTTGACATTTCAAAATGAGTGGCTGAAAATGCATCTCAATTCTCAATTAAGCTAAAAAATCTCAACCTAACAAGACCCCATATATATATATATATATATATATTCTATTAATTTAATATATTACATTATATATATTAATATTATATGTCTTTTTTTGCTTTTCGGTTTTATTCGGGTTTTTCGGTTTTTCAAGTTCGGTTTTCGATTTTACAATTTCGATTTTTCGAGTTCTGTTCAGTTTGAATTTTGAACTAAATTTGGTTTTTCAGTTTTGATTCAATTTTGGCAAAAATCGAATCGAAACCCGAATGCACAACCAAATTAGCTGGGAGAAATTCAAATAATCAAAATAGGTAGCATAAATAATCAAATAAATCAAGACAGACGCTGTAGGAAGGAGTGGAAGACAAGACGGATCTATACCATCACAAGCCGCATCCCAAACCATTTGCACTACTTAAAGATTTGTAAATTATTGTACTCCCTCCGTCCCGGGCTACTCGCTCCTTTCCTTTTCGGCACGGAGATTAAGGAATGAGTGTATAGGAAAGTCAAAAATGACGGCTGTAGGTGAAAATTTTTACTAAAAATGGCAAGAGTGCAAGTAACTTGGGACGCCCAAAAAGGAAATAAGTGCGAGTAGCTTGGGACGGAGGGAGTATGAATATAGAATATATATGTACATATCAAATTATTATACTTAATTTGCTATGTATTTTGGGAAGAGAAAAGTACAGAATTGAGCGAACAACTTACATCTAGGAATATGGATTGGAAGGTAAGCATTTTATAACTTGATTGAAACAAGAAGTTAGCTCTTGTTGTGATGCGAACACGAATATTGAACAGTAAGTGTAATGCCATATCCGAGAGGCGAGGACCAATGTGTTGAGTATGGAGTCTGATAAGAAGTAAATGTAAGTTTTATATCTCACATATGTGACTTGTGATAGAATTCTAAATAGAATTGGATTTTTAATATAATGCATTAACTTGGTATAAGACACATTTTTCCTAATTAATTAGCTATCAATTGAATAAATTGATTTAAGTAGGACATTTCCTAATTAGTCATTAAGTTTGACTAAATATATGTTCCTATACTAATAAGGAAAATGGAGAATATATTAACATAATTATAAGTATATGTATGCGTTTGATTATACTCATTAAGTGAAACGAATAGTAATTTATTCCTCTGGTTATTAAGGGAAGAAATGGACGCATATATATAATTATGGTTTGATATATGAAGATAGGGGTTTTGCACGTGTGTCGTTCGCACGTGTCCCTCCTTTCAACAAGATTTGTAGTTTCCCACTTTTGCAACAAATATTACTAAGTATAAGCAGTAAGAGAGGGGTCGAACTACAGAGACTAGAGATCTACTCGAGATCAATTATATGAGACGGGGTTGGCTGCTGCCACGCTTTACTAATGTGGGTTAAATTACTAATAAGGTCTGGACTGCTCAAGTCACAGAATTAACTTGATCAACTAAACTAGGCATGATAAGAACAACACATCACAAACGGATCAACTCAAGTAGAAAAACAGTATGACTGCGTAAAGTAATCAGGACCACTGAAAGCATGTAAACATCATGGATCTAAACATCTAAGCTACCAACTGCGAAAAGCATCCAAGAAACATGAGTAAATAGCATCATCAACATGAAAATAAACCAAAGCTTCATAAAACTGGAAATAAGTGGAGATCCAACGTCAGAGTCGTCAATTCCTCTGCTGAAACCATTAAATCTAACTAGAAAGCGAGATGTGAAGGAGCTTCTAAGATGGAGGCATCGATTCCACCGTTGAAACGGCCAACACACTGTAAATCTACACTAAAGTCTTGAAAAAAGAAATAAGACGTAATCCCGACGTCGGAGTTGTCAATTCGTCCGTCGAAACCACATAACTAAGCTAAGAAAGCGGTTAACTATCTAAACTAAGCTAAGATAGCGGTGACGTTAAGCACCTATGAGAGCTTCCTACCTAAACTACGATAGCGTTAAGCGCCGCCTCTTCATTGTAGAAAGCTTCTATTTATAGAGCGGCTTCAACTTCAACCCTAAGGCAACTTCTCGTTCGATTTGACCATTTACCCTTGCAGTAATTGAGGATCTTCATGTCGGCACGCCATTCTGTCTTATTGACCAGTTAGGCGACTTTTCTGCACTTTTGCTCCATTTTTGCTTAATCTGAATCTGCTCGGTCAGTTTGCACCATCTACTGATCCAGCAGATATGTCTTCATGTGGTGAGCTCCTCTTGATCGACTCAATCATCTCATGTCTTCATGTGGTGAGCTCCTCTTGATCAACTTGCTAGCTAACCAGGCTCCGTTGCTCCACTTGTCTCCAACTGATCAATTTGTCTTCAGCTCTGGCCATTTTTCGCTCCTTTTCCGAGTTGATTAAGTTGTTCCTACACTCTGCCACTTCAACACTTTTTAGCTCATGCACACTTAAATTCACCATTTTTCGCACATTACCAATCTGATTAGTGTAATAAACCCTATAAAACCATGCTTGGAACCGGCCCTATCAAACTGCTCACACTTAAACCATGCTTGTCCTCAAGTATGAAAGAACAACAAGAAAAATGGCAAGTTACATGCATGGGTTCCTAACCGACTCCTAAGAAAATTAAAAACAAACTAAACTGACTCTATAAAACACGGAACAAACTCAAGAACACCTACACACAAAACACAAAAACAAATATTCACATATTCATGTCTGAAACGGGCTTAATATCTGGCAACCTTCCCCACAAGCTTAAGATCAGTCCACTTATTTTTGTAGTCTCAGATTCCTCCCTCCTCTTTATTTAGTCTGATCAGTCTGTCAGTTTGTCAAGATAGCCCCCACTTTTGCCAACTGTTAGATTCACTCTGTCACACCTCAACCCCTCTGACGTATACTCTTATAATAAATAAATCCCTTATCATAAAAGCAATCAATACACAAGTCTAATTCGTTGAACACACATATTATATAAGTTCAAACCAACACTTATCCGATACATATTTCAAAATATCCTGTAAAGTAGTGGAACCCTCTCACCACTCTATATACTATACATTTATCTACATGCAAAAAGATGAGGAGGAGAAGGTTGCCAATATGCGTAAGTCGCCGAACCTGATAACACGTGGAGTTCCTATGACCCATGTCAACCAAAAACTTCACTGATATCTTATTCCTGAAAAATATTAGTGGTTTATATGAGCCACAACTCCGTATATATAAATTTCCACCTTCAATCTCACATGATACAAACATCAAACATATTCTTTTATCAATACATATAATAAAAAACAATATATATATATATATAGGGAGATGATCAAAATAAGTACGTGTTTAAATCCAGAAATGCAGACCAAATCTTGGCCCTAGGATTAGATGATCTAATGGTCAATAATTAACCAAAAACACGGAAGGTCATAATTAAGCAATTTTAGGTCATATTATAATATTTGGGTTTAATGTCATGCTAAGATCGTTTTAGGTCATGCTTTGTTAGCATGACCTAAAAATTACCTAATTATGACCTAAAAGTGACCTAATTATGATATTGTTCTGCGTTTCTGTATTTAAATTTAGTTTTGCATAGATCAAAACCCTATATATATATATATATATATATATATATATATATATATAACATAATTTAAAAACAAACCATTTCATATTCATATGCATATGCCACTCTATTCAGTTTATTATTCTGTAACAGTCAAGTCTGGTATCTGCCCGGGATTCCTCTATGACCCGAAGGTCCCTCTGTAATTGGACTCATATGTCCCTCTGTATTTGACCCGAAGGCCTCTCTGTAATTGGACTCATGTGTCCCTCTAAAATTTCAGATCCAGTACAAGGCAGTCACACATCCTCTTTAATCCAATGATTCACATAATCAGTATCATAAACATATCCATTGCACCAATAACATATCCATATCATATTCCATCAAATTATCCAATATATCTAAACAAACATGTCCATTTCAGCAATCAAATATTCATATCATATTCGACCATCAAAATCGAATAATTCATAATCATATCAATTTCACACCATATAATCCAATAATTCACTCCAATTCAACATATAACAATCAACCACATAACACATGTAAAACTAAAAGTGTGATTTATACACACCTGTTTATGATAGATGATCTAATCAAACTCCCGAATGTCTTCTAATTTACCACCCTCGATCCTATTAATATGAATTGCAAAATTTTGATCGGTTAAATATGCAAATATACATAAGTACATAGTTGGTGATCAATTGTAACATAACATATGTACGCATACGTTTATCTCATGAATCTACTCTTCTCAAACCATGTGCTTTCTGCTCTCCCGTTCGTCCCTTTTCTTTTTCTAATTTACACCCTTTTCCCTTTTTTTTAATTTTTTTTACACTCTTGTATGTGTATATATATACGAGCATACTAATGGCAGCTAATTAATCCACTTGTATATGGTTTCAATAATCCACCAGGACACAAGACATGCAGTAATTCATGGAATTACACGTGCCCTTATCTATTTTACATATACATTATATACTTGTAGTTTAATGAAATTTTACACGCCCTATACTCACCTTTTGTTAAATGGATTCACGTTCTTGAAGTTAAAATAGAGTATTACATATATCTTTGCTATAATTAATTATACAAACAAGTGTAAACAAAAGTCATAGTAAAATATTATTAAAACAAATACATAAAGAAATTTAGTTAGGCTATTAGTACGTATACATTTATAAATACATGCACACATTATTACACATATACATGCATTTAGAATAACTATTTAGTATTTAAAGCAATATTACATAATATATGTAATTGATTTTATTACTATACATATTTTTCTTTTCAAGAATCATAACCTTAAGTATTACTATCTATGGTATCCACTTAATATTCCATGACACATATAATTAACTAAAATAAATATGTTAATATGCAAAATGATGCATGTTTCGGGTTAGGGATGTCACACACTCAGTCATTCAATCCTCACCAGAATTGTTAGGACCATTCACTCATATATTTTACCATACCACTGATGCGTTGAGTTCTGCTGACACAAGCTAGTTCCTTAAGGTCTTTTCTTAGGTTGTAATGGGGCTGGGGGTTTGTAATATATATAGGTAGGAGTCCTATTGGTTCTAAGTTCAGGAATTCTTGTAGCATATGAAGGACATGCGAACTTAGGGACAAAAATTTGAAACAACCTCCCTATTTACAACTAAAAAAATTCCCACAATTTGGAGATTTCTCCTGGCCATTTTGGCTTTATTTCTAAGGGGTGACCCCATCAAATCACACGCATTACAGAAAACACATAAACGAATGAAAGAGAGAGAAATGAATCATTGGAGTTGGAGTTGCACTACTACGCCAAAGAAAGACCGAGGAAGTTCTCTCCGTTTTCCCCAACCGCTTCCGCTATGGATCATAAAAGTAAGTTTTCGATCCATTATGCTTATGGTTACTACGTGAAATACATGTTGTTCAAAGATCTTGCTTTATTTATATTCAATTATTTATTCTTGAGTATATGATGATAAATAATTTCTAACATGTGGTATCAGAGCATGGTTGGGAACTCATGTATTTTCGTATTATTGAAACCATATCTTTTGAATTTTATTTGGATAAATTATTGATTAATTGTGAATCATGTTTGTGTATATTTGGTTCTCGGTTCCTTTGAAATTTCCTGAATTGTGGATTCAAATTTAGTTGATTCATATTAAATTCATGTTTAAGCATATTTGATTCATTTTATGTATTACGTGTTTGTGGTGTAAATGAATTCATATGTTTAATTGAACAACTATATTTTGATTGGTTGTCTTTATGAAATAATTGTTTCCGTATGAATCGAGACAGTAGGATGGAATTGGTAATTCAGTTTATTTAATTTTATTCGCAGAATTAGTTTGTGAATTGTATTGGTTTAATTACTTTATCAATTAAAGGATGTTTATTTTGGGTGATTATACTTGAAATATGTAGTAGTTTATCCGAATGATTGTTATTTATTGCCATAAATTTGTGAGAGAAATTTATGTGTCTTTTCTCAAATTTTAATTATATGGAAATCAGTGTATTATTGATTATATTATGCTTATTTGCAATCACCAAAGTGAGGCAAAATAATGAGAGCCTATAATCAACCTCATATGAAAATTTATTTAAGTAATTAATCATTGTATTTTCTTGATTATATTATGTTTATTTTACAATCACCAAAGTGAGATAAAATAATAAGAGTTTATAGTCAAATTAAGTGAAAATCTGCTTAAGCAATCAATTACTATACATTCTTGATTGTATTATGTTTGTTTTGCAATCATCAAAGTGAGGTAAAATAAGAAGAGTTTATAATCAAGTTAATATGAAAATTTATGTATGCAATTAATCATCATGCTTGTTATGACTATAAAGTATATTCATTATCTACATAGTTCGTTTGTCATAGAAAGTCTAGATTCTCAAAGGAAATAGTCTTTTGCGATATAATGAGCACTAATGGAGTTAATAATATAAATTAGTGTTGATTACCCAAAGGTAACGCTAATTTATTATTACTCAATTATTAAACTAAGATATGAATATTAAAAGCATGATGTTTATTATTGTATGAAGACTACCCAAAGGAATTTTCATAATTGCCTCATGATATGGAATTTCAAATTAATGTTCGTGTTATTATTCAAAGCTTGTAAATGTGAGCATTCATTCTTTTAATTGTTCCTATAATGTCAAACATTTTTTCTATTAGTATTTTACCTCAAACTTCCCCCACTTAATGGAACTAACTTCTCTGAATGAAAAGAAAAACTTGAGTTCACTCAAGGAGTAATGGACTTGGACCTAACACTGTTGAATGATTAGCCAATCGATTTTTCTGATGAAAGTAGTTTGAATGATTGCCCATATTGCCCATAATGCTTGGAAAAAATCTAACAGGACTAAGTTTACAGTTCATTAGAATGTTCGTTGCAGATAAAGTGTTTCAACGACTGATATTGCAAAAGAATGTTTGCAGAATGTTGAGGATCGCTTCACAACTGCATATAACTCTCTTGCAAAAAAACTTATGAATGATCTCATAAGCATGCAATATGATGGTTCTTGGACTATGTACGAGCATGTGATGGACCTAAATAACATCTCTTCTAAGCTGGAAAAGTTGAGATTACAGGTGGATGAGGATTTTCTTGTCCAATTCATCCTAACTTCCTTACTTCCTCAATATGGACCATTCCAAATTGATTCCCTATAAAAGATAAGTGTACTCTTAATGAATTAGGAAACTTGTTGGTCTAGGAGGAGTAAAATCTGAAAAAACATGGAATGAGTGCATCTTAAGCTCACATTGCAATCAAAGGAGAGTCTAAATGATAATATTCATTCAAATTTATCATTCTTATGGCATAAAGGAACTGGATCATATTTCTAGTGAAAGAATTAAGAGGCTTATAAAGGATAATAATCATTCGAATTTAAACTTTACAAGCTTTACCGTTTGTGTGAATTGTATTAAAGGTAAATAAACAAAACACAGTAAGAAAAATGCCACAAGAAGCACTGAGCTCCTTCAAATTATACATACAAATATTTGTGGACCTTTTGATGTCCTGACTTTTGGTGGAGAAAATATTTTATCACCGTTATTGAAAAAAATTCCGCGTTATGAATTTATTTGTTGCAAGAAAAATCGCAGGCAACAGAAACAGTTGAACATTTTATAACTAAGGTTGAAAGGCAATTAAATAGAAAGGTGAAAATTATTCGATCTGATAGAGGTGGTGAATTTTATGGTCGCGCCACTAAAATAAGTCAATTACATAGACCTTTTGCCAAATACTTAGAAAAGCATGGCATTTGTGCTTAATACACTATGCCAAATACGCCTCAGCAGAATGATGTTGCTGAGAGACGAAACCGAACTCTCATGGAAATGGGTAGAAGTATGATAATTCTACCTTACCCATATCGTTGTGAATTTATGCTCTTATAACCGCTATTTATGTATTAAACCGGGTTTCTAGTAAGGTTGTACCAAAGACTCCCTTATGAACTTTGGACAGGTAGTAAACCCAGTTTGCAGCACCTTCATGTTTGGGGTTGTCCAGCGGAAACTAGAGTATACTCTTCGCAAGAAAAGAAATTGGATGTTAGACAGTTAGTGATTACTTTATGAGTTATCAGAAAAATCCAAAGGGTATAGGTTTTATTGTCCTAATGATAACATGAGAATTGTAGAAACTGGAAGTATATGATTCTTTGAGAATGGTGAGATTAGTGGGAGTTCTAATACTCGTACTGAGGTCATTAATGAAATAAGGGTATAACCTCCTTCCCTCATTTCCTCAAGAATTAAGTGTGCCAAATATTGTTGAACAGTCTAACAATATTTGAATGACCAACCACTTAATGATGATGCCAAAGTCATTGAACATAGGTGTGGAAGAAGCATCTACAGAAGTGTTTGGTGTTTTCAACGAAAACGAAGGTTGGCCATTTCTGATGACTGTGTGATATATCTTTAAGAATCTAAATGCGATATAGGTATACATAACGATCCAGTTTCATTTTTACTAGCGATTAAGAGTAATAATTCTAATAAATTAGTTGATGCCATGATAGAAGAGTTGAAATCTATGGATTATAATGAAGTCTGGGACCTTGTAGCATTGCCTGATGGACACAAGTGCATTGGGTGTAAATGGGTCTTTAAGACCAAATTTGACATGAACGGTTTAATCGAACGATTTAAAGCCAGACTTGTTGCCAAAGGTTACACTCAGAAAGATGGTGTTGATTATGAAGAGACCTTCTCTCCTATCTATCAATACATAAGGTGCTAGTTTTATGGCCTGCCATGTGGCACTGTTTTTAGTGGGAAAGTCACTCGTTGGTAAAAAAAGAAGATAGACATTATTGGATAAAAAATTGGTGCAATGAAATGATGGCTTCTCCAAGAAGAAGCAATACTTATATATAGATAAGTCATTAATTGAATCTGCAATTTTGAGGACTATTGTTTTGGACTGATTTTGTGATTTTGATTGCAGCACAGGGACATATGAGAGAGAAAGAAGGTGAGAAGAAGAAAAATGAGAGGAAGGAGAAAGAGAGCCAGCAACGCCGGTTGTGCAGTCACCGGAATCCTCTCCGCATCGCCGTCGGTGCGATTTTCCTTCAACTACTCTTTGATATCCTTCAAAACCAAAATAACATGGGAGGATAATATAAATCCACAACAACAAAATCGAAATTCCCCAAATCAATGGGGAATCTGGTAACAGCTCCGACAGAGATGGCAACGACGGGTAGGTGAGGCAAGGTGCTTGGAATCCGGCTACAGCTCCGATGAGAGGGCAGCAGGCTGAGGGAGATGGCGCGGTGGCGGCAAGGCGGCGGCTGGGCAAGAGAAAACGTGGGGTACGGAACGAGAGAGATGGAAGGACAGTTGAGAAGACGAAAAAGAAGAGACATGAGAGAGAGAAGTGCGGCAGTGACAGATTCATTCAAAGATCCGATCTTTACCCGCCAGAGAATAAGAAAAAGGAGAGGAAAAGGGAAATCCGGCAAGGCAGCACTGTGGAGGAGCGACGCGACATGGCGTAAGTAGCAGCGGCGGGCGTGGCGGCGTGGTGGTGAGGAAAGGTGATTCCCGCCGATTCAGAGAGGGAAGAGAGAGTGAGGATGGGGGGAGGAGGAGAGAGAAGCGGCTTGTATCATGTAGGGTTTGTAGGGAGTATTATTTATATAAGAGTATATTACATATATTTAATTTGAAGGTCCTGTTAGGTTGAGATTTTTGGGCCTAATTGAGAACTAAGATTTATTTTCGGCCTCATTCACAATTTTCGCGCGATGTCAACTACAGACACATTATATCAACTAGGGGGCATAATTGTCATTTTCGCGCGATGTCAACTACAGAGACATTATGTCAACTACGATGTCAACATCAAACGTTATTTATGTCAACTATTATGTCAACAACAACATTTTACAAATAATTAATGTCAACAAAAAATATTTTCATGTCAACAGCCTATATTATTTATGTCAACACCAACGTTTTACATATAATATATGTAGATAGGGGTGTGATCCGTTGCTAACTTTTCTTAAGTTGCTAACTTGCTAACTCATCAACGTAGTGTATTAAAAATGTCAACACGATGATAATGAAATGTCAACATAAACTTACATTGATATTTTAATACATTGTGTTGACATTAATATTTAAATGTCAACACAGTTTATTAAAATGTCAAGACAAATATGTGTTGACATTTTAATGTGATCGTGTTGACATATTCAATATACTACGTTGATGAGTTAGCAAGTTAGCAATTTAAAAAAAGTTAGCATTTTAACGCACCTCTATGTAGATATATGTAGTTGACATTATATGTATGTAGTTGACATGGATTATACATGTAATTGACATGGATTATACACATAGTTGACATTATATGTGTATAGTTGACATGAATTGTATATGTAGTTGACATTATATGTGTGTAGTTGACATGAATTGTATATGTAGTTGACATGGATTGTACACATAGTTGACATTATATGTGTGTAGTTGACATGTATTGTATATGTAGTTGACATTATATGTGTGTATGGATTGTACACATAGTTGACATTATATGTGTGTAGTTGATATGAATTGTATATGTAGTTGACATTATATGTGTGTAGTTGACATGAATTGTATATGTAGTTGACATAGATTATATATGTAGTTGACATTATATGTGCGTAGTTGACATTAAAAAGGGAGATAGTTAAATCTTGAATCTAACTCTTAGCAACTAATTCCCAACTGGGGAATATCACCAAACACCTAGAGTGCATTATGATAAGCTTGATTCCCCAATCTAGCTCACATCCAACATAATTGATAATCCAAACCCTAAAACTTCCAATTCCATAAACGATAAATTTCAATCAAAACTATTTCTAGCAACAACCATAGTCGACGTTGCACAAGTGCACCGCGATAGAAACAAATAGAGATCAACGGGCTGCGATGACCTCCTACAGTTTGTCAAAATTCTTGGAAGAGATCCCTTGAGAATCAACGACAGCCACAACCTTGTTTCTGAGCAGGCTAACATTCTTCCTCATCTTCGCCCCCTTCTCCGTCGTCATTAACTCCTTTAAACACTCAATCGTCCCGCTCTTAGTGAAGACGCCTCGTTCAACCCCAACTGCAATCTCCCACGAATCATGCACCATTCTGTTGTTCAGCTTATGATCTCCTAAAACGGCCTGCAAATCATCGGAACGCAGCCCGTGATGCTCTCTAAAATCGAGTTCCAGCCGCCGTGGCTGATGAACATGCCAACGCTCTCGTGCGCGAGGATCTACGGCTGCGGGGCCTACACCACCTGTTGAGAAAAGAGATCATTAAGTCCCAAGAAGATGCATGAGTTCCAAGAGTATTGGGAAATAAGAAAAGCATTTATTATGATGTATGGTTCCTAGATACATGTATGTCTAGACTCCTATTTATACCCATGTATAATGTATCAAAAATCATCCAATGAATTCAGTTATTCAATCCAATATCCAATATGGTATCAAGAGCAGAAAAAAAATGATCCTTGAACCAATTCAAAAGTAGTTCTTTGGAACTCAGATTTTTCCTCATTATGTTCCATACCCTTCCCAAACCAATCAACCAAGATCAGGCAACAAACTATCCCTATCCAATCTCAGAAAAAACCATACAGCAACCCATGTTGCAATAAAAACCAAGATCAAGTGAGTACCACATCATCAATGGCCAACAAAACAATTGAATCAGTTTCAATCGGAATCAAACTAGATGGGAAAAACTTCCCAATCTGGTCGAAGTTGATACGCGTCGCAATCGGAAGTCGACAAAAGCTCGACCACATCGAAGGAGAGAAGGCTCCTCCCCAAACCAATGATCCAAAATTCCAGGAATGGCAAGCATCAGACTTCACAGTTTTTTCGTGGCTCATCAACAACATGGAACAACGACTCGTGCTGCAGTTTGTTCAACATCAAACTGCCAAGGCAATGTGGCGAACCCTTACAACTACGTTTGGAACCAGAGTTGATCCAGTCCAAGTATACGACTTGGAGGACAGAACCAACAAACTCCGATAAGGGAACGACTCCCTCGAAGCCTATTGGAGCGAACTCCAGAATCTCTGGGTGGGGATGGACAACCGTAAGCCATGTCCCTACAAATGTTGTGAAGAAGCAATCAATACATACAAAAAGGAAACTAAAACAAAGAGATTATATCAATTTCTATCCGGATTAAACGAGCAATACGATTGGCTTCGGAGGGAGCTCCTAAAAGAGAATCCCGAACCAACCGCAGAGGATGCATTCAGAAGAGTAAAACAAGAAGAATCCAGCGAGGGGATTTGGAAACCAGCCACCCAAACCCTAGATTCGGGAATATGCAGCGGGTTTGGTGCGAGACAACCACCACCACAACTCCAATTCTGAGGAATCCAGTCGCCTCCCCAAAGCTCATCGGCGCTACCACCGCGAGGGAACTCCAACAATCAAAAGGGAGTTGACAAATCAAAACTCTTCTGCACACACTGTGGGATGACCAAGCACACCAAGGAGACATGCTTCAAACTCGTCGGCTTCTCGGAATGGTGGGAAGATGGTCACAAATCAAACAAGAACAACACTGGCAAGGGAAGAATTGCCGTCGGGCGAGAAGGAGCAGACGAGAGCATTTTCCCAGCTGGCGACAAAGCGGCCGCCGGTGCTGGGAACGATGGCAGCCGTCCGATTGGGAGCTCAGCGGCGGGCAGCTGGTGGGGATCTGGTGGAGGAAGCGGAAAAGAGGAAGAATCGGGTAAGGCTTCGTATACACGTTCAATTGAGGTAAAGGGTTTGGGGCTTTGCCACAAACCCTTGTTTTTTCTCCCTCTCTCAATTTGTACCCCAAGAAAAATGGTTTATTAGGAAAAGAACCCCAAGTCACCCCAAAATTGCAAAACATGCCCTTGATTCATGCTAATATTCCAAAAACCCCCCATATAGATTGTAGGAATCATTTTTCAGTCCTAAATAATGATTTCGATATTTCCGTGGCTTGTAAAGTAAAAAAATCAGACGTTAGGGATGAAAGGGGGTGGATATTTGATTGTGGAGCAACGAATACTATGTCATACGACAGGGCTGATTTTGGGGAATTAACAAAGTAAAAAAGAATATATATCGAGACCGCAGGAGGGGGTCTTGTTCCGGTTGAAGGGGCAGGGACTATTCAAATATCTCCAACATTGAAAATTGCTAATTGCCTTTATGTTCCCACGTTATCACAAAAATTGATGTCTGTCTCCCATGTAACACTAGAACTCAACTGCAGACTCCTAATGCAACCGGATTGTTGTTTTCTACATGATATTCAGACGGGGATGACGATTGGGCGTGGCACTGAATACCATGGGTTATATTATGTGGACGAGGTAGCTCAAACTGGCAGAGGGATGTTGGCTCGCAGACCTACGGAACGAGAAATGTGGTTATGGCATAGGCGGTTAGGACATCCGTCCTTGAGTTATTTAAATATTTTATTTCTGAATTTTCCTAAAAGCTTCACTTTTGAATGTCAGACATGTGTTTTGGCAAAAAGCCACAGACAATCTTTTTATCTACGTTTAAGGAGGCTGCATAAAAAGTTGATGGCCATATATTAGGTGAGTTAAGTAAATGGATAATAAAATGGAAAATGAAAAAGGTAGAGAGATGAAGAGAGGATAAAATAAGAGAGAGTAAAGTTGGTGTGGAGAATTTAATTATTAGTTGTTGTAAATTTAATTATTAGTTTTTCTGTTTTTATTTTAGTGTTTGGCTATGTTTTTCTATTTTTGAATTTTCATATTATTATGTATCTTTTTAATTATTAATATGAAATTATTATTGCTATCTTTTTATTTTATGTACAGTTTCTTATTAATCGTATTTACACTTCTCTTTTATACTTTGTATTAAAAAAACGTGTATATGGGCTATAGCCCACTAATTAATAACTAACATAATATTAATAGAATATTTAGGTCATTAATTCCCATAAAGTTCTGAAGTAAGATGTGACTATTTGGTAATAAAAAAATATTTCTATCTTGCTTCTCAAATAAGTTTTGAACTTCTATGATCTAATTTATTCATATGTTTAAATTCCTTTCACTTAATTGTTTATTTTGATAAAATATTTTTAAAAATTGTTGATTAGTACTATAATTTAATGACATGAATTTATTGTAAGTTTTATTATGTTTAAAAAGAAAAAAGTTAAAAACAATAATACTTATAATATAATAAATTATACATATATTAAGAAGATTGATAAAAGTATGATCAAAATAATAAGAATAATAAAAATATTCTTTATATATAACTAATTTAATTTAGAGATTTTTTTACATGCACATATGATAGTTAGTAAGTAGTATGATATTAATTATTAAGTTGTAAATGTAATTTAGTATTCTTTATATGATTATTATAAAGTTGTTTTTATTTAATTTTATAGTAATATCCATAATGATGTATGATGTTTATTATTAAATACTCCCTTTGTCACTAAAGAGTATAAACATTTGGTTCGCCACAGGTTTTAATGCATAACTGGAAAAGTAAGAGAGAGATAAAAAAACTTTTTAAAGTATTGTGAATGGAGAATAGGTTCCACTATTAGAGAGAAAGGAGTTTAAAAAATTAGAAAATTCATACTTTTAAGGGACGGACTAAAAATAAAATAGTTCATACTTTTCAGCAATGGAGTGAGTAATTAGTAGTATAACCGTTACAAATTTATAATATTTATACATTTCTCATTTTAGTTGATAAATTGAGAATGTTGAGTTACTAATTTAACATTAAAAATATAATAATAAATTTATTGTATTAAACTATTTAATAGTGTAATTGTGTACATAACGTTTGGCACATTCTCTTTGTTAAGTTATTTGAGAACAATATCAAGTATGACTTTTTACAGGGATTCATAATTATATGCTAATTGTGATTATATGAATTTTTCAATAAAAATTGTGAACTATATCCCCATTTTATATGTTAGTTTCTTAAAAAATTATGTAACTAAAGTTTTTGTATTAAATATGATAGTACTAACCAAATTTAGGTATCAAAATTAATAGTACTAGGGATCAATTTTTTTTATTTAAGTATATATAATGATACTTTTTTAATTGTTTACAATTTGTATTCATTAGTTATAATTGAGTTGATTTTGATTTATTTCTATTAAATAAGATAATGCTTTTTATGACTTTGTGTTATATTTCTTTTTTTATGCTTTTCAAAATATTATGTTTATGAATATTATCATGTATTGAATTTAATTTTGACGAAAGTGAATTTATTCGTTCAAATATTTTGTTTTATTTAGGAATACATTTTCCTTTATTTGTATATCTTATTCTATTTAATTCACGCATGTCCTTTTTTGTTATTTTTTTTATTTAATGTTACTACACCTATCATTGATAGTATTCAAATTGTATAATCCAATAGCATGTTGAATATGAAATGTTTTATTACAATGCGTTGAGAGAATTACAAATGTTTGTTTGTCGTTAATTATAATGTTTTTAATTATTTATAATCTTAGTAATACTATTTTTAATTAATTCATATTCTTAAAAGAATATTTTTATATTATTTTCTCTACATCCATTATTTTAATCTATTAAACTGTAAATATATCTTCATTAAACATGAGTATTATTATAAATATTTTAATAATTTGCCTAAAATTATACTCCCTCCATTCCAAGTTAATTGAGTCATTTCTATTTTTGGCTAAAAACAAAACATCTAATCTCACCTACTTTATTCTTTCTTTTACATTACTCTATCTTATTTCTCTTACTTTATGGGCTCATCTACTTTATTTAACTAATTAAACACAACTTTCTTAAATACAGTGCCGTAAAGAAACGTCTCAAGTAACGTTAGACGGAGGGAGTAATAAATTGATAGTATTATTTTTTTAAAATAGTTTAATAGATTGAATCTATAAAAAATGGTTATTTCAATGGGTTTATTTGTCACTTTCCTTTGAGAAGCTGAACAATTTTTGGTAGAGTTATCAAAGTAAATAACATTTGTTATTAAAGTATTGTATATCATTCTCTATATATTCTGATTTTAAGTTCAACTAAGCATGACACAAATACTGAGTAATTGAAATTTAGTTATGTAGAGAATTTTTTTACATTCTCGAAGAAGAATATGTGTTTTTGAGATCGTTTCTATTTTCTTCTGGTTCATTGTTGAATAGATCTTGTGAGTGCATGAATAGAGCTTGAGTGGTGTTGGTAGTGCCGTTTGTGGAGGATGTACTTTATTTAGAACCTTACTGAATTTCCTGGTTTGCATATCCTCGAAGATAATCGATTCTGGCGAATTTCGATAGTAAAATAGCTAGATTGAACTTGATAGTGTTGGTGGTGTCGATTTTTTTGACGTATTTCGTGGATTAAAAAAAATTCTCTGAATTATCAATTAGTATGTGCTTGGTAGAGGCATTGATTATGTTTTAGGGTTTTCAGCTTTGATTTGTTTGACTTTTTTTGTATAATATAATTTTTAAAGTATTTGTGTGAGGTAAATTCACAACTCATACAAAATGTTTCATCTTTATTCTTTTTGCACTCAACTCACAAAACAAAAATGTTTATAATCTCTTTCCGAAATGCTTTATTTAGAGTGAGAAGATACGATATACATTTCTTTTAGTATTACAAAGTATATATTATACTCCCCTCGTCCCAACTAAGTTGAGTCGTGTTTCTTTTTGTAATATCCCAACTAAGTTGAGTCATTTCCCTTTTTTATAAAAAACAAAACATTCAATCACTATTACTTTATTCCATCAACTACTCTACTATGTATTTATCTTTCCTACTTTATTCCCCCCTCTTACTTTTCAACACAATTTATTAATCTCTGTGCCCAAAAATTTTGTCTCAACGTAGTTGGAACAGAGGGAATATTAATTAGCATTTGTATTTTTTTATTTGTAAATACTTGAAATATAAAAAGAATATAAAATATTCATCAAACAAGTTCTTGAGAAGATGTTTGATTTCTATGTTTTGCTGATCGAATTTATAATTAACTCTTTACTTTTTCAAATAATTTTATTTGTTTACTTTGGTATTTAGTATTTCTCAATCTTTTGTTTGTATATCATATTTTATTTCTATTTTTCCCTCGTGTCCTTTTGTTATAGTGGATTGATAGATGTAGATGTAGAAGTATGTTTTTTAAATCTTTATAATTTTATGAATACAAACTTTAAATAGTTTCTATTCTTGATTTGCAATAATTTATATATTTTTTCTATATACTTTCGTTATATTTTTCTTATTTTTAAAAAATTATTTGGCCCGTGCATAGCACGGGTGGTAACACTAGTATCAAATAAAGAGTCACTTATAATTATTTTGGCACTTGTTGTAACACCCATAACCCGGTCGTCGACGGACCGAATCGAAGGTGTCACAAATCCCGATATAAAAAATATGCTAAATAAAAGAATTTCATTTTCGCAAACCAACTAATAACATTATATAATATGTAATTTATATATATAGACGTGTATTCCAATGTCAGCAAAAGAAACATGTTCTGTAGCATATTTACAACGCAGCGGAATCCAAAATATAGAATTTATCTTAGGCATGCCACAGATATGTACCCAAAACGAGACTTGAACAGTGACTAGTACGGCGTAGGGCTGACGTAGAGGCAAGGACTAGTAAGGCCAGCCTCCAAATTATGACAACCTGTACACATTTCAATATTATCACCAATTCACAATTCACAATTCACAATTCACAATTCACAATTCACAACCAAAATTAGTAGTAGTATGTATTCAATCCATCTTGAAACATCATTAGTATTTCTTATTACTTGTAATACCCCAATAAATCAAGCAGCATATATAATCATAAACATCTCCTCAACAAAATATCAAGAGCTATAATACCAACGAAATAACCTCAATAGCTCGGTAATCCCTACAAAAAAATCGCTATTTAGTGGCGGATAAATAGCGATTTTTCCGCCGCTAAAGGAGTTAGTGGCGGAACAGAGCCGCGGCAATATAATCGCCGCTAAAATATCAGTGGCGGAAAATTTTCTGCCACAGGAATGTAGTGGCGGACTAAGCCACGGAAAATAGTCCGCCAGAGCAATTCCGCCACTAAAAATTTAAAATAGTGGCGGATTTGGGGGCGCCATTATTAGTGGTGGAACTTGGGGGCGCCATTATTAGTGGCGGAACTAATTCCGCCACTACATATAATGCTATTTAGAGGCAGAATCCATCCGCCACTAAAATTTTGTATAGCTTTTGATTATATTTATTTTGTTATTTATCCACCCTATTAAGATAATTTTTCAACAAATCAATGGATTCATAGTAAAAATAACAATAGATGTACCAAAATACTCATATATTACTCAAAACATCAACGTTTAATAATATTGAACATCAGTGCAAATTCTAAAACTTAGTTAATAACAAAATAGATGAGCATGTAGCTTCTCAGTCTGCAAAATAGTGGTGGGATCGTTTTTGGCAAATTTATCATCTACAATCTTGTTCCTTCCTAGTCTCATGAACTTCGTCTCTTTCCTTTCCAAATATGTTCATCTTTGAGCCACCTCTTGAAGCCACACACATATACATTATCATTAAAACAACTTCACCTAAAATCCACCTTCTATGTATTTACAATACTTACTCTAAATTCTTCAAAGTATCGATCGTTGACGTCTTCGGGTGTCACCTTCCAGTTAAATCCAGTGCTCATCAGATAGAGCGAGCCTAGGTTGCAGAATTAAGACATAAAAACACAATTTATAGTATTATGATAACCAATGGATTCACAAAATTAAAAAAACAAAAAACTAAAGAAAACAAGCCGCATGGCATATATCCACTGCTGAATATATAAATCGTCTCTAAGGAAAATAACGTATAGGGAATTGGACAGGGATCTACCTCAGGTGACATCCATCGGTATGTTCCGGTTTCTGCAATCATAACCCCGCCATTGTTCTGGAACGGAGTAACTCCAAAATCTGCCACTTTAACAACCTTGAAACAAATTATCGCACAGATCAACAAATCGTAACATTAGATAAAAGGAACCAAAAGCCTATCTATCATAGCAGAAAATTTAAATTCTTATGTATAATTCACACTGGAAGAATCCATAAGCAAATTTGCAGTTTTCAGATCCCTGTGAATAACATCCTTCTAATGTAGGTATTCCATTCCTTTGCAGACATCAATTGCGAACTTCAACAACTGTGGAAGCTTCAACGAGGGATGATTCTTATGCAAATAGTCGTAGAGGCTCCCTCTGGGCATGTACTCTATAAATGAGTAACAAAAATAAATCTTAGGATATTACACAACACACTACAGTATTTGAAAAAAAAATCAGTAACTAATCATGTTTATTTTGATGCCATCATTATGAGAATCCCAACGAAATGTACAATATTGTCATGGTTATAGAAACAGAAATATCTAACGAAGCTAGCTAGTACTCTTCTTGAAAGCACATTACCTGTCACTATGCATAAATGTGGCAACTTTGTGCTAGCACCAACGAAACGTACAACATTGTCGTGCTGTACCTGTCTGTACGCCAAATAAAAGGGATTTAAAATATCATTTTAGTTTCCAGACACCTTCTAGAATATATATTACACTAGGTTACTTTCTTCTTGGAGACTTAAGATTGCCATGTTCATCTACACCACACATAATATCAATTTTTTCTACTTATTAAGCAACAATGGGCCTGACTCTCAACTACCATCAAGGTGAATAAGTTCACAGTTATGGAAAAACAATACACTATTAATTACCTCACTCTCAGCAATTGCTTTCCTCATCATGTTGTATAAACCTTCTGTATCCTAATCATAGTGTAGCAGAAGTCAGCAATTTCAACATAGGGAAGCTTGCCACTACTTAGCAGTAAATAGCATGGAATATTGGACAAAATCCTTGAAAAAATAATAATGTACTAACATCTGCCTAGTGCACTTTTAAGCAAAAAACATAGGAACACTACATATTGCCCTCAAGCTTGTGAACATCATCATTACATTTCTTCAATCGCATATTGATGCATAAATTTGTCAAGCATAATATATCTCAAACGCCTACTACTACCACCACTGCAGAAATTATTGATTAGGTAATTGTTACAGATATCAGTATAATCACCAAAACTGAACCTCGACTATCACCATTTGATATGTATCTTCTAAACAAGATTATGTATATACCAAAATTAGGAAATCCCAAAAGTCTTGTTCAAGATCCAGAGTGTGAGAGAAAGCTGTATGGCAAATATAGTGTGCAACCAAGTTCTGTCCAGCATAAATCCATAGACCGTGTTGTGCTCTATTTATGTCACTGCATCAAAACACACTTATATGCTACTATTTACTAGTAGAATGAAAAAAAATGGCATGACTGGTCTTTTCATAGTATAACCATAGAAAAGAATAAATTCATTAAAATTTCAGTAGCTACATAACTTTATGTTTTATAGAGTCGTGATCACCCCAATATTCGAACTATCAAGGCAATGAATGTCGGCACACATACATCAAACTGCAATAGACTAGATTATTCCTAATCATTGTTTGTTAATTCTAAGAGAGAGCCCTAATTGGTTATTTGTTTATCAGCTTAACAATCAGCACCAAATTAACCTAAGAAATGCTAATCAAATCTGAACTAGAATTCAAAAATGACTCCAATTCTTAAATTAAAAACTCACCTGATTAGGAAGATGAATCTTAAATCTCTCACAATTCCACGGTGTCTTCAACTGAATGCAGATTGTGAAAAGTTTTTAGCTATGTGAATGTAGCAGAAATAGTTAGATATAGGGCAGGCTGAAAATTTTGGAAGCAGAAAACGTTTTCGTTAGGTTTACACACAAAAGCATCATGAGGAAGAGACTCAATTTAACCTAAATTAGGTCACCACAATCCTATGAACATATCAGTTGGATACGACAAACACAGAATCGACAAATTGAAAGAAGAAAGAAGAAGACTGAGACCTAAGTGACGCTGCACAACGCTAATGCCTCGAGCAAAATCAGCTTCGGCAGTGACGCGGTTGTGACCCGATCCGACGTCGTTTCGACTCTGCTGGTGAAGAAATCTCCGGCTACCTACTACTATTTAAGATTGGAAGCAATCAGCGTCCGGCGAAGAGGACTGAAATTGGAGAAAATCGGGTTTATAGGTTACTTTGCCTTTAAAATAATGTACTCATTTTGTTATCTATTCCATATATGGGAAAAACGCCACTTGCGTTGGCTAGTCAATAAGTAAAGACGCCAGCATAGTTGGCATTTTATAATGTCCTCGTATTTTACTTGTATTTTCTCCAAATACAGTTTAAATAAAACACGCCAACTGGGTTGGCGTTTTTTATTAAAAAACGCCTTAAGAATTGGCGTGTTTAGGAAATTAGAAACACCGAAGGGAATTGCGTCTTTAGGTAAAGACGCCATCACGGTTGGCGTGTTATAATAGAAAAACACCAACACGAGTGGCGTGTTTACACAGAATGATATAACAGCCTCATCCAGATCGCGAAAAAACGCACACCACACACTTCGCGAAAAACTCATCCAAAGCAGCGCCTCTTATCGCGATTTCGCCCTCCATTCATCAATCGGTGGTAGTTTTCCCCAAATTCGTATATTTTTTTTTGGTTAGTATGCTTATCTTTTACATTATTAGAGTAATTGTTGGATAGTTAGCTAGAGTTTGTAATGGGTTGTGAATTGAGTTGAAATTGATGTTGCATTGTTTGGGTGTAAGTGAATTTGTGTATTGTTGAGATAGTTGAGATATTGTTGTTTAGCTAGAGTATAAATTTGATTATAAACCTAAACCCTAGGGTTGTAATAGCTTAAAAAGTGGGCAAATTGATCTGGTTTATGTGGGTTTTGGTTTATTTGGATTTTATTTGGCTTATAAACCTAAACCCTAGTGACAAATTATTGATGTATATTGTTTAGTTTGAATTGGTTAATTATTATTAAGCATATCGGCTTGTTTGAATAGCATTATTGTGGATTAATAGTTTTTTTTTATTTAAAAGGAGGATCGACGGTGGTTCCCCACCTACCCCCGAAGTGACTCGGACCCCCGGCCTAACGGTCGGAGGTGAATCGTCTTACCACCGAGCTGCACTTCGTTGTCCCCTTGGGAGCAAACGAGTCAACTTTCCGACCCCAGAACTAGTACACGGCATAGTCAACTGTCACCCCCAAGGTATTGATGTATATTGTTCAGTTTGAATTGGTTAATTATTATTAAGCATATTGGCTTGTTTGAATAGCATTATTGTGGATTAATAGTTTTTTTTTATTTAAAAGGAGGATCGACGGTGGTTCCCCACCTACCCCCGAAGTGACTCGGACCCCCGGCCTAACGGTCGGAGGTGAAGCGTCTTACCACCGAGCTGCACTCTGTTGTCCCCTTGGGAGCAAACGAGTCAACTTTCCGACCCCAGAACTGGTACACGGCATAGTCAACTGTCACCCCCAAGGTTGGGTACCAACTAGTCAACCTGCCGACCCCAGAACTAGTACACGGCTTATTGACTGTCAGCCCAAGGGAAATTAATCCCAAGATGGGCCTCCCAGGGGTTGAACACGTGACCTCTAGGATGACGCGGTATCCTTGTCTCTCTCCTTAACCACTTGAGCTAGAGGGCTTGGATATTATTGTGGATTAATAGTTGAGATGTTGGTGTTTAGTTAGGGTATAAATTATTGAAATTGTTTAGATTGATGTATGTTGTTTAGTTACAATTGTTAATGTTTTGTAGTTAAATTGATATAGTTAAATTGATGTATGTTGTTTAGTTAATTGATGAATTGACGTATGTGAATTGATGTATGTTGTTTAGTTAATTGATGAATTGACGTAGGTGAATTGATGTATGTTGTTTAGTTAAAATTGTTGAAGTTAAAATTGTTAATGTTTTGAATTGTGAATGTTGTGTAGGTGAACTATGGCATCATCTTCAAGTGCTCGCCGAAGACTCTTATGGGCAGGACCCCTCCGTATTATATCTGCAGAGACAACACGTCTCTAATAACATATGGGCAGGAGTGTCATCAGAAGATGTACGCTGCAGAAGGTACGAAGGAATCATTTGGGATGTTCCCATGCATCCTCGTGTTTTGGCAGTAATTGACGAGATGGGGTTTGGAGGGATGTTGAGGTGTGGTCAACCGAAAGACATTGACCACTATCTTATCACCGCATTGATTGAACGATGGAGGCCAGAGACTCACACGTTTCACTTTTCAGTCGGTGAAGCGACAATGACTTTGGAACACGTGGAGGTCTTATGGGGCCTCAAAGTTGACGGGGAAGCTGTGACGGGTTATATCCCCAGTAAGGATGCCGGCTATTGGACGCAGGCGTGTCTGGATTTTCTTGGATTTGTACCAGATACTGTTGAGCTGAAAGAATTGGTTTGGAAGCAGACGAGCTTATCAAAACAACTGAGGGTTGAGTTGAATGATGACCACGACCAGTACATATACGTTCAACGCGCCCGTGTTTATTGTTTGCTATTACTTGGTGGTCTGTTGATCCCGAACGCCTCCGGTAATAAAATTCCATTCTTCTACCTTTAATTTTTCATGGATGTAGGACGTAGTGCTAGCTATAGCTGGGGTGGTGCGACTCTTGCCTGCTTATACCACAATCTTTGTGAAGCTGCACTTGCAAAGAGGTCCGATGTCGGGGGAGCTCTTACTTTGTTACAGTTGTGGGCTTGGGAGAGAATCCCAATTATTAGACCGACGATGCTAAATCTTGTGCCCATAGACTACGTACCATGTGCAATCGCGTAAGTTGTTCACTAAATATTTGTTTTTAAGCATTATTTTTATTAATTTTCGTGTTATTCGCTCATAATTTAATTTTTATAGATGGAATGGTCCGTCCTCTTATGTGAAAGCACCCAGACATTGCATTGAAACTTTCAGAGATCAATTCTCTAGAATGCACGCCAACCAAGTAATTTACGTAACCTAAATTGTTGTTTGTTTGCTGTTTTGATTGAACTTGTTTTGACTAAATTTGTTTCATATTTAGTTTATTTGGAGGCCGTATGTCATGCGAACTCTGCCGGATGTTTGTGTTGCCGGTTGTCCTATATGGAAGTCGATCACAACACTTATTTGCTTGAATATGGTTGAACCACACTTGCCACAACGAGTGTTGCGACAATTTGGGATTGTCCAACCGTATATCCCGCTTGTCGACCGGTTCCACGGAACTGATTTTGCGAAACAGGATCGACGAGGCAAAGTTGGCCGGAATTGGGTTGAGTGGCACACCGCTCATATACAGAATTGGGATATAGGCACAACATGGTGTGGACTGATTCGGAGTACTCGATGGAGCCTATTGCAACTGATGAGTACTTGGATTGGTTTCGCCGGATAACCGTTGTGTACCTAACAAAACTTGGCGTGCATGCTCAGGAGGGCTTCCATGAAACGACGTCCTCTCATAACTATGCAGTAAATTGAAACAACTAATCATTATTTAAATTCATATGTTGAAATGTAATTAACATTGAGAATTGTAGGTGGAGACGCTTCACAAAATACAACACTTTCTTAGGGAGCAAGACATGACAGGACGGCTGGATTTGTTCACCATTTCGAGGATGGTTGAAGATGGCCTCCAGATATCTGGGGAAGCTGAGACGGTGGACTACCGTCCTTCCCAGCACTCTGAGCTGGACATTGACATGCCCGTGCGGCAAAAAGGGAAGCGGCGTGGAAAGAAGAACGCTGGTGGAGAGTCGTCATCTGCAAGGATGGATACTCAGTTAGTTGATGATTCCGATGGCGATTTTATGGCTCCACCTCCACCAAGATCTGTTGTTCAAGGTCGTCACTTTGTCAGCCACACTGGTGGTACAGGTGAAGATATCGGTCTCAGTGATGTCCACCAATCTCCACCACGGTCTTCTGTGAGAGACGACGTTTTTGGTGTTGACTTAGAGAATGTCGTAGTTCAAGATACTCCTCCGTCTAGAATCCCTACCTCCAGAATCGGGAAGGGAATCCGTGGTCTGTTTATGCGGAAAAGGCGAGACGGGTGAACGTTTCACGGACTATTTTTGTTTATGTATTAAGTTGAACGTTGTAATGTTTATAGTTTTGCTTGTTTATTGAGTTGAACATTGTAACTTTTCAACAACTATTTTTGCTTGTTTATTGAATTGAACATTTCTTATGTTTAAACTTTTGTTTGTCTTTTGAGTGGAGCATATTTAAAATAATGAGTGGAAACATTATGCGCAAAAACGCCAACAAAATTAGCGTGTTTCTGTAAAAACGCCAACAAAGTTGGCGTTTTATACTTGGACATTTCCGTTCGAGGTTTTAGCCACGGAAAACACCTATTCTGTATTGACTCGCCCTTCCGGTTGACGTGTTTTAAAAACGCCAACCGCTTTGGCGTTTTATGAAAAACGCCAATTCTGTTGGCGTGTTTTTGGAAAAACGCCAACACAGTTGGCGTTTTATACTTTTCTGTATTGATTCGCCCTTCCGGTTGGCGTGTTTTAAAAACGCCAACCGGGTTGGCGTTTTATAAAAAACGCCAATGTTGTTGGCGTGTTTAAGGTAAAACGCCAACTGTGTTGGCGTTTTATACTTGGAGGTTTCCGTTCGAGATTTTAGCCACGAAAAACACCATTCTGTATTGACTCGCCCTTCCGGTTGGCGTGTTTTAAAAACGCCAACAAAATTGGCGTGTTTTTGTAGAAACGCCAACACAGTTGGCGTTTTATACTTGGACGTTTCCATTTATGATGGCGTGTTTAACAAAAACGCCAACTAAATTGGCGTGTTTTAGTAGAAACGCCAACACAGTTGGCGTTTTATAGTTGGACGTTCTTGGCAGACACATTCTCCAATTTTTAAAATTTTCCATGTCCTGCAATGCAATAGGTAACATATTGAATACTACTCAGAATCCACACAATAATCAATACACAAGTCCACAGAACTAACATATTGAATACTACAGAAGTCCAAATAAGTAATCAATACATAGAATATATGACGTTTCCATACTATTTGAACTTTGTTTTCAAATATGCTTATCCTCATCCTTTCACAAATTGTTTCCACAAGCTTATCGTAGGAAATACTTTCACCCAACATAATGAATCCTTTTGCAAAAGGAGGATCATATGAAATAACTGGTCCGGGAATTATCTTTCCACCCCAATATAAATTGACACACCACGTCATACTATCTGCATTAATGTAAAACATAAATATTGGTAAAAAATTATTTCTATTAAGTACACTACAATATATACTATCATAACAATCTATCAAATATTGGTAAAAAATTAGATATACTACAACATATATTACCATAACAATTGGTCAAAATATTTCTATTAATTACACTACAATATATAATACCATAATAATCCATCGAATAATTATATAAATTACACTACAATATATACTATCATAACAATCCATCAAATATTGGTAGACTAATGCTTGGAAAAATTAGTCAAAAATTAGACATACTAATCGAATAGGAAGACTAATGTTTGGAAGAATGAGCCAAAATCGAAATCTCCACGCTCAAATCCACCACCGCGTCGACCCGAGCAAAGGTTTCCTTAACGAGTTTTCGCCTTGGGGAGGGTTTTTCGCATTTGGGGGAGGGAAAGTGATTAGGGTTCGCGCTTATGGGAGAATTCTGACTGATATCTGGTTCAAGTCAAACACGCAGACTGTGGCGTTTTTGTGGTGGAGACGCCAACTCCATAGGCGCGTTTTTTAGGCATAAACACGCAGACTGTGGCATTTTTTTAGTTAACACGCCAACCCCGTCGGTGTTTTTTAACGCACCTATACTTACATGACATACGATGATACATACGGTTCTTAATTGTAAAACGCCAATACGGGTGCCGTTTTCACTTATAGACACGCCAACGCAAGTGGCGTTTTTCCCATTTATGGAAGACATAACAAATGAGTACATTTACGTTATTTTAAAGGCAAAGTAGCCTATAAACCCGATTTTCTCCTGAAATTGCATCCTCGAAAGCTGAATTTGGGGGATCGGTGGAGGAGGGGAACATCATCATCGATTCGGGGATGACGCTGTCATTCGTGCCGCATGAGATCTACGAGGGGGTGGCGACGCTGGCGGAGGCAATCGACGGCGAGAAGTCTCCCGATCCGCAGGGGACTTTCGGATTATGCTACCGAGTCTCGGGAGGGCAGGGGATTGATTCGCCTCCAGTGACGGTGCATTTTGCGGGGGCGACGGATCTGGAGCGGCGGCGACGGCGGCAGGGTGGAGTGGCGGCGGGAAACAGTGGCGGAAATAATCTGCCACTAAAGCTGTGGCGGAAATTCCGCCAGTCATATTTATATTTTATAATATCAGTATATTTTATTGAAAAAATGATTTGTAGTGGCGGAATTGATCCGCCACAAGTATGCACAAATTAAAATCCGCTACTGATCCGTGGGAATTCCGCTACTAAATTCTCCAGCGGATTATCTGCCACTATTCTGCCAGTACTACTGCGGACGGTTTCCGCCACTAATATAGACTTTTTTTTGTAGTGAATGTGCCCGGTCTTAAAACATCTTACAGTTACTACTGATCAGAGGCCTAACATAGGCAAAACAGAGGCTTCGCAGAGCAAAACTTATCAGAGGCTCCGAAGAGCAAGCCAGAGGCCCGGTTAAGGCATAACAGAGGTCCCGATGGACAAACCAGAAGGTCCGCAGAGGGCAAACAGAGGTCCTCAAAGGACAATGCAGAGGCCCGTGAAGGGCAATGCAAAGAGTGGTAATTATCATGTCCAAATAACCCATTCCATACTTAGCAACAACATCCAATATCCAATTAATGGTAAAACTAAATCTCAAATCTTTAATTCACATCTTCTAAAACATTCTCCGGAGGTATTCCAGTATATAGGTGCTAAACACATGGAATTAAAGTTTCTTGTCATGAAAGATGGAGTTCAGGAACAAAGAATATCTACAGAATATATAGGCACACAACTTATCACTACAAAAAAATGCTAATTAATTATGGAATTAGTGACGGCAGCGGAAATTTTAAGATTTAGTGACAGATAAATGACTGAAAAATACCGTCACTAATTGGTGACAGAAAATTCCGTCACTAATACGAAATTACTACTATAACCATCTTTGATTTCCATCTTTGTAAATTTAGTGACGGATTTTTCCGTCACTAATATTTTTTACTAACAAGCTTTTTATAGACGGATCTGTCAATACTTAATCCGTCACTATATAAGTTAAGTGCCTAAATTTCACGATTTAGTGACGGAATTATCTGTCACTAAATTGCACGTTTTTTTGTAGTGTATGGTTGTTGATCCATTGACTAAGGCGTTACCGCCTAAGACATTTATGGAATAAGTTAACAGAATGGGTCTTGGGTATGGAAACGTCTAATCTTTATGGTTTCATGTAGGTTCAGACACTTAAGTTATGAATATTTTGAATTCAATAAAGTTGTTTCTATTTTTCCTGCATAAACTTATTATTGATATGCATATATACGTTTTTAGTAATAATGCAGGAGGTTTTGAAATAAGACAATTATGGGTGTTGTGTCACTAATAGATTATTTTAGTGCGGTTATTGGTGATGTGGTACATGAAAGGAACTATATCGACTGAATGATATACGCCCGCTATGACTCACATCAGTAGTGTCACTAATATAATACTCCCTCCGTCCCATGTTACTCGCACTTTTTATTTTTGGCCGTAAATTTGGGATTGATTTTTTAGTGTAATTAAATTAGAATTTTAAGTGTAATGAGACATCACTTAATAAAGGAGCTCTTAACTTAAATTAACATATTAATTAAATGCATTAATTCTAACTTAAACTATAAATACTGTAAGAAGTTAGAGACGAACCGAAAAGCAACAGTGCAAGTAACATGGGACGGAGGGAGTACTTATGTTTACCAATGATGAAAGTATTTGTAAAGTCCAATAGTATGCGCACCTTATGTTTATTATGTCTATTTTACTGTGACTCTGTCAAGTGTGACAAGTAAGAGAATCGAAAACTTTGTGTCCCACATGTTCGCCAAGTGGGAGAATGTAAGTTTTATGTCTCACATATGTGATATGTGATAGAATCCTAAATAGAATTGGATTTTTAATATAATGCATTAATTTGGTATAAGACATATTTTTCCCTAATTAATTAGCTATCAAT
Source organism: Salvia splendens (assembly GCF_004379255.2). Classification (NCBI taxonomy): domain Eukaryota; kingdom Viridiplantae; phylum Streptophyta; class Magnoliopsida; order Lamiales; family Lamiaceae; genus Salvia; species Salvia splendens. Next base: position 17,425,909 of record NC_056037.1, on the reverse strand, counting down.
TCAATATATTGATTTAAGTAGGACTTTTCCTAATTAGTCATTAAGTTTGACTTAAATATATTTTCCTATACTAATAAGGAAAATGGAGAATATATTAACATAATTATAAGTATATGTATACGTCTGATTATACTCATTAAGTAAAAGGAATAGTAATTTATTCCTTTGATTATTAAGGGAAGAAATGGACGCATATATATAATTACGGTTTGATATTTTATTGGCTAACAAAATCAAATCAAATTATTATGTTCAAATATTTAATATGATTTTGGTATTACTTGGTCAAAAAGAATTGATCAAAAATAAACGTCTTAATTAAATAGCCACTCTGATGGAAAGGGCTTTAATGTTTTACAATTAGGGTTTGTCTCTCTCTGCCTATAAATACAAGTATGGTGACCCCATCAAATCACACACATTACAAAGAACACATAAACGAGGAAAAGAGAGATAAACAAATCCTTGGAGTTGGAGTTGGAGTTGGAGAACACATAAAAGTTATTAGTGCAATTCAGGTGATGTTGTCCAAGGATGTGGCTTGTCACACGAATACAGCTACGTCGATGAAAGAAATGATGAAGACCTCGGAGGAGATGTATATACCATCCATGAATAACAACGTAAATTAGATAAGACGATGTTTAATTTCATAATATCTGTGGGAACTGGTTGCAACAGGATCTGAATGAGATAACCACGCAATCGAACACGATTGATTTTGATTAAAAAAAGTTGCTAACAAAGTAAGGTGGGCCGGGTAAGGAATTTAGGTGTGTGCACTATTATGCATGTGTCATCATCGAGCACTGGAGAATTTTTCATTAAAAAAAATTTTGAAATAAATTATGAAGAAAAATACTCCCTCAGTCTCACAAAAATATGGACGGTATGACACGAGAATTAAGACAAAATTGGTAAAGTAAAAGAGAAGATGAGAATGGTATGATAAAATAAGAGAGGAAGAAAATAGTAGTTAAAGTAGTTTTAGTCGATAGTGAGACATACATTATTTAATTAATATAACTTTCTAAAAATGAAATGCATGTGTTTTTGTAGGACCGACGAAAATGGAAAGTGCATGTATATTTATGGGACAAAGGAAGTAGAAAGTAGAATTTAGGGTTAGTTTCCACACGAGCTACTAAGTTATGGGTGTTGTCAAGTTAATTTTTGGTTACCGAACTTTTAGTGAAACAGGATTCAAATTATTAATCACCGATTCGAATAAGTTGACTCAATTAGTTGAGTAACACTAATTTGGATTTGGTACACAAAAATCACCGCCTTATTTCAATAATCATGGATCTTATACTATAGTACTCCCTTCCTTCGTCCCACTTATCCCACGGAACTGAAGAAGTAGTAATTAATTCATCATGTGCTGCCACAAAATCAATTGGGATGCATATATTTGAGCAATATGTTGATTTTTGCATACCACTCATTTTATTTATTTGAATAAACTAATAGTGCACTGGAATACAGTGTGATTTATTGGTTACAGTGTGATTTATTATACCTAGGGTTGAACAATGTTGGGGGATGGATTTTGATATAACTCTATTCTTGTCCATTTTGTGACTTTGGAAAGCACCAAAAGACCCATCGTTTGGGCTGCCAAACCACATGCTAACCCAACCCATAATCCCTGCAATATTTGAGCAAGTAGAGTTAAAAAATGGATGCAGTGTGGAAATAATATATATATATATATATATATATATATATATATAATCCTACACCATTATAAGATGTGATCAAATGTGATCAAATGCAAACTCCCTAAGATGCAAACTATGCAAACTCTAATCCTACACCATTATAAGATATAATGCAAACTCCCTAAGATGCAGGTGTGATCAAATGCAAACTCCCTAAGATGCAAACTATGCAAACTCTAATCCTACACCATTATAAGATATAATCTACGGTTCATGATAAAATACTTATGTTAATGTCAACGATTAACATAAATCAAGTCACTAAGGGTGTATATGGAATGTGAATCATTCGGCTGTTACAAAAAACCCACATTTCTCTCCAACTATTCCATAACTTGGTCAACATAATTATGTAGATCCTAATAACCGACGTGGTCAATAATGTTCCCCTAATTTATCGCCATTCATCCAAAACTTCCATTAGCTTCATTTTTAACAAAGATTTAATGCATACGAGGTTTCTTTCTCATTCCGCCATAACTTTATCCCACTGTAATTGATCTAACAAAGCTTCTTCCGCGATCTTATACGAAGTATATTTGTCCGGCGTAAGCTCAAAGGCCACGTGTGGTTTGCAATGGAGTTGTTTGACGAGGCTCAAGGTAATTTTCATGATAATTTGAACTAGAGGCGTTTCATGACGTTGAAACCAATTACGGTTATGGTTGATGTTTTTGTGTTCGTTGATGAATTAGGTTGAGTAGTAGGCTCGATGTTTTTATGTTCGTTGATCGACGAGGTAGAGTAGTAGGTTATATTTCGAAATGGTTGATGAACTAGTGTAGAAGTTCTTGTGCTTGAACTAGTAGGTTATATTTCGAAATGGTTGATCAAGATGTTGTTGAAATGTAGAATTTGGTCAATACTCGCTCCTTATTTGAAGCTGTACTGAATCTGTTACGTTTTTTTGGTGGAAAATAGTTCAATTTTGTCTACTTTTTTATGCTTATTATGATGCTCTGATACATAAATAACCAGCAATCTGCCAATTCGGGCAGTGACATGCCGTGATGACATTTTGACACTTATTTCTTTTGTTTATAGCTGCACTTATCCCAGGTTGCAGGCCCGACATGCAGCCTTACATTGGACAGGTGTTTGAAACTTTGGACGAAGGAATTTCATTTTATGAAGCATACGCCAACGAATGCCGTTTTGATACTCGTAGATTCGGACACAAATACTCGAACGACATAAAAACCTGGCAGACTATTGTATGCAGCCGGCAAGGTGAAAAGTTGGATGTCGACGAAGAGGCGAGTTCTACCAAACATAGACGCCGTTCTAGCAGGTGTAATTGCAATGCCAAACTTACTTTGAAGTATTCGACCGATCCTGGCAGTCCTTGCTATGTTGTCAGCAACTTCGTAGACCTACACAATCACGAGATGGTTGATAAAAAGCACGTCCGATACATGAAATCCAACCGCAACCTTGGGGATATCCATTATAAATTCATGCAGGACTGCGCAAAGGCCAACATTGGACCTACAAGGACTTTCAATTTATTGAAGGAGTTCTTGGGTGGGTACGATGCGGTGGGTTGCACCGTTACTGACATACGGAATTGCAAGCGCGACATATTGCAAGAGATGAAAGGCGCGGACGTCCAAATGATTTTAAATCAAATGGAGGCGAAGAAGAACACATGTGATGGTTTCCATTACAAATTCCAACAAGGTACTGACGGAAAGTTAAGTAGCCTTTTTTGGTGTGACGCTGTGTCGAGAAAGAACTACAAGATGTTCGGTGACATCGTGTCATTTGACACTACCTACTCAACAAACAAGTAACAACTCGTGTCTAGCATTTTATTTAATCTTTTTATTAGGCTCACAATTAAGGCTACATATATTGTTCTTCTTCACACTTTGGTAATGATCGTTTATTGATATGCTTGTTGAATAGGTATTGCATGGTGTTTGGGCCATTCACTGGAAAAGACAACCACGGATGCCCTGTTACGTTTGGTGCCGGTTTCGTGTCAAATGAGGGAGCTGACTCATTTTGTTGGTTGCTAAGTGAGTTTGTCGATTGTATGGGGTTCGCACCTAAGTTGATAATTACCGACCAGGATTGGGGCATGAAACTTGCTATAGAACGGGTTCTAACTAGTACCAGGCATCGTTGGTGCATGTGGCACATAATGATGAAGCTTCCTGAAAAGGTTCCCAAAAGAATACTTGCCAACGAAGAGTTGAAGAAGGATTTGGACTCTTGTATATGGTCTGAATTGTTGGAGCCAGAGGAATTTGAAGAAACTTGGCTGACTATTGTGGACCAATATGGTTTACAAAATGAAGCTTGGTTCACTACCATGTTCGCACATCGAGAGTATTGGATTCCGGCTTATTTTAGGGATTTCCCAATGGGGTCGTTGTTGAAGACAACTTCATTCTCTGAGTCCGAGAACAGTTTTTTCAAAAGGTACACAAACCCGCATTTTAATCTCGCTGACTTTGTGATGCACTACAATAGCGCGTTGGATGCTCAGCGTAACATAACTAAGAGGCTCGATTTCTCCGATGCTTCAAAAGTCCCCATCTTGTCAACAGAGCTTTTATTCGAGAAACACGCAGCTGCTATGTATACAGATCGCATCTTTGTTCAAGTTCAAGCTGAGATCGTCGAGGCTCATCGTCGTTGCAGAATGTCTCACTTTCAGTTGGAGGACAACACTGAGATATACACGATAATGGACAGCCATAGAAACAGAGGTGTCGTCCGTCATGAAGTTAGCCCCGAATCGTACCAATGCGATTGCAAGTTGTTTTTGCGTCGTGGAATATTATGTTCACACATTTTTTGGTTGTTCAAAAATCATGACGTGAAAGAAATACCATCCGCATATATTGGTACAAGGTGGTTGAAGACGCCTTTGTTGGAATCAGTGCACAATGATCCGAGGGAGGAGTTGTCGAAATTTGCAGGTTCGTTTTCAACGCCATTTTTATTTTTCCCCAATTGCTTCGTTCATATGTAATGTCAACATGGTATCACTATACTGATGCTGGATTTACGCAGATTCACAAGTCGATGCAAAACGTGTTGTAGCAACGAAACTACATTCGTTATACTTTCATTTATTTCAACGAGCGCAGAGCAATGCAGATGACATTTTTGCATTATTCGACGGAATGGAAGAATTAAGTCATAGACTCTTTGGTGATACAGTACCTTCCGTGGCTTCAATGGGTAAAGCACAGAGTATTGAGAACCTGTATGGGCTAGCTCGCCCGAATGTTGTTACCGTGCACCCTCCTAATATAGTGAGTACAAAGGGATCCGGCAGCACTTCTGGAAAAAGAATTCAATCATCCTTAGAGAAGGCTATCATATTACAGAACAAACCTAAGAGGCGATGTGCAAAGTGTCGAGAAATGGGGCATCACGATGCAAGGAATTGTGGCAGGGAGAAAGGAAAGTCAAATATGTAGCAAAATGTCGATTTGCTGTTCATGTGATACCTGGTTTTATTTTAAATCCTAATCTTTGATAACAATATTGCAATTAAATTTAAGCCATGTTTTCAGCATTGAAAGTCAGTTCAAGAGAGCGTACGTTGTTTGGTTTTAGTTCTAATTATTCGGTCTCAAGGTTTAAGTATCACATTGTCACCGCACTTCCTTCTAATCGTGGGTGTTGTATCAAATGTTAGTTGACTAAGTTAAGTTTATCAGTTTTATTTTGTTTTCTGATGAATTCAATTTCAACAGTCAATGTCATTACCATCATTGAGTAATGTGTGAGTGTTTGTGTCCTAATGAATTCATTTTTCAAAAGCCAAATAGATTCAAAACTAAATAGATTTCATTGCTTTCCAATTGAGAGGGCTCTAGTTGACTTAGCTCAGTTTAGCAGTTTCCTTTTGTTTTCTGAAAACCTGGATGTTGGATGATCTATCACGACGTCTTTTCATTTTTTGATGATTTATTTCAACCTGGATGCTTTACTTTCCGATTTATAATATTTTGACAAGTGTGGTACGAGGTTCGTATATCCTAATGACACAATTCATTCCAGATGTCAACACCCCATAGTTAACTCGGCTTCAATTTGCACATCTTTACACTGACAAAAATCATTCCAAATACAACATCCCTCAATGAATTGGCTTCATATAGGCAGTAACACGATGCGACATGAAACCTGCTGAAAAAGATACGAAGCAACAAGACACAAAAAAGCTGCAATACCAACAAAACCTCAAAACCGTTGGAGTACATGTTTCCTTATCTGAAAGCTATTCTTAATGCTAAACTAAACAAAAAAAACATCCACAGGCCAAAACAGCAAGTATCATTAAAACAGCAACAAGGGAATTCCAAATCTACTCAAGTTGCCTTGCTTTTCTTCCTTGCTGGCTGGTTGGATTGTTCGTTGAGTGGCGCCATGTTCAACATTCCATTAACTTGCCTCGCATAATCTGTCCGGAAGTTGGGAGTCACGTTGATGTAATGACTAATGTAAGACGAGAAACTGTGTCTGCAATCGTTGAACGGTGCAAGGAGCATGTCCTTGCAATATCTCCCCCTCAAAACTTGCAGAAGCCTCACACTAACTCCTTGAAGACCCATTGTCATTAAATTGGCCGGGTTTCCCAAGTACGTCTCCATGTGGCGCATCAGGAAAACCCCCGAATCATTAGTGGCTTGAGTTGTTTTCCATGGCAATTCCAGCAAGCGGATGCTACGCTCCTTGATTATGAGCTCAGCCAGTTTGTTGAATCCCTTTGACTTGAGATAAAAAGCAAGACAATCCCTCTGTAAAACAGTGCAGGGGTTAAGTTAGATAATTTGTGTCAGCTTTGGCACATTGAAGAATTGTGTAAACTTTTAAATGTCAATGCAATCCAAATGTTAATAGCCAATGACAAAACAAAGATTCAAACGGAAACAGATGTAAGCAAATGTGTAAACATATGTCAACACATTGCAGCAGGCGATGGATTCATATCAATGTCAACACATGTAAACAGATGTTAAGCAGATGTTAGGAGATGCAATGTCAACACATGTAAACAAATGTCTAAACAGAAGATGCAATGTGTTTATCTGATATAGTTTGCGATGACAATCTGCCAATTCGGTGGTTGACATTGCGTGATGACATTTCAACAAAAAAGGTCATGTTATGGATCCAAGAGTCGGTACTTCAACAGTGCTATGTAATTAAATGTCATAGTAAACTTACAAGCAGGTCCAGGTCAATCCCATATTTGGCCCGATCTGGAGTACCGTTCTCGGGCACAACATGGTCTAGAACATCCGCAACCCCAGTCTTCAATGAGAAGCACACCAAATAGTAATGTCTCTGTGAATATATAGGGAAAAAAATCTGCATACGACAATACAATTTGTGAGTTTTTCATTTTTCACTGTGTTTGCTTCAGGCTAATCAAGAGAACAAGTACCAAATCATAACGTGTAATGTCAAAAGTTCCAGCACCGTTGAATTGCCCTTCTATTTCATTGCAGAATGTTAATTCGGCATCTGATTTTTCCCAACTAGAGCTCCGTTCAACCACATTGTATGTCTGCAATCGTTACGTATTGTCAGCAGACAAAATCAAAAAATTACATCACATTAACAGTGCACTCACTGTCGCAGCCGTAGTGACAAACAATCTTCTGGGCTTCTGTGTTGGTTTATGCACCCCCACGCCATTCAGATAAGAAGCCCAAACATCGATAACTTCAGCGTGTACAGCCTCATGTGGCTTCAACGAGCTAAACTTCTTTTTAGTAACTTCCACAACCTCGTCAGCGTAAATCACATGATCCCTACATTTCTACCAGAGGTTATTCACGTCGGTCACTTTGATTAAAACAACAAAAGTGCATAACAATTTTTTCTTACGTCCACATGTAGGGCGTCGCAAGAAGGAACTGGTAACAATCCCTCTCTTCTTGAGTCCATGTTGGGCTGATACGCTTTGAGTCTGCACCCTCTCTTCTCCTGGTAGGGAGTCTGAGTCTCCTTGCTGGAGCAGGTTGAATTTCAGCATACGTGCTCTGTGCACGATTCATCTCTGCATCTCGACGTACATGTAATATAGATGCTTCAGCACCCACCGTATCTACTTGTGTTTCGAAAGCGGCATCACCTAACTCCAGGACTGCTTCCACGGCAGAGCAAACAGCTACGTCTACGGCGTCGTGCTGGATCATTGAAAACATGGAATTATACAACGACACTATTTGCTGGCAAATGTAAATACCCCTCATTAGAGCCAACAAGTTTGATGATATTAAATTGCTTACCTCCGACGCAACATCACGCGCATTAGCACTAGCCACTTCGATTGCATTCTCCTCATTCACAAACGTTCCAACTTGCACACTAGCCACAGGCTCTTTGTCTGCAAACTCCCTTCCAATGTCACCGGCATCAACCAAATCCAGTCCGCAACCTCCAAAATCAGCAGTGTTATCTCTATCCCCTTCCTGGGATACCATATCATCCCCACTGAAAAAAAGGTCAGCTGGTTCCCTAAGCTCGTACTCCGACGCATCTCCCTTCATGGAGCGTAAGATAAGATGATTCAGTAAGCATTCAAATTAAAAGACAACAACAAAAAAAAATATGGACGGTGGGCATCAAACCTCTTCATAACGAGCTGCACTGTCTGCCTCAGGTTGAGGGTCTGTTTCAGGTTGTCTAGCGTCATCATCCTACAATGTTCACAACATAACACTTTGATTAAGTATATCAACATACATGTTATCTTGGAAGTGTTTGTATAACAACCATCTAAGTATGATATATAGATAACCTGGCTGGTATCGAATCCAAGGCTGAAGCTGGGGTAATCGTCCTTATTTTCTAGAATATCCATTTTATCAGCCGCGTCCAACAGAGATTTCAAGGACTCTGACCAGTCTTCAGCTGCACTATAATTCGCGGTCTGTGACTGCGTCATTGACTCCACAGGGTCAAAGTCCTTATCGTCCAACCTAAAAGCCCTCCGGAGAGTGTCACAGGTTATTCTAAAGCTGTCCCTCTTCCTGATTTCCGGCGGAGCTTTATTCAACTCCTTGGCAAGCATCTTCAAACCATCGCCTATGTGCTTGGTTGCCCCCCAAACACCCCTCATATACACCACTTCATCCGACGTATATATCTCTTCGACAACATCTTCAGTGGACCACGGTTCACCATGGTTAGTGGGTGGCGGTTCAATAAAGTCTTCAGTTTCTTGCGCATCAGCAACATCTTCATCAGCTGGCCTTTGCACTTCTGTAGTCATTTCTGTACAACCCATTTCATTCTCATCCAGCCGTAACGTCACTCGTCCAAGCCCAAAATCAGCTTCTTTCATTTCATCTTCCTCTCTCTCTTTCAATAGTTCGGCTGTCCACCCCTTTATTCTAGGAATGGCACGGGCCACACACCTCCTGCGATGCACTACTCGATCGACGTAGAAGGACTACAGAAAATAACAAATCCATTTCATCAAAACTGTTATCACTAACCCCTAAAATCAGATTAAAAAAAAGGGAATCTAGTCCTCAACCCCAAATGTCAACAACAGATAATTATTCACACACAAAAACATGTCAACATAATTTCAACAATTCAACGTCATAGATTGAATAGACGAACGTCATACCACTAGGAAAACAACTGGCCCGCTGAAAACCTTCGATCTGTTATTCTTCCATAGCTCGTGCGTCCTCAACAGATTGTCTAGCAAATATTTACACCAATTGTGCTTCTTTACCTTCTGTAGATCTCCGAGAATGTCAACAATCCGGGGTCTCACATAGCCACAAGGGGAGGTCTCAATGAGAGCCGTTTCCAGCAGTAACAGGAATATTTTCTTGAAAAGAGCGCCCCCCCCCCAGTTTCTTGTAACACCTTCGTCTCTAGGACCTTGGTCTGCATAGCATTCGCATCAGCCTCCTCATCAAGTGGAACGGTTTCCAGGTATTTCATGCCGGTATTTCTGTCGCATCGATCAATTGTAATCCCACCATTTGGGAAACCAAAGATTAGCTCAACGTCCTTCGTGTCAACAGCTACCTCAACACCATTAGGAAGCATAAGACTGCACCGTCGGTGGTCAAAATGCTCTAATAGCCAATACGCTAATGTTCCAGGCACAGATGCCACATCATAGTCGAGTAGTCCACCGAAGCCTAGCTGCCTAACAGCAGTCTTCTGCCTTTCGTTCAACGACTTCAGGATGCGCTGGAAAAAACGAGTGGTCCTCTTGATCCTCAGTTGAGGTCTCTTGACTGGTACAGGGAAGCCGACGGCAGTTGTTGAAGGCTTTGCTGTCAGCCTTGTCCTCTTCCCATTCGACTCCCCATCGTCTACAGATTTCCCTTTTCGTAGACGTTTCGCTGATAGAATAACAACCGCCAGTCAGTGACGTAAATGAACATATAGAAAAATGAACCCCTTTAAACACAAAGCAAGAACGCACATCAATACCCAGACTTGCATAGTATGACCATGGTCATTACATAAAAACCCCTATAAAAGCAACGGTCAGCTGATGAAGACAACCAAAATATACAATATGTCACTCAAACATTAAAACCTATCCACCAGTTTGATAAACACAATGACGGAGAACAATGTCAACAGCAAATACCCAAATCGAAAAAACAGTCGACAATGTCACCAGCCGGAAATCTAGCCTCCACCTTCAGCCACCAAGCCAAAAAAGATTAGCCAGCCGACACAGATGCTCTTATACTACACAAAATGTCAATACCAGAGTGACAAACAAAAAATCAGACAACATGGACTCGAATTTAAATCGCTTCACTACATGCCTCATGTTGAACCTCGCAATCCAGGAAAAAAATAAAGCGAAAATCTAGGGCCTGACACAATCTACGCAAAAAGCCCAAAGGCTCAGAATGTCACCGGCTCAAAACCCTAATTTTCAACCGGAAACCTTACCCCCGGAAGACTCTCCTGCCGCTTGACCCGCTCGCCTTGTAGAACTCATGTCACCGGAGCTGTTGCCGCGTCAACGCTGACGACGAATTCAGGTGGGCTGGGATCCTTGAAGTTCGGCAATCGAGAATTGAAAACCGACGAGAGCTACGGGTAGAGGAAAGGGGGTGAGAAGAAAGTCAATTAGGAGTGAATGGTGATGTGGCGTGACCTATGGGATTATAATCACAACTACAATCCTTATTATTTGGGCAGCTTCTTTAGATCTCTAAATTACCCTTGGTGAACAATTATATAGGTAATGTTGACAGTAGATTTACAATCAATAGTAACCGTAGATTATATCTTATAATTGTGTAGGATTAGAGTTTGCTGAGTTTGCATCTTAGGGAGTTTGTAGTTTATCACACCCCTATATATATATATATATATATATATATATATATGAAAATGATCAATACAAAACTTGATCTCAATACAAAATCCAGACCAAATTTTGACTATGAGATTTGACAATCCAATGGTCAATAATTAAACAAAAACACGGAGGGTCATTGTAAAGCAGTTTTAGGTCATATTATAAACTTTGGGTTTGAGGTCATGTTAAGATCATTTCATGTCATCCTTACTATAATGACGTAAAAATAAGCTTACAATGACCTAAAAATGACTTTTGTATGCTTGGTTCTGCATTTTTATATTAAGAATGGTTTTTCATGGATCAAAACCCCAAGAGGCATGTCAATCAAGTAGAAACTCCCAATATTGATGAATACAACCAAGTGCTGCCATGTGCCATCCACATCCCCTTGCTATCCCTGCATTTACAAACCCAAACTAAACACCATATCTAGTGTGATATCTTCAACATATGCACTATATAATTAAAGAGAGAGGGATAATGGAACCTGAGAAAATTCCTTGAAAAAAATCACACAAGAGTGAAGCGACGAGGAATGGAACCATGGAGGCAAAGGCGTTGAAGACGAGAGGGCTGTTGGTGAAAGCGGCAGCCCACACATTATAACCGAAACCAAGCGCCGACACAACACACACGGCCAGCACTAGCGTCAGCTTAAGGGCGACGCTCGTGGCTCGCCTTGCTCCCTCAGGATTCCCACCTCCCAACTCATTAGCCACCCTTGTGCTGCAAATGCAATAATCCAATATTCATTTCACCACTATTACTAGTAAAATATGCACAAATTAGATGATGTTGATGATGATGAAGAGCTACCTAATTGCAGCACCAATACCATAGCAGATCATGTAGCAAATCGTCTCTGCATTCACACTAACACGCGCAACCTCATATTAGTTGTAGCAAATCAAAATCAAACATTAGATGAGTTATTTACCCTACCAAACATAGCCTTACCACATTGCAATCAGCGAAGTAGTGAGCTGCGAATCCGGCATCAATCCAGCCAACAACACAAGAATCTCAAAAGCCCAATATTCCAAACTGCTTCAACCAAAAAAAAATAAATTTAAAGGTTTCAGATTCGAGTCCACCATAAAAAAAAAGACTGACTTACCAGACCATAGCCGCAGAAGGTAGAGCCAACTTCAAATAGGAAAACACATGCCTCAAGGCCTCCCAACTAAACCCCTGCCACGTCAGCCGGAACTTATCCGCCTTAACTACATTGAAACCCAGCATCACCACAGAAACCCACAGCGAAACCGACGCCGCAGCAGCCGCCCCTCTGAACCCCAGCGCCGTCCAATGGACCAGCGCATAAGCCACGCCGACGTGCAGCACCAGTGGCACGCCGGCGCACAGCACCAGCGGCGCCACCACCCACTGCGCCTGTACAAATCTCAACATATGCTGCAAAAACCCCTGGGCGAACAGCCCCGGGATCAGCCACCTCAGATACACACCCGCAGATTCAGCAATGCCAGCGTCCTGCCCCAACGAGATCAAAATCACCTCCGAATGCCACCACAGAAACGACACGGCCGACGAGAAAGCCGCAGAGACGAGGAAGGACGCCTGGAGATACACTCCAAGCATCCCGTACATTTTCCCGCTAAATCCCTGGCCACACAATGTCTCCAGAGCGCCGCTCAGTCCAACCTACACATAAATAAAAGGTTAAATAGTCATTTAAATCACCAAGTTTGGCCAAAATCCGGTCATCCCAAAAAGCTTTAGACCCGCTAATTAAACCACAAAGTTTCAATTTTTCTAGTTTATCCAATGAGTCGAATTTAACTTTGCATATCTACATTGAAATCTATCTTGAAATCTCAATTCAACTTTAAGATCAAACTCCTAGTGGGTACACTTTGGATTATACATACATCTCTTTCGTAATTTAAACCTCAACCCACACCCAATAAAGATTTCACGTAAAATTCAACTCATTGAATAAATAAATAAAAATTGAAACTTGGTGATTTAATTAGCGTATTTCAAACTTTGTCGGAAAGACCAGATTTTGACCAAACTTGGTGATGAGTATGATTTTAGATAATTAATTACCATGAGGTCGAAGCCGGAGGCGGCGGCCCAGGAATTAGCGAGATTGGAGGAGGCGAGCTCGAGGTGGCCGAAGTGGCCGGCGAACATGACGGAGATAAGAGGGATGAAAAAGTAGACGACATTGGTGAAGATCATAGGAAGGGCCAGAGATATCTGCTTCTTGGCCTCAGTGAGGAATCTATCCTCCGCCGACTTACACCATCCACAAAGCGTCCCGCCACGGTCTCGCGTCTCGTCCCGGAGGGACGGGACGCGAGACGCGTTGCAGCGCCCATCCCGTCCCCACCCCGAGCCCGTCTCGTCCCGTAGCCCGTACCCGCGAGACGCGGGACGCGCTGTCCCGCCACGCGCCTGGGACACGTGGCGCTCGTCCCTTGCGTGCGTGTCGCCCACTCGCTGCCCCGCGAGTGGGCGACATCACTGATGACGCAATAATTCGTTTTTTTTTTAATCGAATTTTTAATTTTTTTTATACAAACGGTAATATTACCGTTTGATTTATATTTTTATTTTTTTATTTTTTTTATTTTTTTTACTCTATAAATAACCTTATTTCATACTCATTTCAAACACAAACACACATCTATTCCTCTCAAATCCTCTCTATCACTCCAATTTCCATCTTCAATCACCTAAAATAAATGGATCCTTTTGAGCAAATGCGTCAATTAATGGAACAATCACTCGAAGAAGATCGACGACGGGAGGCGGAGAGAGCCGCGCCACCCCCACGACGCTCCCGGAAGTAGATCAATCGGAACCGGGAAGAAGCCGCCGCACGGTTAGTACGCGACTATTTCTGCGATAACCCGATTTGGGGAGATACCTACTTTCGTCGCCGTTTCCGCATGCGGAAACCGCTATTTCTCCACATAGCGAATACTTTGGCGGCTAGGGAAGAGTTCTTCCGAGAAGGGTTCGATGCGGTCGGCCGTCCCAGCCACACGACGCTGCAGAAATGTACTGCAGCCATCCGGCAGCTTGCGACTGGACAAACGGCCGACATATTCGACGAATACCTACACATCGGAGACACCACTGGGCGCATGTGCTTGCTCAACTTCTGCAGAGGCGTCCGGGCAGCCTTCAGTGACGAATTTCTCTGGAGGCCAACCACGGAGGATTGTCAGTTCCTCCTCAACCTGCAAGAACAAGAGCACGGATTCCCCGGGATGCTTGGCAGTGTCGATTGCATGCACTGGCAATGGAAGAATTGCCCGGTGGCTTGGAGGGGGTCCTACACGAGCGGCCACAAAGGCACCCACCCAACCGTTGTACTCGAGGTCGTTGCCGACTACCGGCTTTGGATCTGGCACGCGTACTTCGGGGTTCCTGGCTCGAACAACGACGTAAACGTGCTCCAACAGTCCGACCTCTTTACCGAAGTTTTGGATGGTAAAGCGCCGGCCATCAACTTCGTCGCCAACAACCGGCGGTATAAAATGGGGTACTATCTCGCCGACGACATCTACCCGAAGTGGCCGACCTTCGTGAAGACGTGCGGCAGGCCTGCGAACCCAAAGCAGGCTCTTTTTACGCAGAAGCAGGAGGCTACGCGCAAGGATGTGGAGAGGGCGTTCGGGGTTCTCCAAGCGCGCTTCAACATCATCAAAGCCCCGGCTCGTTCGTGGTTCATGGAGAGCATGGTCGACATCATGTATACATGCATAATCTTGCACAACATGATTGTCCGAGACGAAGGACCCGATGCGGGAAATTGGTTCGACACCGAATCCCCCGGAAGCTCAACCGCAAGTAGTCCGCCGCGAAGTGGAGCGCATCCGTCTATACAAGAACGGTTGGCTATTCGGGCAAGGACACGCGACTCTAGCGCCCACACCCAACTCCAAGAGGATCTAATTGAGCACATTTGGGAAAACTTTGGCGGAGCAGATTAAATTATGTCATTTTTATTTTTTGGGAATTTTAATTATGTCTTCGTTTTTTTTTAATTTTAAGTTGTAATGTTGTTTTAATTTTAATAAAGAGTGTTTGTTTAAATTGAATTGGGTTGAAAAAAAAATTATAAATGAAATTGAATGAATAGTAATTAAGGGACGGTATAGAGACGGTTAAGGGACAGGGCGTTGCAGGTTCTGTCCCTTAGTGGGGCCCTCAAATAGTGTTCAAATAGTAGTTAAGGGACGGTTTAAGAGACGGTTTAAGAGACGGTATAGAGACGGCGTGATGGCCTTAGACCATCCACAACGGGTCTCGCCGGCGTCTCGCGTCTCGTCTCAGCGAGACGAGACCCCGGCGAGACGCGTTGCAGCGTCCATCTCGTCCCGTCTCGTCGCGCGTCTCGCCTCGGCGAGCCACGAGACGAGCTGTCTCGCCACGCGCCTAGGCGACGTGGCGCAGCCCGGCGTCGTGCGTGACGCCCACTCGCCGGCCCGCGAGTGGGCGTCGTCACGTGCTGACGCAATAAATATTTTTTTTTAAAAAAATTCGAATTTAAATAAAAAAAAAAATTTGTAACGGTATTATTACCGTTTTTTTGTTTTTTTTTATATTTTTTTTGTTTTTTATTAAATTTTTTACTCTATAAATACTCCTAAACCCATCCTCATTTACACACAACTACACATCTATTCTTCCTATCATCTAAATTTTCTCTCAAATTTTCGCTGAAATTTTCATAACCCAACTCAAGATGTCCGGCGACGGCGAGGGCAACTATGGCGGCTCCGGCTCCGGCGGGTGGGATCTCAACTCATTCGGCGATTGGGAGAACATGATCAACACATTGGGCGGTGGAGGTTCGTCAACGCCGGGGACCCAGGGTTCGGCGACGCCGGGGGGGTACCAACCACCCAATTTTGACCTTGATGCATATGTTCGTCCCAACGTCCCGCGGTTTTCGCAGGGATTATCCCAGATCCGGGAGGATTTTCCAGTTGATCCAACGCCGGGAGTAGGCCGAGGCGGTGGAAGTGGGCGAGGCGGTGGAGGTGGCCGAGGCAGTGTACAACCCCAGACGGGCGAGGACGAGGAGGAAGAAGAGGAAGAGGATCTTGGCCGACATCCGTACAACAACCTCGAAACGATGGCGGTGTACAACGCCTGGATCACGGTCTCGTACGATCCCATCGTCGGGAATCAACAAACCCGGAAGTGTTTCTGGGAAAAGGTTGTCGAGGTCTACCACCAAATAAAGCCGAACCGCTCCCGCAAGCGCACAGTTAAAATGATCCGCTGTCACTTTGACCGAGTCGACCGACAGGTCAAAAAATTCTGCGGCATCTATTCGGCGGAAGAGGCGCGCTACCAAAGCGGCGCCACGGCCACCGACATTTTGACGTCCGCTTTGTGCGCCTACTACCAGGACGAGGGACATCAATTCAGATTTGTTGATGTTTGGCGCGCCGTCAAGGACGAGGAACGATGGGCCGGCGGTTTCCGCTCCAGCTCGGGCTCAACCTCGAAGCGCACGAAGCATACGGCGAGTGGCCTATACTCGTCTAGTGCTGGTGCGTCTAGTGGTGACACTGCTGAAGGCATCAGCCAACATGATGTTGAATCCCAGGAGTTTGCGGGTACAGTCGGCGCTGCAGGAGGATCCGCGAGTGGGCGCCGTCGGCCGCAAGGGACGAAGGCGGCGAAAGCGGCTAGAGCAAAGAAGGGCCGAGGCGAATCAAGCCAGTCGGCCTCAGGATCGGGCTCGCGAGGAGGCTCGGACACACTTATGGTGGCGTACATGACCGCCACAATGGCGGACACTTCCCGCTTCTCGCACTCCCAATTCGCGGCCTGGTGGAACGGAATTGTGCATATGGCAGCACAACTTGGCCTTCCGACTCCCCCTCAACCTCGACCGCCTCCGGAGGATGATTAGCCCTTCCGATTAGTTTTTTTTTATTTTGTGTGTTTTTTTATTTTGTGTTTTTTTTAAATTTTTTTTTTGTGTGTTTTTTTTATTTTGTGTGTTTTTTTTTGTTTTAATTTTAATAAAGTGTGTTTGTTTAAATTGAATTGGGTTTTAAAAAAAAATTATAAATTAAATTGAATGAATAGTAATTAAGAGACGGTATAGAGACGGTTAAGAGACGAAGCGTTGCAGGTTCCGTCTCTTAGTTAAGAGATGGAGGAAAAAAGGACAGTGGGGCCCTCAAATAGTGCTCAAATAGTAGTTAAGAGACGGTTTAAGAGACGGTATAGAGACAGCGTTGTGGATGGCCTTAGTCTCTTCAATCAACGGATGCTTCAGCTTCACAGACTCTTAGCTGTGTCCAAAATCCATACTCTCAAATTTTCTACCTACCACACTAACTAGACTAGAGACTACCCCACCTCGATATGGATGAATTTGCTATTAATATAGCCATACCAATTGGGCGTCCATGCGCTAAATGTGCGTGAATGTAATACTCCATGTGGTCCACATAAGATTATCCACAAACTTATTTTTCAACTGCTACGTTAGTTTTATAAATTACAGCCACAAAAGCTACAATACAACCAGCCACCAGCCACAATTCAATTTCACAAAATCATTTAAAAAATTAAAATGACTCTATCCATCTCAAATAGTATGTCACATTTTTTCATTTCAATTTGTCACATTTTATTTTTAACCATTTATGACGGTGGAGTTCATATTTCATTAACTCATTTTCACTCAAATTTTATTATAAAACTAATAATATAAAAAAGACTTATGAATAGTTCATATTATATTTCTTAAAATCAGTGCTCGGTCAAAAAATTTGACAAAATTTTTGTGATGGAGTGAGTAGTTCATATTAATTCTTAATATAATTTACATAAATGCAAAGATAAAAAAAATTACACCTACTTCCACCATTAATTGACACTGTTTGACTTGACACGAAATAATGGAAAGTGTGTGGAAAAGTTGGTGGAATTTGAGTTCCACTTTTATATATACTAATTTTATAATAAAATGTGAATAGAATAAGTTATTGGAATATGAAGTCTATTACCAAAAGTAGTAAACAATAAGGGTGTTAATTAATTGGGGACGAACGAAAAAGAAAATTGATGTCAATTAATGGGCAACGGAGGAAGTACAATTAAAAATACATAATTCCCAAATGGGCGTACAACATTCATTTCTAAAGCGTAGTGGGATCTTCTCACCACTCTATATATTATACATTTATCTGTAGGGATGTATTCATATTCATAAGCTAAATAGTGTTCAAAATTAAAACACTTGTTGTCCATTGGATCTTGTAATCTAACGGTTAGATTAATGTCACGTGTCATCTAATAATGTAGATTATTAGTCTAATAATTTAGTTTGACTAATAATGTACTATTTTAGTAAAGTAATGTAGCATTTTAGTCTAATAATGTAACGTCTTAGTCTAATAATGTAGTTTATCACAACCATCCAATCTAAGAATCTAAGGGCTGAGATTTGCTTTGATTTTTGACAGAATTTCACTTATTAACCATAGTACGCCCGTTTATCTATATGCAAAATGATGAGGTGAGGAAGGTTGCTAAAATGTGTCAGCCTCTACCCTGTTAATACGTGGAGTTTTATAACTCACGTCCACCAACACATCAGTGATATGTTGCTCCTGAAAAATATTAATAGTATATGGGCCATAATTCAATGTATATAAACTCCACTTTTAATTCCATGTCCCATAAATATCAAACATAATCTTTCACCAATACATACCATAAGCATTAAATGCAATAAATATCATAAATAGTTTGATATCCATGATATCCATATGGATACGTGTCTCTTGTTTCTTTTTATTATTATGTGACAAATCAAGTCTGGTTTCTGCCCGAAATTTAATATGTCTTTGTACTATGACCCAAAGGTCCCACTGCAGTTTGACTCGTAGGTCCCTTTATGATTGACATGTACGTCCTTCTGTATTATGCCACATAGATCTCTCTGTATTTTGACCCGAAGGTCTCTCTATAATTTTTTATTCAGAACAAGATCGTCGCAAATCCTCTTTAATCATATGATTCCTATTATATCAATTATATATACATATTATATTCCATGATCAATATCAAATACTCTCTCTGTCCACGAATAGCAGTCCCATGTTTTCATTTTGGTCCATCCACGAATAGAGTCTCGGTTCATAAAATTAAAAACAAAGAAACACATAAGACACATAAATTAAAAACAAATTGTAATTACTTCAATCAAAACTAAAACAAAGAAACACATTAAGACACGTAAAATTAAAAATATAATTTATACACCCCTAATTATAAAAGAAAATCTACTTACAACATTCGACCCTATATAATTAAACACAAATTTAGTCTACTATATGGAATACATATTTTAAAGAAAGTATATAACTTTGCTCTAACCTTCTCCTCTTTATTACCGTGCTCAACCTCTTCTCTCGGCCATTTTTGTTTTGTTTCCTTTTTGCCAAAATATCATATAACACTCGTATATAGCCATAATTTGGAGTCGGCTACCATAATACTCACCTGACCATTAATATTTGGCACAAATGGATGCAGCACGAATTTTTAAAAAATTTAAAAAAATAAATTAAAAAAATTAATAAAATACTAGTCTTATCTTTATATATTAATTTTATAATAAAATGCGAGTAACAATGAGTTTGTGAAATATGAGGTCCATTATCAAAAATAGAAAAAAGTTAACGTGCAAGTATTGACGATAGACTAAAAAGAAAACTAGTAACAAGTAACAATAGACGAGTGAGTATTAGTAATTTAATGCTTCTACAAAATGGTTTCAAAATAATATATTCCCTTTGTTCCAATGCCACCCTCGAACTATTTGTATTATTTCTATTTTATATATAAAATTAGAATATATTATAAAAATATTCTAATTAATTAACTATATTTTATTAATTTATTTCTTATTATACTTAAAAAGAATTTAATTATACAAATTATTCAACTATATTATGAGTGGTATACATCCACGATATAGATTAGTAGCATGAGATTATTGGTATGGCTAAATGGCCAACACGTGTGTGCAACACAATTGAATTACATTTTATTTTGCTTAGGATTTTATCCTTTTTCTAAATGTTAAAATTTAAAAAAAAAAAAAAAAAAACTGATCTTCTGCACGCCCTTGTATAAGCGTTTCTTGATCGATGGCTAACGTGGAAATTCCATCGTAATTTTTTTTCACTTTCAAAAATTTCTTTACTCTTAGATTCTCCACATCGTATTATTATGTTGATTACTTACCATTTTCAAGGCCTGAATGCTACTCTATTTGTTCCTAATTTTTTTTACTTATTTTTATTTTTATATATCCTTAAAAATTTGTCATCTTTCATGTTTACTATATTTGATAGAGGATCTCATATTACCCTTTCATTCTCACCAACATAATATTTTATTATAAAACTAATATATAGAAGTAAATCCACCAATCCACTAACTTTTTTAATCCACTTTCTGATGCAGTTATAAAAGAAAAGACTTGGAGGCTAAGAAAATTATATTTTATGTTTTATTTATTTCCTAGTTAATATAATTAGTAGATGAAAAATATTAATTGTTTTTCCTTCTACATATTAGGTTTTCTTTTTTTGTTTATTTTCCTTTTAGTTATTTTCCTTCTAGTTTTATTTTCCATAAATTTAGAATTTTCCTTTGCGTATATAAAGGCTTCATTGTTGAGCTAAAAAGACATACTTTGATTAATAATATTATACTCATTTTTCACCGAAACTAGGGTTTCTTTGATTAATTCTCCGTTCAATCTATTTCTCTTGATTAATTCTCCGTTCAATCTATTTCTCTATACGTTCTGCATTCATTTACCATCAGTTGGTATCACGATCCAGGTTGATTATCAATGGCTGAACGTAGACATGGCGGCAGATGTGGCGATGCTCGTGGCTGCAGTCGTGGTGGGGGACGTGGAGTTCTCCCAAACGAAGAGGCTGCACGACAGCGTGATCTGCGCGACATCGAGAACGGTGATCTGTGTCAATAGGTTCGAGACCTACAACGACGATTGGCGCGACTGGAGAAGCGTCGGGGGAAATCCAACCCGATGAGGTCTAATGCGGCGGAGCGTCGTTTGATGGACGATCCATTATTCAACGACGTCTTCACATCGTCTGAAGTGGACGAACCATCGAAAAATAGTAATAGCAATATATTTTCGATGTCGGTGTATGATACGCATGTATACGACGATGATATATATTCTATGATCTCCCCGAACAACCGAACAATAGTAACAACAATATATTGTCGATGCCAGTGTATGATAAACCTGTATACAACGAGGATATATTTTATGAGCTCCACGGATTAATGAGAAAATCTTCGCCTCCATCCGTGAAATTTTACGACGCAGTGGAAGGCAAGAGCATAGAATATTTGGGTTGTGATTGATGCGGGATGGCAAGATGATTGATGTAGTCGGAGACAATGGCGAAATGAAATTTGTGGGGTCAGATGTAGTATAGAATATTTTTAATATTTCTCAACTCTGATGGCATTCTTTTCGTCTTCGATGCTTTCTCCTTTGCTATCGTCTTCATAAGTCCTACTGAAGTAATCAGATCCGCAAATATTATCAATATCTAAATTGTTCTTTTCATGCCTAATACTTCGTCGTGGTACATGGATTAGAAATAGCAACTCGCCCTAAATAACCTTGTATCCTTTTTCAACCTCGTTGCTAATGCAATAAAGAGTACTCCCTCCATCACTGAAATTTTGTCACATTTTTTCATTTCCGTCCGTCCAACAAAATTTGTCGCATTTCACATTTTACCATTTTGGTAGTGGACCTCACATTCCACTAACTTATTCTCACTCACATTTTACTATAAAACTAATACTTTAAAAATAGACTCACATCCTACCAACTTTTTCAACCCACTTTTCATTACATTTCTTAAAACTCGTGTCCGATCAAACTGTAACAAAATTTGGGGGACGGAGGAAGTAGTAAGATAGGACAAATATATTGACATTTAAAATTGATATTTGTGATTTGTTTAAATTAGACAAAAATAATATATTGCATTTCGTAACTAAATAAAATATTATGGAATTATTAAAACAACCTTTTAATATTATGAAATCATGTATTTTTGTTCATTTTAATAAATAAACTAGATATGTATAAATAATTATCAATCCAATATACGAACAAATTAGTAATTAAATTTCTAGGTATTAATCTGACAGTAGAGGCCATCACAGTTAATTAATTACTTGTAAAAAAGTTAATTTGAGTGAGTTATAAATATTAAAACTATTTTGGTAATTTTGAATATTATAATATGCGTTTAACCAAAGAGATAATAGTCCTACAAACCAAAAGTTGGGTCCCACAATGAGTATTTTCATTTTCATCATCTTCGTTCCCTCTCTTCAATCTATTTTCACTCTCTGCAACTCAATTTTTCAAATCCCTCATCTCAAATATTAAAATAACTACTATCTGTCTATGAATTTCTTGTCTCGCACACAGATGATACCAAGAATCGTGTCGGCTCTCTTTCCCGCTGCGACGCACCGTGGGGTCGGTGGCAACTTCAAAGGCCAGAACTAGTGGAGCTCCCCCGGTCTTAGTTGGCCAGCGGTGGGGTCGGCCGACCCCGCCCGACCCCACCTGGATCCGCCGCTGGTTGGAGAAATTTTGAATGAGTTAAGATGCTATTTCAACAAAGCAGACTCGAGGATAGACTCGAGGACGAGTCTTTTTCAAGAAGGGGAATACGATGTGGTTATAAAAGACAGGACTTGGAGGCTAAGAAATCTATATTTTGCGTTTTATTTATTTCCTAGTTAGTATAATTAGTAGATGAAAAAGTATTAATTGTTTTTCCTTCTACAAATTAGGTTTTCCTTTTTTGCTTATTTTTTTTAGTTATTTTCCTTCTAGTTTTATTTTCTATAAATTTAGGATTTCCCTTTACCTATATAAAGGCTCCATTGTTGAGCTAAAAAGACAGACTTTGATTAATAATATTATATTCATTTTTCACGGAAACTATGGTTTCTTTGATTAATTCTGCATTCATTTGCGTCACTTTGCATCAGTCTATTTCTCTATACGTTCTGCATTCATTTGCATCACTTTCTATTACTCCATATTTCTTAAAATTCGTACCGGATCGAATGGTGATGAATTATTAGGGATGCAGGTAGTATTATCTTACTGCAAAATTTGATTGACGTCTTTCTTATCTCCTTTCAACCAATTTATTCCTCTTGTACTCAAATTCTTCTTATTTGGGTATTTCTTGAAAACAATTTTTAGTCTCTATTAGTTTCAGGGGTGGATCGGTACCGTACCGAGAGTGTCATACCGCATACCGTACCGAAAGTAGTGGTATGACAAAATTCCATACCGATACCTTACTACGGTATACAGAAAATTCGGTATGATAATTTTCAATACCATTATCATACCGTCATTGCGGTATACCGTACCGTTTTTCTGTATACCGAAATACAGTACGGCATACCGTAATACCATTATACATGTTATAAAAAATCTATTATAATTTTATATCCAAAGTATAAAAAATATCATTTCGTTTAACTATTTGAAAAAAGTCTAAAAAAAACTTCAATAATCCAAAACAACCAAACCTATACCCAAATTATTTAAAATAACATTTTAAGTGATCAACACTATCTTCATTTCTCACAACCTTGTTGTCTTCATACTCACAATCCCACAAGAAATCTTTGAAGATTCCATCCTGCATTTAACAATCTTTATTAATGGTCGAGCATATTCACAATGACAAATATTATGAAACAACCAAACCAAAATAAATATATGAAGTGTAAAATCCATATATCGATACCACGTAATTAACTATGAGGATGAAATGGTTAAAATTAAACTTGATGAAACCATCATAAGCTAACTACTAATATTACGTGCCAAATGGAAGTAAAGTAAAATAATGGCAACACATAAATATATTAAATATTTTAAATTTATATATATTATACCGAAGATTCAGTATACCGCAGTATACCGCATGTACGGTATATATCGAAGATTCGGTATACCATGATATACCGCGGTATAAGATATTTGATACCGTTGTCATACCGAAAACTTTCGGTGTGGTCGAAAGCTACGGTATACCGAAAAACCGGTATTTTCGGTAATTTTTCGGTATGATAAGTCCGGTATTTCGGTATGTCGGTATTATTTCCCACCCCTAATTAGTTTAGATTGAATGAAGGCTGCTATTCATCATAGAGTGTGTTTGAGAAATATGATATTGGTTGTTGAAGAGAAAGAAAAGATTTTAACAAGGATTTCAGCAGGAGTTCAAATACAGAAATTATGAATGTTTCTCTCCAGAAATTATTTTTTTAAAATTTAAATCTCTCTTATATAAATGAAATGTAACAGTAAAAGTTATTTAGTTTTCTTAAAATTTTAGGAAGAATATCTGAATATGTAGAGAAAATAACTACAGAAAGTGAGGAAGATAAAAGAGCACTAAAGTCAATTTCTGTTTGCTTTTACTATCTCCTCCATGATGATTGTTTGCAAAGCATAATTAGTAAGACTGTGAAAGATATAAAGAGAAAAGATAATGAAATAATGTTAGTGGATTATAAGGTTTGTGTTATTAATGTTTATTATAATATTAGTGGATAATAGGATCTATAAAATATTTAATTATTAATTTTAATAATATTAGTTATAAATAAAATAACGTGTATATACTGTTCAATGTTTCTAAAATTGAAATGGTAGTATAATCAATTAATCATAGTACAATTCATGTGAGGTGACATGCATTTAAAAAGAGAACAACTTGCAAAAGGACAATAATGGGTGCAACGTCGTCAATGATATAATAACACCACGTGAACATTCATCTTATTTCATTTTACAGCTACAGGACTCGAATTTATTTTCGTTATAAAAGTTGTACACCATTATTATAAGTGGTCATTTTCTATTTTAAGAGTTGGACACGTATTTGAGGTAACTCAAGACCAACATTGCACATGTACTGATTTACATAGCCATTATATTTTTCATTTGGACGATCCCTCGTTCGGATCCTCGTCCGTCCTCATCCGTCCATTGTAGGCTGACGGACTAGGCAACAAACGAGCGATACACCCGAACTTTGTCCACGGACGAAGGGGCGCCCATGTATCATCCTGACATATTGTTCGACTACTGCAGGGGCCAGGGATTTCACGAATATGAAAGAGAATGAACACAAGAAATTATTGACCCAGTTCGATACAATGTGTATCTACGTCTGGGGGCGATGCCAAGCCAGGGATTTCACTATATAATTTCAGAATAAGCATAATTTAACAATGAGGGAGCACCTCTATTTATAAGCAACTAGAGAACCCTAATTCTAGTCAAACTAGGAAACATATATCACAAGGAAAAAATACTTCAAGGAAACAAATCCTAAACATGGTAGGAGATAAATTAGGCTCCATAATTAACAATCTCCCACTTGGAGACTAGCAACTCCTAAAAAACCATTTCCTTGTGATCTCATCCCTTCATCCGCTTAGCATCGCCTAACCTTCTCTTCAAGTTCCAAGGCCAATTGAAGCTATGCATAGCTTCAATTTCTCTAAGGTCACCACCTTAGTAAACATGTCTGCAGGATTCTCACTTCTAAGTATCTTCACAAGTTGCAGGATTTTCATCTCCACTAGGTGTCGGATGTAATGATACTTCAACTCCACATGCTTTGTCCTAGAATGAAACGTTGGATTCTTCGCCAAGAAAATAGCACTCTGAATATCACTGTAGAGTATGCTACTCTTGTTCTCCTTCCCAAGTTCATCTAAGAAACTCTGCAACCACACCATCTTCTTGCTTGCCTCTGTCGCAGCTACATATTCAGCCTCCGTAGTAGACAAAGCAACGGTCTTCTGCAACTTAGAAGTCCATGAAATAGCAGTACCACCATAAGTAAATACATACCCGGTTGTGCTTCTTCTCCCATCAAGATCATTGGACGCCAAGTCTGCATCCACATAACCTGCCAGCTCGACATTCTTGCCATTGAAACATAAGACACTTTCTGTAGTACCTCTCAAGTATCGAAGGATCCATTTAACTGCTTCACAATGTTGTTTGCCCGGATCACCCATGAACCGGCTCACTACTCCCACTGCTTGTGCAATATCAGACATCGTACACACCATTGCATACATAATACTGCCAATTGCTGAAGCATAAGGAATTTTCTTCATTTCAACACGTTCTTCTTTTGTACTCGGCGACTCCTTCTTTGATAGCTTAAAGTGACTGCCTAAAGGCACACTTACTGGCTTCGAATTATCCATGTTGAATCTTTCCAAAACCTTACCAATGTAAGCAGCTTGCGAAAGATACAATTTTCCTGCCGCCTTGTCACGCTCGATTCTCATGCCCAAAATTTGATTAGCCTCTCCAAGATCATTCATAGAGAATCGTTCAGACAATTGCCTTTTCAACTTATCCATCTCCTTTTGATCACCTCCTGCGATCAACATATCATCAACATATAATAACAGGATAAGATAGCTCTTGTCAAACCTCTTGTAGTAACAACAATGGTCAGCGTAGCATCTTTTATAGCCAATCTCCATCATGAATCCATCAAACTTCTTGTACCACTGCTTTGGAGTTTGCTTTAAACCATACAAGCTCTTCTTCAACTTGCACACAAGATTTTCCATTCCTTTTACTACGAATCCTTCAGGTTGTGTCATGTACAACTCATCCTCCAAATCACCATGAAGGAATGTCGTCTTTACATCCATCTGATGTAACAATAGATTTTCTGCAACTACCATACTCAACACTAAACGAATAGTAGTTAGTTTCACAACAGGAGTGAACACATCTGTATAATCAATACCGTATCGTTGCTCAAATCTCTTGACAACCAGCCTAGCCTTGTAGCGCTTGCTACCATCATATTCACATTTGATTCGATAGACCCACTTGCAATGCAATGCCCTTTTCCCTTTAGGAAGTTCCACAAGCTCCCATGTGCCATTCAGGAGAAGAGAGGCAAACTCATCATCCATGGCAATTTTCCACCTTTGTTTATCAGGGCATTCTCCTGCCTCTGCATAACACTCGGGCTCACCACCATCAGTAAGTAACAAATAGAAATTAGAGGGCGAGTACCTATCAGGTGCACGTCGCTCTCTAGTCGATTTAGGCAGTGAAATAGTCGGTGGTGGAGTGCTTGGTTCTTCTTCAAGCACCTCTTCAGCATTCTGACTCTCCTTGCTCCCACTCGAGTTTGAGATGTCTAGCTCGACCACTTGTGGCTCAGAACTGCTGGGACTCGACGCCTCCAATCTATCCTTGTACAATACTTGTTCATTGAAAATGACATCTCTACTGCGAATAACCTTACGGTTCTGCTCATCCCAGAGTCTATAACCGAACTCATCGCCTCCATAACCAATGAACGTACACTTAATAGATTTAGCATCCAACTTGCTTCTCTCAACGGAACTAACATGAGCATAAGCAACACAACCAAAGATGCGTAGGACAGATAGATTTACCTCTTTTCCTATCCAAACCTCATCGGGTATCCAAAACTCCAAGGGAACTGATGGACCTCTATTAATTAGGAATGCAGTTGTGTTGACTGCATCTGCCCAAAAACTCTTTGGCAATCCACTTTTCAATCTCATGCATCTTGCTCGCTCGTTCAACGTTCTGTTCATGCGCTCTGCGATTCCATTCTGCTGTGGAGTTCCTTTCAAAGTTTTCTCCATGCGGATTCCATTCTCGGCGCAGTACTCCTTGAACTTTGCAAGTTCATATTCTCCTCCATTATCGGATCTTACACTTCACCTTCAGCCCGGTTTCAGTTTCAACAAGGGCTTTCCACTTCCTAAAAGCGTCAAACGCATCGGATTTACTCTTCAGAAAATAAAACCATAGCTTTCGAGTAGAGTCGTCGATGAAAGTCATATAATATTCAGAGCCTCCTAGGGACTTCACAGGTGCTGGTCCCCATAGATCCGTGTGGACCATCTCCAACTTCTGTGTCTTCAATTTTCTGTCTCCTCTTGAGAAACTCACCCTTTTCTGTTTCCCAAACACGCAACCTCGCACAGGCCAACTTCAACAGTTTTCAGGCCAGGCAGTAAACCTCTTGAGCACATTATCTTCATCCCTTTCTCGCTCATGTGGCCAAGACGACAGTGCCACAAATCTGCATTATTTGCCTCACTTGCAATATCAATGCAATCTTTGGAGTTAGTTGTGGTATACAACGTACCCTCGTTCTTACCTCGAGCTACTATCATAGCTCCCTTGGTAATCTTCCAATTGTTGCAGCCAAACGTCACGGTGTACCCTTCTGCATCAAGCTGCCCAATCGAAATCAAACTTTTCTGCAATCCAGGAATGTGTCTGACTCCATTCAGTTTTATCACGGATCCATTGGATGTCACTACCTTCACGTTTCCCTTTCCCACGATATCTAAGGGCTCATCATCAGCCAGATGTACCTTCCCAAAATCGCCAGAAACGTAGTCTTCCATTATCTCCACATTGCTGCAGGAGTGGAACGACGCTCCAGAATCCAATACCCACGATTCCATCGGACTACTGACACTCAAGACCAACGCCTCGCCATCGTCATCAGACATGGTAGCGTTTGCTGTCTTCTTGTTCTTCTAATCCGTATTCTTATACTTCTTCGGTGCCTCACACTGATTTCTAAAATGCCCAAACTCATCACAATTCCAGCATTTAACTTTATCCAAATCCTTCTTGGATTAGCTCCTCCCTTTGGAATTTGATCTTCCACGATTTTGCTTTCCCTTCGATCTGCCTCTCTGTTCTGTATTCAGTGCTGATCCCGAAGTAGAAGATTCTGATTCTCTTCGGTGAACTTCCTCACCAATCATCAGATCTCTTACTCTGTCAACTGTTAGGTTTGTCTCTGCAGCAGTAACTGCTGTCACTGTGCCAGCCCAACTCTTAGGCAGAGATGATAGCAAAATCAGGGCACGAATTTCATCATCGAATTTTATATCAACCGAGTTCAGTTGCGAAGTAATCATGTTGAACTCATTGAGATGTTGTTGCACCAGCTTTCCCTCTTGCATTCTAAAATTAAACAATCGTCTAATCCGATATACCTTGTTTGCCGTTGATGGTTTCTGATACATGTCCTCCAAGATCTTCATCATCTCCTTTGTCGACTTTGCTGCAGTCGTGTGATAAGCCACATCCTTGGACAACAATAGCTTAATCGCGCTCATCGCTTTTCTCTCCAGCAGTTCCCACTCCTCTTGTTCCATCTTTTCGGGTTTGGTTTTAAAGGCTTCCAGAGATCTTTACCGTACAGGTAATCCTCAATCTGCATCTTCCAAAATCCGAAATCAGATCCGTCGAACTTCTCTACAGCAATTTTCTCGCCGATCCCCATCGTGATTTCTGCCTCTTAAACCCTAGGCTCTTGATACCAGTTGTTGGGAAATAAACACAGGCAATCACGAATATGAAAGAGAATGAACACAAGAAATTGTTGACCCAGTTCGATACAATGTGTATCTACGTCTGGAGGCGATGCCAAGCCAGGGATTTCACTATATAATTTCAGAATAAGCATAATTTAACAATGAGGGAGCACCTCTATTTATAAGCAACTAGAGAACCCTAATTCTAGTCAAACTAGGAAACATATATCACAAGGAAAAAATACTTCAAGAAAACAAATCCTAAACATGGTAGGAGATAAATTAGGCTCCATAATTAACAATCCAGACAATAAAAAATTAATTTTTAATTATTAAAAAAATCAATTTTTATTAAAATAAAAAAATTATAATTTAACAACGATTCATACTAAAAGATGGATTATATTTTGTAGAATATAATCCTTCACACTAGATGAGTAAGTTTTGCATTGTTTGAGTAAACCTTTTATAGATAGGTTCTCAATTTCAACTTTCATTGTGACTTTGATGTGGGATAAATAGTTGTTTTATAGATAAATTTTAAACTCCAAGTTTCTTTGTGTTTTCGATATGGGACAATTAGTTTTACACTTAAAAGCGAGTTTTTGTTGCTTTACGTAAAAATTTGTTTGATATCAATACAAAATCTCTGTTTAGTCTAGTGGTAAATGTGTACTCAAAAATCATAGAGGTTGTGCCGTTGTGGTTTCAAACTCCAAACTCATTTTTTATTTATACTTCTTTCTTGTAAGCGTTGTGGAACACAGGTACACGAGAACCTTTTACGTGCACTCCAAAGGAAGATCGAAAAATAAGTTTAATGTTACTAAATTTTCTAGTTGTAGTTCTATTTTATTATCTACGAAGTCTTTTCAATTTATACGTTGTTTTACTCATATTTCAATTTTAGAAGTAAAAATAATAAATAATGCAAATTAATGTTCTAGGACAAAAGAAAAATAAGAAAATGATGATATGGCAAAAGTTTCAGCTTGGTGAGAGATACCTTTATTGACGTGGTGCTGAAATATCAAAATATATCCCCGGCCATAGCCAAGTGCAGATTTACTTGCATCATCCAAAAATGATTGCATAAAAAGTATAAAATAGAAGATACATTAGTTATACATTTGGCCTTAGAGATGTATCTTGAGTCATCTCTATCTTGTTTCACTTTGTAAAATAAAGATCAGGTACCATTTATATGTGAAACTGAAAGATCAATTACCATTTATGTAGTTCACTCTCTAAATAAAAAGGTAAATGAGATTATGTGTTTACATTCCAAAATGAGACTATTTTTTTATAAGTATGTCAAAATTATGTAATATCTTAATTAGTGGAGGTATGTTTAAAATACTCTAAAATATCTCCCACACTAGCAGAGCTAGAGGAAATATGAGGAAATATTTTGAGCAAAGCATATGGTCATTCGATCAAAAGGCCCAATGTATTTAATATTTATGAACAAATTCAATAATTTTCGGTAAACCAATTAGTTAATGGATTAATTGAAGCAGAGTTTAGTTTAAGTTTGGTTGTAGCATGAAATGATTTATAGTTCGATTAACTTATTAATTTGGTTCAGTTATAACCAAATTGATTAATTAATCACCCCCTAGTTAAGTGTGTGTAGAAGATGTGAGTTATAATTCAGAAACATAATTTGAGTTATTTTTATCTAGTTAGGATATACGCATATAATTTTCATAAAATATGCAGTAATAAACTAACCTTGAAAATTAAAAATACATTCCAGGCCATAGCCAAGTGCAAATGTATTGCATCATCAAAAAATAATTGCATAAACAATGTGAAAATATAGAAGATACATTAGTCATACATTGGGCTTGAGAGATGTATCTTGAGCCATCTCTATCTTCTTCCACTTTGTAAACTTGGACAGCAGAAAAAGGCCAATTGTTTGTGCAGTCAGACCACATATCAACCCAATCCATAATCCCTGTGCCAAAAAAAACAGATTTTATGCTTCTTAGTTCAAGTTTCAATTTTTAGTAATGACAACAACTCATATGAGTGTACCGTGCGGACGATAAAAGGAGGTTCGACCGCGCCTTTCTATCTATTCGTTCCTAAACATAGCAAGAACGAGTTCGTACCTTGGCACGGAGTGTAGTCTTGAATGCAAGAAAAGCGGAGACAAGCATTCCGATGCAGTAGAATCCTCCCAAGTTGATATACACAACCAAATGCTGCCAACCGCAACCCCGTGCTACCCCTGCACTCAAAAAAAATGTCTTTCAATCAAATCGGATTTCTCAACATCGCTAATTTACTGGTGAATCGCGACACACAACCTGATAATATTCCTTGAACGAAATCACACAGTATGGACACGACGAGGAAGGGTGTCATTGAGGCGAATGCTTGGATTATCACGGGGCTACTGCTGAAGGCGCTGGCCCAGAGATTGTGCCCCAAAGACAGTGCCAAAACTACAGCTAGTGCAAGGATAACGGTGAGCTTAAGAGTGACGTGCATTGCTTGCCTGGCTCGATCTGGCTGCCCAGCGCCCAACTCGTTAGACACCCTCGTGCTGCAACAGCAGAAATTCAGCACTAGGAAAATCACACGAAGCAGAGAAATTTAGAGGCGTGCGTTTATTCTTACCTAGCTGCTGCACTCAGGCCATAAGCAATCATGTACGTAATTGCTTCCGTGTTCACACTGATCAATATATACGCATGAGTATCGACCTTGAAACTAGACGAATAAAACCAAGTTGACGCGTCATACTACTTACCACATCGCTATGAGGGAAGTAGTGACCTCCGAGTTTGGCATCAATCCGGCCAATAAAACAAGAATCTCGAAAGCCCAATATTCCAGACTGATTTCACGAGTGCGTTAGTATCAATCGTAAGAGAAACAGAAGGACAACGAAGCAATCACATATACTCGAAGCTAGAAAAATCGACTAACCAAACCATGGCTGCAGAAGGCAGAGCAAGCTTCAAGGTCGGCCATATATGACTTAACGACTCCCAAATAAATCCATCCCACGTGTACTTGAATTTATTTGCACTAAGCAAGTACGAGGCTAGCATGAAGAGTGATAACCACAAAGATACGGAAGCTGCCAATGGAGCTCCCTTGTATCCGAGGGCGGACCAATTAACCAAAGCATAGGCAATACCGATATGCAGGACGAGAGGGACTACCGAGCAGACCACGAGTGGGATAACTACCGACTGTGTCTGAAGAAACCTAAGAATATTTTGCAAGAGTCCATAAGCAAACAGCCCCGGAATCAAGTACTTAAGATACAGACCGGCCGAGATTGCGATTTGAGGATCTTGATGTAGTAAAATGAGGACGGTGTCGGAATACCACCACAGAACCGACACGAGGAGAGTGGAGATAAGCGATATAATGCAAGAAGTCTGGAGATATACTCCCATTATCCTGTACATTTTCGCACCGAATCCTTGGCCACATAGGGTTTCAAGGGAACCACTCAACCCAACCTACACCAAAGCACACTAATTCTCTAAAATGATTGGTAAAAACATGATTGTTGATTCTAGTAAAGAATCTAAGGAATCGAAGCTCAAATCATTTGTTCATTTCAATTTAGCATACTTTAACAAAGGGACGCAATCAAATGCAAACTTTAAATACTATACAAACTTCAAACTATAATCAAAATCGTTAGAAAATGTCAACAGATACAAAATAACAAAAACAAAAAATATCAACACAGTATCAATGGTTAATACTGAATTGAGAAATCTAGTTGATTAGATTGAGAAGGAGTCATACTCCCCTCCGTCCCCATTAATTGGTACCAATTTCTTTTTACTTCCGTCCCCAATTAATCGACACCCTTACTTTTTTTTACTAATTTTTGTAATGGACCCTACATTCCAATATCTCATTCTACTCACTTTTTATTTTAAAATTGATATATAAAAAAAGACTCATAATCCACTTACTTTTTTCCACTCACTACCTTTTTCCACTCACTTTCCCCTACATTTCTTAAACACATGCCAAGTCAAACGGTGACAATTAATGGGGGACGGAGGGAGTACAATCTCAAAACTATGATCTAGAACCGTTAAAAAATGTCAAACATCTGACAAAATAACAGCAACACAAAATATCAAAATAGTGTAACGGTTGACACTGTGTTGACATCAATATCATAAAATTTTACAAACACTGTGTTGAGGATTTTTGGAGTTTATACAATAGATAGAGTTCCATTTTATCAGTATAAATTTGTAATTGAAGAAAAATTGGAGTAAAATGAAGTAAAGTACTAACCAAGAAAGAGAAACCGGTGACGGAAGCCC
Organism: Salvia splendens; assembly: GCF_004379255.2. NCBI lineage: Eukaryota > Viridiplantae > Streptophyta > Magnoliopsida > Lamiales > Lamiaceae > Salvia > Salvia splendens. Next base: position 17,392,046 of record NC_056037.1, on the reverse strand, counting down.
AGGAATTGGCGAGATTGGCGGCGGCGAGTTCGAGATCGCCGAGGTGGCCGGCGAACATGACGGAGACGAGGGGGATGAAGTAGAAGGCGGCGTTGGTGAGAATCATGGGCAGCGCGAAGACCACCTGCCCCTTCGCCTCCGCAACATCGATCACCTTGTTAAGAATCCCCTCCTCCGGAGAGTTCCTCTCCAGAAGCGGAATCACCGCCGCCTTGGCGCTGGAAGAAGCTGAATCCATTTCCTCCAACTACCCACTCGAGATCCCTCTCCCAACTATTAATAACTCTTTCGTGATATGCACACCCGTTTTATTTTATTTGTACGTAGTCCATCCGTAATATAAAAGTGGAGATATTTCGTTTTGGTACAAAAAATAAGAAAAAATTATATTAAATGAGATAAATAGATGAAAAATAAAATAAGAAATGAAATGGAGAGAATAAATGAAAAGTAAAGAAGTGAGAAGAAATTTATTTACTTTTATTAAAAAGAGAAATGATTTTACTTTTGGAACGTATCAAAATTGGCAAAATGACTTCACCACTATTAGACGGATAAAGTAGTACGATAATACTCCCTCCGTCCCAAGAAAGATTATCCTTTTCTTGGGCGGTAATACTCCCTCCGTCCCAAGAAAGATTATCCTTTTCTTGTGCGGAATGAATTTTTACGTAGTTTTATTTTATGTGTTAAGTGAAGAGAACAAAGTAAAATAGAGAGAATAAAGAACAAAAATGTTTCCATATCTGAAAAATAAAAGAAAAATAAAAATAAAAAGTGAATCATCAGTTTACGGAGGGAGTAGGAGTAATATTTAGACTAAAGTCTAATTTTGATCCGTTATATTTATCCTAAAATTCTTTTTGGTCCTTTATATTAAGTTTGTTACCTTTTGGTCCCTAACATATTATTTTACCTTAAAATTAACAATCTTATTTGGAACCAATGTAAAGGATCAAAATTGGACTTTAGTGTAATATTTAGTGGTTTTAGTCAGGAAAAGGAAACTAATATCACGGCTGACGAAGCATATACTATTAAAAGGGCCAGCTGTTTTAAGAGATTCTTGGACAACTTTTTTGTGATGCGTTTTATTTATATCATCTTTTCGTTTGTAAGGGCACCCGCAACGCGTATCTCTTATTTTGTCCCTCCGAGATGAGACGGGTACGAGACGCGTTGCAGCGTCCCGTCTCGTCCCCAGCCCGCCGAGACGCCCGTCCCTCCGAGACGGAGCGAGGGCTGTCTGGCCACGCGCTCGCGCGACGTGGCGCGCTCCGGCGCCATGCGTAACGCCCACTCGCCGGCCCGGGAGTGGGCTTCGTCACGCTGACATAATAAATCATTTTTTAAAAAATTCGAATTTAATAAAAAAAATTAAAAACGGTCATTTTCCTTTTTTTATAATTTTTACTTTATAAATACTCGTATTTCATCCCCATTACACACACAAACACACATCTATTCTTCTCAAATCATCTCCATTTCCTCTCCAATTTTCATCTCAAATCATCTCTTTTATTCTTCTACCAAAGTTAATCTATTCATGAATCCATTTGAGCAAATGCGTCGAATAATGGAAGAATCACTTGAAGAAGATCGACATAGGGAGGCGGAGGAAGCCGCGCCGCCCCAAAGACGAGCCCGGACTTACATCCATCATAACCGGGAGGAAGCCGCCGCAAGGTTAGTACGCGACTACTTCTGTGATAACCCAGTATGGGGAGATACCTACGATCCCGGACTTACATCCATCCCGGACTTTCATTTTTTTAGGATTTTTAATTATGTTTTTTTAAATTTATTAAGAATTTTAAGTTGTAATTTTATTTTATTTAATGAAGTGTGTTTTTATTAATTGAATTTGTTAGAAATAAAAATAAAAATGAAATTGAATGAATAATTAAGAGATGAGATGGTTAAGAGACGGATAAGAGATGGAGGGTTGCAGGTTCTGTCTCTTAGTTAAGAGATGGAGGGAAAAGTACAGTAGGGCCCATAAATAGTTAAGAGATGAGACGGTTAAGAGACGGATAAGAGACAGCGTTGCAGATGGCCTAATGCATTTCATTCATAAATTCTTTTCTAATTATTTTTTAGGTGAGACGTTATACAGTAGCATTTTTCTAGGAGTACTACTTTTTAAATCACTGTAATTATTTTTGTCATCCTTTTTTAGTTGTAGCAAGTATTATAGACTTATAAGAGTATTCAATCCATTCTATTAAAAATTAATATTTTTTTATCTTTTTTGTTCGTCCTATTAAAAATGAAATACTATTTAAAATAATAAGAACATCATCTCTACTTCTTTCTCTCTATTATTTTAATTTAGAAAACAATATTATATAAAATTTCGTGTCGAAAATCAAATGTTTCATACTCCCTTCGCCCTATAGAAATAGGTCATATTTCCTTTTTCGGCTGTTCCATAATAATAGTTCATATCCATTTATGGCAACATTTTTCTCCTCTTTTATTTTATCATTTATGGGTTCCACTATCAATTACACAATTTCAACTATTTTTCTCATTTTCTCTTACTTTAGCAATTACATATTAATACTTGTACCGATCTCAAAGATCTATTTCTATGAGAAGGGGGAAGTATTTATTTTGACAGAGGGAATATTTTTTAAAGTGAATATACGGAGTAGCATATTTCTATCATCTATTTTGACATCAGAGTATCATATTTTTTTTTCCAAGTCAAAGTAAATATTTTCCGTACCACCGATTTCAAAATCTTAAATCCGACCTTAGAGCATCTCCAATGGCGGACGTCCGGTCGGACGTCCGCGACGGGCGACCGGGACGTCCGCCATTGTGGCGTCGAAGGTCGGATACGGACGTCCCGTGAGGACGTCGGGTGTCCTCGGACGTGCGGGCGACGGGCGGGGGACGTCCGCCATTGTGGAGTGGGTCGGGCGGGCGGACGTCCGCCATATTGGACTATGTATTTTTCTTTTTTTGAATGACTATGTATTTTGTTTTTTTTCTAACTATGTTTTTTTTATGTTTTATGACTATGTATTTTTGCCCGTATTTTGCTTTCCCGTATTCCATGTCAAAATTATAATTCCGTTTTTACGTAATTACATTATTGTGATTTTTTTTATTGCGGGAAGTCCTAGTGGGAAGGGCGATGGGAAGGGCTGATTGTGCAGGGGATGTCCTAGTGACGTGGCAGGAGGTGTTTTTGGGATGTCCTAGTGGATGTCCGAGTGGGACATCCGCCCACTAGAGATTCTCTTACGCAGAGTAAATTTAGAGAAGGAGAAGGTCTATTTGTTTGTAGAGTTCAAGAAAACGGGAAACTCATGATTGATCATAGTAACATTGGCTTTTCACCAAACAGCCAATATATTAAATCACATCTAGTAGGTGTCAGTTGTCCATATGAATAACGTTGGGTTTTTACCAAACACCTATTATCATAAATCCCATAATTTGGTTTCTTGCACGTGAATAAAATTAGCACTACCTCCATCTTAGAAAATAGAAACTTTCGATACAGTACGAGTTTTAATGCAAAATTGGTCTACTAAGAGATAGAAAGGAAAAAAATAGTAAAAATAGTGTTAATAAATTGTGGGATCCACTTTCTAAAATACAAAGTTTAGAATATTTATATTTTTAAGAAACAAACCAATGGACATAGTTACTACTTCCTCTGTATTAAAAAAATAGAAACATTTGAAACGACACTAGTTTTAATGTATAATTGGTAAAGTAAGTGAGAAAAATTGGTAAATTAAGAGATATGAAAATAAAAATGAGTAAAGTAAGAGAGAGGAAGAGAAAAAGTAGAGAAAGTAGAATTAGTGGATTGTGAGGTCTATGTCTAAAAAAGAAAGATTCAAAAGTTTCTATTTTTAAGGAACGGTCCAAAATGAAAATAGTTGCTATTTTTAAAAAAACGAAGGGAGTATTTTTAAAAGACGAAGGTGGTAACATTTTCGTAATAGATTACTTAAAGTTTGTAATGGCGAACATAGCGCTGGAAAAACATGTTTTAACTAAGAGTGTCCACTATGGGTAGGACGCGGCTATAGCCGCGTCTGGGGGCGGTGGGCGGGCGGCTATAGTGGGGAAGGTGGGCGGACAACATTTGGGGGCTATTGGGGCGGCGGACGCGGGATAGCCGAGTTCGGGGCGAGGACGCGGCTGGGGAAAATGTAGAATTTCGTATTTGGAATTTGGGGGCTATTGGAGGTGTCCACTATAGTGGCGGAAATAGAATTTTGGGGCTGTTGACAACAAAATTGGGGCTATGGACAAAAACTGGGACGTGGCTATTGGGCGTGTCCGCCTTATAGTGGATACCCTAATAGATCTAGATTAAGAGTAGAAGTTAGTAGTCGGTATCGATTAGATAATAAAACTGAATAAGATAGATTATTAGTCAATCGACAACTAAAATTGCCGTACTCCAATTAGTGCTTAAAAAAGTTATTGATTATAACTGATTACTGATTGGCTTTAACAAAAAATAACTATTTCCCTCGTCTCATAGAAACAAGCTTAGAGCATCAATAATGGGCAGGACTACTAGACGTACTATAGTCCGACCATTCCTTATGTAGTGGCCGGATTATCTTTTCTAAAACTTAATTTTTATTTAATTTTTATTTTTATTTTAATTAAAAATAAAGTTACAAAGTCTTCAGAATAACTAGTTATCTCAGGTAGGGTGGGAATACGGATATCGGGTATTCGGTTTACCCGTACCCGACCCGATACCCGTCGGGTATTGGGTATCTAATATCCATTTTTATGGGATTGGGTATGGGATTGAGTATTGAAATTTAAGATATTTCGGGTATTGGGTAACCCGAATGGGTATCGGGAATTACCCGAATACCCAATTTATTATTTTAAGTATTTTTTATAAATTAGGTTTAGTCATTTCGGGCTTCAAGAGCCGGGCTAATTTATTTACTAATTACTCCCTCCGTCCTATTTAAGATGACACGTTTTCTTTTTTAGTTTGTCCCAACTAAGATGACACATTTCCTTTTCTTGAAACTTTATCTCTCCAATTAATATACTCAATCACTTTTTCTCACTCCTATTAAATTATTCATCTTTCATTCTCTCACTATTTTAATACTTACACCCATTTTTCTCTCTCCAATTAAACACATTAACTCATAACTCCTAAAATCCCGTACCGGCTAAGGAATGTGTCATTTTAGCCGGGACGGAAGGAGTATAAGGGTGTCCACTATAAGACGGACACCCCAATAGCCCTGCCCCAGTTTTTGTCCATAGCCCCAGTTTTTTTTGTCCAAAGCTCCAAAATTTTGTTTCCGCCACTATGGTGGACACTTCCAATAGCCCCCAAATTTTATTATCAATTTTCATTTTAGTTTCAATCAAGTATAATTAAAATCATCGCAATGTAAATAATTAGAAAACGAGGTAATTGGACCCGAATATTCGTTGTATTGCAAAAGGGTAAAATTATACAACGGATATTTAAAATAAAATACAACTAGATCAAATATACAACGAAAATATAATCTAGTTCAAATCACAAAGGTGTTCACACTGTGCCGCCACCTCCCCTACGTGCTCACACTTCTTCAATCAAATCGGCCTGGACTGTGGTATGTGATGTGGTCCTGCGCTTATCAGCGAAACGTTGGATCAAATATTCATTGCTCCGTGGTACGCCCATCTGGATCGGCACGGAGGCAACACCGTGACTTGTACTTGCGCCCTCTTCCGGTGCCCAGCGCTCTGCCGCAAATCCTTCATCTTCTATTATCATATTATGCAATATGATACATGCTAACATAATATTCACGACATCATCTTCGTGCCAAACTCGTGCCGGGAAACGTATAATAGCCCACCGCGCTTGGAGGACACCAAAACCAGCTCAACAACCTTCCTAGCACCCTCTTGTTTGCGCGCAAAATATTATTTCTTCAGTCCAACCGGTTGGCGGACAGTCTTGACGAATACGGGCCACAGCGGATATATCCCATCTGCCAAATAGTAGCCCCTACTGTACTGCGTGCCGTTGGCTACGAAGCTGATTTCTGGACCCTCCCCCCGGCACTCATCGTTCAAGAGCGACGATGACTGAAGAACATTGATATCGTTGTTCGAACCTGCCACACCGAAATACGCATGCCAGATCCGCAAACGGTAGTCCTCAACGGCTTCCAGAATCATCGTTGGATGTTTGCTTTTGAATCCAGTTGTGAACTGGCCTTTCCATGCCACGGGGCAGTTCCTCCACTCCCAATGTATGCAATCGATGCTTCCTAACATTCCTGGGAACCCGTGGATCGAACCGTGCATATCCAGCAGGCTCTGACACTCATCAGGGGTGGGCTTCCGTAGAAACTCCCCACCAAAAATTTCCCGGATCCCCTTACAAAACTGCCTAAGCACCGTGAGGCCAGTCGTCTCACCCATCTGTAGGTATTCATCGAACATATCGGCTGGTCTGGCGTAGACAAGCTGTCGGAGTGCAGCGATGCACTTCTGTTGCGTAGACAGCCCGATCCGGCCCGCGGCATCACGCCGGAGGGTGAAGCACCGGTAACGCTCCGCCAAATTCGTCACTATATAGTTGAACAGACGTAGCGACATCCTGAATCTCCGGCAAAATATCTCGGGTGGATAACGGGAGTTATCCACAAAGTAATCAACCATTAGACGCTGGTGCGCACCGACGTGGTCTCGTGGGATGGTCCGCGGATGAGTAATCGCACGAGGGATCGCAGCCTCCGTCTCCTCCACCAAGCGCGCCGCATCCTCCTGGGCGGCCTGGTGTTGCACCTGTTGTATCGGAGCATTCCACGTGTCTCTCCACAAATTGTCCATTTCTGACCACAAATTCTAGTGAGAGAAATTGTCCATTTCCCCGGGGGCGGACGTCACCTCCACTATAACCGCCCCGAGGCCGCCCCGAGATTGCCCCGGCGGGGGCTATAGCCGTGCCTCAACCATAGTGGATACTCTAAGAATGTCCACTATGGGACCGCCGCGCCTATATCCCCGGCTGGGGCGGTCCCGGGGCAGTCTATAGTGCAGGCGACGTCCGTCCCCGGGGCGGACGAGGAACAGTGGGGCGGTAGGCGAAAGGAGGGCGAGGACGCGACGGCGGTCCTCAGTGCATTTTTTTTAATTACCTCTATAAATACCACTCTCCACCACCTATTTTTTCACCATTTTCACACAATCCCTCCATTCACTATCTACACTTTCACTCTATAAAAATGCACGATGGAGACGACGAATCACCCGGCTCGCAGGAATCGGGCTATGGCGGAAATCCTTCACAGCCATCGGGATATGGCGGCTATCCTTCTCAGCCGTCGGGATATGGCGGGGCTCCGTCCCAGCCGTGGATTTGGAGTCAATCTCCCTCGCCGTGGGCATCGAGTCCAAACCTTCCACCATCTCAGTAGTGGAGGTCTTCTCCAACGCCCCCACCTTTTTCAGCGGAATCTGAGTCGCTCCGCATTTGGAGATTACAGACCCAACCTCGACGCGCTTAACCAGCCGCGTCCGGAGTCCCTTTTCCAATCCAGCCAATTTCATTTCACCGAAGCAGTTCAAGCCGCACTGGATACTATGATGGGTCTGCTCACTTCCGGCGTCTCGGATACGCCGGCAGCACGGGTGGAAATGCCCGTTCCGACCCGAGGCTCTGGCGGCGGTGGCGGTAGGGGCGGCAGCCGTGGCTCGGGCAGCGTCGGTGGCGGCTCGGGCAGCGGCATCGGCAGTGGCGGTGGCGAGGGCAGTGGCGTCGGCGGTAGCGGTGGCTCTGGCTTCAAACGGGGCAAGCTCTACACCAAAGCGGAGTCAATTGTCGTGGCGAGGGCGTGGGATGCCATCACATCGGACCCCATAGTGGGCACCGATCAGACCGGGGGGAGCTTTTGGAGGTGTGTCATGATGGCATACGACGAGTTCAAACCCGACGGCACCGATAAGTGCGATCCAGAACAGATCCGCAAAAAGTGGGGTAGGATTCTGCTGGCTACCAAGCGGTTCGCATGCAAATACCAGAACAACCTTCTCCACGCTGAGAGTGGCCGAAGCGAGACAGACGTGATGGCCCTGTCGATGGGCCAATACAACACGGATGGTTGGCCGAAGTTCACAATGTGGGAGGAGTATCTAGTTCTCACGGATTGTCCGAAATTCAAGGCCATCTGCGCGCAAGAGGTCAATACAGTTCCTGGGCCGAAGCGTACAAGGCACAACCTTGCCGGGGACTACAGCAGCGGAAGCGGCTCGCACTCATTCGAGCAGCCCGACGAGCAAGTCAAAGAGCCAGCCGCTACACACACTAGGCGAGGACGGCCCCCGGGACAACAGGCATCTATCCGCAGTGCCAGAGGGGCTACAAGTGTCTCCCGCCTAACGTCGGCCGCGTCTGGATCTCGCATCCCCCAGCCCGCCCCAATCCCACAACACATGGTGCAAGGTCCCCACGAGGTCTTGAGGGATAACATAGATGTGCAGTTGATGCAACAATAGGACGTATGCAGCAAACACGTAGCCACCGATGACCCGTACGTCAGGAACATCTACAAGAAGCTCATCACTCGGTATGAGCGTCGCCTAGGGTTGGCTGATGATGCTCCTGGGGAAACCGCGGCCGGGAGCAGCGAGGGAGGAGGAGGAGGAGAAAAAAAAGAAGAAGAAAAAGAAGAAGAAGAAGACGAGGAAGCCGACTCCGACACCGAGTAGACGGTGGCGGAGTTTTTAGTTGTATTTTATTTTAAATATTCATTGTACAATTTTACCCTTTTGCAATACAACGAATATTCGGCCCCAATTACCTCGTTTTCTAATTATTTATGTTGCGATGATTTTAATTATACTTGATTGAAACTAAAAACATTTTAAAATAAAAATTGATTATAAAATTTGGGGGCTATTGGAAGTGTCCACCATAGTGGCGGAAACAAAATTTTGGGGCTATGGACAAAAAAACAGGGGCTATGGACAAAAACTAGGGCGGGGCTATTGGGGTGTCCACCTTATAGTGGACACCCTAACTTTCTCTAAAAGGCGGACACCCTAACTTTCTCTAAACTTACAATATAAATAAGTCAATCTCTCTTACTCTAGTTCACTGCTTCTACATTTTAATTAAATGTGTAACTTTTACTATTTTACTTACATAACCAATCCTCATAAATATAATTGTGTACTTCAAAATAAAAGTGACCCATTTTCTATAGTTTTATACTACAATATAAATGCAACATAAAGATATTAGTGTATTTTAAATATTTTCTATAGTTATATAAATAGAATTATAATTTGAATTTTTTTATTAGTTATTAACACATGTAAAGAGTCGGGTATTTGGGTATCCGATTTGTCAGGTTTGGATACCCGGCGCGGGTATTGGATTATCCGAAAAGATATCGGGTCGGGTATCGGGTGGACATTTTAGATGATTTTCGGGTTTGGGTACCCGATTTTTTCAGGTCAGGTATCCACGGATACCCGTATTCCCATCCCTAATCTCGGGTATATGTCATCGGCTAAGTAGTACCCCATATGATGCCGGTGTCCGTTGGCAGTGAACTCAATAATCGGTACGTTGCTCTTGCATTGCTCGGTGAAGAAAGTCAACGTACTCAGTATGTTGATGTCGTTGTTTGACCCAGACACACTGAAGTGAGCATGCTAGATCCAAACACGGTAGTCAACGATGGCTTCAAGGATCATCGTCGGGTAGGTACCCTTTGTTGGAGATATAGCTATAAAAAACAACACTAACCGGACGTAATACAACCCGAGAGAAGAGAAAAGAAAAACAGAAACGAAAATTACAATGAGAATTCTAAACTGTAAAGAAGAACTTAGCCGAGTCGAGGAAGGCCTGGCTATGCAGTTCTCCTCGCATGTCTGGGTCGAGATGGATGCGGCAGCAGTGGTCGCGGTGTTCACTTCAGGACGCGGAGGAGCAGCGGATGTGAGACATCACATGGCTCGCATTCGTACTTTGCTCGCACAGATACAGTTCATGTTCTCTCACATCTTTCGAGAGGGCAACCGACCAGCAGACTTTTTGGCAGGTAGGGGGTCCAGACCCCTGCCATCACCTTCTTCGATGCGGATTCAGCGCCTCGGTATTTGAAGTCGCTCGTCAGGATGGACCAGTTGGGCTATCCGAACTTCAGATTCAGATATCGAGATGGATGACTACTTCACTTGGTTCGTGGTTTTGATTTATGGTTTTTTTATTTCCTTTGGATTTGGCCCGCTTTTGGCCATCATCCTTGACCTTTTTATGATGTATAGCTTTGTTATGTTTATTCTCTCTTTAGTTAGATGGTTAGTACCCGGTCTGTGGGGATACCATAGTAGCTTTGTTAGATCTTGTGTTTTGTATCTCTCGTGCGGACCGAGTCACTTTTGGGCTCGTCTGATGTATGTTCTTTTGGTGATTTTTGATATATACAGGTTGGGGGTCCGCCTTAACCCCCCGCCGTGATGGTGTTTGAGGAAAAAAAAAAAAAAAAAAAAAAAACGAGATACGCCCCGGTAGTGCTCTCGGTTTTGGCGTGTCGTCCCCAAAGATGAAATGGCTACGTCTCGTTCGTTGCAACACCACAGTTGGAACGAGCTCCGGTGAACTGGAAGAGGAAGAGGGCAGAGCTTCGAAAACTATGCAGAGAGAGGAAGTATGCTTGTGATTTTCAGTGTGTGAAATGCAGTGGAATGGCTAGCCTATTTATAGGCCAAGCCACCATGCAGGGTCAACCAAGCCATGAAGGCTCATCATGGCAGATTCGTAACCGTCGGCGGTTACAAGCGTGTGGCAGGAGTGTGCCTTTCGCGTGTGGAGCGTGTGGATTTCTCACGTGGCAGCTCTGACTATGCCACGCTTGACGAGGTGTCAAGCCAGTTGGATTGCTGACTCAGCGGTGGTCTAAAAAGATTACTATGGGTCCAGACTCAAGCCCAAAGACCACCCAAAGACCAAGATCCAAGTCCAAGTCCAAGTCCAAGTCCAAGATCAAGATCAAGATCAAGATCGAGATCGGGATCGGGACCCGGCCCGGGCCCGAGGCCCGCGGCCCGCTCCCGCGACCGCGAGCAAGTGCACTAGCTCGGGCCAGGGCGGACGGCGGCGCGCGCGTGTGGGCTCTTTCACCCATCTTGGTCCACTATAATTATTAAGTAACATAAAGTCACTTAATGTAAACACATTAAAAGATGTGTCACTTCTCCTATGTGGGATAATTAACACTAGTTAATTATTACTTAAGCTCAAACTCTAAGCTTTAATTAAAAGCTAATTATGTCCAACTTTAATCCACTATTTCTCACTCACCGGAAATCGGATTTGAGAAAGTGAATATACTACATTTATCTACGTAAAATGTAGCTCGATGCTATATCATTTAATTTCACAAAATTAAATGTCTCGTCAATTTTATTATTTGGTCAAAATCCATTGACCGGGCATATTGTACACCATGATTTCTACAATCCCTCACATGAGTGGAAATAGCCAAATGCATATGCATGCAAACACAAGCTCAACCCTCGAGAGGTATATAAGCATAAGGATAGGTAGTTGTTGGCTTTGAACCCTCCATAGTCGATACCATCGGATACACAGGCGGCTTAGTAGCGCGATGCTTTGAACTAATCCCCCACGGCGTGCACCGAAACAATGGTGTTAACGCTTAAACACCTCAACCTCTTCCGTTCTCACGTTTTGTGTCCATTGCGGTCTTGGACACCACTTTGGATTCATAAGTGCGTTTTATGAAGCGACCACACTTCGCACTTACATAGGTGGCTCTTAGTCAAGTACCTTGCCATACTTGGTCTCTTTGAGAACTCCATCTCTTTGAGATCCTTAAGAACCATTAAAAGTCATAGACTTAGCCTTTACCACTAGGCAAGTTCTCCAACACTCTATTGCTCTCTAGGGAATAGATATAGTTGAGTGTTTCTCATGAACTCTCATAGCTTAGTTGTCCCTTTGCACCAAGTTCTTGGGATCTCCAGTCTTCATGGTTGGGTTACCACTATAACAATTCTTTAATTTGTGGATTTCAAACCCTTTCCCTTTAGCAACTTATTCATTTGATCACGGTTTAACCCTTTGGTTAGCGGATCCGCTAGATTATCTATTGACTTTACATAGTCAATTGTAATCACCCCTGTTGTGATCAAATATCTAACGGTGTTATGTCGTCGATGTATATGTCGAGACTTACCGTTATAGAAGCCATTGTTTGCCCTTCCAATAGCCGCTTGGCTATCGCAGTGAATAAGCACTGGTGGCACTGGCTTAGACCAACATGGAATATCTTCAAGGAAGTTCTTAAGCCACTCGGCTTCCTCACCCGCCTTATCTAAGGCGATGAACTCCGATTCCATGGTTGATCGGGCTATACATGTCTATTTTGTGGATTTCCACGATACAGCACCACCCCAATAGCAAAGACGTATCCACTTGTTGAAAGTGAGTCTCTATTGTCGGATATCCAATTTGCATCACAGTACCCTTCAAGTACCGGGGGGTATCTCGAGAAGTGTAGCCCAAGATTTTGAGTATGTTTTAAATATCTCAAAACCCTCACAAGAGCCCTCCAATGCTCTTTGCTTGGATTGCTCGTGTAACGACTCAACTTGTTCACGGCACAAGCAATGTTAGGTCGAGTGCAATTAGTTAAGTACATAATGCATCCGATGACCCGTGCATACTCTTCTTGTGCAACGGGCTCGCCTTTGTTCTTGCTCAAGTGAACGTCGAGTTCAATTGGAGCCTTAACCGGCGCGCCATCATAGGCTTTGAATTTATTCAATATCTTCTCAACATAATGCGATTGTGTTAAGATGATTCCATCAGACGTTCTTAGAATCTTCATTCCAAGAATTACATCGGCTAGACCCATGTCTTTCATGTCAAAGTTTCTCTTTAACATGACCTTTGTATCGTTAATTACTTGAGTGTTGCTACCCAAGATTAACATATCATCAACGTATAGACACACTATAACATGACCGTTATTAGTGCTATTAATGTAGACACATTTGTCGCACTCGTTGATCTTGAACCCATTTGATAACATCACATTATCAAACTTCAAGTGCCATTGCAATGGCGCTTATTTCAATCCATATAGAGACTTTACGATCTTGCATACCTTTTTCTCTTGTCCAGGTACTACAAACCCTTCGGGTTGTTCCATATAGATTTCATCTTCTAATTCACCATTTAGAAACGCGGTCTTTACATCCATTTGATGAATCTCAAGATTGTGCAATGCAGCAATAGCGAGAAGCACTCGGATAGATGTAATCCTTGTTACAGGTGAATAGGTATCGAAGAAGTCATACCCTTCCTTTTGTTTAAAACCCTTTACTACTAATCGGGCTTTATACTTATCCACTGTTCCATCGGCCTTAAATTTCCTTTTAAGTACCCATTTGCAACCTAGAGGTTTCGCACCTTCAGGTAGATCTACCAACACCCAAGTGTGGTTTAGCAAAATTGAATCAATTTCGCTTTGAACAACTTCTCTCCAATGTAACCCGTATGGGCTATCGAAGGTTATTTTTATAGATGTCGGTTCTTCATCTAACATAAAAGCAATGTAGTCAGGACCAAATATTTTTGGTGTTCTGACCCTACTACCACGTCTTAGAACTGTATCATTTGGATCCGGCCTTGCACGCTTGCGCGATTTAGGTTCCTCATCCACTGATTTAGAACTAGTGGCTTCAATCTCCACTGGTTTAGAACTAGTAGCTTCTTCTTCAATTCTTGTCTCAGAATTGGTTAGGACTTTTTCCTTGTCTTTGCAAAGAAATGTATTTTCGAGAAATACAGCATTCCTTGAGTCAATTGTTGTTCCTACAGTAATAGTCGATATTTCAGACTTGTGAACAACAAATCGATATGCACTACTATTAAGTGCATATCCAATGAAGATGCAATCAACCGTTTTAGGTCCGATTGTAACTTCTTGGGGCGGAGGAACCATCACCTTAGCCAAACACCCCCATGTTGATCTTCCTTCCTTCAACAGCAGTGTAGGAGGCAAACTTGCTCCTATCCGAGCAGACATGGGCAGTAGCGCCGGTGTCGATGTACCAGCCACCCTTGTTATCAACAAGGTTAACTTCTTCAGTGACCACAGCAATGAGTGTGGTGTTGACGTTGGTCGACATTTCCAGCAAAGGTTTAAGTTTCAAAAGTTTTTAATTCATTTTCTGAAAATCTAAGGTCTCAACGACGTGGGCTGTCGTCAATTTTATTATTTGGTCAAAATCCATTGACCGGGCATATTGTACACCATGATTTCTACAACCTTATACCCACTAGTGAATTGACATCTCCGCACTGTCGGACAATACTTCCACTCACAGTGCACAAGATCTATGCTCCCCAGCATTCCACGAAAGTCGTGCATCCTCTCGTGCATGTCCAGCAGGAATTGGCAATCGGTAGCATTCGGCTTGCGCAAATAGGTGGTGCTGAAGGCCTCCACCATGACCGCACAAAAGGTTCATCAGTTACTCCCGCCCAGTTGTCTCCCCGACGTGAAGATACTCGTTCAAATGTTCGCCGTAGTACCGTAGGCCAACTGACGATGTGCTACTGTGCATTTCGTAAGCGAGGACGGGTTTGTCTATCGCATCTTGCCGCATCTGTAAGTACGAGTCGCACGCCACCAACGTAAGGACAATGAGGAGAAACAGGTCTCGCCGCATTCTAAACCGGCGACAAAAAACCATTAGACCCTACCATAGTTCGTCGGTGAAGTAATCTGGAAACAGACGTTGATCGAATATCATTGGCAAAAAAGAGATTGAACTGCCACAAATTTGAAAAATCGGATTCAAAAACTTTCAAAACCCACATGAATTTGTGAGGAAATACTTGATTTGAAACGCAATTGGAACACAAAAACTTCATATAAAATTCTTTTAGAAGAGACAATTAACAATTACTGTACTTTAGAATTGTAAATTGAAAAACTGATTTATGCAACTTGGTTGCATTCAGGGGCGAAATTAGTAAAAGCAGAATGGGATGTCTTTGAATTAAAACTAAAAAATAATACTCCCTCTTTTTCACATGAGATATGGATTTTAATCATAGTTAGTACAGTAAGAGAGGTAGGAAAAAGATGATTAAAGTATTGTCTGTGGATAATGGGTCTTAGCTCATTAGAGAAAAAATAGTTTCCAAATTTAAAAAGTGCATATTCTTATAGGACTGATAGAGTATATAATTATCCTACATCGATGTCAAGAGCAAGCTTAAACCACTATATATGAGCCTCTTATCTTATCATCAATTGGTTTTTAAATGGAACCCATGGATATCTAATATGGTATTAGAGTGTGTCACCGACTATGGGCCAAAATTAACTGACCCAGTAGTATATCTGGACCGAAATATAAAAAAAATGATTGTCCCGACAATATACTAGGTTCAGGCCAGTGATCCAACCAATCAGAAAAAGTTTGGGTCAATCGTCCAACTGATCAGACAAAAAAGTCCAATCCCTTGAGAGAGGGTGTTGACAATTAAAACTAAAAAATAATATATAACTATCCCACATCAGTGTCAAGAGTACCACTACATAACTCTCATTAGCCACTCATTCTATTACCAATTTAGTATATAATTGTTCAATGTTTTCAACTTTTAGGAATTGTAATTTTTTTAATTTTTAGGACTTGTAATTTTTAGCTTCTAGGGTTTACAATTTATAATTTCCAAATAAAGAATGAATTTTCCGTGTTAGAATTGCTCATTATTTTAAATTTTTATGAATAAATAGGTTGTAGTTGTGAATAGTGAAATTTAATAGTCCTTGATAGGGATTGCAAGGTTGTGGGGGTTGTGGCCTAGTGGCCTATGCAAAAATTAAGGGGAATGATGACTTGAAGAAGACTTAGTCTGAATCCGGGACGAGATTGGGGATGCTCTTAGGATAGGAGTTTGATCAGGGCCCCATTTATAAGCATGCACAAACCGAACCTGACCGGCGATTAACCGCCGGTTCATAAACCGAAACCGGAACAGGCGCGGCGGATCCGAACCACTGGACGGTTCAGCGGTTCACACGGTCTGGTTCAGGTTCAAGGAAATGTGAAACCGGAACCGCCGGTTCAACGGTTAAACTGGCGGTTCAATTAATTTTTTATTTTTTATTTGTAAAAATTGATTTTTATATTTAAAAAACAATTTTTACAAATAAATTAATACAAAAAATTCATAATAGCCCATATATATTTGATGGGCTTGTGAATTCTATGAAACCATTCTTGGTTATTTCTCTTTTATAGAGACATCCTTGAATGTTTTATATTTCACTTTCGATGTAGGACAAAATATGTTAAAGTATTTTCTTTTATAACTACATGTTTAGAGCATTCATTCATTTTTTTTTCCAATGTGGGGTACAAAACTTTCTTTTGTCTTCTACTTTTCTTCATTTTTTGTATAATATATATAAACAAAATTATTATTTGAATATATTCTTGATTGATAAAAATAAACAATTATTGAGAAATATGATTTGTATATAGAAAAATAATTATTTGTATAATAGTTATCGTTAGATTTATACAATATGTATTATAATTATTCTTTTTATGTTTTATAATAGTATTTATTAGTTAACATATACATAAATTTAAACATAAGCAAATCGGATAAAGAACTAATGAATAATAGTTCATGTAATAATATTTGTTGTTAAATTACAATAATAGAAGATAGAGTACTAATATACACAAAGAATGATGGGAGATCTATCATATAGTTATAAATAATGACTTTGATCCCATATTGAAAGAAAGAGTAACACATCCAAGAATGTGTACCAATAAAAGAGAATAATCCAATACACTATCTTCCAAATTAAAGCCTCAAATCCAACTTTAAGTATTGACATTTTAAAAATCAAAAGGTTGAACTTAAAGTATTGTTTATTAATTTTTATAAGTAAATTTTAATCGTTATAAGTTGTAACTTTTAGTCTTGTTCAAATTTATTATCAATAAAATTGTAATTTTCACTTTATTGTTTGAATTTTATTTATGCACATTTTATAATACATAATAAAGACTAAAAAACAAAAAAAAATCAATTGCTCATACTTAAAGTTAAACCTTTTGATTTTTAAAATATCAATACTTAATGTTGAACTTGAGCATTTAAATTGGAAGAGTGTATTGGATTATTCTCTTTTATTGTTACACATTCTTGGATGTGTTACTCTTTCTTTCAATGTGGGATACAAGTCATTATTTATAACTATATGATAGATCTCCCATCATTCTTTGTCTAGGTTAGTACTCTATCTTCTATTACTATAATTTAACAACAAATATTATTACATGAACTATTATTCATTAGTCCTTTATCATTATCGATTTGCTTATGTTTATAAAGTATGTATACGTTAACTAATAAATACTATTATACCCATTAAAAGAATAATTATTATACAAATTGTATAAACCTAACGATAACTATTATACAAATAAATATTTTTCTATTTACAAATCATATATCTCAATAATTATTTATTTTTATCTATCAAGAATACATTCAAATAATAATTTTATTTATATATTATACAAAATATGAAGAAAAGTAGAAGACAAAAGAACGTTTTGTATCCCATATTGGAAAAAGATGAATGAATGATCTAAACATGGAGTTATAAAAGAAAATACTTCAACATATTGTGTCTCACATTGAAAGTGAAACATAAAACATTCAAGGATGTCTCTATATATGAGAAAATCAAAAATAGTTTCATAGAATTAATAAGAAAAAAAATTACAACTGAACCGCCGAACCGGCCCTGAACCGGTGGTTTTTTTAACCGGAACCGGAACCGCCGGAACACCCTAGTGGGCCGGTTTAGGTTCATGAAAATCTTGAACCGTGAACTACCGGTTCCGAACTGGAACCGCCGATTTTTGAACCGTGTGCATGCCTGCCATTTATCATTCATGAGGTTCATGTAGTGATGCTCTCATAGGACATTGTGTATTACTCTCTTTGTCCCACTTTAAGCAGAGTATTTCTATTCCATCATTGGATTTTAAGTGGTGTTGTTTTGTGAGTTAAGTAGAGAGAATAAAGTAAGAGAGTGATGTTTCAATTTTTAGAAATATGTAATTTAGAGTGAGACATTTCAAAAAATTTCACTTAGAGTGGGACGGAGGGTGGAGGGTGTACATGTTATTTGTTGTTCTACATTATAATTTTTAATTTTCTTATTATTTTTATCTTATTTATCCTATAATTTATGTATATGTTTAAATATTAACTCATAATTGACTTGTTATTTATGTTGTCATTTCTTTTAGTCCATAATTTATTATTTTACTAATTACTTGTCTTGGATCTCTTTATAATTTATGTTACATGTATACATATATCATTCACTAATACTCTCTCCATCTTAAGTTACTTGAGTCGTATTCATTTTTGGGTTGTCTCAAGTTACTTGAGTCATTTCTCTTTTTGACTAAAAACATAAAAACAAAATATCTAATCACACCTACTTTATCCTTTTACTTTACTCTCTCTTCTTTCTCTTACTTGATTCCCTCATCTACTTTATTTAACTCACTAAACACAACTTTCTTAAATCTCGTGCCGAAATGAAACGCCTCAAATAACGTGGGACGGAGGGAGTAGTAAATTTAATCCATTTTCTTTATAATTATCTATTCTAAAATATTTTTACCAAATTAATTTAATCCATTCACCAAAAATTTGTTTTATACTACTTGATGATCCTTGAACAGCATTGCTGGTTCTGTAATGGATCCATCTAACTGAATGTGAACTAAAAAAGATAAATTCAGATTTAACTATGTTTTTTCTCTGTATATGAAAAATAGTCTTATTTTGTTATTTTGGGATGTCCATAAAAAAGTTATCTCATTTCTAAAATGAAAAATTTCCTCTCTTATTGTATCCACTTTTGTTCTCTACATCTCTACTACTTTACTCATTTTTTCTCCTTATGTCTCTTATTTTACTATTTTTTCTCATTTTCTCTTACTTTACTAATTTTTCATTAAAACTCATGTCGTTCATAAATGAGACTATTTTTTATGGGCGAATAGAGTAATTAATGAAACGTAGCTAGTAATCGAAGTTGTCCGAACTAGAGTTTTAGAGAGTAACTAGTGAACACTTATCTGATGCACAAAAATTTAATTTATTGTATATTAATTTAAATTTATAAAATTAAAATAATATCTACATCATGCTATAAAACATAAATAACTAATCAACTATCTATATAACAACAATATAATATACATTAAATAAAACTACATATAAAAATGATATAATCATAAATAATAAGTATAATAAAAAAACATATGTAGATAAATATTAATTTTACTTAAATTCAAAATATTCAACAAATGCAATAAATCTATTATAATTATAAATGTTTATTAATATAATGAGTTTATAAATAGAACAAATTTTCTAAAATTATAAATCTTATTACACCATTATATATATATTTTTTAAATACAATATTTATAATCAAGATGTCTTATTTATATCATTTTATATTTAAATAATATAAATATTTTCAAAAACTGTATATTTTTTTATTAAATATAGATTACATATGTAAAATATTACTCCATAACTTATAAATCAGCAAAAGCAACATAAAATTGTTAGCAATTAATTAATAAACTTTGTTATATCAAAAAGTTGTGTGAAAAAAATGGCTAAAATCATGGAGTAATATTATTGGACAAAAATGCATATCATATAGTGACTTAGATCATGAGAAAAAAAAACTCAATTAACTACGATATAAACTATATATAATTAGGTAGAGAATAAAATGAACTATGGACCTATCGCTATAAAAAAATTTCAAAATTAACAATAATTTAAAAATAAATTTAGTATGCAAAAAAAAAGTTCCTAAATTAATGACAAAGTTAACTTAATTCTTTGCTTTTAGGACGCTTCAATTCGCGTCCTTTAATTTTTATTGGGACACCAACATTAAGGACATTTTTTAAAAGATTGGTAGTATATTTGGAAACACAAATTAACATCTTTAATTATATTAAAAATTAATTTAATGGATTCTTTTATTATAATGTATCATCAATATAATGTAGCCATGCCACACTCCACATCTATCATTATGGAGTATAATTCGTAAGAATTACGCACCTAAACTGATTAATTATTTAATAGTAGTATATATTGATTTGGGAATTGCCTCCACATTTGAAACTTCTTACATTATTCAAGTACATTTCATTCGGCACAAGGTGAACTTTATGATAATTGATGTATTAAAGATGCAATAAATTTATTTGTGCAGTTTCATATCACTCAACAACCTTATTTAATAACCAATTACTTCGCGATGGTTGTGCTGATAAATTACACACATGCACCAGCAATGAATTGACAGGGAAAGAGAAAAGGATGGCTAAGGAGCCAATTATTTGGTTCGTTACACACTTTCTCTGTCTCATAAAAATAGATTATTTGTGAATGATGAATTTTAATTTATAATCGATAAGGAAAAAGAATAGAATATAAAATAATTAAAATAATGTATTAGTAAATGTTGAGATCCATAAATGATAAAGTAAAGATAAGAAGCAAATATTTCCATAAATAGATGTATGAATTAATTTTATGGAATAGATTAAAATGAAAATCGAGTCTATTTATATATAACTGACGACGTAATAGTATAATTAAAAGAATAAAGATAAATTAACAAAAATTGTACGTACCAAATGTCCTTCAAATTTAAATAGGATAAGATTAAATTATTTTGAATTGATAGCATCATTAATTAGATACTTCTATGACAAATTTAACCTTATTAATAATCATAGGAGGAAAGTTACACTAATGAAAATTTTTCTATGTAAGTAATTTTAATCTTGAAAATATCCACAGTTATTAAAACATCCACAATGAAATTTTAGATAGAATAATTATTCATAGTATTTTAATAGAATAAGTTTTTTTCATTTATTTTGTTTAAACTATCACAATGATATGAATATAAATAAATTGTTCATTTTTCTACAAAGTAAAAATTGGACAATATACTTTTTTATTTGGGATTTCTCTCGTATTATGCCATATATATTTTTAAAACTACTTATTTTTAACAATGATATGAATATAAATAAATTGTTCATTTTTCTACAAAGTAAAAATTTGGACAATATACTTTTTATTTGGGATTTCTTTCGTATTATGCCATACATATTTTTAAAACTACTTGTATTTATTTTTAATTTCTAACTTTTAATATCGCAAGTATTAGTACATATTGGTAAATATTTCAAAAGATAAAATTTGTTTGTTTGCAAAAAAAAGATATTTCATTTAAATATTTATAATATATTTCATTGTAATTTTTTTTATCTTTTATAAATAATACTAGTATTTTTCTAATATATAATATTTCTTTATTTTATAAATGTAATATATATTGATAAGATTTCAAAATGAAAATTTTATATATTTATGAAATTATTATGGTTGAATGATATAAAGTAGATGCATGACATTGCTATAAAATATTAGTAATAATCTAATAGGGTCATATGAGGAGAGATTGTTTGACGCAGTACATATAATAATTTTTTAATGTATAGTTCGTGTTGCACAAATTGATAAAATCATGAAATGTTGAAATCATATGATAAATTACTATAATTTTCCTATTTCACTAAAATATTTTAATATAAATTTCATATTTCCGTAGTTCGTTGAATAATATCATAATAGGGATGGTCTGATGATAGCAACTCGTTACTCCCAACATGTGACTTATCTTTTAATTGTATGACTATCAGATAAAACAACTATAATTTATAAACTCGTATTATAAAATTATTTTGTGATTAATATTTTGTTATATTCTGTACTGTATCAAATGATAACATAATAGAGGTAATTCGATTATAGAAGGTCGTCGCACTTGGCCCCCCTATGCCCGTGACACATTCTTCAATTGTATGGAGTATTAATTATGTATTCAAAATATATACTAGATAATTAAATCTTCATTCATGTAATTTTGACAATAATATCAAATGATCATATGTTGACCTTTTTATACAGAAAATATTTGAAATCACAATCTTTAAATTATATTCCAAATCACATATATTAAAATATTTGAAGAAAACGAAATAAAATAAAATGTACATATGAGATCCAAATTAAAAAATAAATTAGTTTTTAAATTAAAAACAACTTAAATATTTTTTTTGAAAAATATTTTATAAGAATTATTTTATAAATAAAAAAATTTATTTATTGAAAGAAAGCAGAAAAATATTCTAGTATATTAGAAAAATTAATCTTATATAATTTTATATTAATATATTATTTTTTAAATGATATTATATTTAATTATTAATATTTTTATTGTGTTTTTTTTTGTTCTTATTCCTTTTAACTCATTTTCATTTCTTTTGTTAAAACTATAAAATGCATGATGTCAAATATTTATTTAAATTTTAAAAAATAAAATATTTTTATTAGGAAAAAATGTAAGAATTTTGTTTTTTATATTCGATTGAAAGTATTATAGTTCATTCCTTAATTAAAATGAGGGGTTATAATGTAAAATTAATACAAATTAACTAGGTAAGTTCCTTAATTTTGCAAATGATAAAGAATGACAAATATACTCAATTTCGTACATACAATTTTTGTTAATTTATCACTACTCTAATTAAAAATATAATAATTATCGTCTTTAAGCAAATAGTAATAGGCATATTCTATTTCTGCTATTTCTCTCGGACCTCTCCCATATTCTATTCATTTACATGTGCAAATTAAAGTCTAGTTTGCAAATTGGGTGTGTATGACATTGATTCTACTTAATGCAGACCTCAGAATAAGTTGCAAATTGCAATTTTGAGACACTGTACAAGATAAGATTTTTGTTTTTTTATACTCTTTTTATATAGTTTGAAATTAGTAAATATGTGGATCTGAATTCACATATTAGTAAAACCACTGATTCGTGTAAATATGGTGTGTTTATAGTTTACACTATAGAGAAATATTTTATCCAGATCTAAATCCAAATGCAATCAGCTAATTATTAACTTTATTCCATCTAAAACGAATTAAATTTGAACCCAAACTTGTAAAATGCAAAATCAAAATCAAGTGCAGCAATTAGTAGATCTTGATATCAAAACTATCCATGATTCAACACAAAACAACTCAAATTTAATCACATCTACTTCTATACCTAAAAACACATGTATTTATATAAAAATCGCCAACATTTTACAAATAGCTAGAGTAAAAGATGGATATATATAATAGTAGAACAAAATGAACTTGTCTATTACAGAGACACAGTTAAATTCATATCAGAAACATGAGAATAATGAAGTAGTACATTTAATGAAGAAAGTAATTAACCTTAATTTGGTGCAATAAAATTCAATCAGCCTTAGTCTCGTTGGGTTCAACTTGTGCCACCTTAGGTGGCTTGGCTTCTTCCTTGGGTTGTTTGGGCTTTGGGTTTCCTTTTTTAGGCTTGAGGAAGCAGAAACATGAGCAGCAAGGACACTGGAACAAGAACTTCATCTCTCTCTTTTAACACTCTGCTTTCATCCCTACACCCAACTAAATATGCCAATTGTCCTTTTTATATTCTTTTTCCTTTTTCCTATTCTTACTTTTATAAATAATAGTAATTCACTTTTTTAAATTGTAATATATGATGCCATTTCAGTCATTTTCAGTGTTGAAAACTTTTTTCACAGACAGCTTCTAGTGCTTCTCCCTCTGCTTTATTACACCCTAATTTAGGCTAAATTTTCATGTGCCTACCTACAACTATAAGCTTTCTATAGTATTCTACTTAGCTTTCATGTAGAAAATTTGACTTGACAAAAGGTTTCCTAGCTGGTTTTTTTCAGCTTGATTATTAATTGTCAAAATCAATTGTTTATAAAATCATTATAAAAATTACTTCACTCATCTATTTCAAAGAGAGAGGAATGATAGCTACATACCTTATGTGAGCTCCTTATGTGAGTATCGTTGCGCAGGTTTAACGTTGTTCCTTTTGATTTATTATCTGTTTAGTTTGATTCTATTACATTTTTAAATGTTATTGATATTTTTAATTTCACAAAATTCATAAAAATCAAAGCTCGATCGATTTGCTTGTTTTCTCTATAATTTCGAATAAATTAATAAATAACTAATCAAACTTTGATTTTTATGAATTTTGTGAAATTAAAAATTTCAATAATGTTTAAAAATGTGTTAGAATCAAACTAAATATATAAATCGAAACGAACAACACTAAACGTGCGTCAAACGAGAATGATGCTCATATAAAGAACTTTATTTTAAGTTTGAGGTTGATTAAAGATCGCATAAAATTATTATTCGATGTTATATTCACGCTAAATTAGGTTTTGGTTTGGTATAAAATACTTACTACTCTCTTCGTCCTACGTTACTGAAACATTTCTTTTTTATATAGAATTTAAAATAAAATTGTGTTAAACGATTTATAGAATTCAAACAAATAATAGACAAACTTGTAATTGAATATGAATGGAGTACTTATAATTGAATATGAATGGAGTGATTATGTAACTTGTGGGGCATAGAAAATGGGAGTAAAGTGGAATTTGGATAGAATTATTTGTCTTGACTATCGAGCTAAAACCTAAAGATATATGTACAGGCTGTTAGGCATCAAGTATAGTAATGAGGTTGAAATTTCATGGGCAATGCCAGACGCGAATTTACATTTCTACCCATGGATTTGATTGGTGGGCCAAAAATGGGGAGCAAAACCATGTGATATTGATTAATTGAGTCACAACTGACGACCATACATCAATTGGATACGCACATTTAGTAAAGTAATGCTAAATAAAGTTAAATGTGCCATAATTTTCCATAATCATTATTCCATCAGCTATTAAAAAAGTGTGTAATTATAATCAATCACTCCCTCCATCCCAAGCTACCCTAACACACTTCTTTTTCAAAGTTATTTAGAAAAAAATATACTCATTCTACTCTACAAGAATATGTTCTTTTTAGTCTGTCTTTTAATTTGGAATTTTTTTTCTCTCTAAAGAGATTAGACTTATTCTACATTACAGTACTTTAATTACTTTTTCATTCTACCTCTCTCTTACTTTGTCAATTGTACATTAAAACTCGTGTTCATGTGCATACTCTTAAGGGACGGATGGAATAATAAATAGTTAAAGTGGAGAAATAGTAAAGTAAGGGAGATAATGATGTAGACCACTCTTCTTTACATTATTCTCTCTTACTTTATTTTTTCGTCAACATTATTATCTCTATCACTTTACTTTTTCTGCACTTTAACTATTTATTAAATGCTACGTACTTCCTTCGTTCCGTAGTAGTAGAGTCATTTTTCATTTTTGGCTTTTCATAGTAGTAGAATCATTTTATTTTTTTACTAAAAAGTTCTCCCTCTATCCCATTAAAGATGATCTGCTTTCCTTTTTAGTTTATCCATTCCCAGCCAAGATGACTAATTACTAAAATGGAATTCTTTTCTCCCTACTTTATTCCATCGCTCTTACTTTACTCTCTCCACTAACACATAAAATAAGTTGCATAAATTCTGGTGGCGCCCAAAGAAGAGGTTATCTTCATCGAGACGGAGGAAGTAATACATTTACTCACTCTTACTTTTTCTTCTCTCTTATTTTATTCTTTTCTACTTTATTATATTTTTATTTAATATATTACACATATGACACATTTTTATTGCCGAAAAAATAGCTCCTTGACTATGAAACGCAAGGAGTATATTTTTTTCAAAATAACTTATGAAAAAGAATTATGTCAAAGTAGCATTGAACAAAGGGAGTATCAGTATATACTCCGTATATATATGAAATAATAGTCATAATATCATGAACTTGGTTTAACCACTATACATCCCTTAAATCCACCGTCGACTATTACTTATATGCTTGAGACTGTTTTTTACATATTCCTTACTTAAGAACTCATAGTCTGCCATTCATTCCTTTAACTATTTATGGACCTCACTTAATTTATCTTTTTATATTTTTATTATTATATAATTTATTTACTTCAATTTAAATTAAAAAACAAAATTCATTTAAATCATAAAATTATACTGCCTCCGTCTGCTATTAGATATTTTATTTTTCCTTTTCCATCCGTCCACCAATAAAGGTCTAATTTCACTTTTACTATATTTAATAAGTGGACCATACATTCCAATAACTCATTCTACTCACATTTTATTATATAATCAAAATATAAAAGTAGGACTTACATTCCACTAACTTTTCCTACCTACTTTACTTTATAAAGTCAAACAATTTCTTAAAACTCGTTCAGGTCAAATATGAGACATTTAATCATGGACGAAGAGAGTATTTTCTTAAAACTTGAAAATAACAAAATTGCAATCCAAAATTTACAATTTATTGGAAGGAGTAAAATACATAATCAAAATTCGAATCACTAATATTTGTGGCCAAATTTCGTCTAAATGTGTTCAATTATATCATGCTGGAGTTGGTCGTGGGTGACGGAAACACAAGTCGACTGTTGACGACGTAGGTTTTTGAGGAAAGGTGGCGGTGCACCTTGGTGTATAGGGTGTGTTGCATCAGAGGAGTTTGATGTGCTCACGGTTTTCTTCGTCGAACCAATATTTTGCGTTTGGTCCTTCGTCTTCAGTGATCGTGTTGTGCATGTTAATACATGCAAACATAATGTCATCGAGCACCCCCCCTCCCCCAAAAAAACAAGCACGACATAGGGCTTCGACGACAACGAAACGTGCTTATAAACCCTGAATGATCTTTCGACATCTTTCCGAGCAGACTCTTGCTTATGTACAAAAAAGAGCACGCTTGAGATCTTGTGGGATACTGAGCATCTTCACGTTGGACCTCAGATAGATACCCAAGGCGATATGGTAACACATGCCTTAGCGTCGATTGTAATTCTAGACCAGCCTTTAGCGGCTTGCTCCCGATCATGATGGACGTATCACCGAGTTCTTGATGCGTGTGAGGAGCAAGGGGGGTTTGCATAGTACTCTTGAAGTCGATACATATACTTAAGCATCGTGTTAACCCCTTTGTCGTCACCGGTATTGTAGCCATTGTTGGGATGTATTGTAGCCATTGTTGGGATTCATACTTGAAAGAGCAAGGGGGGTTTGCTTAGTACTCTTAAAGTTAATTGGGACAAAAATGTACTAAAGCAATATGTTAGGGATCAAAAGGTCACAAACTTAATGTATGAGACCAAAAAGAATTTTAGGGCAAATGTAAGAGACCAAAATTGGACTTTAGTCTTAAAAGATATAAAATGTGTTTTGCATGAGTGGAAGATAGTGTTTTTGAGTGTGAAAAAAATATAAACAGAATAGAGTATTTATAAATGGGTTTGAAAAGTGACATAGGATAAGAAAAATAAAAAATAAATAAAAATATTGGAAATAAATCTACTGGGTAACTGATATATTTCGAATTTTGGGATGAATTTGAATTTAATAATTATTTTATTATTAATAACTAAAATAATTAAAACATCTCAGGTGAAGCTCAATTGTAAAGTTTGTTAGTTAGTATTCGATATAATGGAAATTGAAATTTAAATTTGAAAATTGAGAATAATGGAAGAATTGTGAAGAATAAGTGTTCTCAATTTCCTCATCCTTGTTTACTTTTCATAAATAAAAGTGAAAATGTGATTAATCTTTTTGGCCCAAGAAGCACATCTCAGCAAAGAGTTCATTCCTTGTGCTTTAAAAAGATAATATCCCCACCTAAAAGAAAAGAGGGGTTATTCTGCAAATTGGTTGATTTCTGAGATTTACCTTTTTCTTTTCTAGGAAAAAAGGTTAATCAAACCCCACCACTTTTCTGATCAATTAATAATATAATAGAGTGTACAAGATCACAAAACCTTTTTTAAATCCAATAATATCAACTAAAAATTTGTTGTTTGAGGGCCAATCATGTTACTGGGCTTTCTAATAAACTAACCCTTCATAATTTGACCCATAAAATCCAATAAATGGGCTGCATTTCGTATCTCTTTATCACTTTTATATCCAGACTACTGAACATTTCAAAATCTCCAAAACTATAGAACATAATAAAACACTTTCTCTTTAAATAAAAATATCTTAAACCAACAAAATTTTCCCACAATTCTTTTCGTTATGGAAAAAAATACATGTATGTCAACGTTGACATAAGTTTTAGCAAAGATTATACAGAAAATTCACTAGAATCAAAAGTATATAGCCTTACATTTTATGACATGATCTTACATTCTACATTAAATTTCAACAATATAAATATTTACATCCACTATTATTAATAAAAAAAGATTACATTTTTATAGATAGTAAACCCTTTTAATATCGACTAAAATTATATCACTCAAAGAAGGGTTTTAATCCATGCAAAACTCAATCTTATTAAAAAAACGTAAAACCAAGCATACAGAGGCCATTGTTAATATATTTTAGGTCATTATAGTAAAAATGATTTAAAATGATCTATCTTAATATGACCTCAAACCCAAATTTTATAATATGACTTAAAACTGCTTAATAATGACCTGCTGTGTTTTTATTTAATTATTGACCATTAGATTGACAAATCTCATAGTCAGAATTTGGTCTTGATTTTGTATTGAGATGCATTTTTATATTGTTCGTTTTCCCGGTCAACATTCTTCAACCATTTGCTTAAAACGCGTGTTGGTCAAATACTATGTATTATTGGTGAATCTATGAAGTCGATTAGTAATTTATGCCTGAGTCACGTGATTTTCTTTAAATTAAAACTGAATTATAAAATATTTTGGTTAGTGTATAATAATGAAGGTATTTAACTATAACTGGATATAGTTCATAACACTTATTAAAAGATCAATTTTTTGGCGTATTAAATTAGTTTCAACTTCACCAAATTTGTATGTCATAGTATTTCTCTTGATGATTCCAACTTAAATTTTCTTTCCTGATAGAGTGGACCAAACTTTTTAGGCAAGTTAGTTTACAACAAAGGCAAATGAAAATTCATTTACTTTCTTTTTACAATGTTTAATCATGTATTCCACTTGCACAATATATCCTATGTAGTCTTAGCTATGCGTGTGTGAAAGAGAAAGAGAAAGAGAAAGAGAAAGAGAAAGAGAAAGAGAAAGAGAAAGAGTGATCACTTTGTCAAACGTTTGGATTCAACATTTTTGTCAACACAAACCACATCATTATGTCCTTCACAATTTCATCATTTCACCCTTTGTTTTGTCATTTTTTTTTCGGCCCACTTTATCTTTTTACTATTACATTTAAGCCATGGGTGTCCATATCCCATCTTGTATCCTAATTAATGCCCTCCGTCCTAAAAAAATAGACTAGGTTTAGCATTTCAGATCATCCCTTAAAATTACACAAAACCTAATTTTGGAAAAAATTTCAACATATAATAATCATACACATTATTTATAATGTGGACTTCATAATCCACTGACACTTATTCCATTATTTTTTCCTTTCTCTCTTACTTTTTCTCATCTCTCTCTTGCTTCATCAATTGCACATTAAAACCCGTGTCGTTTACAAGTTTGTCAATTTTTAAAACCTTTTTTTTCATTTAATTTTAAATTCTATTTTTTTATTTTACATATAATAAATAGCAACATTAAATGCAAAACATAAATTACTTAATTTTTAAAAAAAAGTAACAATGAAACAATTAAAAGAGTAATGTGAATCTTGTTGATTCAAGAAACATATGTGCCCGAATTTATTCTTGCAAAACTACCCAATAACCTAAATAAGAAATAGGACAATAAAAATGGTGGAAAAGGAGAAGAAGGTGATAAGTGTTATGATTTAGATTAAAGTTCAAGAAAGAAAACCCAAAGGCTACTTTCACAAACAACAACCTAATGGCTCCACAAAACTAGCAACACAAGAACTAGTAAAGCATACATTAACATTCAACCTAAGCCCGACAATAGATTGGAATACAACCACAAGGGATTTTGATAAATCTTAAAAATTGAAGATGGGTGCTCACAAATGGAGTCTTTGTTCTTACAATATCATTCAAAGTCTTATGATAAAAACCCTAGACCTTGGTATTTATACAAGAGGATAAAAGTCCTAAATAAAAGAGACAAAAAGAGTTGAAAATGGTAAGTCGCACAAAATGCCTGGGTTGGGCGTTTTTCTTCCCAAGGCCAGGCAAACTCTCTGGAGCCGGGCGTTTTTCGGGTGTTTTGCTTGTAACAAACGCCCGGGTCGGGCAAACGTGCTGGAATCCTCCAATACCATTGTCTTCATCTTCGAAAGGGCTTCGCGTGAGTATCTTGCACGCTCCAATCGGAGTCCGTATGAGAGAGTTATGACCATTATACGAAAGTTGCGCATTGAAGAGCGGATGACTTCAAAAGAAATGCTCGGACGGGCGTTGCTTCCCCCGGGTCGGGTGTCGCTTCTATTCCTTCCTCCCACGAGCCCTTGAGCACCATCTTTAGCTTCTGGTTGTCCCTCACTCGAGCACTCTCTTCGGAGGAGCTTATTTCGTTGATGAATGTGCTTAAGGCTTCTTGCATCTTCTTTGTCATTGCCCTCGTCATTGGTCGATGGATGTCCTTGATGGGGTTGATCAAATGATGTGTGACTTGTGGATTCGCATCATCCCCCTCTTCTTGTGAAGGATTTGTCCTCAAATCCAGATAGACTCCTGAAATGTCAAAAGGGCTCAAGTCAGAGACATTGAATGTAGAACTAACATTGTACTCACCCGGGAGGTCAACGACGTAGACATTGTTGTTGACCCTCTTCTTGATTTGGAATGGTCCATCTCCTCGTGGTGCGATCTTGGACTTTACTTTGTCCGGAAAATGGATATTTCGAAAATGCACCCAAACCCAATCTCCCGGATTGAAGACCACCTCCTTACGTCCTTTGTTAGCAACTCTTGCATAGTGTTCATTCCTCTTTTGGATGTTCTCTTGCACCTTAACATGGAGCTCTTTCACAAATTGAGCCTTGTTGGCTCCATCTATATCACGAACAAGAGAGGAAGGCAAGTCCGATGTAGCAAGATCCAACGGGGTTAGGGAGTTGAACCCATACACAATTTCAAAGGGAGAAAAATTAGTGGAGGAATGGGTAGTCCGATTGTAAGCATATTTGGCAATGGAAAGACAAAGTTCCCAAGACTTCTTATTCTCACTCACCAAGGCTCTAAGTAATCCCCCTAGTGTTCGCTTCACTACCTCGGTTTGGCCATCGGTTTGGGGGTGGGCGGTGGTGGAAAATAAACTTGCTACCTAACTTCCTCCAAAGAGTTTTCCAAAAATGACTAAGGAACTTGACATCCCTATCACTAACTATGGTATGGGGAATCCCATGGATCCTAGCTATCTCCCTAAAGAACAAGTCAGCGATATGTTTGGCATCATTGTGTTTTGAACACAGTAAGAAATGCGCCATTTTGGAGAAACGGTCGACCACTACAAAGATGCTATCGTTCTTTCTTTGGGATAAGGGTAATCCTAGCACGAAATCCATAGATAGGTCAACCCACGGGTGTGTGGGGGTAGGGAGGGGTGTGTATAGGCCAAAGTTATTGGACTTGGACTTAGCTTTCCTACACTCGATGCACCCCCCACAAAACCTCTCAACATCTCTCTTCATTTTGGGCCAATAGAAATGCTCACATAGGATATCATAAGTCTTAGCTACCCCAAAATGTCCCATCAAGCCCCCAAGGTGGGATTCTCTCACAAGAACTTCTCTCCATGACCCTTGCGGGATGCACAACCTATTTTCCTTAAAGAGGTATCCCTCATGCCTATAGTACTTCTCAAAGGTCTCATTTTCACAAGCAACAAAAATACTAGCAAAGTCAAGTTCATGCTCATAAAGCTCCTTAATGCTATCAAAAGCAAAGAATTTGGAAGTGCACATGGTAAGAATATAATTTCGAAAGACATAAGCACCACCAACATGCATATCACTACAAAGTAAAGCTAGAGCGAGACAAGGCATCGACGACCACATTTTCTTTTCCCTTTTTGTACCGGATGACGTAGGGAAAAGTCTCCAAGATGGTACTCCACTTAGCGTGTCTCTTGCCAAGCTTGTGTTGCCCACTCAAAAGCTTGATGGACTCGTGGTCCGTGTGGATAACAAATTCCCTATGCATCAAGAAATGTTGCCAATGTTCCAAACACCTTACAATTGCATACAATTCCTTATCATAAGTGGGATAGTTTAGATGAGCTTCATTCAATTTTTTCGAGAAATAAGCAATAGGGCCTCCCTTCTTGCATCAAAACTCCCCCAATCCACACACCACTAGCATCATACTCCAACTCAAAAGTTTTCTCAAAATTGGGTATAGCAAGTAAAGGTGCATGTGTGAGATCGTGCTTCAAAGATTGAAAAGCATGCTCTTGCTCCTTCCCCCAATTAAAAACAACAAGCTTTTTAACTAGATGATTCAAAGGAGCGGCTTTTGTAGAGAAGTCCCTTACGAACCTTCTATAGAAACTAGCAAGGCCGTGGAAAGAGCGAACTTCACTAACATTCCTAGGTGTAGGCCACTCCTTTATGACCCGAACCTTTTCCTCATCTACCTTGACACCATCCCTCCCAACGACAAATCTAAGAAAAACAACTTCATCAACACAAAACACACATTTGGGCAACTTGGCATACAACTTATGTTCTCTCAAAAGCAAAAGTGTCTCCCTAAGGTGTTTATCATGTTCCTCGACATTCGGGCTATATATCAAAATATCATCAAAATAAACCACAACAAACTTTCCTATCAAAGGCCTAGGCACATAGTTCATTAATCTCATGAAAGTAGATGGAGCATTAGTTAAACCGAAAGGCATGACTAACCACTCATATAACCCAAATTTAGTTTTGAAAGCCGTTTTCCACTCATCACCTTCTTTCATCCTAATTTGGTGATAGCCACTAGCAAGATCAATTTTAGAAAAACAAGTAGCACCACATAAATCTTCAAGCATATCATCAAGCCTAGGTATAGGGTGCCTATACTTAATGGTGATTTTATTAATGGCTCTACAATCAACACACATGGCCAAGAACCATCTTTCTTAGGTACAAGTATGACCGGCACGGCACAATGAGAAAGAGATTCATGGATTAAACCTTTGGCAATGAGTCCCTCAACTTGCCTTTGCAACTCCTTAGTCTCATTCGGATTGGCCTTGTAGGCGGGCCGATTCCGTAAAGACGCCCCGGCAAGAAATCCATTTGATGTTCAATTCGTGCTTCAAACCGTGAAAAGCATGCTATTGCTCCTTACCCCAATTAAAAACAACATTCTTTTTTACTAGATGATTCAAAGGAGTGGCTTTTGTAGAGAAGTCCCTTACGAACCTTCTATAGAAACTAGCAAAGCCGTGGAAAGAGCGAACTTCACTAACATTCCTAGGTGTAGACCACTCCTTTATGACCCGAACCTTTTCCTCAGCCTGGGTCTGCCAGCCGCATCTAGCCACATCTGGAAGTACGAGTCGCGCGCCTCCAACATGTGAACAATGCGGAGAAATAGTTCTCGCCGCATCCTAAACCACTAACGAAAAACCGTCAGACCCCACTGTGGCTCATCGGCGAAGTAGTCTCCGAACAGAAGATGATGAGCTACAACATGCTATTGGCGGAAGGGCCTAGGGACCTGCTCTTGCTATGTACAAATACCAGCGAGAATCTGGTCCGCTGAAGTAAACATTATCTGCTTCATGGGATTCATTTTGGAAGATGAGGATTCATTCTGGAAGACTGAGTGAGTGAGATTTGAGATTAAGAAAGAGATGTTGTGTGAGAAATGAGTGAAAAATGAAATGTATTTATAGATTGAAAATTTAAAAAAAATAAAAAAAGGAAAAACACGTCGCTTGTCCGTTGGCCTGTAGTGGCCGGACGAGGGATCGTCCGGATGAAAATTAAATTAAACATAAATAACAAAATTATTCCTATAAAATTCCTAAAAACTTTAAATTAAAATTCCCACAATTTAAAAATTAATTTTTTAAAAAATTTTAAAAATTTCTTATACTCTTACTTATTATTTAGTACTTCCCGAAGTTATCTACCACCTCTTCATGCACCTCCTGAACATTATCGGGTATCGATGTCGTATTCCAGTTAAGCATCGAGCACAACTCTTTATACTTGAAAGTTGAGCTAAGGTCCGCCATAGAGTTAGCGTAATGATCGAGTGAGGCAGCAGGTGAGATTTCATTGTTCAAATGTCACGCCCGCCATCACTAAGGATAGCAACAGGCGGAGGAACCGAGACTAGAGGGGGAGATAAAAAAGTGGGGGAGAAATAGGGGATACGAATGAATGACAACAATGTTAGAGTTTGTATACTAGAAATCACCTTTCGAGTGATTGAATACTGTAAAACTCTTATTTTATTTTCCAATGGATGCAACAGATTATTTTTGTCAGTTATGTTTTACATTTAATGGATGTTTATTGCATGTTTAAATGTATAAGTAACTTAACAAAGTCTAAGTCTTTGTTTTAGTAGGCCGGTTGTGAGCGTCGTCCACTTTAAGGTAACACGGTCAATTCTGAACAAAGAAAAATAAGAATTTCACAACTCAGATAGGCCACTACCTATCGTGAAAAGTTGCAATGTCAGTCTGCATATTTTTAATCCTTACTGAAATAAGATGACATTGGTGTGGTAGAGCACTGAATTGGATCTAATAGCGAGACAAGTCTTTATGCTATCTACTGAAAGACGAGGTCTTGATAATTATTTATTTCTTAATGAATGCACATTAGCATTGAGCATACGGTATTGATTATGCACTACTTTGATTACCAAATGGTGCGGGTTTTTTGCAACCCAATAATCCTGGTATATTGGGTAGTGGTGATTAATATCTAGCGGTGCTAGGATTGCTATTATATTGAATTGTGCGCGAGGTGAGTCTAGCTAGTTGGAGTTTGATTACTCTATGAATCACCTACTCAAGAGGAGCTCGAACAAGACTTTATTATTCGGAACCTAGCTAGTTGGAGTTTGATTACTCTATGAATACTAAATAAGCGTTTCTTGCTAAGTCCACTCTTGGAATTAATAAAATGTTAATTAATTAAGTTCATAGCAGACACAAATTAATTAATGGACGTTTATATCATAAGTACGAGAAATGAACGACAAACAAATGGAAACCCGGATTACTTATAATTTCGGATTTGGATGGGCAGTGCAATATTACTTCTGTAGTGGCTGCTCGTAATATTCCAATATAAGCTTGTATTAAATTGTGGGTTCAATTTCATTAGTAAAAAGATAATTGGGGGAGGCCATATCCAAAACCTTCCATAGATCCCTGACTTGGCCCAATATGTGACTTAATATAAATAGGAGAATAAATGAAACAGAAAAGACACTTATTTTCATTAATAATTTTCGTCACCCTCTCCTTTACTAAGAGGGACGATTTTTTTCCTTCTGCTCTCTTCCGTGAGATAGAATTGTTGTCTTCTTTATTTTAAGTCCTAGTATTCTGGTGAGATCAGCCCACACTGATATCAGCATACAGTCTGTGAACCAGTCAGAAGATCCGTGGTTTAGTACTCAAGATCTTCACGGGGAGAAGGCGCTAGCTATCTTCGATTCTTTGGAGAATCTTCAAGGTAAAATAATGGAAGGCCTCGAACGGGAGGTTGCGTGAATGGATCAAGTTATATGGAAGATAACCGAACCGGTTGGATCAGTTAGTAAATGTCGTTGCCACTTGATCAATGCAATCTCGCTCTCACTCGATTCCTACCAAAGTAATTTATAACTCCCAATTTTGCACTACTTTAACAATAAAGCGGCAAGTTCGGGGTCGATCCCACAGAGAAGCTAGTGTATCGAGTCTGTGAGTAGTGAACAGGGAGGGGGGTTGGCTGCTGCCACGCTTTAACTTTGGGAGTTTTAACTACTGATTTTAACTTAGACAGAAAAGTAACTATCTACTTGCTCAAGGGAAATTTAACTACTGGGTGAAGTGAATTTCAGACAGGAATGAAAATTTAACTATGTAAGCAGTAAACAACATGATGAAAACGAAACAACTTCGATTAAAACTAAACTCGGAACAGTACAACGTGCATTCTAAACTAAGCTAACACTTCGGAAAATACGAAAGCAAGTAAAACCGAGGAGATCCTCGGCGGGAAACATAGGAAACGCCAATAGATATCAGGTATTCTGCAGCGCTCCTTCGATCGCTCTTTCTAACTAAGCGTTACTTTATCTAAGCTAAGCTAAGCTAGCTATTCTAGAGAAATGAACTAAGCTAGAGAACTAAGCTAAACTAAGACGAAATGTAAAGGATCGGATATTTTTCATGTGGTGGCACATCCTCTATTTATAGGCTCGGCATGACCTCCAGCTGGATAACGATCTTGACAGGGAATATTCGCTCATGCTGAGAGTGAGCGACTCATTGATTGCTACGTGCTCTTCTTCTAGAACGACGACGCTTTTCAGTAACAAATTCATGACTCAGCTCCGTCCTTGCGTCTCATATATCAGCATGTGTCCCCTTCTAGAACGTTGTCCTTGATAATAGAATGTTGCGCACCATCCAGCTCATAGCCTTGCGTGTCCTTCTTCTGAATTCCAGTGGTCTCCTCCTTAACTGCTTGGTTACTCCCCTTGATCAACTTCCCCCGATATCTGGCCTTTTTCGCCTATTGTACTAGCTTGATCAGTTTGGCCTTGTTGCCTTGGTCAAGCGGCTTTCCTGCACATTTAACACTTGTTTTGCGCGATAAAACCGATCAAGTAGCGTATATTTTACCCCTAAACCGATGCATGAAATGAGCTTTATCAAATGACTAATCCATAGAAAGCATATTTTAGGTTTCAATTATGCTAAAACATGATTTAATTCAAGTTATGAGCATGATACATGAGATATTATCTAAATAATCTGCTAAATAGATCAGAATTATTATGTAATTGATTTATGTATGCTTCTGCTGCCAACCCCATCAAACAATAATTCAAAACCGAACAATATATCAAAACTCGAAAGGAATATTATAACAAGGAAAAACGAATAACAAAACTAATGTCTTAAAACAATATCCAAGGAGTACAAACCATGATAGCTGAATATTATAAATAAAAGTCAAAGAATTATTCTCATGACGCATTCGGGAGTCACCAAGCTCAATCTCAACATCCGCCGCGCCATCACCATTCGATCTGCACATAGAGAAAATATATACAAGACTGGTTATATGGTATACTTAGTGGGCACAGTGCCAAAATATTTTACAAACAGTTAAACTCAAGATTTTAATTTTGAAAAATAATCATCGAGAATAAAAAAAATTAGACTGGTAAATCAAAACATACTCCTCCTTAGAGTGGTAAGTGTCATCTACCTTGAAGTAGAAGAAGTATATTATGATACATTTTTGATAAATTCACTAAAGTATTGTGTCCACAAAATGTCTATATCAAATTGCAACGAATGAAGTATAACATTTTACTCAAATAGCTTCATTTGTCAAGCTTCCGGCGGAGTTCTAGTTGGCCAAACACGATCATTTTATATTAAAAGGATATTTAGAAGATTTCAGTTTGACTTTGAAGTCGTAGCTCATGTGTTGCGATCAAATTAGCTCACCCACTCGATTCACTGTTTAAGCAATAAATCTATTAAATGCAATGGTACTTTTTGTCTAATAGAGTAATATTACTATTGAATAGTACTTCCTATTACATTCAACTCATGAGTTACGATCAAATTAACTCACCTACTATATTCGTTATTTAAGCAACAAATCTATTAAATGTAATGGTACTTTTTTTTTAATAAGAGTATATTACTATTGAATAGTATTCCCTTTGTTCCATAAAAATGGGGTTATTTTAGTTTTACATTTTTTTAGATAAAGAGTAAAATAAGTGAGAGAATAATGTAGAGAAGACTCTTATCCATATTATTCTTTATTTTTTACTTTACTCTTTCTCCATTTTAACTACTTATTACTACTCTCGTCCACAAAAAATAAAAAAAAGTTATAAATGACACGAATTTTAATACGCAATTGATAAAGTAAGAGAGATGGAGGGAATAGGTGGATGAAGTAGTGTTAGTGGATTGTGGGGTCCACATTAAAAATGATGTGTACAATTAGTACTCCATATGTCCCATTAAATATGAAACATTTGTTTTTTCACACGTGTTTTGGAAAATTGATAATAGATATTTAAAGTGGAGAAAAACTAAAGTAAAAAAGACAATAATATAATGGGGACTCTCTTCTACTTTATTCTCTCTCATAATTTATTTTTTCACCACTATAGTTATTTATTACTCCCTTTGTCCCGCTTTAGGAGTCCTGGTTGATCAATTTCGTGCGTCCCGCTTTAGGAGTCTCGGTTGGGGTAAACTAATAAAAAAATGCTTACAATTCAACTTAAAACATGTGCCTGACTCAACCGAGACTCCTAAAGCTGGAATGAGGGAGTATAATTTTTCTAAAACAACTGCGGAAAAACGTTTCATATTTAATGGGACATGGGGAGTATTTGTTTAAAACTTTCCATATTTAGAATTCTTCTAATTTTGCTGGACTCCCAAAAATGGTAAAATTAGTCTATTTTTATGGATAGATGTAGCACCATTTTTTCAAAATAGGTACATAAATGAAATGACTATATAATTATGGAACCGAATAATTAATATAAGTTTCATTTGTTTTGTAAAATTTTGGTTTCAATTTTAGAGATATGTATTATATTATTAGAGGGAAAATTGCTGAAAACATTGTGAGGTTTAGTCAATTTTTGATTTATTTCACAAATATGAAAATGAGTTGCTAATATCACTAACTTTAAAGTGTAATTCAGTTGATAAGATACTTACCCTTTAGCTAATAGCTCGGAGGATCGAATTATCATAAGGATAATTGAGGAACCATTATCGATCCATCTTAAAAAAAATAAACTTTACATTTTTTCGTAATAGTTCCTTGGTGAAAATTTTCAAATCAGCTATGTATCTTGAATTTTTGAATGTGACACATTTGTTTCTTAAATTGATGATGTGGCTGACTAAGTAGCATAGACGTGGATTACAGTTCATTAAACGATGAGTTTTGATTTTATGAATCTTAATTAAAAAAATCATTACATGATGTTGCTCTAGTTATTTTCTAAGCTAAATCCTCATTTCCAATGCCCAATCTCCCTTAGATGCCTTAATTAATTCAATTCCACATTTATATGCGAGTGAAGCCACAATTATTGTTTCTTTATCGTAATTTCTCTGTTTCAAGTTACTTAAGTCAAATTTCACCTACTTTATATGCAAGTGAAGCCACAATTGTTGTTTCTTTATCGTAATTTCTCTGTTTCAAGTTACTTAGTCAAATTTCACCTACTTTATAACTTTCCGAATGTATTCCTTTTTCTCTATATTACTATAGCCTCTCTTATATTTTATTTTATCTTTGTTTTATTCATTAAACACAAATTTCTTAAATTTCATGTCGAAAAAAATGTTCAAGCAACAAAAAAATGAG
The DNA here is from genome assembly GCF_004379255.2 of Salvia splendens. Classification (NCBI taxonomy): domain Eukaryota; kingdom Viridiplantae; phylum Streptophyta; class Magnoliopsida; order Lamiales; family Lamiaceae; genus Salvia; species Salvia splendens. The sequence goes on along the minus strand of NC_056037.1, from coordinate 17,352,381 downwards.
AGAAGCATGGAATAATATATTTATGTTTGTACTTTTGCTTCATTATAAATTAACTGTTAGCAATGTTTAGAAGTGACACTTATTATAAAAATTTAATGACAGATTTTTTTCTATAGACTAAATTTATATATGAAATTTGGAGGGAAGTGGAGTAAATGGCCGATACTACTGGAGGGACTCCTCTTTGGATAATAGGTATTGTAACTAGTATTCTTGTGATCGGTTTAGTAGGCATTTTCTTTTATGGTTCATATTCTGAATTAGGTTCATCCCTGTAGTAATCGGATAAATGGAGTTGTGACATGAAAGCGTAGGAACTCAACGGGATTCCCTTCTTTAGTTTGTCTGATTCGAGGGGAAAGGGCCCGTTGGGTTCTTAAGAATCAGAGTCTTTTTTTCTAAATGACAAAGTGGATTTGTTTTTTTGCTGGTTCAAAAAACTTCATTCTATTTTTTCTGATGATGCTTTTGAAAAATGAACTTCATTGATTCATTCAGAACACCTCTTCCTTGTTCTTGATAGTATTTATGAGTACTTTCCAAGTTAGAACAAAGGGGGAATCACTCAATTTCCTGGATTCTAATTCTATTTTATATATAGAATTATAGGGTCTTGTTAGGTTGAGATTTTTTAGCTTAATTGAGAATTGAGATGCATTTTCAGCCACTCATCCACAACATTTTCGAAATGCCAATTGCAAATAGATTATGTCAACTCGGGGGTATTATCGTCAATAGCATGCACATCAAATATCAACAACTTATAGTTGACATTATATGTGTATAGTTGACATGAATTGTATATGTAGTTGACATTATATGTGTGTAGTTGACATGAATTGTATATGTAGATGACAAAAAAATTAAAAAAAATTAAAAAATATTAAAAAATATATAAAAAAATTTAAATTTAAAAAAGTATTTATTGAATAAAATGTACATATATATATATATATATAGGGTTGTGATCAATTGAGATTTTTTAGCCTAATTGAGAATTGAGATGCATTATCAGCCACTCATTTTTATTAAATGAGTGGTCCAGAATTTGCTACATGGAAAATATTTTTAGATTAATTAATTATGAATGGTAATTTCATGGTACATTTTATTCAATAAATACTTTTTTTTAAAAAAATAGTTTTTTTATTTTCTTTAATTTTTAAATTTTTTTTTGTCATCTACATATACATTTCATGTCAACTACAGACATATAATGTCAACTACATATACAATTCATGTCAACTACACACATATAATGTCAACTATGTTTACAATCCATGTCGACTACATATACAATTCATGTCAACTACACACATATAATGTCAACTATATACAATTCATGGCAACTATAAGTTGTTGACATTTGATGTGCATGCTTATTGATGATAATACCCCCGAGTTGATATAATCTACTTGCAATTGACATTTCGAAAATATTATGGATGAGTGGCTGAAAATGCATCTCAATTCTCAATTAAGCTAAAAATCTCAACCTAACCAACAGAACCCTATATAGGTATAATATGTACTCTATACGTTTTTATGGTTATTGAGATTGAAATTTTTTACTATGTAATAATAGAGTAAAAGGATGTGATCAGAAGATAACCCATATTTCAAATGATAACCGAATACCTAAATGTGGCTTAATTATATGGCTGAAATTGATCCCTCGTTTTTTCCCTAATTTTTAAATGAGAAGGGCAATTTTGACCTTTGAATATAACAACTCACCTCACGGTTATTCCTCTCCATCCTACATCATGAGATCAATTTCTCTCTCCTAAAATAACTCAATATTTTACATTTCTTATCCATTTTTTAATTTAAATTATTTATTTACAAAAATTATATCAGATTAAAGATAATTTTATGACGATTCCAACGAAATCCTAGTTGCATGGTATTATATCAAAGGCTGATAATGATAATACAACGTTTATAAAATGATAAGGTATTGGTGATGTTTATTGTTACTTTCTTCTTGAGAAAATGATACTTTTGGTACTTGAAATGATGCTTTTCGTGCTTAAAATGATACTCCCTACGTTCCACAGTAATAGAGACATTTCATTTTGAGCATTCGTTTTGAAAAAATGATAATAAATGGTTAAAGTAGAGAAAAAGTAAAGTAAGATAGAGAATAGTGTAGAGAAGAATATTATCTACCATATTCTCTATCTTACTTTACTATTTCTCTACTTTAATCATTTATATTTTTCCAAAACGAGTGCTCAAAATGAAATGTCTCTATTACTGTGGAACAGTTTTTAGTATAAAATTATACTTTTGATGTATAAAATAACATATAACGTTTATAAAAGGTTATGGTGTTGTTGTGTTTGTTGTTGATGTTTATTGTTACTATGTTCATGAAAAAATGATAATTTTGATGCGTAAAATGATATATAACTTTATAAAATGATATGGTGTTGTTGATGTTTATTGTTACTTTCTTCTTGAAAAAATGATATTTTTGGTACTTGAAATGATATTGTGCTTAAAATAATACTACTTTTTAGTATAAAATTATACTTTTGATGTATAAAATGACATATAACGTTTATAAAAGGTTATGGTGTTGTTGTGTTTGTTATTGATGTTTATTGTTACTATCTTCTTGAAAAAATGATACTTTTGACGCATAAAATGATATATAACGTGTATAAAATGATATGACGTTGTTGATGTTTGTTGTTACTTTCTTCTTGAAAAAATGATATTTTTGGTGTATAAAATGATATACTCCATTCGTCCCAAGATAAGCGAAACGCTTCTTTTTTACACTCATTTTAAAAAAATGATATAAAATAGTTAAGGTGAAGAAAATGAGTAAGTAAGAGAGAGAATGATGTGGAAAAGAGTCTTAACTACATTATTCTCTCTCTATCCACTTTAATATTTTATATCATTTTTCCAAAACCGAGTGCGAAAAAGAAGCGCCTCGCTTATCTTGGGACGAAGGGAGTATAACGTTTATAAAATGATATGGTGGTGTTGTTGTTTGTTGTTACTGTTTTCTTAAAGAAATTATACTTTTGGTGAATAAAATGATACTTTTTGTGCATAAAACGTTTAATCGTTTATAAAATGATATGGTTTTACTATAAACAAAAACTATACATCATTATTTCTGTCTTATAATATCATTTTCAGTCTTTGATATCATACCACGCAATTAGGGTTTCATTAGAATCCTCGTTGAATTACCTATAATTTGATATATTTCTTATTCCAAAATAATTTTAATTGCTAAATTTATTAAAATTTAAAGTTTTGAGATAATTTTTAGGAGAGAGAAAGTGATTATAAATGAGCCACCCTTTTTAATTATGTAGTGACTAAAATACCCTAATTTATAGCAAAAATGATAGTTTTTGAAACTAAATAGACCACACAATTTTAAAATATATGGTCTAGATTTAGTTATTGGGTTATCACACTAATTATTGTTATCATTATAATGCACTCCTATATATGTATAGGGGTTATAATCAATGTCGAATTAATTTTAATGACTGAACTGTTGAACCCGTCATGGTTAGCTTGTTTTAGGTCATTGTAAGACATTGTTAGTTTGTTTTAGGTCATGTTTAGTTTGTTTTCGGTCATTTTATAAAATCCAGATTTGAAAAATACGGATGTCATTTTTAGATTATTTTAGGTCATGTTTACTATCATCACATAAAACATACTACGAATGACCTCTAAGCATGGTTTTGTGGTTCAGCAATAAAATTGAGTTTTGCTATAACACAACTCTCTATCTATATCTATAAAGATTTATTATAAAATAATTAGATCTTAAATATTACTACTATCAATTTTTAATTACTCCTTCAAAAGAGGAATAATATCAATTCCTTAAATTTTACTTAACTCTAAAAATCATATAACAACACAAATTTCACGTAACTCTCCTCATTAGTTAGCCATATATTATCAGTCCTATTATATGCAAATTCACTCCTTATTGTAGAATCGCAGAACTAGACAAAAATAGGGATTTTAGATCTAGTTTTTTATGGATGAGATGCGCAAATGAATAAATTATTTTCGCCTTTATCACGAGCCTATTTTGCGTCAGCCCAGAACAAAATAAGTCATACTCCCTTCGCTCCAAAGAGTATGAACTATTTCCTTTTTCGTCCGTCCTTAAAGAGTATGAACTTTCTAATTTTAAAAAAATTCAAACAACATATACCATTACCATTAATACTTATACCATTATAATAATGTGGATCTCTCTCTCCACTAACATTATTTCCACTATCTTTTCTCTCTCTCTCTCTTACTTTTTCCCTTATATATTAAAACTCGTGCCGAGGGAGTAACATATTAACTTCATTGCAGAATATATTACTTCATTCTAGTAGGTTTTTACTTCATTCCAATAGGATTATTACTTCATTCCAGTACGTACAAACAGTTTCTCCATCGCGTACCGTTCTTTTTCTCTGCAATGTCTATCACCGCCGCCACAACTAGTAAGAACGTTTTTAAATGAAGTAATAAACCAACTGGAATGAATTGTAACAACATATATTAAAGTGAATAAAGTAAAAACTTAATCCAATGAATTCGAATAAAGCATATGTTGAATCATTTCAAAACCTACTGAAAGTAATTAAAAACATACTGTAGTTTCAAGGTATTACATACCGGAATGAAGTAATAAACCTACTAGAACGAAGTACAATGAGCTTGTAATGAAAACCAGATCTCAATTACATATGTTTCGACGAAGATCGGATGAAGAAATTTTATAATTTTTATTTCAATTTTCATATATGTTGATAAATAGATTTTATATCAATAAATGCACCAAACAATCTCAACATAATGCATGTACAATATCAACAAAACTTTGTTGATATTTTCTGGTACTTGTGTTGAGATTCTCATGTCACTGTGTTGATATTTGTAACACACTATGTTGATATAAAAAAATTCGTGAAAATTATTACCATCTCAATCCCTGAAGAATATGCACTATTTCCTTTTTCGTACGTCCCCAAAGTGTATGAACATTCCAATTTCGGAAAATTTCTTCTCTCTAATGAGGTGTGACACATTCTCCACTAACAATACTTAAAATACTTTCTCTATCTATCTCTCTTACTTTATCAATAATGCATTAAAACTCATGTTGAAACCAAAGTTCATACTCTTTGGGACGAAGGGAGTATGTTACAACAGATTGACTATTTTATCCTTTTGTTGATATTTTATCTACTCCCTCCATCCTAGATAGTTTGTCCCATTTTATTATAAAACTAATATATAAAAGTAGGACTCACATTCCACTAACTTTTCAATTCACTTTTCATTTTATTTCTTAAAACTCGTGCCCGGTCAAAGTGAGACAAACTATCTGAGACAGAGGGAGTACTATTTATTGAAATCCGTGAGCTTTAATCTCATCCACTCATTTTAAGATCTAATGGTGTAGGATTGGTCTTAGTTATGGATTGGATATTATATCCATTTTACCATCCATATACTGTATTATATAATATAATATATTAAATTATTAGAATATACTCCCTCCGTCCCAGCCTAAGTGAGACATATTCATTTTTGGTACATCCCAACCTAAGTGAGACGTTTCCTTTTTTAGCAACAATCAACTCACTCCTCTCTCCTACTTTATCCTCTTATCTTTCCTACTTTATTCTCTCTCTTACTTTATTCCCTCTTTCTCTTTCTTACTTTATCCTCTCTTTTACTTTTTTCTCTCTTTCTCTTTCTAAATTTATCTACTCTCTTACTTTTTTTTCTCTTTCTCTTTCTTACTTTACTCTCTCTTACTTTACTATTAATAATTTAATTCACTAAACACCATTACCTAAATTCTTGTGCAAAAATAGAAACGTTTCGCTTAGGCCGGGACGGAGGGAGTATATAATACTATATTTAAAAATTATTTGATTATTTGGATTTTTTTCCACCCGAATCGAACCGAACCGAAAATTTGAAAAAATCGAACCGAACAAAATGTCGATTTGATTCGATTTGGATATTCGGTTTTCAAGGGGATTTAAATTTTTTGTTATTAATAGATTAGATAAACACCCAAAAAATTTAAATCCCCTTAAAAATATTTCCTCCATCCTTGAAAAATATGGGCTATTTTCTTTTTAGTTCATCCATGAAAAGTATGATTCATTCTCTACCAACAATACTTTAAAAAGAATTTCTTTATATATCTGTCTTACTTTTCTAGTCATATAGATGTGGCAAATTAAATGTTTTAATTTCTTTATTGTGAAGCTGCTATCTCACCAGCAGTTCCCCGACGCCGAAAAGGGCTTCAGGGAATTCTGCTATTGGGATGTGTATCTCGTGGTGCAGGATTCGCCAAAGTTCACTGCGGGTGTGGAATCGGCAGCACCCACCCAAAACGATCCGGATCCGGAGAACCCTTCCTATGCCCGCATCGCCGCACATGACGCCTTGTTACGTGGGATGCAGGAATGGTGCCAAGCGACCGACCCCCACTACAAACGGAAGCTTAGACCCTTCCTCAACAACATGCACCGCGACTTTGGGTTCGACGCGATGTTGGATAGCGACGGCGAGGGGGGCGGGGACGGCGAGGGAACCGGCGGCGGGGAATCGAGGAGTGAGGAGCCGGTTTTTATTTTTAAAATAATGTACTTGTTTTAGTAATTATGTGTTTTTTAATCAAGTATGTTTTTTTTTAAATAAAGTGGTTGAATTTTCTCCGTATTCGTGTCGAAATTTTTAATTCCGTACATTGTTTAATTCCAGAAAGTGTTTAATTTGTTAATTTGTGAATTTTGTTTGTTGTGGGAATTCCGTCGGAAATTCCACAGGGAATTCCACCACTGTGCAGTGGGAATTCTGTATGACGTGGCAGAGCAGTGGGAAGTCCTTATGACGTGGCAGGAGGTATTTTTGGGAATTCCGCCGGGAAGTCCGCACCACTGCGGATGCCCTAATTCGTTTGTTAAGTGTGCAGATTATTAGTAGGCTGCTAGCCTATTTGTGTTAGAGATGTGGGTGTATGTATGAAACACTATTATATTACTACAATATACTATATTTGTTTCATTCCGCAGGGAATTCTACCACTGTGCAGCGGGAATTCCGTATGACGTGGCAGATGCCACAACCGCACTAGCTAAGGATAGCATAGTCGGGGAACCGTGACTAGGGGTGGGGGTATAAGAAGCAGGGAAAGAAATAAGGGAAAATAAAATCAAACATTGGTTGCGAGACATGACTAATTAAGTGCTGATACATAGAAGAAAGATACTCGATCATGAAAACTCGAGTAATTGTTTGTAAAAATTTCAAAATATCAGAGTTTTGAACAAAATAGACTTGAGTCTTTTCAGATGCACAACAGAAGCAAATGAACGCGGTTCCATGTATGAAGACATGAACCTCCGAGAGTCAAAATCTGACTGAATTAAATGCCTTGTCACAATAGCACTTCCTCCACCACTTCGCTGCTCAACCTGCACATTTAGAAATATATGCAGGGCTGAGTACAAAAGTACTCGATGAACACATTGCCGAAAAATATAAATATACATTTGAAAATATTATCAAGCCATCATCACAGTAACACTCGGGGTTTATTGAAAAGGCCCGAGCTTACTAAAATATTCACATTGGACTGCAGTCCCTTTTTCCTGTACTTAGCCATATCTGATCACATTGTGCCGTTGAGATGGTGTTCTCGCACGGTTACCTTCTCTGCCCAACATGTCAGAGGTTTCCATGTGCCGGGAAGGTGGCCACCTTCCACGGTCACCTTCTCTGCCGTTCACGGTCAGAGGTTCCAAGTAGGGACACTACCCTACTAGGACTCAAAATCGAATCGATTCACATATATCATCATTCATAATTCACTTGGCCTTAGCCAAACAGATAGGCATCATACACAAAACATTTATGGCAAGACAACATCTTTATAAATCACGAACATGTGTTCGTGTTTTCATAAAATACAATTTGTATTTTTAGTATAGGAAAGCTCACCTCGATCGCTTAGTTCCCTTAACTTGAATCTTTCGTTCCGACTTTACTTGCGAACGTACCCTTTTGAAAATATCACAATAGGAAAATACTAATTTAGTTTTAAACTAATCTTATTAAATAAGAAAGAAAATCTCAAGGTTTAAACTAATCTATTATTATTGTTATTATTATTATTATTATTTTTATTACTACTATTATTAGTTTTTTTTAACATTATTACTATTATTATTATATTATTTATTAAGAAGTTTCTAAAACTTACATTATTTATTACTAGTCCGTTTTCTATTTCCGGCTCCGACTAAGTTGATATTCCATGCGTCACTATAAGTTTTACATAAAACTATAACAACTCGGATCGCAACTAAATATCCCATCTTTCTTAAACAATTTATTTTAAGCCCAAAATAATTTAAATTCGAATCTGGGCCCTTCTTATTTATTTTCTGCTGCACCAAATTATTCACAAGTAGTTGGGCTCAATGCTTTTTTAATACGGCCCAAGTAATTAAATCAGAAGCCCAAATAAATGAGCCCAATTAAATGATGCACACTCAAATACCCTAGCACTTGTCTTTCTCCCTCATTTCACCAAATGCACACAGCCTCTCTCCCTCTCACACATCGCCACCACCGCCGCCAGTCTCCCTCCGGTGCCGCCATCGCGCCACCGCCACTTCCGGCGGTGGTCCTTCTTCCTCCTCCTCTCTTTCTCCCTTCTCTACCTCGATCCTCTCTTCACCGCCGGCATGCAGAGGCAGCGGCTTCGCCGCCCTCCTACCGGCAGTCCGGCCGTCTCCGGACAGCAGCGGATCGGTGCTCCCTCTCTCCGTCGGTTCCTCTCTCTCTCTGGAAATCCGGCAGATTCTTATTCTAGAGATATGTTGTTAACTTGTGCTTACTATATATTTTTTTTAACTTGTGCTTACTATATTTGTATAACTTGGATTCTCTATTTTATGAATTCGATGAATTCAAACAATTGTCTTGCTACTAAAAACTTGATGGTGAAATCAGGTTGGACTTATGTGTGTTGTTAAATTCACTTAATGCATGCTTTTACATAAGAAAGAAAGGCTTGGTGTTTACCTTTTTGGTGGTGAAAAGTGTTGTTGGTTCGTAGTGCTTGACTCTACAAGTGTGTGCAAATCTTCCTCCTTGGACTCCTCTGTCCGATGTGGGGTTGGTGTGGGCAGAGGAAATAGTATGTGGGGTTGGTGTGGAGTAAAAGTTTATGTGGGGTTTGTGAAGGGATAATGTGGGGTTTGGGATAATGTGGGGTATGTGAAGGAAAATTAGGATATATGATGGTGATGTTTTATGGTGAAAGAAAGTGCATAAATGTACCGATTTATAAAAGATGGCAAGTGACGTAACTTGCAATTATTTTTGCAGAGAATGTTTACCATATGTCAGAGGATGAGAAATTTTTTTTCCAGACTTCATTAATGCAGCATTCATTGTTTCTACTACTCATTAAGGCACCATTAAATGCTGCCATGACAAGCGTTCCTTCTCGGATACACTTATTAAATATTTTTTTTAATTAATTATTTGAGTATTTGCTTACTTAATCATTTAATTTTGTGTGTAGGTATAATCGGTTCCAATTCGTGGTCCTCCGCGTTGAAGTACCCATTTTCTTAAAACATACAATGTATAAATTAAATTTTGTTGGACTTTTGTTGGATGTATCGGATATTAAAATTTTGATTTTGGGATCTGATTCTTTTATTATACATATATATATATATATATATTATATACTTGGCTAACGTCAGAAACAACAACAACGACACTCCATCGTAAACAACACTCTATCGTAGTTCGAAAATTAATTACGCAAAAAGTCACTTATATGTGTATAATTACGCCAACATTATTGTTTCTAATAATATCATTTTAGCGGGTCGTTACATACTATCCCCCTTAAAAGAAATTTCGTCCCGAAATTTAGGATGCATTTAGACAAACAGCTCGGGATATTTCTCCTTTATTTTCTCCTCTAACTCCCATGTTGCCTCTTCATGTCCGTGGTTTTTCCACAAAACCCTTACTGTAGTAATCGATTACTGTAGTAATCGACTTATTCCGAAGCTGCTGCACCTTTCGATCTAGTATATCCACCGACTTTTCTTCGTAACTCAGGTCAGGCTCTAGAGCGATTTCTTCATGGCGAATCACATGTTTTGGGTCGAACACGTACCTTCGAAGTTGGGAGACGTGGAATACGTTGTATATGTTCCCAAAGTTGGGTGGTAATGCCAAGCGATATGCTACTGGGCCCACTTCCTCCAGAATTTCATAGGGTCCAATAAATCGTGGTTTCAGCTTTCCCTTGAGTCCAAATCTGGTTATTCCTTTGGAAGGGGATACTTTCAAAAAGACCTTCTCTCCGATGTTAAATTTCAATTCGGTTCGACGTTCATCGGCGTAGGATTTTTGCTGGTCTTGCGCTTCCTTGATCCGACTCCGGATTTGTCTCATGAAGTCGTATTATGTTGTATCGCAGTTGACATTAATATCACTTTTGGCATTGCTACTCTAATTCCATAGTTCTATCGCAAATCTTTGCTTGTTCTTTCCTCGCTTCTAGGTCATTTCCCGTTCGTTCTCGGTTGTCAAACCTTCTTGCATGTCATCTTGGCGTTAGGTTGAAAATAATTAGGGTACTCACACTTTTATTTCTTAGTCATCATTGTAGTATATATTTTAATTAGTTCACTTTTCGACTTAACTTAGTCTTAATCGTATCGATTGATCACCTAATTGTATACATAGAGATCTTGCGCACTACGAAGGGACTAATAAGGCGGAATTAAAAATTTGAACGAATATCGCCATCACTTTTTTCTTCAAATTTTACTGTCTAAGTGTGTAACGTTCGATTACCTTGCAGCTCATCGCATGCAGTGTTTAGTCATCATAAATATAACGACTTATCGTGCATTATTTTTATGGATGTCCACTTCAGATTATTTACTTCTTGTTTTTTTTTTGCGTTTTCTGCAGTGGTCAATGTCTTGCCTCCCATGAGAGTCTCATGCGAGGAAATATAGAGTTGATCTAACCGTTTTAACTTTGATAGGAACTGAATTTGAGATTCCAAGAGAAATATTCGAATTGTTCTTGCTTTGTGTAGGCTCTAAGGTAGCCATGAAAATAAAACGATTATAATTATTTCAATTACATGAGTGTTTGGTTCACCACAACTCTCACCAGTAGCTTGTAACAAAGGTTTTCATGAAGTGCAAAGACTAGGCTCAATTGGGCTCCTTATGCTCATTCCCAGAAAAGAAAAGGTACAACTTCAAAGGGCTTGAGCTATACCCATAGAGCTTGGGAATTTTATTGTGGGAAGAGCTTGCCAGATGGAATAAATTGCGAAAGTGAGGGTATGATGAATAGAATGTAGATGTCAATAATAGGTTGCCAATAATATAATCAAAATGAACAGTGAAGTAGAAAAGTTTCAAGTATTCCCAGATGAGTATTCCCAGATGATAACAGGAAGACTTGAGATGGTTGGTTACAAATGGATTTGAAAAGAATAGAAAAAACAAACAACTGCAATTTGCTCTACAACACTGTGATAGAAGATTATATCAATGAAATTTGTAGAGTTTATAAGTAGTTCAGGGAAACTAACTAATAAAGAGGCCAACAAGAGGAAACTAGCCAAGGGAGAAGCAATGTGCCAGCTTTAACATGGAGCTTGCAGAAAAGCTCAAATCAAGAGACAATAGTCATATTTGAATTCAGAAGATGAGAGTACTCATGTAAAACAAAGAGCTTGTCAATAAGTATGTCTGAAAACACAAAGGGTCAAATTAAAAGGTTTAAGGTCTCACCAGATGGTTGCTCCAATATAGTAAGACTGAAAATGATTGGGCTCAAGTGGATTTGAGAGAAAGAAGAATAACAAGGAACTACCCTTTTGGGTCAACAACATCGTGGTACTATATCATGTTAACGAATTCGCAAAGTTTATAGCCAAATCACGGAAATTAACTAGTAGAGAAGACAACCATAGCAAACTAGTTTAGGAAGAGAGCAAATTACTTTAGACTTGGAGTTGCTAAATAGCTCAAAGCATGATGGAATAATTATAGTGGGATTAAGAAGAGGTGACTATTCTTTGTAAATTAATGAGTGTCAGCAACACATTTGAAAACACTAAAGGTCTACTAATGATCTTTGAAGAATATATTAACATTGAAGAGACAATAGTTTAGGGAAACATGTTCATTCTGAAGGCTATAAATAAAGCAGCTCCTAGTATAGGAGTTTGGTGGCAAGAATTCAGAGAGTCAAAATATTGCTTTTATATAGAATGGGTAAAGAAGGACAGTAGTCACTAGAGGTTATAACATGAGGGAGCAAGCTCAAAACTGAAAGTGATTCACAACCTTGACATAGAAGAGAGAAAACAATGGCACATTTCCTTGCAAAAGAAGTCATTTAAGCTCTTAATTCAACAAAAGTATTTTGATCAAGGGGGATCCAAGAAAATGAAATTCATGGGAATCCAAGTAAGCGTTGCTGATGAATCTTCTTGGTTAACTACAATGGTGATACTCCGTTGTTTAACTCTTTATAGAGGATGGTAAATGAGTTATGGGAAACTTTGGTCACAAGCTATTTTCACCTTACGATCACGTCAGATGACCATATGTGGAGATTATGACTCCTTGGTGCTCTCGGTTCGTCATAATGCTCATCCTCGTAACACGCTGTTTCTGTTTACTTATTATTGTAAAGCTAGGTTCTTTGTTTACATTGTAATCATATTCTCTTGCTATGTATGTGTACATCGCTTAGTTGGATCAAAGGTATGATCCTTTGGAGTGATTGAATTGTCTAGAAAGACAATGGCTAACCCGGATTATTCATGTCATTGGGACGTAGAAAAATGGCATCTAACCCCTACCATCTTTCTAGAAACATCGTTTGTTCTATGTTGGATTGCTTTTCTCGTGACGAAGTTTCTTTCTTATCGCGTCCTTTTCTTTTCGTCACTCGAGAAAGCGAGAAATGTTCATACTGTACTTCTAAGTTCGAGTTCATATTGTGTTCTAGAAGGAACGCATAACTAAGTATTCTAAGTTCTTAGAAATTTCGAGCTCCCCATACTAGCAACATGATTCAGTGACTATCTCAAAAATAGATATCATTTCACCATTTGGTACAAGACTCGTATACTTTATACTTTCATATTTCAGTACCTTTTTCCATTTAGGAAAGTTATTTCTTTTATTCATGCATTCACAGTCTTTAGCCAAGAAAAGACATACTAACTCTTTCTTTAAGCACGCTATCAAATCAAGAAACATCAACTCTTTCTTTAAACTTAGTGTTTTCATCTGTTCACTCAAATCAACTGCATGAGTTATTTCTCCATTTCAAACTTTCAAACATCTTGACTTTCTTTTGAAAAATAACAAATTACCTTTTTTCCTCGTTGAGTGCGATTGGTGGGAGTGCTAAGAGCATTTTCATCGATTAGACAGTCTAGTGGAACAAGGCTAGACCAAAGATTTTCAAAGAAGACTCTCGGGTTCAGAGCGAGAAAGAATGCTCTGATACCACTCTGTCACGACCGCACTAGCTAAGGATAGCATAGTCGGGGAACCGTGACTAGGGGTGGGGGTATAAGAAGAGGGGAAAGAAATAAGGGAAAATAAAATCAAATATTGGTTGCGAGACATGACTAATTAAGTGCTGATACATAGAAGAAAGATACTTGATCATGAAAACTCGAGTAATTGTTTGTAAAAATTTCAAAATATCAGAGTTTTGAACAAAATAGACTTGAGTCTTTTCAGATGCACAACAGAAGCAAATGAACGCGGTTCCATGTATGAAGACATGAACCTCCGAGAGTCAAAATCTGACTGAATTAAATGCCTTGTCTCAATAGCACTTCCTCCACCACTTCGCTGCTCAACCTGCACATTTAGAAATATATGCAGGGCTGAGTACAAAAGTACTCGGTGAACACATTGCCGAAAAATATAAATATACATTTAAAAATATTGTCAAGTGAAGAGGTAACGTGGTGCTTAGGTGTCGTTCAAGTGAGGATATATCATAATGGCAGGATAAAGATCCTAACTAAGCCTAGACCTCGTCTTCAAAGATTCCTCAACCCACTTCTACTGATCAGTATAGTGGAGGTAAGGGTCGAATCCCACAGAGATGGTGCGTTTAAACTACTGCGGTGATGTTTTGGAGGGTTGGTTAGCTACCACGCTCGGGTTGAGTTTCTACCTAGGCGAGTAATTAAAGGGTGGTGTCCTACTGACTAGGATGGGGGAGCAGATCATGGAATGCAACTGTGTACGTGGAAATGAGGGGACATGGTGTAACAGAAATTGTTTGGAAAGGACGGTATTTCTATTTTTGGCTAAACAGAATATTCAGAGTGTAGTGGAGGTAGTGGTGACTAGGCTGACAGATCTGCAGGTACAACTAGAGGTGAAGGACAAAAGAAAGCAAAAGTAAATAAAAGTAAGGTGGTCCCCAATCTGGATGTAGACATCATCTTCTCCAACAACACAAATTAAACTCAGATAACAATTCCAGATCCAACCCGGCAAACGCAGATTAACAACTCGCGAACACAGATCTAAAACTAAGAAATCAAATCTGAAATCAAACGCTGAAACTGGACTTCTGCATGCTGGTCAACATGAAAGATCGATTCAGAAAATAAAACGAAGCCTTGCATGCAACGATCTACTTCCAGATCAAATAGTACTTGTTTACCTATCCTAAAGAAATTTGTTACGTAACAGAATTTAGAGATTTAGCACTTAAAACACCGAGAAATCTTAGATCTAAGCTAACTAGACAAGGAAAGAAAAGAACACTACAATGAACGAAACGGAAATCAACTTCATAGCATTAACACGTTCGGATATCCAAAGCAAGCATTTCAAAACAACAAAATCCCAAAATGTAACAGAAATCCAACGTAAAGACGGAGAACTAATTAAACTACGAAAGCAATTTAAAGATTGTTTGCCACTCCGGGCGATAAAATCTCTGACTGGAACTACGATCTAGCTAACTGGAACGGACGATGACTGGAACTCGGGAACATTCTGAACGTCAGGTGATCATGGCTCGGCGAGGCAAGAAGTGGGACACGGCTGAAAGACTGAAATTACCGAGAGAACTCTCTACCTAAAGATGATGGTGAATTGAAGTCTCTCCGAGGGCTCCTTCTCTCTCCAACTTGGCTACCTTTTATAGGGAGGCTACCCTTGATTTTAGGGTAAATCCTCGCTGCAATTTGACTTCTTTGCCCTTAATTGTGGGTAATCCGTCCCAGCTATCCGTCTTCTTCATCTCAAGCCGTTTTAGCACGTATACGGATCAGTATGAGACCATGCTGGCGCTTTTTCTACCCGAACACTCCGGAACTTCCCTACTGGCCAGAACACTTATCCTGCACACTTTGAGCAACTGCTTTGCAAATATAATCATTTAAACCTGTCATACTGACCAGTAACCGAGGCCTAGAATACGACTTATCAAACTGCTCACACTTACCACATGCTTGCCCTCAAGCGTGAAGAACAAACAAAAAGCAATAAGTCGCATTCTAGCCTGGTTACTTCCCTGCCCGACTCTACCTAAAACTGGACTCTAGACTACAACGACGAAGAAGAAAGAAAACACAAACACAAACACAGAAACACATAAAACACTAACAGATTGGGCTACATTTTCAACCATCCCTTACCTCGGGACCAGGTGCAATCCGGCCTTAGACAGCCTTGAACTTCTGCCGCCCCCCCCCTTTCTCTCCCAGTCAGTACATCTGCTTGTCAAGATCGCCCACACTCTCGGTCAACCACTAGGTTCACTCAGTCACTCGCACCTCACCAGGAACGTTAGGACTGAATTCTCTCATCATGCTCAACCACAATTGCTTTGGACTTAGATCTCACGTGCAGCTACTGAAGGACTTTAAGGCTTGTAACGGGGCTGTTGGGTTGTAGTGTTTTGGGTAGATGTTCCTAAGGCTCTAAGGTTCAAAAACTTCTATTTAATTTACGAAGGGGGATTGTGTGCATCAGGCTTCTGATCAGTTGCTTTTCTTAGCTGGTGCTTCTGGCTTGAGTTTCCAACTGGTTAGTAGGCTTCTTGTGGCTTCGCCACCCTTATTCCTTCATTTTTTTTTGTGTGGTCAAATCTCTGACCATTTTCTTCTTTTCTTTCTTTCTTCCTCTTTTTTTCGTGGCTTCGCCACCCTTATCCCTTCTTTTTGGACCTGGAATGTCTCCCTGGTCGATTTTCTTCTAACTTTCCTGCCCAGCTGGTTTCTGCTTTTTTCACACTTCTTCCTGGCCAGTAAGCTCCATTTGTTTCATGTCTTACACACAGTCCCAGGGGCTAGGGGTGTTTATCTGGGTATAAAAGGTTAAGAAAAAAGGGTTCTAAAGGTGGTGGTTTTTTTTTTTTTTTTTTTTTTTTTTTTTTTTTTTTTATGGGGGGGGTTCCTACTGCCTTCAGTATTTGCTACCCGTGATCACTTCACCCTAGGCAAATTGTGGCAGCCTCTCTTTTCTTTAAGTGTATGTGGAAAGTGGTTCCACTTTAAGGCTTATAACTCACATTTTAGAGGGCTTTCGTGTTTGGCTCTAAGTGTGGGCTTTTCTCTCATACTCACATCATCTATACTGGTCAGGAGGTACTAAGGAGAGTGGTTTCGGTTTTCCAGCTTGTCTTATCTCCCTCAATTCCCCTCACCTCCAGCTCAGGACGGTTGAGTTTTAAGCCCAAATCAGCACACAACATAAAAAAAACTAGACCTAAAAAACACAAAACGAGCACAAACACAGAACACACATATATACATTATACTGGCCATTACGTCCCCCCTCCTACTTCACAAGTGTCTGCCCCAGATAAGGCTGTGAAGTGGAAAAAAAAGTACTGGCCAGTATGGTAGACACACAGACAACAAAACATCAAACAAAAATAACAACTCAAACAGAAACTTCTCACACTTAGGCTATGGAATAGGCTAAGTGGGAGAGGTTTGAACACCGGACAAAGTCCACTAAACAAAGAAACACGTATATACAAAAGAAACACAGAAAACATGCTACCAAGAAACAAACCCTAACTTCTCACACTTAGACTATGGAATAGGCTAAGTGTTATGAAGTGAGGTTTGCTCGCAAACACAGATTATACTACCTAACCGAATACCACAACATAACAAAAATACGAAAAGTTAAAAAAGCTTAAAAAAAAACTAACTTGGTCAGTAGGGGGGGGGTCTATCGAAGTCGCCTGCTCCTTCGTGGGGCAGGTGGTGCAGGTTGTTCCTTCGGGTTGTCCTCTTCCGTTCCAGTTTCATTTTCCTTCGCCGGCTTCTCGGCTCTTGCCGGCACCTCGGCGTCCGCTGTCTCTTGCTCATCTGCTACTCCGGTTTCTTGGATATGTGGTTCATCAGTCCGGCCACCATGGCCACTCGGTCCTGCAGCTTGCTCCTTCCTCAGGTAGGTCATTTCTTCTAAGATGTTATCCATACTGGCTAACATTCTGTTCATTGCTTTTTGCATCTTGGAGTTTTCCTCCCCGAGATCTGATACGATAGCTTCCATGGCCGCCTGCCTCTGATGCATCATATCCTGCTCTGCAGAGCCCTTCAACATCCTTTCCACAACTCCTGCCAGCTTGATCACCTCTGCCTTCAATTGCTGATTCTCCTCTGCCATTTCAGTGACTGTCCTTTCTAGAGCGGCTTGCCTCTGAGTCAGTATTCTCTGCTCCGCAGACTCCTTCAATACCTGTTCCATTGCTGACGCTAAACGAATCATCTCTTCCCTCATCTGTCTATTTTCCTCAGCCATCTTTTCCACAGATTGTTCAATTCTGTCTCGCCTCTGGTCATGTCCTGGTGCTTCCTGAGCTGTTGCTATCCGAGCAGTGGGTATTGCCTCTTCTCCCATCGCATAAAAGTGGGGCACGCCCTGCCTCATGTACACCGTGTTCGTTCGGACGAACAGAGGGGTGTCGAACAATCCTGGGGCGCTCACCATCGTTAGTGGGGTTAGGTCTTCGTCCTCCGAAACGGTGATGTTGTTCCTCATGAAGATTCCCAATGTATGGCAGAGGGAAATATTCCGTGCTGGGTGAGTTGCGACGAGGTGACATGTGTATGCAGTCCAGAACCCTAAGTGCAGCTTCTTGCCCTTTTTTGCACACCATATAAGGTACAACTCCGTCATTGATGTCCGGACTGCCGAATTAGACTGCCCCAAAAGATTGTAGTCTAAAAAAAGTTGAACCAGGCGTAAAACGGGGTCGCTAAGGTGGATCGATCGGGAGATCGTGGATTGGAACTGCCCTGCTCCGGGGTGAGTAAGTTCCTCCCAAGCCGACTGGGGCTCAAATTCCACATGCCGGCGGGGAATCCCCCGCTCCCTGTTTCTCCATTCAAGTCCTATTGCCTCCTCCAAACTGCATATACCCAACCTCACAGTCCACTCAATCAGATTCATCCTAATTTCTCCTCCAAATACCCTGAAGCTAACACACTCTATATCCAAATCAGTTGTGACTTCGAATCGAAAAGTTGCGAAAAACTCCTTAGCCAAATCGACCGGGACACTTAACTTCTCATTCCTCAACAACCATTCAAAACCCAACTCATGCAAAAGGGCTAGAAACGATTCACTAATTTGCAATTCATCTAAGGATGGGAGATGAATTACCTTTCCACACTTAACCTTCTTGCCTTTTGCGTTCTTTGTGCGGTAAACTGACTGGAGCTTCTTGTCGTCAAACAACTTCATCTCTTCCACAACGTCATCCGTGAGTTCCACCGTCCAACGCTTATACCGGAGTGGTTCGGCAGGTGGATGCAACAGTTCTCGATGATCGTTGGGGAGTTCCCGCTCCTTGTATTCCTCCTCTTCCATGGTTGTGTCGCTATCTGATTCAGATTCTTCACTGGCCTCGTACTCACTATCACTCTGTGTCTGCCGGTTTGATGGGGTCCTCCGGGCAGTCTCAGTGATCACTATGCCTGTGTTCGGGGTACGCATTCTTTTGGTTTTTGATTTTTCCTCCACAACGGTCTTGCCCTTTCTTTTCCTTTCTACTTGGTATCTAGCTTCCTCTTCCGCCTCGGTTGGTGGCGTCTCCTGGGTAGTGGAGCTACACTCTTTCTTGGCATCTTCCTTCTCCAATTGTTCGGGGCTCACTGACTCGGGTGTGAGGTCCAGTCCCTCAGCCACCCGCTCGGCTTCCACACCCTGATCCTCTTGCGCCGGACAGGGTTCGTCGTCGCTCACGATCTCTAGGGGATCCTCCGCCGTGTTCGGTTTCGCCCTGTTGGGTGCCCACTTACCCAAACAACGTTGCGATTTCCTCTGCGGTTTGGGTGGCTCTGCCTTGGAGCCTGTCTTCACTACCAGTTTCCTTCTGACGGGGATCGGTTTAACTACCGGAGGTGCCACTGGGGTGGATGCCTCTACCTCTGGTTCTGTTGTCTCTGTTCCTGCTTCCTTGGCTTCACTCTGCTTTTCCCTCTCCTCTTCTCCTTCTGACTGGGATGTCTTATCCTTCGGTATGGGTTCTCTAAGAGCTTGTTCATTCTCTCCTACTGATCTTGGTGCGAGGTCCAGACCCTCAGCCACCAAGTCAGTTGTCTCCTCTCTTCGGTTTACCCTGTTCATTATCGAGTCAAACTCCTCGTCCGTCATGAGGCCCTGTTTCCTGGCTGATTCGTTCAGATCTATCTCTGGCCGTCTTACTTCTTGAAATACTGGGTCCTTCTCGGGCGTCATTTTTGCTCCGCCACTCTCTCCCTGGGTTTCCCTTACTTGGCTGGACCTTTTCTTTCGCTCCTCAGAGTCGGAGCTGTAAAACGCGGCGATAGCTTCCAGGTCTGCCGAATCTGGTACCGAGGGTTCCGATGCCGCGGTGGCTGAGGGAGATCCTTCCTCCGACTGTAGTTCTGCGTGTCTGACCTGTGCATGAGGAATTCCACTGGGTGCGGTTCCTATGCCCCCCGTGTGGCCGAAATTGGTCAATGCCGCCGTCCAGTCCCTAGTCGGGTCTTGTTGGCGAAGGAATACCATTACGGCATCCAAAGAAATAGTGGCCGGCGGTTGAGCAGTCGGTGCGGGTGGTTGGTTCGACTGTGGTTGGGCCTCCGGGGTTTCTTCTCGCAGCGGCTGCGTATCTTGGGTGTTCGCACGACGGGGCTTGATTTTCCTCGCGATAGCTTTCTTACCCATGACTGTAATTTGTGATTTGACGGTAGAAATTAGGGTTTGGTTTGAGAACGATGGTTCTGTGAGAGGGATAGAGGAGAATTTCTTGAAAGGTATTTTGGAAATGAGGGTTTTTGAGGGAGAAAGGGAGGGTCGGTTGGTTTAGTTCGGATTAGAAATGGCAGTTGCAGGTGGTTTCAACCGGCTATCAGTGGTTACCGGTCATGCCGCTTCATGTGAAAAGTGGTTGGGCGACAGGCGTTGGTTCCTGATTGGCTAGCGTGTGTACTCTCTCTGCTCCACACCATTCCAGCACTGCCACCCTGTAAAAGCTGCACACGCTTAATTCAAATTTACGTCCTATCCACAATTTCCCTCTATACTTACCTATTACGGAAAATAATTCAAAATGGCACTTAAATACAAATTGGAGTGACACTAAATAGGTAATCTCTTGGTCAAAGTGTACCCCAACCTAAATTTAAGGCCCGAAAATATATTTTGGATTTTTAGAAAATTTTCAAGCATGCAAAAATTAATTACGTATATACAGTATTTACATTCTCCTTAGGTAATTTGGAATCCTACCTGGCCAGTATATGCAGAATATTATCAAAATGAAACTAGCCACGTGGAATTCCAAATTCCTATCTTACTAATCAGTATGTGACCTTAGTATGTGGTAGTAGTGGAATTTCATCCACTACCCCCACCTCACTATTATCCCTAAAGATTTTCAACCTATGTCCATTCACAACAAATGGCTCAGAGTTAGAAAGACTCCCTGAAATCTCCACCGCTCCATTAGCTCGGAGGGCTGTTACGATGTACGGTCCTGTCCACTTAGATTTAAGTTTCCCAGGCATTAACTTCAATCTTGACTGGAAGAGTAGTACTTTCTGGCCAACATGGAGCTCCTTGGTTCTCAGATTTCTATCATGCCATAATTTCGTTCGCTCCTTGTACCACATGGCCGAGTCGAAAGATTCCAATCTAAGTTCCTCAAGCTCCTGTAATTGCAGCTTCCTTTCCTCCTCACAGGCTGTAGCATCCATATTCACTTTCTGTACTGCCCAGTATGCTCGGTGCTCGATCCCTACAGGTAAGTGGCACATTTTTCCAAAAACTATTCGGTAAGGGGACATACCAATGGGGGTCTTGTAGGCTGTTCGATATGCCCAGAGAGCATCCTCTAATCTCACGCTCCAATCCTTCCGAGAAGGATTTACAGTTTTCTCCAAAATCTTCTTTATCTCTCGATTAGAGATCTCGGCTTGGCCGTTAGCTTGCGGGTGGTAGGGGCTTGAAAGTCTATGGTGCACACCGTACTTTTTCATTAAAGCTTCAATTGTACGATTACAAAAGTGTGTACCTTGATCAGAGATGATCGCCCTTGGGACTCCGAAACGGCTGAAAATGTGACTCTTTAAGAATTTGGCCACCTCCTTTGCTTCACACGTACTTGTGGCCGTCGCTTCTACCCATTTGGAGACGTAATCCACCGCGACTAGGATATACAGATTGCCATAGGACGAGGGAAAAGGCCCCATGAAATCCATTCCCCATATGTCGAATAATTCACAAACAATAATCGGTACTTGCGGCATCTCATCTTGGGCAGATATTCCACCGGTCAGTTGGCAACGCTCACAGCTCCGGCAAAACTCGTATGCATCTTTGTTGAGAGTTGGCCAGTAAAAGCCGCTATCCAGAATCTTCCTTGCCGTCTTCTTGGATCCGAAGTGCCCTCCACATGCTAACGAATGGCAGTGGGTCAACACATCCCGCTGTTCCCAGTCAGGAATGCACCTTCTTATCACTTGATCGGATCCTACCCTCCATAGGTAAGGGTCGTCCCAAAAATAATATTTTGCCTCACTCTTGATATTCATTCGTTGGGCTTTGGTAACACTTGGTACCTCTGGAAGTTCTCCAGTTACTAGGTAGTTGGCCAGGTCCGCATACCATGGCTCCTGCCCTACCTTCTCTTTTCCTTTTGCTGCATCATTCTGACCAGTAAGTTTGTACACTTCTTCCCAATCAATTTTTCTGGGTGCAAAAATCACCTCACATAAGTGTTCTTCTGGAAACTTGTCGTGCACCTCCTCGCTGTTTCCTTCTTGCACTATTCTGCTCAAATGGTCTGCCACCTTGTTTTCGACTCCTCTCTTATCTTCCACCTCCCAATCAAATTCTTGTAACAAGAATACCCATCGGATCAAGCGTGGTTTTGATTCTCTCTTGGTAACTAGATACTTAAGGGCTGCATGGTCAGTGTATACTACGACCTTAGATCCCAGCAAATATGGCCGGAACTTCTCGAAAGAAAACACCACTGCCAGCATCTCCTTTTCGGTGGTATCGTAATTCCGCTGGGCTTGATTTAGAGTCTTGGACGCATAAAAAATTACGTGCCTCCTCCCATCGATCTTCTGACCCAGCACGGCCCCTACCGCAAAGTCGCTGGCGTCGCACATTACTTCGAAAGGATGGTTCCAATCAGGAGCTCGTATGATAGGTGCGGATACTAATTTTTCTTTAAGAAGATCGAAAGCTGCCTTGCATTGCTCATCAAAAACGAACTCCACATCATTTTGAAGCAGTCTGGTAAGGGGTTGGGCGATTTTGGAGAAATCCTTTATAAATCTTCGATAAAATCCAGCATGTCCCAGGAAACCCCTTATTCCCTTCTGATCAGTAGGGAATGGTAATTTGGATATGACATCCACCTTGGCTCGATCCACCTGGATACCTCTTTCTGAGACTACGTGTCCTAGGACTATCCCTTCGGTGACCATAAAATGGCACTTCTCGAAGTTCAAAACCAGACTCTTTGCTTGACACCTTTCCAAAACTATGTCCAAATGATGAAGGCAAGAGTCGAACGAGTCTCCGTAAACCGTGAAGTCATCCATAAATATTTCTATGCACTCCTCAATCAAATCGGAAAATATGCTCATCATGCATCGTTGAAACGTACCTGGAGCGTTGCATAAACCGAAAGGCATGCGACGGTATGCATAGGTTCCAAACGGGCAAGTAAAAGTGGTTTTGTCCTGGTCCTCAGGATCCACGTGAATTTGGAAGTACCCCGCTGTACCCATCTAGGAAGCAGAAAAATTTTTTCCCAGCTAATCTCTCTAATATCTGGTCGATGAAAGGCAAAGGAAAATGGTCCTTCCTTGTTGCGTTGTTCAGCTTCCGGTAGTCGATGCACATTCGCCAACCCGTGACCAGCCTTGTTGGAATCAGCTCGTTCCTCTCATTCTTGACAACTTGGATCCCGGATTTCTTTGGAACCATGTGGATCGGGCTGACCCACTCACTGTCCGGCACTGAATAGATAATCCCTAGCGACAACAACTTCAAGATTTCCTTTAAAATTTCCTCTCGCATGTTAGGGTTTACCTTCCTTTGAGCATCTCGATGAGCCTTCGCTCCCTCTTCTAGCCTGATGTGGTGCATGCAAACGTCGGGGCTTATCCCTACTAGATCTGTAAGGCTCCATCCGATTGCCTTCTTATTCCTATTCAACACAGCCAGTAGCCGCGCTTCTTGTTCTTTTGTGAGACTGCTGTTGATGATTACGGGATATGAGTTCTCCTCCCCGAGGTAGGCATACTTCAAGTTCGATGGTAACTTTTTTAGCTCGACTTGGGGTGGAAGTGTGTCTTCGGGTAGAGGGTTTTTCTGGGCCTCCCCGTCTTTCTTTAAGTCTTCCCCTGAAGGTTCTTCCGTACTGACTGGAAGCTTGGCCCCTGCGGCTCCAATGAACGCCGACTTTTGACAGAATTCCTTGATCGCTCCTTCTATTTCTTCGTCGGTCAACCCCTGGCTACTGATCAAATCACACCACGCAGCAGCTTCTTCGTCGGCCTGATCACAAGCATCTAAAGCCTGGAGTTTTTCCTGTAATAGTTCGGTCTCAAGAAAATCTTGGACTAGAGGGTCAATCACATCAACAAAGCATAGATTTTCAGAATCAATGGGTTTCTTCATGGCATCATTTATATCAAAAGTAAACTTCTCACCATTAAAATCAATGCAAATAGTCCCCTCGGCCATATCCACTATTGTCTTAGCCGTTCTCAAAAAAGGTCTCCCTAACAAGACTCCACTAGACTCTCTCGCTTCATGCTCACTCATTTTGATCACATAAAAATCAGCAGGGTATGTGAACTCCTGTACTCTAACCAACACGTTCTCTAAAACTCCCTCAGGGCTTATGCACGACCTATCAGCCAGCTGGATCAACACCCTAGTGTTTGACAGCCTCACTCCTTTCAGTCGGTTATAGATCGATAATGGCATGACATTAATGGAAGCTCCAAGATCACACATCGCATGTTCAACCTTCACATCCCCTATAGTTATGGGTAAAGTGAACATACCTGGATCGGCCCTCTTGGGCGGCAGTTTCTCTTGCACAATTGCGGATGCGATCCCTTCCACCATGATTTGTCCATCTTTTTGAGCTTTCCCGGCTATGAAATCCTTAATGAATTTTCCGAGCGGGGGTAGTTTCACGGCTTGGAGGAATGGTATGGTGACGTCCAACCTTCCAAAAATCGACAAGTAGTCGACCGGGTTCTCTTTCTTCCTCTTTGTAACAAATCGGAATGGGAATGGTTTCTCCCCTTTTTTCTCTTCTACGGGTTCCTCAGCAACTTTCTTTGGTAGCTCTTGGGTCCGAGCCTCCATTCTGGGATTTTTCTCTTGAGGAGGTTCCTTCCTGGTCAGTAAGGCATCGGGTTCACCTCTTATACTTGGTGTATCATCCAGGAAGAATGGATCCTGCATTCGAGGCATGAAATTCCCTATTTCCTCAGCTGAAATTGTCTCGCCTCCTATCTTCGTTCCATTCGATCCTTCACTCGGCTGTTTCGGTTGAGGTGCATCATAAGTAGTTCCTGACCTCAACGTGACCTTACTCACATTTGCCTTCTCGGGCATTTGGACTGTAGATGGGAGTTTTCCTGCATTTCCCTTCAAATCACCCATCGAACTGGCCAGTTGAGCTAACTGCCTATTCATCATATCCATGTTCGCCTTATGTTCTTTCTGGGCATTTTGCATCCCCTGCACGACCTCATTATGGGCTTGCAATTCTCCTTTGATGTTCTGTTGTGATGCTAGCATTTCACTCATCATGTCCTCAACGGATCTCCTCGGCCTGTTCGAGTTTTGGAAATGACCCGGCCCTTGGTGTTGATAGTTCTGGAAGGTTTGCTGTCCTTGATTAGGCGGGTATTGGTTATATTGGGCAGGAGGAGTGTACTGATCTTGAGGATATTGATTCTGGTGCTGGGCTTGGAATTGATTCTGGTTCTGATGGTGTTGGGATGCTTGGTTTGGTTGATTTTGGTAGTTTTGGAAATTTCTCTGATGGGGTGGCACGTAAACAGGGTTCGAGTTTGAGCTTTGTGGGTTATGGTTTTGGGCTTGTTGGTTTCTTCCTGACCAGTTGGGCTGGAAGTCTGGGTTTGCTGGTCCACGGTTAGGGTTTTGGTTCGGGTAAGGGTTATATTGGTTCTGGCCTTGACCTTGGTTCTGGTTTTGGTTCCCTTCTCCCCATCGAAAATTCGGGTGGTCCCTCCATGGTGCGTCCCGTTGTCTCCCCTGGATCTAATTCCCATTCTGGTTAAAATACCCAGCAGCGTTAGCTTGCTCCGTACTGATCAAGTCATTCGGATGCTCGTATTGGGCCCCTTGATTCCCCTGCTCTGCACCCTTGTAGTTTCCAGTTGGGAGAGGTGGTGGAGTGCTCTTCTCGATGGCACTCAAAAGTGACTTCTTCAGCTCATCCATCTTCAAGTCCATTTTCTGCTCCAGCTTGTTCTCCTGATCAGTAGTCGATGCAACAGCAGCCCGCTCTCGGTTGTATCCTTCCCTTGAATGGTCATACTCTTTCTTTGCATTCAGTAGCTTCCTTAGGACTCTCTTTGCTTCGCTGACCCGTAATTGCGTGAAGCTTCCTCCCGAAGATGAATTGGCCAGGTCTTTGGTTACCGCGTTCATGCCCTCGTAGAAAGTATGATGTACTTCAATGTCCGCCATGCGATGGTTGGGACACGATTCCAAAAGACCCATGTATCTTGCCCAATAGTCGCTCAAGGGCTCGTCATATCCTTGCTTCACATTCGTTATTTCTCTCTTCAGTGCGCTTGTCTTAGATGACGGAAAAAACTCGCCCAGGAATGCTGACTTGAAGTCGGCCCAAGTCTCAATAGAGTCAGGGGGCAAGCGCATGAACCAGGTGTTCGCTTCCCCCTTGAGCACAAATGGCAGAGCTTTCAGCCTATAATCATCTTCAGTCGCTCCTGCTGGTCTTCTCTGCGCTCTACAAATCTTACAAAATTCGTGAAGGAACTCATACGGCCCTTCATAGCTTTTCCCGCAGTATGTAGGTAGAATCGCTATGACATGAGGCTTCACGTCACAAGCAGTCTGTCCCGGGGTGACCACGATAGCTTGCGGTGGTTCTCCTTCGGTATGCGCATTCAGCGTACCGATCTCTGGATCTTCGTCCATGTTGGCAGCCATTCCTGGATTGCCTTCCAACAGTGGTAACTCCATGGGAATTGGTCCTTCTATGGTGTACTGTTCTTCGTCGCTACTCGTGTCTAGGTCAGACAGAGTTGTTGACAGGCCAGAACGAGTGGTCACAAGTATGGATCCTCGCTGAAGTATCTTCGGTTTCCACGGATTAGGATACGAACTGCTTCTCATAAACTGAAACAAAAGAAAAAGAGAAAAATTATACACAATATTTACGCCAAAGTATCACACACAATAGTATCTAAAACGCCATCCATCCCCGGCAACGGCGCCATTTGAAGAGGTAACGTGGTGCGTAGGTGTCGTTCAAGTGAGGATATATCCTACTGGCAGGATAAAGATCCTAACTAAGCCTAGACCTCGTCTTCAAAGATTCCTCAACCCACTTCTACTGATCAGTATAGTGGAGGTAAGGGTCGAATCCCACAGAGATGGTGCGTTTAAACTACTGCGGTGATGTTTTGGAGGGTTGGTTAGCTACCACGCTCGGGTTGAGTTTCTACCTAGGCGAGTAATTAAAGGGTGGTGTCCTACTGACTAGGATGGGGGAGCAGATCATGGAATGCAACTGTGTACGTGGAAATGAGGGGACATGGTGTAACAGAAATTGTTTGGAAAGGACGGTATTTCTATTTTTGGCTAAACAGAATATTCAGAGTGTAGTGGAGGTAGTGGTGACTAGGCTGACAGATCTGCAGGTACAACTAGAGGTGAAGGACAAAAGAAAGCAAAAGTAAATAAAAGTAAGGTGGTCCCCAATCTGGATGTAGACATCATCTTCTCCAACAACACAAATTAAACTCAGATAACAATTCCAGATCCAACCCGGCAAACGCAGATTAACAACTCGCGAACACAGATCTAAAACTAAGAAATCAAATCTGAAATCAAACGCTGAAACTGGACTTCTGCATGCTGGTCAACATGAAAGATCGATTCAGAAAATAAAACGAAGCCTTGCATGCAACGATCTACTTCCAGATCAAATAGTACTTGTTTACCTATCCTAAAGAAATTTGTTACGTAACAGAATTTAGAGATTTAGCACTTAAAACACCGAGAAATCTTAGATCTAAGCTAACTAGACAAGGAAAGAAAAGAACACTACAATGAACGAAACGGAAATCAACTTCATAGCATTAACACGTTCGGATATCCAAAGCAAGCATTTCAAAACAACAAAATCCCAAAATGTAACAGAAATCCAACGTAAAGACGGAGAACTAATTAAACTACGAAAGCAATTTAAAGATTGTTTGCCACTCCGGGCGATAAAATCTCTGACTGGAACTACGATCTAGCTAACTGGAACGGACGATGACTGGAACTCGGGAACATTCTGAACGTCAGGTGATCATGGCTCGGCGAGGCAAGAAGTGGGACACGGCTGAAAGACTGAAATTACCGAGAGAACTCTCTACCTAAAGATGATGGTGAATTGAAGTCTCTCCGAGGGCTCCTTCTCTCTCCAACTTGGCTACCTTTTATAGGGAGGCTACCCTTGATTTTAGGGTAAATCCTCGCTGCAATTTGACTTCTTTGCCCTTAATTGTGGGTAATCCGTCCCAGCTATCCGTCTTCTTCATCTCAAGCCGTTTTAGCACGTATACGGATCAGTATGAGACCATGCTGGCGCTTTTTCTACCCGAACACTCCGGAACTTCCCTACTGGCCAGAACACTTATCCTGCACACTTTGAGCAACTGCTTTGCAAATATAATCATTTAAACCTGTCATACTGACCAGTAACCGAGGCCTAGAATACGACTTATCATCAAGCCATCATCACAGTAACACTCGGGATTTTATTGAAAAGGCCCGAGCTTACTAAAATATTCACATTGGACTGCAGTCCCTTTTTCCTGTACTTAGCCATATCTGATCACATTGTGCCGTCGAGATGGTGTTCTCGCACGGTCACCTTCTTTACCCAACATGTCAGAGGTTTCCATGTGCCGGGAAAGTGGCCACCTTCCACGGTCACCTTCTCTGCCGTTCACGGTCAGGGGTTCCAAGTAGGGACACCACCCAACCAGGACTCAAAATCGAATCGATTCACATATATAATCATTCATAATTCACTTGGCCTTAGCCAAACAGATAGGCATCATACACAAAACATTTATGGCAAGACAACATCTTTATAAATCACGAACATGTGTTCGTGTTTTCATAAAATACAATTTGTATTTTTAGTATAGGAAAGCTCACCTCGATCGCTTAGTTCCCTTAACTTGAATCTTTCGTTCCGACTTTACTTGCGGACGTATCCTTTTGAATATATCACAATAGGAAAATACTAATTTAGTTTTAAACTAATCTAATTAAATAAGAAAGAAAATCTCAAGGTTTAAACTAATCTATTATTATTGTTATTATTATTATTATTATTACTATTACTACTATTATTAGTTTTTTTTTAACATTATTACTATTATTATTATATTATTTATTAAGAAGTTTCTAAAACTTACATTATTTATTACTAGTCCGTTTTCTATTTCCGGCTCCGACTAAGTTGATATTCCATGCGTCACTATAAGTTTTACATAAAACTATAACAACTCGGATCGCAACTAAATATCCCATCTTTCTTAAACAATTTATTTTAAGCCCAAAATAATTTAAATTCGAATCTGGGCCCTTCTTAGTTATTTTCTGCTGTACCAAATTATTCACAAGTAGTTGGGCTCAATGTTTTTTTTAATACGACCCAAGTAATTAAATCAGAAGCCCAAATAAATGAGCCCAATTAAATGATGCACTCTCAAATACCCTAGCACTTGTCTTTCTCCCTCATTTCACAAAATGCACACAGCCTCCCTCCCTCTCACACATCGCCACCGCCGCCGCCAGCCTCCCTCCGGTGCCGCCGTCGCGCCACCGCCACTTCCGGCAGTGGTCCTTCTTCCTCCTCCTCTCTTTCTCCCTTCTCTCCCTCGATCCTCTCTTCACCGCCGGCATGCAGAGGCAGCGGCTTCGCCGCCCTCCTACCGGCAGTCCGGCCGTCTCCGGACAGCAGCGGATCGGTGCTCCCTCTCTCCGTCGGTTCCTCTCTCTCTCTTTCTCTTTCTCTTTCTCTCTCTCTCTCTCTCTCTCTCTCTCTCTCTCTCTCTCTCCCCCTCTCTCTTCTCTTCTCTCCCTCGGCTATGCTCACGTCGTCGCCGCCGCTGTTGTACGCGCGGCGGCTCGCCGTCGCGGCCCTTCACTCTCTCCCCCCGATATCCACCGCCATCACCTCACCCCTGCTCCACCGCCTCGGCCCCTTCCCCCTCTTTTCCCGAATCTGCCGCCTCCTCGCCGGACTCCCGAAAGGTAAGGGTTGATTTATTGTTCTTTCCTTTTATTTCAGTTTCTAAGGATTTAAAGTCTTAGATCTGAGGTTTTTGGAATTTAATTTGCGAAGGTTGGTGAAATTAATGAAGAATCGGTGATAAAGTTCCTTGTGAGGGAAACCTTCCATGTGCCCAAGAAATACCCAAAGCGGTGTTTGATTCCAATTTTTTTGTGTTTTCAAAGATAAAGTAAAGATAAGTTGAGCTAGCCACAAAAACTAAACTCAAAATGGTTTTGGATGGAGAGAAAGAAGGTGAGAAGAAAGTGTAAAGAAGGAGGAATCCTCTTTGAGGACCTATGACCTCCCACAAAAAGATGTGGGCAACCCTAGGCTACTTTCACCCAAAGCAAATACTCCATTGGCTCCACATTCATGACTACACAACCATAAATGCATACCTATACTTGATTTAGCCAAATGAACATAAAACAAGCAACCTACAATGTAGGAATTTGGATAGAAATCTCACATGGGAGATGCTCTCAAAGGAGTCTTCATAATAACATTCATCAAAGTCTGCCCTTAAAGTCTTACAAAAAGGATATTTATAGTTAGGGTTGGAAACCCAAGAAAAGGGCTAAAAACACAAGGAAAATCGGATGTAAAAGTTGAATCGCCCGGCCGGGCGTTTTGGGAAAGTGAAATCGCCCGGTCGGGCGAACTTTCTGGATTCGGCGCTGCTTCTTCAAACGCCCGGTCGGGCGTTCTGGGATGGTGAAATCGCCCGGTCGGGCAAACTTTCTGGACTGTGGACGATGCTCAGCGCACAAACGCCCGGTCGGGCGTTCTGGGATGGTGAAATCGCCCGGTCGGGCGAACTTTCTGGACTGTGGACGATGCTCAGCGCACAAACGCCCGGTCGGGCGTTTTGGAGGTGTGGATTCGCCCGACCGGGCATTCCATCTGCCTCCTCCATTCCCCTCCTAATGAAGTTTGAAACGCCTTCCCGAAGCCTTTGTCTCATTGATCTCGTGACGGGCCTTCCGGGCAGCTTAAGGGGAGTCGTGGTCGGGTCAGCCCGGGCCTTGGACTTCCCGTTTATATCAATCGGGGTGTGGGGCTGTCCTCGACGTCTCCGGGCTGTCAAAGAGCCATCGCCGGAAATCCGGCAGATTCTTATTCTAGAGATATGTTGTTAACTTGTGCTTACTATATATTTTTTTTTAACTTGTGCTTACTATATTTGTATAACTTGGTTTCTCTATTTTATGAATTCGATGAATTCAAACAATTGTCTTGCTACTAAAAACTTGATGGTGAAATCAAGTTGGACTTATGTGTGTTGTTAAATTCACTTAATGCATGCTTTTACATAAGAAAGAAAGGCTTGGTGTTTACCTTTTTTGTGGTGAAAAGTGTTGTTGGTTCGTAGTGCTTGACTCTATAAGTGTGTGCAAATCTTCCTCCTTGGACTCCTCTGTCCGATGTGGGGTTGGTGTGGGCAGAGGAAATAGTATGTGGGGTTGGTGTGGAGTAAAAGTTTATGTGGGGTTTGTGAAGGGATAATGTGGGATGGTGAAATCGCCCGGTCGGGCGAACTTTCTGGACTGTGGACGATGCTCAGCGCACAAACGCCCGGTCGGGCGTTTTGGAGGTGTGGATTCGCCCGACCGGGCATTCCATCTGCCTCCTCCATTCCCCTCCTAATGAAGTTTGAAACGCCTTCCCGAAGCCTTTGTCTCATTGATCTCGTGACGGGCCTTCCGGGCAGCTTAAGGGGAGTCGTGGTCGGGTCAGCCCGGGCCTTGGACTTCCCGTTTATATCATCCTCTCCCTCTTGAGAAGGATTTGTCCTCAAATCTGGGTCGTCCCCTACAAAATCAAACGGGCTCAAGTCAGCCACATTAAAAGTACAACTCACGTTATACTCACCGGGAAGATCAATGATGTAGGCATTGTCGTTCACACGCTCTAGGACCATAAATGGGCCATCCCCTCGCGGGGCAAGCTTGGATTTTGCTTTGTCGGGAAAACGTATTTTCCGAAAGTGTACCCAAACCCAATCTCCGGGGTTGAACAACATTTTCTTTCGCCCTTTGTTCACCCTTTGAGCTACTTGTTCCCCCATCTTGCGGATTCGTTCTTGCACTCGAGTGTGCAAGTCTTGTACAAACTTGGCCTTCTTCATCCCACCTACATCAACCATATAAGACAAAGGCAAATCGGCCGTGGACAAGTCCAACGGGGTGAGTGGATTGAAACCATAGACAACCTCAAAAGGAGATTGTTGGGTGGTGGAATGTATGGTCCTATTATAAGCAAATTCGGCTATAGGCAAACATTCTTCCCAAGAAGTTTTATTTTCAAAAACCAAGGCACGGAGAAGAGTTCCCAATGAGCGGTTTACGACTTCCGTTTGACCATCCGTTTGGGGATGTGCGGTGGTAGAGAAAAGAAGTTTGGCATCACTTACAATAGTTCTCGGGACCCCATGGATTCTTACAACCTCCTTGAAAAATAAACTAGCAATGAATTTGGCATCACTTGTCTTCCGACATGGAATGAAGTGAGCCATTTTGGAAAACCTATCCACCACCACAAAGATGCCATCATTTTTCCGAGGAGACATTGGGAGACCTAGAACAAAGTCCATGGACAAGTCTACCCAAGGATGTGTAGGAGTAGGCAAAGGGGTGTAAAGACCATAATTGTTAGATTTAGACTTGGCTTGCCTACACTCTAAGCAACTACTACAAAACTTTTCAACATGCTTCTTCATGCAAGGCCAAAAGAAATGCTCACTTAGTATGTCAAAAGTTTTAAGCAACCCAAAATGACCCATTAGGCCCCCTAGGTGAGCCTCCTTAATCAACAAGTTTCTCAAAGAGCATGAAGGTATGCACAACCTATTCTCTCTAAAAAGATAGCCATCCAACTTATAGTATTTATCAAAAGCACCTTTTTCACAAGCTCCGTAAATAGAAGAAAAGTCATGATCATGCTCATAAAGGTCTTTAATAAACTCAAATCCAACATATTTGGAGGCACACATAGTAAGCACACGCTTTCTCAAACACACGGTATCACTCACAAGTAAAGTGCCATCATGCAAGGTCTCAAAAGGCTTCCTAGAAAGAGCATCGGCAACCACATTGTCCTTTCCCTTCTTGTACCTAATGACATAGGGAAAAGTCTCTAGGAAAACACTCCATTTAGCATGCCTTTTATCAAGTTTATGTTGACCTCCTAAGAACTTAATAGACTCATGATCCGTGTGTATCACAAACTCCTTGTGCATCAAGTAGTGTTGCCAATTCTCAAGGCAACGGACTATAGCATACAACTCCTTGTCGTATGTGGGGTAGTTCAATTGGGCTTGATTTAGTTTTTCCGAGAAGTAAGCTATGGGCTTACCCTCTTGCATGAGAACTCCCCCGATCCCCACACCACTTGCATCACACTCAAGTTCAAAAGTTTTATCAAAATTGGGGAGTGCTAGTAAGGGAGCATGCGTGAGGTCATTTTTCAAAGTACTAAACGCTCTCTCTTGCTCCTCCCCCCACTTAAACTCAACATTTTTTTGACAAGGTGGTTCAAGGGTGAAGCTTTTGTGGAAAAATCCCTAACAAACCTCCTATAGAAGCTAGCAAGGCCATGAAAGGACCTAACCTCACTCACATTCCTAGGTGTTGGCCATTCCCTAATGGCTTTCACCTTTTCCTCATCTACCCGCACTCCTTCCTTTCCCACAACAAAACCAAGAAACACAACTTCCTCAACACAAAAAGTGCATTTAGGCAACTTGGCATATAAAGTATGCATTCTCAACACTTCAAGCACATTCCTAAGATGACTAGCATGCTCTTCAACACTACGACTATAAATCAAGATATCATCAAAATATACCACCACAAATTTCCCAATAAAAGGACGAAGTACATGATTCATCAAACGCATGAATGTAGAAGGGGCATTAGTCAAACCAAAAGGCATCACAAGCCATTCATATAAGCCAAATTTGGTTTTGAAAGCGGTTTTCCATTCATCTCCCTCTTTCATGCGAATTTGGTGATATCCACTAGCCAAATCAATTTTAGAAAAACATATAGAGCCACAAAGATCCTCTAACATGTCGTCTAACCTAGGTATAGAGGGTGTCTATATTTGATGGTGATTTTGTTAATTGCCCTACAATCTACACACATCCTCCAACTTCCGTCCTTCTTAGGTACAAGAATGACGGGTACGGCACAAGGAGATAGAGATTCACGAATTAGACCTTTGGCAAGGAGTTCCTCGACTTGCCTTTGTAGCTCTTGTGTCTCCTTGGGGTTCGCCTTGTATGCGGCCCGGTTTGGGAGTGATGATCCCGGCAAAAGGTCAATTTGATGCTCGATCCCCCTCATGGGAGGGAGTTCACTCGGGAGTTCTTCCGGGAATACATCTTCAAATTCCTGCAACACACTTTGGACAATCAAAGGATACGGGTCAAGGTTAGTAGCTAAGCACAAATCCTTACGGACCACGAGGAGAACGGAGGGGTGATTGTTTAGTGCCCACCCAAGGTCGGTTTTACTAGCTATCAAACATTCCTTTCCCCCTCTTGTTTGTGGGTGCTCTCCTTTGGGCGCTTTTATTTTTCTCTCACCACCCCCACTCTCACTTGGCTTTTTTAGCTCACATTCTTCTACTAGCCTTTTTTCCCTATCTCTCTCTCTTTCCTTTTGTAGATGTTGGCTAGCCTCAAACACGGCACTAGGTAGCAATGGCTTCAAACGAACCTTCAACCCGTTGAGCATGTAGAAATACTCATTCGTGAAGCCATTTTTGTAGGCCCTTCTATCAAACTCCCATGGCCTCCCTAGCAAAACATGACATGCCGTCATAGGAATGATATCACATAGGATGTCTTCCTCAACTTCTCCAATCTTCAATGGAACTTTGCATTGAGCCTTCACCCTCAACTCTCCGGAGTCCCCTAACCATTGCAATTTGTAGGGGTTTGGGTGTTTAAGTACCTTCAATCCCAACTTGGCCACCAACCGGTCACACACCACATTTGTACAACTCCCTCCATCTATGATGACCAAGCACGTCTTGGACTTCACCTTACACTTCATATGAAAGATGTTGCACCTTTGCTCCTTATGCTCCTCAAGGTTGGGTTGTACATTGAGCATTCGGAGTACAACCATAGCCCTTAAGGGTGTATCTTCTTCTTCGCCACTAGAAAAAGCTATGTCGGTGTCCGGGCTCACTTCTTTAGTGCCCACACCCTCCCCATCTTCTTCATCTTCCTCACTATACACGCTACCATCTTGCCCGATAACCATTACCCGTTGGTTTGGGCACTCGCGTGCATAATGGCCATACCCCTTGCACTTGAAACATTGAACCTTCTTGTCTTCCATAGGGGCTATAGCTTTAATAGGTTGAGTACCCGGTAGAGCCTTCGCGATCGGCCTCCCTTGGGTGTTTGGATTGGCCATGCTTTCCACCTTCTTGCCGGGAGCACTCCACTTGCTAGTCCCCGTCCCTCCGGTTTGGCTAGACGCCCATTTAGCCCGGCTAGAAACCAACTCCTTACTTTGCCTCTCAAAAGTGTCGGCAAACCCAATCACCTCGTCCAAGGAAATTCCCCTCAATGCCTCCACTTGCACCTTGTGCTTCAAGTTGATGTTAAGGCCATGGATAAATCGATCTTGAGTCGCCTCTTCTCGCTCCTCCACCCCTACCTTGCTCATCAATGATAGGAGTTCATAGTAGTACTCCATTACGCTCTTCGTCCCTTGCTTCAAATCTTGAAACTCCCCTCGAAGTCGGAGGAAATAGGACTTTGGTACAAAGGTAGTCCTCATGAGCTCACACAACTCCGCCCACGAACCCACTTCCCCTCCCCTAACCATCCTTCTCCTCCTCATCGTATCATTCCACCATGTATCCGCATTGCCACGAAACTCGGCTATTGCCACCTTCACCTTATCACCTTCCAAAAAGTTATGGAGTGAGAAAATTTTGCTCATTTGTGACTCCCATTCCAAGTAGGCCTCGGGATCAAACTTGCCGTGGAACTCGGGAAATGTGTGCTTGATAGACTTGGTGGGATCATCATACCGCGGCTCCATCTCCTCCTCATAGTTTCTATATCTTCCATGCCTACCATTCCACCCATGGTGCCCCATGTTTCCATTTCCTCTTCCGCCCATCATGTTCCCGAACCTACCATTCCTATTCCCATTCCGTCCTCCTCCTTGTCCCCCGCGCCCCCCATGATCGTACCAACCATATGGCTCTTCCTCTCCATTACTCCCCTCGGAGGCATCATGATGTGTGTGATTGCTCCTAGGGGTGTTTGACCTTGATAGTCGCACGGCCTTCAAAGCGTTGAGCTCGTCGTGGAGAAAAGTTTGGTTTTCATGGATGGATGCTTGGTTCACCTTGAGTTCCTTCAAATCCCCGAACATAGCATCTTGAGTGACATGCATTGTGGTTTGGCCTTCTTTTAGATCCCTCAAATCCGTCATAATTTTTTCCATCAAGTTTTTCAACTCATCCCCCGCCACACTAAGACTCGTGCTCGCACCCGGTTGCGGATCCCCCATCGTGGTGGATCTAGTACGAGGTGGCATTCACAATGGTACCTACAATAAGAAATAAAAAAAAACTAGGATCTAGTCCTAAGGGTTAGTAAAATCCACACTCACACACACAAGAAGGGGAGATTTTAGTAAGAACTCACTTCCCAATTGGTAATCCCACCCCCAATTCACTCACCAATGTCACTCGGAAAAAGGCTTAGAATATAGTGAGGGCTAGGTTCACTCACTCTCAATATCCAACTTCCAAAATGCAAGCGCTAAGACAAATCAATCAAGGTATACACATAGGCAATATAACCAAGCAAGTAAGGCCAATCAAGCATGTGAAAGTAAGGTTCAATGCCTAAGGAAGCTAACAAACAAACTTAGTTGAGCTGAAAATTTATGTAACTCTTGGCTGATCTTTAGGAAATTTTTTGATATGGCTACCCAACCCCAAAATTGATGAAACTTGGTAGATAACAAGATTAAAGGGTTTAGAAAGAGGGAAAAATATCCCCAATATAGCAGGTTTTCGAGAAGACCCTCGATTTTACGTTTTCCCCAAATCTGTCAAACTAGGGCACAAAACAGGGCAGCAACTTCACACATTAATTTGACCTATCAAATGATAGAATTTTTGGCTAAGATTTTTCAGGACAATAGTTCATATATCAAGGTTCATGCACACCAAAAATCAGCTCAATCCTACAACAATTGACCAATAAACAAGCAAAGGCTAAAACAAAAGAAATAAGGAAAAACAAGGAAAATGAAATTTCATAGAGGTTTAAAATCAAACACTTGGTAGGCACCTAGGCTCTAGATACCAAATGATAAAGTTCCTTGTGAGGGAAACCTTCCATGTGCCCAAGAAATACCCAAAGCGGTGTTTGATTCCAATTTTTTTGTGTTTTCAAAGATAAAGTAAAGATAAGTTGAGCTAGCCACAAAAACTAAACTCAAAATGGTTTTGGATGGAGAGAAAGAAGGTGAGAAGAAAGTGTAAAGAAGGAGGAATCCTCTTTGAGGACCTATGACCTCCCACAAAAAGATGTGGGCAACCCTAGGCTACTTTCACCCAAAGCAAATACTCCATTGGCTCCACATTCATGACTACACAACCATAAATGCATACCTATACTTGATTTAGCCAAATGAACATAAAACAAGCAACCTACAATGTAGGAATTTGGATAGAAATCTCACATGGGAGATGCTCTCAAAGGAGTCTTCATAATAACATTCATCAAAGTCTGCCCTTAAAGTCTTACAAAAAGGATATTTATAGTTAGGGTTGGAAACCCAAGAAAAGGGCTAAAAACACAAGGAAAATCGGATGTAAAAGTTGAATCGCCCGGCCGGGCGTTTTGGGAAAGTGAAATCGCCCGGTCGGGCGAACTTTCTGGATTCGGCGCTGCTTCTTCAAACGCCCGGTCGGGCGTTCTGGGATGGTGAAATCGCCCGGTCGGGCAAACTTTCTGGACTGTGGACGATGCTCAGCGCACAAACGCCCGGTCGGGCGTTCTGGGATGGTGAAATCGCCCGGTCGGGCGAACTTTCTGGACTGTGGACGATGCTCAGCGCACAAACGCCCGGTCGGGCGTTTTGGAGGTGTGGATTCGCCCGACCGGGCATTCCATCTGCCTCCTCCATTCCCCTCCTAATGAAGTTTGAAACGCCTTCCCGAAGCCTTTGTCTCATTGATCTCGTGACGGGCCTTCCGGGCAGCTTAAGGGGAGTCGTGGTCGGGTCAGCCCGGGCCTTGGACTTCCCGTTTATATCAATCGGGGTGTGGGGCTGTCCTCGACGTCTCCGGGCTGTCAAAGAGCCATCGCCGGAAATCCGGCAGATTCTTATTCTAGAGATATGTTGTTAACTTGTGCTTACTATATATTTTTTTTTAACTTGTGCTTACTATATTTGTATAACTTGGTTTCTCTATTTTATGAATTCGATGAATTCAAACAATTGTCTTGCTACTAAAAACTTGATGGTGAAATCAAGTTGGACTTATGTGTGTTGTTAAATTCACTTAATGCATGCTTTTACATAAGAAAGAAAGGCTTGGTGTTTACCTTTTTTGTGGTGAAAAGTGTTGTTGGTTCGTAGTGCTTGACTCTATAAGTGTGTGCAAATCTTCCTCCTTGGACTCCTCTGTCCGATGTGGGGTTGGTGTGGGCAGAGGAAATAGTATGTGGGGTTGGTGTGGAGTAAAAGTTTATGTGGGGTTTGTGAAGGGATAATGTGGGGTATGTGACGGAAAATTAGGATATATGATGGTGATGTTTTATGGTGAAAGAAAGTGCATAAATGTACCGATTTATAAAAGATGGCAAGTGACGTAACTTGCAATTATTTTTGTAGAGAATGATTACCATATGTCAGAGGATGAGAATTTTTTTTTTAGACTTCATTAATGCAGCATTCATTGTTTCTACTACTCATTAAGGCAACATTAAATGCTTCCATGACAAGCGTTCCTTCTCGGATACACTTATTATATATTTTTAATTAATTATTTGAGTATTTGCTTACTTAATCATTTAATTTGGTGTGTAGGTATAATCGGTTCCAATTCGTGGTCCTCCGCGTTGAAGTACCCATTTTCTTAAAACATACGATGTAAAAATTAAATTTTGTTGGACTTTTGTTGGATGTATCGGATATTAAAATTTTGATTTTGGGATCTGATTCTTTTATTATACATATATATATATATATATATTATATACTTGGCTAACGTCAGAAACAACAACGACACTCCATTGTAAACAACACTCTATCGTAGTTCGAAAATTAATTACGCAAAAAGTCACTTATATGTGTATAATTACGCCAACATTATTGTTTCTAATAATATCATTTTAGCGGGTCGTTACAACAGAGCAGTGGAAAGTCCTTATGACGTGGCAGGAGGTGTTTTTGGGAATTCCGCGGGGAATTCCGCCGGGAAGTTTGCGCCACGCGGATGCCCTAATTTGTTTGTTAAGTGTGCAGATTATTAGTAGGCTGCTAGCCTATTTGTGTTAGAGAAGTGGGTGTATGTATGAAACACTATTATATTACTACAATATACTATATTTGTTCCATTCTTCCAGGCTGCGACTGATCATTTATGTTTCCAATGCATTTTGTTCCTAAAAAACATTTAACATGTTAGTAGTATTCATATTTTAAACATCTCTATCATATAAATCCGAAATTTATTTACTAAATACAACCACTTTTGCTACAAAGCATTTCTATACAGATAATTGCATGAAAATTAGATCGTTTCTGAATATAAAATAGGAGAAATTGGGCCGTCTATATATGATAATCTTACTAGCAAAAATTATGGAGTTAATATCTGCAAAAGATTACTAATTCTATTTGAAAACGACTACTATTTATCTTTAAACCCTAATGTGCATTAGGCTTAGGAAAGTAACATTGTATTATTCGAACCATGCTCATAAAAATCTAGACATAGATGATATAATTTGTAGAAAAGATTTTGGTATAGGGGATTAATGTTAACGGTGCACCCATTAGAATGATATTCGAACCTGTGACTGAATGTTTTTATTTTCATACCTTTTGTGTTAGATGTTGATGCAGTAGTGTAGGTTCTAGCCGCATGCTGTTTCTGTAATCATTGTCGAGTGAATAGTGAGGCAGCTCTACATCCTTATATCTTTCTAGGGTTTTTCTCTCTCCTTTTGCTGCAGATTCAAGAGTGCGAGGCGGCTGTAGTGTTTTAGGGGTTTTGTTTTCTCTTTTTCAACTAAAAAAGCCACCTGTATATAACAAAACATAAGTTAATAATAGGAGATACAAAATGAGCCTTAAATGAATATATGATTGCAAACTTATGGACTTAAATGTGCCGAATTTTATACAATAGAATTCGGTAATATTTAACCTATTACTATTAATGAATCAACCGAATATTAGTAATAGCTTAAATGTCAATGTATAATTATTTTACCAGTTATTTATAAATTAGTTTTCAGTGTAAATATTATTAAACTGATATATTTATTCTGATTTTATGTGAAAGGGCTCTCATAACTGTGTCTTTTTTGGGAACCTACGTAATCTTAAAATTGGCATGCTGACTAGGATAGCTCTATAAATACCCTGTCCTAACACTCCCACAATCACTCGCCTTCTCTCAACCAAAATCACTCCACAGAATCAGCAATAGAGATTTAGTTCAGTTTGTTTCCTATCTATCCTCTGCAATTCTACTTCTCTGCAATTCCACTCTTTCTTCTTAATCTATCTCTTCCTATTTGTTCTTTATCTATTCTTTTATGCATTTTGTTGTTTATTAGTAATCTATTCTTTTCAGTTTTTGCTATATATGTTCTTACAGTTACTTAATTTAAGTTCGTATTTATGTTTTTATTTAAAGGTAACTTTGTTCAAGTTGATAAATGTATTAACCTTGAATCAGTTGATTCCATGTATTTCATCCATTGACATCTTGAGTGCCTCCTATATTTCATATTGACACCTTGAATGCCTATTGATATCTTTTTCTGGGAGATCATTCTCTGCAGAAAACACAAGTTCTTTTAATTTTTTACTGTAAATTTGTTACTGATATTGCAATATTTCTTTCTTGATAACAGAAAGCAACAGGTCAAGTATGACACCTTTCATTACCTTGCTTTATAATCTTCATCCAAGATTCTGTAACTCTACCATGAAGGATCCCAAAGAAAACTATCTTAGACAGAATACATGTGTACTCTGTAGAGTTAAATGCATAAACATTAGTAATAGTAGCTTCATGGTGGCTAACAAAATCATGTACGAGAAACTTTATTACAATCCAAATTTCTAAATTATGGAGTATAATGTGCAATACCTCAATCTTGAAAACTTCTTTTTCTATAGCAGATCAGAGTTGCTCAACCTCCTGAAAAGTTATCAAAGTAAAGTCAAGGCGGCCCAAACAGGCATGTATACAACAAAGTTACTACACTATAAAAGTGGTTTTCTAACCTGTATTTTCTATTGTTGTGATGCACCTCATTTGTGAAATCTTGAGTGCTACCTCACATTCATATTTTGGTTCACGAAGTTCCTGCAACTAATGAATGAAATTATTTGTTCATGTTTCTGAACTTAATACAAAGTCTTATCCAATTTAAGTAATCAGTTTTGTTATAATAAAAAGGCACTGACCTCATTTTACATCTATAATTTGCCTTTTCTGTCACTTCTATTTGCAATCTATTGGGATCATTTTCTGCACAAAATAGGCAGTTTTTTCAAGAACTGCATATATTCTTTACATTAGTCACTAATTTTAGAATATTTCTTTTCAATACCAGAAGGCATAGTATGTCAGTATCTCAAGCAATGGCACCATTCATTACCTTGATTGAAAATCTTCTACCTAAAGTGTCACGGCCGCCCTTACTAAGGATAGTAAAGACGGGGAAAACGTAACGAGGGGAAGGACTAAGGAGCGGGGAAGAAATGGGGGACACAATTAAAGTTGACACTTAATGCAAAAATTTGATTAACTTCCAAAAGGGAAAATACTTTAGTCTATAAAAACATTTTAGTTTATCAAAAGTAAGCCGCGGAATAAAGTCTCAAAGTATTTGACACAATAAAGTCATACGAAGTAAAGTAAACTCTTGTGACATCAGTTTTCAAAAGTAGCAGTGGAAATAAGTTATCAAATAGAGTCATAGGATGACGTCTATGTATGAAGACACAACGCATCCAAATTTCCTAAGCCGACTCAACATCCATCGCAACACCCCGCTCAACCTGCACATAAAGAAAACATATGCAGAACTGAGTATTTGATATACTCAGTGAACACACGCCAAAATATTTGATAAAAGTTATGTCATCCATACCATAGTGAACTCGAGTTTTAACATTTTAGAAAAGAAGTATCATCGAGTATCACAAAACATTTTCATAGCCTGGCCAGGAAAAACAATCTCCCCACTTTCTCAAAAATCAATCATTCACATCCTCTTACCATAGTGCGACGAAAGTGTGGCCACACTATTCGCCCACGAGACCGGCCGACTAGCAAGGACGACTCACGATCCCCTCTGTGTACACAGCCTGATAGGGTTTGCGGCCCTACTCAGACCCGAATTCGTTTATCATAGCCCTATAGCCTAATGGAGCGAACTCACAAACTAGGCATCAAACACAATCTTAACATAGCCCTATAGCCTAACGGAGCTAGCTCAAACGAACTAGGCATCAGGCAACAATCTCAACATCAAAACAATCACGGCATGACATAATACTTTAAACCACTCTTATAGCTCCACAATCATACTTTTGAAACGTAAAAGAGTTTAGTAAAGAAAGCCCACCTCGATTGCTTACAAACACGGTTCACAACTTTATTAAAATCCTTGCTCTTCGTACCCACGTACGCACAACAACCCTTATCAACATCATAACCACATAATACAACACAATCAGTTTTCTATCAACACATTACTCATGCATGCCCTATCGTTCCTTTCATCGTTTTCTTAGATTGTCCATCCCCAAACGTTCATCAACAAAAACGAAACGAACACTCAAGCATACATCAACGTGTAACACATAGCCACATCATAGGATACGTTTCTTATTCACACATGTATCATTTATTCACTCAAAACTTGACAACAAGTATTATTTTAACATGACAGAAATCTGGCAGAACTGCACAATCATTTTGTAAAAATCATTAAAAATACATCCGACTCCTGTTGGGGCTGAACTTTTATCACAGCACAGTAGACACATCAAGGATCATCTAGTTAAAATTTCACATCAAAATCACATCTTTAGGTTGGTCAAATCAAAAACGAAACTCACTGGATGAGAATACAAATTCTGACAGAATTGCGCAGTTAACTTTAAAAATTCATTAAACATTCATCTTTCGTCAAAAGAGGCTGAAATTTATACAAAACACAGAAGACATCTCAATTGTACTCAGTTAAAAATTCGTGCCAAAATAAGATCGTTTGGTCGGTCAAACACACGTCGGAATCTACTGTCCGAACACCACAGTTTTTATGCTTCAGAATTTGAATTAGGGTTTATCTAAACACATATATTCATGCTTCCAACACATAATCATGCTTCAAAAAGATCTCACAACCAAGTTCTCATATATTCACATATCATTCACCAACGAATCATCCACAACCTCACACATACACATACATAAACGCATATCCACATACTTTCTCATGCAAAACATCAATCCCAACCGATTAATTTTTAGATATATGATTTCTACACTCACTATATGCATGAGGGGATCAAGAAACATGG
Source organism: Salvia splendens (assembly GCF_004379255.2). NCBI lineage: Eukaryota > Viridiplantae > Streptophyta > Magnoliopsida > Lamiales > Lamiaceae > Salvia > Salvia splendens. The sequence goes on along the minus strand of NC_056037.1, from coordinate 17,308,402 downwards.
GTTCAATGGAAAGGATGAGAATTCAAATATACCTTTCTTGTTCAAAAAACAATCGGTAGGAAAGATAATTGATGCGATTCTTTGATGAATCTTAAATTTCCAACTCCAAATTGATGCAAGAACAAAGGATTGGTGAAGAATTGGCGGAGAAGGAGAGGAAGGGAGGAAAAAAAACGTGTGGGAGGAGAGAAGAGAGGGAGGCAAAAAATATGAGGGCTAAGGTTAGGGTTCTTTAATTTATAGTCTAGGATAAATCCCACAATTAAATAAAATAATTAAATTGTAGGGGAATAAAATAAAATCCCACAATTAAAAATGAAAGTAGGTGTGGGGAATCCCACAACTAATTTCACATAATTAACTCAAACACATAAAGACTCAATTTCCACAAAAGAAATTCTCATTCAACATCCACATTAATTAAAATAAAATAAGCAATCAAATAAAAATAATAATTAAAAAAGTCACAATTTTTCGGGGTGCTACATAAAGTTACCAACTCTATCATCAAGGTCAGTTGCATCACAATGGTTGCTAAAACAGAAATGATTGAAGTCACTAATACTAAGTTCCAATTCTGCATGTTCTCATTTAAGTCCTTTGATACAATATCAAAACTTGACGTAGTGTTTATATAATTTAGAATATGATGTAACCTAAATTTTAAACCATAAAATATGCATAATGTATTTAGCTGCAACACAAACTACTAGATATCAGCAAAATAGGAATACATGTTTTGCAAGCTTTCTAGAATGACAGTTTTCAGGACACAGCCTTATAGTTATCAGTCTAAACTAAGAACAAACTTATAGATATTCATCCCAAACTGTGCACACAATTATTATTTAGTGAAGTTACCACAGTAGGCAACCCTGCACGAGATTCACGACAATACACACAGATGTTGTAAGAAGTGTGTTCAATGTAAATATACTTAATAGGCTGTTCCAAGAAATAGACCATTGATATAGATTATCCCTATCTGTCACGAGTACCCCGGCAAGAGGACTTCCCAGTTCCCAAGCACTCAATGTATGCGGGCGCAAGGGCTCACTCAAGGCGGTTAAGGCACTTGGTGGATAGGTAATGCTCTCAATAAAAAAAGTATACTCACTGATACACACTTCTGGTAACACACAAGCCCACCCACAAAAATGAGGAAAGCAACAGTAATTAGCTTTGAAAAAGGACAAATTAAATCCTAATGCCACGGCCAGCGGCTACTACCTCCATCAACAAACCACCCCTAAAACTACAAATCTGTAACAAGTTTTAGGGATCATAGAGACAGAGATTGATACCAGAGCGGATGCGCTTTGTTAAGCGATATCCGACGTACTTGAGGGCATTTACTGCAGGCCATCCTTACTTTGACGTCTCATCTTCTTGTCCTGTAAAAGTTTTAAATGAAAAATCCGTGTTAATTCTTTAAAAGTGAAAAATGACATATAAGATTGCTTTGTACTTAAGTTTATTGTGGTTTTATTAATTCTGCTTCTCATCAATCATAAATTTTATTGCTATGTGGGAGTTATGTTTGAGAATAAGCCCATTACTCAGCCCAAAAACTCTTTGTTAACTCTTTAGGATTTGTAGTCTGCCACTTAAAGATCAGTTTAGTGTCTGCTATATCTTTAAAATGAACTGGTGTTAAAGTCTAAACATGTCAGCAAAGTTCAACTAAATATTTACTTCTTTAAACTCCATATATTTAATCCTTCCATAATAAATCACAAATTCTATACAAATTATACGGGAAATTCAGCCCTTTATCACTCAATTTTCGATGATTTAGTCTCTAACATCTTTCACTTGGGAAGGGATGAAGGTAAACTTTCAAATATTAGAAATATTTAGAAGTGATCAAACCAGTAAAAACACCTTCCCCTTCCCATGCAATCAAAATTGAAAACTTATATGACAAAAATGAACAAAGTTGAACCTTTTTATTGTGAGGGAGAGATGATCGGCTGCCGATCTGGTAGGGATTTGAAGTAATCGTTCTGTAGCTTCGGCGTTCTCCCTTTATCTATTTTTGGCGGTCGAGGCGGCTCAATGGTGTTGCATGCATGATCATTCATGCGTAAAAGATGCATGCAACGTAGAATCGGTGGTTAGAAGTGAAGCCGTTGGAAGTCGTTGAGTTCGTTAGGAGTTAATTGCTTCAATTAACTAATGCCAGCTGGATTAAATCATGTGATATAAACATGTTACTATACTGAGGTGGAGCTGACGTGGAAATGAGGCACCAAACGCGTGAGAGCTAAGTATAAAAGAGAGTGAAGCCAGCTCAGTCTGTCGTCGTCGATATATGTGATTGTTCATGCTTAGATCGTGGATCTAGAGCGTTATCAATGTTCCTATCTTGTTCTATCTTTGAATTCTACTTGTAATCGTGAGACTTGTCCATTCAATATCATTCCTATTGTTCTACTTAGCTCGTGTTGGTCATATGCATGATTGTGTGAAGTTACGATCAAAATTGGGAGACCACGACGTAAGATCATAACAAGTGGTATCAGAACGATCGATCTCCGGACATCGGAACAGTGACTCGAGGTGAGGAAATGGAGAAGAAAATGATGGAGATTATGGAGCAGAGGATGAGCGAGCTGCATGAACAACATGAACTCAAAATTCTGGAATTAACGCAGTCGATCGCTGCGATTAATTTGCAAAATCAGAAAACGCAAGCAGCAATGGGGAATGGTGAAGGAAATTGTGAAGCGAAGACGGATTGGGGAAGATCTACTTGATATGAATTCCCTAAGTTCGATGGCGATGGTTTCGAAGGCTGGATGATGAGAGCTGAATATTTTTTTCAAGTGGCTCGAGTACCAGAGGAAGAGAAAGTAAGAGTAGCAGCGATTCACTTGGAAGGAAAGGCTCTCCAATGGCATAGAGGATTTTTGAGCCTTCATGGAGATGCTGCATATGTAGATTGGGGACATTATATCTCATACCTTGCAGCTCGATTTGGAGCACATGCCTATGAAGATCCTCTGGCAGATCTCAGGAATCTCAAACAGAAAGGTACGCTCCAATCTTATATGGATGCTTTTGATGAATTATACCCGAGAACTGGTATTAGGGAAGATCAGGCTCTTAGCTTCTTCTTGTCTGGACTTATTGATGAACTACAAATGCCAGTCCGTATGTTTAGACCTAAAGGCTTAGCTGAAGCATATTCATTGGCTAAATTGCAAGAGTTAACTGCGAAGGCCTTAGGAGTTAAGTCGAAGGGAATGATGAGTAATGTGTATACCAGTAATAATCATTACTCGAGTAGCAAACCAATGGCAGTTACAGCTACTAATCATCCAATTGGTGGTGAAAGTAATTGGAATGGGGGAAATAAGGAGACTAACCGCTTTGGAGGTGTTAGAGCTAGCACTAATCTATCACCAAATGAATTAGATGAAAAGAGAGCTAAGAAGGAGTGTTTTTGGTGTACTAAGAAATTCACTCCAAATCATCAATGCTCTAAGAGGAAATCCTATGTTATACAACTGATTGAGTTGGGGGAATTAGCAGAAAATGAGGAACATGTAGATAAGGAAGAAGAAGTAGGGGAAGATGGAAGATCAGATCTCCAGCTATCCTTACATGCTGTTTGGGGAAAGGATGGACCTCAAGTGATGAGGATTAGAGGCATCTGTCAGAAAAGAGCCTTGAAAATTCTGATTGACACTGGTAGTACTCATAATTTTTTGAGCTCCAAAATTGCTAAAAAAATTAAGTGTCAACTCACTGCAGTGAACTCTAAAGCTGTGGAAGTTGCTAATGGTCAGCTATTGCAATGTACTCAGAAGTGTAGTAGCTTAGAATGGGAAATGCAAGGAGCAAAATTTCAAGCTGAGGTCTACCTTATCAATCTGGAAACTTATGATTTGATATTAGGTGGCGCTTGGTTGTCTACCTTGGGGGAAATTACATGGAATTTCAATAAGCTGAGTATGTTGTTTGAACTCTCTGGTGTGAAGGTGAAGTTACAAGGGGAGCTATGGTCGCCTAAGGCTGACCAACTTCACTGCCTACATGTTTGTAATCAGCAAGAAATGGATGCACAAGAGAGGAAGGTGAACCAGTTGATGCCTTCAGTGGAGGGTGATATTTTCGGCTGTTATAAAGCTAGTGCAGAGGAAGTTTGGCCCACTCTCAGCTTAATTTTAGCAGAAAATGAGAGAGTTTTTGAAGAACCAAATTCATTACCACCACAAACAGAACAGGATCACAAGATTATATTTAAAGAGGGATCGGATGCAGTGAACATGCGGCCATATAAATATGCAGCAAAGCAAAAGGATGCGATTGAAGCAATGATTGCAGAGATGCTCAAATCTGGAGTGATAAGGCACAGTGAGAGTTCCTTTGCTAGTCCTATTGTCTTGGTTAAGAAAAAAGACACTACATGGCGTATATGTGTTGACTATAGAGCTTTGAATGCCATCACGGTTAAGGATAAATATCCCATACCAGTTATAGAGGAGCTTTTGGATGAACTAGGTGGAGCTACTTGGTTCTCCAAGATAGATTTGAGATCTGGCTATTGGCAAGTAAGGATGAGGCCAGAAGATATATACAAAACTGCCTTCAAAACACATTCCGGCCATTATGAATTTTTGGTGATGCCATTTGGATTAACAAATGCTCCAGCCACCTTCCAAAATTTGATGAATACTGTGTTTAGAGATCACTTGAGGAAGTTTATCTTGATTTTCTTTGATGACATTCTTATTTACAGTCGAAGTAAAGAGGACCATGAGTTGCATCTGACCATAGTGATGGCCTTAATGAAGGAGCATAGTCTCTTGGCTAAAAGATCCAAATGCACTTCGGCTGTAGAAAGGTAGAATACTTGGGCCATGTAATTTCAGAGGAAGGGGTAGCTACTGATGAAGGAAAGATTGAAGCTGTTAAAAATTGGCCTACAACCAAAAACAATTAAGCATATCAGAAGCTTTCTTGGTTTAACTAGTTATTATAGGCGGTTTGTACATAACTATGGAGTAATAGCCAGGCCCTTGATAGAAGTAACTAAGGGTGTTACCTTCAACTGGACTGAAGAAGCACAAGAGGCATTTGATAGGTTGAAGGCTGCTATGATAACTGCACCTGTTTTGGCCTTGCCTGATTTCTCTAAAGACTTCATTATTGAAACAGATGCTTCTGGGTTTGGAATAGGAGTTGTACTCATGCAAGAGAAACATCCTATAGCCTTCATCAGTAAAGCATTATCTCTAAAGCACCAGACCCTATCTGTGTATGAGAAAGAGCTGTTAGCAATTTTAATGGCAGTCAAGAAATGGCAGCATTATTTGCAATGTAGAAGGTTTATAATCTTAACTGATCATCAAAGCCTCAAATACTTGCTGGAGCAGAAGCTAACAACACCTACTCAGCAAGCTTGGATGACTAAGTTGATGCAATTTGACTATGAGATCAGGTACAAGAAGGGGAGTGAGAATACAGTAGCAGATGCTTTGTCTCGAGTACCTGATGCCATGGTATGTGCTCTGACTTCCTTTGTAATTCCTCTTGAGCTTATTGCAAAAATCAAGGAATCTTGGAGAAATGATCAACAAATTCAGTTACTTTTGAATGCAAAATAACAAGATGCTGCTTCTCATCCTAAGTTTAGCTGGACTAATGGGGAATTGAGGAGAAATGGAAAACTAGTTGGAAATGACTTGCTTTTGAAAGCTAAAATTCTATCCATATTCCATGATTCTGCCATGGCTGGACACTCTGGTGTGTTGGGCACTTATAAGAGGATTTCTGCATTGTGCTATTGGCCTAAGATGAGGAAAGATGTCAAGGAATTTGTGCGGATGTGTGTAACTTGCCAGAGATATAAACCAAGCAATACTTCACCTGCTGGGCTACTGCAACCTTTACCAATGCCGGCTGCAATCTTCACTGATATCACTATGGATTTTATAGAGGCTCTACCTAATTCACAGGGAAAAGACACTATATTTGTGGTGGTGGACAGGTTGAGTAAGTATGCTCATTTTATAGCTTTATCCCATCCTTTTACAGCTAAAAAAGTAGCAGAGGTATTCATGGATTCTGTTTTTAAACTACATGGTATGCCTGCTAAGATTGTCAGTGATAGAGGTGCTGTGTTTGTGGGAGCTTTTTGGAAAGAATTCATGACATTATTGGGTGTGGATTTGCTTTATCCCATCCTTTTACAGCTAAAAAAGTAGCAGAGGTATTCATGGATTCTGTTTTTAAACTACATGGTATGCCTGCTAAGATTGTCAGTGATAGAGGTGCTGTGTTTGTGGGAGCTTTTTGGAAAGAATTCATGACATTATTGGGTGTGGATTTGCTATACTCTACAACTTATCATCCTGAAACGGATGGACAATCTGAAGTTGTTAATAGGTGCCTACAATGCTACTTGAGATGCTCTATGGGAGAGAAACCGCACTCTTGGGTTCATTGGTTGGGGCTGGCAGAATATTGGTATAACACTACTTACCATTCCAGCATTCATATGACTCCTTTTGAAGCATTATATGGATTTCCACCCCCATTATATGTGCCATACTTACCTGGAGACTCTGATATTGAGGCTGTTGATATTGCCTTACGGGATAGAGATGAGATGATAGTTGTACTTAAAAGAAACATTCAAAAAGCTGCTGAGAGAATGAAGAAGCAGGTTGATCACCATCGTTGTGACAGAGAGTTTCAGATTGGTGATTGGGTATGGCTTAAATTACAAGATTATAGACAGAAATCCCTCAGAGGCAAACATCACAAATTTGAGGCTAAGTTCTTTGGGCCATATCAGATCGTGGACAAAATGGGAAAAGTCTCCTATAAGCTGAATCTACCTTCATCAGCCACTATACATGATGTCTTTCATGTTTCCTTATTGAAGCCAGCAGCCCCCCCTTTCGGCCCTATTACTGATCTCCCAACTATATCTCACATCAATGATGCTATACCACAAGCCATATTGGACAGGAAGATGGTGAAGAGGCACAATCAAGCATCAACCAAATGGCTTATTCACTGGAAAGATAAATCCCCTGCAGATGCCTCTTGGGAATTCGCCGACGTGATTCAGGAGCGTTTTCCTTGGTTCCTTGAGGACAAGGAACCTTGAGTGGGGGTATTGTTGCATGCATGATCATTCATGCGTAAAAGATACATGCAACGTAGAATCGGTGGTTAGAAGTGAAGCCGTTGGAAGTCGTTGAGTTCGTTAGGAGTTAATTGCTTCAATTAACTAATGCCAGCTGGATTAAATCACGTGATATAAACATGTTAGTATACTGAGGTGGAGCTAACGTGGAAATGAGGCGCCAAATGCGTGAGAGCTAAGTATAAAAGAGAGTGAAGCCAACTCAGTCCGTCGTCGTCGATATATGTGATTGTTCATGCTTAGATCGTGGATCTAGAGCGTTATCAATGTTCCTATCTTGTTCTATCTTTGAATTCTACTTGTAATCGTGAGACTTGTTCATTCAATATCATTCCTATTGTTCTACTTAGCTCGTGTTGGTCATATTGCATGATTGTGTGAAGTTACGATCAAAATTGGGAGACCACGACGTAAGATCGTAACAAATGGTAGAGGGGATCAGGGTATCGTCGCTGAGGCGGTGATTAAGGTTATGACCGCCGTCGGCGACTGGCCTCAATGGTGGAGCCGTCGCCGATTTGTTGTTCCCTGGAGCTGTTGCCGCCTTCCACCGCCTTTCTTTCTTCATTTTCGCCGGTTGAGTCGAGAGAAGTTAGATTTTCTGTCGGACAGGCGTGTTGAAAATAGATAGAATTAGGGTTTTCCGCCGTTACGGCGATTAGGGTTGTTCAAGTCGTCGGCAACTCCCCTCAAAGTGGAGATATCGCCAATTTGTTGTTTTATGGAGCCATTATCGCTGTCGATGGGGTTTCTTTTCCATTTTCGCCGGTGAAGTCGAGAGAGAGAAATTAGGGTTTTCGTCTAGCAGCGCCCGAAATGTGACCAAAATGGTATTTATATTTTCTCCCAAATAATTGAATAAATCATAATGTCTATTAATTAGTGTAAGGGCATCCGCAGTGGTCCGGATGTCCCGGCGGACATCCCTGCGGACATCACAAAAACACCTCCTGCCACGGACTTCCCACTGCGGATGCCACGTCATACGGACATCCCACTGTACAGTGACGGACATCCCCAAGAACATCCCGACGGACTTCTCATATTAAAAAAATTCACCCATTTAACAATTTACGGAATTACGCAATTTACGGAAGTAAAATTTCGACACAAATATGGAGAAAATGAGAACACTTTATTTTAAAAAAACATACTTAATTAAAAAAATACATAAAAAATTATATACATATAAAAAAATTAATGCACAAATCGGGAATTTTGCGCCGACATCCGTGGGAGTCAACGCAATGGCGGAAGTCCCGACAGACGTCAGTAAAAAGGCGCGGACATGCGGTGTCCGTATCGGACGTCCGTATCCGTTGAACAATTGCACAATGGCGGACGTCGCGCACGCCGGTCTGACATCCGCGCGGAAGTCCGCCATTGTGGATCCTCTAATAATGTTTTTTTTTTCGTTTTTTTAAGTTTAGGAACTTTCATAAAAAAAAACGTTTTTGGTCTTTTATTAATATATTCAAAAGTTGAGATGAGAGATTGGGCTTGTACAATTTTTTATCTCTTTGTCTATTTGGGCTGTTTCATATTAATATATTTGGGCACCTCATTTTATTGTGTCTGGGGTTTTCTCAATATTAGAATTTGGTTGTTTCAAATACCTACGAAAGAAAATTGTCCAGTTTTCCATATTTATGTGGCTCATTATTAAGATAAACTTTTTCTCAGTTATAATTAAAAAATAAAATGTAATTTTTTCAAATATAATTCTTCTTTATATAGTAGTTTCGTAAATGTTAATTTCTATCTAAATTTTGAAAATTTGTAAAGAATTTTTTATTTGAAATTTATTATTTTTCTAAGTTTTATTTTTCATTTATAAAATATCTGTATTTTGTGATCAAAACTGTTGAACTATTTATTTATTCAAATTATATGCTTTGATCCTCAGTCTCCTCCTTTATTTGTATATCTTATTCTACTCATACTCTTTATTATTCAGTTGCACATTTTCTATTTATCATTTGTTTTATTTGATTTTACTCCAAGCATTACCGTAATTAAAATTGTATAAAATTGTTCGTCGAATATGAAATGTTTTAATTAGAGTGACTTGGGAGAAGCACAGTTCTCTTTTTATTATTTTTATAATGTTTTTAATTGTTTATAAGGTTATGAATACTTATTTTAACTAACACATATTTTTAACTATAAACATCATTATATTATTTTTATCCTTTTTTATTTTAATCTACTTACCTTATAATTTATTTTTATTATTTGAAAATCTTATTTCCCTATGCACGGGTGATAACACTAGTCGACAATTAAGTCAGAGTTAGAGTTAGTATTCCCTCCATTCCATAGTAGTGGGGACATTTCTTTTCGGCACGGAGATTAAGAAATTAGAGAGATGAAGAGAGAATAAAGTGAGAGAGAGTAAAGTAAGTGAAAAGAAATGTGTTAACTTTTACTAAAAAGGGAAATGACTCCACTACTATGGAATGTACAAAAATGGCAAAATGACTCCACTACTATGGAACGGAGGGAGTAGGATATACAAAATTTATGGTTCACAAATATTCTAATAATTTTCTCAGAAAAAAAGTCAGCTCTTATTGTCATCATTTCAAACCAATCCCACCAGTCTATTTTGTCTGTCACGCAACACCTCCAACTTGTATTAAAAATACTTTACCCTTTACTTCCTGTTCAACAAGAATGGTCTTTTTCCTCTTGTATCTTTGATGGGAAATCACTTGATTTTGTGTGAGTAATGTTTTGCACTTTGTGTTAACTATTGCTTTAATTAGTGTTTGTGGGTTCTCATTCTTGAATTTGTACTTTGCAGTATGAAACCATTGCGGAAAAAGGAGCAAACTTTATTGAGTTCATTGAAAATCTTTGCTTGCTTGCTTCAATTGTAAGTCACAAAGGATTCAGCTTTCTCAAATAGAAGAGCTTTGGTGTGTGGGTTTTTGAATAAAGAAAGGATTTTTCTTTATTTATGTCTACGAATTTGCGAGCTTAGGGATCTAAACCCCATGAGAAACCTTGCTTCAACGACAAGTTGGTGCGTTGCTTCCTACTCCTCTTCTCTCACTCTCTGTGATTTTTGAGGTGATTTTGGGAATTGGGTTTGGGTTTTCTTTGAAATTAATTTCACCACATGCTAGGTTTGAAATAATGTTTGTGAATGAAGCTAGGATTTAGGTTTAGGTGTTGTTTTTGGAGTGGGACTGAAATTGAAGTTAGTGGGTGCTCATTTTTTCTTGGTTGGTAGTGGTAGTTTCTAATTTGAGTTTTGTATCAATATCTGAAATAGGGTTTTTGTCATTCTATTTCCAGGGATTGGAAATCCATGTGGGAAGCCATAAAAATGTGGTCTTGATTAGCTACAACTAGTGTGTTTGGATTGTGCTTGGTGATGATTTGTGCTGGTGGTCTTGTTTGATCATGATGGTGATCAGTGATTTCCTGAATTTGGCATTCTTGGCTGGTTTCCTCTGTTTATCCCTGAGCATTGCAGCTCCTGCACACGGCTGTGATCCGAATGATTTCTCGGCCTTGAAGGAGTTTGCAGGCCAGCTGATCAATGGATCTGTTAAATCTTCTTGGTCTGATGATCAAAACTGTTGCAAATGGGAAGGTGTTGTGTGTGAAGTAGGTGTGAGTATGACCGGGGTGAATAGAGTGGTCGCGTTGCAGTTATCTGGTAAAGGTTTGAAGGGAAAAATATCAGAGTCTCTGGGAAGATTGGATCAACTCGAAGTCCTCGATCTCTCTCTCAATTCTCTTGAAGATGGGCTGCCCTTGGAGCTTTCCAACTTGAAGTTGCTTCGAGTTCTTGATCTCAGCCACAACATGCTGGTTGGGGCGCCATTTGTGGAAATCGCTGGATTGAAATCGATCCAATCACTCAACCTGTCCAGCAATTTGCTCTCCGGGAACTTCACTGACATTGGAGTGCTCCCTAATCTTGTTGCTCTTAACATGAGTAGCAATTCACTCACCGGGAAAGTCAGCTCCGAAGTCTGTAGCTTTTCCAAGAGTCTTCGAGTAATGGACTTATCGTCCAATCATCTGACTGGGGGGCTTGAAGGCCTGACTAACTGCAAGGCTCTCCAGCAGCTGCATATCCATTCCAATTCCCTCTCAGGTGACATCCCGGACTCATTATACTCGTTATCTCCGCTGCAGCAGCTTTCCATCTCCTCAAATAGCCTCTCTGGCCAGCTAAGCCTCGGAATCAGTAAGCTTTCCAATCTAAAAGCCTTATATCTCCATGGGAACCAGTTTTCCGGTTACCTTCCTGATGTTTTTGGGAATTTAACTGAGTTAGAACTGTTTGATGCACATTCAAATATATTCTCTGGTCCCTTGCCTTCATCTCTGTCTGTCTGCTCTAAGTTACGGTTGCTTGATCTTCGAAACAACTCCTTTCATGGCCCTATAGATCTTGATTTCTCTCAATTATCCAATCTTTGCACTCTCGAACTTGGTGGCAACCGATTCTCTGGTCCTTTGCCGGAATCACTGTCTAGTTGCCAGAACCTGAAGATTTTGAGTCTTGCCAAGAACAACTTGACTGGCCAGATCCCAGATAGTTATGCTAATCTTTCATCTCTTATGTCTCTTTCGTTGTCAAATAACAGCCTCGTAAACATATTAGGATCCTTGTCTGTGCTGAAGAATTGCAAGAACCTGTCCACCCTTATACTCACCAGAAACTTTCATGGTGAAAACATGCCTCAGAATGTCAGTGGGTTCGAGAGCATGCTGGTGTTTGCTCTAGGAAACTGTGGCCTAAACGGCCGCATTCCAAACTGGCTGTTGAATTGCAAGAAGTTGCAGGTCCTCGACTTATCTTGGAACCGTTTAGAGGGCGGCATCCCTCCTTGGATTGGGGAAATGGAGAATCTCTTCTATGTGGACTTATCGAACAATTCACTAACAGGAGAGATTCCAAAGGGTTTGACGGAGCTCAAGAGTCTCATATCGGCTAAGAGTTGCACGTCAAGCCTCAACACCTCAATGGGAATTCCACTCTTTGTGAAGAGGAATCAGAGTTCTAACGGCTTACAGTATAATCAAGCTTCAAGTTTCCCTCCATCCATATTGTTGAGTAACAATCGTATAAATGGCCCGATTTGGCCTGAAATCGGACAACTGAAGCAGCTCCATGTGTTGGATCTCAGTAGGAATGGTATAAGTGGTAACATCCCCGCCTCCATTTCTGGTATGGGGAACCTCGAGACATTGGATTTGTCATACAATGTTCTCTACGGATCAATCCCTTCATCGTTCAATCAGCTGACCTTCTTGTCCAAGTTCAGTGTTGCTTTTAATCATCTCGAAGGAGCAATTCCGACAGGGGGGCAGTTTCTCAGCTTCCCAAGCTCGAGCTTTGATGGAAACCCCGGACTTTGTGGGAAACTGATTTCTCCGTGTGGTGTCAGCACTATAGGGCTCAGGCCGCCTACGGCTCCATCCAACGATGGTCGTAGGTTCGGGAGAAGCAGTATCCTCGGATTGACGATCAGCATTGGGGTTGGCATTGCTATACTCTTGGCTATTCTTCTGCTCAGGATATCAAGAAGAGACGTTGGAGTGCCGATTGAAGACGTGGAGGAGGATATGAGTCGAGCCCCTCGACTTTCTGATGCGTTCGGGACGCCTAAGCTGGTCATCTTCAAGAATGCTTACTGCAAGGATCTCACTGTCGCGGACTTGCTGAAGTCCACGAACAATTTCAGCCAGTCGAACATCGTTGGCTGTGGAGGATTCGGCCTTGTGTACAAAGCTGACCTGCCTAACGGCTCAAGAGCTGCAATCAAGAGGCTCTCTGGGGATTGCGGACAGATGGAACGCGAATTCCAAGCTGAAGTCGAGGCTCTCTCTCGAGCTCAGCACAAGAACCTCGTATCTCTTCAAGGCTACTGTCGTTATGGAAACGACAGGCTGTTGATCTACTCCTACATGGAAAACGGGAGCCTCGACTACTGGTTGCACGAAAGAGTAGACGGGAGCTCCTCTCTACCGTGGGAAACAAGACTGAGAGTCGCTCAAGGAGCGGCTCGTGGATTGGCCTATCTACACAAGGAGCCAAATATAGTTCACCGAGACATCAAGACAAGCAACATTCTCTTGGACGAGAAGTTCGAGGCTCACTTGGCCGACTTTGGGCTGTCAAGGCTGCTCCACCCGTACGACACGCATGTGACAACGGATTTGGTCGGGACCTTAGGTTACATCCCGCCCGAGTATAGTCAGACGCTGACTGCAACTTTCAGGGGCGACGTTTACAGTTTTGGGGTCGTTATTCTAGAGCTGATAACGGGGAGACGGCCTGTTGAAGTGTGCAGAGGCAAGAACTGCCGGAATCTGGTGGGATGGATGTATCAGTTGAAATCAGAGAAGAGGGAATCGGAGCTATTCGATTCGTGTCTGAAAGAGAGAGACTGCGAAAAACAGCTGTTGGAGTTGCTTGATATAGCTTGTAAATGTATAGAGCAGGATCCTAGAAAAAGACCATCAATTGATGAAGTTGTTTCATTGCTTGAAGCAGTTGAGATAGAAAAGGTTTGAATATAGGTTTTTTATGGTTTTTTTTTTTACATCCAGACTTGTGTTTTTTGAAGGATTTGAAGTGGAAAATATGGTTTTATTGTTATGCATTTCTCTTCATCTGATTTTGGTCCCCGATTGTGTTCATATTTTAATTATTGTCAACTGAGTGCAATTTGATGGTTTAAAGGCTTTCTGTAGCACTGCCATATTCTTTATTTTTTAGGGTTGATTATATACAATTTATTGCACCTTTTTTTTTGGTTGATAACCAACTTTTAATTTTTTCCCAATATGAAAAAGGTAAATAACAACAACAGATAAAGTCGTGATATTAATTGTCAAGTTGAAAGTTCGTAGGGAAAAACAAGTTATTTAAAAGTTTCATGATATTAGGAATCAATCCCTATTAAAAATTATTGTTAACTTTTTTCTAATTCAACCTTCGTGCCAAATAAAAGCTAATATTTCATTTGTCCGCGAATAGGAGTCTCCTTTTTTCATTTTAGTTCATACGCGAATAGAAGTTTCGATTTATTTTAACTATAAATGGTAATAGGGTCTCACATTCAACTAACTCATTCACTCACATTTCATTTAAAACTGATTAGGGCTGGGTATATATATCGAAAAAACGGTATATCGATCGTATCGTACCGAAAAATATGGAAAAATATCAAATTTTCTGTACGATAACGATATGAATTTTTTTATATCTCGATATACCGTTTTATATCGAATATACGATATATATCGATATTATCGGTATACCAAAATATATCGAAAATCTATACATACTGAATTATCGATACATATCGTTTATACCGATTATAATATAATAATATAATAATATAATTTATTTTTTAAGATTAAAAGTTTAAAATCATAAATAGATATCCATTTAATTTATTTATATATATAAAAAATATTTATTGATCAATTATATTCGTGTACTATTAAAATTCCCTTTTGAATTAGTACTAATTTATCTCTTGGTCTTGAATTTATGTAGGTTAATATTTCTAGATGGTTTCAACAAAATGAAGGGTTTGGTGCTCAAGATCAAGATGTTGATCATTTTTGCTAATTATTGTAATGTATTTTGTTCGAACTTGATTTGATTATGGTATTTTTTGGTGTTTTGTTGTGTTGGATTTTGATTATGGAGATGTGAACAATGTTTATTTCATTATGTTGAAATTATATTAATTTTGATTTTATTTTTCAGTTTTGAAATTATATTTTTTTGTATAAAGGTATTCGAAATGATATAAAATTTTGGTATATCGTACGAAATTTCGATATACCGTTCAGAACGGTATATCGAAGTTCGGTACGATATATCAAAATTTCGATACGGTAACGGTATAGTTTTTTTTCCATACCGAAACTTTCGATACGATAACGATATGAAATTATTTCATATCGATATTTTCGATATGTTAACGATATAAAATTTTTTATACGATATATCGTATCGACCCGTCCCTAAACTGATATATACTCCCTCCGTCCTATTAAAACTGATATATACTCCCTCCGTCCTATTAAATATGAAATACTCCCTCCGTCCCAGTTTAAGAGTCCCATTTAGAATTTACCATATTTAGACATAAAATTTTACATCATTGTTGATGAAATTTACACTTAAATGTCCTTACTTTCATAAAAATAAAACAAAAGAAACACCTTTTACATACAAAAAGTCAAAAGGGTCCCACTTTTCACTACCTCACTTCAATTATTACACACTCCAATAGCCACTACCTCACTTCAATTATTATACACTCCAACAATTTCTTAAAACATGTTCCCTAACTGAGACGGGAGTATTTGGTTTTCAGCACGAGATTTGATATAGTGTTGTTTTGTGAGTTAATGAAGAGTGACTAAAGTAAGAAAGAATAAAAAGTAGAGAGAGTATGTTGTTTCTAATTTAAGAAACGTTTCATTTTTAATGGGACAACCCTAAAAGGAAAACGTTTCATTTCTAATAGGACATAGGGAGTATACAAGTGGGATTCATATTCCACTAACTTTTTCCACCCCTTTTCTTAATATTTATTAAAACCCTTGATACCGAAAAATGAGACTCATAATAGTGGACAGATGGAATAGCAACAAAGATAGACCTCGAGATAAGAGTGCAATTCAATATATGTGGATTGGCCTAAATAGGTTTCTAAATTTTGAGGAATAGAGTTAAAAAAAAATTAACCTCATAAATTTGGATTTGGATCCCCTGCTCTGGAGAAAAGTACTGTAGGGGATGCTCTCTCTCACACCCCACTATTTTATAAAAAATGAAATTAATATGTGCATTCCATTTTTGGAAAGTTATATCAATTTAATAATATAGGTCTCACTATCTACTAACTCTACTTTAACTACCATTCTCCCCATCTCTCTTACTTTACCAATTTTGTCTTAATTCTCGTGTCATCTCATCCGTCCATATTTTATGGGACGAAGGGAGTATATTTCATGATAAAAATAATAGCACGTACGAGACAACATCCCTTGTTGTGCTTCTCTTAACAGCAGGGAATCCAAACCCCATAAATTTTGGCCAATATCCCTATTACTAATTAGAAAAAAAATCATAAACTCAAACCCTTATGATAAAATTATATCTAAACTCAACTTTTAATCCTAACTAGTATCACGCCTGTGCACAGATTAATATATTTTTAAAACATTAATTTTCAATTTTAAATTAATTAAATAAATTAGAATCAATATTAACAATGAACAATATGAGTAACAATTTTAATTATATGAGAATCAGAAATCTATACAAATCAACATTGAAGTATAATAAATTTGAAACAAATCGCATAATATAATATTTAAACATTAAATCATGGAGTAGGAAGATAAAAATCTATCACAATAAATAATAAATACAATGGATAATTACTCATCATTTTTAAAACTTCTTTATACACTACATTAACTTTAAAATTTAAATCAATCTCATCATTATAAACTAAAACCTTCAATTCTTCACAATCCGTCACTCTTCAACAGAACTCGTAGGTAAAGCCGTCTGACTCACCTAAAACTACAATAAAATAAAGAACAAAATCAATTTGCAATGCACAAAATCAATAATCAATATGTATTAAAACGATCATCCGTAGAGCCAAGCATAAGATGTATGAGACCCATGAAAATACACAATCGAACAATTTACACCACATAATTCTGTGGAGGCTTCCCTAGCCATCCAAATCAAGAAGATAAAGCTATAGTGACTACGAACTAACATCAATCAACGTGACAAATAGAGTATAAAAGTATTTATTTACCTGGGAATGGGAGAGGGTAGGCATGCACAAACCGAACCGAACCGTCGGTCCGTCGGTTAACCGGCGGTTCGGAACCGCTGGTTCACAAACCGGAACCGGAACCGGAACCGGCAGACGGTTCGGCGGTTCATGTGGGCCGGTTCAGGTTCAAGAATTTCAGGAACCGGAACCGGCGGTTTCGCCGGTTCGAACCGGCGGTTCAAATTAAATTTAAAAAATATATTTATTATTTATAAAAATTATTTTTTATATTTAAAAATCAATCAATTTTCACAAATAAATAAATAAATATAAAAACTTCATAATAACCCATATTTATTTGTTGGGCCTCTGAATTCTAAAAACCAATCTTAGTTATTTCTATTTTATAGAAACATCCTTGAATATTTAGTATTTCACTTTCAATGTGAGACAAATATGTTGAAGTATTTTATGTTATAACTACATGTTTAGCTCATTCATTCATCTTTTTCCAATGTGTGATACAAAACTTTCTTTTGTCTTCTACTTTTCTTTATTTTTTTACTATATTTTATTATTCACTAATTTTATCTTTATTTTTGTCATGATTCTTTTTCTAACACAAATTTATAGATAATAATAGCATCAAATAGAATAGTTTAATTAAATTTGAATGTTGCATGTTGCTCATAATTTGTATATTTATATAATGTGGATGTGTTCAAATAATATTTGGATTTAAATGTGCTCTCTTTTAATAATTCTAAGAAATCATTTTTGGTTGTTTCACTTTTATAGAGACATCCTTAAATATTTTGTGTTTCACTTTCAATGTGGGACAAAATATGTTGAAGTATTTTCTTTTATAACTATATGTTTAGATCATTCATTCATCTTTTTTCCAATGTGGGATACAAAACTTTCTTTTATCTTCTACTTTTCTTTATTTTATACTACATTTTATTATTCACTAACATTATCTTTATTTTTGTATGATTTTTTTCAAGACAAATTTATAGTTAATAATAGTAACAACTAGAATAGTTTAGTTTGAATAGTTTAATTAAATTTGAATGTTGGATGTTGCTCATAATTTGTATATTTATAGAATGTGGACATGTTGCTAATTTTTCTCAATATATTGATTAAAATATGAAAAGAACAACAATTAATATAATTTGTATCATAATGATAAAAATAGATAACTAAAGAATGATTTGTATAGCGATATAATATAGTTTATATATTTATATATTAGTAGTAGACTAATAGTATGATTTTGTATAATAGTTTATTATTCACTAACAGGCCCGAAACTGGCGGTTTTGGCTGAAAACCAGCGGTTTTGAACCGTCCCATGAACCGCCGGTTTTTTGAACCGGAACCACCTAGAACCTAGGCGGGCCAGTTCACGTTCAATGAAATTTTGAACCGTGAACCGCGGGTTCCGAACTGGAACCGACTGTTTTTGAACCGTGTGCATGCCTAGGAGAGGGAGGTGAATATGTCTACTGGGCGAGAATATATATAGCATAAATGATTCCATGAATGTAACCAAAAGAAGCGTCAATAAGAAGCAAATCCAAAACTCAACATGTTAATTTCACCAAAATCAAATATAAATATAGTAGTAATTGTATACTATCGAATTAAAGAAAAGAATATTAATTAGAAAGAGAAATAGAAGTACCCCATAGCCAAACTTGAGGAAAACACCGAGTGGAGGAAGAAGAATAGCCACGATAATGTCGATGAAAGTTTTTGTTCCCATTTTTCGTTTTTTCTCTCTCTTTTTAATTTCCAAGAAGAAGAAAATAGAAATGTAGAAACGTTTAGAAGAGAAATTGAATAAAATTATTTTTGCTAACCTCCCACTCACTCACGTATATATGAAACATGGGAAACTAATCTCCACTGATACGAAGAAACGTGGGAAACCAACTAAGTAGGATTATATATTTATTAGAATTAATTTCGTTCTCTATATTTCATATAGATAAATAAATTAGTTAAATTCTATCGCTACAATTATGGAATTCAAATTTGTGTTAAATTTTAAATTTACAAATAAAATACTTTCGTGACTCTAGATTTTTAATTTAATAAAATCATCAAATTATCTTTGCTAACCTCCCACTTAGGGCTGGGTAAAAATACCGAAATACTTAAATACCGCTCTTACCGTATCGAAAAAATACCGAAAATACCAGATTTTCGGTATACCGCAATTTTCGGTAAGGTATCATACCTTACCAATTTATTTCGGTACGGTAACGGTATGAATTTTCATATACCGAGGTATACCGGGATATACCGAAAATACGGTATATACCGTAATTTTAGGTATATACCGAAAATATGGTATATATCATAATTTTCGGTATATACCGATATCAATATATGCCAAATTATATCAAGTAAATTCATACTTTTACCAAACAAATAAATATTTACATGTAGAAATCAAATCTTGCCTCATTTTAGTTGTCGGGTAATCATGTAAATATAAAATCAAATAAACTCAATTAGGAAAACTTGATATCGTTGAATCAATTAGTTTCAAACAAATATAAGATTTTAGTTAAATTAGTTCCAAACAAATATCGTTGAACGTTATGTGATTGCGTGAAATTTAATTGTTGCAGTTTTTTATTGAATATGTTTGAGGTTGATTAAATTTCATGTTTTCTAAGTATTTTAGAAATTTTATTTTCATTTGTGTTTGTATTTAGAATTATTTACAAAATAATGATATTTTGGTATGTCGTATTGTAGTCCGATATACAGTAAAACTCTGGTATACCGCAAAAGTACGGTATACCGAATTTAGATGTGTCATACTGAAAATAAGGTATGGCATCGATATTGAAATTTGTCATACCGAAAATAAGGTATACCGAAGTTCGGTATACCGAAAATTTTGGTAAGGTAAGGTATGATTTTTTCTCATATCGAATTTTTGGTAAGGTATACGGTATGATGGTTTCGGTAAGGTATACCGTACCTACCCACCCATTCCCACTCACTCCACTCTCACTCACTCTAGATTTTTAATTTAAAAATTTATTTTTTTAAAAACTCTCCAAAATATAGATGACACTATCAGAACTCATCATCGCCAAGGGAACCTCTCCTTGTCGCTCTCGAGAATGACCAGATGATACGAGTAAACTCGTATCGAGAGATAACTGCGAGAGATCGCGGAGAAGATGTTGGTTCGTTCGCAGGATCCTCCTGTCGAGCAGCTAACTATCGTTCAACTAGGGTTTTTGATAAACTAAATTGTAGAGAAAAGTAAAAGAATAAAAAGATAAAGATAAATGTATTTATTCAAATGGATGATTCAAAAGATAACAAAGGATCCTATTTATAATAGGAGTAACCTAACTTAATGATCAAGAAATAAATATCCTAATTATATAGAGTTCTCTCACCAATTGTTAAGAGATGATTTCTCTTAACAAGATTCCGGCATCGCGATTGCAATCATCGGAGGGATAAAAGGTAGTCGCGGGAGCTTTGCCCGTCGATCAAACCAAGAACAATACGGAATTGAAATAAAAGCGTGAAAATAAAATAGAAGGATAATAAGATTATTTAATATTTCTTGAATGATCAAAATGAATAACAATGTCCACTATTTATAATAGTAGATACCCTAACTTAAGGAACAAGAAAATAATCCTAATAAATATGAAAAGATATAGAAAATCAATAACTAAGTAATTAACTAAATAATAGATATATGGTGGTATTCCATAGATATTCTCGTATCAACTCCCCCATGGTTAAAATTCACCTTGTTCTCAAGGTGGAAACCATGAAACAATAAAGAACATCGAGGTATCACCTTCGCATGAAACACATGATTTCTTCCATTTCCATGATCTCAAGCATCGAGTCTGTAGGTTCCTCATCAACCTCAAGGAATGCAAGAATGCATTAGTCCATTTTTTCTTTCTCTCCAAACCCAATGACTCTCTATCATTATATCGGCCTTGATTCTTGAGCATTACCTCATCTTCAAGATAATCCTCCGCCATTGAGTCGACCAATTCAATTGGAATCAAAGTGTAACCAATGCAAACTGGGCTAAACTCCAAATTCTGAGGCGGGGTTTCATCTCCTTCATCAAACACCTGCATAGACTTATGCTTCATGGTCCAGATCGACTCTTCTACCTCAACTGTTTCCCTCTCTCGCCTCATCATCTTCCCATTCCTTCACAGTTAATGGCGGCCTCTTGGCGTTGAATACTTCCCGTGAGGGATCAGAGTGTAGTGCAGTCACCTCACCGGGTTGAAGAGGGAAAAGTCTATCCATTTGTTTCTGAAGAGCCCATGCCCAAAGATGGAAGGTATCCGGGAAGCCTCGAGGCCAAATCTATATATAACTAACATAACTTTCTCCATCACAGTTCCCACAAAATCACATAAAGAAAGATCCACCATGCCTTTCTCAACCCATAATTGAAGAACCAAGAAATGCTTAGAATTGCCCGATCGATTTAAATCAAACATATTTTCAGTTTCAAGAAGAAACTTCAAAGTATTATAATTCACTCTGCACCTTAACATGTGGATATCTCGAGGAACAGTATCACACCCAAGTCGATCAACAAAAGTAATCCAGGCTATTATCTGTTTTTCTTTGAACCGAGGAAAAATAATGTCACTGTAGAACCGAGCAGGAGCATACGTAGGAATATTTACTATTGTAACATCTTCTTTCAAGTATTCCAGAAAATGATGAATTACAAACATGTCGTCAACCAAATCTGCTTCCTTGACATACTCGAAGTTGGTTGGATTAGAAGTTTTTAGAATCCCGTCCTCCTCTTTAATGTCTAACAATACCTTTTCCTCCCCAATTTTATCCTCTTCCTCCCCAATTTTATCTCGATTAAGTAAACGATCACTTACAATTTCATCATAATGAATTTGCTGAGATTGCATTGATTTATGTTCATCGATATCATTGGCAAGGGACTCTATTGAGCCATACCTGATATCATGGTTGCACGGTGGGGAGTGCAGCGTTGGTGGCTGCTGCAGAGAACATGATATTGGCGCCGTGTACGGGACGCTGAACGTAGGGACTGGAGGAGGTTGCGTGGCAGCGTGTGGATCCCTCAGGCAACGTTTGTTGCCATCCATCCGAGACTCCAAATTTCTGACAATTGCAGTTAGGCGCTCAAACTGTGAAACCAAGGCTGTCAACGGTAGATCCAGTTCTGAATCCGGTGTCACCGGATCTTGTGGCATGCCAAGAGGCTCCGTACCCGGATATGGCGGTGGCTCCGGCTAATCGAATCCCGCACAAGGCGGCTGCGCAAGCAACTGGTCAACAACCCGTTGCTGGTACGCTTCTAGTCGGTAGTAAGGATTCAGGGTCTGCTCGTCAATATTAGGATTCAAATGCTGAGGTTGTTGATACCATCCGGAATAACCGGCGATGAAGGCGCCGTGAGCAAACTAATTCTGGACTAGTGGGGGTTAGTACTCAAATTGGCGGCTGTGATACTCTGATGTTTGATAGGGCGTCGGTAAGTCTCAGTAGGTAGATGGCCAGCCGGTTGGGGATTCTTGAACATATGATCTGTACTCTTGCTGCAAGTGATACCAAGGTGGGTCCCAACAGGAAGGGGATCGTGGCTGCGACGGTTGTGTGTGGTGGTCGAATTGATGGCCCTGGTGGTAGGGATCGGGTTGTAATTGATCCGCCGCGCTAAACGACGGCACATCGTATTGCAATCCTTGGTCGAGCGATTGCAACTCCCATAATTGCCGTTGCTGGTACATGTTGACGGATAGAGGCGTGGCAGTGGTAGAGACGGTGGTAATGCGGAGGATGAGAACCGATGAAATCACCAGATGATACGAGTAAACTCGTATCGAGGGATAATTGTGAGAAATCGCGGAGAAGATGTTGGTTCGTTTGCGAGATCCTCCCGTCGAGTAGCCAACTATCGTTCAACTAGGGTTTTTGATAAAGTAAATTGCAAAGAAAAGTAAAAGACGATAAAAAGATAAAGATAAATGTATTTCTTCAAATGAATGATTCAAAAGATAACAAATGCTCCTATTTATAATAGGAGTAACCTAACTTAATGATCAAGAAATAAATATCTTAATTATATAGAAAAGATATAGAAAATCACTCATTAACTAAATAATAGAGATATGATGGTATTCCATACATATTCTCACATCACCAAACATGTAAGAGAAACGGAAACCAGTTGCTAAAAATACAAGTTTCTAAATATCTTTTATTAAACTGTCCATAAGCTTCCATTAAAACAAACAATTAGGCATGTATATTACTAATTGAATAGAAAAAGATGAACTCAATCTCTTAAAGGGATTGAATTATAACCACAACTCAAATTCTAATCTGGGTTAAAAAAACTGCAAATGAATTCAATTCCTTAAAGAGTATAGAATTTAACTCAAACAAAATAACTAAAAATTAAATCTAAAATTAGAAAACCATCTAAAGATAAACTCTCATTGTAAGTCATCATCTTCATCGCAAGAGGCCTCACACTTGCAACAACTTGGTTTTTATACATCCTGGGAAGTTCTCCACTCCACACTCCATAATTCATACTCCCTACGTTCCATAGTAGTAGAAGCGTTTCTTTTCAACACGCGATTTAAGAAAAAATGTGTTAAGTGAGTTAAGTAAATAAAGAATAAAATAGGAAATGAAAAAGGTAGAGAAATGAAGAGAGAATAAAGTAGGAGAGAGCAAGATAAATTAGAAGAGATGTATTGACTTTTACTAAAAAGGAAAATGATTCTACTACTATGAAACATACCAAAATGACAAAATGATTCCACTACTATAAAACAGAGGGAGTATATGACATATCCATATCATCTAGTGTTGCACTTGGATCAATCAAGCAAAGCAGGATAAGAATTTCAAAGGAAGACAAAGACGAAGATACCTCAACTAGGTTATGTTTAGCATGTTTTCATTTGTTATTTTTAAACTACTTGTTTAGGGTTTGAGAGTAATTCACTTGAATATAATGTTTTTCTAATTATTTATCCAACATTCAAACCTCATTTTCCTTTAATATTTCGTTGTGTTTCTATAAAACTCAAGAGATGAGTATTAATGCTTTTACATAGAGATTATTAAAATCAAGCCAACAATAAACAATGATTTTTGAAACTGAGTCTGATCATATGAGTTGTTAGGAGTTACTACTACAACTTAATAATTCAAAATTGGATCAAGTTTATAATCAACTAATCTGTTTAAGATTAAAATAATTAACTCATCCTGCTAGTATAACTTTCACCACTAAAAACTTATTTTTGAAGAAAAAAAAATTGAGATACAATTATATGAGTTGGAAATTTGAAAAATAACCATAATTTAGGATGAAAAAAAAACACTCCTAAATAGTGTTTGACGTCTTAATTGCAATATTTTGAGACTATGTATTAATCTGTATGATACATATACTAACAGAGATGTAATCCGTTGCTAACTTTCTTAAGTTGCTAACTCTGCTAATTCATCAATGCAGTGTATTGAAAATGTTAAAACGATAACATTGAAATGCAATATAAACTTAGTTAATATTTTTATACACTGTGCTGACATTGATATTTAAAAAAATGCCAACACAGTGTATTAAAATGTTAACACAAATTTGTATTGATATTTTAATGTGATCGTGTTGACATTTTTAATACACTATGTTCATAAGTTAGCAAGTTAGCAATTTAAGAAAAATTAACCTTATAATGCACCATCTGTATTAAAATATAATTATATAGGAACAACACTATTTAATTTCTAGTATATAATTTGGAACGAATAAAAAATGCATCACTATCATTTCGCAATTTTCAATAATACTACAAATGTACTCCCTATCCTGTATAAACCTTGATTTGGCAGGATGGTGAAATCAAGTGAAAATTGCAACACACATTAATTTGTGTATTTGCGAAACACAAAAAAAGGGGAAATCTTTTGTATCTTGAGGCATTTCAGTCAGGATGGATCTAGCATTAAGCTAGATGGGGCAAATGTCCCTGCTCATATTTATGTATAACAAATTATAGAGATTTTTGTATTAATCTTCCATTAATTGTCCTTCTTTAATTTTTAAAATTTCTTCATGTATATTTTTATCCCTCTTGATAAGAATTTCTAGATCCGTTCCTGATTTCAATTAATTCAAGTAACTCAAGATGATCAGCATAATGAATTTATGTATGGCCTTAATTTTCTATATTTTGAACTCGTTCACGATAATCATTAAAATTCCACTATGAGTTGACAAACCGCCACAGAATTTGATATCCAAGAATCACACAAAATGATTAATTTTTCTCCAGTATTAGAAAATAAAAAGAATCTAATTCTTGCCTCAATGCTAAGTAACTCAAAAAAGCCTATTTTCATTGGTCTGAACTCCATGAGTGACAGGAGCTTTGGCTCTCACTTTCCTTAGGTACCAAACTCCCACTCCAAGAAATGCACCTGCAACAGACACCGCCGTGACACTTCCGGCCACCACCGCCGGGCTGCTCCTCTGCCCACTCAATTCTACGTAGCAAAATACATATCAGTGTAAAGAGAGAATTGAAACCACCACTTTATAAGTCTCAAGAGCCTAATCTCCTATTATCAGTGGATTTTAGGATGAAATCCACTTCATTTATCCGTGAAATATTGTCCACTTTGTTTTTTTCCATTTTAGTAAATCGACCCCACTTTCCATTAACTTATTACACTATTATAAGACTAATATATAAATGTGGGATCCACATTCCAATACCTTTTTCTACTCACTTTTTTCACTTTTTTCACATTTCTACTCACCTTTGCAATAGGTGGTGGCATTTCCCTTGTCGCACAAGCACAAGAAATCCTGGGTTGCGACGTCGAAGCCGCAAGTTCCAGCACCCTTGGCTCCGTCCTGGCACCAGAGGCATCGTGTGGTGACCGGGATATCGAAGTCAATCCTGATCCCGTACTCGGGAACCTGGTTGTAGGTCGGCGTCACCCCCAGGCTCTTCCAGTAAACCGTGGTGTAACTTGAGCAGTGCTTCAGCATCATCCTTAATGACTCACTACCTTTCGGGTAGTACGAGCAGCACGACCCGCCCTTCAGCGCATCCGGGCAGTCCACCATATGCCTGAACCAAACAACCAGTCAAATGTCAGATTTGACTTATTGGGACTACGTCTGATCTCATTCATTGAAGCCTAATTGATACGTGAAAAAGAGACTAGTCAAACTAATTTCATGAGATTTTATTCCGAAATCAACTGATGACAGAATTAGTGGCTAACTAGATACATACTCCCTCCACTCCATCCCACCGAAGATTACTAATTTTTCTTTTCCGTTTGTCCTAATCAAGATGATCCATTACTAAAAATAAAATCATATTTATCTCTACTTTATTCTCTCTCTTTTACTTTACTCTGTCCACTTCACCCACAAAATAAAGATGCATAAATTGTCGTGCCACCAAGGATTGGGTCTAGGACTGAAGGAATAGTATTTAAATTGGTCTTTTTTTTATTCTACAATTTCAATTATCTAACATGTCATTCATATTTATTACTTTGGAACTTAATAAATGTCTCGTTTCACTAACCTGCAAAGGTAGCTAGCAGTGTCGCAGGTGGAGTCGCACTGCTCGGGGAAGCGGTCGCAGAAGAGGGGCTTCGGCTCTATGATGACGTCGTCCCGGCTGCAGTTGAAGAACAGATAGTCATTCTGCGGGGAGAGCCGCAAGCGGGTGCTCGTGTCGAGGCTGAAGGCGGTGGTGGGCCGGAAATCCTCCCCGTCGCGGCAGCTCCACATGGAGGGGTCCGCGATGAGGAGGTGTGGGTCCGAGTAGCTGATGTTGCGGACCGGGTACCGCCCAGACGGGGTCCGCAGCTCCAGCTGGCCCGAGTCAGAGCAGACGAGGACGCGGCGGTAGTTGGGGCTGCCACACCCCTCGTCCACTCCGAACGGGTAGCTGATCGGAATCTCGCCGCATGAGCTTCGGCATTTGGCTTCTAATCTGAGGAGGAAGGGAAGCAAGAACGTGATCAAGAAGATGATGTTTTTATGATTGATCATGTTAGGAGGGATTAAGCAGCTTTGGTTTACTTGAATCTTGGTTTTTATGATCATGTGATTGATGATATTCTCAAGTTAAGAATCTTGTATGCTTCAAGCTTTTGCTTTTCTCCTACTTCTTTCTTTTTTTTTTGCCTTTATTCTGCCTCTTCCTTTTTTTCTATTCATTCATTAATATTCTACTTACTTAAAATAAAATACTAATATAACATAAATATACTTTGGGTGTCCCAATATTAGTTTTTTTATTTTATTTTCTGTTATAGGATATACCGGTAGAATGATAGTAGAGTAATATTTAGAAAAGTATTCAAGTTATTTTAATCGTGTTTCAATCGGTATATGTGAAGAAGAAGAAGAATATCTCAGCCCAGCTACTAAGTATTGAGGGCCTGATACTAAGAGGCCCATTCAAATCTAACTGCATGTGAATTCAATGAATGATTTATTTAATACTACTATTTGTAGATTTTTCTGTGTTTAATTAGTTTTGGATTATATTTTTTTCATTCCAATTTTGTCCTAATTTCCAATTTCTGTGTATATTTTTTAATTAGTTGTTTATTTAATCGTTAACTATCATTCTCCTCATCTCTCTTACTTTACCAATTTTGTCATAATACCCACCATATCAATTGTTCATATTTTATGAGATGGAGGGAGTATATATTCTCTTACTTTATTCTCTCGTTTACCTCACTTTCTCCTATTTTTTCTCTCTTCTAGTACTTTAATTTCACACCTCTTAAATTATTAACTATGTAGTTTTTTAATCTCTATTTCAAAAAAAATGTTCCAACACTAATGGAATCAGAATGAGTATATAAAAATATAAATAATTAAATATCATTTGTTACTTTTATGATAAATTAATTATTGTAAAGTGTTATGTCTAATTTAAATAAATATTGGTAGTATATAAGTATAATTAAAGTGATATTTTATTGGAAAATTTTATCATAGTATATAAATTGTTGATAAAATGGTGTAGTACTAATGTGAAATTTAAATAAAATATATTGACTTGATTGAACAAGTACACAGAGGTACAGAATATAGAACTGTTATTTTGGATTTGAATTTAGTGTAAATGATGAAAATAAACTTATATCATACAATGATGGATCCCATAAGACTAAGATGTTTATATAGGTTTAAATAATGTTATAATAACTCAGACGAAACTACTCATTTTAGCAACTTTATTTGTTGCGCAAAAGGTACTCCGTATCTACTAATACTTATATAGGGAAATCATAAAGCAGACGCACCTTAGAAGTAATAAATATTTTTGTTTTTAGTTATATATTCATATCAAACTTTTTTGGTATTTTATGTTGATTAGTATTATGCAAAATTCGTATCAAATGAAAAAAACATACTTCATCTGTTTTGTTAGGCCATTAGCAATGGGGCGCCCTATGGCGCGCCATGTCATCAGTTTTATCCTCCTACCTCCCACCTGCAATGAGGCGCCCTATGGCGCGCCCAATATGTTATACTATTGTTTTGTTAATTAACTTAAATATTTTCAAATATGTAATGCAAACTAAATTAAAAAACACAACGATTAACTAAAAACCGGCGAAGTTTGCATTCATTAAACAGAAGTTACACGATTCAAGTTGGCTAATCTACGCAATTCTCAACTTTCGGCGCAGCTCATCGATCAACCCCCGGAGATATACGGCTTCGGCGGGGTCCGTACACTTCTTGAGGGCCTTGTGTGTCTGCAACAACGTCTTCGAAATCGTGAAATGAAACGTTACAAATGAAGGTGGGGTAGGGGTATTTATACAAAAAAAATCAAAAACGCGTGCCATCGTCCGCCGCCGATCCCGCAATGGGGCGCCTGATGTCGCGGACGATGGCCTATCGTCCTCCAAGCCCACAATGGCGCGGACGATGCATCGGGCTCGGACGTAGGGTGCGGACGATGGCGGGCACCCACAATGTGGGCATCGTCCTCGCCCGAGGACGATGGACGCCATCAGGCGCCCCATTGCGGGTGCCCTTGGGTTGGTACATTTTTTTCACACTCATTTTCAAAATTATATTAATAGTGTTGGTACATTTTTTTCACACTCATTTTTAAAATTATATTAATAAATAGTTAAAATAAAGAGATAATAAAATAAGAAAAACAATAAGGTAGTGAAGACTCTTCTTTTCATTATTCTCTCTTTTACTTTACCATTTCTCCACTTTAACTATTTATTACTACCTCCATCCACAAAAAATAAACAAGTTTATCATTTAGACCCGTCCACCAAAATTAGACAAATTCTAAGTATAGAAAGTTTTTAACCAATGCTAACTCTCATCATTCAATATGTGGACCCACAATCTACTAACACTGCTACCACCACATTTACTTTATCAATTATACATTATAATCCATGAAGAAAAGAAATAATTTTTATATTTTGGTGGACGGAGGTAATACATTTTTTTAAAAATGAGTGTGGAAAAGAAATATTCCCTCTTTCTCATAAAAATATGTGCAATGGGTATGGCACGAGAATTAAGATAAAATTGGTAAAGTAAGTAAGAGGGAGGAGAATGGTATGGTAAAGTAAGAGAGAAGAGGAGAATGATAGTTAAAGTAGTTTTAGGCCATCCACAACGTTGTCACTAAATCGTTCCTTAAATTACTATTCGCGGGCCCCACTGTACTTTTTTACCCCATCCCTTAACTAAGGGACGGAACCTGCAACCCTCCATCCCTTAACCGTCCCTTAAATTACTATTCATTCAATTTCATTTTTTATTTTTATTTCCAACCAAATTCAATTAAAAAAACACACTTCATTAAAAATAAAATAAAATTACAACATAAAATAAAAATATAACTTAAAATTCAAAAAAATAAAAAAAGATATAATTAAAATCCTAAAAAAATAAAAATGACATAATTTAAAATACAATTTTATAGAAAATAAAAAAACTACTCCGCCGACGAATCATCCCCCGAAGGCGGTGGAGGTGCATTGAAGCCGTGAGGAGGCTGAATACCAAATTGTGCTGCCATAAACGTAATTCTGTTAAGCCAGGCTTGGTATTGGGCGTGCGTCATGCGGGAAGTGTCCACCATTGTGGCGGTCATGTACATGGCCATAAGGGAGTTGGGGGGTCCCCCCGAGCACGAGCCCGCCAGGCTTGATTCGGCTCGACCCCTTCTCCCTCTAGCCGCCTTCACCGCATTTCTCCCTTGCGGCCGACTGCGCCCACGGGAGGACCCCCCGGCATCGTCTGCCGGGGTCTCAACCTCCTGCGAGGCAAACTCTTGTGACCCGCTGCCCGAACCGCCCTCACCAGATGAGTATTGGCCACTCGTCGTGTGCTTCGTGCACTTCAAGGTCGAGCCCTGGCTGGACCGCACACCGCTGGCCCACCTTTCCTCGTCCTTGACGACCTCCCAAACATCGACATATTTGAATTGTTTGCCGGTGTCGTCGAAGTAGACCCGCAAAGCCGACCTCAGAATATCGGCTCCAGTGGCTCCGCTTTGGTAATGAGCCGCTTCATTCTTGTGGATGGCGCAGAATCGTTTGACCTCTCTGTCGACTCGGTCAAAGAGAGCGCATAGCATCTTATATGTGCGGCGACGGGACCCCTTCGGCTTAATCTGGTGGTAGGCCTCGGTGACCTTTTCCCAAAAACACTTCTGGGGTTGTTGATTCCCGACGATGGGATCGACGAGACGCTGATCTAGGCGTTGTACACCGCCAGCGTTTCTTTGGGGCCGTACGGATGCCGGCCAAGATCCTCCTCCTCCTCTTTCTCCTCCTCCGCCTCCGCCCTGGAGCTTCCACCGTCTCGGCCTCCTCCCCCGCCTCGGCCTTGTTCCGGAGTGGGTTCAACTGAATAATCCTCCCGAATCTGGGATAATCCCTGCGAATATCGCGGGGCGGAGGGACGGGCGTATGCATCCACGTCAAAATTGGGTGGTTGGTACCCCGCCGGCGTCGACGAACCGGAACCACCCAATGTGCTGTACATGCTCCCCCAGTCGCAGAATGCGTTGAGATCCCACTCGCCGGAGCCGCCACCATCGGAGTTTCCGTCGCCGGACATTTTGTGATGAGAGATGAAAATTGGAGAGAAAATGGAGATGATTTGGCAAGAATAGATGTGTAGTTGTGTGTGAAATGAGGATGAATTAGGAGTATTTATAGAGTAATGATAAGGCTCATTTCATGCATCGGTTTAAGGGTAAAATGTATGCTAATTGATCGGTTTATCGCGCAAAACAAGTGTTAAATGTGCAGAAATGCCACTTGACCAAGGCACCAAGGCCGAACTGATCAAGCAATTACAAAAGGCGATAAAAGGTCAAGAATCGGGGGAGTTGATCAAGGGGGAGTGATCAAGCAGTTAGGCGGGGACCGCTAGCTTCTAGAAGAAGAACACGTGAGGAAATGAGCTGGATATGACGCACCATTCTGTTATCAAAGACGACGTTCTAGAAGGGGACACGTGCTAGCTTATGAGACGCAAGGACGGAGCTGAGTCAGGAATCTGTTACTCAAAAGCGTCGTCATTCTAGAAGAAAGGGCACGTAGCAATCAATGAGTCGCTCATTCTCAGCATGAGCGAATATTCCCTGTCAAGATCGCTATCCAGCTGGAGGCCGAATCGAGCTTAAAAATAGAGGGTGTGCCATCACAAAGATAGTATCCGATCTTTTACTTTCTGTCTAGTTTAGCTTAGTTTAATTCTCTAGCTTAGTCCAGTTCTCTAGAATAGCTTAGCTTAGATAAAGTAGTGCGTAGTTAAAAAGGGCAATCAAAGAAGCGCTGCAGAATATTTGTTTTCTGTTAGCGTTATCTTAAGTTTTCCGCTGAGATTCTTCTCAGTTTTTACCGCTTTCTTAGTTTCCGAAGTGTTAGTTTAGTTTAAATTTCACGTTGTACTCAGTTTAGTTTAATCAAAGTTATTTTCATTTTCATCCTCGCATATACTTTTCGATCCCGAACTTGCCGCTTTACTGTTAAAGTAGTGCAAAATCCGGAGTTTATAAATTAATTTGGTAAGGAAGAAAGAGCGAGAGCAAGACTGTAGTGATTAAGTGGCAACCACATTTGCTAACTGATCCTACCGGTTCGGTTATCATTCCATATAACTTGATCCGCTTTCTAATCGCATTTTCGTCTCTTTCCAAGCCCTTCCAAAATGGCGCCGTTGCCGGGGAAGCATGGTGTTACTTTATGTTTGTGCGTAGTGCGTAGGTGTATATAGTCTTATTTCTTTGTTTTCTCATTTTGTTTTTTTCATTGTTGATGAGAAGGTACCAACGCGGTGGACACTGGAATCATCCCTTTCTATACAGAGAGACTAACGCTCATTGGAGAGTTCAGGAAGCCGGAGTTGTCACCACTCGTTACAGAGCCGCATTAGAAGCAGCAGCAGCCGCCGAGCAAAATACACAACCTCCACCACCTGAACAAGCAGGAGCAAAGATGGCCCTCGCCGACAATGACTCTGGAATCGGTTCTCTACACGCTCACGACGACAGGGAGCCCACACATGCCGTTGCCGCCACTCTTAGGATGCGGACCATGGCGATCAAATCGGGAGTACTGGCCGTTTTGTCCCACTTGTACGGCCTTTTGAAGGAGTGTCCGTACGCTTTTCTAGAAGAATTCTGCCGATACTGTGATATTCAGCCTGTGCCGGCTGGATCCATATCCGAAGATTACAGGCTCAAAGCTATTCTCTTCGTTTTGAAGGGCGATGCGGGTGTCTGGCTGTCAAGGCTGCCAGAAGGTTCCATAAGGACATGGGCTGAGTTCCGCATGATATTTCTCGATCGCTTCTTTCCAGCATCGAAGACAAGTGCCCTGAAAAGGGAGATAACAGAGGCTAGGCAGGAGTACGACGAGCCCCTCGGCCAGTATTGGGACATATTCCAAGGTTTGCTTCAAGCATGCTCCAACCACAAGATGGAGGAGAAGGAAGTCTACTCTGTTTTCTACAGTGGACTCACTGTGGATAGCAAGAACGACCTCAACCTCACAGCTCAAGGGGACTTCTCGAAAACCGCATTTAGCCAAGCCAAAAATATCCTGGAGAGGCTTATTGAGGCCAAGAGGTCGTATGAGACATCTCGAGGGCAGTATAGGAGTGGAGCAGTGCACGCGGCAGAGGCGCGGAACGATGAAAAGTTGGAGGCTCGATTTGAGCAGCTGGAAAAAAAATTGCTAGAGGCAGTAGAGAAAGCCAGGCCACCTCCACCACCTACATCAAAAGAGCCACAGTATGTGCCGCAGCCGTCACCACCAGAAGAGCATCACTACTACTATTGCTAGTTTCCCCCTGAGGTAGAGCCGCTGGCCCAAGCAAATGTCGTTGGCCACTGGAACGCAAATGGCAACTGGATCCAGGGGAAGCAGAGAGATGCTCCATGGAGGGACCACCCCAATTTTCGATGGACTGATCGGGATCAAGGCAAACCGCTCCAGTTATTAACCCAGCAAGTACAACCCTCTGAAAGGCAACCCAACTGGCCTGCGCGGATAGAACAAACTCTTTAGGAAACAGAATACAGAACGTACCTCAAGGAAACTGGTCTAGTGGAGGACAACCCAACTGGTCAAGCAGACAACCGGAGGGAAACGAGGGGTACAGATAGCAAGGCCCTCAGTTTAGCAACCAGGGAAGGCAGCCGAATAACCAGATGGTCACGTACATCCCACCACACCTACGGGGAAATCAGCACCCTGGAAATCAACAGTACAACCAGCCACGATATCAGCAAGAACACTACGGGCAATCTGACTACCCGCAGTCCAACTATAGTGGAGGACTGCCGAATCAAAGATACAACTGATACCCCAACGAAGGCCACGGAGATATGTTGGTACTGCACCATCCAAATGATGCGATGTGGGAAATCCAGGAGGCTCAGAAAGAGCAGCGGGCGGCGTTGGAAATGCTGACGAAACAACTCTCTCAAGTTGCAGAGTCGCTGGACGAGTTGAAGGGGAATGAAGCCACTATACAACCACCTGGTCGCGAGAATATTAGTGAAGTATCCTTGAGGTCGGGAAAAGTCTACCAAAGCCCCATCCATCATGCGATATCTCCAGCAACTGGTTCCGGACAAAGCCGTGAGGGAGAGGGAGAATCTAGTAGAGTGGATCAAGTAAAAGAAAAGGGCAAGGAGAAGGTGGGAGGTGACGCCTCGGAAGAAATTCAGAAGGAAGAAACTGAAAGGGTTAAGCCTTATCCGTACCATGGAATGGTGACAAGGAAAAGGGATGCCACAATCGATGTGGCAAGTATGTTCAAGGACGTGGATGTGAAGGTACCGCTCTTGACGGCGATAAAAATTCCCCCGATCAGTAAGTTCATTAAAGACTACCTGGCAGGGAAGGTCAATGAGGAAGGGAGACTAATTACAGACGAGAACGTCTCTGCCGTAATCCAGAGAAGCGACCTCCCCTCCAAGAAAACTGATCCTGGAATGTTCACACTCCCTATTTCTATCGGAGACATCCAGTTGGAGCACACGATGTGTGATTTAGGCGCATCAATCAACGTTCTACCATACTCCATCTATCGGAAGATAGGAGCGGCCAAGCTCGTCGACACTGACATAATGATACAGTTGGACGACAGATCGTGTATTCACCCAGAGGGGATTCTGGAAGACGTGATTGTTAAGGTGAATAAATTTCTATACCCAGCTGATATTTTTGTGATCAAAATGACGGAACCCGCGACAAAGGAGTCGAGTGGAGTCCTACTAGGACGACCGTTCCTGTCAACAGCCAACACTATTATAGACGTACGAAATGGGACGATAAGCCTGGATTTCAAGGGAGAGCAGTATACGTTCAATATTGATGAAGCCATGAAAAAGCCAGTCGGCGGCGAAAACGTGTACTCCATAGATGTGTCTGAGCCCTTGGTACAGGAGTATTTGGAGGAAGAATTATTAAAGAGACAGTACACTGACTCCGCTGCAGATAAGGAGGTCGAAAAAGAAGTGGAAGAGTGGTACGATACCATGAAAGTCGGAGAGATGGATGACCAGGTCGTCGTGAAAGCAATATCGGAATTTTGCGGGCGCCCGAGGCCAGCTGGGTCAAGTAGGACAGCTCAAGTTTCTAGCTTAGCGAAACGGCTTGATCAAGGCAAGCCACTGGAACAAGAGGCAGTAGAGAACCCTCTGCCCAATGAAGAGCCAAAACCCGCAAAGGAATTGAAACCTCTTCCAGCACATCTAAAGTACGCCTACCTAGGTAAGGGTGAAACAATGCCCGTTATCATCAACAGCCACTTGACCCAGGGGCAGGAAGTTAGATTGTTGGAAGTATTAAGAAGAAATCAGAAGGCTATTGGCTGGAAGGTGGTGGGCATCAGCCCAGACTTATGTATGCATCACATACGACTGGAGGAAGGAGCCAAGCCACACCGCGACCAACAACGGAAACTCAACCCCAACATGAGGGAAGAGGTGCTGAAGGAAATTTTCAAGTTGGTTTCGATCGGGATTATCTATTCCATTCCCGACAGTAACTGGGTCAGTCCAGTACACATGGTGCCTAAGAAAGGAGGGATTCAGGTGGTAAAAACGAAAAAAATGAATTAATACCGACAAGGCCAGTTACTGGGTGGAGAATGTGCATAGATTATAGGAAGCTGAATCAAGCTACGAAGAAGGATCACTTCCCTCTTCCGTTCATTGATCAAATGTTGGAGAAATTGGCAGGAAAGCAGTATTTCAGCTTCCTAGATGGCTATAACGGTTATTTCCAGATCACTGTGAATCCAGATGACCAAGAGAAGATGACGTTCACTTGCCCCTTTGGCACTTACGCTTACAAGAGAATGCCCTTTGGCCTCTGTAATGCCCCGGGCACCTTCCAGAGATGCATGATGAGTATTTTCTCGGACCTGTTGGAAGACTGCATTGAGATCTTCATGGATGACTTTACTGTCTATGGGGACGATTTCGATCAAGGTCTGCATAACCTAAACAGGGTATTGGAAAGATGCCGCCAGAAGGACTTGGTTCTTAATTTCGAGAAATGTCATTTTATGGTTACTGAAGGGATAGTCCTGGGACATGTAGTCTCAAGCAGGGGAATCGAGGTCGACCCAGCAAAAGTAGCGGTCATCGCAAAACTCCCATACCTAACCAACCAGAAGGAGATCGAGCCTTTTTGGGGCACGTTGGGTTCTATAGAAGATTCATCAAAGATTTCGCGAAAATAGCCCAGCCTCTGACGAGACTTCTCCATAACGATGTGGAGTTTGACTTCTCAGATGTCTACAAAACCGCATTTCAATTTCTGAAGGATAGATTGATAAGCTCCCCAATAATACGTGCCCCTGACTGGAATCACCCCTTCGAGGTGATGTGCGATGCTAGTGACTATATTGTGGGGGCAGTATTAGGGCAGAAGATTGAAGGAAAAAGTTACGTCATTTTCTACGCTTTCAAAACTCTGAATCAGGCACAAAGGAGTTATGACGTGACCGAGAAGGAAATGCTATCGGTGGTTTTCGCATTCGAGAAGTTCAGACCTTACCTGCTAGGGTCTAAAGTGATAGTGTATACGGACCAAGCAGCCATCAAATACCTCTTGACAAAGAAGGAATCGAAGCCGCGATTGATCAGATGGGTACTCCTCTTACAGGAGTTTGATTGGGAAGCTGTGGATAAAAAGGGATGTGAGAACAAAGTGGCTGATCACCTAAACCGAATTTTGCAAGACGATAACGGTGAAGCCATTTCAGACGCCTTCCCTGAGGAACACCTATATCTGGTCAAGACAACGTCTTAATGTCAGTGGGTCAACCAAGTAGAAGATATTGATCAAGCTGAGTAAGGAAGCAAGGAACAACAACCACTGAAAGAGCTTGATGACATGGCCAACTACTTGGTAACAGGAGAGCTACCCGGGGGTGATGAAATTACAAGGGCACAAAAGTTGAAGCTTAAGAGCGATTCCCGGTACTTCTA
Source organism: Salvia splendens (assembly GCF_004379255.2). Lineage (NCBI taxonomy): Eukaryota > Viridiplantae > Streptophyta > Magnoliopsida > Lamiales > Lamiaceae > Salvia > Salvia splendens. The sequence goes on along the minus strand of NC_056037.1, from coordinate 17,271,356 downwards.
TTGGGACGATCCTTACCTATGGAAAATGGGGGCAGATCAAGTAATCCGACGCTGTATACCCGAATGGGAGCAGGAAGATGTAATGATCCACTGCCACGCACTAGCTTGCGGTGGCCACTTTGGACCAAAGAAGACAGCAAGGAAAGTACTTGATAGTGGGTTTTACTAGCCTTCCATGCATAAAGATGCTTACGAATTCTGCAAAAGGTACCCTCGATGCCAGCTTACTGGAGGGATATCTACAAGAGATGAGATGCCTCAGATCCCCATTATTGTCTGCGAAATATTTGATGTATGGGGAATGGACTTCATGGGACCCTTTCCCGCATCTGAAGGAAATCTATACATACTGGTAGCAGTGGACTATGTGTCCAAATGGATTGAGGCAAAGGCAACTAGCACGTGTGAGTCCAGAGAAGTGGTGAAGTTCTTGAAATCGAACATATTTACCCGATACGGGGTGCCACGGGCTATTATCTTTGACCAAGGAACTCATTTCGTCAACATAACTATCGAAGCCTTGATGCGAAAGCATGGAGTCCACCACCGCCTATCCACACCTTACCACCCACAGTCCAATGGACAGGTTGAGGTTTCGAATAGAGAAATCAAGGCAATTCTAGAAAAGACAGTCAATCCCACTAGGAAAAACTGGAGCCGCCGACTCGAGGATGCACTCTGGGCTTACAGGACAGCGTTCAAAACGCCTATCGGAATGTCCCCGTACCGATTGTTATTTGGGAAAATGTGCCATTTACCTGTAGGGGTAGAACATCAAGCCTACTGGGCAGTCAAAGAAATGAACATAAACACCGAGGCTGAAACTGCAGAAAGGAGAATGCAGCTACAAGAGCTTGAAGAGCTCCGTCTGGATGCCTATGAATCTGTCATGTGGTACAAAGAAAAGACTAAAATGTGGCACGATAAGAACCTTCGCAAGAAGGAACTCAAGGTGGGCCAGAGGGTACTGCTGTTCCAGTCCAGACTGAAATTGATGCCAGGAAAGCTCAGATCAAGGTGGATAGGTCCTTATACCATTATCGCCCTCCGAAAGAATGGAGCAATCGAACTCCAAGGAAGCAATCCAGATTCGCCTTCCTTCATGGTGAATGGTCATAGGGTAAAGCCATACAGAGAAGGAATGGAGGCATTTGTGGTGGACGACATTCCACTACTCATGCCTGACTCTCTCTCCAGTGATCAGGTAACAGGGATGATCGGGTACTCATCGGTAGTCTGCTTGATCAAGCGATAAAGTACTTATCTATTAAACTGATCAAGTGACATCCTAGGGGAACCCGGTCAAGTCCTTAGTAGTTAGTGTAAATAGTCTTTAGTATGTTAGTTTTATTTTATTAATTAATTAAAAGTCAGAAGAAAGGAAGGAAACTGATCAAGTGGAGCCAATTGATTTTTATCAAAAACTAATTCTCCACTTGGTCAGATAATTCGAATTTAATTGATGGTACATTGATTGAGTTGAGCAGGGCAGGTGATAAAAGGAAGTGCGCAGTCACTGAAAAGGTGTCAGGAAGCGCCAACCGTCACAGTGGAAGGACACCTTGGAGAGAGGGACGAAACGTATCAGAGAAGCTAAGCCAGCTGGCACTCTGAAAAGGCGCGTCTGTACGTGAAGAGCCGCAAGGATCTCAACAGTACAGAATCCCAACAGTCGCGATATTATTATAAAGGCAGATTTCGAATCTGCAGACCACTTTTACCCGAGCCATCTACGATTCATTCCTTTTACTCTCCTCAAGAATCCTCCCAAGTTCAAAACCCTTCTTCCAAAAACATCACCTCCTCCAACACGATCTACCCACATTACCAGTAAATATGTTGCTCGAACAGCTCCCAACTTCATCTTCATCTTCCAGTACTCGCGCCGATAGTGATAACCAATAGGCATCCTCTCAAGCCCAAATAGAAAACCCTAGCCCACCTACACCAACTAACACTCCACTACCCGAGGTAGACGAAGAGGCTCAACGGCGCTTGACCAAAATCCTCCGGAGTCTGCCCTTCGATATGGATCCTGCCATTGCTTATGCAACCCTGAAGGCACGACTGGGAGTTTCCTTGTCAAGGTACCGAGCCACAACCTCCACAACACCAAACCCTCAATCTTCCCAAACACAAGCCCCCCTTCGTATCCCTGAACCTACAACCTCCGTTCCCTTGGTACCATACGATGGGGACGATTCTGAAGACGGGAAAGAGGCGCAACTCGCCGCCGCCCTGGCCGAAGGAGCACCGACTGTGCAGCCGCCACATGCAGAAGGCACGGCTGCTCCCAGCACTCCGACACCACCCAGTGGCGGAGGATCCAACTCCCCTGCCCTCCGAGGGCCAACACAACCCATTGAGGTTGTAAACATTGATGACGATTATACGGAGGACCTTATGCCTCCTCTCAGAGAAATATTACAACGAAGGGGAACAGAATGGAACTTCATTCCTCAGGCAGAAGATGAATCAGTTCCAGATGAGGAAGAGGAGTTGCTGCACCGTCGGGCACGCAAAGGGGGCGTCAATAGGCTGGTGGAAGAGGTGGAGGCCAGAATGGCCAGCATGCAAAGGGCAGAAGAAAGGCAAGATGAAAGACGCCATATAGCACGGCAACTGTCGAGTACGCCAGATGAGCCAGAGAACCTAGGAGCCGCTGGGGCGATAAACCAGGAGGCTGGAGAGGCCGAGAGAAAAAAGAAGGTTGTTGAGGACAGCCGGAAGAAAAGGAAAGGGAAGGGGACTGTTCCTCCTCCCTCGAAGAAGATGCGCCCCGCCACTCGGGGCATTGTTATTGCTGATCAACCTGCCCCTTCAAGAGAAGGAGATGGGGGCAGTGACACTGAGGATATGGAACTCCGGTGGGCCCGGACATCCCGCAGGCAACAGGGAAGGTCGGCATCACCCTCCGCTGCTGAATATACCAAACAGACTGTGGTGTTGACCACGGACCTCCTCCGGCAGATGCTGGTATTTGAAAACCCCAAGTGGAATGAGGAGGTCCAACAGAGGGTGACGGACAGGAAGAAGCTAAAGGCAGGCAAGAAACTTCACCAGCCATCCCTGGAGACGATCCGGGTTGAGGAAAAATTTACGTAGCATATTACTGGGATTGGTTTTAAATGGCTGCTGGAGATCGATGATACCTTCGTGCCCGCAGATCTGGCCAAAGAGTTCTTCACATCCTTCCGGTTTACCGGAAGTACGAACTTGGAGGCCAAGAGCATTTCCTTCCGGGTGTTCGGGCGCAAACAGAAGATGACCCTGAACGAGTTCTCTGTGCGAATGGGGCTGCATACAGAAGCCCAGGTCGCTAGTGGAGAATGGTTCGGGTGCGACATCGGCCTTCCTCAGAGGAGGTCCGACTTTGATCAGCAGGCAGTCTGGCAGGCCTTATGCAATGGACGTGCCCCCGAGTTTAAAGCTTCTGAGTCCAGAGGGGACCATATTGCTGATCCGTCCCTCCGTCTTGCTCAAGCCTACCTAGCATGCAATCTCCTTGGCCACCACAACACATTGTCAATCATCACTCTGGCCGAGCTCTATTTTATGCGGTGCATGAAGCAACAAAGGAGGGTGCATCTGGGCTACTGGATTGCTTACTGGATCAGTCAGATTGCAAATCGCCCTGCCCGCCACCTCAACGTTTGCCACCTTCTCGGAGCCTACCTAACGCGAAATTGGACCCTGGAATTCCAGGAGGGTGTGGAGCTTCTCAGTCGCTGCCCAAAACCAGAACTGTTTAACACTGATTTCTTTGTAAGAATTCAGGTACTTGAAAGGCGCGCGATGGGAGACTCCGCTTTATCTCGAAGGCTCGGAAGGAAAAGCAGGCAGAGCAACAGGGGGCAAGGCAGGCAGAGCTGGAGGAGGCCAGATGCGATAAAAGGATGATGACGACGGATCGGCCGGCGAGTCTCGACAGGCAGCCAAGGCAGAGGTTGGAGCTAACAACTATACCACAGCCAGAGGAGGCTGCACGCGCTAACAATGAGTGGAGGCTCCGCATAGAGCAAATGCTGACACAGCTAGTGGCAAATTCAGACGCCTAACTGGTCGCTCAATCCAGGATTTTGCAGGCTGTTCGCCAGCTGACCCTCGCTATGCAACCACCACCTCCCTTTGAAAGCTCTCCTCCACCTCGGCGCCAAACATCCTCCAGGCCACTTTCAGCATCCCCAAGTCAGCCTCACAGGAAACCCTAAGTACAACCCCCTCCCCCCCAAATCTCAGTTCATTTTGCTTCAAACAATTTAATTTTCTTGTTGGTTTGTAAATACTTATTTCACACTTAGACCTGTTTTGGGTCTAAGTGTGAGAAGCATGCATGCTCGTTTTTGCTCTTATTGTTGTTGCCTACTTTATTGTCTTGTGTTGTTGTTTATATATTTGTTAGCATGTTTTGATCGCTGGCATTGTCTCACACTTAGCCCAGTGTCTGGTCTAAGTGTGAGAAGTTTCCCTTGTTTGTTGTGCCGATGCATGTGCCTAACCCTTTTTTTCACTGCATCCAGTCCCTCGAGGACGAGTTCATATGCAGTGGGGAGGGGGGACGGGTTAGTTACAGTAGAATCATACATGCTAAAAATTTTCAAAAATAACAAATTCCAGTTAGTAATAAAATAGGCAATATGCATGAAATTGGATAAATGAAAGACTTGATTACCTTTTGGAAGAGTTAGAAAAAGGGTTCAGTATGCTCGCATGTAAAAACTTGATTACAAAAACTTGATCAATTTGAACGACGCAAGTATGATGGAAACGCTCAATTTCTAAACCAACTGTGCAGTCTTTCTATATGTGAGTTATAAGCCAAGAATAGAACACTTTCTACTATTTTTACAAAAGATATTTTTACGAGAGGCTAACTTTTAGTATTGAGATGAAAATTGCACAAGTAGTAAGGACTAAAGGCATTAGGATTTAACCACTTGAGCCGTTTCTTTTCCTTCGTTCCACAAACCCGCCTCACTAATCAAGGTACCCCTTAGTTAACCACGTTGAGCCCATACACTTTTACCCATTCTTTGAAGCCTTAAAACCAAATTTTACGTTTTACATCACGTGAGAAAATGGGTCAATGAAATGAAATATAATAAAAGGGGATGGCGATAGAATGTTCAAAATAAAGGGTAGTCGGGTTGATCAAGTTAGACAATCGGGTTGATCATATAAAAAAATTAGGAATGAAGAAAAGGTTTGAGAAAAAGAAAGGGGCAGGAAATAGTTGTAACCTGACCCAGAAAATCAAAAGTCAAAAAAAAAATTAAGCTGAAAGTTATAAGGCTAAAGGTCGAAATTTGACCGAGAAGGAGCATCAAGAAGAGGAAGGAATAAATATCCCAAATCTGGTCCAGCGAGTTTAGTCAAATCTTTGGCTTTTTGACTCATGTGATTTTTCTTTTTAAATTTTATTTTTGAACTTAGAACCCCTAGGACCCTATCCTAATACGTTACTACCCTTGAGCCCCGTTACAACCCAAAACAAGGACCTTAAGGAACTATCTTGTGCAGTCCGATTCAAAGTATTAAATTTATGGCAACACCGAGTGAACAGTCCTAACATCTCTAGTGAGAAATGAGTGACTGAGTGAATCTAACAGTGGTTTTTAAATTGAGCAATCTTGACAAGCTGACACCTCGATCAAGCAAAAGCGAAAGAGAAGGAACACAAGCTACTGGCAAATGGATTGACCTCGACCTCGGGTATGATTGTCGGAAAATTATTCGGTCTAATGCATGCATGTGAATACGTGTTTTTATCTTAAGGTCTTGTTTCTCTTTTCATTTTTTCTTTTACTTGTGAAATAAGTAAACCATGCCTGAAATTTGTCTTATCTTTTTCTATTCTTTTTCTTTATACTTGAGGACAAGTATGTTTAAGTGTGAGTAGTTTGATAAGACTCATTTCATGCATCGGTTTAAGGGTAAAATGTATGCTACTTGATCGGTTTATCGCGCAAAATAAGTGTTAAATGTGCAGAAATGCCACTTGACCAAGGCAGCAAGGCCGAACTGATCAAGCAAGTACAAAAGGCGATAAAAGGTCAAGAATCGAAGGAGTTGATCAAGGGGGAGTGATCAAGCAGTTAGGCGGGGACCGCTGGCTTCTAGAAGAAGAACACGTGAGGAAATGAGCTGGATATGGCGCACCATTCTGTTATCAAGGGCGACGTTCTAGAAGGGGACACGTGCTAGCTTATGAGACGCAAGGACGGAGCTGAGTCAGGAATCTGTTACTCAAAAGCGTCGTCATTCTAGAAGAAATGGCACGTAGCAATCAATGAGTCGCTCATTCTCAGCATGAGCGAATATTCCCTGTCAAGATCGTTATCCAGCTGGAGTCCGAATCGAGCTTATAAATAGAGGGTGTGTCATCACAAAGCTCTTTTACTTTCCGTCTAGTTTAGCTTAGTTTAGTTCTCTATCTTAGTCCAGTTCTCTAGAATATCTTAGCTTAGATAAAGTAGTGCGTAGTTAAAAATGGCAATCAAAGAAGCGCTGCAGAATACTTGTTTTCTGTTAGCATTATCTTAATATTCCCGCTGAGATTCTTCTCAGTTTTTACCGCTTTCTTAGTTTCCGAAGTGTAAGTTTAGTTTAAATTTCACGTTGTACTCAGTTTAGTTTAATCAAAGTTATTTTCATTTTCATCCTCGCATTTACTTTTCCGCTGTTACCTGCAATTCACTTGACCCAGTAGTTAAAGTTCTGTTGATCAAGCTAGCTAGTTTAATTCTGCCTAGAGTAAAAACAGTAGTTAAAAAAACTCTCAAGTTAAAGCGTGGCAGCAGCCAACCCCCCTGTTCACTACTCACACACTCGACACACCAACTTCTATGTGGGATCGACCCCGAACTTGCCGCTTTACTGTTAAAGTAGTGCAAAATTGGGAGTTTATAAATTACTTTGGTAAGGAAGAAAGAGCGAGAGCAAGACTGCAGTGATTAAGTGGCAAAGACATTTGCTAACTGATCTTATCGGTTCGGTTATCATTCCATATAACTTGATCCGCTTTCTAATCGCATTTTCGTCTCTTTCCAAGCCCTTCCAAGTAAAAAAATAAAAAAAAATGGAAAACGACTATAAACTGTAATATTACCATTTTTAATTATTTATTATTTTTTTTGTATTTAATTCGAATTTTTTAAAAAAAATGAATTATTGTGTCAGCGTGACGATGCCCACTCGCGGGCCGGTGAGTGGGCGTCATGCATGGCGCCGGGGCGCGCCACGTCGCCTCGGCGCGTGGCGAGACGTCTCGTCAACCGTCACGGCGTGACGGAACGCGGAACGGGCTGGGGACGAGATGGGGCGCCGCAACGCGTCACGCCGCCCTCTCGTTCCTTCGTGACGGAATACGGGCCACCCGCGTGACGCGTTGCGGGTGGCCTTAGTGGATAGTGAGACCTACATTATTAAATTGATGTAACTTTCCAATAATATAATGCACATACTTTTGTGGGACGGACGAAAATGGAAAGTGCACATATTTTTATGAGACGGAGGGAGTATGTTAACACTAATGGAACTGAGGGAGTATTAACTTTTTCCATAAAAAATAGACTACTTTTCCTATTTTGGGTCGTTCACTAAACTTATAGTATCAATTATAAATATATTAAGTTTTAACAATTACTCACTCCGTCGCATAATAGATGTCACACTTTCTTTTTAGTTTGTCTCACAAAAGATGTCACATTTCCTTTGTCGGAAAAAGTTTTTTCTCACATTAGTATAAATATTCTATTTTCTCTCTCTACTTAACAAATAAAACAGGTCGTTTTAGGATAATACTAATTTACAGTAATAACTAATACTCTTAACTTTCAATTTTGTGTATTAAATTTATCAACATAAAGACATAATTATATCAATACAACATGTAAATTTAAATATCAACACAAAGACATGCGTTTATCAACACAAGAAGATTGATAAATGTATGTCTTTGTGTTGATACTTTTAACTTGCAAAATTGAAATTAGTTATTAGTTATTAATTATTACTGTAAATTAGTTATTATTTGATCACACACCTAAAACACAACATATCCTAAATTCTCTTATCATTATCCAAGTATGTCATATATTATGAGACAGATGGAGTACTACCCTACACGTCATTCTATATGTGGATTCCACAATCCATTGACACTACTTTCACCATCTTTTCTTCATCTCTCATACTTTACCAATTGTGTATTAAAACTTGTGACATTCACAACTTTGTCGTTTTTTCTTTTTTGGACAGAGGTAGTATACTACTTCAAATTATTACTCATTTTGTTTCCTTAAAATATAAATTATTTCCTTTTTAGTCTGTTTTCTAAAATAGAAACTTTCCATTTTAGGAAATGAACCCCCACAATCCACTTACACTAATTTCACCCACTTTTTCTCTTCCTCTCTTTTACTTTACCCATTTTTTCCCCTCTCTTACTTTATTAATTTTGCATTAAAACTCGTGTTATTTTTAAAATTCCTAGTATTTTTTGAAAATGGATGGAGTATCTTAAAATTTCAAATCCAAAATTAAGAATATATAAATCCCTAAATGACCTCATTTTTGTGGATTTGGATCCCTGCTCTCTCCTCTTCATAGGATGTTGTTCCTCTAATCCCATTATTTTGTTCTACCTAAGTCTCCAATAAATAGAAACATTTGAAACAATACGAGTTTTAACGCATAATTGGTAAAGTATGACAGAAGAATTGATAAAGTAAGAGAAAAGGTTGTGAAAATAGAGTTAGTAGATTATGAGATTCAAGTTCTACTATAGAATAATTCTAAAGTTTCTATTTTTAAAGGATAGGTTTAAAATAAAAATAGTTTGGCACAAGACGTAACAACACAGAACCAAATCCCATTTTTGTAGGGGAGTGGGGTGACAAGGAGGTTCATAGATACACAGCAGTCATGATGTGATACACCCCACTAACATACTGATACAAATGCTTAGACGTGGAGTGTTGAAATTTTTGAATGACATAACCATGTCACTTCATGTACACACATTACACAAGTAGATATTGCACTATTTTTTGTGCTTTAGGCAAAAGTAAATTGATCTTTCCTAATTTCAACCTAACAAGATAGCTAACACTTCACCATTTGGGCTGCAGCCTGCTGGCAGCTACACATCCATTTGTATCTCATTTAGGAAAACTTTATAAAAAAGTTAGTATTTGTATTTGTGAAATTTATTCGGTCATCGTGATTACATTTCTCGTATCATAATTGATGTATATAGTGATGATTCCGACCAAATAGAATGAAATGAAAAAAGACATAATCATGCTCTTTGTTTTGCTTATGGTTGGCCATAAATTATTCCTACATCATGAGATAAAAAGAATGCTTTCATGGTTTGATCTGAACCTCTAACTTATGAATCCAATCAATCCTTAAACTTAATTAATATGATAAAAAAAAGTATGTAATCAAATGCAAACTCATTACAAACTTCAAATTATGATCTGGATCGTTAGATTTCAAGATTTAATGTCCTCAGATAATGTCAGCACACCGTCAATCTGCTGACATTGTGTTGACGTTGTTTGTCATCTGTTGACATTAAATCTTGAAATTTAAGTGTTTAGATCATAGTTTGGAGAATGATACAATTTACATTTTATCACTACTCGATATTAAAATCTATAACTACTAACACTGCTCGACGATAAAATCTATAACTACTAACACTGCATATGAAAAAGGAAAGAAATTAAACAAAGTGCTAAAACATACAAATAAAAGTGAGGCATGAGACATTGTTCCTCCTAGCCCTAGGTACAAACACAACATAAATACTAATCCAAGAAAGTCTCCATAACATCTCCATACATCCCCCCACCTTCATTCCTATACTCCCCGGGATTGTGGGAGAGATGGTTGAGCGACGACGAGGACGACGACGTCACCATCCTCGCTGGCAACGTGAAGCTCCTCTTGAACTTGCCATCCATCTTAGAATGGCTGTCCAAGCTCAAGAAGTCGTTAGGGTTCGGATTATTATTGTTATTATCGGGCTTCGAAGCCCCCCCTCCGAGCCCGTCTGGATTGAACAGCAGCTTCGCCTCGTCGGCCCTCCCGGTAAGGGCGCTGAAGAAAGACAGCCCGTTCGGCCACTTGATGTCGTTCTCGTGCTCCGAGATCATCTCCCCGTTCGAGTGAGGGTGCAAGAACATATGGGGCTCGTCCTTGGACGGCGGCATCCCCATTCGAGCACCCGAGTTTGGGAAATTCGGCATCGAGGGGAGGGGCCTGGGCCCCCAGTTGAACAGGGGAGGAGGTGGGCGTGTCGCCATCGCCGGCTGCTTTAGAGGAGCCGTGGCCGACGAGGAAGCGCCCCGAGTCGAAGAAAACAGCTGGGATAGGTAAAATCCTGATTGATAGCCTAAAGATTCAAAAGTGTGCCTCATTCTCAGCACAAAATGAAGGTCTTCTGGTATCTGAACACCATCAATTAATCACACATCAAAAACAGTTCAAAACACCCATTTTTTTCATACTAAACAAACTTACTATCTTGCACGAACCAAGCTGGAGTAGGCCATGACCAGCTTGAATAACAGCAATAGTCTGGTAAATGAAAAAACACACAGTTATAGCATTAATTGTACACACAATAAAGGTGCTTCCTTTTTCTTGATTTAAGCCAACTAGTACTAAGATTGATGATATCTGACCTGAATGCCTGAATCAAACTGTTCAGTCCACTCTGGAGGTAGCTGCAATTAATAATCAAAAATTGAAAGCCCACTTACTTCATCATCAACAACCATAAGCATGATTAAGGTAGCAAATCAATTACTTAACCAATGCCAATTAGTAACTTAAAAGGTGATTAATTGATTGATGACATACAGCATCAAATGAACTCTGCCAGTAGTTGGAGATGTTTGGTTCACACTCTGTAGGCTCCTTGAATACCCATTTGTGACATTTATCAGAAGCAACTTTTCCCATCAACCTACAACCAAATTTTGCCCATTAGTCCCCCAAAAAAACAAAAAGGAAACAAGAAAGAAAACACACACAAAGCTACAAATGGACCTCTCTCTCTTGATCCTAATCACAACACCACCACTGGTTAGGACTTAGGATAGGAGGAAAGAGAGAGAGAGAGATGCAAAATCCAATATCCATATAGCATGCACCTACCCAGTACCCACCCTTCTCCATAATTATACAACTGAATGGACATCTTGCTGAAGGCCTTCCTGACAGGATCCTCCCCATCCATCTCGTCCAAACACTCTGCAACTCTGCCTCTGCAGAACCCATCTTCCCACATCAACATTCTGCACAAATTAGAAAGTGACAAGATACAATCATCTCCCACAACACCTCAAATCACCAATGAACCTCAAAATGAGTGCATAAAAATCAAATCTTTAACCTCTCAACTAAACTAAAATGAAGAAACAGTGAATCAATCTCAACACTCACAAGGGAGTGAATAAAAAGCAAATCTTTTACCACTTAAAGCTCAGATTTCTCACAACTAAACTAAAATGAAGAAACAGTGTATCAAATCTCATTCTCAACACTCACAAGCTACCATTGTCATCTCCAACTTTGCAGCCATTGCCACCTCTAACCCTCCTGCAAGAAAAAACAACAGACATTCGTTGAATTGAGCAACCAAAAATTGAGGGGAGAGAGAGAGAGAGAGAGAGAGAGAGAGAGAAGCATACGGGCGAGGACGAATGGTCCAGAAGACAGAGTAAGTCCAGTCTGAGTTGAGACAGACGCTTCTAAGGGCCTCATGAAGGGCCATCATCCCAACTGCTTCTTTGCTCCTGTCTCCTGCTGCTGCTCCTGAGCCCACCATCTTTTTGCTAAAATTCCCCACCCTTTAGTGTTGGATGTATAGTAAAAACGCCTCCTTTTCTTTCCAATTTATCTCTCTCTCTCTCTCTCGCCCACAGCTGCAGAATGCCTGTCAAATATCAACCACAGAGAGAGAAAGAGAAAGGGAAAGAGGTGACTGCTTCTTGCTTCATTTCATCCCTTTTTGCAATCTTTTTTTACTCCTCACCTCTCTTTTACCAAACACACGCAGCGATGGGTGAATCTGTGTGTGGATTTTAATTTTTAATTAATTAATTGAGAGTACCGGTTGCTTGGGGGGAGGGGAAAGTGGAATCAGACGCGCAGAGGGGAGTGAAAGTGCGTGCGAAATGACTGTTGAATTGCAGGAATTTTGAGGTTTTGTTATGTGTGGATTTTTTCATTTTTTACAGAGTGGGGACACCATTTTTTTTTTTAATCTTAGCAAAGCAACAACAGACAGCGGGAGAAAGGTAAGGAAGGGAAAAAAAAGTAAAAAGAGAAGGGCGTCGTGGAAATTACGATTCTGCCCCTTTCTCTGTGTTTTTTTGGATTGTTTTGTTTTGGATAAAGAGGAGTGGTAGATTTTGGCACAATGGAGCACATCGTTTTTATTTTAATAAATGTTGCATATAATAACTTAATTAAAATTTGAACCTTTCAATAAATTTTAATGACGGAAGAAAATATTTATTGCTATGTAGTAGATAAAAATACGCGTATTAGTAGTTTAGTAGTACTACTTGTATTTGTATTCACAATAAATTTAATTTAAAATGGATCTTGAATTTTCATTTTCTTTTGAATTAAACTTTTTCCCTTTTAAAAAAATTTAAAATTATTTTTATCTATAATTTAATTATGTAACTGATTACCCTTTTTTTCCTTTACACTGAATATTTATAATAATTTTTTTTTTATTTTCATAGTCGTGGTGATTTGAATCTCCATCCTATTAGTATGGTCTATTATCATTCAATGGCTCGTATCGCATCATCTCCGTTTGCATTCTCGACTAGCAGTTGATCCATTTCTATTGGAATTGGGTCTTATTACACAACTTTGTCACTTCAGCTTCTTCGTGTCGAAAGATGTCCGCTAGCGAGGAAGCTTAGTCCATTTAGAGATATTAGAAGTCGGTAATCTTTTGATAGATTAACCCTCGTGTTATTATAGTAGTACTATAATGAAATTTGTATACCGTCCTATTAGAAATGAAATATTTATTTTTTGACATAAAATTTTATGTAGGATTGTTTTGTGAATTAATGGAGAGAGAATAATGTAAGAGATATGAAAAGTAGAGATAATGTTATTTTTAATTTAAGAGATATTTTATTTTTAATGAAACAACTTAAAAACAAAAATATTTTATTAAATTTTTAATGAAAACGAAGGAATATTAACTAGTACTACTATATTTGCAACATATATAAATTAAAAAGAGGATAAAAATAGAGTAATGTTTTATTGCGCATGATTCACATAGTTGAATGTTGTTGATGATTACCTGCGTGCATTGCGGAGATATAGGTTAGGTTGCACTACTTTTGAGATTCTTCATCATTTACCATTGCAGATTAACACCCCCAAATCAAATTAAAACACTTATAAAATACCTAAATACGGCCAACAAGATTAATTAATTTGACCAATGATAGTTGTTAAGATGTTTATTGATACCTACCAAACCGGAGAGCTCAGTTCAAAAAATTTGTCTGATAAGATGGAGAGCTTATTTAGTTTATAAATTTCTCATCAGTTGTTCTCATAATCGATGTGGGAATTGAGTATGTAACATTCAATCCTTCTTTAAGGGCCAACGTCCTCGTTGGTCACGGCAGGTTCTTTGTCAGGCCACCACTCTGAGTTCTTGTTGGTCACGGCGGATTCTTTGCCCGGTCACCACTCCAAGTCGGCCCCAAATGTACTCGTTGTCACGGCAAGTTCGTTGCCCGACCACCACTCCGAGCCGTTTAGGCTCTCAATGAAAGCACCAATTGATACATATCAAACAGGAGAACTCGGTCTAAAAGATTAACATGTTAGGAGAGAGAGCCCAAGTTATAGTCAACGCCAGTTATTCTCACAACTGATATGAAAATTGAGCCCTTAACATTTATTCTCCATTCAATAAATTTCATATTTCAGTTATTATATGATAAAAAGAATCATTATTAATCCTTTTAAAGAAAATGAGAAATTACAAGACACTAATTAGCTTTATCCATGACGAGCACACGTAGGGTAATATTTTTGTAAGGTGTTAAATGATGAAGAACTCACAAAATATCTGAGTTATAATTTTAGTTAGGAAACTCAAAGTAGTTGACAATTTTGTGGTGCTATTGAGGATAAGATCGAAAGGTCGATTGCGTCTTAGATAATTTTTAAGCGATTTTTCTATTTTGTTTATTGTATTTTTGTGGGATCCTAAGAAATGTTCAAATAAAAATATTATTTTGTACTGTGAGAAGTAAGAATTATTTTTAGTCTATACTGTATATGTATGATATCTGGATGAGTGAAGTCTAAGTGTGGTGTGCATTTGTTATTTATTGTTTGTTGCTTGAATTGTCTTTATTACTGATAAATGACTTTGCTCATCAAATCTTGCATTTGAGTAGTTTTATATTTAGCTAAAAATGTAATGTTTCAAAGTCCAATTCGATTATCATACAAAAGCTTAAATAATGCATGGGTAAGTAAGAATTAATGATGTTTGATTTCACATTGTGTGCGATATACTCCCTCCGTCCGTGAGAAAATGTTTCAATTTGCTATTCTAGGACGTTCGCGATTTAAAGTTCTATTTTTTTTCAATTTAGGTAAGATGACCTATCATTCACCTAACTGATAATACTCGCAGTATATTATAAAATTAATATATAAAAATAAGGTCAACTTTCCATTAAACTATTTTTTAATTTTTTTCATAAAGTTAAAAAAATTCTTATAATTCTCTACTCGAAATGTGATTATAAAGGTGGACATAGGAGTATATAACATCATTATTTTAAGGGATTACGCCTGCCATAACACTAATTATATTACAATGAGGAATTTAACATGAGAAGCGGCTATACTAATAATTCGTATTGCCTTTTTACGATAATGATGATAAGACATTAAAGGAAAACTACCACTTTAATCAATAATGCCATTTTATGGAAAGTTCCGATCGCATGAATATCTCTTAATTAATTAGGAGATGCAGTAGTATAATTGTATAAATATAAGAGTGATGATAACTTTATATAACTATATATTCATCAAGTTCCTTAATAAAAATATTCATTTTATATGGGATAGATGGAGTATTCAACAATTGGGTTATTATCTATTGCTAACTAATTAGCAAATCTTAAATTAAGATCAAAGTAGTTAAAATTAACCAATTTCTCTCTCCTCAAAATCATTTTAAAATTTTAAAAATTCATGTAACACTCTCGATTTAAATTATTTTTTTGTAAAAGATATATCAAATTAAACGTAATTTCATAAGGATTCTAACGAGTTCTCAATTGCATATGTTCCGACGATGATCGGATGATGAAATTTTATAATTTTTATTTCAATTTTCATATATGTTGATAAACAGATTTTATATCAATAAATGCATCAAACAATTTCAATGTAATGCATGTACAATATCAATAACACCGTGTTGATATTTTCTGGTACTTATGTTGAGATTCTCATGTCACTGTGTTGATATTTGTAATACACTATGTTGATGTAAAAAATTCTGTGAAAATTATTATGTTATAACAAATTGACTATTTTACCATTTTGCTGATATTTTATCTACTATTTATTGAAATTCGTAAGATTTAATCTCATCTATTTATTTTAAGATGTAATGATGTAAAATTGGTCTTAGTTGTGGATGGGATACTATATGCATTTTAACATGATCCTCCAAAACATTATAAAAATATTTAGTACTCCGTATTATATCTTGGTAGTGGCTTGACCCCCTATTGAATTTCAAGTGTGTCCACTAGTGGCTTGAAGTTTGTATCAGCTCATGACTACTTCATCAGTATTGATTTATAAAAAAATGTTTTTAATTCTCTAACTAGTTGAAGAAGAGATTAAAAACATTTTCATTTATCATTACAAATACAAATAAATGGCATCATTAGCTCTCAATCATATCATATACCTAAAACAATGAAAAGTAGTAGTAGTGTGTCCCTTAACTAGTTTAAGGGATTAAAAGCATTTTGTTTAATAATTACAAATATAAATAAATGGCATCATTAACTCCTAACCATACATAAACCTAAAATAATGACAAAGCAGTAGTAGTAGTAGTACTTATATTAGACTAAGGTTAGAAAATGATTTTTACATATGTTGTGTTTGATTAAATTGGGGCCACAAAGTCAGTACAACTTATATCATTTGTGATTTAAATGATTAGTTACCATCGTTAAATATAGGTCAACAAAATCGAATTATGAAGTCGCAATAATAATAGGTCCAAGTAATTCTTAGTTGTACATTGAAAGATGGTCTACTTATTGTAAGAATAACAACTCAACTAACAAATTGACGGATGATATCTTTCGAAGTCGGTTGCCCTATGCTCTTAGAATACATGTTATTAATATCATTGTAATTGTAAGCAATTAATATCATTAATAGCTCTTTAATATTTGCCATTTTAAAATAAAACCATAAATCGCTCTATTGTTTGAAGTGAAGGAACCGATAAAAAAACATTGTAAATCTGATCCATTTTTTGGAACATGAACAAATTGTGGTGTATACAATATGATCATGAATAACGTGTTAGTTGGTAGATATTGAAATATAACTTGTCGGACATAATACAGATAACAACATAAGAAAGAGAAGTAATACACTGAAATAAATTGCATAAATGAAATTACAATTGGAATAAAAAAAACTTTAAAGTAAGTCAAGTTGAAAAAGATTCATTTTGTGCAAGACGAGATTCACTCAGATAGTGCTCTCGAACTACATCTCTAATGTGATAGACACCGCAGACAAAACGAGCACTCGCGAACAGTACAAGACGAGCACAATACGTCTTTTCTCGAAAGCCATAGCATTTTGGTTTTAGAATCTCGGTTTTGATAATTTAACCCTACATATAATCAATCATAAACTTGACTTATTATTTAAATTGACATTAGCCATTATAACCATTTACATTATTCGCATACTCCCCAGTCCGACAAGAATATGCACTATTTCTTTTTTTTAGTCCGCCCCATAAAAATATGCACTTTCTAATTTTGAAAACTATTTTCTCTCTGTTGAGATGAGACTCATTTCTCACTAATAATACTTTAATTACTTTTTCTTTCTACCTCTCTCATACTTTATAAATTATATATTAAAACTAGTGGCCAACCTAAAATGTATATTTTTGCGGGACTGATATAGTATCTATTAAACAATTTGAATAAAAAATCTCACATGGCGGCAATTATTAGCTTCATTCTTATACTTTAGCATGCAAATGCACAAAACCGACATGAATAGCGGCTAGGTGCTAAATGCCCTAAGGCCATCCGGAACTATGTCTCTTATCCGTCTCTTAACCGTCTCATCTCTTCACTATTCATGGACCCCACTGTACTTTTCACCTCATCTTTTAACTAAGAGACAGCACCTACATCCCTCCATCTCTTAATCATCTCATCTCTTAACTATTCATTCAGTTTCATTTTTTATTTTTATTTCCAACAAATTCAATTAATAAAAACACACTTCATTAAATAAAATAAAATTACAACTTAAAATTCTAAAAAAATAAAAAAAACACATTAATAAAATCCTAAAAAAATAAAAAAATACATAATTTAAAATCTTCCGCTCACTCTCTCTAAAGTCAAAATCTCAAAACTCAAAGAAGCAGAAGAAGATATCATCAGTTGCGACGTCTTATTCAGTGGGATCAAAGCTCGAGGCAACAAAAATTCGCAGCGATAGACTTGGGGAGGTGAAGGATTTTATTTTGAATTTGGGAGAGAGCTCCGACGAACTTTTAGTCTGTGGATTCCAACGATACTTGAAAATTCATGGTGTTTGATTTTTTTATTCGACGCATTTGGTCAAATGGATCCATGAATGGATTAAATTTGGGAGAAGAATAATGTTTTGAGATGAAGAATGTAGAGTGTTTGAGTGAGAATAGAGAGTTTTTATGGTGGATTAATTCATGGGAATGATTTGATATTTATAGAAGTGATTGGGGGCTTAAATTTTTTTTTTAAAAAAAGTAAAAAAATTCAAAAAAATGGCTATAAACGGCTAGTATATTTTTTGGGATATTTTTTAAAATTTTCGAATTTTCCCTGAATTTTAAAAAAAAAACATTTTTTTCGGATAAAAACGACGCCCACTCGCGGGCCGGCGAGTGGGCGTCACGGACGAACCGGCGCTCGCCACGTGGCGCTGGTGTCTCGCCAACTCTCCCTCCAGGACGAGACGCCCGACGAGACGAGACCGAGACGGAGGGATGCATTGTCGTCTCTTATCCGTCTCGTCTCTCCGACACGGATAAGAGACGTGTTGCGGATGCTCTAATTTAGCAAAAATGGCCTCCAATGGTGCCCCTAAGAATATTAGCAATAAGACCGAAATTTATGGCCGCTGCATGGAGTTATTGTAGGTCCAAAATTTTGCGGCAGCCGAGCAAAAACCGCCCCTTCCTCGGCGGAGGCCGGGCGTTCCGATGGTTTTTCGTGGCATTATTGCGGGCATTTTAGACGCGGAATCCATTGGTATCATGCATTTCAATTTATTTAATACATTTTCAAATCAATAAATACCCTCATTTTTCTCCTCGTTTTACCATCCCTACTTCTATTTTTTCTCTTTCCCACTCTCTACTCCAAATGAGTTACGACGAGAGCAAAAACTCTTTTTCCAATACGTCTTTGGAAGGGGGAGATGAGTTCATGGAAACTATGTCCGGAAATATCACGGGATGATCCTTTGGAAATGACAACAAGTGGTACCTAAGGAAATCCGTTATCGGGAGCCCGTGTTCCAAGAGCATGTTGTGGTCGTCGAACGGCTAGTCGTTGACTATTTTGCTGACCACAGTGGAGCGCAACAACTTTTCGTCGTTGTTTGGAATACAACATTCTCTTTTTATGAGCATTATAAATATGTTGGCGGAACCTAATGCTTACTTTCAGAGCATCCCAATTGCTCTGGCAGACCCGGACTCTCGACGCTACAAATGTGCACGACTGCATATAGGCAGTTGTCTTATGGAAGCACGTTGAATCAATTTGATGAATACCTCCACATCACCTATACAACTGAGCGCGAATACATGAAGAAAGTTTGTCATGGAGTTGTGGAGGTGTTCAACAACAATATTTGCGATGGCCCACCACGGTCGATGCCCAATCCATGATGAATTTGCACGAGAGAACTCACAGATTTCCTGGTAAGATGGAAAGCATTAATTGTATACATTGGGCTCTGAAATATTGCTCGAGCGCGTGGAGAGGCGCATTCACGAGCGGCTACAAGGGAATGCATTCGACTTTAATTTGATCACCGTAGCTGTTATTGACTAACGACTTTAGATATGGTATGCTTTCTTCGGTGTGACCAGGTATAACAATGACATCAATGTCTTGAACCAATCACCTATTTTCAATGATTTTTGTGTTGGTAGAGCCACAGGCAACGAATGCACAACCAACGGCTGACAGTATCATATGCGGCACTACATGACGGATGAAATCTACCTGGAGTGGCCTGTGTTTGTGAAGTCAATTTTTTGCCCGACTGATTAGAAGAGAGTTTTATTTTCTCAAAGGTAAGAGACTGCGCGGAAGATGTTGAACGGACATTTGGTGTGCTACAATCGTGTTGGGCAATAATGGAAGGTCCCGTGCATATGTGATACCAATCTTGTATTTCTGATATCATGTATGCATGTATCATCATGCATAATATAATAATCGAGGATAAAGGTGAACGAGCGACCAATTGGGGCGATGAGGAAGTTGGATCTAACCCGATCCCATGGGTTTCTGCGTCGACAAGCTTCAATGCACGAGGAACGCATCTACATTCAACTTTAGCGAGATTTGATCAAAGAAATTTGGACCCATGATCATATTTTTTCTTTGTACTTTTTTTCTACTTTCTAACATTAAAAAAATTAATAAGTGAATAGAAAATTAAAAATTGAACCATAGCTTTTTTATTATTGATAATGAATAAAAAAATAAAACATCTAATTACTTTATCTATTTTATTATCACACTCATTTAATGTACAAAAGTTATCTTTCTTAATCTCTATAAAAAAATGGCACTATTAACAAGGAACAAAATAAATAGTATTATGTTAAAATTATACATTTTAAAATATTTTTTATAAGATAATCTAATTTTATAAATTTAAAAAATTCTCTCCCAATAAAATTTTAATTAATAGATTAGTCAAAATTTAATATGTAGCAAATTTGAGTTTAGGTTGTGTTTAAATTTTAAGGAAAACACCCTGAAATAGAGACTTTTTCAAAGTAATCTGTCGCATAAAATAGTTCATTTTATTTTTGATAACTTCTTTTTCTTAATGGGATGTGTCACATTCTCCACTAACATAATCTAATAATAACTTTTTCTTTTTTACTCCCACTTTATTAATTATACATTAAAATTCATATCATTTCAAATATTTTAATTTTAAAAAGGAAATAGTAAAATGTCATTTTAACCCATCATCAATAATTTCTACCTTTGCTACTGTCTTTAATCCATTTATTTTCTTTGGACAACGAGTAAGGAGGAATAAAGTTAAAAAATTATAGGCATTTAACATACGTGTAAGAGAATCTTTACCAGTCAAAAGGCACAAACTGAGCTAAATGGATTATTTTATTGGAAAAAATAGTAATATGTCAGTTGGAAAGATTTGCGTGTTATCATAATTTAATTGTAAGGTCACAGTTTAGACTTCAGAGAATAAAAAAAAATCCCATTTGGGAACTCCTATATTTATATTGACAAACTTTGTTACTTGTGTTAATTTCTGTTTTAATCTTAAATAAAAGTCTGCAGACTCTGCACCATGCATTGCACTGATAAGACTGGTGTTTCTTGTTTGATATTCCTTCTGTTCTACTATAACTAGACGTGTCCCTTTTATAATTCAATCATTTTTATTAATAATTCAATAGTCGTGTCCCCATTTATAACTCAATACACTGACATTCAATTATAAAATCTATATAAAAAGTGGAGTCTACATTCCACTATATTATTTTTCTTTACAAAGTCAAGTAATTTCTTAAAATTCATGTTGAGTCAAAATAAGACTATAAGGGCCTGTTCATGTTCCCTGAAATGCCCAGATATTGGGCTAATTAATGGACTTTGGGGGTGTTCAAGGTTCTTGTTGAAGCCTACTAAAGCCCGGTGCTATTTATCGGGCCGGCACTGTTCAGTGCTGTTATCTTTTGAAACCATTTCAGAAACAGGAGATGGTAAATCATTTCCGGTCTCGAAATTCGGATCAAGTTATGAGTGTAATTGACTCCTTTGCCCCTGAAATGTTTCAAACAAACACAGGCGTGATGCCCTTCTCCCCCCTTGTACAAAAATCATATGCAACCCTAGATCTTCACTACACGGTCTCATATATCGTCGGTGCTTTGGAGGTGTCCAGCTCCGACAATTCCCCTATTAACCCCAGGTATTCGCTTGTTGATTTTCATGGCAATTTGCTTATACTAATCGGCCAGTGGATTCTTCCTGTGCGTAAAGTTGAAGCATCAGGAAAGCTAAAAAGGAGAAGGCTAGAGTTCGTAATCGTGCTCCTCATCTTGTCTCTGGTAACCTCAGGTTAGCAGCAGTTAATCAACATAAATTGTTAAATTTGGTAGATATTGCGCAATGTTTACTGTTTTTGACGGTATTGGTGGTCTTACGCTTGTCGTTCGGGCTAATACCGCCACCCACCTTATTTAGATCTCAAATTTCAGGCGTTTAAAGTCGTTTATGTAACTTTGAGTGTCAATAAAATTTGATATCACAAAAAATAGCCGATTATTTGCTCATCCATTGGTATTTAGTTAAGGCCAGTATTCGGATCTGTCAAATGAGTCTTCATGCTACCAAATCAGCGCATTTATGTTTGTTGCTCGAGGACATTATGCTCCTTTATCGTGAAGAAACCACTACATTGTTACGTCGCTACATCCGTGCCCGATGTAGACATGAGAGGCGTCAGATTGTAGAGGACGCGCGGCGACACAGCGTGCTCAACAAGATACCGGCACAGTTGAAGTACTTAGACCGGTTAATGGACGTCACAAGTTCTGCGTGTGTTTCCAATTTACGTATGGACCGTAACACGTTTGGTAGGCTGTGTCGGTTACTTTCCGAGAGGGGGGGTTGACAGTGGGTAAATGCCTTGGTGTAGAAGAGCAAGTGGCCATTTTTGTATCAGTATTGGCACACCATCAGAAGAATCGAGTTGTGGGGACTACTTTTTAGCGTGCAGGTGGGACTGTATCGTATTATGTAAATAAGGTACTTGCTGCTGTACTTAGCCTGTATCCGGTACTCCTGGTGGACCCAGCACCCGTTCCGGACAATTGCACCGACCACCGTTGGAAGTGGTTTAAGGTAATACGAGCACATGTGTGAATCGGTTTTGTATGCTATCAGATTTGGCCCTATGTTTTATTCTTATTAACTATGCTTGTGTGACCTTTGCTTTGTTGTTCTGAAGGGATGTCTCGGCGCCCTAGACGGCACCCATATTAGTGTATTCGTGCCGACCGATGACAAACCACAGTATAGATCGAGGAAAGGGCAGATAGCAAGTAATGTTCTCGGTGTGTGTGACCGTAAAATGCAGTTTGTGTATTTCCTCCCTGGCTGGGAAGGGTCTGCGGGAGACTCCCGCGTCCTCAAGGATGCTGTGTCTCATGCCGATGGGCTAAAAATACCACGAGGTAGCTTAGTCCTTACACCCTTTCGTTATATACTTTGTAATGATCTTCACATATGTTACATTTATCGGGTTCAACCTAATGTGCTCTCAGGTTGCTATTACCTTTGTGATAATGCTTATATAAATTGCAATGGTTTCCTAACACCGTTTAAGGCAATACGCTATCATCTGAAGGAGTGGGGTCCTGGCACAGACGCTCCCCAAAACCCGAAGGAATTATTCAATATGCGGCATACCAAAGCGCGGAATGTGATTGAACGCGCTTTTGGAGTTTTGAAAATGCGGTGGGGTATCCTGAGGAGCGCTTCATTTCACCCTATTAAAACGAAAATACGTCTAATCATGGCGTGTTTTCTACTCCATAATTTTATTCGGCGTGAAATGGAGGTTGATCCGGTTGAACTTGAACTAGACACACAGATGAACGTAGAGAACGCAGAGGACGCTAACGTTTGTGGGGAGTATGTTGACTGTGTTGAGCCGTCATCCGATTGGACGCAATTCAGAGATAGTCTAGCGGTGACTATGTGGAATAACAGATGAATTATTACTCTTGATGGATGAAAATGTATTGGAATTCAGTTAATCTTATTATTATGTTTTAGGTGGACATATTGTAATCCGATTGCACTGCAATTGCTACTGTTATGATGTTTTTGTCTATGATGAGTCTTTCATTAATCAGTATTGATGATGTGGATATATGTTTTCTTCTGTTTTGATTTCAGCAATATGCATAAAGAAGAAACTCCGGAATGCCTATGCGGCGGCGGGTACATGACACTTAAGCGCGCCGGCCCGTCAGCGATAAATGCAGGTCGCTACTACCTCAAGTGTCCACTCGAAGGGTATCATCCTGGATGTTTTAAGTGGTACGACGAAGTCTTTGGTGAACATTCGTCTCGCAGCTGCAATACCCAGGCTGTATTAGGTAAACGCACAGGCTATGTACGTGGAACAGACTGTATGTCCGAAGCAACTTCCACCTCCGTTATAGGTGCTCCGTACTACAACACCCTTCGCTTGTTGGAGTGGAAGAGTAATGTCCTGATTCTGTGCATTGGTTTGTTGTTGGTTATGGTAGGCTTTTTGATTGGGAAGGCTGTGTAGCACTAGAAACTTTGAAAGCTTATGCGTATGCTTCATTACCCAAAATAAAATCGGTGTGCCGCAATGTATCGGCGGGTATGCGGGTCTATAACTATGTTAGAGCATGTTAGCTTTCTTTTGTATTGCATAAGCACGACAACGTTATTTCCTATTGGAAGCATCATGATATTGACGCTACTGTCTGACTTGGATGCATTATGATATTGATTCCACAAACCACGACAAATGTATTGGTTTTTTACTAAATAATGTTAGTGATGCTGTTGCATGACTTGTAATATAGAAGAAGTGCAGTTGAGACATCACATAATAAACAAACTCTAGTAATACGATGCATTCAACCAATTGATAAAGCATGATAGCTAGATAGATGAAAATTTGCCATGATCAGTAGGGCATAGACAACACGCTTTGTCACAAACATTACAATAATACGACACTTACTACTACGGCAAATAGCTAACATAAGGACTTCCGATGAATTTAAACCCGGTCAAACAACACCTGAAATTGGACAGCAAGCGCATCAACGAGTTTGAAATGGCAGCGCACTCCTTCCGTCAGGTTGTTGTCATTCTTGAATCGATGCCACCCACGCTTCACCCTTATGCTTGTGGAGTTCTGTCTCAGTTCACATAGCCACGTCCCCTTTCAGTCTCAAGATACACGCCCGCTTGTATAGCCCCCATTGGAATATGGCGTTGCCAAAATCCATATGGGATCTCAAGGCTGCGATTGATATTTGTCGCGGTAAGCGTAAACACGAATGTTGGCAGCCCGTCGATGGTGAGTGCCCTGCTATCATCAACGTAGTCGTCATCCATCGTTGATTCAGATTCAATTTCGGATGGAACATAATCGTCGGACGTATCGATGTCCGGGGCGTAGCTACCTTCCATCGCGTCCTCTACGACACCTACAAAAATAAAATTAATTTTGTGTACTAGTCCCGCATACACCAAAGTCGCTGATTTCAGGATTGCTTACCGTCAACGTCGCCCGGCGGGGGGCAAAGCGTCCCTCTGTTAAACCGCTTGACAGTAAAAATTCCTACATCCACCAAGGTGAAGATGAGGTGATCACCGTGTACGACGCCGGTTGCACCAACAAACTGTCTCCATCCGGTCGAAAAGAAGAATCCGTCCTCAAGCTTCAGAATTCGTACCAAATGGCGTCCGCCATTCGGCCACACGAGCCTGCAATCGAACGGCATGTTTTGACCATGTATCCCTACGAAATCGTCGGGGAGTCGCTGCGTTTAAGAGGGTGACGTGAAATTGTGCGACAATTCGGCCAGAATCAGGTTGTGCAAAAAAAAAAAACCATACAAAGGCACATACCATGTCATCCTTGCATCGTTCCCGGTGGAACACCTTCATGAACGCAGGGAGGCGTTGGTATTCCTGGACGAAGTTCGGGTTGGACGAAGACCCTGCATCTGCCATTTGAGATTATGTGTGTTACAACGGTTGGTGTTATGGTGTTGAATGTGTTTACTCAAATGGAGAAGATAAGGAGATGCATTAATGAGTGGGTGGATGGAAGGTGGCAAAAATTTATGGTCTCTGCATGTGGTTGAGCACGGCACCCGAAGCTTAATGCTATTGATTTGCATGTAGTAGATGAAAATGCGCTGCAAAAATTGAATGAATTTTATTGCCATTACTGAGAGATCCTGACTTACGCTTCACACACAAGACTCAGGTTGATTAGATTGAAAGCATGTAACTTGGGGTGGTTGAAATAAGGGGGTCGCCTACGCAGGAGTTCGTAAATATAATGAGCAGTATTCAAAAATGGTGTATTGTCCGTATATTGATGCTAAATGCATATAGAATTTTGGTGTTGAGTGTTAATTAAATTATTGAAGATGTATATTAGTTTTCATATTTTATTGCATATGAATTCTCGGATTGGTTATGAAGCGCGAAAATAGATACGCCCTATTTCTGTCGGGGCACATATGACAAGGGGTTAACATATGCACTAGCAATGTTACTAACTATAGATACACTGTTTGGGGAAACTTAATGTGCATTAAATTGACTCGGACACATACATATGCATCAGCCAAATTTGTATTGTTCAGTTGACTCAACTACTTTACTCTACATTGCATATTGTTGGTTTTTGTTCCAAAAGTGTGGGGCTCGAGAGAACTTACAGAAGAATGGTGGTGAGTTGCATTTATAGAAGTGGTAGATAAAGGTCAATCATATTCAATAAATCGCCTCCTACTTATAAACATATTATTTGTTTCACCGTAGTGTGTAACTTCAGCATACATAATCAGTATTGTAAAAACAACTATGGCTATACCTCCACAAGCGGATTTATTCTATAAGGGGAAATGGTCACCGGCGTGCGACGATGCGTTGGTGGACTGCCTCATCATGCTGAAGGAGGAACGTGATGTGTCCAACACCGTCTACCCTTCGTGGTTCCTGCTTACGGCATCAGATTGGATCAAGAACAAAGTAAGTGTTGTGTTCTCTGAGCTTGAGCTAAATGATCGGATACAAATGTTGCGGAAGCGGTATTAAACGTTCAAAGCAGTCCTCCATCTCCGAGGTGCGTACTGGAACCCCCAAATGAAAACTGTCGTGGCACCCCAAGAGTCGTGGGATAATATGCTTAAGGTACGCAATCGGTTCTGCATGGTAATAGGTCGACAATGAACACTTAGCTTAACCTTTTGGTCATAACATGCAGATGAACGAGTTTGCGGGTGCTTACTTCTATGAAGAAGAACCCATTTGGGCATGCCTCGCGTGTGTGTTCGGGATCGATGATGTCAAGATCGAGAGACAGAAGGAAGTGGTCGTCATATCCGACTGCACCGAAGAGATAGGAGCAGACGAAGTCGCTGTCGCCGCGAATGTCGGCGGAGATGAAGAGGTCAACTCTCCGTTGGTGTTCCTGGACCGCAGGTGCGTCGGAAGTTGTTCGACGCTGACCCACTGCCCAATGATCGTGAGTCAAGTAGTGAACCCGGGATATGTTTCGTTGACTTAACATCGGACTGGAATCTACGAACTCGGGTAGAGAATGGTAGGATTATGTATCCACCACCCAAACCGATTCATGATGGGTCCGGGCCTTCAGGTATGAAGTCCCCCCCCCCCCCCCCCCGCAAGTTCTTGCGGCTCAAACTCCCCCATGTTGTTTAACCATAGCTGTGGCCGTCCATGACCGAGCACAACCTAATGGTCGAACGAAGTACTTCAACGACCGTCACCGGCTGGAACGGCATATATTAGGGCTAATATTTTGGTTTATTTATTCGAATGGGCAATGTGTATGTAGTAAGTAAGACCAACTTGGTAGGTTTGCTTGGAAAAATATGGTTGTACGTGATGTCAGTGTAGTGGTTGTAGTGTTTTTGTGATGTTCCATATGAAATATAACCATTGCAATGCCCCTATTGTGTTTGTATCTTTATTTAGTAGTGTATTAGTCTGTATACATTGGAATGATACAAGCTAAAATAAATAAGACTCCATTTCACAAACTTTAAATAACTTTCATAAACATAATGCAAGTATTTCAGTGCCCACATATAAGTATACAAAAGGGGATTTAGTAGCCAAAAGAGTAGATGATTGCACTACGTCAAAGTAAGGTTCCATATTACCAAAAACACACGTCCCGACGTGACTAAGTCATACGGAGGATTTGCTGTAATCACACTTCCTTATGTTCGTCCTCGATGAGGCATAGGAGATATCCTAGACGAGCATTGACCGGCATGCCAATGAAAACTTCAAGACGTTGCGGTTTGTCACCAAGAATATTGCACAATCGGTAGCGTTGGGCCAGTGTAAGGCCGTCAACGGTGCAGAGCTTATCAAAGACTTCCTGTCGTGCTTGTCCCATGTCGAACTCATATCCAATATGTTTAGAAATCATCTCAAGACGTGCATCTGTTCTCTCGTGGAGGTTGCCAAGGAACTCCATCAGATCAGAGTCGGGGGATGGTTTTTTGCTCTTTCGAGGAATAGTTTTGGTCGTCGAAGTTTGTTTCCCACTATTGTCGGAACTGTCGTCGCGCACCTCATTGTTGGTGGACACCGGTGTATACGGTTCAGTGATAAAATCTTCAAAGGAGGGGTGGTAGTCGTTCTCGTAAACCTAGCTGCCTCCAGAAACCTGTGCACGGACACTTTTCGCAGCAGCTCCTACCTCTTCAGCAGCCAGCCCGGAAGCACGATCCTTGCCAAATATAGTCTTCCACGTCTCCCACAATGGCCACGATTTGTTCCGCATATATTTTGTGTCTTTGTCTGCCTGCAATGACCACCAATTGCTAAGTATTTGTTAACAATATAAGGACCAACCACGATAATAGATATCACAATACCTGCACAATTTGTTCCCATTGCTCATCACTACAATCAAACTTGTGATCACCGTGATGGTTCCACCCTACCCCAGTTCTGCTAAGTATAGAACGGAGAAGGCCGTAGCTCTTCTTCCATGACCCGATTTTGGAGTTGATGTGCGGATTGCCTTTCAAGTCTGTGTTGGGAAACTCAGCACGGAGACTATCTTCTATTTTACTTAGGTACCCTGCTCTGAAACCGTTGTCCGATTTCCAACCTGTTGTAGTGAGCTCAAGCATTGTCGCTGCTAGTATGTCTTCCTCCTTTCGAGTCCACATTCATCTCGATCTTTCCCCCTTGCGAAACTTGTTCCGCGGCGTCCCACTCACAACTTGAATAGACCAAAACACACCATCCCAGTCAGACAATCACATAAACGCACCGTCAAAACTATATGTCGTTAACTGAAGCAGATGGGTTTACATACCGTCGCAATCGGCCCTGCTGCTAAGGCTACCACCCCATGGACGTTTTCCGGAGTTGGGGATACATACATTCGGTGTACCAGATAAGGGAGACAAACCTTAAGTAGAAGCACATATGTAATTATCAATTCACACAATAACGTAACCACAGTTACAAATCGGCAATGTTAGTACAGAACTCCAACAAATATAACACCTCTGCATCAATTTACCCACACCGTCAACCAATTGAATCGGAAAATTATGTATGAACACCACGCGTTGTGGGGCAAAACATTGGAGAGCATCGTACATACCTTGCCCGTGCGGGTGACCAGCCTGCATCTTGCTGTTTGGCTTCCTGGGTCTGACGAAGCTCGTCTCCTTACTTTCACCAAATAAGGCTTGCAAGTGTAGAGCTTACCGCCAAAGTAACTTGGGTGGCGGGCAAAGTCAAATGGAAAGGGCAGAGTAGGTAATGCATATATTGGGAACTAAAAAAAAATTGATTGCCCAAATTTAGAACCCCTATTTCCGGAAGCACCCAAGCATCTTGAACACATTGAAGTCAAGGCTTAAAAACGTGATTGCACAGTATCAAAACCGGATCAGATATAATTGAGCATATTTCATGTCGGCCAACTTGAACAGGCCCTAAATAACAAATAGGGGAATACATTTCTCAGAATATGTGCTAGCTTAAATGAGGACAAATTATTAGGAACATAGTGACTACTTAATGCTCTATTTACAGTAGACATTTGGGTATTCATATTATATGACTTTTATTATACTCCCCATTTAGTAAGTAAGTTTAGCATTCAACTATATTTATATTTTATTCGTAGTAGTCTTAAGGATGATAATCCTTTCTTGGATGGCACGTGATTTTATGCAATTTTATTTTGTACTTTCTCCGTCGCTGAAAATTTATCACTTATTTTTATTTTTGTCTGTCCCAAAAATTTGTCACCTTTCACTTTTACAATTTTTTATAGTGAATCCCATAGGACTACATGCCACTAACTTCAACCCACTTTCTATTAAATTTCTTAAAATTTGAGGAGTGTAAAGTGAAAGAAATATGTAGGAATAAAAGTGTTTTATATTTATTAATGAGTCAATTTTATTGAATACTACTTATATAAATGCAATTTTTATATTATTAACCTTTTTTATCCTGTCCAATAACATCCTAAAGTATTTTTCTCACAATTTGGTTTTATTTGCAAGTGAATGAAGTAAGTTATCACCACCGCTGTCAAGAAACTATACCCTCTTAAGGAAACTGTATTAGTTGTGTAGAGAGATTTGTAAGATTGGACTTGTCATCAAACTATTATTGTCTCATCGAGCACTTCATTCAAGATATTTCTATTGTGCAATAGAGTAAGAGATGAATATTACTCAGCTTTTTAAAATAAAAATTAATTTTTTTTAACTCTGTCTTTTATAAATAAAAATTTTCTGTTTTAAGAAATTATAGTAAGATATCTTAATACTTTTTCACTCAAATAAATTTGTGGCTCACGTTGGATTCCGGAGGATGATATATCACCCAATTTTTGCTAAATAAGATGGAACAATGTAATTTTGTCTTATCAAAAATGGAAAAATTTCACCCAACACAACTAAAAATAGCTACAACAATTGAAATAGTTCAACATAATAAGTTGTACTGTACTAGTAAGTTTTGTAAGTTTCAATACCAAACTCAATTATTGATGTTCTACTAATAAGTACTCCTAGTAGTGAAGTAGAGTTTAAAATGTGTAATCTTTATCTTAATTTAATTAATTGAAATCCTGGGGGCATTGTCTGGTGGTATAAAATATAAATATAGTACTAGCAGGATTAATATATTAGTAGGAAAAGAATATGAGATTAAGAGGTCACGTGAGCACGTGAGATGGCGCAGTGAGTCGGTTCCTCGTTTCTCATAATTAAAGAAGAAGCGCACGAATTGCGGGCCACTGTATCCCTTTCCTCTCTCTGCGGCATCTCCACTTTCCACTCCCCCACGCTCATTCACCTCACGCACTTCCACGCAATATTCTTTACAAATTTATCCTCACCTAAATTTTACTCCTTAGTTCCATACAAGTCGAGTCACTTCTTTTGGCATGGAGATTTAAAAAGAGATACTCCATTCATCCCAACCTAAGTGGACATTTCCTTTTTTTTTTTGGCAACAATCAACTCACTCTTCTCTCTTACTTTATCCTCTTATCTCTCCTACTTTATCATTTCTCTTACCTTATTCTCTATTTCTCTTTCCTACTTTATCCTCTTATCTCTCTTTCTCTTTCTTACTTTACTCTCTCTTACTTTACCATTAATAATTTAATTCACCAAACATTAGTATCTAAATTCTTGTGCCAAAATAGAAACGTCTCGCTTAGACCAGGACGGGGGAGTATTAAATATATTAAAGAGATAATAAAGTAGGGAAAATAGAAAAGTAGAGAGAATAAAGAATAAGAAGCAATAAAGTAAGTGAGGTAAAAAGTGTTACTTTTCTTTAAATAGGGAAATAACTCTATTATAATGGAACGTCCCGAAATAAAAAATGACTACTATAAAACGAAGGAAATAATGTGTTTCTGGAGTATCGTGGACGCATGAGATACTAGTATTATTTTGAATTATTGTAACATACGGAGTAGCCTTTATACTATGAAGTCGGGGAACCTCTTAACAATCCATATTACGTTTAAGGTTTTCATTAATGTATTATTACTAGACTAAATTCAATCAAAAGTGTTGCTATAAATATAAACATTATGTAACCATAATGCTAACATGTAAACTATCTTAATTTGCACGCGAACTGATTTGCAAGGGGAGATAACAGAAGATGAAGTTAGAACTCGATATCATTTAAGATTATTGGTCCCTAAAACCATGAACTTTGGTCAAATTTTGGTATTTCCCATAAACTTTAAAATTGATCTCTAAAATCACAAACTTTATATTTTTTTGTTATTTCCCATGGCAGTCCAAATAAGATATTTTCGGAGAAATTCTTGATATACGTGGGCAACCGTAAAATGTTAATGATATTTTAGATTACTTTTTAAGTTCGTGACAAATAGGATAAAATGCTACGTAGAAAATCACGTTTATTAGTAATGCCAAGTAGGATAAAACATGCACGGAAGTTGGTTGGTTATGGTGATTGACATGCTATGAGAAATAATAAACAAAAAGTAAAGATTGTGATTTTAGAGACCAATTATAAAGTTTGTGGGAAATACCAAAATTTGACCAAAATTCATGATTTTAGAGACCAATATCCCTATCATTTATCCACTGATAGGGATACAGAATGTAAATTTAATTAAGTTATACTCATGGACCATGGTCTTCTAGAGGCTAAAGATTATTTTGGGTGACTTAAAGGTTAAATAATAGTAGTATTAGTGTTTATTTAATTACTATTTCCGTTCCATGCTACTTGCACATTTATTTTTGGATCGTAAATTAAAGATAGAGTAATTAATATGTAATAAAATTAGTATTTCAAGTGTAATAAAGAAGCACTTATTAATTAACCCTAACATCTTAATTAAATACTTTAATTTTTACTTAAAATAGAATTAGTGCAAATTGTTCGAACTTATCGAAAAAGAAAAGTGCGATTAGCAAGTGACAACTATAGTTTTAGTGAAGTAATTCATACAGGAGTGGTACTCCCTGTGTGCATGAAACCATTTATTTGAATAATTGTATGTATTACAAAAACATAATCAAGTTTGGCGACACTAGATTTTCACCTTCTCCTTAAATTTACTGGTTGAACTTACACCAACACGAACAAATAAGTTCATTATTAATTTATTACATTAAAAAGATCAAATTAATGTATCCATAAGAATTCAAAATAAAGAAGGATGCATAGTCAACTTTGCTAGACTCATTTATAATGGATACTGTAAATTAGTATATATTTTTTTCTCTGTAAATTGAACAGGATCGACACGTCACCTTGACAATTAAATCAATTCTAGGAGGATGATGCCAAAAATCGAGTTATCTAATTCGGTTTTAAATCATGTTTTTTAGAATGAAATTGAATTTAGATAGATATTAAACGTATACTTTAGAGTATACATTCCTGTTGCAGCATCCTTCACATCAAATTAAATGACAACATTAAAAGGTAGATAATATAGTAGATAGTAGTATATGCTCTCCCTCTGTCCGCGAAGAAGAGTCATGTTTTTCCATTTTTGTCCATC
Organism: Salvia splendens; assembly: GCF_004379255.2. Lineage (NCBI taxonomy): Eukaryota > Viridiplantae > Streptophyta > Magnoliopsida > Lamiales > Lamiaceae > Salvia > Salvia splendens. The sequence goes on along the minus strand of NC_056037.1, from coordinate 17,238,404 downwards.
CGCGAATAGGAGTTCCGGTTCATAATTACCATAAATGGTAAAGAGGTCCCACATTCCACTAACTCGTTCCACTCACATATCATTTAGAACCAATATATATAAGTGAGACATCTATTCCACTAACTTTCTTCCACCTACTTTTCTTAACATTCTTTAAAATCCGTGCCAGAAACAAATGAGACTTCTATTCGTAGACGGAGGGAGTACTTAGTATATAATAGGGTCATAGAAATACATGTTTTTTTTAAATAAATAACATTAGCTAGTAGCCAACTGTTATTCTCGAGGTAACACTAGTTAATTCTATTTAGGTGATTATAAAGAGCTATTCAATTCGTATTATTCACAAATATTGCATGTCAAACGTAATTAATTTATGCTAAGGAATTCTAGATCATATTTTATGAATATTTACGATTTTTAAAAAATTACCTTTAAATTTTCCAAGGAACCAGAGGTGGGTGGCTTGCTCATTTTCCATGTGCCGTCGTACTCAACCTTAATATTTTAGTCTTTTCACAAAGTCGAATCCTAATTTTTATGTGGAGAAATTTTATTAGAATTTATAGAATTGATTTCGAACTATAGACTTAATCATAATAGAAGTTAGGATTTGCAAGAAAAACTTTATAATTGACACTACTAACACTTTCATGAGTTAGTCAATACCTATTCAGGTGATTATACTTTTGCAAGGAACTGAGTAAGTCACCGAGTGACAATCTGATCCATCACAAAGTTCCTCTTTCATTCCACTCAAGGTGTCCACCTTTTCTTTTTTAATTTATCACACTTAAGATGTCTACTTTCTATTTTAAAAAATAAATCTCTTTCTTCTCATTAAAATATTCAACTTATCCCTCTGTCAATTCAAGATGTCCACAATCTTGAATGACACGTGATTTTAAACGAAGTAGTTGAGTATAATGAAGTATAGTGAAAAATGTGATTTCATATTTTAACGAGGAGAGAGAAATTTATTTCCAAATATGAAAAGTAGACATCTTGAATATGACAAACAAAAAAGGAAAGATAGACATCATAATTGAGATGGAGGGAGTACATTTTTATCTCTACTTACTCCACATAATCTTAGTCTACTAAAAAATATGGACATCTTCATTAGGACGAAGATAACACCTTTTTCATTTTATTTCTAATATTGATCCTAAACCTAATTGAATTAACACGTGTCATGGATGTTGAGGGTTGGCGCGTGAGGCGGGGGGGCCCATTGGTACGTCAGTATTAAAGTCCTCACACTGTCCTCCGCATTGACCGCCCCATGGCTGGGATTTGCCACCCACACGACCGTATCTTTTGTGGGGCCCGACCTTTCTCTTAAACCTCTATTTTCTTTGCTCCTTACTCCCCCAATTCTATGTTATTAGAGACATTTCTTTATGTCACGAAGTTTAAGAATAGTGTGTTAAGGACATTCATAATGGGGTGCCCTATATTCCGCCCTATAGGGCGCCTTATGCTCCGCCACATAAACATTTCATCTTCCTACCCTTCCACCTGCAGTGAGATGCCCCATAGGATGTCCTATAATCCGCTCTAAGCATTTTATTTATTTAAATATTTAAAACACTACAAAGATGGGAAAAAACTTCATTTTATTAAAATTCAAACATTACACCACGAAATAAATAAAACTACAAATTCTCAACAACGGTTACGGTCTCAAACTTCTTTAATCATGTCGTTCATGAGCTGAGCATGGTCTTGTTAATTGCGCATTGAGGCTTGTCTAGATAGAACTTCTTCCACTCCCAGTGCATACAATCGATGCTCCCTAGCATTCCAGGAAAGTCGTGCGTCGTCTCGCGCATCTTCAACAGGGCCTGACAATCCTCAGCAGTCGGCTTTCGCAAATAGGTGTTGCTATAAGCCTCCACAACTCCCCTACAAAAATTCTTCAGGCACTCGCGGCCAGTTGTCTCCCCGACGTGAAGGTACTCGTCGAACATGTCCGTCTTGGTGCCGTAGGCCAACTGCCGGAGCGCAACCGTGCACTTCTGCAACGGCGTAAGTCCGGGGTCTGCCGATGCCATCTTCCCGATACTGGAAGTATTTATCACCTGCCTCCAACATTTGGACAATGCCGAGAAAAAGATCTCGCCGCATTCTAAAACGGTGGTGAAAAACCGTCAGGCCCCACCGTGGTTGCTCGTCAAAATAGTCTGCGGACAGACGTTGGTGAGCTAAGTCGTGCTCGCGGCGGACAAACGTCCGACTTTGAATCGGACGTGGGATCTGCACCGCCTGGGCCTGCTCTGCCGCTTCGCGTTCCATTTCGGCCAAGCATTCCGCCGCAGCCTCATGAACGCAATCGAATAAGGCCCGAGTAATGCCCTTCGAGGTACTCCAGTCGTCGCCGTGTCTCATTTTTTTAGTGAGAAAGATTGGGAGTGAAATACTGGTGTGTGGGGAAAGTGAGAGATGAGAGAGAATTATTGGGGTGAGAAATGGAAGAGAAATAGGGGTTTAATTAGATAAAAATTAAAAAAAAAGGAAAACGCGTTGCATCGTCCGCGGTATCGTCCGCGTGACCCGCAGTGGGGCGGACGATACCGTGGACGATGCGTGTTCTGACGCCATCGTCCGCAGATGATGTATAGGGCACGGACGATGCATCAGGCAGACGATCTGTGGATGATCTAAGTAGATAGTGAAAAAAGTAAGAGATAATAAAGTAAGAGAGATGAAGAGTGAATAAAGTAAAAGGGATAGTTACTTTTTGTCAAAAATAAAAATGACTCAATTAACTTATAATTTCTCAAAATAAAAAAATGATTCTATTAACATGGAACGAAGGAAAGGAAGTATTTATTAATGGCATGCCAATATTTGTATCTGCCTACCAACTCATTCAATAATTCATTTTCCACATTTCTATTCTAAATTTACCTATGAACACAAGTTTGGTCTTCTGCCCACAAATCATATTTCACAAATTTTGTGTGCGTGGGGGTCGGGCTTGATAATTTATTCCAACTCACCATTGTTCGATATTTCATTTATTAGTATAAATAGATACTCCCTTCGTTATAAATAAACAGCAACCTACTCTCAATTTATTATTTATTTATATCTTTCTCTCCATCTTTATTCACAATTTCCCCCCTCCTATTTAACCATATTTTTGTCCCTCTCATATTTTATAAATTTTGTATTAATACATGTGTCATTCACCAATAGGACTATCTTTGGTGGACGGAGGGAATATAAATAACTTTTGTGGACTATTCAAAATGAAAAAAACATATTCTTTCTGTCCACAAAAAATAGTCTACTTGCTATTTTAAGATGTCTACAAAAAATAGTCTAATTTTTCTAAAAATGAAAAGTTTCTTTCTCATACTTTATCCACTTTTCTCTTCTTTCTCATATTTTACTTACTTTTTCTCGCTATGTCTCTTACTTTACTTATTTTTTCCCCTACGCTCTTACTTTACCAATTCCCATTAAAATTCAGGCCGTACACAATCGAAATTATTTTTTGTGAATGAAAAGAGTAAATATTTTTGTGGAAAGAAGTTACTTCGATTTTTTAGTAAAGAAACTAAAAGGCTTTATAATATTGTATATAATCTCTTCTTAAACTATATTATTATCAAATTTATAACTATTTTCCTTTTATTTAGATTAAAATATTAATAGTCCCGTTTTAAATTATAAATTAAGTTGTTTTTTGTAGCAATTTTTTTTTTTATATTTCTAGCCTAGAATATATTTTCTGCTTGTTTCAGTTAAGATTTGGGATTGGCACTCTTTATAGTAATTTGGTTTATATATTTGTTCAAACTTTAGCATTTCAAAACATTAAACATGAATATAATTAAATATTTTACCTTAAAGGGTATTTTTATTAAACTACATATTTTTATTACTTAGTTATAAATCTTAGGGCTGCGTTAAAATGCTAACTTTTATTAAATTACTAACTTGCTAACTTATCAACGTAGTGTATTAAAAATGTCAACACGATCACATTAAAACGTCAACACATATTTGTGTTGACATTTTAATAAATTGTGTTGACATTTAAATATCAATGTCAACATAATGTATTAAAATATCAACTTAAGTTTATGTTGACATTTCAGTATCATTGTGTTGACATTTTTAATACATTGCATTGATGAATTAAAAAGGTAGCAACTTAAGAAAAGTTAGCAACGGATCACATCCCTCTCTTGTAATATATATAACGACTTTATCCAAAAAAAATTGTTTCATAAATTTATTCTCAAAATGGTACATATTCACATTGTTTTTTATTTTTATGTAATTACTAGTTGTACTCCTGGCCAAAATAATTAAGCTACGACACTATGAGCGCATGAGGTATAAATGCGATATAAACGTGTATATATAATATTTTTATTTGGTACATGCTATTTTAAGATTTTGATTTATGAATAAATATAAATTTTGTTAACAATCGAAATATTAAATATCATTAATATATTATAGTATTATACTACTCCTAAATCGCAACTACTAAAATATATAAATACGATAAGACACCATCTAGATATAAATTCTTACCCAAAATAATCAGGTAGGCCTTAAATTCAACACAATTGTATCCTTGTGAGTCGTTTAATACTAAATTGTCCATTAGTGTCATTCAAATTTGAGACTATTACCCATATCTCACTTATAACGACTTTCTAAGCTTCAAACACCAATAATTAAGATGGTAATTAGCAAACACCATAATTGTGAAAAGTACAAATTAGTTTTCACTCCGGCACCGACGGAAACAATTAACTAAAATAGAAATGTACAAATCTAGGCTGCATTCATTCTAATTGTAATAAATTTTAATCAAAATACTTTTAATTAGAAAACAAGCACTTCGCCCTAATTCAATTCTCCCATCACAGTGCATGAGAAATTGAGAATAAATGTTTCCCTGGTTCGGGAGTACGGACCATGCGCGCGTGTTTGGTTAAATAAACAAGAGCTCGGTGCGATTTTCCCAAAATGCCCCTCGGTTAGTGGATTGAGAAATGCAATCGCCTATTCATGTAAATAGTGCGGGCCTTCCCTCAATTGTCCGACCCTAACGAATTGTATTCGCATACACTGAACATAGGAAATGAATAGAATCGACCTCATTTCTTGGTAATTATTGAAAGGTAAATTCGTAAATACACCCTGAGTATAATTCAGGACTATCAAAACTAATCAATTCAAAGAATCATATAAAAAGAGAGATTTTGGTCAGTTTTAATTTATATTTTCTCTTAAAATTGAATTTGCTTTGCCCTTTTTTTTTTTTACTTTTGAAGTTAGATCTCTCTATAGATTATAAAAAATAATGTGTTGGTTGTATTGGGTTGTTGGATGGTGGACTATTATTTGGGCCTAGGAAATTAATTTGGCCCAGATACATTGGGCTTGTGTTTTGCCCTAACCCGTTTCCTGGATGATATACACCCCTCTCTCTCCTCTCCACCGCATTACATTCTCATTCTCTCACTCTCACTCTCACTCTCACTCTCTGCTCTCTATGTGACGATTGTGATTCTCTCTTCTCTCTTCATCTTTCTGATGATCTCCGGTTGTTTCCACGGTGATCTTTCATGGTTTTAGAGTGATTGATCTTGTGTGAGTGTTGGAGATGGCAACTACTTCGGTTGCTTGAGTTTTGGAGAAACTTGGGTTTCTTTCTTGAGAGGTTTCTGTGAGATCTGTTCGGTGAGAGGTTGGATCTAGTGTTAAGGAGTGTTTTGGGGTTGGTATCCAGTGTGTAAGGTTAATCACTTGAGGAACCTTCTGTGCTCCTTTAGATCTTGGTTCTGGAGAATAGATCTGCCCTATTGGCGGGTGGCTAAGCCACATCCTTGATCTATTGTGTTTTCCAGTTGAATATGTTCTATTTCTTTGATCTTACTGCACCATATCCGAGTGGATCTTTCCTATTGCACTAACTAGGGATTGAGTGTGCATGTTCTCGGTGGTCTAGAGGCGCATCCGGTCAAGGAGTGCGTGGTCCGAGGTACTTAGCTACATCTGTTGTAATAGCTAGGTTTTAATTGTATAAAATCAGTCGCGTGGGTGATAGTTTGACTGATCTATCTTGTACAAGAAAAAGAGGTCTCGGTAAATAGTGAATCCGGATAGTCTGATCCTTACAGTGGTATCATAGCCACGGGGGGACTATTCCGGCACGCCGAGTCGCAAAAAAGGAGGTGGGCAAGTGGAACCCTTCTTCAAGTGGGGGTTTGCTCTCGTAATTTGGCTGATACTCTCTCTGGCTTCTTCTTTTCTTGTTTAGTGCCACATATAGGATTGTGTTTTTTGCTGCTGGCAGACAGCCTTGGCAAAGCTTAGGGTTTTCTCTGTGTTTTCTCTCTGTGATATACTTGCTTCCGTGGTTTCTTGGTGCTCTCTAACCTCTGATCTCTTCTCACCTGACCACCAAGCATACTATACTGCCTAAGTGACCCCCTGCGCCCTCCAGAAGTGAGTGATTGCGAACTGGGATAGCCTTAGCCAGTGTTGCTCGTGACAGTCAGGGATTTGAGGTCTAACCTGTGTGTTTTGTGTGGAATCTGTGAGAAAACTGTGTCATGTCTGTTAGTATATGTCTCTGTGCTTGATTGTCTGCAAGGTTGTGTGTTCTTATCTTACTCCCTGTGTTCTTGCAAAAATTGTGTCAAAAATGACTCAACCTATTGGCTTGGTTCCCTTCAATGGGAAAAATGATTTTGTGATTTGGAAACAGAAATTGAAATGTATTTTGATCCAACTAAAGGTTTTCAAATCAGTTGATGGTACTTTATTTGATGATATTTCTCAAGAAAAACAAGATGAAATGAATGAGTTGGCTAGGGCTACTATTATTCTCAATTTGTCTGATTCTGTGATTAGGAAAGTAGATCATATTGAATTTGCTTCTGAAATGTGGAAAATGCTTGATACTCTGTTTACAGAAACTTCTATGCCCTCTAGAATGTATTTTCTTGAAAAACTTTTCAAATTTAAGCTTGATTTGTCTAGGGATATTGATGATAATGTGGATAGGTTTCAGAAGCTTGTGCAAGATATTAAAAGATCTGGTGATAAAACAATTGATGAATATACCAGCATTGCCTTGATGAATGCCATACCTGATTCTTATAGTGATGTGAAAGCTGCCATTAAATATGGCAGAGACTCTACTCCTCTTGACTTGTTAATTAGCTCTCTTAAATCTAAGGAACTTGAATTAAGGGAAAGAGCTTCTGACAAATCTGCTATTAACAAGGTTTTAAATTTTAGGGGTAGATCTAAATCAAGAGGGGGTAATGAATCAAATGGTGGTTCAAATTCAAACTCAAATTTCAAGAAAAAATTTAGGTCCAGGTCTAACAGTAGGGATCCTAAAACTTTCAGAAAATGTTATAACTGTGGAGAAGCTGGACACTATAAAAGAGATTATACCAAGCCTAAGAAGAATAAGCCTCCTAATCATAATAATGGTAACTCTCATATTGAAAATGTTGCAAATATGACAAAATATGAAGTTGACAATGAATCTGTGTTTATGGTGCATGATTTGGTGAATATAAATGCTTCCCCTATGTGTCCTTTTACATCAAATGATTGGCTGTGTGATTTTGGTTGTACTTATCATGTTAGTCCCTTCAAGGAAGTGTTCACTGAGATTAAGCATGTATCCAATACATATGTGTAAATGACTGATGACAAGAAGTGTGAAATTTTTGGCATTGGCACTGTGTGCTTAAAGTTTGAGAATGTCTATGTGTTGAACCTGAAGGAAGTGAGATATGTTCCAGAATTGTGCTATAATTTGATGTCTTGTACTGCCCTAGAGAATTCTGGCATGGGTGGAAAGTGGGGGGAAGGTTGCATGAAAATCTGTAAGGGTTCTATGTGCTTGTTTAAGGCTAAAAGAAAGTGTGGTTTGTATGTCTGCTCTGCTGTGCCTCTTACTTGTGAAAAGCATGTGCCAATGTTGTTAAATCTGACAAATTGATGTTATGGCATAATAGGCTAGGTCACATGAGTGAAAAGGGGTTGAATATTCTGAAAAAGCATGCTATATTGTCTGAATCTGATGTTTCTGATGATTTGCCTTTATGTGACACATGTGTGCTAGGTAAACAGCATAGGGTCACCTTTCCTACTCATGTGCCTGCTAATATTAGTAAAAATATTTTGGAATACTTGCATATGGATGTATGGGGCCCTGATTCAATGTCCTCTCACTCTGGTTCTGTGTATTTTCTTTCAATCATTGATGATTTTTCAAGGAAGGTTTGGTGTTTTCTTATGAAACATACAAATGATGTGTTTGAAAAATTTGGGACTTGGAAAACCTTGATTGAAACTCAGACTGAAAAAGAATTAAGGCAATAAGAACTGATAATGGATTAGAGTTTTGCAATAAATAAATGGATGACTTGTGTGCTGGTTTTGGAATTAAAAGACATAAAACTCTGCCTTATACCCCACAACAAAATGGAGTAGCTGAAAGAATGAATAAGACTTTACTTGATAAAGTGAGATGCATGCTATCCAAATCTGGTTTGTCTAAGAAGTTTTGGGGTGAAGCTTTGATGACTGCTGCTTATCTTGTGAATAGGTCTCCTTCTGTGCCTTTGTTAGGGCAGTGCCCTGAATATGTGTTTACTGGAAAGTCCCTTAACCTTTCTTATATGAAGGTGTTTGGTTGTTCTGCTTTTGTGCATATTAAAACTGACAAACTTGAACCTAGGTCTAGAAAATGTGTATTTTTGGGATATCCTGAGGGTGTAAAAGGGTATAGAGTTTGGTTAAGAGATGAGCCTGGTTTCAAAGTCATTATCAGCTGGGATGTGGTGTTTAATGAACTTGAGTTCCCCTGTTTGAAATTGGCTGATAACCCTGCTCTAGAGAATGTGGACAGTGACCCTTTTAGTGATGTGGAGTCCACAAATAAACCCACTGAGGTGGAGCATCCAGTGGAGGTTCCAAGTGAGGTGGAGCAACCATTCTGGAACTCAACACCAATCTATACACCTAGTGATACACCTAATGAGGGAGACCTACAAGATAATGATGTCAACACTGTGCCTTTGCCTGATAATAACAATGTTGATGATATGCATGCGAGTCCTATGAGAGTGAATGCTCCCTTACCTGCCCAGAATGTGTTAAATAGTCCCTCAGGGATTCAAAATGCTATTGATGCTCCCAACTTAAATGACTATGTGCTATCTAGTGATAGGCATAGAAGGCTGAATGTTAAGAAACCTGCAAGGTATGATGGTCATGTAAGGTTGGTTGCTTTGATAAATTTGGCTTTCAATGTGCATGAATCTGATGGGGATGAGCCTCAAACTTATAAGCAGACTACTAAATCTAAATTTTGGAATGAATGGCATAAAGCCATGTTGGAGGAAATGAACTCACTTAAAATTAACCTTACTTGGATACTTGTACCACTATCTCTGGGTGCTTCAGTTGTTGACTGTAGGTGGCTTTATAAGCTTAAAAATGAGGTGAAGGGTCTGAGGTACAAGGCCAGATTAGTGGCAAAGGGTTTTACTCAACAAGAGGGGGTAGATTATTCTGAAATATTTGCTACTGTTGTTAAATTTACTACGGTGAGATTAATGCTTACTTTATGTCCTCATTTTGATTGGGAATTAAAATAAATGAATGTTAAAACTGCTTTCTTGCATGGTGATTTAGATAAACCAGTTTACATGAAACATCCTAAAGACTTTGTTGATCCTAAGTTTCCCAATCATGTTTGCTTGCTGAAAAAGGCTTTATATGGTTTGAAACAGTCCCCTAGGCAGTGGAACATTAAGTTCATTACTTGTATGCATAAGTTGGGCTTTGTTAGAAGTACTTTTGATGCATGCTTGTATGTTAAGAACCTTGGTACAGTCTCTATCTTCTTGCTTTTGTATGTTGATGACATGCTGATTATGGGTCCTTGTTTGAAAACCATAAGTGTTGTGCAAACTGCTTTGAGTGAGAATTTTGACATGAAAGACTTAGGGGATGCTCAGAAAATATTAGGAATCAATATTTTCAGGAATAAGAAAGAGTGTGTACGTGTTTTGCATCAAGAACCCTATGTGTACAAAATTCTGAAAAAGTTTAACATGTTTGATGCTAAGCCTGCTTCTGTGCCCTTAGCTGCTCATTTTATGTTGAGTAAAGACTTGTGCCATCAATCTGAATATGATATTAATGCCATGAAGAAAGTTCCACATGCTAATGCTATTGGATCTGTGATGTACTTGTTGGTTAGCACTAGGCCTGATATAACCTATGTTGTGTCTTGCTTGAGTAGATACATGTCTAATCCTGGTCCTGCTCATTGGAAAGCTTTAAAATGGTTGTTGAGATATCTTAAGCATACTGCAAAGTATGGTTTGTCCTATTCTAAATGTGAAGAAGATGTGAAATTGACTGGATATGTTGACTCTAATTATGCTAATGACAGAGATAAAAGGAAGTCCACCACTTCCTATATCTTTACTGTGTGTAGGTCATGTATACGTTGGAAGTCACAACTGCAGCATGTAGTGGCTATGTCCACTACTGAATCTGAGTATATTGCCATTACTGAGGCAATGAAAGAGGCTGTATGGTTGAAGGGAGTGCTTTCTGAACTTAATTTTGTGAAAATTCCTCCTGTTGTATTCTCTGATTCTCAGTCTACAATTCAGTTGTGTAAAAATCCTGTGTTCCATGATAGAACTAAGCACATTGATGTAAGATTTCATTACATTAGAGATATTGTAGAAAAAGGTGAAGTTTCTCTTTTAAAAGTGCACACTGAGAAGAACCCAGCTGACATGGGAACTAAATGCTTACCACTTGAAAAACTTTTTTTCTGCATCAAGTTTCTGCATTTTGTCCTAGGATAGGTGCATGTCCCGGGGGTATAAAGACCTTGGCCACTTTGTCTACTGTGGTAAGGGTGATTAGTGGTTGGAGGCATTAAGTCCTATAGACTATTGGGTGTCAGCCCCTCTGGAGTCTTTTAGGCAGACCTGGTTGTTTCCCTAAGCTTGTGAACTTTGTTCTTTGGTGCTGTGGGGACTACCTTGTAGGCTATGATGATTTAAACCTTAGCTAATAGTGCAATTGGTTTATCAGAATAATGTCCGAGGTGGAGTGTGTTGGTTGTATTGGGTTGTTGGATGGTGGACTATTATTTGGGCCTGAGAAATTAATTTGGCCCAGATACATTGGGCTTATGTTTTGCCCTAGCCCGTTTCCTGGATGATATACACCCCCCTCTCCTCTCCACCGCATTACATTCTCATTCTCCCACTCTCTCTCTTTGCTCTCTGTGTGACGATTGTGATTCCCTATTCTCTCTTCATCTTTCTGATGGTCTCCGGTTGTTTCCAAGGTGATCTTTCATGGTTTTAGAGTGATTGATCTTGTGTGAGTGTTGGAGATGGCAACTACTTCGGTTGCTTGAGTTTTGGAGAAACTAGGGTTTCTTTCTTGAGAGGTTTCTGTGAGATTTGTTCGGTGAGAGGTTAGATCCGGTGTTGAGGAGTGTTTTGGGGTTGGTATCCGGTGTGTGAGGTTAATCACTTGGGGAACCTTCTGTGCTCCCTTGGATCTTGGTTCTGGAGAATAGATCTGCCCTATTGGCGGGTGGCTGAGCCACATCCTTGATCTATTGTGTTTTCTAGTTGAATATGTTCTATTTCTTTGATCTTACTGCACCAGATCCGAGAGGATCTTTCCTATTGTACTATCTAGGGTTTGAGTGTGCAGGTTCTCGATTGTCTAGAGGCGCATCCGGTCAAGGAGTGCATGGTCCAAGGTAGTTAGCATATCTGTTGTAATAGCTAGGTTTTACTTGTATAAATCAGTCGCGTGGGTGATAGTTTGACCGAGTCATCTTGTACAAGAAAAAAAGGTCTCGGTAAATAGTGAATCCGGATAGTCTGATCCCTACATAATGCTTTGAACCAATTAAAACTGCAAATATGTTTAAAAATAATGTGGAAAATCCAGTGATCATATGCTGCCAGGATGGATCCAAGTGGAATTAGAGGATCGACCGACATCACTGCCGGGGCAAGAATATGGTCCGAGAATTCCATTAATAGGTCTTTGGAGTTTCTTTGGCCGAACGACAATTCTGTTGCTAACATCCAAACCTTTTTGAAAGAGAATTCCAATTAATTTGGTTGTTAACTGAACTAGCCGATTAACAAGCCCTCGCTAGAATTCCAATTCAAATTAGTTAGCCCCTAAAAATTCGAATGCGGCCCATTTCAACAAATACAAAAAATTCGAAGGCAGCCCATTTAGAAAAAGGCCCGACCCAAAATCCGCAATATACATTGTTTATGCTGTAAATAAATGATGATATTCAACAATTTCTAGTCCCAATTTCCCAGCATCCGAAAACAAACAACAGTTGAATTTCCTTTCTATCGATCTTCTCTCACTCGCAAAAAATCACAAGCGAGAGAGCAGGAGAAAGGGCAATTTGCATGCATGTATATAATATTTCAGTTTAGTCCTCTTATTTCTCAATTTCATTGTTTACAGCTCTGAATCTCGAAATCCTGTCTCCAATCCGCATTTCCGAGGTTAGATTTTCGTTTTTCAGTTTGCGTATTGTTTAATCCTTTTATGGGAAGTAAAAATTATGCCTTGCGTTGAAGTCATTGCTGGAGTATTGGTTTGGCAATCATTGTGTAAATTTGGGGTTTCAAAACGGAATATTAATTATGTGAATGAAAAATTGAAAAAATCTGTTGGGCAGTCACTTTAGGCTTTACCACCCCCTTCACCTAACTGTGGTATCTGTACATATATAGTAGTCCCGTTGCATTCCTGGATTACAGTTTTGAATTTTGATTTTTTTTTATATATTTGTTGGATCTCACTCAATGATTCAGTCTTATTAATTCAGTCTCATTTTCTTCTTTATCCTCTTTGTCAGATAGAGTTCGAGAATTCAAGAAAGAGTGATATTTAGTTGGTGTATTTTACTATGTTTGGCTACGGGTGAGCATTCGTTATTGTTGCTCAGTGCTCACAATGAGATAAGGGAAGTGGCACTTAGTGAAGTATTTTCATAATGGCGGAAGCAGAAGCTCTACTTGAGGCTTCAGGATCTAGATTTAGTGATTTGGAGCTCATCGGAAGAGGTTCCTTTGGGGATGTTTATAAAGGGTAAATTTACGGAAATGTAGTTGATGTAGTTATATTTGCTTTGTACTTTATGAAAATATTGAGGTTTGATTCTTGAACCGCATTCAAATGGTGCGTAATGTGACTCACCAGCAAAATACATCTATAATTTCAGTATACGACATACTAGGCTTGGAGAGATGTTCATTTAATAATTAAAGCTTGCTCATAAATGTTTTTTGGTCAATGTCCCATTGATTAGAGCTCTACATTGGTATGATTGTCTTGAGTGTAAACCACCAAATTTCAGTAAACAGATAGGTTCACATTTAAGCACTCTTAGTGATATACTGAGTTTGAATGAGTATGATTACTACCAGTTAATGTTAGGTTAGGCTGGATTGCTAGCTTCTATGGCTTGGGAAGATTCCGTAATGTTTGCATATATTACTATGGAATATCAGCTTATGTTGTTATAAAAATCACACTGGGGAGAACCTATTTCTTATAGAACATATGGTATTCTGAATGTGAAATATGTACCGTTGTATGTGTTCCTACCTGTGCAAAGTTTCTTTCATTTGATCTTTGAAGAAGAGATTTTGCTGACAATGGCTTTATGATGCATCATGCATTACAAGGAACTTGTAGAATTTTTCCAGAGACCATGTTAAATTGGTGTTTGCAATAAAAGCCAATTTGTGGCTAGAAAATTTCTGATTTGTTCGTGTGGATATTTTGACCCTCATCTTAAGAGTCACTTTTCTTTTCTTTTTTTGGAAAAAAGTAAGTATTGTTACTAGTTTTGTTAGCTTGTTAGTGTGTAAATTATTTATTACACAACTAATCAAACTGTTTTTTCTATTTTGCTTTGAAGGTATGATAAGGAACTCAAGAGGGATGTTGCCATCAAGGCCATTGATTTAGAAGAATCGTGAGTTTATTTATGGCTTTGGATTTGCTTTACTAAACATTCCATGCGCCCACCAAGATTGATATGTAAAAAAAGTTGTTACATGCGGCGTTGTTTTCTGAATTACTGTAAAGTATCTTACTCCCTCCGTCCGTGATTAAATGTCCCATATTTGACCGGCACAGGTTTTAAGAAATTATTTGACTTTATGTAGTAAAGTGGGTAGAAAAGTTAGTGGAATGTGGGGCCTACTTTTATACATTGGTTTTATAATAAAATGTGAGTGGAATGAGTTAGTGGAATGTAGGATCCACTTAACAAATATAGTAAAAGTGAAACGGGACATTTATTGATGGACGGACGAAAAAGGAAAAATGGGACATTTAATGGCGGACGGAGGGAGTACTATTTTTTCTAACCTGTTCTTTTCCCCAGTCAATTCAGTCAATTTGCATAGCCATGTTATATGGGAGGAAATTGCTTTTATTTATTTATTATTATTATTATTATTATTATTATTATTATTATTATTATTTTTATTTTTTTATTTTTTGTGTGGTGGAAGTACTGAACTAGGTATGATGAATGTTAGGATACATCATCATTGTTCTTGGCTAGCATTCACAACATGCATGGGGCAAGTTTGTTTTATTTGGTGCGGGCTGGTATGTTGGGAATTGTGGGGAAATAGTACTTGTTAGGAGCGGTGTGGTATGAGACCCCTTTCCTCCATCAAGAGTCCACATATTTTATTAGGGTCTCAGGCAGGCAGCATAGATGGATTGTCTGACTAAATTTAGTTAACTCTTAAGTCCAATCTTTTAGGCAAGTCTGTGGTATCGTGAAGTCATTGAAGTTATAAAGAGGGTGAAGGTTGCAGATGATTCTTGAGAAATCCTTGCTCAGCTATGCATTTAGGGTATGCTGAGGTGTGTTAGTTCAGTGTCAGTGCAACTAGCTGTGAGTTGATTCCCCATTTAGGTTTCCTTCTTCTGCTGCTGATTTGTGTTGGGTTGAGGATTAAGGATCATTAGGTTTATGGTCAGAGTAAGTTGAAATTTTGTGAATAATGGGTTTTCTTGTATAAGAAACTGGAGCAAATCCAGTGATTGGTAGTATAGGAGTGATGCAGCTGATCTGAATTTGTTCCCTAAATAAATGGCAACTGAAGGAGGTGAGTCTATGTATACTATGTTAACATAATATATAGTCGTTAAAATATACAATGGAAAATGATCTGCTTAAGAGCCATGCCTATTTTGATCTTTTATATAAGAGTTTGAGACGAGCATGTTCATTTCATATGCGGAAACCTATTTACTGAAATAGTGTACTTCTTGATCCCTTTGTTCGTTTGCGACATATATCTCGCCATGATATTATTATACTCTCTCCATCCCACAAGAGTATGCACTTTTGGTTGGGCACGGGTTTTAATGCACAATTGGTAAGGTAAGAGAGGTAGAAAGAAAAAGTAATTAAAGTATTGCTAGTGGAGAAGGGGTCCTACCTCATTAGAGAGAAAAGAGTTTCCATAATTAAAAAGTGCATACTCTTGTGGGAACAGAGGGAGTATGATGTATCAGTGTAAATATGGTAAAAATCATACTCAAATTTGTAAAACAGTTTGAACTTCGAAATTAGAATACATTCAAGTCATGACTATCTTGTCAATCTTCATTTCAAATGTCTTCAAGCTTATGAGGTTGACAGCTTTGAATTTGTTTTTAATTTCCATAAAACCTACATGCATTTTGATAGGAGTGAAAGGCGAGAGGAAGGGAGGGAGCACGAGTTATGCTCTGTTTTATGATATGTAATTTGTAAAGATAGTAATGCTAGGAATTCGATCACTTGTATTGCCAGACGAATAAAGAAGAACACTCCTCCGCAGAGGCCTACGACTCAAGTCGTCCAATTACAATGATCTATTCAAGATGATTTCCACTCCCTAGCTTACATTTATTTATACTCGAAAGTCAATAACTAAAAGCATAAAAATAGGAACTGGACTGCCGCTTCTTCCTTTTTCCTTCCAGCTACTTCTCTGCTGCCTCCTTATTCTTCTCCACCGGTTTCTGCTTCAGTTTGGCCTGTCCCCTTATTCTTCTCCAACGGCCAAACAACTCTCCTATTTCCTCGGTGGTAGACCTTCCAAGATCGGTCCGTATCAACTGCCCCATCCGTCGTAACAGCCTTGTCCACAAGGCTGAAGAAAGGGAATTGGCCCTGAACATCCGCCACGTCCATCCACGTGGCTTCATCCTCGTCCATCCCGAGCCACTTGATGAGGACTTGGTCGACTGCCCCATCCTCGCGCTGGCCAATTCGAGTCGCCAATACCTTTTCAGGTAGGAAGGAAAGAGCAGCTCCTCCGAGCTCGTCGGGAAGAGTGGCCTCCGATGTGGCCTCGCCTATGGCCCGTTTTAGAAGCGAAACGTGGAACACCGGGTGGATCCGGGTGGATGCGGGGAGCTGTAGGCGATAAGCCGTTGCGCCAATGCGAGCCTCTATCCGAAACGGGCCGAAGAAACGTGGGGCAATCTTCCTGTTGCGGGAGGAAAACAGGGTGGATTGCCGATGGGGTCGAAACTTCACATAAACCATGTCCCCCACGGCAAACTCCACCTCTCGTCGCTTCTTGTTGGCCGAGGCCGCCATCCGGTCCTGCGCACGTTGGAGGTGGTGGCGCAGCAACTCCAGCACCTCATCGCGAGAACGCAGCGTGTCGATGACCGCTTGGGCTCGAATTTCCCCCGGGAGAAACGAGTGCAAGGTAGGAGGGGGGCGACCGTAGACCACTTCGAAGGGAGTCATCCCCGAGGCGGAGTGAATGCTGGTGTTGTAGCAGTACTCCGCCCAAGCCAGCCACTTATGCCATTGTTTTGGGCGGTCCGACGAGAAGCAACGCAGATAGGTTTGCAAACAACGGTTCAAAACCTCCGTCTGGCCGTCCGTTTCTGGATGATAAGCCGAGCTCATCTTCAGCTTAGTTCCCGTGGCACGAAAAAGCTCTTTCCAGAACGAGCTTAGGAATATAGGGTCGCGATCGGACACAATTGATCGAGGTATACCGTGGAGGCGAACCACCTCGTTGGTAAATAAATCAGCCACTTGTCGAGCTGTGAAGGGGTGGCGTAATCCAATGAAATGTCCATACTTGGATAGGCGATCTATGACAACGAAAATGCAGTCGAATCCTCCGGCTCGGGGTAAGCCGGAAATGAAGTCCATGCTAATGTCCTCCCAAACCCGGGATGGAATTGGAAATGGCTGCAAGAGGCCGGCTGGAGATTTGGTGTCGGCCTTGTGTTTCTGGCATGTCGCGCAAGCTGCGACGAATTGGGAGACCCGCCGCATCATCCCTGGCCAGTAGACATTGGAAGCTAACCGGCGATAGGTGCGGTATGCGCCTGAGTGACCCCCCGTTGGTGTGACGTGGAACTCAGCGAGGAGCTTGGGTATCCACGGGGAGTGGGGAGGGACGACGATCCTCCCTTTGTAGAAGAGGATGCCGTGCACCATCTCGTAATGTGGGGCGGTTGGCTGGCCTGCCTCCAGAGCTGACTTGATTTTTAGCAGCGCCGGGTCCGCCGGTAATTCGGTCTGAATGGTCGACCACTCTGGCCAAGCTGGAAGGGATATGGCCGAAAACTCTATTGGTTCCTCATCTCGGCGGGAAAGGGCATCAGCTGCCTTATTTAGCTTCCCTTCCTTGTAGACGATGGTGAAGTCGTAGCCCAACAACTTTGCTGCCCAATTTTGTTGTGCCGGGGTCGCCAGAGGGTGAGCCAAAAGCTGACGCAAGCTGCGTTGGTCGGTATGGACCACAAACCGGCGGCCCAGCAAGTATGGTCGCCAGTGATGGGTGGCGAGGACGAGGGCCATGAGCTCTTTCTCGTAAGCGGACTTGGCCAACCAACGCGCTGCAAGGTTCTTGCTAAAGTATGCAATTGGTTGGCGTTCTTGCATTAGTACCGCTCCTAGCCCTCGGCCTGAGGCGTCACACTCAATTACAGACTCCTTGGCGAAATCCGGCATTTTGAGGAGGGGAGCCGAAGTTAAAGCCGCCTTGAGTGCGTCAAACGCCGAGGCTGCTGCAGGAGGCCAGACCCACGGTTGTTTAGGAGAATTGGGCAGTGACTTCTTCAAGAGTTCCGTGAGTGGCGCCGCTATTTTGCCGTAGTTGCGGATGAAACGTCGGTAGTAACTGGTCAGGCCCAGGAACCCGCACACTCCCTTCAATGAGGATGGAGTAGGCCAACGGAGGACTGCTGATATCTTGGCCGGGTCCATTTTAACTCCCTCAAAAGACACGATGTGGCCCAAATATTCGACGTTGTCCCGCCCTAGGAAGCATTTCTTTGAGTTGACGACGAGGGAATGAGCGCGCAACGCCTCAAAGACTTGGTGAAGGTGGCGTAGATGGTCGGGCCAGGATGTACTGTAGACCAGTATATCGTCGAAAAACACCAAAACGAACTTCCGCAACGCCGGTCGGAAAATGTCGTTCATGAGGCTCTGGAAGGTAGCTGGGGCGTTGGTGAGACCAAAAGGCATCACTAAGAACTCGTAATGACCGGAGTGGGTTCGGAACGCGGTCTTTGGCACGTCCTCGGCTGCCACGCGGATTTGATGGTAACCGGCCTTCAGATCAATCTTGCTAAACCACTTTGCTCCGTGTAGTTCATCCAACAGTTCTTGTATCACCGGAATTGGGTATTTGTCAGGAACCGTCTTCTTGTTTAATTCCCGGTAGTCCACGCAGAACCTCCAAGAGCCATCTTTCTTGCGAACGAGGAGTACCGGGCTGGAGAACGGGCTCGTGCTAGGCTAGATCACGCCCGAACCCAGCATCTCCGCTACGAGCTTTTCCATTTCGTCCTTCTGTAGATGATTATATCGATACGGACGAACGGAGACAGGTTCCGTACCTGGTAGCAGCGGAATGCGGTGGTCAATTTGCCGGCGGGGGGTAGCCCGGTTGCGGATTCCATGAGGGAGGGAAATCCCCCGATCAGTTGCAGTAGCTGGTTCTTGGCGTCGGGCGAGAGGGCCGGATCGATACCGAAAGGAGCCGTTACTGCTTCTGTGTCCATTGAATGAAGGATCCACCCGCAGTCGCCCTCCTCAAGGCGACGGAGGTCCCGGGTAGAGCAGGCCCGACGCATGAGGGTCGGGTTCCCCTTGAGTGCTACCGGTCTGCCGTCAATGGAGAAATCCATGGATGAATGTTGCCAATTGACCATTACATAACCAAGGGAGGCGAGCCACGAGACCCCTAAAATTATGTCGATGTTTCGGAGGGGAAACACATGGCAAGATATTGTGAAGTCTTCGTTGGCCATTGTGACAGTGACCCCCTTGCAGATTCCAGACGCCCGTCGCGTGGACCCGTCACCGAGGACGACCGAATAGGGTGATGTGGGGGTAATCGGCAGTTTCAGCTGCTGTGCGCACTGCTCGGAGATGAAGCAATAGTTCGCACCGCTGTCTACCATTATCTTGACCTGCTGTGTTCCTACATGTCCAAGCAACTTCATGGTATTTGCCGTATCCAGCCCATTTAAGGATAAAACGGAGAGCTCCGGCTTGCTCATGTCGTCCAGCTCCGTGGTCTCTTCGAGGTCAGAGTCATCCCCTGGTACATCGTCTTCCTCGCAGATGAGGACATTAAGAGTCTTGGGAGGGCACTTGTGAGTCGGGCTGAACTTGAGGCCGCACTTGACGCAGGTGCCAGCCGCGATGTGCCTCCTGTACTCCTCCGGGGAAATATTCCGGAATCGTTTGGACCCTGGCCGGGACGATCCCGTGGACGAGAATTGAGAGGGGGGGTTCGAGTACCCTGTGGACGACGGGCGTCGCTGCTGCCCTGTGTAGGTCTGCGACACGCTGTGGGAGGGGGCAGGGGCTATCCGCGGGGGTTGCTGGGATGCGAGCATGTCGATGTCCAAGGCTAATTCGACGGCATCTTCATAGGTGGTGATTTTGGAGGCCTTCATCTGCATGCGGACCTCCGGACGGAGGGCAGCCATAAAAAATCCTAAATATTGCTGGCACGGGATGTCTGGAACTTGGGCGAGGCGTGCCTCAAAAGCCACCACGAATTCAGTGAGGGAGCCCGTGTGGCGGACAGCTGCGAACGCTTCGTACTCGTTCAGTGCCCCAGTGCCTCCAAAGCGTTTCATCAACTCTCTCGCGAAGCGAGCCCACGTCAGATCCGGGACTCGAAGTCGCAGCAACTGGTACCAAGGGAGGGCCGCGCCTGCCAAAGCCACCATTGCGACGCCCACCCGGTCCTCGGGGGCGGTTCCCGAGATCAAGAAGTATTGTTCTGCCCGTGCAAGCCAAGCGAGGGCGTCCGAGCCATCGAATGTGGGCATGGGCGACGCCGAGGCACCCTCGGTGGCTGGTTGTTTTGCGATGTGATTCGCTGAAGTGGATCCATCGTCGTGGTTGGTCGTGTCTTTGAGTTTCAGCGATGCGAAGCCCTCGCGCATCTCCTGAAGCATGGCTGCGACCTGCTCCTCCGTGTGGCGGAACTGAGCATTTAGTTCTTTTACAGCCGCGTCCAACGAGAGGTTGCTCTGGTGCAAATCACCCGTCGCCTTCTCCAAATCATCCAGTCGCGTGTCCGCCCTAGAGCTCACCATTGTTCACCGCACCAATTGATAGGAGTGAAAGGCGAGAGGAAGGGAGGGAGCACGAGTTATGCTCTGTTTTATGATATGTAATTTGTAAAGATAGTAATGCTAGGAATTCGATCACTTGTATTGCCAGACGAATAAAGAAGAACACTCCTCCGCAGAGGCCTACGACTCAAGTCGTCCAATTACAATGATCTATTCAAGATGATTTCCACTCCCTAGCTTACATTTATTTATACTCGAAAGTCAATAACTAAAAGCATAAAAATAGGAACTGGACTGCCGCTTCTTCCTTTTTCCTTCCAGCTACTTCTCTGCTGCCTCCTTATTCTTCTCCACCGGTTTCTGCTTCAGTTTGGCCTGTCCCCTTATTCTTCTCCAACGGCCAAACAACTCTCCTATTTCCTCGGTGGTAGACCTTCCAAGATCGGTCCGTATCACATTTAGCTTGTCCATATCTTTTGAGTGAGTGCGCTTTCTTTCTCAAGTTATGCAGATACTACCCCAGGTCATGAGTTAGATATTTGAGATCAGATACTTCAAATAATAACTTAAAAAAAATAGATGCTTCTAAGCTCATCAGAACTATGATTGCACAAGACATTTGAACTAGTAGCGGGTAAATTTCTAAGGTCAGGAGCTGCACTGCATACACTTCCAATATGTTTGTAAACTTACAGGACAATTAGATAGCTTGGCAAAGAGGCTGGATTAGCTCTTTCAAGTTAGTCCAGGTCCAGGCTAGAAATAAGTCATGATTGAAGCGTAGATAAAAAATTCAGTAAAAGTGAGGCGTGGAAAGAATTAACTTCTTCTGGCTTGTCAACCATGCCCATGTGATATATTCCTTGGGATCAAGTATTGATTTTGGTTTGGAAGTTAGTCAATGTTACCTATCCTCTTATATATGGGGGGGGGGGGGCTATAATCAATTTGAAGTAATGCAAATGCCTCTGCCTTGGTTTTAAATGATTATTTATTCTTTGGATCTCAAGAATAGACCCTTCATCATTGTGCCTTATACTTCCTTGTTCTTTCACAGGGAGGATGAGATAGAGGACATCCAGAAGGTACATTAGAGACTTCTGTAACTTTATCGATTGAAGTTATACAGTCATATCTTACATTTCATTTTATTTGTTCGTAGGAAATTGCGGTCCTTTCAGAATGCCGATCTCCATATATCACCGAGTATTATTGTTCTTATTTGCACCAAACAAAGCTGTGGATAGTCATGGAATACATGGCTGGTGGTTCTGTTGCTGATCTGGTAGTTTACTTTCCCATCCTTTCATCTTGCTTTAATTCATTATTTCAATCTTTTGAAACTTACTCACCCTAGATCTGGAATTCCATATTATACTAAACTTCACAATTTAAGTGTGTTACATTATATGAGACAGAAAGTAGTAATCTGTTATCTGTCACGATTCTTGTAGCAGCTACATCAGGTTCTCCAAATATCAATTATGATCCTAGTAATTATTCCGTTGGTAAATACTATGGTTCTTCAGTTTTTTTTTTTTAAAAAGCCATGCCCGTTAGTCAATGTAACGTGATTCAGCATATATATGCCTTCCATAGACATTAAAAGTGTGCGAGAAACATTCTTTATCTGGAAAACCCTGTCAATTTTTAGAAGTATTAAAGAGGAGCATTAATGTAAACTCATAATGGGATGAAACAGTGATAAGCATACAAGTTATGGAGACCTAGCTTAATCCAAAACCATGGTAAAGGTGAAGGGCTGACTCTCATATATATGCTATTCCACACTTTCATGTGGAACCAATGTGGGATTAGTATCAAATACTTGCCACTGTTGCTGCTGCTACTTGGTTATTCATTGACCCTTCAAAGTTCACATAGGATAATATTCTATTCCTCTGCAGATTCAACCAAACCTTCCGCTTGACGAAGTTTCAATAGCTTGGATTTTACGTGACTTGCTCCATGCAATTGAGTATCTTCACAGTGAGGGGAAAATTCATCGAGATATTAAAGGTATATTATCAGGCAATATCACTTCGTTTTACATGATCTTGTTCTTTCTACTTTTTGAACTTGGTGACTATTTATCTATCATGCATGCTTTCAAATAATTTGTAAGACTAAATCACTCATAATGTGTTTCTAAATCACTCATAATGTGTTTCTCAGTTTCTGTACCTCTCGGTCCTCTCCAAGTTATTTTCAATCTTCTTATGAAATCATAATACAACCATTTCTGTGTATTGACTGCATCTAACCTTCAATGTCCATTTTCCCTCATTATTAAATAACTTTTGCATTGTGATTTGGCAGCGGCAAACGTTCTATTGACAGAGAGTGGAGACGTTAAGGTATATTTTTTCGGATACAGCAGTTTTATGATAGCTTGAAGATCTTTGAATAGAATTTTCTTTAAATGTACTGCTTTAATTTATTTGCATCTGGTACAGGTAGCAGATTTCGGAGTTTCTGCTCAATTGACAAGGACTATTTCAAGGAGAAAGGTATAAGTATTTTTTTAAAATTTTATGGCTTCTGCTTAAGAATTACTTTTGACCTTCTTTCTTAACTTTGCTTTAGTTTTATTACAAATTACAATTTGTTACTCCATGGTCATTATGCTTTCCACAAGATTGGGACCTTATTTGTTTAAACTTGCCAATCTGGATGCTTTGACATGGTCCCCATAGTGAATATATTTTTCCTTGCTGCTTTCCCAACCTTCCTCATTCACTTTGCAATCCATATTCTCATTCACTAAAGCCTAAGTTTCAATGAACTGAAAATGTGATATAGTATTATTTCTCCCTATAATGAGGTAATGCAAAATAGTCCAACTCATGCTCTTTGTTAAGCTGAGGTGGAACTGTCCAAAGAGATTACATTTCTCAATCTAATGCAATTAGAAGTTAGACTTTTGTAGGAACGCCATTTTGGATGGCTCCAGAGGTTATTCAAAACTCTGAAGGTTATAATGAGAAGGTATGTCCTCTGTCACCCACTCCCCAACCTTCATATCTATCTGAGTTTTCATTATCTGGCAGTATTAATTGACCGTAGTCCTCCTCTTCCTCTTGATAACTTTTAGAACTTTGTTTGCCGCAGGCAGATATATGGTCTCTGGGGATAACTGCAATTGAGATGGCAAAGGGTGAACCTCCACTTGCTGACCTCCACCCTATGAGAGTGCTTTTCATCATTCCTCGAGAAAATCCACCACAGGTGTACCATCATAATCTTCTACATAATCCACTCTGTTAGCTACTTTTATGTTCTTTCTTTAACCCTGTAGAATTCATAATGGTCTTTGTTATTCAGCTAGATGAGCATTTCTCTCGTCCCCTGAAAGAATTTGTGTCTCTCTGTTTGAAGAAGAATCCTGCAGAGGTAGCTTTCATGAACTTTTATCCACCGTCCACTTATATCTGCTAGTCTGTGGTGTTGGCAAACTAGCCGACCCCAGTAAAACATTCATTGAGATGGAGTTATGTTTGGGTGATAACTTGGATCTACGGTTCATAGGATTGACTATTTGAAGGATTACATGACCCAGCAAGCTCAAAGCCTAATTTTTTTATGTATCCTGTCTATCACCCAAAACAAAAGCCTCCTAAGGGTATTTAACAGTTAGAGAGGTGCTTTATTTCCAATTACTCTCTTATTTTTTGTTCTCTTAGGAATAATAATTAATCTTGCAATCATATTTATGGTGCTATCTTTCTTTTTTTGATTTGTCTTGTGCTTCATGCCAGTTCTTATGCTTTGATTTCTCTTAATATTTGATCTTAGAGGTCCAGTGCAAAGGAACTCCTTAAGCATCGTTTTATTAGAACTGCTAGAAAGAGTCCAAGGCTTCTGGAGAGAATCAGGTGCGTTATTATCTCTTTATTGTACCAAAGTTCTTTAAAAATTGTTTCCGATACTTAATAACTTTTGCAACAACTTATCAGTTCTGCTATATGTCACCTTTTGAAAACCCAGTAACTAACATATGCTTATTGCCCTGTACGCTAAAGTATGTCTAATACTTGATTGAGTGATTTCTGTAGAATAATCTTTACTTTTCCTATGACAATCACGTATGGGACACTCTCTCTCTAAAGATATAACATTGAGTCTAGTGTTTTGATGCATGGCATACGCCAAGATCTTTTCTCTTAATCTCCGAAAGCTTACACCATATATAGTGCATGAGTTCATAACTTCTACTTTCTACTTTTCAAGAGAGCGGCCCAAGTTTCAAATTGATGGTGATAATGAAAATGGCGCAACACCCTTGGGAGAAGCTTCTGGAACTGTAAAAGTGAATAGAGAGTCTGGACATGGTGATACAGTTCAAGTCAGGTCAGTCAAATTTGTTGATACACTATGGATCCTGGCTAATCGTTACAAGATGTTGGGCTGAATGTTTTTTTTACAGTAGTCAGGCAACGGGTCTGAGAAATGCCGGATGGGACTTCAGTATTGGTGTATCAGGTAGCACGGGAACTGTTCGAAGTGTTGTAAGACCACCTCAGGTGAGAGAAAGAAAGCCGGAAGTGCCATTAAATCAATCTACTCCTAAAAAACCCTTAGATGCTAGTAACCAGCAGTCTTCTGCTTCTGGAATCAATCTTCATACTGCCTCAGAGATCTCCACAAGGACACAGACCAATGATCCAGCAAATCAAGGAAATTATCTTGAAGATGTATGGCATGCTTATCCCTTCTATATACTTTCAGGCTCATGTGTTTTATCATAGCATATGAGCACATTGTAATTGCTACTCATAAGCCCAAAGGATAGTCGTTTTCCAAACAATTGAGGTCAGTCTGAGTTGATGAGAAATAGGATTGAGGTGTTGATATTATTTTAGATACTAGACATACTGAACATCTGAAGATAGACGGAAACACATGAATTTACTAACAATAACAGGTGTCCTTCTCCAGAAACCACTTTGAAGCTTTGGATAATTCTTTAGGTCTGGTCACTGCAGTTTAATTCTAATTTCATTTTGTTATTTGCCTCGGACTTTATACTTTCCAATATAGATCTCCAATCCATTTAGGGTTAAAATGCTGAAATTTGTAGTTAAAATGGATCTCTAATCCATTTTCACCCTTAATCAGTGTTCTGATCAGTGCTTCATAATCAGTTGGATAGTCATACATGCTTGCTAGTTAGACTTATACAAATCTGGGCTTTATTATCTATTATTGCTAGTCCATTTAACTTGATAGTTTATCAATCGCTGGTACTTGGCTACTTGGCATTTATTTGATGCAGAATGTATTTCCTTGTGCAAGCTCTCATTCTTTGTGTTTGTCTATGCTCCACTTGGAGTTCTTGAAAATCTGACCTCTTAAATAAAATTCATGACATATTTCTTGAATTAGAATCACAGTTTCTGAAAGAAATTTATGATTATAACCATTAAACATACCACAATGTCTAAAATTTTGTCTGTTCTCAACTTTCAGGAAGATGCAAGTGGGACAGGAACTGTCATTGTTCGATCTCCAAGAGGAGTTCCACGATCCTCTCAGTTCAGCAGCCAAAGTTCAACTGTATGTGCATTCATTGATTGAGCTAAAAAGATAGTGTTATACTCTGCTGCATTACCGTGATACCAATTAAGTATTCTGTTAATTGCTATTCTAGTCTAGCAGCAAATATACCTCTGCTGAAGATTCTTCAATCAGTGGTACTGTTGTTTATCGTGGACAGCATGAAGATTCAGAGTCTCCGAGAACTCCAAAGTCTAGGCTTGGACTTCAAGAGAGAACTTTTAGTGCAGCTCTTGAAGACAGTGAAACTAATCTTGCCGAGGTTGAAATACAATTTTAATCAATATTACATTGGAGAATCTTACCATGCTTGCCTTGTCACTTTAAAGGATGTAGTTTCCTTATATGACCTTTTACATAAAGACATGTTTCATACTTATTTAGGCTAAGGCTGCTATTCACGGAGGCAGAAAAGGAAGGGATAGGTCTGCATTGAGCAAGGGGAACAGAGATTTGCAAGAGAGCAGAAGGATAGAGCCGGACCACACAACGACAAGTTTTGACCCATCAAGGTATGTTTTGCTCCTTATTTAGCGCAGGATCATGCCACCCCCCCTCCTTTGCAAAATGCTGAAATTTGTAGTTAACCTTTTCAATGCCTTTCTTTCTGTCATGAAACATGGAACAGCCAATCCAGATATTCTCATGATTATCTTGATGCTCAGAAGGCATTTTTAAGATCTCCGCACTCAACTGAGGATGTGGACAATGCAAGAAGTTCCTTAGCAGCTTTGTCTGCTCCTTTATCAGTGCTCCTGATCCCTTCACTTAAAGATGTATGTTTTCATTTCAGTTCTATGAAATTTAAGGAATTAAGACATTTCTCATAACCTGATTGTGTAAAAGCTTTGATAGTAGTATCAGACACCAATAAACTTGGAAATTGCAAAATTGATCCCTTTACATAGAGGCCTTTTGGAAATTTTGGTTCAACACGCAGGTTTTGAAGTCCATGGATTAAATAGAAAATATCCACAAGGTTAACCTTTAATAGCTCACCTTTTTGTAGAAATATTACTCCCTCCGTCCCCAAAGAATAATGCACTTTGGGGTCGGCACGAGTTTTAATGTAAAATTGGTAAAGTAGGAGAGATGTAGAGAGAAAAAGTAATTAAAGTAATGTTAGTGGAGAATGGGTCCCATCTCATTAGAGAGAAAGGACTTTCCCAAATTAGAAAGTGCATATTCTCGTGGTACGGACTAAAACGGAAAGAGTGCATATTCTTATGGGATGGAGGGAGTAACATTTATTTTTTAGTTATTATTTATGGTGTAGTTTGACTTTTAAAACTATAGATACAGACATAATCATTGTATAAGATTTTGTTAATGATCCAGGCAATTGTCGATGATCCAGGAGGTTCAATCTTTCAGAAAGTCGCTAACGCTTTAATGGATATGGAGAATGTTAGGCCTGGGTCTTCTGAACTATTTATCACCAAGTTGCTTCAACAATTGGCAAGGTCGATTTGAACTACGTATCATCATTTCTCTTTTGTGTTTGTGCCCCATAATTTTTATTTTTGGGGTGCAAAATGTTTTTTCATCATGGTATGATATCCATCAACTTGAGCAAAATGTGCAGTTCGAAGGAAGGTTCTATGCAAGACCTCCGGGATCTTGCAGCTCAGATCTTTGCGAAGGGCAAGATAGAAATGCAGGCAACAAATGCAGAAGCTGACAACAAAAAGAAGCAAGTGAACAAGGAGCTCAATTCAAATGCCAATATGAGCCCACTTGCAAGGTTCTTGCTCTCCAGGTTAGTCAAAAAGCTGTTAATCTCCGTTTCTTCTCCCCTTGATACGGTAGTAAGTTCGGACTGCTATAGAAGGATGGCGTCTTCGTACGCTTTCCTTGAAATTTAAAGAGAAAGTGAAGCTTTGTTTGCATAAATCTCTACTTATTTTTAGTGAAGCATTAGCTAATTCATGACAACACATGCCGATTAATGCAGATGGCAAGGCTTTGCTTCCCGCGATTTGAATTCTTGAAAATTGAGGTCAGATAGTATCTTGTTTTTGGTGAATGTCTCGTAGTTTGTAGTTAATGAGTGAATACCTTATTTATAGCTTTTCATATTGATCTGCAATTTTCATGATTATCATATTGTTTTCGTTTTCTTCTGTTATGCAAAAGGTTTTCCAGTTCGTTTGTTGTAAAGAGTGATGGGCATATTGTATTTGGCAAGGTTAACATTAGTCATGTACTAGATTTTGTACAATTTCTAAGACTACAACTACAAGTTTTTGCTTAAATGAAGCAACTTAATTATTTTTATCATATTCTTTATTTTATTATCCCTCAGTGTCACCGAAGATGATCCACTTTCCTTTATTTTTCCCACCGAAGATGATCAATCACTCAAAATTGAACTCTTTTATCTCGACTTTATTCCCTTTGTCTTATTTTAATCTTTCCACCAAACAAAAAATAAAACTGATACTAGAGACAGAGAGAATGCATAGGATGTCCTCATTCTCCCCTTCGTCGTCACAGGTCGGAATAGTTCTGAAGTTTTTGACATCAACAAGCTAGAGGCACACTTAAGCAAACGTTTATTACTATCATCATCTACAAGTAAGCAAACAAACAGACCAAAACCGAAACCAAAAACCAACTCATTCTTTGTCTTTGCTCATAGAAAGGCGATGTAGAATTCAGCGTCTTCTCCATCTATGATTCCGTCTCTGCTTCACATGTTACAGAAGAACATCATCAAAACATGGTGAGACGAGAAAAGAAGATGGATACATATATATACCTCTCAAGAGCAAATTTGCCTTGTTTATATTTCTGGCTCTCCTCGTGTGCGACCAACTGCGCAAAAAGAACAAAAGTGAGTAGTGGGTTCGAAGTAAAGTGAGCATACTTGTTGAAGAAGAGTGAGTGTGAGAGACATACATATTTCCAGCCTAGTAAGTGCCCACAAGAGCAGCAAAATACATCTGATATCGTGTGCATACCAGAAATCATCATCCTCTCCTCAGGAGGACCAGATGTCACATTCACTCTGCCATTAACAAATTCATAAACATTACTTCTATTGTGATCCATCTTAATCATAATCATGTTGCCAGATTCAAGTACACTCCCTTCGTCCCTCCCTCCGTCCCTCCCAGTTAAGATGACACGTTTCTTTTTCGCATGTGTTTTGAAAAAATGATGATAAATAGTTCAAGTGGAGAGAAAGTAAAGTAAGAGAGAAAAAGTGAATAATATAGAGGAGGGGGAGTTATTAATTGCTAACTACAACTAATTTAAGATCATAAGATTTTAGAAATCTAGTTGCCTAAAATTTACCACGTGTAATTTTCATTTTTATTAATTAAATCGAAATAGATAAAAAAAACTACCAAATTAGGATTTTGGATGAAAATGTCAATATAGTGTTTTGAAAATATCAACACAATGCTTTGAGAATATCAACACATTGCTTATGTCAACACATTGCTTTAATAATGACTTCTACATGTATTATATTGACATATTTGATATACTATGTTGACATTTGTTGCTGTACGTAAAAAATTAAAAATTTTTGAATTTTTTTTCTTCAAATTTTGACATCGGAACATATGCAAGTGAGATCTCGTTAAAATCCTTATGAAATTATCTTTAATTTGATATATGTTGTGCGAAAAAATAATTTAAATCGAGAAAGTTATATGCGTTTTAAAGTTATGTGATATTTTTCAAAAATTAGTTGCAACTAATTTGTCGTAAATTGACCTTAGTACCCTAATTGACGTTTTTTGTTATCGTATTGACATTTCGGGGCTAATGATCTAGGCCCTTGATTTGAATATCTAAGGGCTACTACCTCCGTCCCTGAAAATTCGTCCCAGTTTTCCATTTTTGTCCGTCCCCCAAAATTTATCCCATTTCACTTTTACCATTTTTGGTAGTGGGTCTCATGTTCCACCAACTCATTCCTACTCACATTTTATTATAAAACTAATATATAAAAGTAGGTCCCACAATCCACTAACTTTTTCAACTCACTTTCCATTATATTTCTTAAAACTCGTGTCCGGTCAAACTGGGACGAATTTTGGGGGACGGAGGTAGTATTATTTAATTGTAGTTAGCAATTAAGTATTAAGTTAGCAATATAACACTCCCCTTAGAGGAGAGTATCTTCTACGTTATTCACTATCTTACTTTTCTTTCTTTCTACTTTAACTATTTATTACTCCTTCATTCGTCCCAAAAAGTAAGTGCATTTGGGACGGCACGAGAATTAATGCATTAATTGGTAAAGTAAGAGAGAGTGAAAGTTAAAATAGTGTTAGTGGATACTTTGACTCATATTATTGTTAGTATTTAACGGTGGGTCATAGTGTTATCAGTCGTAAATAAATTGATTTATATTGGTACTAAGTTTGGGATGGAAATGGAATAATTTTATGGGACGGAGTATCATTTATTCAAAACAGCTGCGAAAAAGAAATGATCTTGGCATCACAAATAAAACTATATCAGTGCAAGGGAATAGTAGTACTACATGTTAGTTTAGGTAATAACATAGGGTGATGAGATGCTTACACAGTATTAAAGAGATAAGCCTTCCCCCTTTGGCAGTGAAATGACTGAGAATAGGAGGCAACACCCATTAAATACATTCGATTATGGAAAGGATTAATACAGACAATTTAGAATATTAGGAGTTTTATGCCAAATGATAAATAAAAAAGATTAGTTAGAAAGAAAGAAAAGAAAAAAGAGTAAAGGTTATGAATACCCGGGAAACAAGTTGATGAGGCTGTGCTAGCTGGGTTTTGCAGAATTTGCAATTGTAGGTTTTTCCTTCTAAATCAACAACAAAGATCCTTCCCATCTCTCTTCTCTCTCTCTCTCTCTCTCTCAACCACGATTAGAATTTGAGACGATACAAATATGATAGTGTTGTGTTGTAGTTTGGGTAAATTGGATCACTATCACACTGACACGTAGTTTGTTTTTCTAATCTCTAATCCGCCTCTCGCCCCATTTTTATTGGATTTCTCTTCTAATTCATCTTATCGGCCGAATACCTCCAAAGCCCAAAGCTCTTAACTGCTTGTAACTTTTATCCCAATTCACCAAAAATTAATACTCCTTCCATCCCTGAAAATTTGCCACATTTCATTTTCTACCCTCATAAAAAATTGTACTAAATACTTAAAGTGGAGAAGGGATAAAATAAGAGGAAAAATAATTAGGATAAAAATCTTCTCTATATTATTCTCTCTTACTTTACTCTTTCTCCACTTTAACTATTTATTATCATTTTTTTAAAATGATTGCAAAAAAATAAAATGTGACAAATTTTCAGGGATGGGGGAGTCGTAAAAAAAATAGAAAGAATTGAAGTATTATTATTATTATTATTATTATTATTATTATTATTATTATTATTATTATTATTATTATTATTATTATTATTTCTCCGTTCTAAAAAAATAAACAAACTTGTGAATGACACGTATGTTTACTTTGTAATTAGTAACCTAAAAAAAGATAGATAAGAGAAAGCAGAAGAAGGAAAAAGTAGTAGTAGTTCTAATAGATTGGTGGGTCCACAATTATTAATGGTGTATAACTCATTAAAAATTTCTATTTTTAAACTTGGTCTAATTTTAAAGAACGTCACAAAATGATAAAACTAATCTATTTTTTAGGACAGAGGGAGTATAAAGACAGAGTCTTTTTAGCTATCCTTAAATGGCTTCACTTTATCAAAATAAATGTTTTAATGTCGTTTGATCATAATTAAAAGATGTTGCACACGGTTAAGAAAACTGAGAAAAACTATTCATAATAATATTGCTACAATCTTAGAAAGTTATAGAATGTCAAGCCATGAAATAGTAAAACACACAAAAGTGTATTGATAGTGTTAAAATCTGTCGGCCGTTGCTACAGTTGGCTGAGCTTCGATGCGCTTCCTACCACCATAAGGCCCCTTTCTGATTGCTTCCTGTAGCTGCAATATTTTTTAAAACCAAAATCAACAAAACTATATGAATTATCAATAATCAAATTTCATGCATGTTATGAATTACAGTGTGCCTTGTTAAAAGAAAATATGTTTAAAGCAGGCAAAGACATTAGGATCTAACCTTTGATGCCAGGCCAGAATAGGAAGGATCATTGACAAGTTTACTAGATGATGCGAAGGCCCCGAAGACTGTTTCACAACACTTGTGTCTAGCTTCCATTCCTGCATAAGTCCGAGTACATTTCGCGTAAAGATCTTGGTATTATGAGATTCAAACGGCTTTTTTTCTGAAGTGGAAGTGGGATTGATACAGACCTATCTTGGTGGTTTCTGTAAGGGCGTCGGTAATTATCTCACTTATCTCCGGTCTAGAGATTATCTCAATCAGACACCAAGGTCGAGCAACCAAACCACTAATCAATCTGTATCCCTGTATTGGAAGAACAATACCAGAAGTTATTGAGATTATGACCTTCGAACATAGAGACTGTCAACTAGAGTGCACATTAAACATGTCTTGACATGCTTCAATTTCAAATCCAGTGATTAAATTTCCTGCTGATTTAGTTTGTCAAGAGAGCCTGTACTTTGAGTACTAGGATGGATAGATCAAAACAATCCAAGCTAATCTACCATTTACTTCTATGGATTGATTGATTTTGAATTTGTTTGGCCATCTTATCATTCAAATACTCAATCCTATGCTTTATCAATTTATTTTATACTACCTTGTTAAGTACTCCATCTGTCCCACTTAAGATGTCTACCTTTCTTTTTTAGTTTGTCCCAATCAAGTTGCACACTTTCTATATTTGGAAATAAACCCCTCTCTCCTCATTAAAAATGTTCAACTACATTTTTCTCCCTACTTACACCACCTAACAACTCCTCCTAAAATCCCGTGTCACTCAAGAATGTGGACATCTTGAGTGGGACGGAGGGAGTAGTACAAGACCAATACTTGTTAAAGTAGAACAGGCTGCTCGAATGAAAAATCAAAATTTCCCAATATTGTTCAACTAGGATTTTTGTTTAAATGCAAACTTCATAAATTGGTGTACATGCAAACTAACTCTTCAGGACCATCGAAATCTAAATGTGTATGAATACATAATATTGTTAATATAAGGCTAACGTGACACGAAACATCTTACCGCAATACGGATTTCAGAACCCTGCTGAAGAACTGATAGGAGGAGGCCCTGCAGCCATTATCAGCATGTAAAGTTGCATTGTTGGTGGACTTGAGAAGGAGGTATAAAGAAAGGGTACAGAAACCAAACAATAGACGGTACAGATAAAAGAGTGTAGACTTATGTAACCCCAAAGAAGGCTTTGAATCGACTTACTGAGGGGATCAGCTTGGGTGTTTTGGATGCTTGATCATAAATCAGGCTCTTAAGGTTTTCTTCAGCCACCCTCGTCAGGAGCACATTATTTCCCATTCGTGTTTCACCAGCAATGTTTGCAAGAGAATGCAAGGCAGCCTTCATATCCATGAGAAATCAATCTTATTAGACCCACATTCCGATCAACGCATGTAAGATGCTTAGGATGAAGTGACAAACAATGCATGACAAAAAAAACCCTTCTCATGATCTTTTAATTGCAACACTACCCCCGCCCAACAATAGGAGTCACATTTGGTTTAGGCATGAGTTTTAAGAAATGTAAAGAAAAGTGGATTGAATAAGTTAGTTGACTATGGGTCTCACTTATACGTATTAGTTTTATAATAAAATGTGAGTGGAATAAGTTGGTGGAATGTGGGGCCTACTTACCATTTATGGTAGAAGTGAAATGTGACTCTTATTGTGGGACGGACCAAAATGACAAAATGTAACTATTATTGAGGGACGGAGGTAGTAATATTTTTCTCTCCACTATCTCTGTCCCCAACACTTGCATAGCAGATAAAATCTTGGTTGTTGGAAGATGAACCAAAATTGAGAATGCTTGTCTACAGTTTCAAACAAGGCAATCGTCCGACACAACACCACTTGATGTGAGATTTAAGATTTACTATAGAATTTGGCATAAATCAGGTTTATGTTCGCATATTTCCAATCAACCTTACAAATTAAGACCTCCAAAAACTGAAAGGAATCTGATGCAGAAGAGAGGCAAGGTGTGTCTTACCAGCTGTTTACCATGCTGTTGTCGGTCAAAAGCAGCATCAACAACATGTCTCGCAGTAGGAGGCGTATTTGACAGAATAATAGTTGCTCCCTGGGATGCTTAAGCATTGTGATGTACAATAAGACCTTTATCAGTTATTTGCTAAAAGCTTGCAGAATCAAGGATTTAATATGCAACCAGCACAGGCTTGAAGTGGAAAAAGAATAGCTTTATAGCAGTTCTGATAAAGAAAAAGCATAAGAAAAAAATTTATGGTTTTGAAATAGTTGATGTAGTGAATATTATAAGAAATTATGCAAATAAAATTATTAGTTTATTGATGGAAGTTAAACACAGAGCTGTTAGTTTCACCCATTTTATGTAACAAGTGAGAATCAATCTTTTGGTTATGAGGACTCTTTTCAAGCTGATAGGACACAGAGGAAGGCAAAAAGAACAAAAAAGACCAGCTTAAATACTTAGGATGCATAATTTACATGATACAATTTGATTCACTGCTTCAAAAATAAGAACCGAATAGTAAAATATAAAGTTAGTTGAGTTCAACATAATAATTTAGATTGATAACTTACAAGATCCAATCTGACCCAGTGCTTCAACAGCACATTCACATTCATCTGCATCTTGACTTTCGAGGAAATCAAACCTCTTATCAATTGCAGTTATAACATTTCTAAAGCCTATAGGAAAGAAAGGTTAGCAGCAATTATAAACAACAATCAAGGATCATATTAAAAAAATTCGAGTTCACAACAATCATTTAGAGAAGGATAATCTGGGGTCATATATCTTAGGTAACTTATGTTTCTTACATTATGCATCAAGCATATAAGTATACATGCAAAACATATTTGGCTATGTCAAGTATTGCATGTAACGGTATCCAAAAATCGCCCAATATTCCTCTAGTTTGCTTTCAGTATAAGAAGCTTCCCATCCAAAACTAGAAAATACTGTTTGACCTAAACTTGTGCTCTTATGCCACAATAAATTCATGCTAAGCATTTTGGCTATACAAAAGGTAGGGAATCAATACAAAGTTTTGCATTAAGCAGCCACCGAAGGGAATGGTTCAAAGTTTCATAAGACCATACGGAAAAATAAAGGAACTGGAGACAACCTCATGTTACTCTTAGAAGCTCATTCCAACTAACATGGTTTGCTCTAGTAGAAAAAGTTCATATAAAATTAAGAACTTCCACACGTCTGCTACAATCACGGATGCAAGGAAACACCTATACATTAACTTATGAAGTAGCTTACTAGATTCATCAATGAACGCAAAAGCATTTTCCTTGGACAGAAGCCTTCCAGTTATCATCATTGCCCTTGATCTTAAAATGGACTCCGCAGCTCCATTGCTTAGGAAATCAAGAATGTTTCTGATTAATCATTTTGCTCAATCAAGATACATTGTTCACAAAAAATTCTTCACTAACCTGATTATGGAAATAAGAAGTTGGAGCAGGATTGTTTTTGACAAAAATTCAGCACTGTGTTGAACTTCCACCAGCTTCATCATAAAGCAAATAGAACAGAGGGTGAAAACTTTAGACTTAACTAAAAGGAATGACTACAAATCATTAATAGAACAGTTTCAACAGAAGTTTTGTTAAGGTAACACAAAGACAGTTATGTACCACAACAGATATTATGTTGCTAGTAATGTTAGAAGAACTACTATATCTTTTGATGCAATTGATGATACAATTGGACAAAATGTACAACTACAGTGAGGATCAGATCAGAAGCTCTTCATTCCAAAGTAGACTAATTGTGTAATATGAATCACCCTGCCAAAACCCTCAAGGTTGGCAGAAAAGAGAATGATACTTTAGGCATATAGAGGGCAAATTATTGCGGATATCACGATCCCATCGTGCGGGAGTTCACTGAGATGAACCCCAGGGTGGAAATCAGAAAATATGGATAAAGTAAAAACAACAGTTGTTTGCTGGTATAGAGGTCAAATATTCATGGAGAACCGTGTAACTGCAGAATTAAAGAGGTATGCATAGTATCCTATCCAACCTGGTGATATGACCAAACAAACATTTAAATAAATAGTTTACGATAGGCTTAAAGTCATTCAGGAATTAGGAAATTGAAATTCACACATGATTGGGGCCAACCTCATAAATAAGTTCCAGCACACTCAAAGTAACTAGAGTGTCATTTGTATTTCTGACTTCTGCCTCCAGTAGACTTAGAAAATTTGATTTTGATACTTCTGATGCCACTGAGCTTGAAATAGAGAAGAGCTTCACTATCAAAGCTAGAACACGAACTCTTCCCTTTAGATGTCCCAAACAGAAAAGTCAGAGAAGAAGAATGCAAAATCAAATTCAAGCGAAGGAACTATGAGTCCACCGTGAAGCGGCCTTTAAATATTTGATCATTTATCAATAAAAAACACAAAAAACAATCAAGAAATTTTTTTGAAACATGGATCATGTACCAGTGATGTGCATTTCTCTGCTACAGATCCAAGATGTGTAGCTTCATTAATATTTTCTGGAAAGACAATCCCCTGGAGAAAGGTTGCATAATTCTCAGCAGTACAACAAATGTTGAATGTCACCGTAAGTTTAGATAAATCATTAAGCAGGAGCATACCATGCCTTCAGGGTAGCTAGCCAAACTTGTAATGGCATCTGTTGAAGCAGCAGCCACTTGCTCATCACTACATAAAATCAAATATTTTAGTTTTGTGTGCTTTATATATAAGAAAACACCCCGATCAAGAACATCATTCAGTTAGCATACACAGAAGTAACAATTGGAAGGGATAAGAATTTCAAAATCCAACATGAATTCGGAGAACATGTTTTCCCATAAAAACCAGATTAAATCTGATCACAAAGTTACCATTCCTCACCAGAAGAGGTAGAACAATCCAGTTTATTTTTAATTAATTGATTCTTATTGTAGGAAATACCCCAATATGTCAAACATGTATCCAATGTTTTAAAAACCGGACCGGTGGACGAACCGGCGTAGCTATTGGTTCACGGTTCAACTGGTCTGACCGGTCGAGCCGCAATACTGTAGCAATACATATATTTATTTAATTAAATAATATATTATACAAATAATTAAAATAATATCAATAATAAACAAAATTGACAATTATAATGCATAGTTTTAAGCATTTGTAACATGAAATATCAGTAATCCTACAATATAATATAACTTTCTCCTACGAAAAGAAGCAAGAACAAAACTTTTTCTAAATATTATATTGTACTAGTATTTTTTTCTGTATAAAATTTGTTATCAGAACCTCAAGTCCTCAACTTATTTATTCAATAAAAAATTTAAAAGTATGGAGTAAAAAACATGTTGAATAAAAGTATGGCAGATTTTGATACAAAAAGAATAAAAATAAAAAAAAACACGTTAACTAAACGAGAGAATATTTTGACATATTTAGTACTACAGGAATAGGAATACTCTGTCCCACATCAAAGAGTAGAGGTTGATTCACAAGCTAGGAACTAATATAAATAAAGCACAATTGCCAACTAATATTAAAATAAAAATTAAAAGCTCTAAACCGGTCTAACCGGTCACCGGTTTCCGGTTGAACCGAGCGGCTTGACCGGTTCAAAACGGCCTGATAATTGAACGGTTTTAATGTCCAAACCGGACCGGATAAGACATCGGTTCGCGGCCGAACCGGTCCGGTCCGGTTTTTAAAACATTGCATGTATCTTTATCTGGTTTCTTGCATAGGCCATTCTAAAAGAATAGAAGATGATCAAAAACTGCAGGGGTACAGGGCAGCCCATTATTGGTTACATAGTATAGTAGTGTACAAAACCTAAAAATATGGAATCCAAAACTACAAATTTGGTCAGATGCAGTGATTACGCATTGTTCCTAAAAAATGAATTTTTGTTCATTGTTAAATGACAGAAGAATTTGTGTTCATCGTTAAATGATTTATAACCAACCAATGCGCCAGACATGATTATACACAGTAGACAATAATGAAAGTTGAAACCTTATTGAATTAATGATTAGCCACAATTTAAAATAAAAAGCTCAATACCCATCAATGAAGCAACCAAGCAAAAGGGGATAAGTACTATGTTGAAGAACTAATTGGATAGCAACCCTTTTATCTGTATGCTCCAGTAGACATGATATCTGAAAAAACATTTAGCATGTCATATTGGAATTCATATTTTTCTGTAATGCACCCAAGCGAGATACGGAAAAACAATGACAGAAGATAAAAAATGCATTTGGTTAATTGTGCATAAACTAAGAAAGGAAAGATCATGTACTTACAGCTATACAGGCCAGTCGTTTCACTTTCTGAGAATCTGACCCAAGGCCAACCAAAACGAAAGGCTGAAGGACAAGGAAAACAAGCTTTAAACTACAGATACTACACAGTCAAGCACCTGAATGTGAACTGAATGCACTGTTTAGATTGAATAACAACTCGACCGTAAAGACTGAATGCATACTATGCAAAGAAAGATGCAACTACAATTGAAAACCAATGGAGTCCACCTTTATATTTCACAATAAATAAATCAAGTGTCAAATCTGGAACAAAACACGAGACAATCAATAAGCTAAAAACTACGCCGATCACATACATCGCAGGTAAGACATAAGAGGATATATGCTAACGAATACAGAATTGGCAGTAACATACTTATAACTAATTCAACCAATCAACTTTATTACAAAATCGTACAGTTAATAAAATGAGCGATAAAACTTAAAAGCAGCCAGTAATATAGTGGATACTAGGAAAAACACCAATAAATTTGCCCGAAATCCAAATCAAATAACGCACCATATAGTGTGGAATAAGTGAAGCTCCATATTTAGTTCTGAATACCCTCTCCAAACATTCGACCAAAGCACTCTCCAGACCAGGGTAACTCGCATCCGTTTGCAAAGCGCTATAAAAAAATGTCAAACTCAATAATTTATACAAAAAATCATAAACCTCTAACGACTGACCGCAAAAAAATTACAAAACAAAAGCATGCACTCATTCCTTCTGAAGGAATCGACGACATTGTAACTATGAGCAATGCCGGATTTATGATACAATTTTGGAAGGCGTGAAATCAATTGAAGTGAACGAACAATGAGGGAATGATGCTCTTTTTTACTTTAATCAGTCATAAAACGTAATTTCACAAATTAAGTTCTAAAATATTTTTAAAAATACATACTTTGACATCTTGTTCTTCCCAAAAAACTTATGCAGATCGAGTGGCGGCAATAACATTTTTTGCCAACCCTAAGGAAATGTTTTTGCCAACCCTAAGGAAATATTAGGCTCCAGATTGAGATTAGTGTTACACAAGAACATACACACAAGATTTGTTTGTCATTATCTAATGAAAATCCAATTTAACAACAATTCCTATAGCATTGTAAAGAATTGTAAGGATGTGACTATTAAGGTAAAATATAGTACTACTTCCTTCCGTTTTATCCAAGATGTCCACATTTGTTGTTTAGTTAGTCACAACCAAGATGTTAGAAAATTGGCTTGATTAGGAATTGATCCTAATACAATTTACTTTATAGAACAACACATCAATCATTAGTCTACTAATATCATATATGCCATATGCTGAAAATCAATACTCCCTCTGTCCCCAAAAAAGTAGTGTCATTTTAGTTTGTCCCACAAAATTAGTTCATTTTCTAATTGTAGAAACTTTTCACCATACATTACACTACTAATAAGACGGATCTCACTATCCACTGAGATATAATATAGGATTGAGTTAGTTGCAGGGGTTAGCTCATGGGATTAAATCTCATGAAACAAACACACTACATATTTAATACCGGGATACAATCTTGCAAACCGAACACCCCCTAGCACTAATATAATTATTTTCTCTTTTTATCTCATACTTTACCAATTTGGCATTAAAACCTAGGTAGTTCCCAAATTCTCTGTTTTTAGGGGACGGATTCTGGCTTGATCCTAAGGAAAATTCAAGCTATAAATACGCCGATGACTACGAGTGTACACCAAAACCGCATGCACATATAGAAACATGAGTTGAGAGGTTTACCCGATAATGGCAGGAAGTGGAAAGCGGGTGAGGAATTCCTGAGCTGAAATGTCTGAGATAGCACCTGAAATCGTGGAGATATTCTAATTATTAATTTTGAAACACATAACTAAAAGATACTCCACATAAAGCTGGAGGTAGGTATTCAAGTTGAGAGACACCTGGTTGTTGAGCGAAATCGGAAGCCGCTGCGAGCAGCTGAGCAGGATCGACGGCGAATTCCTCCTCCATTTCTTGCTGTTGACGAAACAAAGTGACGGTGGAAAGCGGTGGCTAAATACTGTAAATCGTAAAGAATTATTCAATTCGAACCTTTAGATTGCTTTTATTAGAAGAGTGAAATATATCGAACTCAAATAATCCCTTAATTTTAAAAGTATACTCATATATATCCATGGAGTATCCCTATCCAAAAAATCGGGTATCCAAATGTGAAAAACTCTAAAAGTCTCACTCATATCCTTCGAGTATCCCTATCCAAAAAATTGGGTATCCAAAACGTGAAAAACTCTAAAAATCTCACTCATATCTTTGGAGTATCCCTATCCAAAAAATCGGGTATCCAAACATGAAAAACTCTAAAAATCTCACTCGAATCCGACTAATCGGATACCCAATAATTTAAAACTATATTTTTCATTTTCTCTATTTATATAAATTAATTTACGATGAGTATACAAGTTATGAAAATTAACAAAATTAATTTACGATGAGTATACTTAACACACAAAACATCTCCTAAACTCTTGTGTCATCACCTAAATGTGACATCTATCTTGCGACGAGGAAATTGTAACTAATATTTCCCTCCACACCCTAATATTCAACGTTTTTTTATATCTAAAAAGAAAAAATAAGATAGGGAAAATAATTAAAGTAATGTTAGTGGATAGTGAGATTCACCGTAGTGTAATGTATGGATTATGGGAAGTGTGGAGGAAAATTTTGTTTAGCTTAGGGCATTCATAATGCAGCCTTGTATGTGGCGGCCGTCCGACTGGGCTGCATTGTACCCCCCCCCCCCCAATAAAAAAACGAGAGGTTTCTCATCTGCCCGATGCGGCTGATTCGTCAGGCGGCCGGTGGTTTTTGCAGCCACGATTGCGTGAGAATTTCCTTTCGTTTTCTTTTTTAATTAAATAATTTAATATTCCACTTTCATCTATAAATAACTCCTTTTTCTATCCATTTTCACCCCAAACTTAATACACTTCATAAGTTCATATCTTTATATTACTCATCTTCTCTCTTTATGGAACTACAACCTTCTCTTAATGTTGGAGCAGCTATAGTTGCATATGTGATGAGGTGTGTTGAAAAGAGGGGGGAGGGGGAGGGGGAGGGGGAGGAGGAGGAGGATGAGGTGTGTTGAAAAGAAGGGGAAGGGGAAGGGGAAGGGGAAGGGGAGGGCATAAGTTGTGCACAAGCCTATCCGTCCGAGAGCATGCATTTGCTGTTGAAAGGCTGCATGCAAATTATTTTT
This sequence comes from Salvia splendens, assembly GCF_004379255.2. Lineage (NCBI taxonomy): Eukaryota > Viridiplantae > Streptophyta > Magnoliopsida > Lamiales > Lamiaceae > Salvia > Salvia splendens. The sequence goes on along the minus strand of NC_056037.1, from coordinate 17,196,502 downwards.
CCGACAACTCTGTTGTGATTTTTAGGGTCACTGGCAGATTCAATTAAGAACAAGGGGTACCATTGTACCCTCAAAATATGGAAGTAGCCTATTGGTAAATGCATCACCCTTCCACATCATCAACTCAGGATCGATTCCTCCTGAGTGCGTTTTTGTCCATTTCTCTCAGGCGCATTTTTGGCCATTATAGTTTCTAATAAGATATGTTTAGATATAATCATTTATTAATTGTTTGCTCATTTACTTCATATAGTTTCTAATAATATTTGACTAAATGTATACTACTATTTGTTTTCTCCTTTAATTTATACATAATAAGGCTTTATGGTTGAATATAATCTTTATTAGCATTTATGATCACTACTATTGTGCTCATATTCTAAATTATATAGAAAATATGATGCATTTTATTTTTAGTTTAAATATTCCAGACTTTCTATAAATTAATATAAATTTTTTGTTGTATAAATATCTAAGAATCCATAATTTAATAGTGAAAAATTTTCAAATAATAACACTAAAAAAATTTAATAAATGACTTAATAGAAAAATTGACATAATAGAGGAAAAAAATCAATTGAATTTTATATTTTCAAGTCAATATAATTATTTACCGTACCCCCAATATGAAATTTCTGGATCCGCCACTGTTTAGGGTGCAATTTAAGTACACAAAACAAGTAATAATTCCCTAAAAATACTACTTCTGCAAGTATACAGCCGTGCAATGCAGTATAAAAGGTGTCGAACCCACAGAGAGGAGATTAATTACTAAAACTAGTAAACCTAACTAAAAAGCAGTAAAATAATTTAATATTGGGTTTTTGATCAAGAGGCGAGTGAAGGACGTAACGAGAAGGAAAAAATGCAAGGGAATCACGATAAAGAGGGAAGACTACTCCTAGCTTGTTTGGGGTTACTTGTTCACATGAATCCTAAAGTCTAATTACTTTCCATTATTTATCGGGATCGTGTTGATTTTACGCTTTAACACCTGATCATAGAATTTTACACCTAGGATAAGCTGATCACGTCTCCTACACTCTAGTCACCAACCTCTCACTCCTACAGTTGCATAGTAAGCTCGGGATTGGCTTCTACGAACGTTCAACACACAAGATCCACCCCGGACTACTCCAAGTTAAGAGACATTGAAGTTAAGGCCATTCCCGGATTAAGTTTCCTAGAAAAACCCAACATAGATTGAAATAAAGACATAGATAAGAACCAAAACATGGAAATCTATCAAAACATAGTCATGGATTCATATTTACAAACTCCTCTAACGAACTAGAAGTAATCCCTAAAATCTAGCCACCCATAGTGGGCAACAATACAAGAGAACAAGTAAATGCTACCATATGGGGCTTGATTTTAGGTGGATGAGGCTTGATCTTGTTCTTCTCTCCCTAAGATGGCACCCAAGCTTCATATCTCCTTGAAATTCGTCTCCAGCCGCCAAAAGTTCCTTTGGGAGTCGTGCCATAGCTATTTAAATAGTTGGGGCTTAAAAACAGGCCTAGTTACATTTGCCCGGCTGGGCATTTTTTTGCTCAAAAGTCGTTCGGTCGGGCGTTTTTCTGTATCCCGACATGCGCGCAAATCGCCCGGTCGGGCAATTTTCGCCCGCCCCGACCGTTTTTCACTACATTGCGTAGTCTTCGTAAAACAACCATACCTTCTTCTGCCGGGCTCCGATTGAGGCGTGCGAGGTATCCACATGAAGTTCTTTCGAAGGTGAATGTAATGGTGGACTTGTAGAAGCATTTTAAATTAATCTTGAAGGGCTGATTACTGATCAGATTTGGACCTTTTTCCTTTCTCCTCTCTCTCTTAGAGGCTTGTCTTTTGTCATACAATATATAAAAATGAGTCAATTTTTCACCTTAAAAATTATGTTAAGATAATGCAATAAAGGACAACAATTTGATTCACATCAGACCTACGCTGGGGTGAAACAACATTTCGACACCAATTCAGTATGAGCATATATGTTTTCAGGCGCATAGCTGGCACGTTAGTGGGAGGCGATGAATATTTCCACCAACCCACTAATGCAATTGTGTGTGGCAGGCTCTCAACATTGCAAATGAGCACGACGCAGGCTTACCTCTGCTGATGCCTACTAGCTAATGAATTTACATGAGAGAGTTCATGGTTTTCTCGGGATGCTAGGCATATAGACTATATGCATTGGGGGTGGAAGAACTATCCGAGTGGCTGGAGAAGCACTTACACTTGCAGGCACAAGGCCACAAGGGACAACACCTAACCATCATTCTCAAAATTGTTGCTAACCACCAGCACTAGATCTTGCATGCCTACTTCGACATGTCTAGAGTGAACAAGGATATTAATGTGCTCAATCAATCATCGCTCTTAGTGAAGTTTTTGCTGGCTGAGCCCTTGCAATCGAATTCACCGTGAACCAACGACCATATCGAATGGGTTACTACTTTGATAATGAGATTTATCTAAAGTGGTCAGTGTTCCTGAAGTCGATTACATACCCGACTAATCCGAAGATGACATTATTTGCTCAAAGACTAGAGTCGGGTCGTAAGGATGTTGTAAGGGCTTTCTGTCTATGTATTATATGGATCGAAAAAGAACAAATCAGTGCCACGAGCAACTAAGAACTTCAACAAACGATGAAGAACAACCAAGAACTTTGAAAGAAAACACAATGAACACAAGATATACGTGGCTCGGTTACAAGAACCTACATCCAAATGTAATGAACAAACTTGCAATAGCTTAATCATTACTCAATCAAGCCAACACTACATTGCTTTTCACTCAGATTGAGGAACTGATGTATAAACCACACTTTTCATCGCTATTTTGCACTCAAATCTTGTGAAGAAAACCAACTTCTCTTGAATGAATTAGCTATTGTGTGCCTTCGTGTAGAGCATATATATTCGCGGCTTCAACTGCTCAAACTAAAGCCAAGCAAACCAGCTTCATAACTAACTTCTTGAAACCGCAAGGTCTTTCTATTTTTGTTCTAGTCCACTAATGGAATTCCATTTTAATGAATGAGATTAGATGTATTCTAAATGGGGGAGTGACGCATAAGAGTAATGCGTCGTTATTAATGAAACGCATAACCCTTATGCGTCTTTTGCTAATGACGCACAAGGGTTATGCGTCGTTCAGACGCATAATGCTTATGCGTCTTACCCTAATGACGCATAACCCTTATGCGTCTTTCAGTCAGCTTTTACCACACAGCGGGCAGAAGCAGCGCACAAAATACAATTTCATTTCCTCTCTCGGGTTTCCGGCGATTTCCAGCGTTATCTCCATAAGATCCGGTAATTTGTTCATCAATTTAGCTACATTCATCATTATTCATGTTTATTTTGCTTTCATTTGTTAGTTTTACCCAATTTATAAAATTAGGGCTTGTAGGAAAAATGTCCATAATTGTTGTTGTTTTAAATGTTTTTGATGCAGAAATCATGCAAGTATTTGTGAGTTTGTATTGGGGTGGTAGAGTAGTTCAACTACCACATATGGGTATTGGTTATGAACCACCTCGTGCGAGGAGCTCCATCATATTAAATTCACGTGTTTCCTATTCTGAATTGGTAGCAATGATCTGTGATGCGATGAGAATAGATATGAACCAACACACAATTGAATTATTATGGAGACAATGTATAGTCTTTGCTTCCGGTATGAGTTATACATGTTCTGTGATTTGCAATGATGAAAGTGTGATGTTTATGTTCAACAATGCTCAAAATTCAAGTGAGTGTATTGAATTATTTGTTGAGTATTCACCTGTGAGGAGTTCAGAAATCCCACCAGTTGTTGATTATGGTATTGGATCATCTGCGAGGGTTGAACAAACGAGCTTTGATTGTGGTATTGGATCATCTGCGAGGGTGGAGCGTTGGTTGATTTGACATTTTGGAGGACGGTACAATGGTGGGTGCAGAAGAAGACAACAATAGAACACACTGAAGGTGAGTTAACCCCATGGGCGAGGGACAGACTTGCTAAGAATGACTCAAAGGGACGAAAGCATTACATTACTGTCATTGACCGAGATACAGGGAAGTACCATGTCCGAACTCGAGGAAGAATAGAGAAAGGAGTGTCAAAGGGCAACAATGTTCAAATAGTCAAGTATTTGGATTCGAGTTGCAGTTGTGGTAAGTGGCAGATGTGGAGAATTCCTTGTTCGCATGCTTGTGCGGTTGCTAGAGACAGAGGTTATGTTATGATTGACCTCATAGATGAGCGCTACTACCTAGATACATGGAGATCACAGTACTATGGTCAAATTTCATTTGATGCACCAAGACACGAAGATACAAAATCATTACAATCAATATATACAAACTTCAAACTTCAATATATACAAACTTCAAACTAAATACATTGTTATATACAAAAAACATAACATACCATTTTCTTCATATACGAGGCTGACTCGTTCATCCCAACAGTTGACTGTGTCACAGGTTGAACTAGGTACGACACTGTGATCCTATTGTACCACGCCATATAGCTCGGATAATGCGACCATCCATGGTCGCCGTGGCATGGTCAAATGTTGATTGGAACCTGTCGTGTCTCAGGTCCCATTCATCAATGAAGAACTTATGTACCTTAGCCCAATCAGCGCCCTTCCTCCCACGACGGTGACTTTTACTCAAATGTCCGGCTTTATGTAGCATCCTATCACAGTACTGAGGAATACGCTGGTAACGGTTAAATTGTCGGCAAACGCGTCCAGCCTCGTGTGCCTCCTCGACAAATGACCAGCACACCAAATAAGTGTCGCACAAGAAAGATGCAGTCGAATCAATGCAGTAATCAGGCAGGATACAATCTGCATACGGTGTCCACAAAAACTACAAAAACATAATATAAATAAATCACAATTAATTTCATACTATAGTAAATTCATTAACTAGACAACAAAAATAAATTTCACCTGGCTGGGACGAATCAGTGATAATTGATCACGATAATGAACTACTGAATGTCGGGGAGCATTTCCAGTTTCAGTAACTCCGTGCCACCTAAACATAATATTAATGTCAAAAGTTACCAAAATAATACATAATTAAGCGAGTTAATGTAAAAAAACATTACTTGGCTCCACACGGGGTATACGGCGTGTGCATATGCGATATCAAGAAGGCTGGCCTCAATGTAGGCATTCTTTCCCACGCCCACAGCTGCAAAAGAATCATAGGTCCACCCACATCTCTTTTCTGTCTGCCTACAGAAGCCTCGCACAGATAATGATACAGAAATGCTAAAGTAACACTACCCCAACTGATATTAGCCACTTCTTCCGGATCATCAAAGGCATTTAACCACATAAAGGGGACCTTGCACCCTGTGGTGTCTGGTATAATAAGCCCCCCTAACAAGATCAGAGCATGTATACGTGCTCTTTGGATGTATGCATACTCATGCAGCCCATCACCCAAAGGTATCGTCGCTTGGTGGATCAGAGATGTCATCAACAAATCACTCTGCTTCGTTTCTGTTTCTGCGTCAGTTATCCATCCCAACAAATCTCGACACTTGCTGGGCCAATCTTCATATCTAATAGGGTAGTCACGGCCAGTGAAAACACGACCGTCTGCTCTCAAACCCCACAGGCTTTGCACATCCTGTAAGGTTACGGTAACTTCTCCAACTGGTAGGTGGAAACAATGTGTCTCAGGCCTCCAGCGCTCGATCAAGGCAGTTATAAGCTCATTGTCCATCCTCATCGGCCTCCCACATTCAACCACGCCTCTGAACCCCCATACATCAAGCCAATACATCACATTTTCATGTATTGGCACTGCCCAAACCTTACTCTCCGTCCTACGATCTCTCAACACATTTGTTGTGCCATTTTCCAACAATGAGGCTGAAATGTGTTCGTTTTGATGAAATAGTAATGATAGATCCTCAGGTCCATAACATAACTGTTGTTCGGAACTTGCAGATGCCATCTACTTCAAAACATTCACCCAAGATTCAATTTTTATCATAAAAACTCAACAATCTAACTAAATTGCAACTTCAATTGACAACGGCAAGCTATATTCCAATTTGGAGACATAATCAAGATTCAAATTAGGCAACAAAAGGGGCGCAATTACAAAAACTTAATCAACTATTTCTACCCATTTAATTATTTGCATATGAAATACACAAATTACGGAAAATAGACCAACAAATCCATCAATTTCATCATAAACCCTAATTTTGCTAAATTATATGCATATGAAATACACAAATTACGGAAATTCGACCAAAAATTCCATCAATTTCATCATAACCCCTAATTTCATCATAATCCCTAATTATAGGCAACAAAACAACAAAAATCGACCAAAAATCCATCAAATTCATCATAAACCCTAATTTTGCTAAATTACGGAAAACATGCACAAATTAAGTAATACATGATGTATTTAGCCAAATTGAAGAAAAATTACCAGAATATGATTGCAAAATGGTGGAAATTCACCGAAAATTATTGGGATTCATCGGAAATTGCTACGGTTTCGTCGCTTGGTTCGCTTCGCTGCTTCTGCTCTGTTTGTTTCTGAGATGCTTCTGCCTGTTTTTAAAACGCGACGAAAGACGCATAAGCGTTATGCGTCGCTAGGGAAAGACGCATAAGCGTTATGCGTCGCTAGCGAAAGACGCATAAGCGTTTTGCGTCGCTAGAGAAAGACGCACAATGCTTATGCGTCACTAAATAAAGACGCATAATTCTTATGCGTCACTAAATAAAGACGCATAATGGTTATGCGTCTCTCTATTAACGACGCATAACGGTTATGTGTCACTCCCTGAGTCGGAATTCGACTAATGTGCTTCATTAAAATGGAATTCCATTAACATGCATTACCAAAAATAGAATTTTTCCTGAAACCGCTTGTAACCACTTTAACCGCCAAATATGGTGTAACATCCCTAACCTAAATCATATATTATATATATTTATTGTTATTTGTATTATAGAGACATTATATGGATATCATAACAAGTATTCGCTCCTCTGTCACATTAGGAACGAAACGTTTTCTTTTTTTAGTTGTCCAACTAAAAATGAAACGTTTCCTAAAATGGAAACAACACCCACTCTACTTTTCTCTCGCTCTTACTTTATTCTTTCTTCATTAACTCACAAAATAACACTGCATAAAATTATGTGTCGGAAACCAAATGTTTCATATTTATTGAGACGGAGGGAGTAAGATTTTATAAATTGAGAAAAATCAATATATTAATTATTTAAGATTTAGATACTTTAAAATATGTACAAATCAATGAGTATTCCATCCGTCCCCAAAAAATATGCACTTTGGGGTCGACACGGGTTTTCATGTAAAATTGGTAAAGTAAGAGAGAGGTAGAGAGAAAAAGTAAATAAAATATTGTTAGTGGAGAATGAGTCTCACCTCATTAGAGAGAAAAGACTTTTTAAAAATAGAAAGTGCATATTCTTGTGGGACACACTAAAAAGGAAAAAGTACATATTCTTGAGGTACGGGTGATATAATATATTATGGGCATATGTGTTAGCTTAAATATTAAATATTAGTTAATTTACGTATGTACATGTGTAATGCACGTGAGTATGTGCATGGAAGTTTTTGTGTATGAAAATATATGTAATAGGATATATTAAGTTAACATAATAATGTTACGTGTATGCTCTTATATGTATGGGATTAAGTTAGTCACCCAATTTCTAAGTACGTTATGTATCTACACGTGTACACCACCTAAGGTACGTGTACACCATGTCAATTGTTTTATTTAAATAATTTATTTTTATGTATCCAACCTCTATCTATATATATATATATAATTTAGGCTGTATTTTTGGATTTAAATATATTTTTATTTTAATCATCTATATATATTTCACAGATTTCACAGATGCCATGAGAGGAAGAAATATCCGAAAAAAATTAAGGTGATGATGGTTAGTTGATAGAGAGAGATATAATTTGGATTGCAAGGTTCGTGGAGCTATAAATTAGGAATATAAATCAATGACTCAGTTAAATTATCTCCATAATTAAGTCCATAATGAAATGTGTATAAATTATATTTTTAATTTTTATGCTATATAGTTGATTGCTATTAAGTATTTAATTAGATTGAATATTTAGATTAGATGGTGGAATATGATATGAATATATGATTGGTGCAAAGGGGTGCATTAAGGTTCTTACACCCCCTTAGTCTTAAACATAACACTAATATCAGCCCTTGGAATTAATAGTCCGATGGATGTGATTAAAAGCAACGCTATACATTATTGTAACGTTTTCGTACATTAAAGGGCAAAATGGTAAACACACAATGATTTACAGCAGTTTCTAAACTACGTGTATGTAGCACTCCGAAAATTTGTGACTTTTTTTTTGATGAGGATGTTGTTTTGGGAAATTCAATTATGAAATTTAACTTCTATGTGATTGAGTTAATTATGTGAAATTAGTTGTTGTGAGTTATGTGAAAGAATGTGATTAAATTTCCAATGTGTGAATTAAATTAAATGGGATCATGCATAATTATTCTAGCCATTTTATTGGAATTTTCTGCCATCCTATTTATTGGAAACAATATTTTCTTTCTTGGATTTAATTAATTGTTTTGGGATATTTATCCAAATTAAATCCAAACCAATTTGTCCCTATGTTTTTCTACATGATTTTCGACCCCTTGTCCATCCCTTGAAATTTTCGAAATCTCCTATTAATTAGGAGAAGGAATTATTTTTGTAGATTTAATTAGTATCTTGTTTGTCTCCTTCCTTGAATTAAAATCCAATTAAATCTTACCATATCTTATCAAATTTAAATCCTATTCCTATTTGATTTGAGGATTTAAGTATTTTTTCCTTGATATCTCCCATTCCACACGCCTACTTTCATTTTTAATTGTGGGATTTTATTTTATTCCCCCAAAATTTAATTATTTTATTTAATTGTGGGATTTATCCTAGACTATAAATTAAAAGAACCCTAACCCTAGCCCTCATATTTTTCGCCTCCCTATCTTCTCTCCTCCCACACGTTTTTTTTCCTCTCTTCCTCTCCTTCTCCACCAATTCTTCACCAATCCTTTGTTCTTGCATCAATTTGGAGTTGGAAATTCAAGATTCATCGAAGAATCGCATCAATTATCTTTCCTACCGATTGTTTTTGAACCAGAAAGGTATATTTGAATTCTCTTTCTCATCCTTTCCATTGAACCCATGTTTCTTGATTCCCTCATGCATATAGTGAGTGTAGAAATTATAGATCTAAAAATTAATCGGTTGGGATTGATGTTTTGCATGAGAAAGTATGTGGATATGCGTTTATGTATGTGTATGTGTGAGGTTGTGGATGATTCGTTGGTGAATGATATGTGAATGTATGAAAACTTGGTTGTGAGATCTTTTTGAAGCATGATTATGTGTTGGAAGCATGAATATATGTGTTTGGATGAATGATAGATAAACCCTAATTCGAATTTGTGAAGCATAAAAATTGTGGTGTTCGGACAGTATATTCCAACGGTGTTTGACCGATCAAACGATCTTATTTTGGCACGAATTTTTAACTGAGTACAGTTTGAGATGTCTTCTGTGTTGTGTATAAATTTCAGCCTTGTTTGATGAAAGATGAATTTTAAATGAATTTTTGAAGTTAACTGCGCAGTTTTGTCAGAATTTGTATTCTCGTCCAGTAAGTTTCGTTTTTGATTTGACCGACCTAAAGATGTGATTTTGATGTTAAATTTTAACTGGATGATATTTGATGTGTCTACTGTGTTGTGATAAAATTTCAGCCCCAACGGAGGTTGGATGGATTTTTAATGATTTCTACAAAACGACTGCGCAGTTCTGCCAGATTTCTGTCATGTTAAAATAATACTTGTTGTCAAGTTTTGAGTGAATAAATGATACATGTGTGAATAAGAAACGTATCCTATGATGTGTCTATGTGTTACACGTTGATGTATGCTTGAGTGTTCGTTTCGTTTTTGTTTATGAACATTTGGGGATGGGCAATCTAAGAAAACGATGAAAGCAACGATAGGACATGCATGATAATTGTAATAATGGAAAACCTGATTGTGTGGTGATATTGACAAGGGTTGTTGTGCATACGTGAGCACAAGGAACGAAGGTTGCTTTTGAGTTGTGTATTGTGTTGTCTAAGCAAGCGAGGTGGGATTTCTTTAACTAAACTCTTTTATTTTTTCCAAAGTATGATTGTGGAGCTATAAGGGTGGTTTAAAGTGTTATGTCATGCCGTGATTTTTTGATGTTGAGATTGTTGCCTGATGCCTAGTTCGTTTGAGCTTGTTGCCTGATGCCTAGTTCGTTTGAGCTTGCTCCGTTAGGCTATAGGGCTATGTTGAGATTGTGCTTGATGCCTAGTTTGTGAGTTCGCTCCATTAGGCTATAGGGCTATGATAAACGAATTCGGGTCTGAGTAGAGCCGCAAACCCTATCAGGCCGTGTACACAGAGGGGATCGTGAGCCGTCCTTGCTAGTCCGCCGATCTCGTGGGCGAATAGTGTGGCCACACTTTCGTCGCAATATGGTAAGAGGATGTGAATGATTGGTTGTTGAGAAAGTGGGGAGATTGTTTTGCCTGGCCAGGCTATGAAACTGTTTTTGTGATACTCGATGATATTTCTATTCTAAAATGTTAAAACTCGAGTTCACTATGGTATGGATGACATAACTTTTATCAAATATTTTGGCGTGTGTCCACTGAGTATATCAAGTACTCAGCCCTGCATATGTTTTCTTTATGTGCAGGTTGAGCGGTGATGTTGCGGCGGATGTTGAGTCGAGCCTTAAGAAATTCCGGATGCGTCGTGTCTTCATACATAGGCGTCTCCCTTTGACTCTCTTGAATACTTGTTTTTCAGCTGCCGTGTTTCGAATCGTTTTTTTTTATCAAGTCTTTCGTTTTGCTCTACACTACTTTATGACATTAATTACCTTGAGATATGAACCCGCAGGCTTAACTTTTCAATAAACTAAAATATTTCTTTTTGAAGCTAATTGGATTTTTTTGTTTAAGATGTTGTCTTTCATTGTTTTTCCCTTCTTCTTCCCCGCTCCTTAGTCCTTTCCCTAGTCACGATTTCCCGTATTTACTATCCTTAGTAAGGGCGGTCGTGACAGTGTCCGTAACTGAAGGAGGATTATTTTCAGCAACATTTGACCTTCCCACTCTCTCACCATTTCGAACCATATTCTCTCTCAATTCTCCGACTGACGACCACACCCGAAGGCGACTACTGCACTCCCAATCCCCAAAACCAAACCCTAGTTCCACTCGTCTTCCACTCCTCTTCGAAAAACCACAAATTGGCGACGAATGAGGCTGCGAAAACAAAGCCTCCGTCTTCCACTCCTTAACCGACCATCAAGTTGGGATTTTCCGGTCCTCTCCTGCAATGAAATTAGGTAAATTAAAGTTGTCCCCTGTCTATGAATTGGTTGCACAAAACTGAGGACTATGTTATTTTTGAGAGTTTATTCTATTGTTGGTTTCGTCCTCTTCATTACACTCGTATGTTTGTTCATTAGTGACTACAATTTGCATAAAGATTAGTTTTTTTTTTCTGGGTTTCTGAGAATTTTGTTGGTGGTAATAGATTTTAAGCTACTGTACATCATTTAGTCACATTAGTACATCATTTAGTACCCGTATGCTACATTATTTTGGATTATGTTTACATTATTTGGTACACTTTTTGGTGGTGAGCGACTGTACATCATTTACCTATATGTGTACATTAAATTAGTTAGCAACTTCAGAGACTGATTTCATTATGCAGTGATACATTATTGGGTCTTGTGTGTACATTAATTATTTTCTTTAGATCCATCATGTTATTTACCAATTTTTCAACATTATTTAGTGCATTTTAGTGTACATTATTTAGCAATATTTGTACATTAAGTTGCATAAATCAGTTGTTTTTTTTTTTTTTTTTTTTTCTTTATCTATAAATCAGTTGTTGTTCTTCATACATTGTTTATCCTTTTTGGTACATTATTTTCACAAATTTCATGTATATCATATGATGTTACATCTATGTACATAAGTTAGTTATGCTTTATTACATTTCCTTGTATGATATTGTTGTTATATCAACACTAATCATTGTACACGACTGTGATTAGATTCAAAGAAGGCAAGAAACTTTACAGAAGACGATTTTGATGAAGACTTTCCTATAGCAGTTGCGACACAGTATGGTAGTAGACAGTATCTGAATGTTTTTGGTGGTTTTTGTTGAAGGTTTCTTATGAACATGTTAGGGTGGGTTTTTGTGAATGTCTAAATTTTCGTGATGTACAATTATACTTAAATGATGTACAACGTAATTACTAGTGTTGGTTTCGTTTGTGAGTAATTACTACAACCTAGCCCCATGGATTGCAAAACCCAAAGGGCATGAATTCAAGTTCTTTTCAACATTATTCTCTTCAATCTGTACATTATTTACTTATACGAATGTACATTATCAGATACTATATTGGTACATTATTTACTGTATCAAATCTAAAACACATTAAAAAATAAAATTTAATTCAAGTGGTGGTACTATACCCCAGCCCCATGGGTTGCTAAACCCAAGGGGAATGATTCAAACTCACTGCCCTTGGTGATGGTTTCGTTTGTGAGTGTGTACTACAACCTAGCCCCATAGATTGCTAAACCCAAAGGGCATGAATTCAAGTTTCTTTCAACATTATTCTCTTCAATTTGTACATTATTCAGTGTTACGAATGTACGTTATTAGATACTATTGGTACATTATTTACTGTACCAAATCTAAAACACACATTAAAAAATAAAATTTAATTCATGTGGTGGTACTATACCCAAGCCTCATGGATTGCTAAATCTAAGGGGAATGATTCAAACTTCTGCCCTTGGTGATGGTTTCTTTTGTGAGTGTGTACTACAACTTGGCCCCATGGATTGCTAAACTCAAAGGGTATGGATTCAACTCTCGTCAAACATTAAATACTTACATAAGTATATCATTTAGTATTACGCAGGTACATTAAAGGTCACTTGGCGTACATTACTTAGTTCACAAAAGGTCCATATCAAATATTTATATACATTATTAGAATGCAACATGTACATTAGACGAAAAAAACATGAAACAATGTAGATGTCAGATTGGTTCATGCAAAAAAAAATAAAACAAAAATCACGTCTAATATGGGTGGCGTGAATAATACGTGATATGGATAGGGATGTCAATCGGGCCGGCCCGTCGGGTTTCGGGCCAACCCTACTCGGGTTGCGGGTCAATCGGGTGAGGGCTAATCGGGTTGTGATTTCTTTCGGGTTATAAAAGCTCAGCCCTGACCCTAAAAGCTCGGGTTTCGGGCTAGCCCAGCGGGTTAATCGGGTTGCTACCGATAATATTAACATGCGATCAATCCAATAAATAATGAATAAAATTATTAATATTCATACAATGTAAAACATTTAATTATGATATATTTGAGATATATCCTTAAACTCAATCATAAACATGATCAAATACTAATATTTGAGATATTTCGTAGAATTTTAATGCATGTTTTAGAAATTTAAATATTTTTTTTGTGAATTTGAAGTTTTTAATTTATTTATCAATTATTATATTAATAAAAATTCAATATATAATTTGTATATTTAATATAAAATTGAAAGTTATTTTTTTAGTTAATATTAATAAATGAAATGTCGAATTAGGAGTAAAAAAAATAGAATAATAGAAATTTTATCGGGTTTTCGGGCCAGCCCATCGGGTTTTCGGGTCTGGCCCTAATGGGTTGCGGGTTAATCAGGTGCGGGCTAATCGGGTTTTGATTTTATCGGGCTAGAAATTTCCAACCATAACCCTATAAATTTGGCGGGCTATTCGGGTCAGCCCACGGGTTACGGGCTACATTGACATCCCTAGATATGGATATAGTATATCATAATAAAAAAAATCAACTTAATTAAATAAAGAATTATCATTTGTTGATATGAATTATAATTAAAGAAATCATACGTGATGTGGAAAGATCTTCATTATAAAAAGATATGGTAATGAGAATCATACAGGTAAATAAGAAAACTTGTTTTAATATGGGTGGCGAGGAAGGTTTAAATCAATTCTAAAAGCAGATTTCCTAAAGCACCATTTTCTATTTTTTTATATACTTTTTGTAATTTCCACCTGGCATAATTAGGGACATTAGATGGGAATATCCAACGGTTGTAATTAGTGTTACATTTTCCAAATTCATAGTGTAAGGATGTGAATACACCCCTTATATACTGTATTGGAATTATTTGATAGAGTATAATATGGGTATGTAGTTGATAGAATTGATATGCTTACTCATGTGTTGAAAGTACATGAATCATATGATTAAAGAGGTTATGTAACGGTCTTGCTCTGGATCTGAAATCATATTGAGACCTCCGGGTCAATAATTGGGACCTAAAGGTTAAATCATATTGGCATATTAGAAATTCCGGGTAGATACCAAGCTATATCCGTCATAGAATAATGAAAATGAATAGAGAAGCATATGCATATGAACATGAAAATGTTTGTCATATTTAATATGGGTGGGTTAAAATGACAACCCCTTTTAAAGTAACACCATATCACCATTCCTAGCCAATCATTTGTAGACGTGGACGAATAATCAGCTGCTATGTGGCAATCATAAAAAATGCTCAAGGGTAAATTTTCTCGGCCAGCAATATCCAATACACTATACAATAATTTTTCTCGGCCATCAACATCCAATACGCTAGACAACAATCTATAGATTGATGTCTAGCGTTTATACTATTGTTGTGTAGCGTTTGTAATATTGCTGGATACGTGGTGTCACAGTGTCACTTTAAGAGGTGTTGTCATTTTAACACAAACCTATATATAGGGGTGCGTTAAAATGACAACACCTCTTAAAGTAATACCATACCATCATTCCTAGCCAATCATTTGTACACGTGGACGAATAATCAGCTGCCATGTGGCAATCATAAAAAATGCTCAAGAGTAAATTTTCTCGGCCAGCAATATCCACGATTCAACATCGTCTCCCCGAATTCCCCCCCATTTCCAAACCCTAGCAGCCACTCCAATCCACCGGAAATCAACCTTAGTGTCGATTTTCGCTGTTAATTCAACCTTCCGCTGCCGTTTCACTGTCGAAAACTCACTCCATTCGCGCGCGACTTCCAATTCGAGTCGACAACAAGGTAGGGTTTTAACGCTTCAAATTTTCGTAATACCCACTGTTTATCACCGATTATCACCGCTGACACACCACCTAATCGTCGATTCAATGTTTTCCGCACTTGTTTTGGTCGAGATTTTCATAAATCGTAAAATCGTGTTCATTTGTGTTAGGGTTCTGTCTATTATTGAAGTTTGTAGTTAATAACTGGTTGACAATTGTGTATTGAGCGATTTTGGAGAGAAGATTGTATCCGATTTGATTTTTGGTTTGTGTCACAGATCCAGAATGACGAAACGAGGCAGGCCTTTCAAAAGCCAACCAACCCAGGCTGCAGGTGAGCAATGTCGATAGCTTAATATGTCTGTAATTGAGTGAATGTTATATTTATTCGTGCATTGTTTGATGCAATGTGTACATTATTGTAGGAATTGTTGTGCATTATGTTTATATTTGAAGCTACAGAAATCAGTTTAATAAGAAGCCTGTAAATGAGTGAATGTTGTTATCAATTATGCATTATTTGCTGCTATTTGTTCAATATTGTAGGGAGTTGTTTACCAAATTTGTTATTGTTTTAATATTCGTTTGTGCATTATTTGTTCTGTACATTGTATGGATTGGTATACATTATGGTTTTGGGTTGAGTGAATGTTATATTATGTCGTGCATTATTCAATGGAATGTATACAGTATTGTAGGAAGTGTTGTGCATTATGTTTTAGGCATTATAGGCCTGTTGTTGTACATGGGTAAATGAGTGAATGCGGTAGTTGTATGTTAATTAGTTGATTGAATCTGTACATTATGTAGATATTTCTATGCATTATTTATCATGGTTTAGCCATTATGTGACTTGTGTTGTACATGCGTCATAGAGTGAATGCAATATTTGTATGTTCATTACTTGATCTAATCTGTACATTACGTAGCTATTTCTATGCATTATTTTTCCTGTTTTATGCATCATTTGACCGCTGTTGTACATGAGTCTAAGAGTGAATGCAATATTTATATGTTCATTACTTGAGTGATTCTGTTCATTATTTGGTTATTTGAATGCATTTTTATTCTGTTTTATGCATCATGTGACTGCTGTTGTACATGGGTCAATGAGTGAATAAAATATTTGTATGTTCATTACTTGACTGGATCTGTACATTATTTAGTTATTTTAGTGCATTATTTATCATGGTTTATGCTTTATGTGACTGTTGTTGGACATGGCACAATGGGTGATTGCAATATTCGTGGTGCATTTGTTGATTTATTCTGAATATTATTTGATTATTATAATGCATTATGTATAAGTTTTTAGGCATTATTTTGAGGCTTCTGTACAAGGGTGTATAAGTGAATGCAATATAACTGTCCACATTATTTATTCAGTCTGTACATTATGTAACTAATTGTATGTTGTACACCATCAAAGCAGCTAAGATTGGACATCGACGAGGCAGTCGATGATATACTGCCAGTAGGAATTGCCCAGAAATTCCGAGAGCAATTATCAGAGGCCGGGACTAGTACAACTCCGGAAGAGACGGGGGATAGGAAACCAAGGGGTAGGCACGTCGACCATCTGTATTGTCGACGAACCCCTACAGAGTTTTTGAATTGTATAAAGAGTTTAACTCCATGGCAGAAGGAAGCCGTCACGGAACTCGTACATGAGTCTAAGAGTTAATGCAATATTTGTCCAAATACACAAGCTGCAATAATTCGTCTGGGGTTGCAAATGCATAGCGCGTAGGCAATTTTTAAAACAGATATACATAATGTACATATTATGTAGTGTAATGCGTAGTTTTAGTTTCTGTAATGCATTATTTGTGATATGTAATGAACATTTATCCTGCCCCGTTTCCTTTAAGTTGTGCCGTGTTTCGATGTTTGGCGCACGTTTCTTGTTTTTCCTAAGGGTTTAACAAGCCTAGGGGCTAGGGTGTAGTATGTTCTAAGTCTAAAAAACATTATCCAAATACACGAGCTGCAGTAATTTATCTGGGGTTGCACATGCATAGCGCGTAGTCATTTTTTAAAACAGATATACATAATGTACATATTATGTAGTGTAATGCGTAGTTTTAGCTTCTGTAATGCATTATTTGTGATATGTAATGAACATTTATCTTGCCCCATTTCATTTAAGTTGTACAGTGTTTCGATGTTTGGCGCACGTTTCTTGTTTTCCCTAAGGGTTTAACAAGCCTAGGGGCTAGGGTGTAGTATGTTCTAAGTCTAAAAAACGTTGTCCAAATACACGAGCTGCAGTAATTCGTTTGGGGTTGCACATGCATAGCGCGTAGGCATTTTTTAAAACAGATATACATAATGTACATAATATGTAGTGTAATGCGTAGTTTTAGCTTCTGTAATGCATTATTTGTGATATGTAATGAATATTTATCTTGCCCCGTTTCATTTAAGTTGTACCGTGTTTCGATGTTTGGTGCACGTTTCTTGTTTTCCCTAAGGGTTTAACAAGCCTAGGAGCTAGGGTGTAGTATGTACAATAGCAACCACGTGATGCATAAAACAGGATAAATAATGCATTCAAATAGCCAAATAATGTACAGAATCACTCAAGTAATGAACATAAAAATATTGCATTCATTCTTAGACTCATGTACAACATCAGTCTAATGATGCATAAAACAGGATAAATAATGCATAGAAATAGCTAAATAATGTACAAATATTGCATTAACTCTTAGACTCATGTACGAGTTCCGTGACAACTTCCTTCTGTCGTGGAGTTAAACTCTTTATACAATTCAGAACCTCTGTAGGGGTTCATCGACAATACAGATGGTCGACGTGCCTACCCCTAGGTTTCCTATCCTCCGTCTCTTCCGGAGCTGTACTAGTCCCGGCCTCTGATAATTGCTCCCGAAATTTCTGGACAATTCCTACTGGCAGTATATCATCGACTGCCTCGTCGATGTCCAATCTTAGCTGCTTTGATGGTGTACAACATACACAATAATAACATACAATTAGTTACATAATGTACAGACTGAATAAATAATGTGGACAGTTATACTGCATTCACTTATACACCCTTGTACAGAAGTGATAAGGCTAATTTCATGCATCGGTCTAGGGGTTCATTTCATGAAATTACTGGGTCTAACGCATTGAATTAAGTCAGGTATGTGAAGTTTTTCGCCAGATCCAGGAAAAGAAGAGGACGCTTGCATGGTCCTAGGAAACTGGCGAAAGGGTGAACAATTGGAAGAAAATTGCTAGACGGAGGAAGCCTCGGAGTTGAAGGGTAGAATAGGGATTTCTACGAAAACTCTAGAAGGCTATGTCCGCATCTATAAAAGGGAGAAGCATGCAGGCTGGAGGGACCTTCTCGGGTGGAGGCCTCACTAACAGCCCCTTGCTCGATTCACCTTTCCACAAACTTGACTTCAAAATTCGCGAGAGATTCCAGTTAGCACTTGGCTGGGGTTCACGTTTTAGCTTTCCGAGAGTGGTTCGAGGGTTGTAACACCGTCCTAGTTCAAGGGCGAAGAAACAATTTACATTTCCGTTGCTGTTTACACTGATTCCACCGAGCTTCGCTGTTCGAAGCTCGGTTTTCTTTTGTTAACCAATATTTCCTGTTTTATTCCAGATTTTACTTTCGCTTATGTCTATTGTGTTCATTTGAGTTCGCTTGATTTCGAGTTGGATTGTCGGAGTTGTTTATTTTTTTTGCAGTTGGTTTCTGATTATTTGCTGATATTTTTCGTTTGGATCTGAAGAATGGTTCTGTTTTTGGATGAATCGGAGGTTGGGTTTTGCTGGAGTTTGTGATTTGTCTGCAGATTGTTCTTGATTGATTGAATTTGGCGGTGATCGGAGCAGATCTGTTAGAATCGGAGTTATGGAGTTGATTTAGTTGATTGTTGAGTTTGGATTGCTTGGATCCGGAGTGGATTAAGCGTCCGACGTGATTCTGAGCAGGAGTGTTTAAATTTCATGCCTAGCTTACGTGTTTTCATTTCATTCCGCCTAGTTTACGTAGATCTGGTTTATTTCCGATTCGTAGCAAGTTTCCGGCATCTCAATTTCTATATTCTGTTCGAATCTGGGAGTATGCTCTGTTTTCTGCATTTGCGTTTCTGAATCTGTTAGGAACTTTGCATGCGAAGCTAGCTGGAGCTGATCTGTTATCTGCAGCTTTTTACCGTACTTGCTATATTTGGAATCATGTTCCCCGCTGTTTTACTCTTTCTGCCTAGTCTCAATCAGTTAGTCATTTACTCAGTCAAGGAAGTGATTGTGTCTTTCGGATTTGATGTCTGATTCCAGTAAGTTTTCTGTGTCCTAGGTCTAGCGTTTACATTTCTTGCCTAGATCTAGTGGTAGTTAAAATCTCAACCCCTTTGCGTGGCAGCAGCCGTTTGTTTCCATAGTCTCTTAGCACTACCCTGCGAATCCATCTCTGTGGGATCGACCCCACTTCCCTATACTAATTCATAGTATTCGGGTTGAGGGATTTATTTTTTTGAAGGGGAGTCGAGTGTGTCCAACGACAAAAACACTGTAGTTCTCTTGAGTTCCTGGACCCAGTGATCCAGTGGATTTAAGGAGCGTTGTGTCTGGACCGAGCCTTGCATTAATTCTCATATGTGCACACTTGCTTACTCCTGAGTCTAGTCATTCGACATTAGAGTCGAGAGGCAGGCCCAACTCACTTCAAATGGCGCCGTTGCCGGGGATGGATGGCGTGCTTAGTGTTAGTGTTCAGAGTCTGTGGTGTAAATAGTTTTGATTTGTTTTCTTTCTCTTTTGTTTGCAGTTTATGAGCAGAGGCTCAAGGTCTACCTACTGGAGCAACTCATCTGGGTGGAAACACGGTCAGTTTGATTGGCGAGTTAAGGACATAGTCTCTACTGTGACCACCAGATCAGGGTTCACCACGGGAGGCCCGTTTCCGAGTGAATTTACTAGCGACGAATCTTGGACGTCATCAGGACGCGAAGATCCAGAATCACCACCCGAATCAGAAACAGAGTCAAAAACAGGGGAAGAAGAGGAAGTAGTCATGGCGCAGGTGGTAGACCCAGATCCAGAAATCGGCTCTCTCACTGCCCATTTAGATGGAGAACCAGCTCAAGCTATAGTGATGAATCCACGCCAGAGGACTATCGAGATCAAGACAAACGTACTAGGCATCTTGCCGACGTTCTCTGGGCGTAGAAATGAGTGTCCGTATGAGTTCTTAAATGAATTCAGTAAGTTATGTGGTATTCAGAAGAGGCCGAATGATGCAACAGAGGAGGATTATCGCCTACGAGCGATTCCGTTTACCTTGAAGGGGGAAGCTAATACGTGGCTATTGAGGTTGCCTCCGGATTCTATCCGCACGTGGAGGGACTTCAAGTTAGAATTCTTAGATTATTTCTTCCCATCCAACAAGACGAATGCACTTAAGAAAGAAATACTAGAGTGTAAGCAAGATTACGATGAATCGTTGAGTCAGTATTGGTCGAGATTTAAGGGGTTGTTGGATGCATGCCCGAATCACCGAATGATAGAGGCAGAGACCTACTCTCTGTTTTACGAAGGAGCAACTCCCGAGTCAAAGGACTTAATGAACTCCTCGAGTGGGGGAAATTTCACAAGAAAAAGGGGAAGTGAGGCAAGAGAGATCCTAGGGAAGTTGATTGACGCTAAGAATGCGTACGATAACCCTAGGAATGCAGTGAAAAGAGGATCGGTGCATGCTGTGAGAGAACAAGAAGATGACAAAGTCGAAGCAAGGATTGATAGGCTCGAGAAGGCTCTTTTGAACGCGATTGAAAAGACGATTCCACTGGCTTCACAAGGGAAGGAGAAATCTCCTGGTCCAGGAGATAATCAAATGCAACAATATTACGGGACCCAGGAAGGAGATTATCAGGCCCAGGTCAATGCAATGGGAAGTTGGAATCCCGATGGGAGCTGGAATCCAGGGAGACAGAGAGATGCGCCTTGGAGAAACCATCCAAATTTCAGATGGACTGACAATGAACAGAATCAGCTGGCACCACAACAAAGTCAGCAGTTTGCACCTCAACCCGAAAGAAAAGGTAACAGGTCAGGAAGGAATCAAGAAGGGCAGGGCAACTGGATCAATCGTAACCAAGGAGACCACCCAAACTGGGGAAACAGAAATCAGAGCAATCAGGGGAACTCTTATGTACCACCACACCAAAGGAATTTTCAGAACAATTACCAGGGCCAAGGAAATCAATACAATAACTCTTCAGGAGGTCAAGGAAATGCTCGTCAGAATCAAGTGAGTGGACCAACTCTGAGTATAGGGCCAGGGCCCAGTCAGCCCCCGAAACCACCAAAAAGTATCGATGATATGGTGCACGACCTCGTCAGTTCTCAGCAACATATGCAAAACAACCTGCAATCGAACAATGACGTAGTGCACAAGCTTCAAGATGCTCAGCAAGAATAGAAAGCAGCCATGGATATGCTGGCTAAGCAATTGTCCCAAATAGCCACTTCTTTGAGTGACATGCGGGGAAACGAAGGAAAAATTCCGGCCTCAGTAAGGCCACCTGATATAGCTAATATAAGTCAGATTACCTTGAGGTCCGGAAAAGGATATGAGGGACCGGTGGTGAGAACAAAGGAGGGGACAGATCCTAAGGAAGGCAAGAAGAAAGAGGATACAACTCCCAGACCCAGACACTTGGAGGGAGGAAGTCCCTTGGTCAAGGATGATCTTGAGGAAAAAGATTTGGAGAAACAATTGCCTAGACCGACCGAACCATTCTTCCTCGACCCAGAGCCGGAGTTGGAAGATGAGGCAGTGGGAAAAGAAACTGGAGAGTTATCAGCTGAAAGTTCTACCGGAGCAGGGAAGCGACTGAAACCTTTTCCAAGTCGGGGGGAAGCCAAGAAACAGAAGGAAGAACCGGTAGACTTCATGGACATTTTTGGGAAGTTGGAAATCAATCTGCCATTTTTACAGGCCCTGAAGATGCCAGTCTTTAGCAAGTTCATCAAGGAATTTATAGCTGGGAAGGCTAGGCCCAGTGGGAAAATTCTGATAGGCGAGAATGTCTCCGCAGTAATTCAGAAGAGGAAGATGCCTTCAAAATGCAATGACCCAGGTATGTTCACCTTACCCATCTCTATTGGTGACGTGAAAATCGAGCATGCTATGTGTGATTTAGGTGCGTCGATAAACGTGTTACCACTTTCCATATACAAGAAGTTAGTTGGGGTAGGCATGGTAGATACGAAAGTTGTGATTCAATTGGCGGATAGGTCATGCATCTGTCCTGAAGGGGTGCTTGAGAATGTGATAGTCAGGGTACATGACTTCTTGTACCCTGCTGATTTCCATGTGATTAAGATGAGTGATAATGAGTCTGCTGAGTCGGGCGGAGTACTTTTAGGGAGACCTTTCCTACGTACCGCTAAAACTATCATTGATGTTTTTGATGGAACAATTTGCCTTGATTATAATGGGGAGAAATATACATTCAGTATAGATGAGGCAATGAAGAAACCTCTTGACGTTGAAAACCTGCATGCTATAGATGTTATTAACCCTTTGGTCCAGGAATACCTTGAGACGGAATTAATGCAGGAACAGATTGAGAACTCCGAGATGAGTCATGCCATTGATAGAGAGGTAGCCAGTTGGTGTCAAGCAATGAACACAAGTGAGTTATCTGATGAGGAGTTAGCTGAAGCAATTCTGGAATTCTGTGCAAATCCGGAACTAGTTAGGTCAAGAAAGACACCGTATGTGGCGAGTGTGGAAGGTTCTGCTGGGTCGAGGAAGGGAATGACTACGGAAGAAACAGAGAAAAATCCCTTGCCCCAGGAAAAAGATGTTCCCAAGAAAGAGCTGAAAACACTTCCACCAGGCCTAAAGTATGCTTATATAGAGGAGAACGAAACTTTCCCTGTTATTATCAACAGCAGCTTGACCGAAGGACAAGAAGAGGAACTGCTGAAGGTAATCCGAAGAAACAAGAAGGCTATTGGGTGGACACTCTCTGACTTGGTAGGAATTAGTCCAGATTTGTGCATGCATCACATCCGTTTGGAGGAAGGAGCAAAAGCCTGCAGAGATCCTCAACGCAAATTGAATCCTAACATGAGGGAGGAAGTGTTGAAGGAAGTATTGAAACTACTCTCCCTAGGAATCATTTATTCCATACCAGACAGTGAATGGGTGAGTCCAGTCCATATGGTACCCAAGAAGTCAGGAATACAGGTGGTCAAGAACGACAAGAATGAATTGGTGCCCACCAGACTAGTCACTGGGTGGAAGATGTGCATCGATTATAGGAAGTTAAATGAAGCGACCAAGAAAGACCATTTCCCTCTACCTTTCATTGACCAGATGCTGGAAAGGCTGGCGGGCAAGCAATATTTCTATTTCCTAGACGGGTATAGTGGGTATTTTCAAATCTATGTGGATCCCGAGGACCAGGAGAAGACAACTTTCACGTGTCCTTTCGGCACGTATGCTTACAGGAGGATGCCGTTTGGCCTGTGCAATGCGCCAGGCACTTTTCAGCGGTGTATGATGAGTATCTTCTCGGATCTTTTGGAGGACTGCATCGAGATTTTTATGGACGACTTCACTGTGTACGGGAATTCATTTGACTCATGTTTGGCTAGTTTGGATAGAGTATTGAGAAGGTGCCAGGAAAAACATTTGGTTTTGAACTTCGAGAAATGCCACTTTATGGTCCCTGAGGGAATTGTCCTAGGGCACGTAGTCTCGGAAAAAGGTATACAAGTAGACCAGGCAAAGATTGAGGTGATATCAAAACTGCCTTACCCGACGAACCAGAAGGAGGTAAGAGGATTCCTAGGGCACGCAGGATTTTATAGAAGATTCATAAAGGATTTTGCTAAGATTGCTCAGCCACTCACTCATTTCCTGCACAATGATGTTGAGTTTGTTTTCAATGAGGAGTGCATAAAGGCTTTTCAACTACTGAAAGATAGACTAGTATCGGCTCCCATTATCCGAGCACCCGATTGGAGTTTGCCATTTGAAATAATGTGCGACGCGAGTGACTATGCAGTAGGGGCGGTGCTAGGTCAAAGAGTTGACGGAAAAAGTTACGTAATTTTCTATGCATCAAAAACGCTCAACCAGGCCCAGAAAAACTATGACACCACGGAGAAGGAAATGTTGGCAGTCGTGTACTCTTTTGAAAAATTCCGACCATATTTGCTTGGGTCGAGGGTGATAGTCTTCACTGATCACGCTGCAATAAAGTACTTGCTGGCGAAGAAAGAATCCAAGCCGAGATTAATCCGTTGGGTGTTGCTTTTGCAAGAATTCGATTGGGAAGTTAGAGATAAAAAGGGAACTGAAAATAAAGTAGCCGATCATCTGAGCAGGATATTTCAAGGGGAGACCGAGGAAGCAATACCGGACGCATTCCCTGAGGAACATTTGTACTACGTGAAAAACATTCCTCGACCTATCAGCTGGGAGGAGGTTATGGAGTTAACAGGTCCAAGGGATGCCGAAAAAGGGAAATGCCATCAAAACGCTGAGCCATGGTTCGCAGACCTGGCGAATTACTTAGTCACTGGAGAAGTGCCCAGTTCGCAAGTAATCTCCCGGGCCCAGAAGATGAAATTGAAGAGCGAGGCCAAGTACTATTTCTGGGATGACCCGTATTTGTGGCGAATGAGAGCCGACCAAGTAATCCGGAGGTGTATCCCGGAGTGGGAACAGAGGGATGTGCTGAATCATTGCCATGCCCTAGCTTGTGGAGGTCACTTTGGACCTAGGAAAACCGCAAGGAAGGTGTTAGACAGTGGTTTTTACTGGCCTACATTGCATAGGGATGCGTTCGAGTTTTGTCAGAATTGTGAGAGGTGTCAACAGACCGGGGGAATATCCAGGAGGGATGAGATGCCGCAAGTTCCAGTGATTGTGTGTGAGATCTTCGATGTTTGGGGGATGGACTTCATGGGTCCATTTCCATCTTCATACGGGAACACTTACATACTTGTGGCAGTGGATTATGTGTCAAAGTGGATAGAGGCAAAAGCAACCACCTCGTGTGAAGCTAAGGAGGTAGCAAAGTTTCTTAGAGCTAACATTTTCAACAGGTACGGAGTGCCCAGAGCTATAATATCTGACAATGGGACGCACTTCCGCAACCGGACTATTGAAGCTCTGATGAGAAAATATGGTGTCCACCACAGACTGTCTACACCTTATCATCCTCAATCCAACGGCCAGGCGGAAATATCCAACAGAGAAATAAAGGCGATACTGGAAAAGACGGTTAATCCGTCCAGGAAAGACTGGAGTAAGAGGCTTGGAGACGCACTATGGGCTTACCGGACGGCATACAAGACGCCTATTGGGATGTCACCATATAGGCTTGTGTTCGGCAAAATGTGTCACTTGCCCGTGGGAGTAGAACACCGAGCATATTGGGCGGTCAAGGAGATAAACATGAGACCCGAATCCTGCGAGGAAGAGAGGAAATTGCAGCTGCAGGAGTTGGAGGAGCTAAGGCTGGAGTCATATGAATCGGCGATGTGGTACAAAGAGAAAATGAGACTCTGGCATGACAAGAACCTCCGGGTCAAGGAATTGCAAGTCGGGCAGAAGGTTCTTCTATTCCAATCCCGGCTCAAGCTAATGCCTGGTAAGTTAAAGTCCAAATGGATTGGGCCATACACTGTTGTGAGTCTGCGTGCAAATGGAGCTGTAGAAATCCAGGGAAGTTCTTCAAACTCTACTCCTTTTCTTGTTAACGGTCATAGGGTAAAGGTATTTAGGGATAGCTCGGAGATGTGTGTAGTGGACGAAATGCCACTACGCGCACTCCATGATATCGCCTAATAGATCTGGGAAGTGAGTGTTTTTAGAAATTTCCTAGGTCCAGCATCCAAGAAGTTTTAGCATGACCTGACCTAGGGAATCTTGAGAACACTTGAACATAAATTGTAAATATTCAATCGCCTTCTTTAAATCAAGAAAAACCCAAACAAATCAGAAAAAAATAATCTTCCAAAAATATTTTCGAAATACCAGACTCCTTAAGGAATGTTTTTGATATTGTCATACCCTAGACCCGGGGAGTCTGGCGTTTCAATTTTTAGTTTAATGTTTTTCTCTAAGTGTGATTTTGCAGAAGGAATTCACAAGGGTAAGGAGTTGTGGAGTAAAAATTTTGGAGGGAGTTGGCACCGGTTCGGATTTCAAAAGGCACTTTATGGGGAGGCGTACGGTCGCAAGCGTCATCACCTGCAACCGCCTGCCAAAACGTCCTCTCTCATGCCTACACTATAATCGTTTTGCCTTTTTATTTCTCGTTACCTATTCTCTCTCCAATATTCACAAACACAAAAATCCCCAATTTCCTCTCCCCTTTTACTCTCTCTAACCCTAATTTGCTAATTCCGCCCGAAATTCTTTACAAAAATTCCCCAAAACAACATCCATGGAAAACAAACAAGGAACCGGAAGCACCTCAGGGTCCGCCGACTCTGGGGCGGCGGCGTTTATGGCCGAGCTATTCCAGAAATTTGGGGGTGCGGAGAAGGCGATGGAGGCATTCGCCATGTTTGCAACCGCAATGGGTAAATTCGTACAAGCTGCTCCGTCTTCTAGTGTACCACAACCGGAGACCGTCTCAGAACCCGTCGCCGAACCTGAAACCGTTCAAGAAGCCATCGCCATTCCGGAACCCACTGTCGTACCAGAGGAGACAGTTGCTCCGGAGACCACCACACAACCGGAGGACATTCAAGAATCCACGACCCCTAGCCCGGAACCAACCACCGCAGGGAATCGTGAAGACGACTCAGATTTGGTCACAGGGTTGGAATTGTTGGCTATGTGCAAACCAAGATTAGACTCTGCAACTGAGGGGGTGAAGCCCGTACTTACTAGTGAGGAATATGTTGAGAAAGTTGTTCTGAACCCGTCTGAGGAAGTAAGAGTTTCTGTTGCTGATGTTAGTGTTTCTGAGGGGGAAACCCCTGTTTTGGAAGAATCTGTGGGGGGGGAAGCCCCTATAGTTGGTGAAGGTGGGGGCGACGAGGCCCTAAATTCTGAACAAAATGTGGAGGGGGATACCCCTGAGAAACCGGTGGGTACTGAGGCCCACGTCGGAGAAGGATTTGAGGGGGTAGAGACCCCTGTTTACATCTCGGGGGCAACCCCATTGTTGTCCAAGGAGAGAGACGCCCTCGATTCTGAAATTAGCCAGGAACCCGCTGACGCCGGGGTGAAGTTGATTGTGGATCTGACCGAGATCCCAGAGGAGACCGACTCGCCGGTCAACCCCAGAGATGCTAGGAGGCGGGCTCGCCGGAGCCTCATTGATGAGATTGATGAAACTGTGGAGCCGACGGAGGAAGAATTGCTGGGTCCAGAGACCGCAGCATCTGAACAGGTGAACTCTCCCAGACCTGGCAGGGGGGAGAGTGATGAGGAGAAACGTCGCCAAGCGGCTGAGAAGAAAAGGAAGGGGAAACAAATTGCTCCTTCCTCGACCAAGAAGGCGAGAGGGAACTCTACTGAATCCACGCTTCCGCCGGCAGCTAAGGTGCCATATGCCGCAGAAACAAATTGCTAAGGTGCCATACCCCGCCCGACAGAAGAACGACAAGAGAAGCCGGAGTTGCCAGCCAGAAAGAAAGCTAAGGTGACCCACCAGACAGCGCCACCAAAGTCTGGCTCTCGCGCGGGCCAGACCCCGAATTGAACCCCCCACGGAGCCAAGTAACCCTTATTTTTTTTATTTTATTTTCCGTTTTGTTTGTGTTCTTATATGCTAGCATGCTCTGTAATTGTACTTATGTGTTGCCTTTCTTACACTTAGCCCAACTTTTGGTCTAAGTGTGAGAAGGGGGTGTTTTGTTTTTTTTGCATGCCTTAGTTTGTTTGTTGCGCCTTCTCCCACTTAGCCCGATGCTCGGTCTAAG
This sequence comes from Salvia splendens, assembly GCF_004379255.2. NCBI lineage: Eukaryota > Viridiplantae > Streptophyta > Magnoliopsida > Lamiales > Lamiaceae > Salvia > Salvia splendens. The sequence continues at coordinate 17,168,319 of NC_056037.1, read as the reverse complement.
TGTGAGAAGTTTTGCTCTGTATTTGTGTTTGTTGTTGTTTGCTTTATCAGTCTGTTGTTAGTACTTCCCTTTTCCCCCTTCACTACGATGGCTTGGGGACAAGCTTGAGTGAAGCGGGAGGGGGGGGGAGTAAGTATCGTTTTTGTGTCTTAGGATGTGTGCTTCGCATGAGCTAGCTAGATAATAAGGCAAGATCCCCTTAGTAAGAGTGATTGAAGAGAGAAAGCAGATCAACTTTGACACTTTCTTCCTTAATAAGCCGAATGCGATCTGAATGAAGTTAGGACGATGGAAAACGCCTTAGATAACCTAGCTGTACAGCCCTACTATAAAGAGAGTTATAAGCCTAAACACTTTTAGAGCTAACATGAAATAATGGGCTATCACTTGATGCTTAGGGAGTAGAGTATGAAGGAGAAAAAAAATGGGTTAAGGATGAATAAGCTGGACGAAGTCCAGAAACCGGAGGTATAAGCTGGACGAAGTACAGGGAAAAAAAAATAGGAGGAATAAGCTGGACGAAGTCCAGGGGAAAGGGGTTGTAATACAGAAAAATGAGGAAGAGAAAAAAAAAATCGTAGCCTGGCCCAGGGAAATTCATAGGAAAGGAGGAAGAATAGGGAGAAAACTCTCATAACCCGACGAATCAGTGTTATAACTCTAACTTTGGAGCGTTTTTGATCCTAACATCCCTGGTGAGGAATGAGTGATCGAGCGAACCTAACAGATGGGAAATCAATAGGCTATCTTGACTAACTAACAGACCGTTTAGGCATACGAAGGAAGGGGGAAGATTTGAAGACTGTAATCGATCAGATTGAACTTAAACTTGTGGGGATAGCAGCTTCAAAATTCGAAACTAGTTCATGCTTGTTTGTTTTGTTGTGTTTCTGTTCTTTGTGTTATTTTCTTTTCTAAGTCCGTAGTTGCTTAGGTCTAGGAGTTTGTTTTTTTTTCATTTTTTAAAGTTTTACTTGGTAACCATGCATTGAAATTCGCCTTATTCCTATTTTCTTGTCTTTCATACTTGAGGACAAGCATGGTTTAAGTGTGAGCAGTTTGATAAGGCTAATTTCATGCATCGGTCCAGGGGTTCATTTCATGAAATTACTGGGTCTAACGCATTGAATTAAGTCAGGTATGTGAAGTTTTTCGCCAGATCCAGGAAAAGAAGAGGACGCTTGCATGGTCCTAGGAAACTGGCGAAAGGGTGAACAATTGGAAGAAAATTGCTAGACGGAGGAAGCCTCGGAGTTGAAGGGTAGAATAGGGATTTCTACGAAAACTCTAGAAGGCTATGTCCGCATCTATAAAAGGGAGAAGCATGCAGGCTGGAGGGACCTTCTCGGGTGGAGGCCTCACTAACAGCCCCTTGCTCGATTCACCTTTCCACACACTTGACTTCAAAATTCGCGAGAGATTCCAGTTAGCACTTGGTTGGGGTTCACGTTTTAGCTTTCCGAGAGTGGTTCGAGGGTTGTAACACCGTCCTAGTTCAAGGGCGAAGAAACAATTTACATTTCCGTTGCTGTTTACACTGATTCCACCGAGCTTCACTGTTCGAAGCTCGGTTTTCTTTTGTTAACCAATATTTCCTGTTTTATTCCAGATTTTACTTTCGCTTATGTCTATTGTGTTCATTTCTAGTTTGCTGGTTGAGTTCGCTTGATTTCGAGTTGGATTGTCGGAGTTGTTTATTTTTTTTGCAGTTGGTTTCTGATTATTTGCTGATATTTTTCGTTTGGATCTGAAGAATGGTTCTGTTTTTGGATGAATCGGAGGTTGGGTTTTGCTGGAGTTTGTGATTTGTCTGCAGATTGTTCTTGATTGATTGAATTTGGCGGTGATCGGAGCAGATCTGTTAGAATCGGAGTTATGGAGTTGATTTAGTTGATTGTTGAGTTTGGATTGCTTGGATCCGGAGTGGATTAAGCGTCCGACGTGATTCTGAGCAGGCGTGTTTAAATTTCATGCCTAGCTTACGTGTTTTCATTTCATTCCGCCTAGTTTACGTAGATCTGGTTTATTTCCGATTCGTAGCAAGTTTCCGGCATCTCAATTTCTATATTCTGTTCGAATCTGGGAGTATGCTCTGTTTTCTGCATTTGCGTTTCTGAATCTGTTAGGAACTTTGCATGCGAAGCTAGCTGGAGCTGATCTGTTATCTGCAGCTTTTTACCGTACTTGCTATATTTGGAATCATGTTCCCCGCTGTTTTACTCTTTCTGCCTAGTCTCAATCAGTTAGTCATTTACTCAGTCAAGGAAGTGATTGTGTCTTTCGGATTTGATGTCTGATTCCAGTAAGTTTTCTGTGTCCTAGGTATAGCGTTTACATTTCTTGCCTAGATCTAGTGGTAGTTAAAATCTCAACCCCTTTGCGTGGCAGCAGCCGTTTGTTTCCATAGTCTCTTAGCACTACCCTGCGAATCCATCTCTGTGGGATCGACCCCACTTCCCTATACTAATTCATAGTATTCGGGTTGAGGGATTTATTTTTTTGAAGAGGAGTCGAGTGTGTCCAACGACAAAAACACTGTAGTTCTCTTGAGTTCCTGGACCCAGTGATCCAGTGGATTTAAGGAGCGTTGTGTCTGGACCGAGCCTTGCATTAATTCTCATATGTGCACACTTGCTTACTCCTGAGTCTAGTCATTCGACATTAGAGTCGAGAGGCTGGCCCAACCTACTTCAAGAAGCCTCAAAATAATGCCTAAAAACTAATACATAATGCATTATAATAATCAAATAATATTCAGAATAAATCAACAAATGCACCACGAATATTGCAATCACCCATTGTCCCATGTCCAACAACAGTCACATAAAGCATAAACCATGATAAATAATGCACTAAAATAACTAAATAATGTACAGATCCAGTCAAGTAATGAACATACAAATATTTTATTCACTCATTGACCCATGTACAACAGCAGTCACATGATGCATAAAACAGAATAAAAATGCATTCAAATAACCAAATAATGAACATAATCACTCAAGTAATGAACATATAAATATTGCATTCACTCTTAGACTCATGTACAACAACGGCCAAATGATACATAAAACAGGAAAAATAATGCATAGAAATAGCTACGTAATGTACAGATTCGATCAAGTAATGAACATACAAATATTGCATTCACTCTATGACGCATGTACAACACAAGTCACATAATGGCTAAACCATGATAAATAATGCATAGAAATAGCTACATAATGTACAGATTCAATCAACTAATGAACATACAACTACCGCATTCACTCATGTACCCATGTACAACAACAAGGCTATAATGCCTAAAACATAATGCACAACACTTCCTACAATAATGTATACATTCCATCGAATAATGCACGACATAATATAACAATCACTCAACCCAAAACCATAATGTATACCAATCCATACAATGTACAGAACAAATAATGCACAAACGAATATTAAAACAATAACAAATTTGGTAAACAACTCCCTACAATACTGAACAAATAGCAGCAAATAATGCACAAATGATAACAACATTCACTCATTTACAGGCTTCTTATTAAACTGATTTCTGTAGCTTCAAACAAAAATATAATGCACAACAATTCCTACAATAATGTACACATTGCATCAAACAATGCACGAATAAATACAACATTCACTCAATTACATGCATATTAAGCTGTCGACATTGCTCACCTGCAGCCTGGGTTGGTTGGCTTTTGAAAGGCCTGCCTCGTTTCGTCATCCTGAATCTGTGACACAAACCAAAAATCAAATCGGATACAATCTTCTCTCCAAAATCGCTCAATACACAATTGTCAACCGGTTATTAACTACAAACTTCAATAATAGACAGAACCCTAACACAAATGAACACGATTTTACGATTTATGAAAATCTCGACCAAAACAAGTGTGAAAAACATTGAATCGACGATTAGGTGGTGTGTCAGCGGTGATAATCGGTGATAAACAGTGGGTATTACGAAAATTTGAAGCGTTAAAACCCTACCTTGTTGTCGACTCGAACTGGAAGTCGCGCGCGAATGGAGTGAGTTTTCGACAGTGAAACGGCAGCGAAAGGTTGAATTAACAGCGAAAATCGACACTAAGGTTGATTTCCGGTGGATTGGAGTGGCTGCTAGGGTTTGGAAATGGGGGGGAATTCGGGGAGACGATGTTGAATCGTGGGTTTGAGGAGTGAGACGGTGGGAGTGAGGGAGAGAATGGGTAGATGGAAGGTCTATGAAAATCACGCTGAAATCTCGCTCCTTCCGTTTTAATTCAATGTTGTTTTATAATTATACCCATATAATGCACAGAATGAGTCTAATAATGCAACACGGGATGATTTTGTGATGCTTCATCTAGTCCATCCATTCCATCAATCTAATGGTTGATATTAAGAAGGAACTTAAATCTAAGGGAGGAAAAGGAGATTAACACAACCATATATATATATATATATATAGGGGAGCGTTATTCTCATTTTCACATCTTAGATCCTTTTTCCTTCTTAATATTACGCGTTAGATCTAAGGCATCAACGGATCAGATTGATTCTATAAAACTGGTTCCGTGTTGCATTATAGAAGGTGGTTGTATGCATTACAGGGTTATTATTGACATTTGACGGAAAAGTACTGCCACATTTTGGTATCTGTGAATAATGCACCACATGGTCACGAGTAATGCATATAATTGACTATATAATGCACAATATGTGAACTGCAATGCATACGAATAAGATGTACCATGTTATGATGTTTGGACACACGTTTCTTGTTCCCCCTAAGGGTTTAATAAGCTTAGGGGCTAGGGTATAGTACGTAGACACGTATGTAATCTTCACATGGTAACGAGTAATGGATATAATTGACTATATAATGCACAATTTGTGAACTGCAATGCATACGAACAAGATGTGTTGTGTTATGATGTTTGACACACGTTTCTTATTTCCCCTAAGGGTTTAATAAGCTTAGGGGCTAGGGTATAGTACGTACGCATTAATAACAAATTATAAAATGATACGAATAATTCACCAAATTGTCACGAGTAATGGATGTTATTAACTATATAATGCACAATATGTGAACTGCAATGCATACGAATAAGATGTACCATGTTATGATGTTTGAAACACGTTTCTTGTTTCCCCTAAGGGTTTAATAAGCTTAGGGGCTAGGGTATAGTACGTATACATTACTAACAAATTGTTGTTATTGGAATATACGTATGTGCATTATTTGGTTTAGGTAGTGCATTATGTAGCTGTTAATTGTCATTATCTCAGTATATTATGCATTATTAGAGGTATTGTGTATATGGGTTAATCAACGGATTGAAGATTACATACGTGCATTTAGTAATGTCTACGTACTATACCCTAGCCCCTAAGCTTATTAAACCCTTAGGGGAAACAAGAAACGTGTGTCAAACATCATAACATGGTACATCTTATTCGGATGCATTGCAGTTCACATATTGTGCATTATATAGTTAATAACATCCATTACTCGTGACAATTTTGTGAATTATTCGTATCGTTTTATAATTTGTTATTAATGCGTACATACTATACCCTATCCCCTAAGCTTATTAAACCCTTAGGGGAAACAAGAAACGTGTGTCAAACATCATAACATAGCACATCTTGTTCGTATGCATTGCAGTTCACAAATTGTGCATTATATAGTCAATTATATCCATTACTCGTTACCATGTGAAGATTACATACGTGTCTACGTACTATACCCTAGCCCCTAAGCTTATTAAACCCTTAGGGGAAACAAGAAACGTGTGTCCAAACATCATAACATGGTACATCTTATTCGTATGCATTGCAGTTCACATATTGTGCATTATATAGTCAATTATATGCATTACTCGTGACCATATGGTGCATTATTCGTAGCGGTTTCCAGCCATTATTAGATTACTATTGTACCCTCATAATGCACAAAATAGGACAAATAATGCAACACGGGATTAATTACCCAATGTTGATCTTGACCGTCCATTTCTCTAATCTAATGACTGATATTAAGAAGGAAAAGGGAGGAAATATAGGAAAAGGAAATGAATACATACATATATATATATATATATATATATATATATATATTTATATATATATATGGTCATAATAATCTACAAACCATCTATAATACAAACTATACAAACTTTAGGCGTTGACATTGTTGACATTCCCCCCATTGACAGAATTTGTATTAGGCGTTGACATTGACATTCCCCCCAATGACAGAATTTGTATTAGGCGTTGACATTTCCCCCAGTGACAGAATTTGTATTAGGCGTTGACATTGACATATGAATCCCATTGCTAACCGTTGATTACTTACAAGAAGTGTGTAGGATTAAAGTTTGTAGTTTGTATTATAGATAGGGGTTTGTATTTGATCACACCTATATATATATTGAGTTGTGGCTCATATAAACCACTAATATTTTTCTTGATAAGATATCAAGATGTTTTTGGTTGACATGAGTTATGCAAATTTTTCGTATTTGACACGTGAATGCATTGTTTTAAAAATTTGGATTTATTTATCATAAGGATATACGTCAGAGGGGTTAGGGTGTGACATATGGAGTTCATCATTTGTCATGCAAAACCATACTCACGTATAACATTGTCTCTTGCGATCCCGTTGGGCAATCATCAAACGACCGGCAAGAGGGTGGCTCTAATCATGTATTGGTGATATTATGTACACATGCATAATACTTTATAATATGATAATCGGGGATATGATAATTGATAAGTCGTATTCTAGGCCTAGGTTACTGGTCAGTATGATGTGCGTAATTGAATTATATCTGCAAAAACTAGTTGCTTAAGCGTGCAGGGTAAGCATTCCAGCCAGTAGGCAGAGTTTCAGACACTTCAAGTGAAAAGGGCGTCAGGACGATTACGTACTGACCAGTATACATGCAAATATGGCTCGAGATGGAGAAGGAGGATAGCTGGGACTGCTCAATCACAATTAAGGGCAAAGAAGTCATCTCACCGCAAGGACTTACCCTAAAAATCAAGGGTAAGCCTCCCTATAAAAGGAAGCCACTTGGAGAGAAAGAAAATAAAGAACGAAGAATCATCATCATCACTCTTAAGTAGAATTCTCTCGGAGTTCAGTCCTTCAGCTCAATCCAGAATCTCGTTCCTCGCCACTGCCATGGTCACTTGAAGATCTAGATGTTCCCGGAGTTCCAGATCGTCCGTTCCAGTCAGCAGAACCGTAGTTAGAGATATCATCGCCCGGAGTGGCAAAACACTTTTATTCGCTTTCGTAGTTTAATTTACTTGCTTTCCTTACGTTGGATCTGTGTTTGCTTTCGGATATTTTCTGTTTTTGAAGTACTTGTGGAAGACCCGAACGTGTTTAAGATATGAAGTTGATTTCCGTTTCAGTTATGGTGTTGATTTCTTTTCCTTTCTTTTCCGCCTAGTTAGCTTAGATCTAAGGTTCTTGGGTGTTTTAAGTGCTGAATCTTTTCTTTCCCTGTTCCGTCAAAATTTCCTTAGTTAAACGTGGAACTGTTTGATCGTGAGTGAATCGCTGCATGTGAAGTCTTATTTGAGTTCGTTTTCGTTTTCCTGCTGACCAGTACGCGGAGTTGCATTTTCTGAGTTTTGATTTCAGATTTGGTGTTCTTATTTGTGGATCTGTGTTCGCGAATTGATAAACTGTGTTTCCGTGTTGAATCTGGAAGTATTTTCTGATTTTAGTTTGAGTTGTTGAGGAAGATGATGTCCTTGTCTAATGTTGGGGACCACTTTGCTTTTTAGATGCTTTTTGCTTTTTGTCCTTTACTTTTAGTTATAACCTGCAGATCTGTCAGCCTAGTCACCATGTCTACCACTACCCTCTGAATATTCTGTCTAGCCCAAAATAGAATCCCGTACCTTCCAAATATTTTCTGTTACAAAAATGTCTCCCTATTTCCACGTACACAGCTGCACCCCTACACTTCTTTCCCCATTCTAGTCAGTAGGAAATTACCTTTAAATTCTTGCCTAGGTAGAAACTCAACCCGAGCGTGGTAGCTAACCAAACCATCCAGAATATCACCACAATAGTTTTAACGCACCATCTCTATGGGATTCGACCCTTACCACCACTATACTGATCAGCAGAAGTGGGTTGAGGAATTTTTGAAACCAGGGTCTAGGCTTAGTTAAGATCGCTATCCTGACCAGTAGGATATATCCTTGCTTGAACGACACCTAAACACCCTGAGGAGAAACTCCATCGTTTCAAATGGCGCCGTTGCCGGGGATGGATGGCGTTACTAGTTACTTTTGTGTGTGATACTTTGGCGTATATATTGTGCATAATCTTCTTTTCCTTTTCTTTCCATTTCAGTTTATGAGAAGCAGTTCGGCTCCTGACCAGAGGAGACCGAAGATACTTCAGCGAGGGTCTATACTCGTAACCACTCGTTCTGGCTTGTCGACCACCTTGTCTGACCTAGGGACGAGTAGTGACGAGGAGAAGGGCACCATAGAGGGACCGATACCAGAAGAGATACCACGGTTGGAAGGCAACCCAAGGGAAATGGCCAACCAAGGAGATGAGGACCCGCAGATCGGGACGCTGAACGCGCATACTGAAGGAGAGCCCCCGCAAGCCATAGTCGTTACTCCAGGCCAAACCGCCTGCGATGTGAAGCCTCATGTGATCGCAATCCTACCTACATACTGTGGGAAGAGCTATGAAGGACCGTATGAGTTTCTTCATGAGTTTTGCAAAATTTGTAGGGCGCAGAGGAGACCGGCAGGAGCGACGGAGGATGATTATAGGCTGAAGGCTTTGCCATTTGTGCTAAAAGGGGAAGCTAACACCTGGTTCATGCGCCTGCCCCCCAACTCCATCGAGACTTGGGCTGATTTCAAGTCAGCATTTCTGGGCGAGTTTTTTCCGTCATCCAAGACAAGCGCGCTGAAGAGGGAAATAACTAATGTGAAGCAAGGGTATGATGAGCCCTTGAGTGATTATTGGGCAAGATACATGGGTCTTTTGGAATCGTGTCCCAACCATCGCATGGCGGACATTGAAGTACATCATACTTTCTACGAAGGCATGAACGCAGTAACCAAGGACCTGGCAAATTCATCGTCGGGAGGAAGCTTCACGCAATTGCGGGTTAGCGAAGCAAAGAGAGTCCTAAGGAAGCTACTGAATGCAAAGAAAGAGTATGACCATTCAAGGGAAGGATATAACCGAGAGCGGGCTGCTGTTGCCTCGGTTACTGATCAGGAAAATACACTGGAGCAGAAAATGGATTTGAAAATGGATGAGCTGAAGAAGTCACTTCTGAGTGCGATCGAGAAAAGCACTCCACCACCTCCCCCAGCTGGGAGTTACAAGGGTGCAGATCAGGGAAATCAAGGGCCGAACTATGATCAGCCTAATGACTTCGGGAATATGGAGCAAGTTAATGCTGCGGGGTACTTCAACTCTAGTGGGCATTGGATTCAAGGTAGGCAACGGGATGCACCATGGAGGGATCATCCAAACTTCCGATGGGGTGACGGGAGCCAAAATCAGAACCAAGGTCAGAGCCAGTATAACCCCCATCCGAACCAAAACCCTAACCGTGGACCAGCGAACCCAGACTACCAGCCCAACTGGTCAGGAAGAACCCAACATTCCCAAAACCAAAACCCACAGAACCCAAACCCTGTCTATGTGCCACCCCACCAGAGAAACTTCCAAAACTTCCAAAATCAGCCAAACCCAGGACCCCAAAACCATCAGAACCAAAATCAATTCCAAGGCCAGCACCAAAATCAATATCCTCAAGATCAGTACACCCCTCCTGCCCAGTATAACCAATACCCGCCTAATCAAGGCTAGCAAAACTCCCAGAACTATCAACACCAAGGGCCAAGTCATTTCCAAAACTCGAACAGGTCAAGGAGATCCGTTGAAGACATGATGGGTGAAATGCTAGCATCACAACAGAGCATCAAAGCAGAATTGCAATCCCATAATGAGGTCGTGCAGGGGATGCAAAACGCCCAGAAGGAACATAAGGCGAACATGGATATGATGAATAGGCAGTTAGCTCAACTGGCCAGTTCGGTGGGTGATTTGAAGGGAAATGCAGGAAAACTCTCATCTACAGTCCAAATGCCCGAAAAGGCAAATGTGAGTAAGGTTACGTTGAGGTCGGGAACCACTTATGACGCGCCTCAACCGAAACAACCTGGTGGAGGATCTAATGGAACGAAGACAGGCGGTGATACCATTTCAGTGGATGAATTAGGGAGAACTATGCCTCGGATGAAGGATCCATTCTTCTTGGATGATACACCAAGTTTACGAGGTGAACCCGACACCCTACTGACCAGGAAGACACCCCCTCAAGAGATAGAACCCGGAATGGAGGCCCAGACCCAGGAATTACCCAAGAAAAACTCCAAGAAGGTTGCTGAAGAACCAGTAGAGGAAAAAAAGGGGGAGAAACCGTTCCCATTCCGATTTGTGACAAAGAGGAAGAAAGAAGACCCGGTTGACTACTTGTCGATTTTTGGGAAGTTGGATGTCACCATACCATTCCTCCAAGCCGTGAAGCTACCCCCTCTCGGGAAATTCATTAAGGACTTCATAGCCGGGAGAGCTCAGAAGGATGGCAAGATTATGGTGGAAGGAATAGCGTCAGCAATAGCGCAAGAGAAGTTACCACCCAAGAGAGCCGATCCAGGTATGTTCACTTTGCCTATAGTTATAGGAGATGTGAAGGTCAAACATGCAATGTGTGATTTGGGGGCGTCCATAAATGTTATGCCATTGTCTATCTATAACCGATTGAAGGGAGTTAGATTGTCTAATACTAGGGTGTTGATCCAACTGGCTGATAGGTCGTGCATAAGTCCTGAGGGAGTTTTAGAAAACGTGTTAGTAAGAGTGCATGATTTTACCTATCCTGCTGATTTTTATGTGATCAAAATGAGTGAGCATGAAGCTAGGGAATCTAGTGGAGTGTTGTTAGGAAGGCCATTTTTTAGAACGGCTAAGACAATAGTAGACATGGCCGAGGGGACAATTTGCATTGATTTCCATGGAGAGAAATTTACTTTTGATATCAATGAAGCCATGAAGAAACCGATTGATTCTGAAAATTTGTGTTATGTTGACGTGATTGACCCCCTTGTCCAAGATTTTCTTGAGACCGAATTATTGCAGGAGAAACTCCAAGCATTAGATGCTTATGAGCAGGCTGACGTCGAAGCCGCTGCATGGTGTGAAATGATCAGTAGCCAAGGGTTGACTGATGAAGAAATAGAAGCAGCAATCAAGGGATTCTGTCAGAAATCGGAGTTCACTGGAGCCGCAGGGGTTCAGCTACCAGTCATTATAGAAGAACCATCGAAGGGAGGTTCAGAAAAAGAAGGAGAGATTGAGAAAAACCCTCTACCCGAAGACACACTTCCACCTCAAGTTGAGCTGAAGAAATTGCCACCAAATTTGAAGTATGCCTTCCTTGGAGAGGAGAACTCTTATCCAGTGATCATCAGTAGCAGCCTCACGAAAGAACAAGAGGCTAGGCTACTGACCGTGCTGAGCAAGAACAAGAAGGCAATTGGATGGAGTCTTACAGATTTAGTGGGGATTAGCCCCGACGTCTGCATGCACCACATTAGGTTGGAGGAAGGAGCGAAGGCACATCGAGATGCTCAAAGGAAGGTAAACCCTAACATGCGAGAAGAGATATTGAAGGAGATCTTGAAGTTGTTGTCGCTAGGGATTATCTATTCAGTACCGGATAGTGAGTGGGTCAGCCCGATCCACATGGTCCCAAAGAAGTCGGGCATCCAAGTAGTTCAGAAAGAGAGGAATGAACTGATCCCAACGAGGCTAGTCACGGGTTGGCGAATGTGCATCGATTACCGTAAGCTGAACAATGCGACCAGGAAGGACCATTTTCCCCTGCCGTTCATCGACCAAATGTTGGAGAGATTAGCTGGGAAGAAGTTTTTCTGCTTTCTAGATGTGTACAGCGGGTATTTCCAAATTTACGTAGATCCTGAGGACCAGGACAAGACCACTTTCACTTGCCCGTTTGGAACCTATGCATACCGTCGCATGCCCTTCGGCCTGTGCAACGCTCCAGGTACGTTTCAACGATGTATGATGAGCATATTTTCTGATTTGATTGAGGATTGCATAGAGATATTCATGGACGATTTTACGGTTTACGGAGACTCGTTCGACTCTTGCCTTCACCATTTAGATATAGTCTTGGAGAGATGTCAAGCAAAGAGTTTGGTTTTGAACTTCGAAAAGTGCCATTTTATGGTCGCCGAAGGGATAGTTTTAGGACACGTGGTCTCAGAGAGAGGTATCCAAGTGGATCGAGCCAAGGTCGATGTTATATCCAAATTACCATTCCCTACTAATCAGAAGGGAATAAGGGATTTTCTGGGGCACGCCGGATTTTATCGAAGATTTATCAAGGATTTCTCCAAGATCGCCCAGCCCCTTACTAGATTACTTCAGAATGACGTGGAATTCATCTTTGATGAGCAATGCAAGGCTGCTTTCAACCTTCTCAAGGAAAAGTTGATATCCGCACCTATCATAAGGGCTCCTGACTGGAACCATCAATTCGAAGTAATGTGCGACGCCAGCGATTTTGCGGTAGGAGCCGTGCTGGGTCAGAAGATCGACGGGAAGAGGTACGTGATTTTTTATGCGTCCAAGACTTTAAATCAAGCCCAGCGGAATTACGATACCACTGAAAAGGAGATGCTAGCAGTGGTGTATTCTTTCGAGAAGTTCAGGCCATATTTGTTGGGATCTAAGGTCATAGTGTATACTGACCATGCGGCGATTAAGTATCTGATTGCCAAGAAGGAATCCAAACCACGCTTGATCCGATGGGTACTCTTGCTGCAAGAATTTGACTGGGAGGTAGAAGATAAGCGAGGAGTCGAGAACAAAGTGGCGGACCATTTAAGCAGAATAGTGCAAGATGGAAACGGTGACGAAGTGCATGATAAATTTCTAGAGGAACATTTGTGTGAGGTGATTTTTGTGCCCAGAAAAATCGATTGGGAAGAAGTGTTCAAGCTTACTGGTCAGAATGATACAGCAAAAGGAAAAGAGAAGGTAGGGCAAGAGCCTTGGTACGCGGACCTGGCCAACTACCTGGTAACTGGAGAGCTTCCAGAAGTGCCAAGTGTTACCAAAGCCCAGAGAATGAAGATCAAGAGTGAAGCGAAATACTACTTTTGGGACGACCCCTATTTGTGGAGGATAGGGTCCGATCAAGTGATAAGGAGATGCATTCCTGACTGGGATCAGCGGGATGTTTTGACCCACTGCCATTCGTTAGCATGCGGAGGACATTTCGGGTCCAAGAAGACGGCTAGGAAGATTTTGGATAGCGGCTTTTATTGGCCAACCCTCAACAAAGATGCGTACGAGTTTTGCAGAAGTTGTGAGCGTTGCCAACTGACCGGTGGAATATCTGCCCGGGATGAAATGCCACAGGTACCCGTAATAGTTTGCGAGTTATTCGACATATGGGGAATGGATTTCATGGGGCCTTTCCCTTCATCCTATGGGAATCTGTATATCCTAGTTGCTGTAGACTACGTCTCCAAATGGATGGAAGCCAAGGCCACAGGCACGTGTGAAGCCAAGGAAGTGGCCAAATTCTTAAAGAGTCATATCTTCAGCCGATTCGGTGTGCCCAGGGCGATCATATCCGATCAAGGTACACACTTCTGTAATCGCACAATTGAAGCTTTAATGAAGAAATACGGTGTGCACCATAGACTATCCAGCCCTTACCATCCGCAAGCAAATGGTCAAGCAGAAATCTCTAACCGCGAAATAAAGAAAATTTTGGAGAAGACGGTGAACACTTCTAGGAAGGATTGGAGTGTAAGGTTAGAGGATGCTCTCTGGGTGTATCGAACAGCCTACAAGACTCCCATAGGCATGTCCCCTTACCGGATTGTCTTTGGAAAGATGTGCCATTTACCAGTTGGAATCGAGCATCGAGCATACTGGGCAGTACAGAAAGTGAATATGGATGCTACAGCCTGTGAAGAGGAAAGGAAGCTGCAACTGCAGGAGCTTGAGGAACTTAGATTGGAGTCATTCGATTCCGCCATGTGGTACAAAGAACGAACTAAATTATGGCATGATCGAAATCTGAGGACTAAGGAGCTCCATATTGGCCAGAAAGTACTACTCTTCCAGTCAAGATTGAAGCTTATGCCAGGGAAACTCAAGTCCAAATGGACAGGACCTTACATCATAACTGCACTCCGGTCCAACGGGGCAGTAGAAATTTCAGGGAGTTTTTCTAACTCTGAACCTTTCATACTAAATGGGCATAGGTTGAAAATATTCAGGGATAATAGCGAGGTGGGTGTAGTGGATGAAATTCCACTACAGCCACTTACATCGGTTTCATACTGATCAGTAAGATAGGAATTTAGAATTCCGCGCGGCCAGTTTCCCTTTGAGAATAGTATGCATATACTGGCCAAGTTGAATTCCAAATTACCTAAGAAAGTTGTAAATATTGTAAATACGTAATTAATATTTGCACGCTAGATAATTCCTAAAAATCTAAAAAAATATTTTCGGGCCTTAATTTTAATTTGAAGTGCGCATTAACCAAAGGATTGCTTATCTGGTGCTATTTCAAAATGTTATTTAAGTGCCCATTTAGATTAGTCTCTTTTTTTTAGGCAGGTAGAGGAGGAATTATGGAAAGGACGAAAATTTGAATTAAAGCTTGTGCAGCTTTTGCAGGGTGACAGCAAGAGAAATGGCGCGTGAGCAGAGGGAAAAGACGCGTGGACCAATCAGAGGCCAGCAACCTCAACCGCCCTTCCCGTCTGAAACGTCGCGACCGGCTACCGCTAAAAACCGGTTACAACCACCTGCAACTGCTCTCTCTCACCCGAATTAAACTTACCGTCTCAACCCATTCCCCTCACAAACCCTCATTTTCAATTCGCTTTCAAGAAATCCTTGTCCATCTCTCTCGCGGAAACATCATTCTCAACCATCAACCCTACCTTTTCACCACTAAATCGCAGATTTCCACTCATGGGGAAGAAGGCTTTCGCCCGGAAATCAAACCGCGCCACCAAGAAACACAGGAGGCGCAACCACAGCAAAATCCACCGCCACCAGCACCGACCGCTCCGCCACCACCTATGATCTCCATGGATGCCATGATGGCATTTCTTCGTCAACAGGACCCTACTCGGGACTGGACGGCGGCATTGACTGGTTTTGATCAAATAGGGGGCGTAGGAACCACACCCAGTGAACTCCCGCCTGCGCCGGACAGTCATTCAGCAGATTCAGTTCCGAATTCGGCAGAGCTCGACGCTATCACCGCACATTACGACTCCGACTCTAAGGAGCGTACGAAAAAGTCGAGTCAAGGCAAGACAACTCCGGAGGGGAGCGAAGGAACAGAGAAAATGCCCGAAGCGGAGCCGGTAGTTCAAGAAGTGAGAAGGCCGGAAATAGATTTGAATGAATCGGCCAGAAAACAAGGCCTAATGACAGACGAAGAATTTGACTCGATTCTGAACAGGGTCAACCAGAGAGAAGAGGACACTGCACCAATGGCTGAGGGTCTAGACCTCGCATTGGGGGCAGTAGGAAACAGGGAGAAAGCCACATCAGGAGACATACCGGAAGGCCGACCTTTCCAGTTGGTAGGAGGGGAAGGAGAAGCACCGAGTAAAGAAAAGAGCCAGTAGATCCCCGAGTAGAAGTAGGGGATGGTAGAATGCAGGAAGGAGAGGAGGAAACAGCTGCAGAAACCAATGAACCGGAACCGGTGGCACCTCCGGTAGTGAAGCCCAAGCCCATAAAGCGGGAACTGGTGGTGAAAGCAGACCCCAAGGCAGACTCGCCCAAACCGCGGAGAATTTTGCAGAGATCCTTGGGAAGGTGGGCAGCTAGTAGGGATCAGCCGAACACAGCGGCAGATCCCGTAGAAATCTTGAGTGAAGCTGAGGAGGAAGCCAGGTACCAGATGGAAAGAAAAATGAAAGGAAAAGCCGTTGTGAAGAACAAGCGAGTACCAAAAAACCGCGTGTCGTGAACACTGGCATAGTGATCACCGAGGCTGCTCAGAGGACCCCATCCAGCCAACGAGAGCAGAGTGATAGTGAGTATGAGATCAGTGAAGAATCTGAATCCGATAGCGATACGACCATGGAAGATGAGGAGTACAAGGAGCAGCAACTCCCTAACGATCATCTGGAGCTATTGCATCCACCCTGCAGAACCACTCCGATATAAGCGTTGGACGGTGGAGCTCACAGATGACGTGGTGGAGGGGATGCAATTTTTTGACTCCAAGGAGCTCCAATCCATCTATCGCACCAAGAACGCAAAAGGCAAGAAGGTTAAGTGTGGAAAGGTAATTCATCTTCCCTCGTTAGATGAATTGAAGGTTCAGGAATCGTTTCTCGCCCTTTTCCACGAATTGGGTTTGGAATGGCTGTTAAGGAATGAGAATTTGAATGTTCCGGTCGATTTGGCCAAAGAATTTTTCGTGACCTTTCGATTCAAGGTCACAACAGATTTGGATGTAGAGTGCATCAGTTTCAGAGTATTTGGAGGAGAGATTAGGATGAGTTTGATTGAATTGACTGTTCGGCTAGGGATATGCAGTTTGGAGGAGGCCATAGGGCCCGAGTGGAGAAATAGGGAGCGGGGGATTCCCCGCAGGCATGTGGACTTTGAGCCCCAGGTAGCTTGGGAAGAGCTTACTCACCCCGGGGCAGGACAGTTTCAGTCCACTATCTCCCGATCTATCCATCTCAACGATCCTAACCTACGCCTGGTTCAACTCTTCTTGGGTTACAACCTTTTAGGACAGTCGAATTCGGCAGTCCGGACATCGATGACGGAATTGTATCTTTTGTGGTGTGCCAAGAGAGGCAAGAAGTTGCACTTAGGGTTCTGGACTGCATACACATGTCACCTCATCGCTACCCCACCCAGCACGGAATATTTCCCTCTGCCATATATTGGGAATCTTTTTGAGAACAACGTCTCCGTTTCAGAGGACAAAGACTTAACCCCCTTGACGATGGTGGACGCCCAGGATTGTTTGATACCCCCCTGTTCGTCCGGACGAATGCGGTGTACATGAGGCAAGGCGTGCCACACTTCTACGCGATGGGAGAGGAAGCTGCACCCACTGCTCGGTTGGCAGCAGCTCATGAAGCACCGGCACACGACCAGAGACAAGAGGGGATGGAAGAAGCTGTGGAGAAGATAGCGGAGGGAAGCAGACAGATAAGGGCAGAAATGATCGGATTGGCATCGGACCAGGAACAACGTCAAGCCAGAATGGAGAAGGAAATGGATGAAGTTAGAGAGGAGAATAAGAAATTGAAAGCATTGATGGTCAAGCTAGCAGCAGTGATGGAAAGGATGTTGGAGAGATTTGCAGAGCAGAAGACATTGGCTCAAAAGCAAGACGCTATGGAGGCGTTAGTGACTACTTTGGGAGAGGAAAACCATCGATTGATCACGGAGATGGGCCGGATGGCATCCGTGATAGATGCGTTGTTGGAAGAAGTGACCAGCCGGAAGAAAGAACAAGCTACAGGAACAAGCGGCCATGGAGGTCAGGACGATGAGACCCACCCACCAGAGACAATGATAGACGAACCCGAGGAAGAGAACGCCGAGGTGCCGGCAGCAGCCGAGGAACCGGCGAAGGAGAGTGAGGATCACACTGGAACGAAAGAGGAACCCCTAGAAAAGCAGCCTACACCACCTGCCCCACGGAGAAGCAGGAGACTTCGCTAAGACCACCCCCATCTGACCAGTTAGTTTTTCTTTTTATTTTCTCGTTTTTTTTTAGCTTTTCGTTTTTAACTGTGTTTTGTGTGTCTAGGTAGTATAATTTCTGTTGTGCGCAAACCCGTTCGTAACACTTAGCCTATTCTATAGTATAAGTGTGAGAAGTTAAGGGTTTGTCTATTGGCGCATGTGTTGTGTTTTTGTTTTCGTAAGTATGTTAACTCACACTTAGCCGTTGCACGACCTAAGTGTGAGGATTTTGTGTATATATGTGTTTTGTTGGTGCTGTTAGGTTTCCAAAATCTCACACTTAGCCTATTCCATAGTCTAAGTGTGAGAAGTTTTAGTTTTATTTTGTTGTTTTTGTCTGTTTGTCTATGTGTCCATCATACTGCCATTACCTTTTCCCCTTCACAGCCCTATCTGAGGGCAGACACTGTGAAGTGGGAGGGCGGGACGCAATGACCAGTATGATTGAGTATGTGTATATGTGTAGTTTTTGTGTTCGTGCTTGTGTTAGTGTCCTGTTAGGTTTAGTTTTTATTTTGTGTGTTGATTGGGCTTAAAACTCAACCGTCTTGAGCTGACGGTGAAGAGAACTGAGGGAGATAAGACATGCCTGGGAAAACCGAAACCACCCTCCCTAGTACCTCCTAGTCAGGATAGATGATGTGAGAATGAGAGAAAAGCCCATACTTAGAGCCAAGCGCGAAAGCCCTCTTAAAATGTGAGTTATAAGCTTTAAGTGGAACCACTTTCCACGTATATGGAAAAGAAAGAGAGGCTGCCACAAATTGCCTAGGATGAGTGACCACGAGTAGCAAAGACTGAAGGCAGTAGGAAACCCCCCCCAAAAAAAAAAAAAAACCACTCTTAGAACCTTTTTTTTTCCTAACTCTTTTACCCAGATAAATACCCCTAGCCTCTGGGACTGTGTGTGTGCAAAGCATGAGGTGAATGAAGCCTACTGGCTAGAAAGATGTACAAGAAAACAGACTCCAGCTGGGCAAGAAGGTTCGGAAGAAAAATCGACCAGGGAGTTATTCCGGGTCCCACAAAAAAAAAAAGGGGGGGGGGAGAAGAAGAAGGAATAAGGGGTGCGTTGAAAAAATGGTAAGAGAAAAATGGTCAGAAACTTGACCACAAAAAAAAAGAGAAGGAATAAGGGTCAAAGCCACAAGATGATACTGAACAGTTGGAGACCCAAGCCAGAAGCGCCAGCTAAAAAGCAACTGACAAAGCCTACAGCACACAGTTCTTCCGCATTAATAAAATAGAAATTTTGAAAACTTAGAGCCTTAGGAACATCTACCCCAAAACACTGCAACCCAATAGCCCCTTACAAGCCTTTAATACCTTCAGTAGCTGCACGTGAGATCCAGTCCGAAGCAAGCGTGGTTGAGCATATTGAGAGAATGCGGTCCCAACATTCCTGGTGAGGTATGAGAGACCGAGTGAATCTAGTGTTTGGCCGAGAGTTTGGGCGATCTTGACAAGCGGATATACTGACCAGGAAGGAA